>NC_089221.1:15557455-17019571 GCF_963924675.1 Phocoena phocoena | reverse complement strand
GTTTTGGCCTTTTATGGTCAGCCTCAGAACTGTCATGGCATATGTGGGTGTGTCATTTAGCATGCTAATATATTACAGTGAACGTATAATGAGGCTCAAAGTCAACAGAAAGTCGAGTCTTTTGCCATCTTAAGCCTAGTTGGTTCTAACCAGTATTTGTCCTATCCTCAGTGGCTGTGTCATTTTTTTAATGATTGTGCCCTACCCCCTTCCCTCCTGTCTCAGAAACTCAGATTAACACCTATATCTATAGCTAATCCAAGGTTAACAAGAACAAAAATAAGCAAGCATTAATTTTGTACATCATATATTTGGTAGATAAGTACTCAAAAGTGGGTTCCATAGAGGAGAAAGTCTGGCAGTTCTCAGCCTCAGTGATGGGAATTACATTATTTTCTTTTGTTTTCCAAAGGCATCTATATGGCAACCCCACATGGAACAAAGTCTAAAAGTTGAGAGGTAACATATATGTTTGTCATGATCTCTCTCTCTCTCCCTCCCTCTCTCTCTCACTTAATGGTGATTCCAGCCTAATTATCTACATTATATAATAATATTGAAAACATAGGGGAGGAAAAATAATTTTCCCTCTACAATTGTAGGTTCTTGGCTGAGACCCTCCCTATAATAAAAGATATTAATAGGGAGAAAAACCAACAGAAGTTTAGTAACATTTATACCTCCCTGTATACATGGGAGGGACACAGAAAAACTGAGTAACTCCCTGAAATGGCCTAAACCTTTACTTTAAATACCACCTCCAGGTAAAGACAAAAGAATATCTTGGAGTCAAGGGAATGGAGGCAGTTATAGGTGGTTACAAGGCAAAACACAGTAAAGGAGGGTATGGATTTTTATGCAGATTTAAGTCAGTTGCTTTATTCATTGATAAGAGGTTTTTAGTGTTTAGTCATCCTTCAGAGAGGGAAGAATCTTACAAAAGAAGATTTCCCTTCTAAGTTTAAATATCTCTTACAGAAGGGGTAACTTCTCCATTTTGAGAGCTTTTCCTGTGCCTGCTGTTTCTTAAAAATAATCAACCTAAAATAATCCTTGTGCCAAAGAAGCATATTTTGGGGTGGCAGGTTCTGCTCCCCTTTTAAAAACATACCGGAATGTTGCTTCATTTGCTAATACAATTGTCTAGTTTCAAATGACTTTACCAGCTTTGCATTTCTAAGTGTCTAGAAAAACAACCAAGCTTTTTTTTAACTCAGAAACCTGTCTTTATAATTCAAAAACCTCTTTGAAATGGGAAAAGAGCAAAGAAGGAGATGAATAATTAAGTCTTTAAGAAGACAATCTGTTGTTTTTGCAAAAACAGAGGGAAAAAGAAAAAAAAAGACTAAGGTAACTGCCTCCTAAATTATCATGCTAAGAAATAAGAAAAACTCAAAAAGCCTATCCATCCTAGCCTTCAAAAGCAGCATACAGAGGCTTAAGTGGGACCACCGGCTTGAGAGGGTCTGGATGAAAGCTACCTGGTAAGCAGGTATTTGCCAAGACTGGCAGCTAATTCAGCATTGGCACATGTGCCCCACTCCACTGCTTTTGGGCATATAGTGTCAACATTTAAGTCTATTGTTTTGAATGTAAAGCCTTTATCAGTTTAGCTCCTTTTCATACTTAAGTCTTTTCGTTCTTATCAGTGTGCCTGCTGGAGCTGAGTTGCAAATTAAAAGTGTTATTTTAAATATAGTGACTATGTCTCACCCAGAACATTTCTCACTAGGAACTCTTCCTAGTCAAAAGATGTTTACTTCTAACGTGCATCCTTAGAGTTTTTCTTCAGTTGTTTTTAGGACTAGTCTTGGTTACTATTCCCATTCTAATCATAAAGAGCCAGATTGTTCTATGCCTATGTCATTATTCATTCCAACAATATATACTGGACACGTATTGTATGGAAGCCCCAAACAGGGCATTGGGGCTACAGCTGAGTGCACAGGAAACCTGCTTTTCAGCTTCATGACAGTAACAGTCTATGGAGGTAGATGGAAGATTTGATGTGTCATAACAGCTAACACTTGCTCACAACTTACTAAGTGCTAGATACTCTTCTAAGCAATTAATCTGGTTTATATGATTTATAGCTGTCCCTCCATATATCAGCAGGGGATTGGTTCTAGGACCCACTGCAGTTATCAAAATCTGGGGATAATAGTTGGCCCTCCATATTCAAGGATCTAGAACACATGGGAATTTTATGTCATTTTATAAACATTTAGTTTTTGGTTTTGTTTTGTTTTGTTTTAGTCTGAGAGAGATGGGAGGTTACTGGAGTATTTTAAGCAGACTCATATTTTAAGAGAAAACACTGGGAAATCCACTGATACACTCTCATTCCCTCACTTTACAAATGTTTGCATCATGACCTAGAAGGACTAATATGTTTCCCTACCAAACTGGTGACAGAGCTTAGATTAGCACCCACGTTTTCTGACTCTTGCTTATACACTGTATCCTGTAACATTGTTCCTCTTCATTACATCACACAGAGAGATCTGTGGACAGCAGCTGTTCAACAGTTGTGATTTTTAATTAATTACCGCTGTTCCAAGATGTAAGTGTAACTTAACGTGCCTCTGAAATTCACAAAAATCATCTATATCTATACCCGTTTCTATCTATTCATCTATATATACATATGTGTGTATGTATAATCCCATATAAATAATATATAAATAATATGGGTATACATTACATATGCATAGAAATATACAAAGTATAAGTATGTATATAAAGTGTTATATTTAATATAACATTAATTAACATGATATTGTTAAATAT
The DNA here is from genome assembly GCF_963924675.1 of Phocoena phocoena. Taxonomy (NCBI): domain Eukaryota; kingdom Metazoa; phylum Chordata; class Mammalia; order Artiodactyla; family Phocoenidae; genus Phocoena; species Phocoena phocoena. The sequence continues at coordinate 17,016,781 of NC_089221.1, read as the reverse complement.
ATGTGTGTGTATGTGTGTGTATTATACTTAGAGAATTATCTATATGTACATATATGAATTGTATCTCAAAAGATCCACCGCCTCAGGTCTCAGCTGAGGCCAGTTGAGTCTTAGGGTCTGAGAGCAAGACCCGAGTGTTAAATCTAGTTCCAGGTCTGAGCCAAGTGATTCTAATTTGCCCCAAGCTTATAAATACTCACCTGGGAGCAAAGAACAGCTAGGAGAAAGTCAGTCGACAGAGGCTTGCGACAGCAAAAGAGAGGTAGTTTAATGCAACTTGCTTTCCCGTCTCTAAAGCAATATTTAATTTTGCTAACATTTAGGTTTTCTTACTTTTGGTTCTTTTGGCTGCCACAGTTACCACGACAAATTCTATATTAAAAGTATAGGAGCTTTATATTTTCCACAAATATCTCATCTGAAGGTATTATCACTCATCTACCTTGTATTTAATTTTCTTGTGTTCTCTTTTCAAACTTCAGTCATAAGTGTTACTTTTACAAATCCTTTTGGCCAGTGATACGTGAGTCTGATTTCATTTTCAAGAGGATATTTGAAAGCATTTCAAGATAATTGTCAGTTTGAAGAGCACTGTCATCAAATATTGCGAAAACAGAGATGATTAAAAAGAGAGACATGTTTCAGTACCTTGCTTAAAAGCCAATAATTTGATGAGGGCTGTTACAAAGAACCCTTGTCTGTACTGAATGGGCACATGACACAGCAAAACAGGCATGGGATTTATTCAAATATAGTGTCTAAGGCATTGAGTTCCAGGGTTCCAGGGATGGTCAGTCTGGGTACTAGAAATTTGCCTGAAAATATTACTGTGTAACAGTCTGGTTGAGAAAGTTTTAAGCACTTGCAGGATATTATGTTTTTGTTTTATTTTAGAATGTAAGACAAAAAAAACTTACTAGTTAAGAACCAATGTACTAATGCTCTTTGTAGGGAGGCATAATTAATTTTGCCCCTTCTTATTTTTCTAGTTACAGGTGGTTTACAATATAATCTCTCAGCTAATTTAAAGAAGTTTTCACAAACCCTGCCCCATTTTCATTGCCTTCCCAAGAGCCTCTCCTTCTGTTCCTCCTCATTCTACCTTTGGTTTTACTTGTTTCTGAACATCCACAAATTGGCGTCTGCAGAGAGTTGAAAGTGAGTGGATTCAAGTGGTAGATCAAGAGGAATGGGAGAGGTAGTCTCAAACTCAGTTAGACCCAGGTGCTGACCCAAACCTCAGTCCTGTCCTCACATGAGCCTGGTGCAAGTTCTAACCTGTAGACCTCTGGTCCTCAGGCCCTCAGCTCAGCACATTTTCATCCAACCCATGGCAGACACTGCATTTCCCGTTGTCAACTCCAGTGGGTGATGACACCATCTCTGCTGACGGTATCCGTTGAGTTTGCTGGGAAGCTTCTGAGAACTTGGGGAAGAAGGTAAGGGCATGGTAATCACGCTGCAGGGGGCTTTAAGGAGAAACAGAGCACAGATTAAATGTCTTCTGTTATTGCCACAAGTACATTTCTTATATCCAGCTCAATTATGAACTCTCTCTCACACACACAACCGATAATACCTGGATAAAATCTCAGCACAGTTTTTATGTTTACTTTTTCAGAAGTTCAGAAGTAACAGAAGTAAAGCCAATGATTCACTGAAGTAGTAATTAGTACTGGTTTATTGTGCATACCCCAAAAATACAGTTTGCGAACTGGGGGTGCTCAAACCAATACATGAAATAAAGCTCAGGGCTATATTGTCTTAGAGCAGTTTTTATGGTGAGAAGCTCATGACTGTTTATTCTTCACAGTGATTGCTTATAATATTATAATTTTCCTAAATGATAGGGAATTGATTAGTGGTTACTTCATATAAATTTTGGCAAATTGTTTTGCTTGTGACTTCCAGAGGCATAAACAAGATATGACCCAGTTCAAGTTAGGCTTGTGAAATAAACTGAATTAAGCTTTGCTTGTATGACTAAATTGTTTTTGGTCTGCTTAAGGAAATTTTCAAGGCTGGTCTCCATTTCTTTTTGATGCTAACAACTTCTAGTTCTTTCCATTTAAGAAACTGATGTAAATTTTAGCAACACAAGATGGAGGTTCAGCTGTTTTGTTGGTAATCAGTTCTTCTCCTATCATATTGACTTGTGGTCTATCCTGTGGAAACTTCTCAGTCTTGTTTTTGATGGTTAAAATTCCACACTTAGTCATTATCACCTGTATTTCCATGGTTTCAATTAATGATGATCCTAGTGTGATGCTTTATGGACCCTAGCAATAGTGCAAGGAGAGCAGGAAGAGTGGAAATAGCAGAATCTCTTATGTCTTCTTTAAGTTGCCCTGTGGCTGAGGCCTGAATGTGCTGGTAGACTCATTCCTCTTTTAAGTTTGTAATCCGTTGGTGTTCTGGAAGGTTTGTAAACTACCACAAACTTTACTAAATGAGAGAGTATCTTTCACATTGCACAAAATGAGTCTCTGGTGAGTCCTTTCTGAATCAGCCTGTCAACAATTCTAGTGGCTGCAGCGGTCTACCATTTTAGTCTATAATGACACCTATTCTGTTAAAGGCAGAAAAAAAAAATCTCACTTTATATAAAAGTCATTATCATATGATTATGTATAATTACTCCCCTCAATTAGAATTATAATTAGGTAATTAACTCTAAATGTATGAAAGTATAACATAAAATTCATACTAATAAGTATCGATAAATGACAGATGTCCACACACTTTTTTCCTCAGTACAAATAATAGTCGGGGGTGGGGAGTGGGTGGCATGAAGCACATTAAGATATTAAGTACCTTTTGAAAGATGGAGAGTAAATAGCAACTGGGGAGAGAGGATCAGAAACTAGAGGCTCAATGTACGGCAATTAAGACTAATTTTAAATGCTATGAAGTTACTTTCTGACATAAACACCTAAACAAAACTCTAGCACATGAGGAAATAGTATTTTTTGTTTTTACCAATATCAGTTTATGTTATGGTAGCAAAAAATAGCCAGAAGGAAAGTCTTTTTTTTTAAGCTTAAGGGACACAGGTGTAAGAAATGGAAATTAAAATAAATATTGTCAGGTGGTTCTAATTGAATTTAGGGTTTAATGGTAGAGTATACTGTAATTGGAACTCAATATAGGTTTCTCCTTGAGCAAAAATTTTGAAACTCTATCCAGAGAAACAATTTTTAAAATGAAAATTTATACTAAACAAAGAGTTACAAGAACAGACAAAAGTTTCAAAATTAGATCCCAACTGCATACCCAAAGAGTATTTCCTCTTCCTCACATTTGTATTATGTATTTATTAAGATTCTCTTTTCTTGGGAAAAGTCTTTCTTTGTTGAGAAATACACCTGAAGAGTAGAATATTTCCTCCAGAGATATAAATGATAATCAAAAATTAGAAATTTCTTTAGTCAGAAAACTAAGAAACTATGTCTAATACATACAAAGTAATCCCTTTTAATATTTTATGAAGACTTTACCATTGTTTGATACATAATAATTATTACCTCAATTAGAAATTAATGAATAAAATTGGTTATTACCCTATGGGCCATAATTTTCTCTGATACTAGAAAAATGTTGTTAAAGCAAAATTAATAATACCCCCAAGTAGATAGGTATAAAATTTATGTGGATGAAAAAATATAAAAATGGGTGATAGTAATTCCTTCCTGAAAACAACTGAATTTTTAAAAGAATAACCCTTTATCAAGAGTTAATAAGCACTCAGACCATTGTCTTTATTTTGGTTCATGTCAAAATGACTGTAGCAACAGGAACAAAACTGGAAAAATTTCACTGCTACCTAATTCAGTTTTTCTTAGAATAACATAGGCATCAGAATGCTTAATGAATGAACTATAGTAGTGTGTTCTTAGAAGCCAGGATTGTTAATATCTACAATCACCCAACATGTGATTATATCATCTTTTATAAAAAAAATTGGAAATCAGTGGAAAAATGGCATTTTGGTGTAATTGAGATTATGTTTATTCACAGAGTGTTTTGTTTTCCTTATGTGCTGCCAGACATCTGGATAAAAACTGAACATTTTAGCGAAATATTAACATCTTTCCAAGTGTCTAAATATTGACTTGCATTTTATGTTTCACTCTAAATATTTGATGAAATTTAGTATTATCCACAAAATATAATTTGTTGTCTCTTTATCTTTGAAGTTATTTTCTCAATCTAGCATCCCACAGTTAGGATACTCTCTGATTTGGAAAGAGAGTGAATATTTGATGGAATTTTAGAGTTGGAAAATATGAAAATAATATTGGCCCACCATAATATCTCTGGCTAATAATTTTAAGAATTAAAAGGGTAATTTTTCTGAATCATATGTGGTATCTGTGGCTGAGTATAACAAGAACCTCTGTCTTATGCAATAAATGTCCTTTATATCATTCACAAAACAGCCCTAAGCACTAAAATCATTAAAATTAAAATTAAGAAACTATGCAAGGGGCTACCAGTAGTCCTCATTACTGGGTAGCACATTCTTTGAAGTTTTAGTAATCAGAATAATAAAATAAAATAAAGTAAAAATTTGAAAATAAGAGATAAAAGGATTTATGTTTGCAGAAGATATGATTTATCATGCGTATCCAATAAAACCTTTTTGGAAGTATAGAAAAATTTAATGATTAAACTTTATTAAAAATCACATTTTATCTTTTCTAACATAGAGATGAAAATGGGAAATATATTCCATTCCCTTAAATGCAGAATAAAATAAAATAGAATTACAGTTAACAAGTTGGCACAGAACCTACATAAAGTAATTGTACAATGTAATGGAAAGATAAAACTAGGTCAGAATAAGTGAAAAGTGACTCTACAGTATCAGGAAATATGAAGCTTGCTATCATAAAAGTCTATTTCCCTAAAATTAATATATAAACTAAATACATTTTGAATAAAATTACAATAGTAGTTGTGTCTTCAGATAAAATAATCTTAAGTATGTGTTAAAGAATAGATATCTGACAACCATAAAAACTTGAAGAGTAACTCTCAAAAGTGTTGTTTTATTAGTCATTGGAACATATGACAAATCCATCTTAGTTCTGTATTGGTGGAAAACATACAAGTAAAGCAGTCAAACAAAATAGAACATCCTAAAATGGATTACAATATATATAAGTGTATATAAGTTGAAAGCCATTTTTTTTAGTGAAAAAAGCCACTTTTTTTGTGTGTGTGCAATGGAACAGGAAAATGGTCTATTGATCTAGAAGAGGTTTGAAGATTTATATTAAAAAATTGAAACAAAAGTGTTGCAAGAAAATCTAGGAGAAATGGTTCATGGGCAATCAAGAGGTAGATAAGTCTTGAAAAATTAAGACTGAACAGCCCTTCAGGAAATATAGATATGTGTGTAAGTTTTTAAAATGTTTGTAAGACCAAATATACTATTGAAATAACAATGCTACATTGAGTTGGTAATATGTGTATCATACATAAGAATGACAAAGAATTGCCGTTTATTCCACACAAGAGCTTTCATTTTCTTAAATTTAAAGCAACCTTTGTAAGCAACATATAGTTGACTTTTATTTTTATCTATTCTGATAAATTTTGTCTTTAACAAATGGATATATGTCATTCATCTGTAAGGTAAATCATGCTCTTTGGATTTATGTGTTTTATTATACTATTTGCCCCATTTGTTTTATTGTTTTATCCAACATTTTCCTCTCATTTTTGCCTTCTGTTGAAATAAATTTCCCCTTCCTTTAGCATTTTAGTTGTAGATCCTTTATAGTAAAACATAACTTTTTTTTTCTTAGTAATTAACCTAGAGATACCAAAATGCATATTTGTCTTCTTTGGATTAATGTGAATATCATTTTCAAGAAAATGCTGACATCTTAAAACAATGTATTTCTATTTAACATTACTAGGCCTTTTAATTCTATTTTAAACTCATATATGTTATGTTTCATACAATTAAAATTTATATTTTCACATGTATTTGTTTTTCTTTCCTCTTCATTTATTTCTGTATATGTCTATTTACTTCTGGTATACTTTTTCTTGGGCCAAGGAAGTTCTCTTATAGTCTATTTTAATGTATGACTGCCATTGTTCTGAAAAAAAAAAATCTGTATTTTATTTCACAATTAAAAACACTTGTGCTAGGGATGAAAACATAGGTTGGCACTTATTTTCTTTCAGCAATTTAAAGGTATTTTTCATCTGTCTTTCCAGTGTTTTTTTTTTTTTAATAGCCTATTGTTCTTTTGATGAAATATACATGATGGGCCTAGGTGTGGTTTTCTGAGTATTTACCTTGCTTAATACCTTTTAACAGCTTTGGGAACTTTAGGACTTTTTCTCTTCAGTTACTGCTTTTTTCCCCATTCTCTCTCCTTGCTTCTTGAATTCCAACAATGGTTATTAGATCTCCTTCTCAAGTCACTCTTTTAAACATTTTTTACTCTTTTTGCTTTTTTTTTTTCAGCCTGCACATTTTCTCTTGATCTACTTTCCAGTTCACTATTCTCTATCATTTTCAATCTGTAATTAAATAATTGATTCAGTCCTTAACATGTTTTTTTTTAGTTAAGAATTTTCATATAGTTTTTTTCATATAGACTATAGTTCTTATTTTGTAAATACATCCTTTCAATAATTTTGAACATATTATTCACAGTTGATTAAAGTCCATCACTGATAACTTCAAAATCAGAATTATATGTGGGTCTGTTCCTATTGCCTCTTTATTCTCTTAGTCCTGACAATTTCGAAAAAATATAGAGGTCATGAATACTACTACTTTTTTTCTACTGAAGATTTACTGCCCTAATGTCTAGTGGACAGCTAGACTTATCTATCCCTTTATTACTGCTTAGTCAGGCAACTCTCAGATACTTTCAGTCAGATTTTTTCTTTATAAGTTCTTATTGTTATAAAGTTCTTATTGTTATCATTTGAATAAGAAAATTAGCTAGGTACAAAACAACTGACCCTCAGTGTTTAATTCTTAGTATTTCATGTAGAAAATCTGAGTTTAATGCAGTAACACCAACATGTATAGTTTAACATAATGCTGATATTATTGACTTCTTAATCAATTAATTCCATGTTGCATTCTTCATGTAGTGTATTCCAAATAATTATATATTATATTATTTTGCATATTAAGTAACTAGCGATCACAACGAAGAATACATGGGAGTTATGGGTACAGAGTTTTAGTTTGGGAAGAAGAAAAAGTTCTGAAGATGGATAGTGGTGATGGTTACACAACAGTGTCAGTGTACTTTATGTCATTGATATCTACACTTATAAAAATGGTATAAATGGTAAATTATATATTTTACCACAATAAAAAGTACAAATTTAAATCGGTAGTCAAGAAATTAAATTTAACATGATTTTTTTTACATATAAATACTGCATTTTATGTAAGGATTCTGCTACTATGAATTATATCTCAACCAGATTTATTTTATACTTTTTCTGTGAAAATAGTACATATGTTAATCTTTTCAGTGACATAAGCATTCGTCTACTTTTTTCAAGTATTTAGATGTATATATAACAAAAATGCTACTACTATGCATTGGGGAAATCCATAAAATTAAATTATACTTTATTTGCCAAAATATAAGTAAAATAAAGATTTAAAAAAAAAACAACTAATGATTGATGGGAAGGAGGGGGTCATAGGTGAGAGGGACCTTGAAAGATATACATAAATATTTCCATGATAATTTAAATTGTTAATACCAATGAGAGAGAACAGTTTACCTCCAATAATGGTGTTAAAATTTATAAATCATTTTATTAAATGCTCAAACATTTAAAAATGTATTTAGAGATATATCAAGAGTAGACCATTGAAAAATACAAAATATTTTCTTTTTAGGCCATCTTTGTCATTTCACAATTTCAGCTAAAATGTTGTACGACTTTCTTCTCCATTTATGCTTCAAGGATAATGCCTTCTGGTCTATTTTCCTGGTTCAGCAAAATACAAATTCCAAAGTCTGTAAAACAACGTGGGAAACAGACTTTTATGTCAGTTTCAAAGGGAGCACTATCTTTTCCACTATAGTGGCAAGCATATTTTGCATCAAGAGGAGTCGTGTAAAGTGATAATCTACTATCCAAAGGCAGGTGTGCCATTTGTTTTTAACCTACCTAAATGTTGCCAGATACTTTGTTGTGCCCCCTGTTGAAATCATTCTGTGATGCTTTACACTGATGCAGCATCTTGCACTGAAAGAAAACTGCAATCATCTTAATAATGAAATCCCTTGACAGTATTTCAATCAAGTAGATTAGCAGAAAGAAATCAATATCCTCCTTTTCCTAAGGTTCCAAAGTTACATGGTGAGGCAGCAAAACAAAGCCTCTTGATTTGACTATATCTTTTCTCCTAATCATTGTAACTTCACTTTTGGCTTTGCATAACCTGGGCTCCTTTGCTTAATATCACCAAGGTATTAGGATATTTGTTATTTCTACTGAAAAGTTTTATTTTTTTAAATTTAAAGTATCACCTTCTCTTCATTTTAAGCAAAGCCCGTATTCAAGTCTTACAAAAATGGACATCATTATTTAATTATAAAATCTTTATATGATAAATCTAATAAACAGAACTGGTGATTGTAAAAAATGAATAAAGAAATCATTGGCCTTCTGATAGTTCAGGTAAATTAGCAATTATAAGCTAAACAAGATATCCAAAATTGACAGAATTCAAATAGACTATTCTAAGCTGTAATAATTGTAAACAGTTATATTTACATTTTTACTTTAAGTACTTTTTGCATATTACAATCTAACTTTTAAAAATTCAGCTTCCTTTCACTTTTGTATTTACATTGTGATTTCTGAATTGTTGAAGATCATGAGTATCTTTCAGTTTTCTGTTTTAGAATTGGCTCCATTTTGGGGCATTTGATTTGTTGATTTTGCAAAAGACTGGAAGAAATATTTATGTACATATATTTCAACTGTTTAGCATAAGAACCAAACTGGGAAGAAAATGTATGAGATAATTATCCAAGATTTCCTATTACAATTACACTAAAGAATTTTGCCATTAGGTCACATGACTAACATATAGTTTGAAAAACAAAGATTCAGCAAAGTCTACAGAGACAATTCAAATGTTCTATTTTACCATGGTACCATGTGGTAGTTTACACTAGAATTAAAAAAAAGGAAAAAAAAAAAAAAAACTGTTGGGTTTGTTTTACCTGACATATTCAGAATTAAATCATTATTCAATAATAGTCTTCATTAAACCATGGGTACAAAATTTAAGTTTTTTTTTTAATAAGCATGATAGGTTAGAAACTATTTGTTTTTTCAAAATATCTTTATACTGTTCAGAAATATAATCTCTCTTCTGTGTTCTCATTTTACAAGGATACCAGGAAAACCAACAATATAAGCTGGGATTTTGTCAAGCATTTTTTATTCAAAAGCCAAGAAGGTTACTGAGCGGTTATAAATCTAAACTTTTCAGTGTTGGATTCAAGACTCCTTTTAGTTGTTTTGAGAAAGGAAAGAAGAGTAAGTAGTAAATCATACAAGACTAGGATTAAGGACAATGGACCAGCTTCTAGCATCATGATCATGGGCAATTTAATTCATCATTTGAATTTGCTTTGTCCATGTATAAAATCGGAATAATTCTATTTGTTAGCATGCTTTCAGCTATAAGTTTTAGAAGGGCCAAGTGAAAAAGGCTTTAACATTAAGGAACTTTATTAACTTACAAAAGAGTTTAGGGATGCTGCAGACTCCTGGCCTGAGCCTGTTTTCTGGCCCTGTGTTGCTCTTATTGTCCTGTCTGCATGTTCTACCATATGCTGATTATGTCCATGCAGGCTGGCTCCCCTCATGGATAGAAGTTACCTACCAGAAACCTCTAAGACCAAATGTGTCCTTATTCACATCCAGCAGGAAAGAAATAATCTGTATTCCTGTGGATTTTCTCTTTAAGATTAAGAAAGTATATTCCAAGAAATCTCTAGGGAAACTGTCTTTAGGCATTATTTACCAGAAGTGGGTCACATGAACATTCCAGAAATAGTTACTGGATGGGAATAGCGTACCACTACCCTCAATCATACCTACATCTTTGTCAGTTCCAAATGGATATCAGGGAGTCAAATACCGTGTGTGTGTATAGTCAGAGAATTAAGTGAAATAGTTTTTGTAAATTATCAAGTATAGTACCTGCCATAAAATAGGAGTTCAACACATTAAAATGTTGCCAGGAGTGGGGATAGTAATGCTGGTGGTGTCTATTAAATATTCCTGAGTTTAAATATTCCTTGAACTATATTTTCTGTCTAATATCTGGGTTGTTAATTACAGACCTTCCATTCTCTTTTACTAGTATTGATTTGCTTTCCCGTGTGTTAGTGTAATCTAGTTGTGATATCTAACATTGCCAAATGCAGGGTTCACTGAGTTATTGTGCCAGATTATATTCCTTCCCCCTCATAATTATGTTTAGGACACTTTAACTTTATGAATTTTAGGGAAAAGGGTCACCATCCCAGTTAGAGGAGTCTGGTCTTCGTTATAAGATATTCATGACCTTAAAGGGCTTTACTTTCCAACGTCAGCTTAATTGACACTTACATCCATTATTGCTTTCCCCTCTCAGCAAATCTGTTCTTTCCCTTAAATCCCAACCCAAACTGCAACAGTCTCAATTTGGCCCATTCTATCTCCTGGTGCCCATTTAGCACCTACTTTAAAATCCTTGCTTGAATAATGTGTGCTGTGGCCTTTTCTTTGTATATCAGTTGCTTTATAATTGTACTCTACTTGTTGGAAATGTATGACTTATGTTTTTACAAAGCAATTCAACGTATTTACCAAATCTTGACAGAGGGGGTGTATTTGTTCCCTAGAACTGTGGTAATAAAATACCGAAAACTGAGTGGCTTAAAATAAGAGAAATGTATTGTTTCACATTTCTGGAGGCTGTAAGTTCAAAATCAATTCTGGAAGGGTTGGTTCTTTGTGAGGGCTATGAGGGAGAATTTGTCCCCTACCTTTCTTCTAGCTTCTGAAAGCCTCAGATACTTTGTAGCTTATAGGTGGGTGGTTTCCTTGTGTCTTCACTTAGTCTCTCCTCTCTCTGTCTCTGTGTCCAATTTCCGCCCCCCCCCTTTTTTTTAATAAGGACACGAGCCCTATTGAACCTCATTGTAACTTGATTACCACTATTATAAAAACTCTATTTCCAAATAACCTCACATTCTGAGATACCGGGGGTTAGACTTCAATATATCTTTTTTCTTAATTGTGTGTTTGTTTTAGAGGTGGTTTGGGTTCACAGCAAAATTGAGCAGAAGGTACAGAGATTTTCCATATATCCCCTATCCTCACAGTGGTATAGTTTCCTCCACACTCTACATTCCTCTCTAAAATGATACATTAAAAAAAAAATTGATAGAGCTATATTGACACATCATTATTAATCCAAATCTATAGTTTACATTAGGGTTGACTCTTGGTGGTGTACGTTCTATGGCTTTGGACAACTTTATAGTGATATGTATCTACCATTATAGTGTCATAGACAGTAGTTTAACCGCACTAAAAATCTTCTGTGCGTTGCCTATTTACCTTTCCCTTCCACCCCTGCCCGAATATATCTTTTGAGGGACATGATTCAATTCATAGCAGGGGAAAATACTCAAAAGATCAAAAAATTGAACTCCTGAAATAATTCCATAGTATATTATCTCAAAGAGTAAGCTTATGAAACTTGCGAAACACAAGTGATGGCACAGAGACAACTGGCCATAAAACTGAGAAAAATAGCGTGTTAGAAGCCGCTGCATGTATTTCTCTTCTTAAAATGAAACTTATCCTTGAGAAATCCCCTCCAAAAGTATTTTAATACCTATTTCAAATAATGTTTCATACGAATTATTATTATTGATTTAAAAACACAAAAAAGTATATTTTTATATGAAGGATTTATATCAGTTTATTTTGTTTTTCTGTTGAATTCATGGCTATCAAATACTCTTTTCCACGATTATACTGTGTGTGTGTGTGTGCATGCGTGCACACGCGTGGAGTGTAACATGGTCTCTTGGTCTTGGCAAAACCTGTTGTCCATAGATGGACCACCAGTTGATTGAATTCAATAATAAGTTGCCACAAATGGCATCATGATTTAAAAAGCATAACTAGAATAAGATGTGAGCTATATATTTGTAGACAAAAATCACATCAAAAAATAAACCATTAACAGTATTAAGTGGCTTGAAAACCACTAACCTTCCTTCAAATTACAAATCATAGTAAAACTATATGTTACCAAATGTAAGTTAAGACAATTTTTGCTAAGAAATGAAATAGAAAATGTATGTCTAATCTATTATTTAGTCTAGTAATTAATCACTAAATGAGTAAATATTTACTGGCCACCTATTTTACAGCAAACAGTGCTTGGTACCAGTAATTTAATAGGAAATTCCTCTTAAGAAATTAATATTCTAGCATAACGGAATGACACATGAAAATACTTTAAAAACACTGTAACCAATGCAATACTAAGGAAGCAATCATGGTTGAATCCTAGCAAAGAGGAGAGGGAATTGGATTTATCTGAACTGATTCGGGGATGATTTCACCACTAGAGGTATTAATTATGAATGATATTTTTATTTTGCATATCATTCATTTTTATAGACAGAGTAACTTTATTCTTTCTGACTCCTCTTTTACCTTTTTCTCTCTTTCCTCCTCTGTTACTTCTCCTCATATTCTTTTAGTTTTATAAAATCTACAATCACAGTATGTTTTTAGCCCTGACAAAAATATGTGTATATCTGATATACTAATCATTTTAGTCCAAACTGCATATGTAATCATTTTAAGAAGGTTTATTCCTCATCACTTTCAAAATTTTTAATTACTGATAACCTGAAATAGGTGAGGATATGGTGGGATCACTGCATTCTTGTTGCCTTTGAGTAGGCCTTTCACAACTTTTGAATATATGTTGGTACCCTAGTCATGTAACTCAGTCAACTCTATTTGTGTAACCTCCAGAGCTATGCTAGTGCCCTGTTATGAGTTATCTTAATGAAATTCTCTTACTACTACTTATAGTAAGTAAATTATATTACTTCACAGCTAATCGTTGGGTATTTTGATTACTCAATGAAAAATATTTTAAATGCACTTTCAACTTTGCTGTTGCAAGAATGTTCAAAGTAATAAAGAGAACATAATAAGTGGCCAAATATTATTAATTTCCTATATAAAGAAAAGGAATAAAGGCCATATTTTAGGGGAGGGTTTTAAGGCTGTGTGTGATTGTTTAGCCTGTTTGTATATGTGTGTGTATTTTTTACCATTCGTGGGAGGTATACACATACACACACATACATGCATGTTCTTGACTGCTTGTTGAACAATAACATTACAAAAGGTCAAACATTTTCTAGCCAATTGTTTTTTTCTTCAACTGAAACTCCCATGATGAACCCTTCACATGTGGACATCTTGACTACACATAGGCATCATTACATCATTATGATGCTACTAAACTCTATACAGCTCAATCTGGCAGCTCTAATATTCACTTTCTTCCTTCATCACTTGCTCCCTCACCTTCCTTAGTGAACTAGAGAAGCTGACTAAGTAGAAGTGGTAAGTGATGAGGTGAATCTTTCCAGCCTTTCAGAAGTTTGATAAAATACAAATAAGTGGAAGACTAAATTTTGTGCCCCTAATTTAAAAAAAAAACAAAACAAACAAACAAAAAACCACTAGACACAAGCACATAAAATACTATGCGTGCTCGAAGCACAGGCCACCTTTTAATGACAGAATAAAATTTCAACCTGTTGGGCATACCATTTTAGACAATTAAAGCAGTGGATAGCCCATTTAAAACTAATTGAGTTTAAAAATACTCAGTGTTATAAAATGGTAAGAGAACAGCATAGTGGAGGTGCTTTGGTTCATGGGGATTTTTTTTGGATAAAATATTCAAAATCTGAAGTCTATTAAAAAAAAAAACAAACAAAATCATGACAAGTGTGGTGATAAATGTTAACATTACTGATTAAATGCCACAATTTTTAATACATTTCTATTTAATACGAGCTTTCATAAACACAATTTTCCTTTTTGTACATTGAAAAAGCTTCCATATTCCTAATTTTTTCTTTCAAAATTTTTAAAAACTTCTCTCCCTTCCCACCAACACATATTCGCATAAACTATATTTGGAGGAAAAGGTTTATTTTTTCGATTCACTCTTTCATGTTTGGAGTTGTATCTTTAGCAATTCACAGACTTTAAATCAAAATCCTTGAGAGACTACTGCCATCCTAGCCCAGGGAAGTGATTTGGAGTGGCCTGAAGTTCATTGAAGGGATATATTTTCCTCAGCTCTGCATTGGCAGTTTGCTGTGTCATCAGTCTTGTTCAGCTGAAAAGCATGACAATTTGTCTGGGCAACACCACATAAAGGATAGCAAAAGGTTATTGTTAGGTTATGAAGTTTTTCTGACAAGTACAACACGCCAAGGTTTATATAAGCATAAAATAAACCTTAAACTCAAGAAGTGCTGTGTAAAGGAGTTTCCTACCTCTCTTTCCTGCAGAAATTTTGAAGTCTGAGTTTATATATTCCAAGTTTCAGGTATGCATAATCTTTTATAAGATCTTCTAATATTTTAATGAAATAAAGAATGCAAGAGAGCTAATGTCAACCTCAGTATCAAGGGCACAGGAACATGGTTCCATTATTCTTAGTAGTAAAAGATCTAGTACAGTTCAAACAATTGGAATTTGATGTGTTTGGCATTCTCGGCTAACCATTACAAAGGATAACCCATTTATTTTTTTATTAATTTTTATTGGAGTATAGTTGCTTCACAATGTTGTGTTAGTTTCTGCTGTACAGCAAAGTGAATCAGTTATACGTATATATATATCCCCTGTTTTTTAGATTTCCTTCCCATTTAGGTCACCACAGATCACTGAGTAGAGTTCCCTGTGCTATACAGTAGGTTCTCATTAGTTATTTGTTTTATACATAGTAGTATATATATGTCAATCCCAATCTCCCAGTTCATCCCACCCCTCCTTTCCCCCTTGGTATCCATAAGTTTGTTCTCTACATCTGTGTCTCTATTTCTGCTTTGCAAAGAAGTTCATCTGTACCATTTTTCTAGATTCCACATATAAGTGATACTATATGATATTTGTTTTTCTCTTTCTGACTTACTTCACTCTGTATGACAGTTTCAAGGTCTATCCACGTCTCTGCAAATGGCCCTGTTTTCTTCCTTTTATGGCTGAATAATCTTCCACTGTATATATGTACCACTCTTTATCCGTTCCTCTGTTGATGGACATTTAGGTTGCTTCCATGTCCTGGCTATTGTAAATAGTGCTACAATGAACTTTTATTTTCCTGATGAAAGTAATATATAATGTTGAAAGACTATTAATCCATACATTTTGTTATTTTTAATAATCTACTTATATTTTCCATAAAATAAAAACGTGTAAATTCTTAAAAATAAATTTATAATGAAAAGTTGATAAAGTCTTAGTACCTTCACTACACTTGTGATATGTAGATATTTTGTAATATTCTCTGAAAAAGTGTACCTCTCTTAGAAGGTATGTAGAAGACAGAAATGCAAACTTGAAAGATTTAAAAATATATATATCAGGAAGTCAAATACTCATGCATGTAGTTGAGGAAGCCCAAAACTATGTACACTGTTCATGTGAATTTTCTATCTTTAATTAATCACAGTAGTTAGTTATTGCATTTCTTCTGCAACTTAGTCCTGTTCATTTATTTTGGAATCTATTTAAAGACATTAATTTATTTTCATGCCTACTAATGTATTTTATTTTAAAACGGGTGATTAAAGTAATAGCCAAGTTATCTCATTATGAATTTTGCATTATTTCATATTTTATAATCATCTCAGTTCATTGAAGATGAAAACAAGCAAGACAACCTAGTGTAGTTTGCTTTTTGTATCCTTCAATTGAAACATTTCAATAAAAACAAAGTCAATTTTCTGGAAAATTAGCAAATTTCAACTCATACACACAAAAAATGGGAATCCTAGTATAAGTTCTGATACACAAGTGTAAATGTATATATAATACTATATATAATGTATGTGTTTTATGTTCTATCATGTAAAATATGCTAATAACAAATATGTATGTATTATACAATATGCTTACATAACAAAATTAAAAAAACATGTATATTTATGTGTTAAGCCTTCTAGAACACAGATTTTTGTTTTTTAATTTTTATTGGGGTATAGTTGATTTACAATGTTGTGTTGGTTTCAGGTGTATGACAAAGTGAATCTGTTATATGTAAACATATATCCACTCTTTTTTAGATTATTTTCCCATATAGGCCATTACAGATTATTGAGTAGAGTTCCCTGTGCTATACAGTAGGTCCTTATTAGTTATCTATTTTATATATAGTAGTATGTATATGTCAATCCCAATCTTCCATTTTATCGTTCCCTCACCCTGACCCCCTAGATAACCATAAGTTTATTTTCTACATCTGTAACTCTATTTCTGTTTTGTAGATAAAATCATTTGTAACCTTTTCTTTAGAGTCCACATATAAGTGATATCATATGATATGTCTTTCTCTGTCTGATTTACTTAATCTCTAGGTCCATCCATGTTGCTGCACATGGCATTATTTTGTTCTTTTTTATGGCTGAATGACATTCTATTGTATATACCTACCCCATCTCCTTTATTCATTTCTCTGTTGATGGACATTTAGGTTGCTTCCATATCTTGGCTATTGTAAATAATGCTTCCATTAACATTGTGCTGCATGTATCTTTTTGAATTAGAGTTTTACCTGGATATATTCCAAGGAGTTGGAATGCAGGATCATGTGGTAACTCTATTTTTAGTTTTTTAAGAAACCTCCATACAGTTCTTCACAGTGGCTGCACCAATTTACAATGCCACCAACAGTGTAGGAGGGTTCCTTTTTCTCCACACCCTCTCCAGCATTTATTATTTGTAGACGTTTTAAGATGGCCATTCTGATTGATGTGAGGTGATACCTCATTGTAGTTTTGATATACATTTCCCTAATAATTAGTGATGTTGAACATCTTTTCATGTGCCTGTTGGCCATCTGTATGTTTTCTTTGGAGAAATGTCTGTTTAGGCCTCTGCCCATTTTTTGATTGGTTTGTGTGTTTTTGATATTGAGCTGTCTGAGCTGTTTGTATATTTTGGAAATTAATCCCTTGTTGGAAGCATTGTTTGCAAATATTTTCTCCTTAGGTTGTCTTTTAGATTTTTTTATAGTTTCCTTTGCTGTGCAAAATCTTTTAAATTTGATTAGGTCCAATTTGTTTATTTTTGTTTTTATTTCCATTACTTTAGGAGGTGGATCAAAAAATATTTTGCTGTGATTTATGTCAGAGAGTGTTCTGCCTATGTTTTCCTCTAAGAGTTTGATAGTATCTGGCCTTACTTTCAGGTCTTTAATCCATTTTGAATTTTTGTGCATGGTGTTAGGGTGGAACACAGATTGTTTTTGAATCCACAAGGAGAGGGAAAAGAAGTGTCAGATATTTTGAAATATTATTTGTCTCTGAAAATGATACATTATATATTAGGTTAAAGTTTTAACATAAAATAAAAAGATTTTTTTGTTGTGATCTCATCTTAATTGTCATCAACACAGGAAAATTTTACTTTAGAAATATCACAGACTTTGGATGCAGAAATAGAACAGGGTCCTATTTTTGACTGTCCCACCTTGAATTTGGTACAGATCATTTAGCCTTCTCATCATGTGAAAATGAAATGATTGAAAACTGCATTCTAACATTTCGTTTTTAAGTTTTGAATTTTCTGTCCTGACGTAAAATAATTAGATCCTATCTCATGGCTAGACTCTGTCATCACAGAGTTGTACCACTCTCCAAGGCTTAGTGTCACTTCCAGTCAATGAGACCCAAGTACCCAAGGAGTTAATAGGAAATTTGTCATATGTGAGCTTTCCTGGCTTGGCCCACAAAATCTTAGTCATGATTAAGAGAGACCTATAGAAGTGAAAAGTCAGTGGTTATGCACTCTCTGCAGGCGATCACGAGTGATTTACTTCTTCAGCTTATTTCCCCCAATTCGACTTCCATCCCAGGCGATATAAATCTGCATAGGTTCAGGATCCTGTGTATAAGTAAGTGAAAATCAAAGTCACTGTCACTTCACTAATAACGGAAATAATTACAGACAATAATATAGGTATTTTCTTTTTTCCCTAAAAGTAAATGATTAATACATTTAATATGTATTAAAATAATACATTTTTAAGGAACTTACATGTATAACAAGTATGGCTCTGCTATTTTAATGTTGAAGTAATCATAACCTTCACAGTATCTTACTATAGAAGTTGTACAAAAACTAAGAAATTAACCACCTTTATAGACGTAAAACCGTTGCCTAAAAATGTGTTTAAACATTCTTATGTGGCAGTGCGCATTGCCTATTCTAATTAATAGGGTCATTCATATTTCTACTTAATTTTGAAAGCACGGATATAACCATCGTGGATTATCCGAAGAGAAATGAGAGTATGAATCTTTATTGATTCTTATTCTTCAGGTCTCTCCTGTCATTTAAAGTTTATTTTAAATGCAAATGTGTTATTTTGTATCTGTTAATTTGGAATGTTACTTCATTATTTGACTTATTTCGAGTATTTAGACATTCTGTTTAGCTGTTTTGTCCCAGAAGCCCAAAGCAATTATTTGCAAACCTATGCACAAGACATTACTTTCAGGAAGTAGTCAATAGTGGGTCAACGATCAGCTTAAAAACTATATTGTGTTTAAGTGCCATCCTGAGCTATTAAAAAATAAAAAGTAAAAATACTCAAAAATAAATGCAAGAGACAGAACATATCATTATACACATGTAAGAACTTAGATATTGCAGTAACAGATACTGCATCCAAATGCGTATGATACATATTCACAACTATATATCTGTATATACATGAATAATTGCTATTATTATTATTATTACTACAGTCATTACGTGAAAAGAGGGCTTGATAAGCTTCCAGCCAGTTATCATAATCTGAATATCTAAATATAATTTACTCAAACAAAAAAAGACTCTAATATTTGAGGCAGAGTTTATGACAGGCCATTTTTGATTTCTGAATTGCCTATAGGCCAATTCAGCCCAACATCAATGGCCATTCTGGAAAACAGACCCTTTAAAATGATGTCCCAACTAAGTAAAAAATTGGTTTTACATTAGATACTACTTTTTCAGTATAAATAGTAGGATTACCCAGGCATCCACTTAATCTCAGAATAAATACCACTTCAGTGGACATATAGATGCACCTGAAAGTGATGAGATAAGCAAATTTATTAACACTGTTACAGTATTTCTTTCTCATCATCTTTTTATTTTTTCTTCATCCTTTTTATTTTCTCCTTTTGCTTGTTACCCTTCATTTTCTTCTTCCTCTTTTATTTTTCTCTTTGCAACAAAGACTATATATTAACACAGATATTCTGATACACTATGGATATTACTGTGTCTAATATAAGCTAGTTTATATTAGTACATACTGGCTTCTCTCCCCTATTCTGAACATTTCTCAATCTTATTATTTTTTTTAATTTTTATTTTTTGTGTTACGTGGGCCTCTCACTTTTGTGGCCTCTCCCATTGTGGAGCACAGGCTCCGGATGCGCAGGCTCAGTGGCCATGGCTCATGGGCCCAGCTGCTCCGCGGCATGTGGGATCTTCCCGGACCGGGGCACGAACTCATGTCCCCTGCATCCGCAGGTGGACTCTTAACCACTGCGTCACCAGGGAAGCCCCTCAATCTTATATTTTATCAAGGAAAATTACGTAAGCATCCCATTACTAAGCAGGATTCCACTGGCTCAGCACCAGCATAAGTAATTCCCTTTATTCAGAAAACAAAAAAAAAAGTTTGATTCAAAACACAGTGACTTTGCACTGGGAATACTTTGAATTGTCCTCAAGGGGAAATGCATGTAAAAAAAAATTTGAGGAATTCTTGGTATGCATAGTAAGGTAGGGTATTTCATCTCTACCTCCCAATAGAGAAAAAGAAAGAGACAATGAAAAGAGAGAGAAAAATATTTCAGAGAAATGAATGAGAAATATTAGGTGAGGTCACGTAATGTGTTTTGCAATTAGCAAAAAACAAAAATGTTACTTTCACGTAAGAATACTTCCCTCAGTTCAGATGACTGTGACTTAAGATTTAAGAAAAGATTTAATGACATTTCAAAAGGTGGACGTGAAAATTATGCACTGGAAATGTAAATGCATTGAAATGGAATTATATGTATTCGGTAGTGTCAGAACCCACAGGAGAAGGACTATATAGCTTATGAACAGGTAAACATTGGCATCTGGATCTGCTTTCATCTAAAAATGCTTAATTCAAATAATTTTACTAGTTGTTTAATCAGTTTTTTTGATGTACATTTTTCCTAACAGGTTCAATAATGAGAAAAACATTGAAAAAATATGCTTAAGAGCTAATGACTCAATTTCTGTCACCCTCATATTAACAAAAATGTAAACATCATTTCCTGATCCATCTGTAAAACAAGCAGCTAGATGATCTCTAATGCTCTTTCAGCCATAACAGTCTACAGATATATGAAAATATGTTAAATCCTTTCTGTGGATATTTCATGGAAGTATATATTCCAGTCAAAAATACTAGATTAATTTTTAATAATCACAGATAAACTTGCCAAATTTACTGTATACTACAAGAAACGATTCTGTTTGAATTTTTAAAAATACTGAGTTCTCTGGAATCACAGATCTTTTCAAAATAGTTGTGAACTACTGATATACCTTAAATGTAGAATTTGTAGGGGGTATTTCCTATTGGTTTAAAAGCATTGATTTGTATTAAAGCGTCACTGATCTATGAATTATACCATTGTTTTATCCTTTTCCAGACATTTCTGAGACCTCTGTGTTCTTGTAAAGTCCATTTCTGTGGTCACTGCAACTAGAGTAGAGTTTCAAGGAGTATTTCAAAGATGTGAATGTTTCATCTTCCAGGCTATTAAAAGTTTCATGCAGTTATTTCCCACAGTATCCTCAGTGTAACTGAGGTAGCAAGCAATTTTAATCCCAAATACACTGTGGAGTAGAATAATCTTTTAATTGGGCAAAAGAAACATAGGAAAATAAATTCATTTAATGTGGCGAAGGCTCCTTTTTCTTCCAAGTAGTTCCCTGATATCCATATCTCAACTCAATTTTCAATTACCTGGTAGTTTTCCTCTGGGATCTTATTGTTGCTTCATTATTCCCCAGATTCCTATTAAGATCTAAGATGGGATATAGTACTCAAGGAAAAAGTGATAGAAACAAGAGTTGCAAGAATTGTGAGAAGTTTGGAACCTGTTCTTTCCCAAATTAGTTATCTTGCATTAGTTTTGTTTAGAAATACCAATTTAATAAGGAGACTTATTAGCCAGGAATTTATTTTCTAAGGATACTCTTAACTAAGTTGTAGGCCTCCAAATTGGACAATGACTTCTCTTTGGCTTATAATAGGGAGAACTATATCTAAATTCTGAGAGGGTGAAATTCAGACCTGAGATACTCAGAAGTATGTTGCAAAGGCAGCATGTGATAATTTAAAATATTACTGTGGATGAGATAAAGATTTTGAAGACATGTATGGCACATGAGTAGGCAATTTCCAAATTCAGTTTTCAACACTCAGATTTTCCAAATCATTAGTAAAGATTACAGGAATAAGGTTTTATTCTCTTGTACTTTACATATTTAATAGCCATCAAACTCTCAGATTTCTAATTTAATATTAGTATTAGGAAAAGGCAATGCATCTTTGTTGTATTTCATGTGCTAACAAAGATAGCAATTCAATCACATAGCTATTGCTTCAGATTTAAACAATTCTGGGTTCTGAATAAATAATTCAAGTGTCTTGCTTACATTTCCTGGTGTTGGGGCTTCCCTGATGGCACAGTGGTTAAGAATCTGCCCACCAATGCAGGAGACACGGGCTCGAGCCCTGATCTGGGAAGATCCTACATGCGGCGGAGCAACTAAGACCCAACGCAGCCAAAAATAAAAAAAATAAAACATTTCCTGGTGTTGCATCAACATACCCTAAACAATAGGCTGATTTTAAAAAAATATGCAGGGGGAAAGAGGCAGAAGCAATCATTTTGGGGGTTTATATCAAAATTATCATAACTGAGTAATAGATTTTGTCTTGTACACTTTGTTTAGCTTATGTCCTTATAAACATATTTCAAGTGCTCTCAACCATGCCAGGAAGGATATAGCATCAATTTTCTTGGGAGTTACAGCTTTAGCTAACTCTTAACAGTACTTTTGATATTATTTTAATAGCAACAGAGAAAGCAAATACTACTGCATGAAGTTTAAATATATTTTCCAGGTCTGAAATCCTGATTTGTCTGTAGCTCCTCATTCTTTCTTAAAAAGCACATTTCATCTGATATATTCAAAAGACTGAGATGATGATTTGCACTTTAATTTCAAATCTCAATTTCATTTTAGATGTGTTTACATAGCCTCAAGAAATTACTACTCCTTTATTCTCTAGACAAACCAGGATGAATGAGTCCATTAAACTTGTTCACCTAAGATTTTAGGGAAATGGGGAAAAAAGATCTCTTTAATAGCATTGCATGAGCTGGTGAGTGGTGTTTTAACCAGAAATCAGAATTAACTACTAGACCAAGAAATTATTAAAGAAGTATCTTCTGTTGAGTTGTAATTGTTATATATTTTTATATGTTCTTGCTCTATCTCTTCTAAGATATTAAATTATGGGACTTTTAAGGAGGTTTAATGGAAGTAAATAAAAGTATATTAAACTTTCCAACTGTTCAATGTTTACATTTTTCTGTGCAAACTATTCATACTTTTGAATTCATTGCATTGTTGATGGAACGAGGACTCAGTCACCCATCACCAAAACCTTGGTGGTCATTTACTTCTCCCTCTCCTTTACATCAAATTAATCAGAGATAGCATCCCATCAACTCTTTGCCCATGTCCTTAGCACTCATTGTTTCGTTGTTATATTCACTGATAGTACTCTGGTCAAAATTCGGAATCAATTTTTATGGTCACCAATGACCATGGTTTTCCTATAAACTGACCAGTGCCACATCCTTAAAATAGTCCTTCACTTTGACCACCAGAATGCCAACTTACCACTCTGATCCTCAGTTTATTTGCTGACCTCAATTTTCTCATACACCTCAAAACTCTGTCCTTAGCCATCTTCTCTTCTTAGCCATTTTCTCCCGGAGTGATCTCATTCACTATAGAAGGTAGATTTGCATTACCTTCTATACTTGAGGGCCTCCAATGTTTTTATCTCTCATCTTAATTAGCCCCTGGGATTGCAGACCAATAGTTACAAATATATGCTTCATAAATTTTCTGTGTATGTCCCTGATGTCAGACCCAGATAAAAATGGCACTCATTTACTTCTCCAAAGCTACTCTAGCTCTGGTGTTTGCTATTTTCATACATGGTATTGAATACCCAAGCATTATAAGGAAGCCACAAAACGATCTTTATCTAACTTAACTGAGAGCACTTTTTTTTTCCTTTTTTTGCTCTACACCTTCTGTTCTAAAAACTGTACCTTGCTTAAGGCTATCATTTACATCATTGAACAGATTTTTTTTTTTTTAGCAACTGTTTTGTCATATGTATTCTAGGTTATTGAAATACATTGGGAAACAAGATCAACTTTCTTAATTGATTTTTATTTTCTAATGAGGAAGGTAAAAGGGACAACAAAAATATATAAATATACATGCAGTTTTAGGTAACAGATGCTGGGGAGATAATGGAGTGTGAGTGGGAAAAGATAACTTTACATAGACTGAGCAAGAGGCCTTTCTGAGCAAGTGACACTTAAACCTCAGTTATTAGAACAATCCAACTTAAGTCTCAGGAAAAGCATCTTATATAGAAAGCATGGCGTGTGCAAAGGTCCCAAGGTGCGGGAAAGCATTACATGTATGAGTAATGGAAATACTTTTATTACCTGTTTTTGAATGACAACGAATTTAAGAATGATTGTTTTATAACCTCTTGCAACAGTAAAGTTTTAAAACAAAAGCAACAATAGGAGTGGAACAAGAAAGCAAAATTCACTTTTGTGCCTATTACTAGCTCATAATCCTCATTTGAATGTTATAGTTCAAGAGCATTTTCAGAGGAAAGGAGTATTGGTAAGACGTTTTGAGTCTAAGTTAATGAGTGATGAAATTATTTTAGGGAACTATGTTTTATTTTTTATGTTTTAGCACCAAGCTCTCCATCACCTCAATGAACTACTATTTCTAATGAGTTATTCGAATGATAAAAATAATCTATTTGTGACCTATGTATTTTAATTGTTTTAATGATGTGTTCAATAAAAAATTTGCTGATTTGGGAGATAATTTTGTAATCAACATCTTGATCAGCAAGTTAAAGTGATTTCTCCAACACTATCTTATCCTTGATAGATATACAAAATATTTTAGTATTCTTTATCATCCTTGCTTTAGTTTTCTAATTATAATATTATAAATATATACAGAGTTACAAAAAGAATATAGCTAACAACCAATTATCACTTCTCAAAAAAATTTTTTTAACAATTTTCCAGATATCCTTTAGGCATCTCTTTTGGAAAACAGAATAGTATAAAATCAAACTGTGCTCCTCTGCCCATTGTCACATCATTTTCCTGGTCTTACTTCTTAGAAGTAACCATTATCCTGAGATTATGTTTCTTATTGCTGGGCATGTTTTTATACACTTAGGACATACACTGTATCCAAAACAGTATGTAGTATTTGTTTTCTGTTTGTATTTGTTGAAGGTATATTTAATATAACATTATATTAGTTTCAGGTATACAACATAATGATTCAATATTTGTAAATATTGCAAAATGATCACTAAATAATTCTAGTTACAATCTGTCACCATATATAGTTACATTTTCTTCTTTATTCTCTTGAGATGAGAACTTTTAAGATTTACTCTTAACAACTTTCAGATATACAATACCGTATTATTATCTAGCATAGTCACCATGCTGTCATGCTGTACATTACTTCCTATGACTTACTTGTTTTATAACCTGAAGTTTGTATCTTTTGACCCCTTTTACCCATTTTGTTCACCCCACCCCCTCCCCTCTGGAAACCACCAATTCTCTGCATCTATGAACTTGTTTCGGTGGTGGTTTAGTTTTTTTTTTTTTTTTTTTTTTTTGCAGTACGCAGGCCTCTCACTGTTGTGGCCTCTCCTGTTGCAGAGCAACAGGCTCTGGATGTGCAGGCTCAGCGGCCATGGCTCATGGGCCCAGCTGCTCCGCGGCATGGGGGATCTTCCCAGACTGGGACACGAACCCGTGTCCCCTGCATCGGCAGGCGGACTCTCAACCACTGTGCCACCAGGGAAGCCCAAGTGGTGGTTTAGTTTTTAAGACTCTCCATATAAATGAGATCATATGGTATTTGTCTTTCTCTGTCTGACTTAATTCACTTAGTGTAATGCCCTCAAGGTCCATTCATGATGTTGCAAAGGGCAAGACTCCATTCTTTTTCATGGCTGAATAGTATTCCATTGTATACTACACTTTCTTTATCATTTCACCCATCAATGGATGCTTAGGTTGTTTCCAAATCTTGGTTTTCGTAAGTAATGCTACAATGAACAGAGGGTGCATATTTCTCTTAGAATTAACATGTTCATTTTCTTCAGATAAATACCCAGAAGTGGAATTGCTAGATCAGATTTTTAATTTTTTGAGGAACTCCCATACTGTTTTTCACAATGGCTATACCAATTTACATTTCCAACAATAGTACACAATAGTTTCCTTTTCTTTACATCCTCACCAAAACATGTTCTTTCTTGTCTTTTTGATAATAGACATTCTAACAAGTATGAGATGATATCTCTTTGTGGTTTTGATTTGCATTTCCCTAATGGTGAGTGATGTTAAGCATCTTTTCATCTGCCTGTTGGTCATCTATATATCATCTTTGGAAAAATGTCTATTCAGATCCTCTGTCCATTTTTTAAACTGCTTTTTTCCTATTGAGTTGTATGAATTCTTTATGTATTATAGATATTAACCTATTATCACATATATTATTCAAATATTTCTCCCATTCAGCAGGTTGTCTTTTCATTTTGTTAATGATTTTCTTTGCCGTGCATGAGTTTTTTAGTTTGTTGTAGTCTTACTTGTTTGTTTTTTGTTGTTGTTATTTGCTGCCTTTGCTTTTAAAGACAGATCCAACATAGCATTGCCAAGACTGATATCAAGGAGCTTACCTTCTTATGTTTTCTTCTAGGAGTTTTATGGTTTCAGGTCTTACATTCAAGTCTTTAATCCATTTTGATTTATTTTTTGTGTATGGTGTAAGACAGTAGTCTAGTTTCATTCTTTATCTGACTGTTCAGTTCTCCAAACACCATTTATTGAAGAGATTTTCCTTTTCTTATTGTATATTCTTGACTCCTTTGTTATAAATTAATTGACCATATATGCATGGGTTTATTTCTGGGCTCTCTATTCTTTTACATTGACCTATGTGTCTGTTTTTATGACAGTACCATCCTGTTTTGATTACTATAGCTTTGTAATATAGTTTAAAATCAGATAGTGTGATTCCTCCAGCTTTGTTCTTCTTTCTCAAGATTTCTTTGGGTATTCAGAGTCTTTTGTTATTCCATATAAATCTCAGGGTTGTTATTTCTATTTCAGGGTTGTTATTTCTATGTCAGGGTTGTTGGTTCTATTTCTGTGAAAATCTCAGGGTTGTTATTTCTATTTCTGTGAAAAATGCCACTGCAATTTTGATAGGGATGGCATTGAGTCTGTAGATTGCTTTGGGTGGTATGGACATTTTAATAATAGTCTTCCAATCCATGAGCACAGAATATCCTTCCATTTATTTGTGTCTTCAATTATTTTCATTAATGTGTTCTCAGTGTGCAGGTCTTTTACCTCCTTGGTTAAACTTATTCCTAGGAATTTATTATTTTTGATACAGTTGGAAATGAGATAAAATTGGATTGCTTTCTTAATCCCTTTTTCTGATAGTTTGTTAGTGTATAGAAACACAGCAGATTTGTATTTCCACGTGCTGGGCATGTTTTAATATTTTTACCACATACATTGTAACCAAAAACTGTATATAGTACTGTTTTTGATGCTTGTTTCTTGGTCTTTGCCTTTTTCTGTATAGTCTTCAGTGAATTTCCACTGGAAAAATCTGTACTTTGTTGTATATGACCCATAATACACGGCTAAATCTTTATAGAAGGTTGGCTGTAGAAAATGATACCCCCAGAGCAGCATCCCTTTAAGTTTAAAAAAAAATTGCTTTAGAGGAAGATGGTAAAGTAGGAAGCACTAAGAATCTGTTTCCCTACCTAGACAGCAGTTGCACTAGCAGAATCTGTATGATGTAACTATCTTGGAATTCTAGAATCTATTGAAAATGTGCAACTTCCAAAGTAAGGCTTGAACTGTGAATTTCGATTAATTTAGGACAATTTCAGCTCTTTCAGCTCTTAGCACACTAGTACCTACCCATCCCCCACCTCCCAATCCATGGCAGACAGCTGTTCACACATTCCTGGAGCAGCTTGCACACAGCTTGCAGGAACCAGGGTGGTAAATAGTCTTCCACATAGTTGGGATGTGTGATCTGATAACTTATTGCTGCTTATGATCTCAGAGGATGCAGACAGAGGCAGGCAGCTATTGTTGTACTTTTCCCCATTGTTACAAGCTCCTCCCTCTTTGGCTGAAGTGACTTCTAGGGGATTTAAAGGACTAACACCATTTTTTTCCCCCTTTTCTCTTTGGAAGCCAAATATTAAAACTTTTAAACACTATGAACAGTAGAGAGCCAAACCTTCAAAAACAACTGCATAAAGAGGGGAAATTAGAAAGTCGCCACGCATGCCCAAGGGCTCAGGCTGAAAGAAGACCTGAGAAGTCTACCAACAACATTACACACATTCTTCTTAGGTGCATATGGGGCATTTCCCAGGATAGACTATGTTCAGCCACCAATTCTCAATAGTTTTAAAAAGATAGATATCATACAAAGAATCTTCAACCAAAATGGGCTGAAGTTAGAAATCAATAACAGTAGAAAAGTGGAAATCCCACCTTTAACCAATGAATCAGAAAAGAAATCACAAGGGAAATTCTGAAATACTTCGAGATGAATGAAAATGAAAGCACAACATATCAAAACTTATGGGAAACAGTGAAAGCAGTGCTAATGAGGACATTTATAGCTTTAAACACATAAAGAACAAGATCTCAAATCACGAAACTAACTTTACAACTTAAAAAAAAACTGTAAAAAGGATAAAATATACTTAAAGCTAGCCAAGGCATGGAATAATGATTAGAGCACAGATTGACTAAATAGCAAATAGAAAAAACAATAGGGAATATCAATGAAACCAAAAGTTGGTTCTTTGTAAAGATCAATAAGACTGACAAACCATTAGCTAGATGGGCTAAGACAAAGAGAAGACTCAAATGACTAAAATCAGAAATGAAAGTTGGGGGCATTACTCTCAATTCTACAGTTTCTAAATTCTAAAAATTTAAAAGCAAGAAACATGAACAATTGTATAACTGTAAATTCAATAACCTCGATGAGATGGACAAATTCTTAGAAACTTAAGACCTACAAATACTGAATCATGAAGAAATAGAAAATCTGGATAGACCTATAACTAGTAAAGAGACTGAATCATTAATCAAAAATCTCCTGACAATGAGGGATTTCCCTGGCAGTCCAGTGGTTAAGACTCTGCACTTCTATTCCAGGGGGCATGGGTTCAGTCCCTGGTCGGGGAACTAAGAGCCAGCATGCCATGTGGCACCGCCAAGAAAAAAAAAAAAATCTCCTGACAATGAAAAGCCCTGGACCTGATGGCTTCACTAGTGTGTTCTACCAAACATTTAAGGAAGAACTAACACCAATTATTCTCAAACATTTCCAAAAAAAGTCAAATAAGAGGGAACACTTCTTAAACTGTTCTTTGAAGCCAGATTTACCCTGATACCAAAGCCAGACAAAGACTCTACAAAAAATGTACAGACCAATATCCCTTAAGGATGTTAATTCAAAAAATCCTCAACAGAATACTAGCAAACTTAATTTATCAACATACTAAAAGAATTGTATACCATGACCAAGTGGGATTTATCCCTGTGATGCAAGGATGATTCAACATATGAAAATCAATGTAATATATGACATTAACAGAATGAAGGGAGAAAACACACAAACATGATCATCTCAACTGATGCAGAAAAAAAATTGACAAAATCCCAAGGATAAAAATATTCCTTCTAGAAATAGGAGGAAATGACCTCAATATAATAAAAGCCGTATACAAAAATCTCACAGCAAAAACTAATCAATGGTGAAAGACTGAAAGCTTTTCTGCTCAAGCCAGGGACAAGGCAAGGATTCCCACATTCAGCACTTCCATTCAACATAGTATTAGAAGTTCCAGCCAGAGCTACTAGGCAATAAGAAGAAATAAAAGGCATCCAAACTGGAAGGGCAGACATAAAATTATCTCTGTTTGCAAACGTAATCTTTTAATTTTTTTTTATTTCAACATTTATTTTGAAATGATTATAGACACAGTAGTTGTAAAAATAGTATGGAGAGGTACTCTGTATACCCATTACCCAGATTTCCTAAATGGATCTCAAACAACTGTAGTATATTATCAAAGCTAGGAAACTGACATTATGTGCATTTTAAGTGGGGGAAAAGTACCAAAGTTTCAGGGTTTCTAGGAAGCTAGAATGAAAATTGATATAGAACAACTAGCTGGTATCTGGTACATAGCTGGTGCTCAACACATTTCAGTTTTCTTCTTTTTTCCCCTCTGCTTTTCCATTCTTGTTTTTTCAGTGTTATTTCATATAATTAAGATACTTAAAGTATACAATGTAATGATTTAATATACATATACATTGTGAAAGTATTCTCCCCAGTGAGTTAACATATCCCATCACTTCACATATTTACCTTTTTGTTTGTGAGAACACTTAAGTTCTACTCTTAGCAAATTTCAATTACATAATACATTGTTACCAACTGTAGTCATCATGGTACACATTAAATTCTCAAAACTTACTCATATTATAACTGAAAGTGTGTGCCCTTTTACCAATTTCTCCCTATTTTCCCCACCCTCCAGGTCCTGGCAGACGCTTTTCTACTCTGTTTCTATGAGTTTGACTTTTGTGTTTTCTTTCTTTTTCTTTTTTTTTTTTTTTTTTATGATTCCATATATAAGTGATAACGTGGTATTTGTCTTTCTCTCTCTGGTTTATTTTACTTAGCATGATGCCCTCCTGATTTATCTATACTGTCTCAAATAACAGGATTTTCTTTTTTTTAAGGCTGAATAATATATTAGTATATATGATATATACATCACCTTTCCTTTATCTATTCATCCCTGGATGAACACTTATTTTATTGCCATACCTAGCTGTTGTGAATAATGCTGCAATGTACTTGAGAATACAGATATCTCTTTGAGGCATGATTTTATTTCTTTTGTATATGTACCCAGAAGTAGGATTACTAGATCATATAGTAGTTCTATTTTTAATTTCTTAAGAAACCACCATATTGTTTTCCATAGTGGCTGTACAAATTTATATTCCCCCCTACAGTGAACAAGGTTTCCAATTTCTCCACTTCCTCACCAACATGTTTTTTATTATTTTTAAAATAATAAACATCCTAATGGATGTGAGGTGGTATCTCACTGAGTCCTCTTTTTTTTAATATATTTTTTTATTTTCCTGATAGTGATGTCAGATACCTATCCATGTACCTGTTTTTGTATGTCTTCTATGGAAAATATTGTTTATTTAGGTCCTTTGCCAATATTTTAATTCAGTTATTTGATTTTTTTTTTTTTTTGCTAAAATACTATTCAGCCTTAAAAAGAAAAGAAATTCTGACATATGCTATAACCTGGATGAAACTTAAAGACACTATGCTAAGTGAAATAAGCCAGTCACTAAAAGATAAATACTGTATGACTCCATTTATATAAGTTATTTAGAATAGTCAAAATAATAGGGACAGAAAGGGTAATGCTGAGTGCCAGGCACTAGAAAGAAGGAGGAAATGGGAAGTTATTGTTTAATAGGTACAGTGTTTCAATTTTACAGGATGAAAAGTTCTGGAGATGGTAATGGTAACACACCTTTATGAATGCATTTAATGCCAATGAACTGTACACTTAAAAGTAGTTAAGATGGTAAATTTTGCTATGTGTATTTGACCCCAACAAAAGTATTGGGAAAAGAAACATTACTTTTATGTCATGGCAGCTTTTCTTTTCTTTCTTTTTTTTTTTTTTTTTTTTTTGATTAATTTAATGAAACTTTTTCCAAGTACAATACAAGCAATAACTTAGCTTGGAGCTCACTATGAAAGTGTATGGGACAGGGGTTTATATTGTAATACAAGGTAGTCAGACCAGATAAACAAAAGGAGAGAGACAAGGATCCTATTCCGTTAGGGTTATGATGGAGCCCTATTAATATAGCACAAATTTATTTCCTTGAGTTTCAAATTCTGGCAAAAATAACAGAGCAAATTATAAGAGAAAAGAAAAGAAAATGGAAAACCTTGCAGAAGTAGTGTTTAACATGTGTAGTTCATTTATTTACTTAGAAACAAAATACTTAATATATATGCATATCTACATTGTGATAAAATATGAGAATATTCATTATTAATGAGCATGTTTCTTTAATTTATAGTTGGGTTAAAAATTAATTAGCCCTTGATCACTGGAAGACTTTTCTTTAAAATGAGCTGATGGCCTGAGCAGCTATGCTACAGTACACTGTGAGTTTGAATTCATAATTAGTTTGATATAGAAAATAAGTAGATAGTATTAATATATTAGCAAGTTTGTTTAGGTGATGGTTATCAGTGATTAACTGTGTCTTACAATAAACGCTTTAGATAAATATGTTTCTAATGTGTTATGCAATGTGGATAGTGTTAGAGAATTGTTTTTGACAGTGAGATTTTCCTTTTTGTTACGGTTTTTATCTATCAGGATTGATGTATATTTCCATGTGACATTAGTTTCAGTTATACAACATAACGATTTAATATTTTTATATTTGATGAAATCACCACAATAACTCTAGTTAAAATTCATCATCATATACAGTTACAAAGTTTGTTTTTCTTGAGACGAGGACTTTTTATATTAGCTCTCTTAGCGACTTTCGAGTATGCAATATAATATTAACTATAGTCACCATGCTGTACTTTCCATCCCCATGACTTATTTTATAACTGAAAGCTTGTACCTTTTGACCCCCTTCACCTATTTTGCCCACACCCAATCCCCATCTGTGGCAACCACCAATCTGGTCTCTGTATCTAGG
This sequence comes from Phocoena phocoena, assembly GCF_963924675.1. Lineage (NCBI taxonomy): Eukaryota > Metazoa > Chordata > Mammalia > Artiodactyla > Phocoenidae > Phocoena > Phocoena phocoena. The sequence continues at coordinate 16,984,181 of NC_089221.1, read as the reverse complement.
AGCCTGAGTTTTGTTTTTAAATTCCACATTTAAGTAAGATCATACAGTATTTGTTTTCATCTGCCTGATTTAATTAAGTTATAACTTGTTATTGTTTCTAATGATGCCTCCAAAACACACCACACAGGTAAATACAGAAGAAAATTAAATAACAATTGGAGGAAGTCTAAAGTGCCTGAAAAGCATCTATTACAAATTCAGATATTTAGTTAGATATCACATTGCTTCTTTTCTCCTTAAGGAATTAAAAATAATGTTCAAAATACTATTGATATGTCATTGTAACTAGAAACACTAGTTACAATTTATTAGTGGACAATTACACATAAGTTATTAGTGGATGATTACACATAAATTTAACCCACTTTTTTTGATGACCAATGTTAGTATAACCTGTTGTCAAAAAGGCAAATTTATTTTGAGAGTGTTAGAGTTTACAATTTGTTTTTCCTATTTGACTCTTGATACTGTCATAGTTTCTGCCCCCCGTAAAATCAGAAAACTTTTACTGAGCATTTCAAGTATAGCTGTGTTTCCCCATTTCTCACAACTATTTACTTACATTTTGTTGCTGTTACTTTTAAGTAAAGTATGAAAAATATATTACCATGTTTTAGTCACTGGACATATTGCTGAAAAAAAATTAGATCTTTTAAACTTACATTCCATAGAGGAGTGTTGACTATATCCCCATAGTCATTGGGAATGTAGAGAGAGAGGGATGCAGGGAGAGACCCCTTAGCCCTTATTCCAAACCTCTTTGTTAGAATCTGAGAAAGCACAGAGCCTGAGGATCTGCATTTTCAAACATTTCTTCATGTGCTTCAGATTCAAAGCAGCCAGAGAAATTCATAGACTCAGGACAAAAGCAAAATTATAATCTCTACTCTTAGTTCAGCCTTTTAGAATTTATTCTCAATTGATAAGTTTTTGTTACAAGATCTATCCTGGCCAGATTTGTAATATTGGTTTTCCAGTATTAATCATCATAATCTGTACATATTTTATAAAAATACATACACCTAATATGAAAATAAAATCAGTAAAAACAACTCCATTTTAAAGTTTCCTCTAGTTAATTTCATGTAGTTATTGGAATATATTTTGAAAAAATAAATTCATGTTAAGCACTATGAGAATTGCCTTTATGATATTAAATACCCTCTTTTTAACATCTTGAAAGTATTATATTGTGATTTCTAATATCTTTCTCATATAATAAAATTATAAATGTCTAAACTACTATTTAGGCACTTTGCTTATTATATTTATTTTAAGGAAATTAAATTTTAAATTAGAATTAAATTATTTATATTTTTGTGTTGAAATTTCTATGCCAAATTAACTGTATCTACTTAATATCAACCCCTCAAATAGAGACCTCACAAGTGATATATCCTCAAGTAAAATTTTATTATGTGTTAAATTTTATTTTTTTAATGAGCAAACACACTCAAGAAAAGATTTGTTTCTTTTAAATTCAATTTAAAATTAGTAGAAAAACAAATGTAAAATCAACTAAAAATTTAAAGAGAGTAAGTTTCCCGACATTCTGACGAAAACTTGGAAATTATAAACCTGTGGGGATAGTATCCCCACAAGTAGCTAGGACAATAATTGTCATTTTCTTGGTAATGTTTAGGGTGTTAAAGCAAGGCATTGTGGTGTGGACAGAATCATGATGCAGGTATGCATTCACTATGGAGGAACACACTGCTTTTCACAAGTAATCTGAGGACCCCATATTTCAAGGCCCTCAGGGAAAATCTAATCACAAGGACCAACAAATACACAACCATTAAGCAAAAAAAAAAAAAAAAAAAAAAAAAATCCCAGTGATAAAGTTAATGTATACTAATTATACTAATTTATAAACCTTGTTACACAAATATAAAATATCTGTATTATATCTGTTAGGGAATCTACTATGTGTTATAATACCTTATAGTTGTAGATTTCATAATTTATAAAGATGTTTCCATAGAAGTTACTCCAACTGGTTCTCAAAATAGCTCAATGCATTAAGCTGAGAACATGTATCTTTAGAGTTATGCCAAAAACTGAGAATCAGAATTTAATTGGCTGTTGTAAGGCCACATGCCTGTAAGCCTTCTGGTCAGCAGAATAACCAAGGTCTTCAGTTAAGTGCTGTGCCTATGGGTATCTGAAAAGTTAAACAATAGAGCTGATAATTAAAAAAAATATATACTCAGCCAAACAAATTGTATCTGTAAACACTCAGATAAAATCACACAAAAATTAAAAAGGAGATAAAATTTAATTCTTAATCATACTAAATGAAATTAGGATTGTTGACACATGCTCTTCCCAAAAGAAGCAAAATCTTGGCTTCTAAAACAGTCCCTGATTAAGAGGAAGAAACAAAAGAATCAAGATAAATAGCAGTGATGAGCCATTTTATTTGCCAGTTTTTCTTGATAAAGTCAATTTATCTTTTGCTCTTCAGTTCATCTGTATATAAAATGGGAAAAAATGTCATCAGCCTTTTGTGTTACATTCTAAATCAAATAGATGACGTTCAACCATGATGTTTTCAATTTATGAAGTCCAGAGAGTATTTGTCACTGCCACCTCTGTGCAGTGTGGTTTCTGAGATGGTAGAGCAAGTTTTAACTGACAACAGATAATGTTTGTTTTTACAATAACACATTAAAGACATGCATAAACAGTAAATATATTATTCTAGATTATTTTATGGGGTTTAAAATATAACACTTTATAGTAATACAACATAGAAAGCATCCCAAACAAATCACATGCATGTTTAAAACTATATGCTTTTAATTCATTACAAATCTTTCCTTATCATGTACCTGTTTGCTGGACATGGAACTTTATGCTAAGTAACATTCCTACCCATGAGAAACGCCATGTCTGCTTGTGGAGACAGACAAATGTACAGGCTGACAGGGTCAGCTCCATACTAGTTGTGGAATTTACAATGCAAAACTATGTGATACAGGTATAACTAAAGATATTTAAGAGGCAGAATGTCTAGGTCTTCCGGAGAGAGGGAGGCTTTTTCTAGAGGGTGGCACCAGCTCAGTGTCTGGGATTCAGAGTTAACAAATGCAATTGCATTATTGGAAAGTCATCTAAAACAATGGCCAAAGTGATTTTTCAACTAAATAAAATATTAGACTAGTTGTTAAAATTTCAGGTTAGATTGTTCATCAGCAAAATGTGATATTTGTCTATGCCCACTGTGGCTCAATCAAAATATTTCTTCTTTGTGATTCACATTTGGATTGTGGTTCTTTGGGTTTTTCTATAACTTTACATAATAAGTAAATGGAGATACAGAGAATTAATTACCAATCCACGAAGACCTGTTTACAATCTGCTAACCTCACAGATATTCAAAGCTTATAAACTTTATTATTAATGAAACAAAGAATTCGTGGAACTATTCTAAAAGTTGAAAACATTATAAAAAACATAAATCCTATGGATTTTTTTTCTAGTGTGATGGTACTGAGAATACTACTTCCTTTTGAGGCAATTGAATAAACATTTTATGAAATTGATTTACAATATTTATAAACTGATTCAAGATACCTTAGTAGATTTAATCAACCACGATTGTGTAGTGAAGCCACCATTAAAATCCAAAAGGAAGGGGTTCAGAGACCTTCCAGGTTGATGAAGAAGAATGCCTCCATGTGCCACTGTGCTGGGCTCCAAACTCCAAGATGACTGAAGTTTCTTTGTGCTCGACCTCAGGACATATTTAAAGTAATGAAAGGGAAAAACCTACAACCAATATTACTCTACCCAGCAAGCATCTCATTCTGATTTGATGGAGAAATTAAAACAGTTAGACAAGCAAAAGTTAAAAAAATTCAGCACCACCAAACCAGCTTTACAACAAATGCTAAAGAAACTTCTCTAGGCAGGAAACACAAGAGAAGGAAAAGACCTACAAAAACAAACCCAAAACAATTAAGAAAATGGTAATAGGAACATACATATTGATAATTACCTTAACTGTAAATGGATTAAATGCTCCAACCAAAAGACATAGACTGGCTGAATGGATACAAAAACAAGACCCATATATATGCTGTCTACAAGAGACCCACTTCAGATCTAGGGAGACATACAGTCTGAAAGTGAGGGGATGATAAAAGATACTCCATGCAAATGGAAATCAAAAGAAAGCTGGAATAGCCATTCTCATACCAGACAAAATAGACTTTAAAATAAAGACTATTACAAGTGACAAAGAAGGACACTACATAATGATCAAGGGATCAATCCAAGAAGAAGATATAACAATTGTAAATATTTATGCACCCAACATAGGAGCACCTCAATACATAAGGCAAATGCTAACAGCCATACGAGGGGAAATCGAGAGTAACAAAATCATAGGGGACTTTAACACCCCACTTTCACCAAAGGACAGATCATCCAAAATGAAAATAAATAAAGAAACACAAGCTTTAAATGACACGTTAAACAAGATGGGCTTCATTGATATTTATAGGACATTCCAACAAAAACAACAGAATACACTTTCTTCACAAGTGCTCTTGGAACATTCTCCAAGATCATATCTTAGGTCACAAATCAAGCCTTGATAAATTTAAGAAAACTTAAATCATGTCAGGTACCTTTTTTGACCACAACGCTGTGAGACTAGATATAAATTACAGGAAAAAAACTGAAAAAATACAAACACATGGAAACCAAACCATACGTTACTAAATAGTCAAGAGATCACTGAAGAAATCAAAGAGGAAGTCAAAAAATACCTAGAAACAAATGACAGTGAAAACATGATGACCCAAAACCAATTGGCTGCATCAAAAGGAATCCTAAGAGGGAAGATTATAGCAATACAATCCGACCTCAAGAAACAAGAAATATCTCAAACAACCTAACCTTACACCAAAAGCAATTAGGGAAAGAAGAACCAAAAAAACCCAAAGTTAGAAGAAGGAAAGAAAGATCAGAAATAAAGGAAAAAGGAATGAAGAGAAAAATAGCAAAGATCAATACAACTAAACACTGGTTCTTTGAGAAGATAAACAAAATTGATAAACCATTAGCCAGACCCACCAAGAAGAAAAGGGAGAAGACTCAAATCAATAGAATTAGAAATGAAAAAGGAAAAAAGAACCACTGACCCAGCAGAAATACAAAGAATCATGAGGGATTACTACAAGCAACTCTATGCCAATAAAATGGACAACCTGGAAGAAATGGACAAATTCTTAGAAAAGCACAACCTTCCGAGACTGAACAAAGAAGAAATAGAAAATATGAACCGACCAATCACAAGCACTTAAATTGAAACTGTGATTAAAAATCTTCCAACAAACAAAATCCAAGGACCAGATGGCTTCACAGGTGAATTCTATTAAACATTTAGAGAGGGCTTCCCTAGTGGTGCAGTGGTTGGGAGTCTGCCTGCCGATGCAGGGGATGCGGGTTCATGTCCCGGTCCGGGAGGATCATGTATGCCACAGAGTGGCTGGGCCCATGAGCCATGGCTGCTGAACCTGCATGTCCAGAGACTGTGCTCTACAACGGGAGAGGTCACAACAGTGAAAGGCCCGCACACCACAAAAAAAAAAAAAAAAAAAAAAAAAAAAATTAGAGAAAAGCTAACACCTGTCCTGCTCAAATTCTTCCAAAATATAGCAAAGGGAGGAACACTCCCTAACTCATTCTACAAGGCCACCATCACCCTGATACCAAAACTAGACAAAGATGTCACAAAGAAAAAAACTACAGGCCAATAACACTGATGAACATAAATGCAAAAATCCTCAACAAAATACTAGCAAACAGAATCCAACAGCACATTAAAAAGATCATACACCATGATCAAGTGGGGTTTATCATAGGAATGCAAGGATTATCACAGGAATGAAAGGATCCTTCAATATATGCAAATCAATCAATGTGATACACCATATTAACAAATTGAAGGATAAAAACCATATGATCATCTCAATAAATGCAGGAAAAGCTTTTGACAAACTTCAACACCCATTTATGATAGAAACCCTCCAGAAAGTAGGCATAAAGGAAACTTACATAAATATAAGAAAGGCCATATATGACAAATCCACAGGCAACATTCTCAATGGTGAAAAACTGAAACAATTTCCGTTATGATCAGGAGCAAGACAAGGTTGCCCACTCTCACCACTATTATTCAACATACTTTTGGAAGTTTCAGCCGCAGCAATTAGAGAAGTAAAAGGAATAAAATGAATCCAAATTGGGAAAGAAGAAATAAAGCTGTCACTGTTTGCAAATGACCTGACACTATACATAGAGAATCCTGAAGACTCTACCAGATAACTACTAGAGCTAATTGATGAGTTTAATAAAGAAGCAGGATACAAAATTAATGCACAGAAATCTCTACATTCCTATACACTAATGATGAAAAATCTGAAAGAGAAATTAAGGAAACACTCCCATTTACCATTGCAGCAAGAAGAATAAAATACCTAGGAATAAACCTACCTACGGAGATAAAAGACCTGTATGCAGAAAACTATAAGGCACTGATGAAAGAAATTAAAGATGATACAAATAGATAGATATACCATGTTCTTGGATTTGAAGAATCAACCTTGTGAAAATGACTCTACTATCCAAAGCAATCTACAGATTCAATGAAAACCCTATCAAACTACCAATGGCATTTTTCACAGAAATAGAACAAAAATTTCACAGTTTGCATAGAAACACAAAAGACACTGAAGAGCCAAAACAATCTTAAGAAAGAAAAACAGCTGGAGGAAGCAGACTCCCTGACTTCAGACTATACTACAAAGCTACAGAAATCAAGACAGTATGGTACTGGCACAAAAACAGAAATATAGATCAATGGAACAGGATAGAGAGTGCAGTGATAAACCCACGCACATATGATCACCTTATCTTTGATAAAGGAGGCGAGAATATACAATGGAGAAAAAGCAGCCTCTTCAGTAAGTGGTGCTGGGAAAACTGGACAGCTACAAGTAAAAGAATGAAATTGGAACAATTCCTAACACCATACACAAAAATAAACTCAAAATGAATTGAAGACGTAAATGTGAGGCTAGACACTATAAAACTCTTATAAGAAAACATAGGCAGAACACTCCATGACATAAATCATAGCAAGATTCTTTTTGACCCACCTTCTAAAGAAATGGAAATAAAAACAAAAATGAACAAATGGGATGTAATGAAACTTAAAACTTTTGCACAGCAAAGGAAAAGGAAACCATAAACAAGATGAAAAGACAACCCTCAGAATGGGAGAAAATATTTGCAAATGAAGCAACTGACAAAGGATTAATCTCCAAAATTTACAAGCAGGTCATGTAGCTCAATATCAAATAAAGAGACAACCCAATCCAAAAATGGGCAGAAGATCTAAATAGGCTTTTCTCCAAAAAAGATATGCAGATTGCCAACAAACACATGAAAGGATGCTCAAAATCACTAATCATTAGAGAAATTCAAATCAAAACTACAATTGGATATCACCTCACACCAATCACAATGGCCATCATCAAAAATTCTACAAACAATAAATGCTGGAGAGGGTCTGGAGAAGGGGAACCCTCTTGCACCGTTGGTGGGAATGTAAATTGATACAGCCACTATGGAGAACCATATGGAGGTTCCTTAAAAAATTAAAAATAGAGCTACCATACGACCCAGCAATCCCACTACTGGGCATATACCATGAGAAAACCATAATTCAAAAAGAGTCATGTACCACAATGTTCATTGCAGCTCCATTTACAATAGCCAGGACATGGAAGCAAACTAAGTGTCCATCAACAGATAAATGGATAAAGAATATGTGGCACAGATATACAATGGAATATTACTCAGCCATAGAAGAAACGAAATTGAGTTATTTGTAGTGAGGTGGATGGACCTGAGTCTGTCATACAGAGTGAAGTAAGTCAGAAAGAGAAAAACAAATACCGTATGCTAACACGTATATATGGAATCTAAAAACAAAACAAAAAAAATGGTTCTGAACAACCTAACGGCAAGACAATAATGACACAGACATAGAGAATGGGCTTGAGGACCTAGGGACAGGGAAATGTAAGCTGGGATGACATGCTAGAGTTGCACTGACATATGTACACTACCAAATGTTAAATAAGTAGCTAGTGGGAAGCAGCTACATGACACAGGGAGATCAGCTTGGTGCTTTGTGACCACCTAGAGGGGTGGGATAGGGAGGGTGGGAGGGAGATGCAAGAAGGAGGAGATATGGGGTTATATGTATAGCTGATTCACTTTGTTATACAGCAGAAACTAGCACAACATTGTAAAGCAATTATACTCTAAAAAATAAGAAAAAATGATACCTTAGTAAAAATTTCATAAACAAAATTCTTGTTAACAAACCTGATTCTTCTAATAACTGTTGAGAAATGGGCCAAAATATATAATTGTTGAAATATTACATCAAAGGCTCAATTTTGTTTATTTCTAAAGTAGCAGATTAGACCAAATTTAATTATATTGTACAAATATATATTTATAATAAGATTGTAATAAAGAATAATTAAAAAAATAAATTGAGAACATTGGTCGGTTGTGCCTTAACTTCCACAAAATGTTCTTAGTTATTATTTTATTGTTTGAAAGGTTTGACTTGAGTATTCTTTCCAATTTCAACATATTTTATGGGATTTTATTTGTCTAGATGTGTAAGATAGTTTCTTCTTATTATAAGTGTTTTTAAGCAAATAGGGAACAATTACTTTTGACAATTGTTTCCATGTCAGTTAAGGCTCACTTGGTTAAATCTAGGAACAAATCCGTGCTCTCCCCATTAGCTTAAAAACAAGGAGGGTACAGACATCTTCTCATATCTTGTTATTATACATAATAAAATACTTTCATAACTAACCTTTCATATTGTCATTGAAGGTTAATACTATGCCATCTCACTGATGTCTTGTAAGGCAACACCCACGCTGCTGCTGTATTGTTGCTGTGGGATAGTAATTATCAGAACGGATTCTAAACATCATTTCTGGGTTCAGGTGCTGCCTCCACCTCTTCCATGCTGTATGACTTTAGGGAATTTACTTAGGCCCTCTGGGCCTCAGTATTCTCAAGTTTATAGAGGAAATAGCAGCACTCTTGTCACTGTGTTTTATGAGGGTAAAATTATGAACATAATTAATAGATTTGGAACAGTGCTTGGCATGCGATGAGTGCCATGAAAATGCTAATAACTGTTATTGTTTCCAGACCACTTAAAAATCTAAATCATAAAATGATCTCTCAGATGTAGAATTTTGTGTGGTACACATCAAACTGCAAAAGCAAAGAACAAATGGCATGCTGGTTTTTAAAGGAAGATTTTGTTTAATAGCCGGATGAGTATTTACTAAAGCAACACTATAGCTAATTTACCATTTTTATAAGGTGAATGTGGATGAGTCATTTCACCATTATAATTGCATGCTGATATTTTTACTAATATTCTCATATTTTGGCCTCAAATATAACTTTACTGCATATTCTTAACAACTTTTAATAATACAGAAATAAGTAATCTCACCATTCTTACTCGTCAAGTATAAAGACTGGTAATACTTGGTAAATTTATTTCCAAATATCTTTCTGTGTGTTCATCTAATTATATGCATAAGTTCATTTAAGAAAAGCTGTCTTTAAATATCATTACTCATAAATCTAAAATTAAAATAAACAGAGTCAACACCAGTATCTGTAGAGGATAGGTAGAGTTGTTGCTCTGATGCTTAGACTTCTCAATATCAAACATTTTGTAATTTTAAGTTAAAAGTAGTTACATTGCTTTTCAATTGCTTAATATTTTATTTGTAACAAAACTTTATTTTCATATTATCGATATTTACTATTTTTCCAGCTTTATTGGCATATAATTGACATAACATTATGGAAGTTTAAGGTGTACAAGGTGTTGATTTGATACGTTAACATATGGCAAAATGAGTACCATCATAGCTTTAGCTTTATTAATGTTATGAATCACATTACATCAATAGAATTTCTTATTTGTGGTGAGAATATTTAAATCTATTCTCTTAGCAACATTCAATTATATAACACAGTATTAACTGTAACTCTAGGCTGTAGAATAGATCCTCAAACCCTATTCATCATGTATCTGGAAGTTTGTACATTTTGGTTAACTTCTTTTCTTTTCCTCCACCATACAGCCCCTGGGAACCACCATACTAGTTTCTATTTCTCTAAGTTCCACTTTTTTAGATTCCACATAGTGATATTACTCAGTATTTTTCTTCCTCTGTCTGACATATTTCACTCAGCATAATGTCCTCAAGGTCCATCCATGTTGTCACAAATAGCAAGATGTCGTTTTTTGTCATGGCCGCATGATAGTCCATTGTATATATTGATACACAATATCTTCTGTATCCATTAATAGAGACCTCGGTTGTTTCAACATCCTGGCTGTTATGAATAACTCTGTGATGAAAATGGAAGTGCAGATATTTCTTCCAGATTGTGTTTTCATTTCCTTTGAATTTATACCCAGAAGTGGGATTGCTGAATCATATGGTAGATCTATATTTAATATTTTGAAGAACTGCCATACTTTTTTCCATAGTGGCCTCACCAATTTACATTCCTACCAACAGAACAAAATTGTTGCCTTTTCTCCACATTCTCAGCAACGTCTATCTTTTGTCTTTTTGATGGTACCGACTCACACTTGTTAGAATGGCTATCTCACTGTGTTTTTGATATGCATCAACCTGATGATTATTGATGTTGACCATCTTTTCATGTACCTGTTAGCCATTTGTATGTCATCTTTGGAAAAATATCTATTCAGATTATTTGCTCTTTTTGAATTATTTTTGCTCTTCCTTGTATGGGTTCTTTATATATTTTATATATTAATTCCTTATCAGATATAAGATTTGCAAATATTTTTCCCATTCTGTATATTGCCTTTTAATTTTGTTGATGGTTTCCTTTGTTGAACAGAAACTTTTTAATTTGATGAGGTCTTGCTTGTTTGGTTTCTCTTTTGGTGTCAAATCCAAAATATAATTGTCAAAACTGATATCAAGGAGATAACCACTATGCTTTCTTCTAGGGATTTTATGATTTCAGGTCTTAGATTCAAGTCTTTAATCTATTTTCATTTGATTTTTGTATATGGTATAATATAGGGCTTCAGTTTCATTCCTCTGCATGTGGCTGTCCAGTTTTCCCAATGCCATTTATTGAATACATTATCATTTCCCCATTTTGTATTCTTGGGTCCCTCATGGTAAACTAATTGGCCATATATGCTTAGGTTTATTTCTGGGTTCTCTCTTCTGTTCCATTGATCTATGTGTATATTTTTATGCCAATATGCTATTTTGATTGCTATAGCTTTGTAATATAGTTTGAGATCACATAGTGTGATGCCTCCAGTTTTATTTTTCATTAAGATTGCTTTGACTATTCAGAGTCTTTTGTTATTCCATACAAATTTTAGGAATTTTTTTCTATTCTTGTAAAAAATGCCATTGGAATTTAAATAGGGATTGCCATAAGTCTGTAAATTGCTTTGGGTACTTTAGACATTTTAACAATATTCTTCCAATTTATGAACACAAATGGTATTTCCATCTATTTGTGTCTTCTTCAATTTCTTTAAATAATGTCATAATTTTTAGTGTACAGATCTTTTGCCTCCTTGCTTAAATTTATTTCTAAGTATTTTTGATGCTATTGTAAATACGTTTTTGAAATTTTACTTTTGTATGTTGATTTTGTATCCTGCAATTTACTGAACTTGTTTATTCTAACATTTTTGGGGTTTTTTTGATGAGTTGTTAGTGTTTTCTATATATATTGTGTCATTGATAAATAGAGATGATTTTACTTTTTCCTTTCTGATTTGGACATTTTCTATTTATTTTTCTTACCTAATTGCTCTGGCTAGAACTTCTATTTATATATTAAATGTGTCAATAGTGGGGACACTTGTTCTTGATCTTTGAAGAAAAGCTTTCAGCTTTTCACTGTTGAGTATAATGCTAACTGTGAGATTGTCATATATGGACTTAATTATGTTGAGGTACATTCCATCTTTACTCAATTTATTGAGAGTTTTTATCATGAAAGTATACTGAATTTTGTCAAATGCTTTCTCTGAATTTATCAAGGTGATCATATGATTTTTATCCTTCATTGTGTTAATGTGGTATATCAAATTGGTTTTGCAGATGTTAAAACATCCTTGCCTCCCTGAGATAAATCCCATTTGATCATGATGTGTGATCCTTTTAATGTATTGTTGAATTTGGTTTGCTAATATTTTGTTTAGGTTTGTGTGCCTATGTTCATCAGAGATATTGGCCTATAGTTTTCTTTTCTTACAGGGTCCGGTTTTGGTATTAGGGTAGCGCTGGCTTTATAAAATCATTTTGGAAGAGTTCCCTTCTCTTTTATTTTTTAGAAGAATTTAAGAAGGGTTGGTGTTAATTCTTCTTTAAATGTTTGTTAGAATTCACCAATGAAGCACCTGGACCTGGGTTTTTCTTTGTTTGTAGTTTTCTGATAACTGATTCAGTCTCCTTGCTGGTAATAACTGTGTTCCACTTTCAAATTTTATGATTCAGTGTTGGTAGTTTGTATGTTTCTAGGAATTTATCCATTTCTTCTAGGTTGTCCAATTTGCTAAGATTCTTGTAATATTGTTAGATTGTTCATAGTAGTCTCTTGAGTCTTTGTACGTTCTCTTTCATTTGTAGTTTTACTTATATGAAACCTCTTTTTCTGTTTTTCTTGGTTAGCCTAGTTAAAAATTTGTCTCTTTTGTTTGTTTTTTCAAAAAATAGCTCTTGGTTTCATTGATTTTTTATCTATCATTGTTTTAGTCTCTATTTTCACTCTGATCTTTGTTATTTTCTTCTTTTTGCTAACTATAGCCTTAAATTTCTCAATTTCTTTCTAGCTCTTTTGGTGTAAAATTAGGTTTATTTGAGATCTTTCATTTTTAATTTTTTCTTATTGTAGGCATTTGTCACTATAAACTTCTGTCTCCAAACTGTTTTTGTGGCAACCAATAAGTTTGTGTGTGTTGTTTCCATTTTCATCTGTCTAATTATATTTTTTGATTTCTTTTTTGTTGTTGGTGGTGTATAATTGTTCATAGTAGTCTCTTTTAATTCTTTGTATGGTATCAATTGTAAGTTCTCTTCTTTTATTAATATTTTATTTATTTGAGACCTATTTTTTCTTGGTTAGCCTAGTTAAAGGTTTGTCTATTTTTTCCAAAAAAAAAAAAAAAAAAAAAAGGTTGTCCCACAGCATATAGTTTTATCTCCACGTGCTTGTGAATTTTCCAGTTTTCTTCCTGTGAATCATTCCTAGTTTCATGCCATTGTGATTGGAAATGATGCTTGATGTGATTTCATTCTTCTTAAATTTGCTAACACTTGATCTGTCCTGGTGAATGTTCTGTGGGTTCTTGAGAAGAATGTGTATTCTGCAGCTGTTGATTTGAATGTTCTATAAATCTCAGTTAAGTCCATCTGGTTGAATGTGTAATTTAAGTCCAATGTTTTCTTATTGAATTTCTGTCTGGATTATCCATTATTGAAAGTGAGACATTGAAGTCCCCTACTATTATTGTATTGTCTATTTCTCTGTTCAGTTCTATAACTATTTGCTTTATGAATTTATGTGCTCTGGAGTCAGGTTCTATTTGTTTATTTTTTATCAGAATTTTGATATTATGCTAGTTTTACCACAATTATTTATTTAACAACTCATTTGGGGACTACTTCAATGTTATTTAAGGAATGGTATTGAGTGATATATATAGGTAAATCTTCCCTGGTGTTCTAATAGTAGATGCTCATCCACAAAATATTTAATTTCATTTAATGAGAAACTTAATATTAAATTCAAACTGATCCAAATACATTATATCTTTAAGGTTTTGTTATATTTTCTTTCAGAACTTTTTTTTTTTTTTTTTTGTGGTACACAGGCCTCTCACTGTTGTGGCCTCTCCCATTGCAGAGCACAGGCTCCGGTGGCTCACGGGCCCAGCCGCTCCGCGGCATGTGGTATCCTCCCAGACCCAGGCACGGACCCACGTCCCCTGCATCGGCAGGCAGACTCCCAAGAACTGCGCCACCAGCGAAGCCCCAGAACTATTTTTAATACATCTTTAAATAGTATGCAAATATTTGAATTGCCTTCATTTATACAGAATTGAGCACAGAATAGAATGTAAATCCCTATTAAATGATGTAAGTTTAAGTAGATTACTGAAGTATTTTTTCTTTATATTAAGAAGTATAATCTAAATTTTAAAGTAACAACTTTTTTGTTTAAAAGTAATGAATTTTGCTAACTAATGCCTACACTGAGTTAATATTTCTTTCATGCATATTTCATAATTTAAAAAAATTTTCAGTTAATATGGAATTTTATGACATAAACTGGTAGATTTGGGTAACTAAGTAGTTGTTCGTTAAGGATACCAACTGCAATCTTTATTCACGTTCTTATAATTATGATTTTCAGGGTGTTATGAGTCACAACAACTTTCTAAGTTCCAACTGGGCCAGTTTAATAATAGCTCCAAATACAACAGCCTTTTTGGGATATAATAGTGATGATTTTGTAAACCAGAGTTTTCTACATCATATTTTCTAGTTAATATAACAATGTTGATACACTCATCAAAGCTTGCAATAGTTCATTTTTCTAATATCTGCCTTCCATTGCAATCTATTCTCTATGACCATATTTTGATTTGATTTTTATGGTATGCTTGGATTCATTATGGTCCTTTAGTTAAGATAGGAAACTTGTATATACTATCAAATGTTATAGAAGTATAGAACAAAATCTCTACCTTCCATAGATATGGCCTGAAGTCAAAAGTTGCATCGAGTAAGTTTCAATAATAATTCTTCCCTAGAAGAAAATGAACTTTCTTCTTCATTATGAGGCCTAAATATATATATATATATATATATATATATAACTTAGAGATTTTTTTCCACTATGCTGCTCATGAATTAACTTATGCCACTAATTATCCTGAATGTTAATATTCCTTAAGTAATAAAGTTAGGAAATACTGCACACCTATTTTTTTTTCCTATTTTCTTTAAGCCATTCCTATAAATAGTGTGAACACAACTATGATTTTTTTGTATATTTGTTGCTCAGCTGCTTGGTTGTAAGAAAATACAGTTCTAATACAATCTAGAATACCATTCAATGTATGTCTATTCATTTGGGACAGAATAATATCAGTCTCTGACATGTGAGTGATAGCTAAGGCAGGTGTATTACAAACATCAACTAAAAAAAAAATTAGCACTATGGTCGACAGCTATTTGATTTAAGTAAAGTTTTATTAAGAGACACTTCTTAATGAAATGCAGGCCGTAGGTATAATAACCTCTCAATCTGTTTTTTATACAAGGCTTTCAAAAATGTTATTTATTTGAAGAAAAACAATCACTAAAATATAGCTAACCTTACATAAAACACTGAATTATATTTATTTTAATTACATTTCCTTGGTAAATATTTCTGAAATATGTTCCCTATAAGCATTATGTTAAGATTTATTATGCTATTGTAATAAGCATAATTTGAAGAATGCCTTTTTCTTTTAGTTCAATGTTCATCTCATTTTAACAATATACTGATTTGAGAAAGGATTTCTTCCCATTCATTGATAAGACCTTTCCATGTTTACACAATGTTGGGAGGGTCTTAAACATTTAAAGGTAATATATAATTAAAAGATTGCTTAGGGTTTCCCTGGTGGTGCAGTGGTTAAGAAACCACCTGCTAATGCAAGAGACATAGGTTCGAGCCCTGGTCCAGGAAGATCCCACATGCTGTGGAGAGACTAAGCCCATGCACTATAACTACTGAAGCCCGCATGCCTAGAGCCTGTGCTCCTCAGCAAGAGAAGCCACTGCAATGAAGCCCATGCACCACAACAGAGTAGCGCCCGCTCGCCACAACTAGAAAAAGCCTGCGCACAGCAAAGAAGACCCAATGCAGCTAAAAATAAATAAATAAATTTTCAACAAAAAAAGATTGCTTAAAAATCTTGAAAGATTATATATATATAGTGTAAATGAATGGTTTCAGCACACAGCATTCTACACGCACACATCAAGTCTTTATCACCTAAAGATAGCTAAGAAAACAATATTCTCTACCCAGAATTGCTGTGACAGATCAGGAAGCTAGAGATTTGAGTTCCATATCCTCAAAGAATAGAATGGTTGACTTCTCTGTTTCTTTATGTAGACATAGAATGTCATCTGTATGTAAACAACAGCCATATTATGGAACAATAATTAAATGTGATAAATATTATTTTAAAACTGAAGTTATAGATGCTAAATTTCATGAGAGCAGTCTTTGTTTAGACCTTTGTAACCTTAATGCCTAGAACAATATCTGGCACAATGACTAGAAACAAAGATACTGTTAATTTAACAAAGTTATTTGTTAAATGAATTCATAATGGGGAATAAATTAATAAGCTTATAAAGACAATATATATTGATTCTTATATGAATTGATAATTTTGGTGTAGGATAAAGAAATCTGTCTAAATTACAGAGCAGAATGTTTACATGGATTATTCCTCATAGATAATTCAAAATGTATACAGAAGTAAAAGATTTAGGATCTTTCCAAAGGTCAGGATAAATTTATAATCTTCTTCTTTTGAATTCTTGAGATTCTATGTGGACGAAGTGTTTATGATAGGAATTGATAAAGGATATAGCTGTAAGATGTAATTTAATTCACATGCTCAACCGATATTTCTGTTGCTTTAATTGTCTGAACACTGTGCTAAATACTGGGGATGCAGAAATTAATAAGTTGAGTCTTTAGCCTCATGAAGTTGACATTTCAGTCCAGTGGTTGTCATTTACTTTTATTGATGACATATTTGGTCTACACAAGGAAACAAGGAAGCTAATTGTAGCCACTACCTTATTGTTTGAGAATATGGAACTCAACTACTCTGTTTATCTTTCTGATTTGTCTCAGCAATTCTGGGTACAGAATATTCTTTTCTTCACTTCCTTCAAAAGAGGACTGAAGAATACTTGTATGTGCTTAGAATCTGGTATTATATTTACTTCAGACAAAATGAACTGATACCAAAACAAAACAATAAAAAATAAAGTGAAAACTTATATTGAGGCCAAAGAATATTTATTTTTAAGAAATACCTCATCCATTCCTGTATGTGAAAGTGCCTATTTGTAAATTTTGAACATATAGAAAACTTTTGGACTCTAAATTTAGTAATAAGCTGAAACCTTCAATGCATAAGCCCTATTTAATGTTGGCAAAGAGCTGCTCCTTTCTTCCACAGATAGCAGTGGCTATAGCTCATAATGATCTCAGAAGCAGATGCTTATACCTTCCTGTCATTAGTATAAAGAACCTTCTATTTCAGGTTAGGTGATAAAAATGAAAGTCTAAATGTTGATTCTAATGCTAGCAGATTCCTTCAAAAAAGAACCTATAGTGGTAACTCAATAGGGGGTGATTCTACACTGTTCTCTAAGTTCACTTCCTCCATTTCCTTCAGGTGTAGAAAATACATCTCTGAAACAGCAGTAGCTAAAATAAGACAGGCTTTTCTGAAAGCCATGCATTGGGTTATCTTATTTACTTATTTTATAAGTGTACACTTAGCCTAACTCTCTGAGCATGGGTGCAGAATATACTTAGAGCAACTAAAATATGCCATATACTTTCCTGCTGTGGAACGTTTCCAAGCAACCCTGCAGAACTTATCTCACTGGCCTATTGACAAGAAACATCCTTTCTAGACACACTCTCTACTTGGCTGACACTCACGAGCTGAATCCACAATAAAAAATCCAACTGAAAGAATAGATGTTTTTGAAATTCAGCATTTGAGAAATTAGAACTTAGTTTGTGTGGCTGCCAGACTTGAACATGAGGATATTTTACAAGTGAATAATGTTTTGTGTTTAAGTTGACCTGCCAGTAGCTTTGAACCAGTCCCAAAAGAAATTTTACATTTCCCGTTGATAATAAATCAGAAATGGGTCTTGTCATGTGTCTAAAATGATTACTCCCTCACACATTGTATAGTAGTTGACTATGTAAAACAAAATCATAATTTAGGTTACAGGGAAAAATAAAACTGACAAAAATAAAGCAGGCTGTTTCCTGTGTTGGTCGTCTTTTGCAGAATATAAATGATGGTGTTGCATCCGAGAGTCTTTTGAAACAAAGGTGTTATTACACATATTCATTGCCATGACTGCCATACTTGCAGTCTCCTTGTAGGAACCCTCTTTTCCCAAGCTCTGACCTCAGACACAGACTTAGATAGTCAAGTTTGTAACATCTGACTTTGCTCCATCTGGCCGCAGTTGATTGGATTCAGCTAAGTACCTGACTCAAAGCAGTTAATCCATAGAATGCTTGATAAATTATGAAAAAAGCTGGGAACGAACATACATTTCCCCAAAGAGTTTGAGTGATTGAGAAATTAGGAACAATCTGATCACAGTGAATGCTAAACCTGAGAGTATGCACGTGTGCAGAAGTAGATCATGAAGGACCATGAGCAAGCCAGGCTATGAGGATTTCTGAGTTACCAGGTGAAGAAGCTATGGGGCAGCAAGAGCTATATGGGAGAGGAGAGATACAAAGTAGAAGTAAAAGATCTTCAAGTGGTCAAGAGACCCAAGCATATAAACATACACAATCCTAATGCAGAATTTCTTCACCAGGAAACGAAGTTTCCTTGGACCCAAATAATCAAGTTTCTGAGACCTGCCTGGCCCTACTACTGATCATTATGTTTTGAACACAAAAGTTATGAGATTGAAAAAAAAAAAAGAGACATTACTATTTATAAATGCTACATACAATTCATTGTGTTGAACATTTGTATCCTTTAATCCTTGAGACAGATTTGTTCATTCTTCCATTCAGCTCCTATTTTGAGCATACTCCTGTGTGACAACTGTTTATTGAGAATCTACTATTTCCTCTGATATTATGAGTGTAACATCCTGCCCTTGGGAGCAGATATATAGGGGAGGGTGATGCATAATAAAAAAATAAGCCTATTAGACAAAAATTATATAGTATATATCTTAGTTTCAATTCTCTGTGGAACAGCCCCTACTAAGGAAGATTGTCTGCAGAAAACTAATTTAGTTGTTCCCTTGGGATCAGCACCAGTGGAAGAAGGAAGTAGGATTGAGCAAAGTAGTAGTTGAATTCATCACAGTCCTAACAAAGGGTCTCATGGGAGCTTTGGGGCTGGAATGTCTCTTGATGATTGTTCCGTGTTGAAGCAAGTGCCAAAGCTTTTACGTCCTCCCTCTATTAATGACCAACCTTAGAAAGTGGGTTGCCTCCTGGGAGAAATACTGATCTTGGGCAAGAATATTTTCTTTAGCTAAGGACAATTCCCGGAGAGGAATTCATCAGAAGGCTATTGACAGCCCACGCTCCAAGAGCTGGGGGAATGAATTCTGCAAAGGTATCTAGATGCCAGACCATAGAATCCAGTGCAGTATATTGGAACTTGATAAATGCTATAAAAAATAGATTTGGGTATAGGGAATACAGATTATTGGGAGTTTGATTGGAATTTAAATATCGACAACACTGTAGGTGATGTTTGAAGGAAGAGTTGAGTGACATAAGAAAGTTTCATACAGAAGGAACAGATAGAACAATTACACACCAGGCATGTTTAAGCAAGAACTAGGAAGCCCGTTTGACTAGAGGATATGAAGTTTAAGTATTAGGAGATGAGAGGAAATTGGGGGCTAGTCCATTTGGGACTTTGTAGGTCATGAAAAGTCTTTGGCTTTTAATTGAAATTAAGACTGAAATTAGATCATTGCAGAATTTTGAGTATGTAGTGAAAAGGTTTTACCTTTTTTAATGGCATCATTTTTGCTGTAGTGTTGAGAATGAAATGGAGGGGAGGAGGTGAAAGTGAGGAGTGACATAAATCACAACAAGATACTTTTTGATCCACCTCCTAGAGAAGTGGAAATAAAAATGAAAATAAACTAATGGGACCTAATGAAACGTCAAAGCTTTTGCACAGCAAAGGAAAACATAAACAAGACGAAAAGACAACCCTCAGAATGGGAGAAAATATTTGCAAATGAAGCAACTGACAAAAGATTAATCTCCAAAATTTACAAGCAGCTCATGCAGCTCAATATCAAAGAAACAAACAAATCAAAAAATGGGCAGAAGACCTAAACAGACATTTCTCCAAAGAAGATATACAGATTGCCAACAAACACGTGAAAGGATGCTCAACATCACTAATCATTAGAGAAATGCAAATCAAAACTACAATGAGGTATCACCTCACACCAGTTAGAATGACCATCATCAAAAAATCTACAAACAATAAATTCTGGAGACGGTGTGGAGAAAGGGAACCCTGTTGCACTGTTGGTGGGAATGTAAATTGATACAGCCACTGTGGAGAACAGTATGGAGGTTCCTTAAAAAACTAAAAATAGGGCTTCCCTGGTGGCGCAGTGGTTGAGTCCACCTGCCAATGCAGGGGACATGGGTTCATGCCCTGGTCCGGGAGGATCCCACGTGTCGCGGAGCGGCTGGGCCCATTAGCCGTGGCCGCTGGGCCTGCACGTCCGGAGCCTGTGCTCCGCAGTGGGAGAGGCAACAACAGTGAGAGGCCTGCGTACCACAAAAATAAATAAATAAATAAATTAATTAATTAATTAAAAATAGAAATACCCTATGACCCAGCAATCCCACTACTAGTCATATACCCAGAGAAAAGCATAATTCAAAAAGAGTCATGTACCACAGTGTTCATTGCACTACTATTTACAATAGCCAGGACATGGAAGCAACTTAGGTGTCCATTGACAGATGAATGGATAAAGAAGAAGTGGCACATATATTCAGTGGAATATCACTCAGCCATAAAAAGAAACAAAATTGAGTTATTTGTAGTGAGGTGGATGGACCTAGAGACTGTCATACAGAGTGAAGTAAGTCAGAAAGAGAAAAACAAATACCATATGCTAGCAAATATATATGGAATCTAAAAAAAAAAAAATGGTTCTGAAGAACCTAGGGACGGGACAGGAATAAAAACGTAGATGTAGAGAATGGACTTGAGGACATGGGGCGGGGGAAGGGTAAGCTGAGATGAAGTGAGAGAGTTGCATGGACATGTATACACTACCAAATGTAAAATAGATAGTTACTGGGAAGCAGCCACATAGCACAGGGAGATCAGCTCGGTGCTTTGTGACCACCTAGAGGGGTGGGATAGGGAGGGTGCGAGGGAGGGAGACACAAGAGGGAAGAGATATGGGGATATATGTATATGTATAGCTGATTCACTTTGTTATAAAGCAGAAACTAACACACCATTGTAAAGTAATTATACTCCAATAAAGATGTTAAAAAAGTAAAAAAGAAACTTTAAAATAACAGTTTTAAAATAACCAAATGGGCTTAAATCTTTTTCTGGCTGGCCATATCACCTTATGCTTTTCCCAAACTTTTTTCTTAGAGACTCAGTGGGAGCCTGTGATATTGAGACTTCAAAGCTCTATATAATGCACTCTTCTCATGGATGAAATGTCATGCATTATTGTTAAACCCTTTCATTAATTATATATACTTTATCCACGCCCCCCCCCCAAACACACACATAAAATACTGTATCTTAATGTTTCCCCTTCAAAATTCTTCTCTTCTCCATGCTATTCTTCAGAGGTAGTCAAACCTAGAACTTCCTAAAGATGATAGAAAACTTTTTCCATTTTTTTCTTTCTTGTAATTGTTATATCTAAGTAACACATTTAATGAGACACTATTGATTTATTGTCAGTCATTAGGCAAGAAATATGAAGAACTTTATGAGCATCTCAATAGCTTTTTCTAGGATTTGAATATTAATAACCCCTTTCTTACTCAGCTGAAGAATGAATTTTGTGAAGCCTCTGGAATTAAAGAAACAAGTGTATCCCCCCAGTATATGAGTACAGGCACCCATGCTGCTATCGTTATTTATGCATCTTTTATCTAACATATGAACTTCATCATATTTGGAACCAGAGGATGACTCTTGGCTGCACTCAAAGTGCATACTATTGATAATGTTACGTATACTGTCATCATTTGGAATCTGAATCTCCCCATCATTGATACCTACAGTGTAGGGCTCTCATTAAGACTGAATTGTAAAAGTAACATTATTTAGCTCCTGATGGACACTTCATGTCTCATTTTGCACTGCCGTCCTGAGAGACCATTTCTCTAGAGTTCCAGGGAAAACTTTGAAGTCAGTAAAGTCCACCTTCACTTTTCAATCCATAGATTGAGTCTGTAGACTTGAGTCACTGTTCCAAATGCAAGCTCATTTAGCTCTCTCTGACTGTCAATGCTTCAGAGACTTGTATGTGGCCTGTTGGACAAAGTTACAAATTTAGTCCATCTTGACCTGGGGAACTAGTATTTATGTGTACAGCGGACAGAAACCTTCCTCTTGCTAATGACACCCTTAACTGAAAATCTGTAAGAGCTGTATTGAGGCCATGGTACATCAGAGACCACAACCAATATCTGGGCTCTCTGCCAGCATATTTATTGTGCTTTCCCCTGCACTTGAGTGAAAAGCACAATCATAACTCAAGAAATTTATAATTATCTAGAAAAGTCCTAGAAAATATTACAGTGGTAGAAATATCATAGAAGACACAATTACATTGAAGAACATCAACATACCAGTAGGTTCTTTAACATTATTGTAGAAAAATTAGTAAGAATGCATAAATATTTCAGATTTGGAATTTTCAGCATACCATACTCTTATTATTAAAAGACTAAGTTATGCCTTAAGCCCCCAAATAGGAAAATAGTTTTATTCTCTATTGTATTAGAAAAGGGTGTTTATCTCCCTATAATGAATTGCAAACACATTTGCCACAATTAGTTGTAGAAGAATGTAATACATGTTGATCATATCTTTTATGGATAATAAGCAAGTGTGGTAAAGTCAAAGTACATTTTTATTACGAAACTGTGTTGCCTTTTTCTGACTCAAGCTCTTTTAAAATAATCTAGATCACTGTAAATTGTAAGAGAGCAAAAGCCTTTCTCATGATACTTCTACCAAATAAAGAAAAATAAAGACATGGTTTCTGAAGAGCTAAATGCCAGACTATGTCTTGACATTCACAGGTTAAAAATAAGACTGCTTTGGTTAGAATCAGTAATTATTTTGTGTTATTTTGGTTACTAGGGGACTGTCATTATTCTGCTTAACTGACATTTCACCCACAGTCAACTTGAACTGACTATGGCTAAGTATTAACCTTCTTATTGACTTTAGGAGAAAAATATAATAGTTTGAATTATTTTACATCTGTGCCAAATATATTATTCTGTGTCAGAATTAAGCAATATTTTGGATTATAAGATATTTAGCTCATAAAAATATATAAATGTGTGTTTAATGATTCATTTAAAGCACTAAATATACCCATTTACATTTCAAAAATAAAATGTGAACTAAAATATTTATAAACCACTGAGCTCTTATCCTCTCCTAATAGAGGATGATGATAGTTGTCTGTTCAGAAACCCAGGCATATGTACAATTGGGAGAAATTGCCACTAATAATCTGGTGTGTGTGTGTGTCTGTGGTATGTGTTCTCCAAGTTATAGTGGCCATAACTCTCACAGCTGTTTGGCTTCAGCATGATGAAACCAAGGAGAGCTGTGCAACAAAGTAACCATTTAACATTAAAAACAATCAAGATAGGCCTTCCCTGGTGGGGCAGTGGTTGAGAGTCCGCCTGCCAATGCAGGGGACACGGCTTCGTGCCCCGGTCTGGGAAGATCCCACCTGCCGCGGAGCGGCTGGGCCCATGAGCCATGGCCGCTAAGCCTGCGCGTCCGGAGCCTGTGCTCCGCAACGGGAGAGGCCACAACAGTGAGAGGCCCGCATACCGCAAAAAAACCCAAAAAACATCAAGGTAATAAATGTTAAAGACAAAATGCAATAGAAACCCTTATAAGGAAAAGTCTCCGAGCCCCAGTTCTCCCAGAGACAACATTTCTAATAATGTTCTCTATCTTGGGGGTTAAGGACAGGTTACCTTCATGTCTATAAATAAGCAGTTATATCCCTCTCTCTCTTTTTTTTTTTTTTTTTGCGGTTTTTGAAGCAGAGTCTCAACCACTGTGCCACCAGGGAAGCCCTATCCCTCTCTTTTTTATTGACTAACTTATTATTTATCTACTTCCTGTTTTGACGGGGAGGATTTGGCTCAAACTCCACATTCATTTTTCCTCCATTTCACAGTTTTAATAGTTGTCACTACTTTTTGTCTTTTCTGTTATGTTTTCAACTTTAAATAATGAAATTAATTTTTTTTCTTATTCCTAAAAGTATTTTTTTCTTGATGTCCTGTAATCTGAGCATGTCAGTCCCCCCGACTTTCTGTCCAGTTCTGTTCTCTTCCCTGGTTGCTTTTAGTAAGCTTGCAAGTAAGAGCCTTCCTATCAAAATGTCAAGGTTGATAACATTTCCATTCTTTCTTTTTTTTTTTTTTTCCATTCTTTCTTGAATTAAGTGTCAGCCATGGTTTATAGGTGTATAGTTAAAATCTATTGAGATTCGTTAGTATGAATATAACATGTGCTCTCAAAGGAGAGCCTTCCTAGATCAACATGGAATACAGTGTTATTTTTTAGCATTCATCACTTATTCTAAAATTTGCTGTATTTTAACATTTCTCTTGTTTGAATCATTTATTTTTTGTAAGGCTTTTTGGTGATTCCAAGAGAATCTTAATTCCTTATTGTCTTGTTGAGACTCTAGGGCAACTGTAATGGTTATTAGCTCTGTGATACTCTTAATTCCAACACTCTCTTGGGAATTCTCCTCTCCATGGTATTCTGTGACTGCCTTTTAGCTACATCTATCATTTTATTTTATCATTTTTTTTTGCCTCAGAGTACTGTATCTGTTATTTAGTAAATATATGTAGTTGATGATTATCAGCTCATAAGATAGCTACAGTGAAACAATACCACTTTCAGAAATGCTTTGAGTACTTCACACTTTATTAGTAAATGATTCGAATTACATTTTCTTTAAAGCAATATAAATACCTTGCTTTAAAAATACAGATATTGCAGGAAACATTTTATTTTGAAATCTACTTTGAGATTTTGTCCTGTTGGTATCCAAAAGGATATTTAAAAGGATCTGGTGGAAGAGAAAACTAAATATATACAACTACCAAGAGTATAAGCATACCACTATTTATGTAGGAGGGAATTGCTAAATATTTTATGATGATAAATCAGAAGATTTAGTTAAGTTTTATATACTAGACAAACAATAAAAATTTGTGGAAATTTGTGATTCTAGATATCCCTTATCAATTAATCACCAATTAGTAACAAGGGACTCTCTAAAAAGAAGAGCCAACTGAAATTTATATCCTAGCTGTCATGTAGTAATGTCCTGGAAGTTCTTGCCAAGTTACTTAAACTCTCAGACTCAAGGTTCCAAATCTGAAAAATGGGTAATAATACCTCTGCTTTTAGCTTATATTGAAATATAAATGTGATAAGACTGGTAAATGATCTAATAAAAGGAGTACATACATAAAAGGAACTCAACATTTATATTGAATACTATTATTACTTAAAGAAGACAGTGACTTGTCTTCTATCATCACACCAAACACTTTTTTTTTTTCCCAAACCCTAGGGATTTTATGGGGCTGCAGTCCTGAGACTGGTTTCATGATACACTAAATCATGTGTAAGCACTTTGAGGGCATCAAGAAAGAATTAACTCATTTGACTGGTTCTTTCTTCAGCAACTAATGTACTGCAAATAAAGCACAATTCCAGATGTTAAAAAGAATATGGATTTATACTTCATTATTTATCACATCCAGTTATTTCAGAAATTATTTTTAAGAAAAAGATTAAGTAAAAATTAAAAAAACTTCAGATGAGAATTGCTCAACAATCACTACAAAACATTAAAAGTATATGAAATTCCTTTTAATAACAGTAAAAACTAAATTATTAATGTGTAAGTTCTGACTGTCCACAGTGTTGAAAAATGTTTTATAAATTATGCCTTCAAATTACTTAATACTGAAAGAGACCCTGGTACAAAGTTCCACTAAATATTTTTAGTTTTGGGTACCTTATGCCCTAAACTGCTTTTAATGATTTTTAAAGTTTAAAAATATAATTTGCCACCACAATTTGTTCAGAGTATCAAAGATTAACAGAATATTTAAGAAGCTGCTTAAATCCAATTAGAACTATATGTGGAAATAGGACTTTTCACGTCTGTAAGGTTGACAGTAAATATTTATTTACTGAGTGATACTTGTTAATCCTCTGCTTCCTAATTGCTTTTCTGTATTGAGCAGCAGACTCAGAATCAGTTTGAAGAGACTGCACTTTTCAAATTTTAACAGTAGACTCTCTGAAAGCAAACATTTGCTCACCTGAGGGCTACAGTTCTATTTTAAATTACTTTGGATTTGGGTTAATAAGACTGCAAACCTTTGTTTCCAACATGTGTTCCAGTTAACTGTGCAATTTAAAAGCATAATATTTCTCTCACCTCTTTCAAGGATTCCCTAACTATCTCTCAGTTACAGTATTTTCTCTTCTTTCAGTTAATAATGGAAAGAGTACTAAAGTACTTTAAAGTTCAGATAACAATTTCCCATGTATTTATTAATTATTTAGTATTTCCTGTATAAAACATGTATTTCTGGTGAATCATTTTCCCTTAAGGATTTGTGGATGTTCATCAGATCATTTTTACTGTAGCACGTACCAGCATACACGTCTTTGTATATATCCCCTCTGCCATTTTTTTGTTTGTTTCATTGGTTGAACACAATCTTATCTGATTCCAAGCCCTTCCTACTTTGGTCTCTTCCTTTTCAATTTGCTTTTCTAGGAGATTATTCTCATTAACATACAAATACATGATCATATCTACCATTTTGAAATATTCCTTCTTTCCATATCCTGCTCCATTTTTTCCCCCTACTCTTCCTTACAGCAGTATTCCTTGGAAGAGGTGTTCCTCATTGCTACCGATCTTTTCCTATTCTTTTCTGAACAAACACCAATCAGGTTTTATTTCCAAGAAATCTAGCAAAATTGCTCTCAGAAAAGCATTGTGAAATCCAGCAGTCAGTTCTTCATTATTACCATCTTTGACATTTAGCAACCTTTGGCATAATGTTGATTCCTCATCTTTGACTTTTTTTTTTGCTTGGCCCCTGGGACATTCCCCTCTCACCTCCCTGGCTAATTCTCTGTCTCCTTCACATATCCCTTTTGAAATCCAGCTTTATAAGTGTTTGGTTTCCAGATACATGTTGATCTTTCTCTCTGACTCAACCCCCACCCCCCAACTATGGACTCAAATGCACCAATCATCTTAGATACCTCCACCGGGAGGTCACAATTAATATATTAATTAATAATTAATTGCTCAATCATTTCTCCCACCCATGCCCAAGAGGCCTCTCCTTGGGTTCTTCATCTCAGTAAATGCAGCTTTATTATAGTATAGATTTAGAACAATATCAAAATATGGTGTTAAAAATGTTTATAGCAAAGGGTGAGGTAATTCTTGTAGAGAAAACTCTGTTCTTTTGGTTACTAATGCCAGAAAATATGGTGTCATTATGTATTTCTGTGTTTCTTTCAACCCTCATATTACTCTATTAACAAATTCCATGGGCTTTATCTTCAAAATATTTTCAGATTCTGAATGCTGCTTGGCATTGCCACAGCATTCCCCTAAAGTCTAGTCACCATAATTTCTACTCTGGACTTTTAAAATAGCATCCTCACCTTTCTACCCTCTCACTCAATGGTCTATGATCCACACAGTAACCACAATCATCCTTTTTAAAATGTAAATAAAATCATATCCCTCTGTGGTTCAGGATTGTCAAATTCCTTCCCATTGTTCACATAATCAAATCCAATGTCCTCAAGTGGCCCACGATGGCCTAGAACCTACAGTATATCTTGTACTCTCACTGTTCAGCATGTCCCCTCCAGCCACTCTGGCCTCCTTGATTTTCCATGAAGATATTAAAGATGGCTCTGCCTCAGGGCCTCATATTTTCTGTTCACTCTGGCTTAGTTGTCCTTTCCCACATGACTGGCTTCTTTGCTTTTTACATGTCTCTGTCCAAATGTCTTCTCTCTGGGCGAGATGATCTTGACAACACTATCTAAAAAGCATCATCCTCAGCTAGCTCTCACTATTTACTTATCCTTCCTTTGTTTTCTTCATGATATCTACAGAAGTATGTGTTTCTTTGTAGCACGTGACCATATAATTTTTGTATATTATACATTTGTGTTTATATAATATATTTATTTTGTTCCTCTCTTTACACTATAAAGTTGGCTCTCTGATATTAGATACTATCTCATCTAATTATCCATTAAATTAATTAAAAAGTAGTAATTTTTGTGATTCCTTCTAGAGAGAAATTAAAGGGAGATTTGAATTGCATAGAACATACAGGTTACATGGAAGGAGTGTTCAATAATTGCAAATTCTGCAAATTTTCAGTTTTCAGGAAGATTCTTGAACTATATATGGCATTATGTTTAAACATACCTTCAGGTTGGTTTAGACAGGAAGTAATTTAATGTCCCTTCTCAAATTGTTATTTACTAACAGGAGCTATTGATATTATTGGGACTGATAAATTAAGAAGTGCGTAGTACAAAATAAATCAGTCATCTTGACAAGCATAAGTACAGTGAAGTCTAGATCTTAAATAATCTACAGTCACAAATGTGTTGTGTTTCCTATTTTTGCATGACCTTAACTCCTTTTAAGTATAAAGTGGCTGTATCTTAGGCAAAGAGACTATCCCTCAACCTAAAATACAGTCTTGTCATCATCACTGTTGTACATTTGGATTAAAATTCAAAAAATTAAAAAGGCAAATTTGGTCTGCCCTGGGAAGTATTCAGTGTTACATTTCTCATGTCTGCTCTTTCTGGCGAAGCCTGTATGTGACACATGGATAGACATTGATTGATGTGGCATGGCTTGAAAGGCACTGCAAAGCCCAATAACCAAAAATGATTGCTCCATCAATAGCTGGGGATGATGACTTGAATTGTTAGCAGACACATTGTGACTCCTTTGAGCTTCAGCCAAGTGTTTTGTTCAAGTCCTTCTTAAAATGTCCAGAAAGTCTTATCACCTTAACATGAATTAACCAGCTGCTAAATAGGACAATGACAGCGAAATCGAGGTCTGATGTTAAAAACATTTATAGTAGGGGGTGGGGTAATTCCGATAGGGGAAATCTGGGTAGGTCTCCCCACTAGGTTCTTAGGTAATGACTGAACACTTTGAAAGAATGAAAAAGATCGAAGAAAATTTGCAATAAGAGAATGAGTGAATATTAAAACATACTTTTTAAAAAATAAAGTAGATAATGTCTGGAGCATGTTATAAAAATAGAGGAGAGAAACTATCTACAGTAGGCTAATCCATCAATATCCACTCGTGACCTTGGGAGGGCAGGGTGAGGAGTAAAGGGAGGGAGGAGAAGAAAGTAGAACTGGAAGGCAGCAAGATAACATGAAGAGTGGAATCAGGTGATACGACTTGAATTCTGGCTCCACAGAATTTAGCTGCATCTATGAATCTAGCTAAGTGATTTACCTTTTCAAAGACATGCCTTCCTCTTCTGAAACATGGGATCATAATATTTCCTACTCTAAAGTGATTGCAACATAGATAAATGGTACAAAATATTAATGATCTCAAGAACATTAGTATTGGCTAGTACAGAGAAAGAATTTCAGGAGGATTCAGTGAACTTAAGGTGTTCTCATTGTTAATTATTTGGCAGCTAACTTAAAACCTTACTATTTGCTTTATCTGTAAAATGAAGAATATTTTATCTGTGTTAAAGTATGTCAGGGCACTAGAACTGACTTGGCTAAACATAAACTCCACAGTTAACATTTAGTATTAATAAAGATTTAGGCTTTATAAATCTGTTCCATGCCTAGGTATTATGTCAGCATTTTCAATCTCTTAGGTAAATGAACAAAGGTATACAAGTGGCATTAAGCGTTTGCACCATGACCTGTGCATGTCCCTTGCTCCAGGGGATGATTATAACCTTAAACCAAAGATAAGTCCTACAATTTGAAATGATTATTCCTCAGATTTCTGCTTCTTTCACAACTAGCCGAACTGCCTGTATTGTTTACAATTACATATAACTTGAAGGAACAAACAAAATCTCACAAGTAAAAATGGCACAGAGTTAATCAGTTCCAAGCTGGTGTGGTGCTGCAAGGTGTCCTTACTAGGTTCCCAATACCAGCCTGCAGTTTTTACTCATGGGCCTAGGAATTTAGAAGTTATAGGCCAATAGTGGTTGATGGTGTTCCAGCCATCTAAGAAAGGTTTAAACAGAAATTCCACACCCTCTCATTAAGGACACCTGCCACATACTCCACATATTACTCACACTGCAAAATCATTGTCCAGGAATTTTCACATGCATTCAGCTGAAAATAATAAAAATAAAAAGTAGACAATGGCTATAGGAAGACAATAGGCAAGCTCGCAATCTCTACAATTACCCCCTGATTTCTCATAAGAAAATCTGTCTAGGCACATTAATTTTTCTCAATACTATAGAAAGTGCCAGAATTTGGTGAGTTCAGCCAGTTTCTGAACATCTCAGATAAAAAGAAATTTGATCCTATTTTGCTTACTTTCTGCAAAAATTATAGAAAAGAGAAAAAGACATTATATGATATTGAGTTACAGGGATAAAGATGTAACTTCTTTCTAAGCTTTTCTTCTAATTGAGTCATGAGAATTTTCAAGGCAGAGATCCCATAACATAATGCAGGGAAAGATTTTTGGAAAGGGTTAACAAGTGAATGTAATGCTTAAATGCTTCATTTCTCTTTGGTTAAATTAACTTCTCAATTCTGTTTTTGCATAATTAGCATATGAGAACTAAATACATGGGTGAACAGTGCATAATGAGGCCAGTCACCCTTAGAATGTCTATGGGAGGTGAAAAAAATGTACATACCTATCCATTTCTATTATAATTAGTCTCAGGGCATATCTTAATAAAGAATGTTCTCAAACCAACCTATTTTATTCCAATAGCTATTTCTAGCAATGCTCCTATAAATTGCAAAAATCCCTAAGGGTATGAATCATGTCTTGACCACCTGTGTGGTCACTGTAACACCTGGTGTATTGGCTTACATCTAATAGGCACTTAACGTGTTACTCTGTTTTTAAAAAGGGCAATGAGACAGAATCCTGGGCTACAAAAAGCATCTCTTTAAAATAAAAATGATTGTGAAAGTATGTAGTCAACAAATATGTATTAACAGTTTTAAACTAATACTTATTATATACAGGGAATAAGTCTATATGTCACTCTCTTCACTTGGTAACTGACATTTCTCCAAATTTAGCATCAGTCAGGGAACATATGTTTTCATGTGTGGAGAATAAGCATGGAATGGTTTCAGGGAACTTGCATAAATATAAGTTTTAGGGAGTTGAATTAATGGCATCGATATCGAAGGTAAGCCATTTTCATTTAAAATATCTTTTATCAAACTGGATCAGGGAAGGAATGTCAGCTCTCTTTCTGCTTACCTCCTCATTTGAAACTGTACTGTGTGGATTCCAATTACTGGTCTCAGAACTGAAGAGATTTCCGTTCAGAGATTTCAACAATTTTATGGGTAAATGGACTTTTGAAGACTGGCGGGGGAACACAACCACCCGTTATTATGTTGTCACTATGGAGACATTAATGTCTGAGTTCTACACAGTTCATTTACAAATGCCATGTTATAATATTAGAAACAGAGCACCAGAGAAATGTGTACAGTTAGTGCCCTGCACAGACACATCTTGTCCACTGAGTGAATGATGTGGAAATCTAGTCTCCGTTCCCCATCCTCCCTGCCACCCGCAAGCTCTGTGTCCTACTGTGGGGCTGAGGTGGCAGAAGGAAGAGGAACAATTTTGTAATTCCTATAAATAGATGTTGTTTTGGACTCTCCATAAAGGTAGAGAAATGAGTCAAAGTAAAATGGAGACCCAAGGAATAGGGAAAAGGTAATTGGGAAAGAGGACAGAACGAAAATCTCAGCTCTCATGAGGAAAGGCAGGTACAGATTATGGTAGCCTTAAATCAGTGGTTGTCAACCAGGGAGAGTGTTTCTCCACCCTCTCACTGCCTCGGGGACATTTGGCAATGTCTGCAGCCATCACTGATGGTCAGGGCTGAGGTGCTGACTACTGGAATCTAGTGACTAAAGACCAGGGATGCTGCTAAACATCCCAGAATGCAGATGCAGGCTCCTACATCAAATAATTCTTCAATCCAAGATGTTAATAGTACTGAGCTTGAGAAACCAAACCCTAAATGAACACACACCCTATTTAAAAAGGGAATAAAATGTTTGGAAGGAATGAAGGTTTGCTGAAAGGAGATTGGCACTCAAATCACATCTTGTCTAATGTGTTACCCTTTCTGAAAATTAAATATTTTATTCCTGTAGCCATTGTTTCATGCTATTCAATAAGCTGCCGTGCAATGTGTTTTTATGTGAAAGAAAAGCACGTGTCTCCTGGATCTAAAATTTTCCTTTCTCAAAAAGTCACTGGTTTTATCTGATTTGAAGTATGCCATTTTCTAAGATTGCTGCACAGATAAGAAATCTAAATCTCAGGAGAATTTTCCCTTGATATGGTGTTCCATTCATTATTTATATAGAATTGTTACTGAAAACTTTCTTGAACCTCTGAATTTCAAAATTCGGAAGTCTCAAGGGATGTTGTCCAAAGATTTTCAGTCTGCTGTATAGACACAATATATGTTAAAATAAAAATTTTGTGGGAAATCAATTTAATTATTTCAGTTTGATTTCAAGTTTAATTTATCCATAATAAAAGGATACTCCTCATTCTGGATCATTAAGCAAAAAAAACATCCTGCCTGAAGGGAGCCTCATTTTGCCTTGGATCAGGGAAGTATGAAGAGTACTTGCTCCTGCATCTTGAACTCTGGCTGACCCTGCTCACAACTTCTCTCATATGTAAATGGAGTTGATACCTCCAGAAATGTGCACTGCAGATATTTCTAAGTATCTGTATTTGTATTGTCCATGAAGCATAGTATATTTCTTGTTGTTTCAATAGCAAAGGTAGATGGCATTACAGTTTTATAATCCTCAGTTCTAAATAATACAAGTTCTCTGTTCCCAAACATTATCTT
The DNA here is from genome assembly GCF_963924675.1 of Phocoena phocoena. Lineage (NCBI taxonomy): Eukaryota > Metazoa > Chordata > Mammalia > Artiodactyla > Phocoenidae > Phocoena > Phocoena phocoena. Next base: position 16,950,761 of record NC_089221.1, on the reverse strand, counting down.
GCTTACTGGGGTTTGTTCAAAAGAATTATTATTCTGCCTCTTTTCATCTGCAAAATGCTGTTTAATGTGCTGGCATGTAACTGCTTACTCATCAGAAAGGATATGACAGCATTATGCCAGCAGTTAAGAAAGATTTGCTGTTTAAAACAAAATAATGAGTTCCTCCAAATTTTTTAAAGTGCATTTAGACAGTACAAAATGCCAAGATCATCTTTGGAACCATCACTCTCACATTCTCATTTTCCACCTTTTCATAGGAACATTATCTACATTGTTTCAACACATAAGCCAAGCGGCTTCAATATTTTACTTTTCCTCAGAAAGGTGAAAGAAAACCACTTCCTAAAGTATTTAATCATTGCTAAAAGCAAATTATATTGTTGATTCATTTAATTAGAGGAAAGAAATGTAGTTTGAGATGTTAGCAGTCTGTGCGACACAACTAATAACATTGAAAATAAAGTTACCTAAACCCTAGTCTGATTTGTAAATCAAGTTCTCATGCTTGAGTTTCCTTAAGATGAAAAGAGTGGCAATATAATCGTAAGAACTAAGCTACACTGAATCAGAAACGTGTATTATGTCCCAGTGACATGTCATGTAATGATGACTCAATAATATGTTGTATCATTGTGTTATGATCCTAGAAAACATGCAAAACATCATCAGAAACATTGAAAGGTTTATATACTATTTACAGTTTAGAAGAAAAATAATTGGAAAACCCAAATTTTAGAATCCAATTGCTAGGGTTCTTATACCAACTTCCCCATTTAGTAGCCTGGAATTATGCACACACACTACATAACTTCTCTACACCTCACTTTTCCTTTTCTTTTTTTTTTTAAAGATAACGTTTCCTTTTTTATAAGTTAAATGAAATAATGGATATATAACACTAGCTCATAATGTTTTGCCAACAGCAAATGCTGTATAGATACTTGAAGAGTACATGAGTAATGTTGAACAGAGATAGAAAGGTGATCAAGTAATTTCATAGTCTGAAGGATGCTTAGAGATCAACTTGTCCAGTTTCAGTGGATACTGATCTCTTTTTGGTCTCAAAAGAGGGCAGAAGAGCAACTGCTAACCCTGACTTTGACAAGGAATTTACCACTCCATGAGGCCACATACTTCATGATGACTCTTTCCTGGGATTCCATTTAGATAACTCAACATTTAAGAAATGTTCCCTTTGAATAAGCATTAAACAACATTCCCTAAATGTCTTTGTTCATTGGAGGTAGAAATGGAACATTTTCTTCAGGATCCCTTTTATGCTTTGGAAGATCACACCCATTTTGAAGCTTTTCTCTGTATTTTGAAATTAAACATCTCTAATTCCTTCTTCATGACAAATTCCAAAACACTACATGCCTGCTTGCTTTCTGATTCAAAGCTCTTTTCAAACACAACACACTTTCCAGGACACTATTTCAGCTGTTTTATTAGAAGCCCAATGTCAGTGCCTTTGTTTCCCTGCCTCTGGGGCTTTCAATGCTTTCAACCTTGCATATATTTAGTTCTTGTTTTTGTTTGGTTTTGTTATGCTTTGTTTTTCTTTTTTTGAGCCACACCTCCTTTTGATCCTTATTAAGCTGAATACCTAGAGAAATGTTTTTTAAAAATTGCACATGTGTATATTTGGGAATCATCCCCAAATAATGCAACTCACCTTGAGGGTCCTATCTAGTCATTTAAGGCTTTGAATAAGGCAGTTCCAATGACAGAGCTTTGGTTCCTCCTCTCCCACCTTTTTCCTCCTCCTTTCCTCTTTTGTTCTTTCTAAGCTATCATTTTAAAATGTATTGATGGTTTATTACCTGCAAGGCTGAATAATTTCCCTACATTGTTATCTTATTAAATCCTTTCAACAAATAGGCAAGGTAGTTACAATTTTCCATTGTGCAAACAAAAAAGCTGATATACAGAGAGGCTGTCACTTTTCCCAGCCCCAGGCTGTTTGACACTAAAGCTGGAGTACTTCACCAGGTAGAAACTTGTGGACCAGCAACTTTTGGACACACCCTCTGTAAACAGTTGCATTTAGATTTCTGCACTTTCTTAACCTACATGTTTCTACTGTATTCATAGTGATTCTATGAATGACTTTGCTAGATGCCTTAGTGACTTTCTAATACACCGTCTTGAGGGCCAAGTTACGAAACACTCTTCGTCTTTCAAACCTCAACCAAAAATAACTGTAACCGCGAGAAATAGAAAAAAATGCTCAGCCACAGAACTTTGTCCTGTTAGAAAATGAAACCAGGAGAAAGAGCAAAAACAATAAACTATATTTATTAGGGCAGATGAGGGTATTAGACAGACCTGAGTTTGGTGCCCTAACCTATCACCCTCCATAAGTTTTAATATTTCTGAGACTCATTTGCTTTAAAAAAAAACAAAAAAAAAACCCTGTGTTCTAGTATCTGCAAAGTTCCTAACAGTACAATACCTGGCTCATTATTAAAAGAAACAATAATAAAAATCCAGCACATAATAGATGACCCAAGCATGCTAGGAATGTAGCGGTCAACACAGGCTACTTTATGAAGTGGTAATAAATGCCCCAAACTTAGTGGCTAATACTGCACAAGTTTATGTTGACTAATCCTGTGTCTAAGGTGAGTTGGCAGGGGCTTTTACTCATGACCATCCTTGTCTAACCCAAGGTGCAGAGGCTCCTCTTATATGCTCACCTGATGGCTGGGACAGAAAAAAAGGAGTTATGCCCAATCATGTAACTGATTTTAATGTTTCCATATGGAAGTGATTAGTGTACTTACATTCATTGGCCATTCAAACCAACCCTATATGGCTTACATGATTTACTACATTTACTACAAAATCCCTGGAAGGAGGAAGAATACATGAATACTTATTGAAACATATATTAGGGTTCTTCCAGAGAAAAAGAACCAACAGATACACATATATATGTGCATATATATGTATACATACACATATCCATATATATATGTGTATATATATGTATACATACACATATAAGTACGTGTTATATATATATTACATGGGTATGTAAAGAAGTTCACTATAAGAAATTGGCTCGTGTGATTATGGCAGCAGAGAAGTCCAGACCCAGGAAAGCTGATGGTCTACTTCCAGTCCAAGTCTGAAGGCAGAAGAAAACCAGTGACCCAGCTCAAGGATAATCAGACAGAGCATCCACACAGATATATCCGGAAATAATGTTTAAGTCAATTTCAGGGTACCATGGGTCAGTCAAATTGAAACATAAGATTATCTATCACAAACCATGACTCCAAAATAATCTGGACAGTGCTTTCAAATACGCAGAAGAAGGAAAGACATTACAGTGCATTTTAAAAGTTGTTTTTATAGGGGTAATAGCTCCCCTTTTTTTTTGTAGTTAGGAAGGTACTTGAAGGTAAATAAATCTCTGACCCTCATTTTTTTTTTTTTTTTTTTTTTTTGTGGTACGCGGGCCTCTCACCGCTGCAGCCTCTCCCGTTGCGGAGCACAGGCTCCGGACGCGCAGGCTCAGCAGCCATGGCTCACGGGCCCAGCCGCTCCGCGGCATGTGGGATCCTCCCGGACCGGGGCACGAACCCGTGTCCCCTACATCGGCAGGCGGACCCCCAAGCACTGCGCCACCAGGGAAGCCCTGACCCTCATATTTTAATCTCATGGCAAAAAATCCAAAACTCCATCAGTTTCTTATTTTCACGTACAGTCACAATTCTTTCCCCTACACGCTCCACATTCCCATCCACATATGTGTCTAACACACTTCAGAAATGATACCACACAGCTGCTTCTGCAGCCATCTGTTTTATTGTAAGTCCTTTTCAATTTCATGTAATTTCTGAGAATTGTGTTATTCTTGTATGAGGTTTATTTTCCTTTATGTTGTGCCACTCTGAGATCAGAGGATTTTTAAATAAATATACATAAAATTTTACACTGCATTTATGTTTACATTTTCACTAGAATGACATCTAATCACCATGAAGAGTCAGAATTACATAGCCAGTAATAGACATACGTTCCTAGAAAGTCATGTCTGCAAACCAAGGGTGACTACACTTCAGTTGTACAAGCATTATTAACATTAATGGGATAGATTAGTCTTTATGTGAACTAAAATACTCGTTTACATGGCAAAATATAAAGAATCTGATCGCCAGTGGAAACCATCATATTGCAAAGAAAAGTTTTGTTTTGTTTTTTCTGACTTTTGAAATTTTGTTCCACCATTCTAAAATAAGGGTTCTAATTTTCAAATTGAACAGGAGAAAAGAACACTATAGGCACATTAGGCATAAACAACTCTTGAATAGAAGTGTTGAAATCATTTCATTCCAAAGAATGAAGCATTGAAATGACTTTGGATTTCAGTCAGCTTTCTTCCTGGTGAGCCATTCATTCTAACTCATTGGATTCTCCCAAATCTGTTTTGCAGCAGGCTGGATATTTTGGTACAGCTAGACACTGTGGTTATGCCCCAGTCTGTATGATCAGAAACACACCTGTCTTTCAGATGTTTCAATATTTTCTGAGAGTTGTGGGCTATAGTACAAAGATATTTTAAGTGACACGGTTTTAGAGATTACCTAGCTTAACCTCATCACTTTGTAGAAGAGGAAACACTTTTTAAAAAAGAGACAGATGAAGAGTCTTGTCACTAACATAAGTATCATTAATTGCTCCCTCTTTCTGAACCTGTTACTGAACACGTGTTGAATGTAAAATGAAGGCTGCTTCAGAGCTGAGGAAAGGTGACAGGTTTCTTCTCCAAGGTCCTGTGCAAGGAAAATATCAAGGGAAAATGTCATTTGTGTTCCTTTTCCCTTCCGACCTCTCAACCTTGGTACCTTCCAGAGATCTAACTTTATTTAGTACATCTTAGCATACTGATACCACAAAATTAAGAGACAACAAAAGGATGATTTAGGGAACCCTGGCTCTTTTACAGATTTACCACTAAAGTGTTATATGACCCGGGCAAACTAATGTAGTTCTCTTCTACTCATAAGATAAAGGTGTTATATCATTTTTTTTTTTCCCTTTTGGAAGATGGAAGTTAAGATTCTGGCAAAATGAGAGAAACCACTTTTCAGAGAAAGGAAATTCAGATTTCACTGAAATCTTGTATATCAAAGTAGATTGTCAAATTTAAGAGTGTAATTCCCTCAAAGGGTACACTTAGCCTCTGACAGCCGATGAACCATGTGTAGCTGGAAATTGTATAGTGCTGAACGATCCAGATCATTCAAATATCTAAGACAGGGCCTAGAACGTTCAATTAAAGGCAATAAGGCAGCAAAGTGATAACATTGGAGTCACACACACACACACACACACACACACACACCTAGGTTCAAATATTGACTTGGAACCTTGTAGATAAGGATTCGAAATTTAGAGAGTTTATTATCCACTATTTGCACCTGTCTGGGCTGATGTGGTGGTAAGCAACTACATATGTATGCAAACATAACACAAAACAGGAACATGAGATTTATTAACTGGGAAATTCGGACATGGACATTTTCGGTAGGTCATTATTCTGCTCACCACACTCACTGTTCCTTGGATCTCTGCTTGCCAGAATTTCCTATCCTCTCTTTAGGGCTAGTTTTATCCCTGCCTTCTCTGTAAAATCTATCTTGTCCATTCTTGCTAAAAAATACAGTAGAACCTCTTGTCTGGATCATTCATTGGGTTCTTCTTTCCTCCTACCTTTGTTTTTACATGTATGTCTAAACCCATTTTGATTTATTAGGTTTTATGAGGTACTGCATTCACATTTCCTTTCCTTAAGGATCCAGAAGTGACAGTCTTCTCTAAAAAAGAAAGAAAGAAAAAAAAAAAGGCAAGGGGAAGTGGGGAGGGCTCATATTCCCAGTTTAGCACTTAGGAAAATGACTTCCATTGTGTGGATTGATAGGTTGGCCTTGCCCTGTCTTTCTTTCCAACTCTCAATATAAGCCACCCACACTCCTCACATGTCATCTTTCCTTATCCCAGATGTGGAACATTGTATTTGCTTTGCAGTAGATGAGCCCTACCTGTCTAATGTATTGGTGGGAAATGAATTCACTCCATCTCTCTTCTATAGTCTCTAAAAATATACTTTCCCAGCTCATCTTTCACTTTCAATTGCTTCTGCACAAAGATAGTTGTGAATTGTGGAATTTGAAATGTTTCCTGCCTTAAATAATTATCCTAATCTTATTTCTCTACAAATATCAAATAAACGTCAAATAAAGGTTCTCAAGACTTGTTGCTCTGGGATTTTGTCATTGTTTTGTTTTGATTTTGAAAAGCAAAGTAGTTTATGCGTGAGTATGTTGGATTCCCTCCACAACCAGTGTCACTGTCTGACTTCCCAATGAAAGAAAATAGAAACCAGAGCAAAGAGATCAGCAGGGATGAAACTGAGGTCTCATTTGATTAGGTGTGAGTGAGGTAGTTAGCCAAGTGCCTAGTGCTCTCAGAAATTGCATGAGGTCACTGGGGAATTCTTACCTCTTTATTACCTGCCACTTTAGATTTACCAATCTGTTATATCTGATACCATACCTAGAAATCTGTGATGAAAGAGCCCCTTCTAAAGCTTGTTAATACACAAACAGTTTAAACCATTAGTTTTCCAAATCCTTCTCTTCTTCCTGTTATAAGTTAAGTAATCCTGGGTCTTTCTGGTCATTATCAATTCAACTGTAGCAAACTTTCATTTAGAGATAAAGTCCAACATAAACCAGAATGAATTAAGATCAGAGTAGCTTACAGAATTCCAGACCTATTTCATCTATAAATTTTCTTTGAGCAAACTCAGGCAGTTTAAACACAGCTAGCAATAATGATTTAGTTGAGGCTCCATCATGACTCTCTTGAGCTTCTGCGAATCTTAGAGTAATTAAAGGGAATGTACATAGGCACTCATGTCCTCTGTATTGAGATGGAGGCACCCCACATCAGTTGTGAAATTTTCCATTCAAATAGTTCTTCCTACTGCTAGCAAAATTCCTTCTGACAGAGCAAACATGGTTATACATGTCAGCTGCATCATTTCACAATGTTTGCACAACCTTCTTATAACTTTACTTTTCCATGTGTCTATGTAGGTATAAGCTGGTCAGTGTTCAGGTTTTCTAGAACACTTTATAGAGTCCACCTCCTATTCCTAATATTCCTAATTATTATTTTTCACTGGGATGTGAAAAATTATCTCCACCTCTTCTATTGACCAGTAATATCCCAGTATGTCTGAATTCCTTGTAGCCTTAACTGATATCCATTAAGTACATATTTGTACAGTGTAACGCAACCTTTTTTTTTTCCCCATTGATCCAGGACTACTTCCCACTTTGCTCACAATGTAACATGGCCAATGATACCAGATTATCTTTTATATACTACAGCATTGATTTTCTCCTGATCCTGAAGAAAATATTTATTGGTGATACCAGAAAAAAATCTATAGCAGTCAGATGTGTGTATCTTATGATTATGTCACTGTTTTGACAGATCTTGTAACATTTCCATCCATGTGCTTTTATGAAGATAGCCTTAGGATAAACACTGTACATGAAAGTTAGATTCTTTGTTCTATGAGTATGGCACATAATACTGAGTTGTCCTCTAAGAATTCTTGTCAAAGAGTGGGATTCGCTGACAGCCTCCAGCTATTAGAAACTAAAGGTCTGCCTCATCTTTTGAGCTAAAGTCCTACCCTTCTTGGGTGGCCCTCAGCCAATGACAGAGTAAGGGAGCAATAAAGGAGTCTAGACATTTCTACGCAACACAGGACTTCTTTAGTGGCCAGTCTTTGTCTGGAGCCTCCTGTTAGGCTGGAAGAGACTTGGACCCAAAGCTTCATCACACTCCCTATTAGGGTAAGGGCTTATAAAGTCAGGGAATAAATGGAGTTCTTAAATAAAAAAGCAAAAGAGAAAATGTTTTTAAAAACGTATCTTTATGTATTTATAGAACCACATATACTCTTACAAAAAAAAAAAAAAAATCTACCAGAGAGGAAAAAATAGAAAATGTAATTAGTTTTTTGTTTGTTTTAATTTCATTCAAACACTCAGTTAAAAGTGTGTTTAAAAAGGGTTAAAAGGACAAATGTGCACTCTTTTGGTTTTGGTTTTTATTTTATTATTTTATTTTATTTTATTTTTTGCCGTACGCGGGCCTCTCACTATTGCGGCCCTCCCTTTGCGGAGCACAGGCTCCGGACGCGCAGACTCAGCGGCCATGGCTCTCGGGCACAGCCGCTCCGCGGCACGTGGGATCTTCCCGGACCGGGGCACGAGCCCATGTTCCCTGCATCGGCAGGCGGACTCTCAACCACTGCGCCACCAGGGAAGCCCTGGTTTTGGTTTTTATTTTATTTTTTAAATTATGCGCTGCTTTTGCACAGTGATTGAAAACTCCCATAAAGATATAAGTAGAATACATATGCATTATCTCCATTTGGAATTTTCAGAGTTTCACACCTGATACATTTTATGAATGACTCACTAGTGATTTATCTTTAAAAAGGATCATTATAAAGCATCATTTTTGAGAATCTGTGGAATTTGAGAAGCTCTATGACTAATTCTCAGAAGTAAGGTTTCCATCCCTTTGTTGCCCTTACTGCTGTGTAATACCTGGGACTATGAAGATGACGGATTTTATACTCCTGTGATCTGGTTATGTTATAAGGCATAGTTGACCTTAAGATGGTAAAATGGGGAGATAATCCAGGTGGACCTGACCTAATTACATAAACCCTTTAAAAGTAAAGAGTTTTCTTCAGCTGGGAACAGAAGAGAAACTCATAGATTTGAAGCAAGAGAAGGATTCAACGTGCCATTATCATCTTGAAGATGGAGAGAGCCATGTGGCAAAAAATGTGGGCAGCTTCTAGGAATGTGAAGTGACCCCCAGCTGACCACCATCAAGGGAAAGGAGACCTCAGTCCCCTAACTACACAGAATTAAATTATGACAGCAACCAGAATGAGCTTGGGAGCAGTTTTTTCCCCAGGGGCCCCAGATGTGAATTTAGACCACAGACATCTTGATTTCAGTCTTGTGGTGCTGTGAGCCGAGAACTGTCAGGCCATGACTCTGCTTCTTTACCTATATGACAGTGTTGTTTTATAGCCCTAAGTTTGTGGTAACTTGTAACCTAGCAATAGAAACTAATACAGCTATGTTCTTTCATGGTTTGAAAATAATACAATTAGAAAACATATTCTTCTTGAACTCCCCAGATAATAAACTGTAAAATTCATATTCTGTTTCATGGAAAAGTAATTGTAAAAGTTAGCCATTAATCATTTTTCAATAAATAATTAGCACTGATAATCTCATAACCATGTGGAACATTCTTGTTTTAAGTAAGCATCAAAGCAGAACTTCAGTAATTTTGCTGTAATCTTTGAAATTTGAGCATAACTTAAATAAAAAATAAGACCTATAGATATAGGAACATTTCTGGCAGGATGGCCAAGCATCTTATATGGTCTAAGAATGTTACAAAGGAAAGAGATTAATTAGTGGCATTACAAAAATGTACAGTTATCCAATTCATAATAACACATGGTATAGCATTTTAAGGGTAGGCTCTTCCGCAGGCATTTATCTGCCTCTGACTGTTAAGATTCTCTTTGGGCTCTGCAACAATCACCTCCCATGAAAGGTACTCGTGTGCACTGATACAACATATTGTTTATACCACAGCTTTTTCCGCTTAGACAATCTACACTATTAGTGATAGTTAAGGTGTTTAAAAGTTATTGATGAGAGGTTTGGAATTTCAGTGTATAATCTATAAAACATATAAATTAGTGTAATATGTGAATAAAACAAATGATTATTGTTTGGGTCCAAAAGATGATTTTTTGAGAGGGGTGTTACAAGAAATCAGGAGCTCTTCACTTATATTTAAACTGATTAATTTATTCCATTATTGAAAGGCCAAAAGGATCCCTCAGTTAGAAGTTTAGAACTCACTCTCACAGCTATAGGAGAACTATTGTTTGCTCTTGACTGAACATTCACCTGACCATTCAGATTCTCTAAATGTAAATATGTAGAATCATCTCAAATTACTCAAAGCCGTAGATTTATGCTTTGCTAAGTCAATAGTAAAACTACTTACTGAGTTACATACATATGTATTCTATGATCTCAAATTAGAAAATAGTAGAAAGGGTGCATGGAACGTCTATCTTACCTTTGTTAATTTTAATCTTCTATGTTCTATATAATGTTTCTGGAGAAAAAGCTAAATAGTCTTTCAATAATAGAGTTGAAGAAATTATTCTCCAGAAACAAAAGACATATATATTACCCTCTTAATTTATTGGTATTATGTTGATAATGTTATGACAATTCAGAAAGTTTTCACTATGCTTATTAAACAGGTTACATATATGTGTGTATATATATATATGCTTTGTATGTATAAAATTAAGGCATTAAAGAAATGAGACTGTTTCTTTATTACAGCATCTCAAAATACTTCTAAGTAGACTAAGCAATGTTAACTAGTAATTGTAACATTTGAAGTAGATGTCCATTAATTATACGAATATTTGACAAAATTTAGTGTACATTTTCTAAGACCACCAATATTAATCCAACCATCCCCAGAAGAAGAAAGCAAATTCAATTATATTAATTTACATATTTCCTGATGCTTAGCAACCCTATCTTAAGTCAGACTGGTCCACTAATTTTTCTCTCAAGACCATAACATGAAAATTAGAAGTAACATTTTAAGTCATAAAAGTGAAGTCAAACTTCCAGTGAGAGGGAAATTGAGTCTTGTGATGTAGTCCAGCAGCCAAGGTCAAGTCTCAGCCTCACCACTTACTACACCACATTGCCAGAAATAACTTTCCTCACCTCACAGAGCTTCCTTCCTCCTTCATAAAATAGAGGAAGTGGAATCTGTCTCAGCAGTGCTTGAAGATCCAATTACTTATAATATAGGTAGAGTCATCCAAGTCATCCAACACCAGTTGTGATGTGTAAAAGTTCTCAATAAATGCTAAATTCCTTCCCCACATTTCCCACTGAACTTCTTTTTCATTAAAATATATTTTAAACATTCAACCATTTATCAAAATAGATAAAAATTAGCAGATTACGTATGTATGTATAGTGTAGTTTAATGAAACTTATTTCTCATGTTATATATTAACTTTAAAAGTCTACTAAGTGAATATTAGGGAGTTATTTTCATATTTAAACACATGATTTAAGCATAAAAAGTGTATAGATTCATTCATTTATAAAAGCAACTTGATAATTAGCATTATTTTCATTAGAGAAAATATTGTTTTGTTGATTCTTATCTTAAGGTCCAAATTCTATTATGTAAATCTGTTTTTTTTAGCTAGAACTTTCCTTCTATTTTCAATGTTGACTTGGTATTCACTGCTGAGAAAAGTATTTAAACATGTGTTTGATTTTTACCTAAACAGGGCTGTTATGAGAAAAGTTCCAAGCTAGAAAACAAAGACATTTATATTTTGCTACTGGATGGAAAGCTAGAATACCTATGCTTATATACATATAGTTGTAAATAATGTATATTATTGGATAGGTTTTATGTTCAATAAATATTTGCTGACAACAGTTTCTAGGCCTAGTACTTATATTATTTCTAAACTTCACAGAAATTCCATGAGAAAGATACTATCCCTTTTTTTTTTTTTTCACATTTGAGAAAACGAAAGCTGAGAGACTGTTAGTAATTTGTCAATGGTTACAGAGCAATTAGTTTGTAAAGTCATAATTTCACCAAAGATCAGATCTGCCAGGCCACAGATCCTCACCTCACCTCACATATTTCCGTACAACAAGCTTCTTCAATATGTTTTCCTGTTACAGGAAGGCAACACACTCATATAATATTTTTCTAAGAATGGTTCTAGGTCAGATTACCAACATGAACCAAAAATATTAAATTACTTAAGAAGGAGTGGTGCATAAGTATATTTAATTTGTGTAAAAGTATAGAATAGAAAAATCAGCATTATTTTAGAATACTCTTTGACGTCCTTTTATGAAGGAAATGATTTAAAAAAAGACGTATTGGATATGGCAGTTGGTGGATATTTAATAGAACATATTTCCTAGCAGAAGTTATTACTTTGGAAAAGGGACCAACTGATAAATAGATAGTAATGGAGGTGGTATATGGAGAAAGTTGTCATATAAAAGAATTTGCTAAGTGGCTACCTTAGAAAACAGGCTTAAACATTATAATTTTGAATTGGTACTAACAATGGAGAATGTCTGAACTGATTAAAGGAAAATGAGGCCTAGGACAAGAAAACTGAATAAGAGGAAATTATAGTAGTTAAAAATAACCTGCACCTTCACCAGGAATTATTTTGTTGAAAGGAAAAATCAAATTTCAGAAACACAAACTGGTCAGGTTTGGTCAAAGACTAAAATAAAATGTTGATTTGCCTTTGCTAATTAACAAATGATTAAACTGTGGTCATTTTTACACCCACTAGTTTGAAAATATATGAATTTATTGTATGTGTTTATATCAACAGTCCCTAAATGGAAACATGACCAATTAAGTATAAGAAAAGAATGGAGAGGTTGGAAACATTCTCACACTGTTAATCACCTTGGTGTTTTTCTTAGGCTTCCCTTTGTATCCTAGAAAAATTTGTACACTTTAATTTATATGAATTTTCTACATTTCTCAAATCTGTTACATTCTACAAGTTAAGACATAGTCTGTATCTCTTAGACATAGTCAAGTAGGAATGTAGACCACAAACACAGTATAATAAAATCTGTGCATTTATTCAGGAAAGATGGCAGAAGTCTTCATGCAGGGAAGAGGGAATGTCCATCACTGCCTCAGAGTGTGAAGGGAGATTTACAAAAGCAAAGCCCTTTTGAGCTGGATCTTGTTAGATATAAAACTGAGCAGAGGAGTGACAGGCTATCCCAGGCAGAGAGAAAAAGAATGTACAAAGGTGTGGAGCAAAAGATGTGATCTGAGAAAGGTGACTAGTTTAGAATCACTGGAGGGGGATAGAGGAAATTATTAGTGAATAAGCCACAATATTGAAGACCATCCAAGTTGAGCCATGATGTTAATAATCCTCATTTGTTTACAAAGCATTGGCTTCTTTCAGTACTCAAAGCCACTGTCTGAATTTGAATCTGATCCTGGACTAATTGTTTCTAAGGGTTCTACATGGTTTTAGCCTTGCCATGTTTTCAGTCTATGCCCCATCATACCAACAGGAAAAACTTAAATTCACCTCTTTGTTCAAACTCCTTCAGAGGCTCTCAGTCACTTATAGGGCACAATTAAAACCCTTTGGTAGGGCCAGCGAGAAATTTTCTTCATCTGCTTATTGCCTCATCATGTCAACATATAAAACCAAATTTTTAGTCATTCCTAAAACCTTATGTTCTCTACCTTTTTCATTTTCTTACGTACTCTGTATTCTCATATCTTCATGCAAGTCTATAAATTCTCCTCTTCTTTGTTTCTCTTCACCACAGTTACATGGCAACCAGACCAAGACATTTCTGTGGTTCAGAAACTTGCTGAAATACTACATGCTCTTTGAACAGTTTCCTCACCTCTCCCTTTCTTAAGCTCACATTAGTCTTTTCAGGTTTCATGGGACATTTTTCTCAACACTATTATATCACCCCAGCTCACTTTGCTTATTATGTGTTTTACATAGTACCCTACTTATGGCTTAAATTCTTTAATAGCAACAATCTATATTGTATTTCTTAGAATAAGAGCCTAGAAGACTAAGCTTTGAATTGGACTCTAAAGCAAGTTTTTGAGCACATAAATGGATATGTAAAGAAATATTAATATTTTTGGATTTTAGCCTTTAGACAGTGGTTAGTTAAAACATTTTGGTGGAAGAATTGTCGTTTCATGATGAGATTAGGTTTTATAAATATAATTTGTTTGCAGTACGTGATGGATGTTGTAAATTCATTTGCGTAATGCTCAGTCTAGGACCCTTCCTAGTACTCTCTTGGCTGGAAAACTAAAAATTGCATTTTCCAGACTCCATTGCAAAAGTTCCAGGTGGAATTTAAGATTCTGTAATCAGTGCGCTAATGGGAGGTTGTGCCGAATTGAATCGTTAGGGAAAGAGACAGAGCATGTTGTTGTCTTAGATGACAGGCAGTGTGATTCTGGGGTGATTACTGTCATGATTATGCTAACGTTGCTCATCTGATAGCCCAGTTCTGTGGTGGAGTTTTCGGAAATCTTCATGGAAGCTCAGCACTGTCTCTTGTTTTTAGTCCCATAAGATTCTATGAGTTGTGCGTACAGAGTAATAAACCCCTTTCTTCTTTAGCTAGTTAGAGTGGATCTCGATTTCTATAACCAAGAACTGTGGCCAAGGAACAATATAAACAATTAAATGAGAGTGGTAGACAAAGGGGTTGGCCGGTAGAGTTATTCGCACTTGAGACATGATGAGTGCCTTAGCAAAGGCAACGCTGAGGGCTGTGGGCATTAGACTGTGATTTAAGAGATATCTCTGAAATACAGATGTGACTTACAAATTAAGTGGAGAAAGGATGTAAAAGAAGATGTTGGATCAGAATGATGTCATTGATATAGAAAGGAATTCCAAGAGGGAACAGATATTTGAGCAATAAATACTCTATTAGGTGTGGTGTATTTTAAAGGTAAAAAAAAAAAAGGAAAAAATGTGTAGCAGATATTAAAGATAGATTCTGTGGAAGAAAATTTGGCTATTTCCACAAAGGTTGAAAATGATCCTTTACCTATCTGCTATAAACTTATCCATTACAAACCTTTCTACATTGCAAGCTATATGAAAGATGTTAGAAGACAGAGATTTTATACAACTGAGTAGAAATCCAGACCATTGGAAAATTCAGTCCATTATATATGCATGGTATTTTTTCCTTTCTAATTTCAAAGTAGCCTTGCATAGAGTTCTCTTACATTAATAAACTACATAAAATATATTAAACTTAAATTATCTCTAATATAAAGCTTTGGAGTTCTTTGATTTTTTTATTCTTAATTTTTATCTTTCAACCTTC
This sequence comes from Phocoena phocoena, assembly GCF_963924675.1. Taxonomy (NCBI): domain Eukaryota; kingdom Metazoa; phylum Chordata; class Mammalia; order Artiodactyla; family Phocoenidae; genus Phocoena; species Phocoena phocoena. Next base: position 16,935,681 of record NC_089221.1, on the reverse strand, counting down.
TTCTTTCAGAATTTGCTTAAATTGTTATAACTCTTTCCAAAATGAATCATTACTTTAAAACTATAAAATTAATTTAAGGGGGATATTTAGAAGGGGTCAGTTAGCTAATGGACCCTTTATATTAAAGGTATGGATCTAGTTAAAATATGTAGCAAAGAATGTCTTTTTGGTCTCTCCTATTTTTTTTTTTTTTTTTTTTTTTGCGGTACATGGGCCTCTCTCACTGTTGTGGCCTCTCCCGTGGCAGAGCATAGGCTCTGGACGCGCAGGCTCAGTGGCCATGGCTCACGGGCCCAGCCGCTCCGCGGCATGTGGGATCTTCCCAGACCGGGGCACGAACCCGTGTCCCCTGCATCGGCAGGTGGACTCTCAACCACTGTGCCACCAGGGAAGCTCCCTGGTCTCTCCTATTCTTATTGTCAAATCTTGTATATTTATTTAATACCTTGATTAAATGCTTTTTAAAATATGCGTCAGAGTCCCCTTGAGCAGATGGTAATATTCATCTAAACATTGGAGTAGAAACAGAATCAGTTTTATCAGATTGTATAGAATCAATGTATTTCATAATGTTTATGGGGCAAATTAGCTCCCAAGACTTATCCACTACTACCTTATTATTTTCATGGAATCATTTTCCTAAAAGTAGCACATGAAAAACATATAATGTAGCAATGGAGAAACAGGTTCTTCGTAAATATGAACTCAAGGGAGTAGTCAATATTCAGAGTGCTTTGTGGTCTTTAAGGTATAAAAATATAAGATTTTCAGAGAAGCACAGGTTACGGGTGAGCAGTGGAGGAAGACATAAATAATAAAAATAGAATAATAGGTGCCTAATGGTTACTCCTTTGCAAAACAGAATTGCCCTTTATGTAATGTGGTGAAAAATCAGTTGCCTTGTGATGTCCCTAAAGGGGTTATTTTCTGGGGATAAAATCCCTTTAACCACACTCTTTTTATTAGTCCAGTATTTATCAACTGCTGTGTGTATGGCGTCTGCTTACTGGAAAAAAAAAAAAAATGTTTTCAAATGCCTGTGAGTGATAGTTTATGTCATTCCCCAATATTCTCATCCAGTTCAAGTATTTATAGAGATGATGTTATAATGATTCTACATTACTACATGTCATCAGTAAAAAGTGTGTCAATTCCATTCATTTAGAAGTCATTCCTCTGTTAATTTTAAGCAGACATTCTTTAATTTTACTCTGCTTTGTGCTTCAAATGACATTATCCTTCTTATTTTATTGTCTAGATATAATCAGTACAATACTCATTTCTTGTTTAGTGATATTTTCTTGGTGCTGAATACCATGAAAATGCCAAGGCATTGTTCACCTCCTCAAGTTCATTACCAGTGCCTTATTCTCAGATGACTCACTTAATGATCTTCTATCTAAGGCGCTGAAACTTTGTTTCTGCCTGATCTGAATGTTCTAGTTACTCAGTTTCATTCCCTGAAAGAAAACTCTTGGTCATTCTCATATTCAGTGTTTTATTAATTGCCTCTATAACCTTACAGTATTGCTTTAGGAAAACTTCTGTAAAAAACTTATGTACATATCATAAATATTCCTTTTTATTTTCTTAAGGTCCCTCACACCAAATATTAAAAATTCTTTACAATACAAAATGGTTTACTTTATTTTATGTACTTAATCTCTGTATCATACCTACTCAAAAGCAAGGCTCGATTAAGAAAAAAATTCTCTAAGTGGTAAATGCTTTGTGTGTTTATTCTACTCTGGGCAGCAGAATTTTATTTCAAAAAGTCATGCCATGGAGTCTAAAAGCTCTATGTCTATTTCAATTGGATATTGGGCCTCACTTCACTTATAATTTTGCTTGTATTTCTACCTGTATCATTTTAACATGGGCCCAACAGAAGAATGTTTAAGTGAATAAACTGTGGGTCTAGAATGCCTGCATTGGGCACTGGGCCACATCTGTGTGACATCGGCAAGTTACTTAACCACCCAGTGCCTCAGTTCCAGCCATGACAAAAGGCTAATAATAGTACCTTCTTCATCTTGTTATGGAAATCAAATGGTAAATTCTCTAAAATGTTTAGTAATATTCTGTCATAGTAAATACACATAAGCATTACTTGTTAGTTGCATCTCTCTCTCCCTCCATCCCCCAAATCTTTTTCTTTCAGTCTTGCCTTAGAATGAACCCTTGTGATCAAGATTTTGTGGAGGATGTCAAACTCATACAGTCACTAAAGACCTCTACATGTATTACTGTATGTACTTTTATATAACTAACCCTAATGCATAAGGCATGGAGCCCAGTTCCTATTCACTAAGGGGAATGATAATACTTAACAGCATACTTAAGAGAAAAGTTTCTATCCATTTTATATCCTATTCTCCTTTATTTTTCCTACATACATTATAAGACCTACTGAGAGATGCCCAATTCTTGCTTCAAGACTCAAAAAACTGAGCTTTGGTTTTGCTTATCCACTCTCTCCAAACTATATTTCTTAACTGCGGTTTCTTTGCTAATCTGTTTCTATGGAAAGTACTAGTTCTTTCAATATGCTGCACCAATTGCTGGCCACTGATGTGACACCCCAGTTCTCTCTCTACAGTTGTCAGATGATTTTAAAATAATCTAGCCACTCAAAAGTATATGTGATATGGAAAATTTAGTGATTTTTCTAAATGTAACGGACATTTTAATGTTTATGTTATGTGGATTTGCCAATTTTTAGGTTTTTCGTTACATTTTTTTCTTTCTGTTGATACTAAAGAAAGTTCACCTGTTAATAATTTTACAAGTGGTTTATTGAGACATTAGTCTAATGTTATCCAGGAAAATAGCATTTCTTTCCTCAGTGGCAAAAGGAAGGGAAATAATATCTAACCAAAAATAGCAAACTTGGGCTTCCCTGGTGGCACAGTGGTTGGGAGTCTGCCTGCCGATGCAGGGGACACGGGTTCGTGCCCCGGTCCGGGAAGATCTCACGTGCCACAGAGCGGCTAAACCGTGAGCCGTGGCCGCTGAGCCTGTGTGTCCGGAGCCTGTGCTCTGCAACGGGAGAGGCCACAACAGTGAGAGGCCCGCATACCGCAAAAAAAAAAAAAAGCAAAGCAAATTTGACTTTAATTTTTCTGGAAGTGAAAATGTCCTTATAAATAGAATAGAAAACTTATATTTTTTTCCCAAATTGGCAATATAAAAATCTGAATTTAAGGGGGAAAAAGCCTCTTGTTTAGCCAGAGCTAATTTTCCAAGGAAAATGTTTCCTAAAATATTTGAGGGCTTTCTGCACATACTCAGTCCTTCAGAAGTAAAGATATTGAGCACACTGATCAAAAAATTATTTGATATTTTAAGTGAAACTTTAATTTAAAAAGATCTTCAATTTCTTTCCTCAAGGAATTTTGAAATGTATTTTGAAAATTATTGACAATGTGGACAGTCTTCTTTTGACAATGCCATTTACTTGGTAAAGGGACAGTGAGACATGATAAAGAGAAAACCAAATAAAGGGCATTATTATTAAAATGTACATTTATAATACCTGTAAACTATTAACTGTTGTCTTCTATTTACCAGTAGGCAATTTTAATATGAATTGGAAACTACAAACTACTGGCCACTGGGCCCTGGTCTATAGAGGTAAACTTGCATTCAAGAAACCAGTAGAGCTTATGAGTTAAAAGAAGTCTGCAACCCTGACCAGAGATTTACAAAAAGTTAAAGATAATACTAACATGATTTTTCTGGAACAAAGGCTAAGTATGTTACCATTCACTTAAAATTGAACAATGGAAATCTGTATCTCTACATCTTTTTATGCCTTCTGTTACAACCAGCATTATGAGTGAATGCAAATATATGCAGCACTGAGTTTTTGTTGGAGTAAAGAATTTGTTTTCAGAAAATCTAAGTTGAACAGGTACAGTTCAGTGTCTTCTCTTTATAGCTCTATGAGTTTTTCCTCCACATTTCCATCTTCCCAAGATGTTCAGTCCCTTGATTTAATAGTTTCCCTTCTTATTGTGCTCCCTCCCTATGGAGTGAAGACCTCATTCACTTACAACTTCATTCAGTTTTACCAGCTCCTTTGCTCTCGTCTTTTTACTACACCAAATGGGCGAAACACCTACATGCTGAGTAGTCCAACTGTGTGACATTCTGCTGATGGAATACAAACTCATTATCTCCAGTGCATACTGGAGATATTCAGTAAAGTGGCACCCTAATTTAACTCTAAATCCTCATTTTTCTTTACCACATGTGTAGACATGGTATTAAACTTTCTATCATGTCTTAGATCTTGCACTTCAATTGTTGACCGAGCTTCTGCTTTGACTCACATACACTCCCACTGCTCTGAGATGTACTTGTGATATGCTCTTGACCCTTGGGTTGTTTGTACCACATCCCTCTGATAGGTGGTGTATGCGCAATCACTCTGTCTTCTGGGAGTTATGCCAGTTCTGCTTCTCTCTCATTTGCCCTGTTCAGAGCACAGCGTAAATATTGGATCACACTTTTATCAGTTTGGGACCTATGGGAAACTTGATCCAGGTAAACCATGCATTGTTTCATGGCTAAATATGTGTTATCTCCATTTCTGAACCAGAGTTTGTAATCAACATGAAGTGCAATTCTGTCATTCACAGAGATTCTTAGAAGTTCCATCAAAAACCCTGGCTCATTCTTCTACTGTCCCCACTCTACAAGATTCTGTGATTATTCTTGTTGACACTCTTGATCCAGAACATATCCTTTCCTTTCATCTTACTGCCAGCTCTATGGAAGTCCAGAGTTCCTCCCTTCTCATTAGAGGGATATGTGTACATCTTGGGTCACTGAGGAATCATATCTTCATGAAAAGGGGACATCAGAACTCAGACAAGTTTCTTTCCTGACTGAATGATCAATAGTTGAATAGTTTACTATCATCAAATGCTTCTTCAGTTGGCAAGAAAACAAATAATAGGATGCTTACATGCATGCCTCCACCTGGCTCATTGGCATTTTTTCTGAATGACGCTTACTCAGACTGAGACTTCTGCTTTCTGGATTCACACCACTACTTCTCCACTTGCCATCCATAACATTTTAACTCTTGTCTAGCGTTACAGAAAGATGACTCTGTAAGAAGATGGCCGAATCATTCTTATGCTTAGTCTTTGACTTTTTAACTACATAAACAAGTATTTGTATATTTACTTTATTACGCAAGTGAAAACTTAGATCTAGTTGTTTGCTTTGGAAGATTATGGCTGTCTCATGCCCTTATTACATGATTATCTCTTATCTACCTTTCAGGTGTCAGCATAGTATATCTCCTCTGGGAAGATTTTCTCATTCCTCTCAGATTGGATTAGATGCCATTTCCTGGAAGAGTTCTCATCCTGACTTTATCCCATCATAGCAATACTTATCACATTGCCAGTATTAAACCTCCACCATCTGTTTCTCTCTCTTCTCTAATACACCAAAAATGGTGTATATGCAGAGACTATAGATTTTTCTTCTTTTTATCCTAAAATTATAGGCAGGACTTAGCAGAGAGCCTTCTCTGGTAAACATGTTGAAATGCAGTTGAATATTCACTACTGGACTGACCTCATTAATTTGAAAGTGCAGTAACAGTATACACTTCTCGCATATTTGGAGAACCCCTACTCTTACCCTGTTGAAGTAACAGAGAAATTTCACAAATAGTCTGTCATTAAAATTTTTGTACAACCACAGTGCAATACATTCTCTTAAATGTTACATGAAGCAGCAGGGTACCTATTGACTTAAATAAGTAATCTAAAAATATTTTGGATTGCACCATAAACAACTTGCCTTACTGTTAACAGCATTTGAGGAAAGCACATCAAAAATACACTTGGCTGCATAAAACCAAGTGACAGTCTACTTTTAGCCCCATAATATGGTTATAATACAGTAGTTATAAAGGGAATTTTTGGTTCCCTTAAGGTTTGGTATGTAAAAATACTTTGATAGGTGTGAATTTTAAATATCTATGTTGTACCCTAAGGCTTGTTTGTAAGATCTATGTTGAAATGTTTAAGTCTAAATTGAGGAAATGATGAAATAGAAGCCTTAGCTATTATTGATATGGATGGTATCTATAAACTCATCATATTAGCCAATCGATACAAATATATAAACAGAATCAGATACTAAGAGGCATTAAAAATAATCTTTCTCATCCTTAATGTCCAAGACAAAAAAAAAAGAATCTAAAGACATTCTAAATTTGTTGGTCATCAATCTAATAAGTTAAGCCCTATTTTTAAGCTGCAATACAAAAATTAACAGGGTCATAACTGTCCGTAGAACTACAGAGAGAACCAGGGGACAGAGGGACTCAGTGAGAAAGGAGCCAGTGAGATTTGGGCTCAGTAAGAGCATTTCCCATGTTGAACCAGGGACCCTAGTGACATTATTCTACTGCACTTGAACTATCAAGTGCCCCCTCCCATCATGTTCAATAGATTGCCTTTGAAATAGGAACAGTATTCTAATTTCACAAATTATAATTAAGTTCATAGTATAATAATACATGCTTGTAAGTTAAGATCAACATGTGAAAGTTGACAAATTATTTTCCATTTTCAGATTCATTTATAAAAAATAATGACTTTCTATTAGTGGCAAATATTAATAACTTTTTAGTATCATTCCAAAATGTTATGGTCATGGAAAATTTTCAAAAATTTTCAAACGCTTACTTGGCATCTATGGTCCTGTCATTCAGATGAATGATATAAAAAAGCTCTGAATATTATGGAAGCAGTGCCAAATGATTATTATTTGCTAATTATAGAAAACATATTCAGTTCATAAACAATATTTATGGGAACAATATCAACAGCATTGAGAATTAATGGTAATTTTGAAGAATGAAAACAAAACAACTAATTTTGTGTAGATATTTTGAGATAGTAGAATGATCAGTGGTGATTCTTCAGTATTTCTTGTTGCCCTGAAATAATACCTCAGTTCCTTATAAAGCACTTCCAAACACACACACACACACACACACACACACAACACATATACTACACACATTGGAGAAGATGCAACTGACGGACAGTATATCTTTGATAAAGGTGCTCATGGCTAGTGTTTTTAAGTAACAGGTCCAGTGATTTTATTTTAAATTTTCATTATCTCCAGACTTTTAATTTTGGAAACATCAATGGTTTATTTGACAGGGGGTATCTCCAAACTTTTAAGTAATTCTAATCTTCATTGTATCTGTTTAGGAAAGGCAAGCCTTAACTTTTAAGAATAAAAATAATCTGAATAACATTGAAAATCTTTTTCAAATAATTTTTTCTAGAAATATGGATGGTGCTGGAAACACTGAAATTTCAGTGTCTCAGACACACACCCAAACTTCACAGGAATTAATTATTTTTCTCTTGAGGTATAGCTTCATTGACATAGACGAGAAATAAAGTACTTAATGTAGCACATATGCTTTTAGACTATAGGATAATTCTTGCCACTACCAGAAATATTTAGTTGTCATTTTGATATTGTCTTAATTAAGTATTTACTCAAGTATTTTTATCTACTTTAATGGTACTATAAGAGCTGTTATAGATGCTCTTACGTAAGAATATACAAATTAGAAGTTTAGAATTGATTTTAATTTCCCTGGGAAGCCTCTTGATGTGTCCTCCAAGTAAAAGAATGAAGTAAAGCCTTTTTATTTTGCCCATTCTTCTGGGATGGAAATTGGCAACTACAGAGGAATTTTGTTATATCATTACAAAGCAGCAAAAAGAATTTGCTTCAGAGAAGAGTGCTTTGGTGACAAGCATGGAAATGTTTGGGATAGGAAGCCTACAAATGTGACTCTTCTGGTGTCATGTCCAATTTTGATCCCTCCTAGTCCAAACAAAACACTTAACAATGCTAACTGTACTTTTGACCATGTTGCCCTTCTTAGACTAAAATGTCCTCTCCAACTGCTTTTCATAACAAAATTCTTATTTTTCCTATGCCCACTTTTCTTTGAAGTCATTTTGGATTCCATTATTTAAAACTAAGTACTTCATCAGTGTAACTGTACAGATCCTGTTTTCAGGATGTATATCACTGAGCCAGATTTTAATGTTTATTGAACAATTATAAATATTCACTTTCACTGTCATAGGCACATTTCAGATTCTTAACAAACAATAACTAAGTAATGATACTTCATCTTAACTATCAAAGTAAGGACTTCCCTCTTCACTCTAAAAACAGTAAAATCAATCAAAGGATGTTAATGAGGTGAGCATAAGCATCAGGCTTATATTTGGAAATAACTCATGCTTTGAATGGGGATAACAGTTAACATGCAGAAGCCAGTTAAGAAACTATTTCTGTAGTTTAGAGGGGAGATGTTGATAAATTGGACAAGAAAGATGTCTGTTGAGACAGAAGACAGTGAATGGAATTGAAATGCTATTTGTGAGGCAAAATGATAGTGTATAATGATACACTCGATGTTTGTGGGGGGTGAGATGAGGTAGAAATAAAAGGTGATCCCTAGATCCTTGAAATGCGTGACTAGATCAATAATGGTGTCGTTCACTGAAATAGGAAAATATAGGGGGAAAGCCAGCTTTAGGGGATAAGATGATTGTTATTCTAGTTCTGGAATACAATGTTTTTGGTATATATATATATATATATATATATATATACACACACACACACAACTTTCCAACATGTAGGGTTAAATGGAGGATATAATCTGTTCCAATATTTATTTATTTAAGTACCTGAGGGTTCTGTTGACACATCGTCCAAGAAGAGGACAGAACAGCTCTCAGTCCAGCAAAATATAACTGCAACCATATTAAATTTATTAAATTTAAAAAATTAAATATGTATCTTTGAGAATGTGTTATAACCAGCCAAGGAAACAAAGACTAAGGAGCAAATATCAGCATTTTCCATTCATAAAGAGGTTGCTCTGGCCAGGTGTTACCATATTTTGAAGCAAGATGAATTAGGTTATCTAGTTAGATGCCATTAAGTGTTTGAATATTATTAACTTCCTTTGCTCTCCTTCTGTTCTCACAAAGCTATCTTTACATTATAACTTGACTTTTTCCTTTTTCAACAGAGAGATACACTCATGTAAGAACTTGCTATTTTGGTCTTCTTAAGCAGTGATATATGATCCTATTTACAAAGCAGAAATAGAAGCACAGACATAGAGAACAAATGCATGGATACCAAGGGGGAAAGGGGGTGGGTAGGATGAATTGGGAGATTTGGATTGCCATATATACACTATTGATACTATGTATAAAATAGATAACTAATGAGGACCTACTGTTCAGCACAGGGAACTCTACTCAGTGCTCTGTGGTGACCTAAATGGGAAGGAAGTCAAGAAAAGAGGGGATATATGCATACATAAAGCTGATTCACTTTGCTGTATGGTAGAAATTAACAAAACATCATAAAGTAACTATACTCAAATAAAAATTTTTTTAAAAAGGCAGTGATAGTTCTCGATATAGATGAACCCATCCCCATTCTGATTTCACACATCAGTCTTGTGAGCTTGGTTAATGGCAGTTTGGACCTGAGAAATTGACTTGTTCTTAGATGGTAACAGAGTCAGATTTCTGAATATGCAAACCTAAGGAGAGATTCTGGAATCCATGTAATATACCGAAGAATAGTCCTCCAGGAGAGCTGATGGGAGAAAACCCTTCTAAGACATTTATTTCTCTACACTAACATCTCTCATTGGATATGAGTTTTTTCCTTTTCCTTTTTCACATTTACAAGACTTCATCTAATGTATTATTGTAAGTACTTTGTGGGCAGATACCGTTTATTTTCCATAGCACCTATCAAATTGCTCTAGATGTATTAACTACTGAAAATAAAATTAAAATTTTAAGTGTTTGTATAATTTTATTGATATGAATTTGAGCAGAGCATTATTTGCTTGGCAGCAAACTTTATATTTGATAAGCACTATCCATTCATTTATTGAATTCTCTTGTGCTGGAAATTAAAACCCTGAGGGGCAGGGTATCACTATAAATAGGATATACTTTCAAGATTTTGTACTTTAACTAAAAGATATTAGCTAAAAATTAAAAACTTTCTGTACTGTAGTTGAATGCTTTAGTGGAATTAACATTCATGGGAAGCATGGTTGTTATGTACCCTCAAAGAACAGATTGCCCATCGCATGCTCTGTTTGTGATGGGATATTAAAGACCAGCTCTCATAATTTTCCACTCTACATTTATTGATTTGTTTCTGCTGACAGAATATTAGAAATGTAATTAAATGTTTGGCTTAATTAAAATGGAAAATAAAGCTTGTTCTGAGAAACTCAGTGTAACCACAAAATTGGCAAGCATGATTATGTATCACAAAGGCATGTACACTGATTTTCTACATGTATGTGTTTTTTTCTAATAAACAAATATAATTATATTTGCATGTTGCACATTTGTCAAAGCAATCTGGCATTTTCATTACAAATGATGTATATCTAGAGTTCATATAAAGTTTAAAGTATTATTTATATATGAAAATTTGTCAAATTTTGACTATCAAATTGATGGTATGTGGTATGGATTGCAAAACTCACAAAAGATATGTCTACATTAGGCATAAGCCAAAATTTTTTGAAAAGGGCTAGATAGTAGATACTTTCAGCTTTGTGGGCCATATGTTGTCTGCCAAACCTACTCTATTCCACTGTAGAATGAAAGTAGCCAAAGACTGTAATCAAATGGGTATGACTGTGTTCCAATAAATCTTTATTTATGGACGCTGAAATTTGAATTTCATATAATCACATTTCACTATATATTCTTTCTTTGATTTTTCTTAACCATTTGAAAAATATTAAAAAAAAATTTGTCCTCATACCATACCAAAATATGTGGAAGGCCCATTTGTCCTGTAAGCCTTAATTTGTAGACTAATTATCTACACACACACACACACACACACACAAACAAAACACTATTTCCACTAAGGTACTTCACTTCAAATATTCAATAAACATCTTTGATCTCAGCTCCTGCTATTTTTTGCCTTGCTAATTCTGATCTATTCACTCTGATACTTTTTTTTCTTCCATGAACACTTACTGTATTGTTTCTCTATCTTGAGTCATCCTTAAAAATTCCTTCCACATTCAAAGATTTTATGGATATTTAACTGTATTTTTCTCAGCATTTAAATGTATTCCATTTTTTATAAAATCATTTATTTATTCAACAAATTTGTCATGCACAGATCAGTTAAGTACTGATCTACTGTGTCTTCATGGAAAGATGTCTAAATCAACACTCTAATCTTTAAGTATTTACTCCTAGAAACGGTTGTTGGTATATATCAGGTTAGAATCAGGATTTATTTTTGTTCCAAATGGTTAGCCAATTAACCTTCTGTAGTTAATAAATGATAACTCTTTGGTTTTCTAATTTGCAATGGCACTTTATTATATAGAAAAATTTTATATCTTCTGGTATATATTTCTCACATTGTTATTGGTTACACTGAATCATTTACTGATGTATAAGCTAAATTTAAAATTTACAGTCAAAATGTAATTGATGTTTATAGGTTTAAATTTATTTATTTATTTATTTATGGCTGCATTTGGTCTTCGTTGCTGTGCACGGGTTTTCTCTAGTTGCGGCCAGCAGGGGTTACTCTTTGTTGCAGCATGCGAGCTTCTCATTGTGCTGGTGGCTTCTCTTGTTGTGGAGCACAGGCTCTAGGGCATGCGGGCCCTGTAGTTGTGGCTCGCGGGCTCTAGAGTGCAGGCTCAGTAGTTGTGGTGCACGGGCTTAGTTGCTCCGCGGCATGTGGAGTCTTCCCAGACCAGGGCCTGAACCCATGTCTCCTGCTTTGGCAGGCGGATTCTTAACCACTGCACCACCAGGGAAGTCCCAGTATGACTAATCTTTTTCAAAACTGTCTTGGTACCTCCAGTGAATCAATCTTGAAATGAAATTGACATCATCTGCCAATTAAAAAAAATTCCATTCAAATTTTGGTTGCGGTTGTGTAAAGTTCTTAACATGTTTAACTGAGAATTGACATATTTAATTTTTCATCAAATAAAGTGCATATTTTAGGTCCTTTTAAACAATTTTAATTTCTTATAAATGCAGCATGTTTTTTCTAAGTTAACTTTAAGTTACAAAATGCTTTTGTTGCAATTTTGAAAAGAAGCAGTTAAATGCATTTTATTTTATGTTTGTACTAGGAATGTATAGTAGTCATGAAATTATTCATTATGCAACGGATTTATCATGCATATAGCAGCTAAGTACTGTGCTTCATGGAATATGTCTAAATCAATACATTGTCTTTAAAGTCATGGTAATGATTAAACAGACAATTAAAATAGTTTATTTTCTAATTATAAAATTCTGTGTGCTAATTGAGAAATATATGGAAACAGAGAAGTAGGAAAAGAGAAAATTAAAAGTAAATTCATAGTCCATCAATCTGAGCATTAACTGTTATTTGCTTCCAATGTTAATTTTTAATGGGTATTTCAGTTGCTGTTAGTCAAGAAATTATAGGTATTCTCATGGTCAAAAAATTCCAGCAGTTCAAAATATTTAAGAAAAGCTCTTCCACCAGTCAGAATGGCTGTCGTCAAAAAATCTACAAACAATAAATGCTGGAGAGGGTGTGGAGAAAAGGGAACCCTCTTGCACTGTTGGTGGGAATGTAAATTGATACAGCCACTATGGAGAACAGTATGGAGCTTCCTTATAAAGTGAAATATAGAACTACCGTATGACCCAGCAATCCCACTACTGGGCATATACCCTGAGAAAACCGTAATTCAAAAGAGTCATGTACCATAATGTTCATTGTAGCTCTATTTACAATAGCCAGGACATGGAAGCAACCTAAGTGTCCATGAACAGATGAATGGGTAAAGAAGATGTGGCACATATATACAATGGACTATTACTCAGCCATAGAAAGAAACGAAATTGAGTTATTTGTAGTGAGGTGGATGGACCTAGAGTCTGTCATACAGAGTGAAGTAAGTCAGAAAGAAAAAATCAAGTACCATATACTAACACATATATATGGAATCTAAAAAAAAAAAAGAAAAAGGAAATGTTCTGAAGAACCTAGGGACAGGACAGGAATAACGATGCAGACATTGAGAACGGACTTGAGGACATGGGGAGGGGGATGGGTAAACTGAGATGAAGTGAGAGAGTGGCATGGACATATATACACTACCAAATGTAAAATAGATAGCTAGAGGGAAGCAGCCACATAGCACAGGGAGATCAGCTTGGTGCTGTGTGACCACCTAGAGAGGTGGGATAGGGAGGGTGGGAGGGAGACTCAAGAAGGAGGAGATATGGTGATTTATGTATATGTATAGCTGATTCACTTTGTTATAAAGCAGAAACTAACACATTGTAAAGCAATTATACCCCAATAAAGATGTTTAAAAAAGAATAAAGAAAGCAAAGCTCTTCCTCCAAGTCCCACTCCCCAGAGACTTTCATATTTTTAATTTTTCTGGTAGAGGATACTGTTATATATTTAATATTCACAACTTAAAAAAATTTATGTCAACTCTCCACCATTGAAAGATAAGGGATTTAACCCACTTAAACCACCTATTTCCTCCTTAATTCTGCTAGTCTATGATTTTATGGCTTAAAATAATTAAATTTCTCTTTTTTGATTTCCCAAATCTAGTTTGTATCTGTTGATGTCTTGTCCACATTTCATCTTGCCCCTCCAATTTTGCTAAACATATTATTTTGTGTGTTATAAGTTATTTGGATTTACATTGATTTAGCATCTAATTTTTTCACACTTTGTGCATTTATTAAAAGGACAAATCAATAATTTCTCTCCATTTGTGAAATCCTGTATCTTTGAAATTGTTGCTCAAAGAACCATCTTCCAAATGTCAAGGTCTAATAGCAATTTCTTAAACTTGTCTAGTCATAAGAATAAATTAATGGAAGGTTTTTAAATGTTTAAATTCCTAGGCATTTACCTTAAATCAGAAGAATCTGATTTAAGTGGTATAGGGTGTCCTGAATTTAGTCTTAAAATCAGGAAAGCTTACCTTAATGGTCACTTTGTCTGGATCTACTCCTTAACAATTATGTCTTGATTTCTTGTGTCAGTGTCTCCCTTTTGTTTATTCATTTGTTTGTCATTCTTTTTCATTTGGTTATAGTATGATCTCAAAATACACAAGTGTAGATAAAATTTCTTCACTTTCTCATGTTCAAATATATTCATCTTGCCATTATCTTTGATAATACAGCAAACTACAAGAATGCTAGATTCAAACATCTGTTTCAAATAGGCTCTGCTATCTCTGAATATTTACTGCTGGTGAGAAATCTAATGCCAGTCAGGTTTTCAGTTATAAATAGATAATATACTTTTTTTTTTTTTTTTCCTATCTGGAAGTCTTTAGAATTTTCTCTTTAGTCTGGCATTTTAAAATTTCACCAGAAATTTTCATGTGTATTTTTAAAAATTATTTTCAGTTAGAAGTTTTTACTTCCAGTTTTATTAAGGTATAATTGACATACAACACTGTATAAGTTGAAGATATATGGCATAATGATTTGACTTACATACATCTTGCAATGATTACCACCGTGGATTAGTGAACAGCCATCATCTCATATAGATAAAAAATTAAAGAACTAAAAGAAATATTTTTTTCTTGTGATGATAACTCTTAGGATGTACTCTCTGAATTTTCACATATAACATGCAACAGTATTAACTATATTTATGTTGTACACAGCATCCCTAGTACTTATTTATCATATAACTGAAAGTTTGTACCTTATGACTACCTTCATCTAATTCCCCACCCCCCCCCCGCCACCCTTGCCTCTGAGAACTACAAATCTCATCTCTTTTTTATGCATTTATTTGTTTTGAAGTATAATTGACCTACAACACTGTTAGTTCCTGGTACACAAGAAAGTGATTCAATATTTCTATAACTTTCAAAATGATCACTATGATGGGTCTATTTACCAACTGTCACCATACAAAGACATTGCAAAAATTTTTACTACATTCCCCATACTGTACATTTCATCCCCATGATTCATTTATTTTGCAACTGGAATTCTGTACCTCTTAATCTCCCTCGCTCATTTTTCTTCTTTCCCCAGCCGCCTCATCTCTGGAAACTATTGATACTTGCTTATTCTCTGTATGTATAATTCTGTTTCTGTCTTGTTTGATCATTTGATTTGGTATTTAGATTCCACATATAAGTGAAAGCATACAGTATTTGTTCTCTACCAGACTTATTTCACTTAGCCTAATACCCACTAAGTCCATCTATGTTGTCACAAATGGCAAGAGTTCATGCTTTTTTATGGCTGAGTAATATTCAGTTGTGTGTGTGTGTGTGTGTGTGTGTGTGTATCACATCTTCTTTATTTGTTCATGTATATGTTGCCTTCGTATCTTGGGTATTATAAATAATGCTGCAATGAACATAGGGGTTCATATATCATTTCTAATTAGTGTTTTTGTTTTCTTTGGAAAAATATCTTGGAGAAGAATTGCTGGATTGTATGGTAACCTGTTTTTAATTTTTGGAGGAAACCGCATACTCTTTTCCACAGTGGCTGAACCTAGTTACATTCCCATCAACAGTGTGTGAATGTTCCTTTTTTTCCGCATCCTCACAAACATTTATTTTCTTTTTGATAGCCATTCTGACAGACATGAGGTGATATCTCATTGTTGTTGGTTTGCATTTCTCTGATGATTAGTGGTGTTGAACATTTTTTCACCTGTCTGTTAGCCATTTGAATATCTTCTTTGGGAAAATGTCTGTTCAGGTCCTCTGCCCATTTTTTAATTGAGTTGTCTGTTTTTTTGATGTTGAGTTGTATGTGTTCTTTGTGTATTATGGATATTAATCCCTTATCAAGTATATTATTTGTAAATATCTTCCATTAATTAGGTGACCTTTTTGTTTTGTTGATAGTTTCCTTCATTGTGCAGAAGCTTTTTAGTTTGTTGTAGTGCCACTGATTTAGGTTTGCTTTTGTTTTCCTTGACTGAGGACACATATCCAAAACAATATTGCTAAAACCAATGTCAAAGTGTATACTAATTATATAATAGTTTTCTTCTAGAGTTGTATAGTTTTAGGTATTACATTTAAGTCTTTAATCTATTTTCAGTTTACTTTTGTGCTTGGAGTGAGAGGGTAGTCCAATATGGTGTTGGGAAAATTGAACTACATGCAAAAGAATCATTTACTGAAGAGGCTGTCTTTTCTCCATTGTATATTCTTGCCTCTTTGGTCATAGCTTGACCATACGTGTTGGTTCTTTCTGGGTTCTCTATTCTGTTCCAATGATCTATGTGTCTGGTTCTGTGCTAGTACCATAGTGTTTTGATTACTATAGCTTTGTGGTATAGTTTGAAATCAGGGAGCATGATACCTCCAGCTCCGTTCCTCTCTCTCAATATTGTTTTCATTATTCAGGGTCTTTTGTGTTTCCATAAACATTTTAGAACTATTTGTTTTAGTTCTGTGAAAAATGTCATTGGTATTTTGATGGGGATTGCATTGAATCTGTAGATTGCCTTAGGTAGTATGGTCATTTTAATAGTATTCTTCTAATCCATGAGTGTGGTATACCTTTCCATCTGTTTGTGTGATCTTTCAGTTTCTTTCTTTCCATGTGTCTTATAGTTTTATGAGTACAGATCATTTAACTCTTTAGATTTATTCCTAGATATTCTATTATTTTTGAGGCAATTGTAAATGCGATTGTTTTCCTAATTTCTCTTTCTGATTTTCCTTTAGAATTTAATGGAGTATTTCAAGTTAAAGATTTGTTTTTTTTCCTGATCACAGGAATTTTAAAATTTATTTTATTTACCCTTCAAGTTTTTCTTTTTTCTTTTCTTTCTTTTTGATATACCACCTGTTCATTATTTTTAAAAAAATTTTTTAACATCTTTATTGGGGTATAATTGCTTTACAATGGTGTGTTGGTTTCTGCTTTATAACAAAGTGAATCAGTTATACATATACATATGTTCCCATATGTCTTCCCTCTTGCGTCTCCCTCCCTCCCACTCTCCCTATCCCACCCCTCCAGGCTGTCACAAAGCACCAAGCTAATGTCCCTGTGCCTTGCGGCTGCTTCCCCCTAGCTATCTACCTTACTACGTTTGTTAGTGTGTATATGTCCATGACTTTCTCTCGCCCTGTCAAAGCTCACCCTTCCCCCTCCCCATATCCTCAAGTCCGTTCTCCAGTAGGTCTGCGTCTTTATTCCTGTCTTACCCCTAGGTTCTTCATGACATTTTTTTCCCCTTAAATTCCATATATATGTGTTAGCATACGGTATTTGTCTTTTTCTTTCAGACTTACTTCACTCTGTATGACAGACTCTAGGTCTATCCATCTCATTACAAATAGCTCAATTTCATTTTCTTTTTAAGGCTGAGTAATATTCCATTGTATATATGTGCCACATCTTCTTTATCCATTCATCCGATGATGGGCGCTTAGGTGTTTCCATCTCTGGACTATTGTAAATAGAGCTGCAATGAACATTTTGGTACATGACTCTTTTTGAATTTTGGTTTTCTCAGGGTATATGCCCAGTAGTGGGATTGCTGGGTCATATGGTAATTCTATTTGTAGTTTTTTAAGGAACCTCCATACTGTTCTCCATAGTGGCTGAACCAATTCATATTCCCACCAGCAGTGCAAGAGTGTTCCCTTTTCTCCACACCCTCTCCAGCATTTATTGTTTCTAGATTTTTTGATGATGGCCATTCTGACTGGTGTGAGATGATATCTCATTGTAGTTTTGATTTGCATTTCTCTAATGATTAATGATGTTGAGCATTCTTTCATGTGTTTGTTGGCATTCTGTATATCTTCTTTGGATAAATGTCTATTTAGGTCTTCTGCCCATTTTTGGATTGGGTTGTTTGTTTTTGAGCTGCATGAGCTGCTTGTAAATTTTGGAGATTAATCCTTTGTCAGTTGCTTCATTGGCAAATATTTTCTCCCATTTTGAGAGTTGTCTTTAGGTCTTGATTATGGTTTCCTTTGCTGTGCAAAAGCTTTGAAGTTTCATTAGGTCCCATTTGTTTATTTTTGTTTTTATTTCCATTACTCTAGGAGGTGGGTCAGAAAGGATCTTGCTGTGATTTATGTCATAGAGTGTTCTGCCTAGGTTTTCCTCTAAGGGTATGATAGTTTCTGACCTTACATTTAGGTCTTTAATCCATTTTGAGCTTATTTTTGTGTATGGTGTTAGGGAGTGATCTAATTTCATACTTCTACATGTACCTGTCCAGTTTTCCCAGCACCATTTATTGAAGAGGCTGTCCTTTCTCCACTGTACATTCTTGCCACCTTTATCAAAGATAAGGTGTCCATATGTGTGTGGGTTTATCTCTGGGCTTTCTATCCTGTTCCATTGATCTATCTTTCTGTTTTTGTGCCAGTACCATACTGTCTTGATTACTGTAGCTTTGTAGTATAGTCTGAAGTCAGGGAGCCTGATTCCTCCAGCTACTTTTTTCATTCTCAAGATTGCTTTGGCTATTCGGGGTCTTTTGTGTTTCCATACAAATTGCAAAATTTTTTGTTCTAGTTCTGTGAAAAATGCCAGTGGTAGTTTGATAGGGATTGCATTGAATCTGTAGATTGCTTTGGGTAGTAGAGTCATTTTCACAATGTTGATTCTTCCCATCCAAGAACATGGTATATCTCTCCATCTATTTGTATCATCTTTAATTTCTTTCATCAGTGTCTTATAATTTTCTGCATACAGGTCTTTTGTCTCCTTAGGTAGGTTTATTCCTAGATATTTTATTCTTTTTGTTGCAATGGTACATGGGAGTGTTTTCTTGATTTCACGTTCAGATTTTTCATCATTAGTATATAGGAATGCCAGAGATTTCTGTGTATTAATTTTGTATCCTGCTACTTAACTAAATTCATTGATTAGCTCTAGTAGTTTTCTGGTAGCATCTTTAGGATTCTCTATGTATACTATCATGTCATCTGCAAACAGTGACAGCTTTACTTCTTCTTTTCCGAATTGGATTCCTTTTATTGCCTTTTCTTCTCTGATTGCTGTGGCTAAAACTTCCAAATCTATGTTGAATAAGAGTGGTGAGAGTGGGCAACCTTGTCTTGTTCCTGATCTCAGTGGAAATGCTTTCAGTTTTTCACCATTGAGGATGATGTTTGCTGTGGGCTTGTCATATATGGCCTTTATTATGTTGAGGAAAGTTCCCTCTATGCCTACTTTCTGCAGGGTTTTTATCATAAATGGGTGTTGAATTTTGTCAAAAGCTTTCTCTGCATCTATTGAGATGATCATATGGTTTTTCTCCTTCAATTTGTTAATATGGTTTATCACATTGGTAGATTTGCGTATATTGAAGAATCCTTGCATTCCTAGAATAAACCCCACTTGATCATGGTGTATGATCCTTTTAATGTGCTGTTGGATTCTGTTTGCTAGTATTTTGTTGAGGATTTTTGCATCTATGTTCGTCAGTGATATTGGCCTGTAGTTTTCTTTCTTTGTGGCATCCATGTCTGGTTTTGGTATCAACATGATGGTGGCCTCGTAAAAGGAATTTGGGAGTGTTCCTCCCTCTGCTCTATTTTGGAAGAGTTCAAGAAGGATAGGTGTTAGCTCTTCTCTAAACATTTGATAGAATTCACCTGTGAAGCCATCTGGTCCTGGGCTTTTGCTTGTTGGAAGATTTTTAATCACAGTTTCAATTTCAGTGCTTGTGATTGGTCTGTTCATATTTTCTATTTCTTCCTGATTCAGTCTTGGCAGGTTGTGCATTTCTAAGAATTTGTCCATTTCTTCCAGATTGTCCATTTTATTGGCATAGAGTTGCTTGTAGTAATCTCTCATGATTTTTTTTATTTCTGCAGTGTCAGTTGTTACTTCTCCTTTTTCATTTCTAATTCTATTGATTTGAGTCTTCTCACTTTTTTTCTTGATGAGTCTGGCTAGTGGTTTATCTATTTTGTTTATCTTCTCAAAGAATCAGCTTTTAGTTTTATTGATCTTTGCTATTGTTTCCTTCATTTCTTTTTCATTTATTTCTGATCTGATTTTTATGATTTCTTTCCTTCTGCTAGCTTTGGGGTTTTTTTGTTCTTCTTTCTCTAATTGCTTGAGGTGCAAGGTTAGGTTGTTTATTCGAGATGTTTCCTGCTTCTTAAGGTGGGCTTGTATTGCTATAAACTTCCCCCTTAGAACTGCTTTTGCTGCATCCCATAGGTTTTGGGTCGTTGTGTCTCCATTGTCATTTGTTTCTAGGTATTTTTTATTTCCTCTTTGATTTCTTCAGTGATCATTTCATTATTAAGTAGTGTATTGTTTAGCCTCCCTGTGTTTGTATATTTTACAGATCTTTTCCTGTAATTGATATCTAGTCTCATGGCGTTGTGGTCAGAAAAGATACTTGATACAATTTCAATTTTCTTAAATTTACCAAGGCTTGATTTGTGACCCAAGATATGATCTGTCCTGGAGAATGTTCCATGAGCACTTGAGAAAAATGTGTATTCTGTTGTTTTTGGTTGGAGTGTCCTATAAGTATCAATTAAGTCCATCTTGTTTAATGTATCATTTAAAGCTTGTGTTTCCTTATTTATTTTCATTTTGGATGATCTGTCCATGGGTGAAAGTGGGGTGTTAAAGTCCCCTACTATGAATGTGTTACTCCCCTTTTATGGCTGTTAGTATTTGCCTTATGTATTGAGGTGCTCCTATGTTGGGTGCATAAATATTTACAATTGTTATATCTTCTTCTTGGATCGATCCCTTGATCATTATGTAGTGTCCTTCTTTGTCTCTTTTAATATTCCTTATTTTAAAGTCTATTTAGTCTGTTATGAGAATTGCTACTCCAGTTTTCTTTTGGTTTCCATTTGCATGGAATATCTTTTTCCATCCCCTTACTTTCAGTCTGTATGTGTCTCTAGGTCTGAAGTGGGTCTCTTGTAGACAGCATATATAAGGGTCTTGTTTTTGTATCCATTCAGCCAATCTGTGTCTTTTGGTGGGAGCATTTAGTCCATTTACATTTAAGGTAATTATCGATATGTATGTTCCTATTCCCATTTTCTATATTGTTTTGGGTTCGTTATTATAGGTCTTTTCCTTCTCTTGTGTTTCTTGTCTAGAGAAGTTCCTTTAGCATTTGTTGTAAAGCTGGTTTGGTGGTGCTGAACTCTCTCAGCTTTTGCTTATCTGTAAAGATTTTAATTTCTCCATCAAATCTGAATGAGATCCTTGCTGGGTAGAGTAGTCTTGGTTGCAGGTTTTTCTCCTTCATCACTTTCAGTATGTCCTGCCACTCCCTTCTGGCTTGTAGGGTTTCTGCTGAGAGATCAGCTGTTAACCTTATGGGGATTCCCTTGTGTGTTATTTGTTGTTTTTCCCTTGCTGCTTTTAAAATGCTTTCTTTGTATTTAATTTTTGACAGTTTGATTAATATGTGTCTTGGCATATTTCTCCTTGGATTTATCCTGTATGGGACTCTCTGTGCTTCCCGGACTTGATTAACTATTTCCTTTCCCATATTAGGGAAGTTTTCAACTATAATCTCTTCAAATATTTTCTCAGTCCCTTTCTTTTTCTCTTCTTCTTCTGGAGCCCCTATAATTCGAATGTTGGTGCGTTTAATGTTGTCCCAGAGGTCTCTGAGACTGTCGTCAGTTCTTTTCATTCTTTTTTCTTTATTCTGCTCTGCAGTAGTTATTTCCACTATTTTATCTTCCAGGTCACTTATCCGTTCTTCTGCCTCAGTTATTCTGCTATTGATCCCATCTAGAGTACTTTTAATTTCATTTATTGCGTTGTTCATCGTTGCTTGTTTCATCTTTATTTCTTCTAGGTCCTTCTTAAATGTTTCTTGCATTTTGTCCATTCTACTTCCAAGATTTCGGATCATCCTTACTGTAATTATTCTGAATTCTTTTTCAGGTAGACTGCCTATTTCCTCTTCATTTGTTAGGTCTGGTGCATTTTTATCTTGCTCCTTCATCTGCTGTGTGTTTTTTTGTCTTCTCATTTTGCTTATCTTACTGTGTTTGGGGTCTCCTTTTTGCAGGCTGCACATTCATAGTTCCCGTTGTTTTTGATGTCTGTCTCCAGTGGCTAAGGTTGTTTCAGTGGGTTGTGTAGGCTTCCTGGTGGAGGGGACTAGTGCCTGTGTTGTGGTGGATAAGGCTGGTCTTGTCTCTCTAGTGGGCAGTTTCACATCTGGTGGTGCGTTTTGGGGTGTCTGTGGCCTTATTATGATTTTAGGCAGCCTCTCTGCTAATGGGTGGGGTTGTGTTCCTGTTTTGCTAGTTGTTTGGCATAGGTTGTCCAGCACTGTGGCTTGCTGGTCGTTGAGTGAAGCTGGGTGCTGGTGTTAAGATGGAGGTCTCTGGGAGATTTCCGCCGTTTAATATTATGTGGAGCTGGGAGGTCTCTTGTTGACCAGTGTCCTGAAGTTGCCTCTCTTACCTCAGAGGCAGAGCCCTGACTCCTGGCTGGAGCACCAAGAGCCTTTCATCCACATGGCTCAGAAAAAATGGGAGAAAAAGTAGAGAGAATTAGTAGAAGTATGAGGAAAGAAAGAAGGAAAGGAGGAAAGGAAGGAAGGAAGAAAGAAGCAAAGAAGGAAAGAAAGGAGGGAGGGAGGGAGGGAGGAAGGAAGGAAGGAAGGAGGGAAAGAAGGAAAAAAGACAGAAAGAAAGAAGATACAATAAAAATAAAATAAA
Source organism: Phocoena phocoena (assembly GCF_963924675.1). Classification (NCBI taxonomy): domain Eukaryota; kingdom Metazoa; phylum Chordata; class Mammalia; order Artiodactyla; family Phocoenidae; genus Phocoena; species Phocoena phocoena. The sequence goes on along the minus strand of NC_089221.1, from coordinate 16,912,877 downwards.
GTATAATATAGCTATTGAATTAAAAAATATTTAGAAAAAGGGACAGATAGAACCTTAGGACAAATGTTGGAAGCAAAGCTCTACAGAGAAAAATCTTACACAGAAGCATACACATACACCTTCACAAAAAGAGGTAAAGGGGGAAAAATCATAAATCTTGCTCTCAGAGACCACCTCCTCAATTTGGGGTGATTCGTTGTCTAAAGGAGGGAAGGAAGGAAGGAAAGAAAGAAAGAAAGAAAGAAGGTAAAGTATAATAAAGTTATTACAATTAAAATTAATTATTAAGAAAAAAATTAAAAAAAAAAAAAAAACATGGACGGATAGAGCCCTAGGACAAATGGTGGAAGCAAGAGTATACAGACAAGATCTCACACAGAAGCATACACGTACACATTCACAAAAAGAGGAAAAGGGAAAAAAATCATAGATCTCGCTCCTAAATTCCACCTCTTCAATTTGGGATCATTCCTTGTCTATTCAGGTATTCCACAGATGCAGGGTATATCAAGTTGATTGTGGAGCTTTAATCCGCTGCTGCTGAGGCTGCTGGGAGAGATTTCCCTTTCTCTTTGTTCTCACAGCTCACAGGAGCTCAGCTTTGGATTTGGCCCTGCCTCTGCGTGTAGGTCGCTGGAGGGCGTCTGTTTTTTGCTCCGACAGGACGGGGTTAAAGTAGGCGCTGATTCGGGGGCTCCGGCTCACTCAGGCCGGGGGGGGGGGGGGGGGAGGAGGGGCACTGCGTGTGGGGCGGTCCTGCAGGGTCAGAGGTGGAGTGACATTGCGGCAGAGGCCGGCGTGATGTTGCTCGAGCCTGAGGCCCGCCGTGCGTTCTCCCGGGGAAGTTGTCCCTGGATCCCGGGAACCTGGCAGTGGCGGGCTGCACAGGCTCCGCAGAAGAGGGGTGTGGAGAGTGACCTGTGCTCGCACACAGGCCCCTTGGTGGCTGCAGCAGCAGCCTTTGCGTCTCCCGCCCGTCTTTGGGGTCCGCGCTTTTAGCTGCGGCTCGCGCCCGTCTCTGGGGTTCGCGCTTTTAGCCGCGGCTCGCGCCCGTCTCTGGAGTTCCTTTAAGCAGCGCTCTTAAACCCCTCTCCTGGCACACCAGGAAACAAAGAGGGAAGAAAAAGTCTCTTGCCTCTTCGGCAGGTGCAGGCTTTTCCCCGAACTCCCTCCCAGCTAGTCGTGGTGCACTAACCCCTTCAGTCTATGTTCAAACCGCCAACCCCAGTCCTCTCCCTGCGCTCTGTCCAAAACCGAAACCCGAGCCTCAGCTCGCAGCCCCGCCCGCCTCAGCGGGTGAGCAGACAAGCCTGTCGGGCTGGTGAGTGCTGGTCGGCACCGATCCTCTGTGCGGGAATCTCCCCGCTTTGCCCTCCGCACCCGTCACTGTGCACTACTCCGCGGTCCCGAAGCTCCCCCCTCCGCCTCCCGCAGTCTCCGCCCGCGGAGGGGCTTCCTAGTGTGTGGAAACTTTTCCTCCTTCACAGCTTCCTCCCACTGGTGCAGGTACCGTCCTTATTCTTTTGTCTCTGTTTTTTCTGTTTTCTTTTGCCCTACCCAGGTACGTGGAGTGTTTCTTGCCTTTTGGGAGGTCTGAGGTCTTCTGCCAGCCTTCAGTAGGTGTTCTGTAGGAGTTGTTCCACGTGTAGATGTATTTCTGGTGTATCCGTGGGGAGGAAGGCGATCTCCGCGTCTTACTCTTCCGCCATCTTCCCCTTATCACCACCTGTTCATTTTTATACTGATATGGTCTTTGTAGTCTTTGTAGTCACTTCTTCAGTGTGTTAAATTTCTCAGGCTTCTTCTGGGTGATCAATGTATTCTTTAATACGGCCATTCTGTTATCCAGCCCACTGTTTTTTTCCTTAATTTTTAAGTGTATTCCATCCCAAAGTACTATCTATTCATTTTTAAGGTTACTACTTGTTCTATCCTAGATTTTCTTATTTCTGATTTTAGTTTCCCTCAAATGCTTCCTAATTCTTAGTCTTTTCATATTTATAAAAAAAAAATAAAGTTGATTAATGTATAAAATATTAGGTTACTCTACAATTAAGTTATTCTTTCCTATCTACCTTTCCCTTCAGAGGGAGGGCTGACTGATGTAATTATGTGAGTGGAAGAAGATGGATATTTAGGCCTTCCTTTAGTTTTCACATATGTGAAGAAAACAGGACAGGTCAAAGATATGTTCAGTTGCCAAAATATGAGGATTTGATTCTGATGTGATAGTCACTCTGTCCTCTTTGTGAGAAACAGGAGGTACCTTAGGAGGCTGTCATTGGAGTCCTGGTGAGAGAGGAATGTGGCTTGGCCTAGTGAAGATATTGAAAGGCAATCCAGCCAGATTTAGAACACATTATAGGGTTGTTGATGGATTAGAAGATTAAAAGTACAAAATGAAGGACAATATCTAGCACATTGGATTGGGAGCAAAAGTAAAGTGGTTGACATTAAATAAGAGTAGACCTATCATTGTAATAGGAAAGATTACGAATATGAGTAGAATATATTAGATGCAAGCAGTTTCGATTTTCTGACAGGAAGAAAATAGTTATTTTGTGTTTATTTCTGTTTTTAAATGAAATTGATATGAGGTCACTTATTGACAGAACAGGAAAAAAAAGTGTTGTAGAATAAAGAAGAGATAAGATGTTTAGAAATGGTCATCATAGAATATTTTTTAAAAAAAGTTTGGAAATACAGTACAATTACTAGGAAAAGCCAATTGTCCATTTGAAATCCGTGTTTTAAATTTAAAGTCAGAACATTTTATAAAGCAGTGTGATATTCCTCTAGCAGATTAAAGCTGTAATAAAAAATTCTTGTTTTCATCTTCTACCCACGACCCTCCAATACACACTCATACACTCAGACACACAAAGCCACATACTATTATTTATATATGTTGTAATTTTCATGAAAGTTTGCAGATTTACACAACTTCTGTAGTTTTGAGGCACCTTTTCAACTTCTTAAACGTCAAAAATAATTGTTTGAATCCTTGACAGTGGTGTTAATGCACATTCATCTTTCTTTCTACACCCTGATGTATAGATGTTAAAACTGATTTTGGACAAAATTAGTCGTAATTATGTAGAAGCAACACCAATAATGTCCTAAAATAATTAAGTTCACGATGACTTTGCAGGAAACAAACCCCAAAAGTGAATTGCTTCTTTTTGCTTGCGTTCCTTTTCTGACTTTTTCTCTGTTTCACATACTCACTGTTGTGCTCTATAGGTTCTGTGATTGACAAACCAATCCCCTTTATCTCCAAGCTCTGATTTTTGTCCTCTGGAAATTTGAAATAGAGAAAATCTATATCTTCCCTGAACAGATTGTGGATGGCAGCAGATCCCTGCTTTAGTCCTGCCTTTCGCTTTTCAGAGATGTGGGTAATCTCAGTAGCGCAAGATGTCAAAAAATGAACCCTACTGCTATCACCCCAAATCATACCCTGTTTCTCTTTTGTAACTTTTCATTGTTGCAGTCACTTTTAACTTAGTCACATTTAGGAAGATGCCATTTATATGCATAGCCTTTGGTAAAATCATAATAGTAACAGAGAGGTTGTGTCTATTTTTGTAACTAATTGAGTACATACTGTATTACCAGATACTGTAATAGGTAAATTACACAAATTACCTCCTTCAATATCTGTAATCAGCACAACTTCTCCTCCAGAAATGTGCTATTTATTGTACCATCAAAAGATGTACTGAGAGCCAGTGCTTATCAATGTCAACACACTAAATAAGTGGCAATGCCAGAATTTGACCCAAGTTGGTCTCTATCTAAGATCTAAGCATTTGTTTTTAAGTTTCCTTGGGAAAAAAAAAATAATGACAAGGATTTTACTGTAAGGAAGTCTAATATACAATACATTTAGTAGTTGATTAAATGGGGTCAATGCTGTTTTAATACAAAAATTGTATCATTGGATTCCTCTTAGGTGAGAATAAAATTCAAAGCATAGTTGAAATGTACTAGAAAGATTTGGGGGACTTTAGAAAGGAGAAGTTCTGGCTTAAAGAATATGGTGAGAAAACTATCAGTGTCAGTAATGACTAGTTAGTAAGGATGGGCAAAACACATGGTTAGGGACAATACATATAAACCTGCCAACTCTAATATATGAGTAGTGGCTGCTTGAGGAATCTTTAGATAGGCAAAGAAGGGCAATGACATTTCCTTTCTGGCAGTGACTTGTGGCCTACATTAATGTTTTAGTAGGACTGCAATATTCTGATAATAATCTAACAGTACCTGTAGTTTAATGTGGCTACTCTAAGGGCCAAACACTGAGCAAAGCAATGAATTTAAAGCCTGCATTTTCACTGCTCTCCTGAGTCTGTCCCATAATTCTCACAGCCTATGGTGACCAAAAGCACTGGGCTTATACAGTGCAAGAGCCCTACAGAGAAATTATTTCAGCATACCACACACAGTTGACTTGCAGTTAAAAAAAAAAAAAAGAATAATAACATAAAGCACCCTGAGATCCAGGTAAATGAAATCCCTTTTGATCTAACCAATCTTCCTAGAGTCCCAAATTAACACTGGCAATATGAAATTTATTTTGGACACACTTTTCTAGACAATACTTCAGAGACACTGTTCTCTTTTTAGCTTGTTCTGTTCTTTATGGGGTCGATGGCCTCTATAAATGTTTGTTTGAGTTCAAAATAATCAGGCTTTCTGTGATAATGCACGTTTTCTTTCAAAGTAGCAATATAAATAACCTTTAATATATAGCAGCTACCTTTACTATTGTGCACTCAAACACATATACACCCACACATTCAGGGTAAGAGAAGATGATAGAGCTCACATTTCAATTTATTGCTTTCTATATACTCTGTAAATTATGATTAATTATACATGCATACTACTTGGAAATCCTTTTATAAACAACTCTGAATAAGCAAGAAAATGGTAAAGTATAACTAATCACACATTCCCAAATGAAGACCAAGCTTCTCATGCATTAAAATTAAAAAAAAAAAATTGCCAGTTTTGCATGCTGTAGACTATGCAAATCTCTACTGAGTTAATTTGATCTATTTTTAGTCAGAGATTTTTTCTGTAGTGACCACACTATCATTGAGTTTCCAGTTTTTACACTGGCAGCCTTTGTGCACATGAGAGAAGTTTTGTTTACCAATAAGCAATATAGAATTCAATTTACTTCTGCTTTGATCTTTATGATTTCTCTCTTTTTACTAACTTGGAGTTTTGTTTTCTTTTTTTTTTTTAGTTCCTTTAGGTGTAAGGTTAGGTTGTTTATCTGAGAAATAATATTTTTAAATCATATCAATTTGAGATTTAGTTGTGTTTTTCTAATCATCTCTTCTGACTTCTGTTAAGTACAATTTCTCTCTTCTCCTCTCCTCTCCTATTCCTTCCTTCTTCTCTCCTTCTCTCACCACCTAGGATGTCTTTATCATTGATCCTGTAGAAACTTTTCTCTTGTCCTTCAGGGGCTGTAACAGCTTTTATTATTAGTGTATTATCTGTAGATGACTCATAAAATTGTCTCTCACTCAAAACTATTTCCCAAGCTGCAGTTTCATGTTGCCAAGTGACTCTTATATAACTCCCCATGGTGGGTAGCTAAGACCTCAACATCAGCATAATTCCAGTCTGAATCTATAATATTTCCAACCAGATATTATTTTCTTTCTTCTTCCTACCAATTACAGCATCATTTTCTTTAGGACTAAGCTTGAAAATTCTGATTCATTCCTAGCTGCATTATATTATAGTTAATTATTTCTCTAAATATCTATATATGTACCTTTCTCTTTTCTATTCTTATACCAAGTTAAAGGCATTAATTATATCTTTCTGGATTATGACTATAATTGTGCACAATTAATTATTAATTAATTATAACTATAATTGTGCAAAAGCTTTATCATCTTGCAATTCAGTATGCAGAGTGATAATTAACCACCATGTATTCAACCAATATATTTTGGTCACCTATTAAGTCTTAGAAAGCTTAGGCAAGTGTCCCTGCCAAACCAACTCCTTTCTTACATTGGGCGCCTGCTCTGATCTGTCTGCTCCGACACTTAAAGTGCAAAAGCTGTCACCTGGAATGGAAGTTAAACACTCATGGTAACTGACAGTCATCCTACCGGCCTAAATAGCAAAAATGTAGGCAAGAGATGATGGTGGATTATGGTAGACTATAAAGAGGAAGAACTTGAGATAGATCTCAGTGGATGGTTTGAGAATTATTAATAAAGCAAGATGAGTTGAACTTGATCTACTGTATTGATGGTAGTGGTGAGGAAGGCTGCTTCATGTGCATGCAACTGTTGTAATCCCACAGGCTTCCACATTCAGAAAGGCCCCATGTTTGGTTAATGCTTGTCATGGCCATCTTGAAAATCTTAATGTTTAACAAATCCCCATATTTCCTAACAAATCTCCATATTTTCATTTTCCACCCTTCATCAGATTGTGCAGCTCATCATGGAGGTGAGGACAAACATCAAAGCTAATATCAGGATTCTGTTTGGACAACTGTGTGTGTGTGTGGTATTAAAGTAATTTACCAGTTTAGTAATATAGGAAAAACACTGTCCATATATAGCTTATAGAATCTATTGTGTTGCATTGCATTTTAGTGGTTTCTTTCTAGTGTTTTGGGGTTTTTTTTGTTAGTTTTGTTTTGTTTTTTTTTGTTTTGTTTTTTTTTTTTTTGCGGTACGCGGGCCTCTCACTGTTGTGGCCTCTCCCGTTGCGGAGCACAGGCTCCGGACGCGCAGGCTCAGTGGCCATGGCTCGCCGGCCCAGCCACTCCGCGGCATGTGGGATCCTCCCGGACCGGGGCACGAACCCGTGTCCCCTGCATCAGCAGGCGGACTCTCAACCACTGCGCCACCAGGGAAGCCCTGTTTTGTTTTTTTTGCTTAAAACCAGAGAATCTGCCTTACTACTTTGCAATCCATCAATGGAACTTATATCAGTACTTGCTGTATGATACTCTGTATGTTTTTTTCTGAATAAATCTCTTCATGCACACATGTATACTTACATATTTGCATTCATATATATACATATGTATATATGTATAATTATATATATGTATGTATACATCTATTATGTTCATAAGTAAACACAAATTTTTAAACATATATAAATTTATAAGCCTATACACACAAACCTTTTTCTGGCTAAATGTGAAAAGTATAGAAACTTGTGTTGAACTCAATTTTCTAAATGTCTTCTGATCATTAAAACAACTTAAGTCCATTATATCCTCAATTAGCAGTAACATGCTAGGAGAATGGATATGGACAGAAAATTATAAGAAGAAAACAGGGAAGCAGTTAATAAACATTCTAGTAATCACATGAATAGAAATTAAAACAATGAGATAATAATTTTTAGCCATTGAATAAGCAAATTGAAAAAGAAATGTTCTCACTCAGAGTAGTGAGGAACCAATTAAACTTCTACTCTTCTCTAATGGTGCTGGGGAACAATAACATAATCATGTGTTTTAAAATATCCATAAGTTGTATTAGTAGTTCTGCATCCAGGAGTCTATTCAAGTGCAGTAGTCAGAGATCCAGGAAAAGAAGCATTCATAGAAGCATTATTTATAATATTCCAAACTTGGAAGCAACATCAATGTTCAATGACAGGGAGAAGATTAAATAAAGTATTATCAATACATATATGCTCTGCAATATAACGTTGGTGTTTTATTGAAAATATTTAATAAGTGCTTTTAATTGCATAGAAAAAGCTGAAATATTAAAATTTAAAAGACAAGATATATGCATCAGTTTTCAAAGTGTCTCATATGGTGTTCTCAGGGAAAACATTGATAATAGTAAGTTTAAGAGTTAGTGAACTGAATTACTTTACTGAACACCTGAAACTAACACAACACTGTAAGTCAACTATACTTCAATAAAGAAAAAGTTAGTGTATACCACCGTTCTGTCTGGGATGGCCACAAATATACATTAGCAAATTAAATATAGTTCTGAAAAGATGAGAGATTTGGTTAACCAGAAGTTCTGATTAATTGAACATTAAATAACCCTTGTTTTTATAAATCGAGGTTATCGAATGATTTTTAAATATTTGTCTCTTTTCTGGCATTGTAAATATTATATACTGTGTGCAATATAATATTTCTTTGATAATTAAGAATCTTACAATACTTCAGGGTCACCGAAGTGTCAATTTTCATTATATAACACCAGAAAGGTAAATACAGATAGATATGGGAGGTTGCACTGAATGAGCAAATGTCCCCAGGACATCCCATGGAAACTATATTTTTCTCTTTTAATTAAAAGTTCTTGGGTAAGAGTTTATTTGTGATTTGACTTTTTCTACTACAAAATGGAGTACAGAAATCAAACACAATTTATTTAATGAACACTTACTGAGGACTTACAGTTGAGATTCAACTAAACTTCATTCAAAGTCTTTTATATGCCAAGGACTGTACTAGACCCTTTTGTACGTGTAAAACCCTTTAAGTATTTGCAAAATCTCCGTGTAAAGTGAGGGTGATTTTGAAAATTATGCGTCAGCTAGTAAAGAGAGAGTAAAACAGAATACAGAGAGTAAAACAAGCTGGTTAAGCAACTCTTTATTTAATGAGTTGTAGACAGATGGATTAATCTTAGATCTTCCATCTCCAGTGTAGAGTTGTCTCCATTACACCCAGCTGCATTTGCATGTACCAGGTACTGGGCGTTCATTCCTAGCTAGCATTCAATTAGGAGACAAATATGTAAACATATAATGATAAAGGAAGCACATTTATATACAAGTTACTATATGTGCAGTTTTAAGTACATTATGTGTTTTAAAATATTTAATCCTCCTTGGAAGCATAAGAGATAGGCAATATTATGGAATTTTTACTGAAGAAGAAACTTCAATTTAAGCATATAGAATTGTGTAGCTTCCCAAGTTTGTTTGGTTCCAGATTCTGTGTTCTTAACACCTATGCCATGTTGTCACTAACCATAACACAATTTATTAAATAAGATATTGACAGAATTTTAAAAGTATTTTATGGCCTCAAAAAAGTGTAGAGTCAGTCAAACCTATTGGAGCAAGGTGCTTACTCAGAAAATGTGACCTTTGTTCTGACCCCTGGAAGATGGATAAGGTAGGGGTGAGATACAGGGGAAGAAAGGAGTGGAGGTTTTCCCAGGGCTGAGAGAGAGAAAGGAGTTAGAGGTATTAGTTTCGTCAACTGAATGAATGTATCATGATGCAGCTTACAAAAATATGAATTAATTTAGAAGTGTTGGAATTAGCTAAGTCTTCTTAAAATGCAATATACCAGGTACAGTCTCAATATTTTAGAGTTAAGACCCTCACTGCTCCCATGTCCATGCTTTGTTTTTATTAAGGACACTTGTGTACATTTACTTTTTTAAAATTTATTTTGTGTTAGTTTTAGGTGTACAGCAAAGTGATTCAGTTATACATATGCTCATTCTTTTTCAGATTCTTTTCCCATACAGGTTATTACACAGCATTAGGTAGAGTTCCCTGATATACAGTAGGTCCTTGTTGATTATCTATTTTTCATATATATAGTAGTGTACATGTGTTAATCCCAAACTCCTAATTTACCCCTTCCACTTTTCCCCTTTGGTAACCATAAGTTTGTTTTTGAAGTTGATGACCATATAACACAATTGATTTATACTAAAATTACTGTCAGTAGAAATCTCTAAGTCTTATTCATAAGTTTTCATTCAAAGACTTGTCTCCACGGCCATATTTTTAATACACTCCTACTTTTGGACCCAGCTGTAGTGTTTCTTCTTTGTTAGATTTGAGATAACATTTAAGTTTTTCAGGACCTTAAATATTTTACCAGTTCTTCATCCAAATATACTGGCTTCCAGTATAAAATCCCTATGGATGACTTCAGTGTTCGTAGCATTAATAAAACCATGATCATGTTTGGAGTTAGAGCTCTGTGGCTTACTACCAGAAACTTTCCTCCAGGAGAGCGCCTCCACCTTTTTAAATGTGAGAGAATGGGGCCTCAACCAGTTGCTACACCGAACAATTGTACTAAAATTCTCCGTGTGGGCTCTAATGAAATCACGAGAGATGATGATGCCAAATAGAAAGATCATATCATGTACATTTCCCCTATTTCTGCCTAGCTTGTCTGTCATAGAAAGCAATAGAATTATTTTGAAATGAGTTTCATATGAATGTGATACAGACTCAGGCAATCTCACTATTTTCTTTCCTTACTGGTCCACTCATCTCTTTAATAAATCACCTTGTAACTTGGCCAGATTTCAGATTTGGTGCAATAATGTCTAATTTGTAGACTCCATGTTCAATCTTGTCTTAAGTTGGGAAAATATTTGCTTATTTCTCAACTTACTGCACTATTTTATTTTTACCAAATCTTCAAAATTTACCGACATTATTTCAGATATTAAAAAAAAAAATCCTGGCATGTACTTTGTGTGATCTTTGTGCAAAAATTAATCACTTCAAAGTAGGGTCCACTAGTTAGTAAATTTTCACTTATATTTGGAACCCAGTGTCCTTATTCTATCACGTATAGTTCAAAAAGTATCTATTTTATGGAAATAAAATATATGTACTATAGAAGTTGAGGAGTTTTAACTTTCCCTTTGTCAGTTTGCAACACTGCCCCATTAGATCCAAACAAGTGCATTGCTGCTGTTGTTGTTTTTCATATTTTACATGCACTGAAGAAAACTTTAAAAAGGTGCATTTATTAATCTAATTATTATTATGAGTAAAGAAGGCACTACTTTTTAAAATCAATTACACCTATAGTTAACTTTGAAATAGTTTTTTATCTCTTTTTTATTTTCCTGCCTCAGTGTTTCCCCAGTATTCTGCAATTTGTAATCTGAGTGAGTAAAGGTTAACTTTATTAGGTCATTTTAAGAATATTCTTAGAGGTAATATTTTTTATCAGTGTAAATTTTCTTTTATTCTTTTAAGAAAAACATATAATCTGTGGTGTTTGTCACCCAAGCACATAAAACAAATAGCTGCAAAGGAAATCATGTACTGCTTCATGTTTTACCAGCTGTTTTTCTTTACACAAAAATCAGATCACTTTTTTTGTTATTATTGTAATTTCAATAATCATTTCAATTAAAATTCAATCATGGCACCATGTTTCTGTAGTTAATTGTTCCAAGTGCTGAATTATAATAACGGATATTTATATATTTCATTTATGTTCCTTCTTTATTTATGTTTGAAAACATTGCCTAGACTCCTGAGTTTCCAGGGTAAAACTGAGCATGAGATGACATCTAAAGAGACAACTTCCTGAGTCTGTTTCTCAGAGAACGATCACAGTCTAGCATTACAATTTTATCTTTCCAGTTTCTATAGTCTGACCAGCATCAGTCTTGTGTTGGATGCTTCCCTGTCACCAGCAAAAATGATTCTTATAACTCTCCGAAGGTAACATAAGTGGGAACTTGGGATCAGAAACGTCCATGCTTCAGTTTCAGAGATTAGCTCTGTAATAAATTCTGCTGACTGATGCATTGTCCAGTTTCTTGAAGTTATCTTTGACATAAGGAGGAAAAAAAGAACCTGCCTACAACCTGGCTTTCCTCAAGCAGCGTGTTCTGTATAGGTTCACTTACTTTCTCCTTTTTAACTTGAAAATAGAAGAGACAAACTAAGTGGCTGACAGGCTTGCTTTTCTAGGACTAGGGAAAGTTGGTGCGGTTTCAGAATAGTAAACTTCAGAAGCCATTTAAATCCATTGTATGTTGCTTCACTGGGTTTGTGGAGAATCTGAAGCCCTTAATCTGAGGGCAGTCTACTAGATATAAATCCTCTGTTGGTGCAGGGGTTCCCTTCCTAGAAATAGATTGCATTGTTTGGTGACCTGACAAATTCTTCTGCATGTCATCCCACTAAGGAGCAAGTGCCTGTTGACTTCCATTATGACTGTCCACTCGATGTGCTTGTTACGGTCTTATCCAGGGAGAACCACCAAGAAAGACTAGCAAAAACACATTGTATTCAAGTGTGTCCCTAAGATGCTCAGTGCTGGTGTCTCAGCAAAAGCTTTTGTAGCAAACTGACAAACATTTTATTGCATTCAACTAGAGTCAGCCAAATAAAAGAGTTAGGCTTCTCTAGAGAATGTCATCATGTGAAAATTTTAAATTAAACTACATGACCCCTTTTAGACCAAAAGTTCCTCTTTCTATCGCCTTTAGCTTTCATAACTGTTCCTTTCTTTGTGCTCCCAGGGCTTCATCAAAACAGGAAGATTTGAAATGGGTGCTTTTCAATAACCACAAATGAATATGATTTTATGTCTGGGTACTATGCAAGGGAAAACTCATTTGAATCAGAAACTGCATGAGAGAGAATGTACAAAACATAATACAACATTGGCTTGTCATTTCTGATGCTATTGTTTCCATGCTACTTTTCCCTGAGAGTTTAGATTTTTGGAGATTTCCAAATTCTAATTGACTCCTAACATCTTCCTGAGGAGTAACAACGCACTTAAATGTGCAATTCCTTCACAATTAGAAAGCATCAGATCCATCAGCTGCTTTTGGTGTTTCCGTTGGTTTGTTTAATCATACACAAGGCAAATTAAATCTGTCCACATTTCACATCAGTCAAGCCAAATAAAGGTAGTCAAATATAACTCTAGTTGATTCAAAACATCCTTTCTTTAAAATTGCACAGATTTTCATTTAATCTGTACAGAGAGGCTCTGAAGTGAGGATTAGTGTCTATATTTTAAAGAGAAGCCTCCTTAGAATCAGAGAATGGAAGCAGCTTACACAGGTTCTGATATAGAGGAAAGTCTGAGACAGAATTTGAATCCATGTCTTTTGGCCTTTAGAGGGCCTTTTCCCTCTATCACACTAGCTTGTGAGCATTTATAGTATCAACTAACCAGAGCAAGTTATCCTGTTCTCTTTGAGGTTGGAATGACTGAGGGTCTTGTATAATTCTTAATATATCTGCCAAGTGATCCTTGGAATAGCCATCCAATTTAGATAAACTCCTACACTTATTTACTACACTACTTTAAATGGGGATGCTTGATGTTCTTAATGAGTGTGGGTGATTTTGTGTTGGAAGAAAGAGCTGAAGTCATTTCACATCAATTGTGAACATAGCCAATCAGGCCTGAAATCCTTGTTATCAAAAGCTATGTACCTTACAAATCATTTAAATTTATTCCGGAGTAAGAAGAGATTAGAAGTTGTGTGTGTGTGTGTGTGTGTGTGTGTGTGTGTGTGTGTGTGTTTTCCTGGTACAAGCAAAGGGGGTAGGAAAGGCATTGCGGTTTCTATTCATCTTCACAAACATATGCTGACCTCCAAGGGAAAGGTCTGTCTCATATAAACCCTCGGTGCCTTGAGTACTTTGGGGGAAGGCATTAAAGAGCATCCCTCAAGCTAAATCTCACGGCTATCACCAGACTATGGATCACTGATGAATGAGCCAGCAGTTGAATGTTTAGCAGGCTGTGACGACTTTGCACGGAAATAGGAAAATTTATTACCAGCCTGCCACATCAGTGCCTGCCCTGCCTGCTTTTCCTCTCGTTCCCTCCCGATGTCGACTCCCGCCCCAACTGACAGTCAAACCCCTTCTGGCCCCCCGTTTCCCCTCCCCCGCGGAGAACTGAGGGTCTAAACTGTCACGGAGTCCTGGCCGTCATTTTTCAAGAGCAGTGATACTAAAGATGAGGCCGCCGGTCCAGGGTTTTTGAATATTTTAACTATTTCATTAATGGTATTGTTTTCCCCACGACCTTGCTGTGAGGGGGCTAAAGGGTGTCCGTCCCGTTCTGTGTGCCGTGGAATTTCTGCAGCCCCCAAAGTATGTAAGATGGGGGCGGGGCGGGGGAGGGAGGAGACAGAGGGAAACGCAGCGGACGGACGGGAGAGCTGGGGAGGAGAGGAAGGAGGAGAGACAGGGAAGGAGAGCATCAGGCGGACTGGCGGTGCCAGCCAATCAGAGGCGTGCTCGGGAGCTGCAGCAGCCGGAGCCGCGGAGCCGGGGCGCGCAGGACCGCGGAGCCAGCCCGGGGCTCTCTGAGGACCAGCGCAGCGGGCGCAAGCACCGGCAAAGTCCCCTCCGTGCTGCTCGTAAATTAAGTTCCTTTCCACCAATTAGGGCAAGTCAGCGAAGGTAAGGCTTCAATTCATGACACTTTACTATGGAGTGACATTAAGATTTTCGTGCAATGGGGCTGCTCACCCGGTTCTGAGTCAAAACAATATTTGGTGAAATCTTCCTCTCTGGGTTGGTTTCACAGGATCTGCTGCGAATGGGAAAGTTGGAACTAATGCTTCGTGAGCCTTATCGCTTGTGTACATTAAAAATTTTTTTTTTTCTTATCCAAGAATGTTGCCATAGAGCCTATGGAAAGTGAGTGTGATAACCCAGCTGGATCTCTGTTTATCTGTGGATGTACTGTTATCTGCCCTGCCCCTGAAGAAGTTGGAAGGATACTATGCAAGGCGCATTTGAATTGTAACGGCATGAAAATAAGCTGTCATTTATGTCTGTCTGTAAAAGTGAGGGAAAGCATTGTCAGAACGGAAACAGGGACGTTGAAATAGAAATTTCCATAGTGCTTTTTAATTATTGCCTTTCCAGTAACCTCTGAAATTACATGATCTGAGCACTGAAGCTGCAGCAGGGCAGGGCTCATTTTCTCTTTTCTCTCTCATTTATTTATTTTTTTCCCCATGAAACGCTTCCATAAATGCTTATTAAAGCTTAAGATGAAACTTTTTCTTCTTTCAAAGGGCACTATGAATGATGAATGAAAAGGAATTAGGTAGCCTCCTGTGCTCAGCAAAACACTTTATTTAGTATATACCCTTCTGTTTGTTAACTCATTCATTTTCTGACTTCTTTAACTGGACTTATTTGAGTTTGGAAATAACAATTATTTTGTCTTAATTTTCATGTCTTAAAAACAAGGTAAAATTATGCCTTATGCATGTGTGTGTGTGTATGTGTGGTGCGTACAGAGGTGGGACTAGGAAAATCTGTCATGTAACAGGTGAAAAATAAAATTGTATTACCTAATTATTAAAGTATTTCCTTATATCCATGCCTGCTGTATTTAAAGAACTTTCAGATTAATCAAGAAGAGTACATGCTCCTTACCGTTTCCTTGCTAAAAATGAAGATATACTAAAATGAAAATCTTAGCTAAAATTACTATGGTCTTTGGTTTGCTCAGGTGATGGCATCACTGCTTCGAGCTGAGAAAGATGGATCAGAGAAAGATTTTATTATGCAGCCCAAAACACAAAAAACAAAAAACCTACAGGCTCTGACTGTGTTTTGGAACCTTTATTTTCCACTCTGGGATCACCCACAGATTTTTCAAAGCAGGGGGCTTTCCTTATGCAGTAATTGTCTGCTTCTGTTTTAGTGGTCTTGTCTTATCAGAGAAAATATTTAATTCTAAACCAAGAGTTAGAGGTCCAGACTAGATCTCGTATGTATCTTGTTGGATGTGGGAGAAGGGAGACAGGATGTAATACTAGTAGAGAATTAGTTCTATAGTCTAACACTCTGGTCCAAGAACCAATCATCATTTGTTTCTTTCAAGCCTCCTGTTATATGTTATATTTCAGACTTCCTGATAATAAATTAACCTAGTGTAGATCAACCCATTTCTTCACTTAACAAGGCGTTCATTTAATGGGCCTTGTTAGAGGAGTATGCTATAAACCGTGGTGATGATGCTTTTTCACAGAGGTAGCTAACTTAAGGAGGAGAAAACATAAAATGATACCAATGGTCAAGTTTGATTTTCTATTTTGACAACAATGGGAGGTAGAAAATGAGGATTTGCTTTTTTAGATGCACCAGAAATGCCCACTTAAAGATAACCCGGTAGCAAAGGGGAATACAATAGTAGAATGAAGGTAAGTGACAGGAAACTCTAGCTGTAACTCTATCCAGTGAATGTTGAAAGTAATTAGCTATAGCAGTTGCAGGCATGGTTGATAGCCACCAGTGTTAGATCAAAGTCTATACATAAAGCAAACTGGAAATTACTATTCCTTCTGATGTGCTATTTGGATGGATATAGTGGAAGCATGAGAATGAATGCGTCACTTAGTCCAAGTCTGTAAATTCTTTAGATGAAGGGTGCTATATATAGTAAATATAAGATACTTTTTTTTCATTTGACTTATATAAACATTATTATTATGATTTTTGTTGACTTTTCTGGTCCGTTAAATGCAAACCACATGTTCACAAGTTTGTGTGCCCCACTTCTCCTGTATTTGACTGAATTATACTTTCTATATAAGCAACCTGATCTCAAGTGTGTGTATCTGATGCAGTGTAGCTGGGCAAAAATTGAGAGAAAGAGACTGAGAGATTTAAGTTAGAGTGTGTATAAGGTGTCCTTTTTCTTTTTGGAAACAAGTAGAGGACGTTCGACTCCCTAATTTGCTTAATTATATGCCTTCCTTGTTGCATTACACATGTCTATAGAACTATATTCTAGATCAGAGCTTCTTAACCTTGGTGCTATTGATATTTTGGGCTATATAATTCTAAGGTGGGAGGGTTTTCCTGTGTATTGTAGGCTGCCTAGCAGCATCTCTGTTTTCTACCCACTAGATACTAGTAGCAGCACCCCGAAATTGTGACAACCCAAAATATCTCAAGATGTTGTTAACTATTCCCTGGGGGACAAAACTGCCCTCCTCTTCCATTGGAACTGTCCATGTATAGTTCAGTTTGGGTGTTCTCCAAAGATCCCTCTTCTTGGGGCTTCCCTGGTGGCACAGTGGTTGAGAGTCCGCCTGCCAATGCAAGGGACATGGGTTCGTGCCCCCGTCCAGGAAGATCCCACATGCCACGGAGCGGCTGGGCCCGTGAGCCATGGCCACTGAGCCTGCATGTCCGGAGCCTGTGCTCTGCAACGGGAGAGGCCACAACAGTGAGAGGCCCATGGAAAAAAAAGATCCCTCATCTCTTGCTTTGAATGAATTTCACCTTGTAAGTGTTTCATTGGGTCCTAACAGAAAACTGTGGAAGAGCTTATCGGTATTATTTTTTTTTTTTCTGTGAACTGAGAATCTAGGATGTATTGTCATATGCTAACATTTGTGGAAATAAGAGGAAATAAAAACTGTGAAAAGGAAAATGTAGATGTTGAGTCTGAAGGAACATTTCACTTGAATTTACTTTTTTAAGAAGAGGCTTTATTACAGATAGTAAATGAAAGATACTGATGCTCTGTACTCTACAATTGCTTTCAATATTTTGCGTATGTATGTGTTTGTTGTGTCAGGAGGGGGTATTCACTCTAGTAATTCCATGTGCTTGGAGGAGTTTATAATGTTCAAAGATCCAGAAGTAAAAGAAAGCATTTTGGTTTGAAAAGCATAGTTCTTAACTGGTGGTGTATATAGCACAATGGGAAAAAAAAAACAAAACGAAACAAAACAAAACAAAAAAAGCAAGCATAATGATTTGAAGACATGGCAGAACTTGGATCCTGGCATAGATTACTTGTGTCACATGTCATCTATATATAGGCCATTTTTCCTCATCTGCAAAAGGGGATAAGAATAGGCATGGGAACCAAATAATGCAAGGTGTCAAAATGGGTTATAATTTATAAAGATGTACATCAATGTTGGTAAATTATTATAGTTTCAATTTCTTCAGTGATGTATTTGTTGAGAATTGTCCTAGCATGTTAAATCTTCCAGCTGTTCTAGAGTAGTTAAAAGTCATCTGTAAGAAATGGCAGTATTAGCTCTTAAAATGTTTTTTTCATGGATGAAATAGAACATCTTCATTTTGAAATACGTGATTTGTATTAGACCTAATTCCCTCTCTTATTTCCATCCTTCCCCATATTATCCACATTTATAATTTGTTAAAAAAATACAGAAATGTAAAACATAGAATGCACGTTGAAATTCACTCTTCGGCAATACCATTATTACCAGTTTGCTATATATTTTTAAGTGGTTTTTAAATGAATAGATTGATGTCTGCATGGAATTATGAAATTAATATAGATTTAAAGTTTAAAAAGTAGTTATATTGAGATGCATGCATTCATATAAGCATATGTACACAAATATGTGTTTAGATAAAAGAAACAAAAGTTGATGTAATACCCAGCTAATTTTAGAGCCTGTTCTCTTCCATGTGAGTATATAGAGAATTCATAACTATTTAACGAGAACACCATTATGCACAGACCTGATATTTAAATCTAGTTCAGTGTTAGGCATATGCATGTATTTACAGCTCTCCTCATCTCATTAGGTTAGGAGAATTTCAGAGTGGTTGATGCCCCTGTCATACTGAGAGTTAATACAATGTGACTATTGCATATTATTGCATAGATGTAGTATCATTCATTTGAATAATGCTCTATTAAATATTTTTTAAGTGAAGAATAAAGAGAAGGCCAACACAAATTAAGTAATTTAGCATCACTATCACAGCTGATAGGGTTTTGACTTTTAAGTGCAGTACATGTTCCAAGAGCAGGTTGCCAGAGAAATAAGTGGACGGCTTGAAAATGTCAGAGCAGGTAGAAGAGGTCTCGTGTACCCTGACATGTCCAGGTGTTGCTTCTGTAGATACCAGAAAATATTCTGATATGTAAACTTCTATACTTCTCAGCTACATCAAGTTAGGAAACTTCTTGATAATGTGAGAATAAAATGAATGAAGTTTGATCGCTGAAAGTATTTGACTGAAATATTTGAAAAAGCAACTATTTCACTTACCTGAGCTCCTCAGGACTGTCTTATTCGATAATTTACTCACACTGCATGGAATATGATAGATGAATTGGCGTTAAAATGAATTTGGGTTTTGCAGATGCCTCCACTGAAAAGAGGAATTCAACTATCATTTCCATTTCGTTTTATGTATAGGTGATCATAAGGGTCTTCTAACAGATGTTTATTGTCATTATATTTAGGCCATTAGGGTCAGTATATGACTTATATGTAACTATGTACAATCCATGTGACTGGCAATTTCACTTGATCCAATTATTTTGAGTCAGTCTACTGATACCAAAAGTATTTTAAATAAAAATATCTATCTAGGTTAAGCTCACAGTTATCAATGTGATTTAAAAGAAGATAGGATGCCGTTTTAACCCATGGAATCATCATATTACAAGTAACTTTTGAAACTAATGCTGGTAAACGTGATAAAACTCTTATTTATAGTTATTCCTTGTGGAAGTGAAAATTAATACAACAGTTTTGAAAAACAATTTGCAATTCATTGTCAGAAAAAGGAAAAGGCAGTTTCTCTTACACGAAACTCCTAGGAGTAAATCACTAGGAGATGAACCAAAGTATCCCAAAATGAAGAACTCTCTCAAGAAGTTAAAATTAATTTAAGAATTTGAATTCATCTAAATAATGATCTGTTTATGGAAATTCATATATTAAACTTGATACAAAATTTTATGTACATCCTGATTTTTAAAAAGATTGCAAGAGAAAATCAATATAGTTGATATTGTCTAAAATGTGTATCCCTTGAATTTTTCTGTATTTTTTATATTATCTATATTTTAGAAATATGTATAATTAGAACCTTCCAGCTGCAATGTGTGATATAATTTAAATGAGCCATAAAAATATAAACAAAGACTATTTTGGTTTTATGCAGTTTTGCTGCTTTTTTGGAGAACCTGCTTATTGGTTGATTGATGCAGTTTAACTTAGCCATAGTTGAGAAAGCCTTGTGGTATGATTGAAAAGTAAACCAGTTCTGAAAGACTATTCAGTAGGATTTTCAATCCGGATGATTGGAATTCTACTTTTTGAAGATTTGTCATATTTTTAAAACAAAATTAAAGCCGAATTAAATGTTAGATTCTATCTTTACTATATTAAATTCACTTGTGGAGATTGCATTCTCTTTGGGAAGAGAGATGTTAAACAAGGGAAATAAAATTTTATATTGCTTATAGAACATGATCATTGTTAAGGCGGGAGAGGAAAGTGGAATGGGAAATAAAAGTTTTGAAGAGATAAGTGGAGGTTTGATATTTTAGCTATATATGGCTAGGAATCCCTCCCTTACTGAGAAGGTTACTTTGAATAAAGCCTTAGAAGAAGAAGTATGGATATGAATAATTTGATATTGATAAACCATATTCTAGCGAGGGTGAAAAGCAAGAACAAAAGTCCTGGGGCAGGAACCTGCCTGGCTGATTGGAAGAATAGCAAGAAAACCAGCATAACTGGAGGGAAGTGACAGAAATGGAGCAGAGGAGGGGATACTATTAAGAGATAATGGAAACCAAATCACACGTAGATCCTATAGATTAGTCTAAATACCTTGGATTTTTCCTAGGAGATCTGGGGTTGCACTGAGCAGAGAAGTAACATGATCTGATATCTTTGTTACATTACATGGCAAAGTAGGATTAAGAGTGAAGGTGGAATTAAGGTCACTAATCAGATGTGTTTCAACAAGAAACTCTGGACGCCCTGCTGGAGTCAGACTACAAGGCAGCCAGGACAGAAACAGGCCCATTGCAGAGCTATTTCAGGCATTTGGAGGAGAGATATGGTGACTTGCAGAAGAGTGAAAGCAGTAGAGGTTGAGAGGAAAGGTTGAATTCCATATTTACCTTGATATTAAAGCTGACAGGACTTGATATTGTATAAGACATAGGGATAGGGCAGGGGGGGACAGTGAGGGTAAAGGGTAAATTTGGTTTTTGCTGTATCCTGAGCAACAAGGAGGCTGGAGTTGTCATCTCCTAAGATGGGAAAGAATTGGGCAGAACAGATTTTGGTGGGGGAAGGAGGGCAGTCAGGAGATAGGAAGAGCTGAGTTTAGTACATTTTTTAGATTGTAATGCCCGAGTGGGGATGACATGGAGTCATTTGAATACACAGGTGTGGAGTTCAGAGAAGAGCTATCTGCTCAGGTAGGAAATCAAGAGCCGCGACTCCATTGACTGTATTTAAAGTGAAGAGACTAAATGTGAATGAAAACACAAAAAACACACAGACCAGAACGTTGAGCAACCCAACACCTATAGGTTGGGAAAATGAAGAAAAACCAACACAAGTATTTGAGAAACAGTAGCTGGAGAGGAAGGAAGAGAACCCCATGAGTAAAGGGTCTTGAAAGCCAGGGGAAGATGTACTTCAAGGAAGAGACTGTCTTGAAAAACATTTTGAATTATTGAAATGTAAACCCCCAAACACACATAGACACATATCTAACATTTTCATTTGGGTAATTTCATTTTAGGTATAAAGAATTCATTTCCTTAATTAAAAAAAAATGTTCATCTTTGAAGGACCTTATTCATTATAGCTGTTTACTTTTTTCAAAGTTACTTATTTATAATAGTCATTTTAGATTTGATGTGAGCCTGATGTTAGAAACAACTGTAAAGTTTCTTGATGTCCTAAAAGCAAATACTGACACAAAATCATTGGTTTAATCATTTGTGGATTTTATTCATCAATATAGTCCTTGTCTCCTAATATTTCTATTAGCCTTACCTAAATTTTGCTATTAGAGTGACTGCCTTGCAGACCTGATAAATTTACAACATAAAATGTATCTCATTTACTGATAACTAAAAATTTTGCTTCTTGCCAACCCCAAATTATTCTAAATTACGATAGAAGAAGAATAGATATGAAGGGTGTCCTGTAGCCAAAAATTCCAATTAAGAAACTGTATTTTTTTACTTTGCCATCCTACTAGTGATTTATGTCCAGCCTTTGAAATGTGAGAAAAATATATTAGGAACCAAGGTGTAAATCTACGGTTTCAGCAGCAAATATGAGGTGACTATAATGTTGCAAAACTGATCTTTAAGCAAAAATGCAAGATGACTGTATTAGTGGATTATATCAGCGATGCTGACACCAATTAAAGCATTATTTCATACAACTATTCCAAGACACACACACACACACACGCGTGACTTTAGGATCACATTCTGTTTCTTAATCTAACTGATAGTTGTCTGTTTAGGTTAACTAGCACTTTATCAACTGAGCTCTACTTAAAATGTTTACGATCGCAAGTAAATTAAGTGATGTGACTTCTGAAACAGTTTTATAAGAGAAGTTACAATACTTTGAACAGTTTAAATAATGCATAAGTGCTGTGTGTGACTACACTGAAGGCTAACATGATGGACAGAACAATGGTCCCCAAAGATGTCCCGGTCCTAATTCCTGGAATCTGTGGATATGTTGTGACATGGCAAAGGAGGATGAAGTGTACAGATGGAATTAAGGTGGCTAATTAAATTAAGCTACCCTAAAATAGGGAGATGATCTTGAGTTATCAGGATCAGGTAGGCCCACTGTGATCTCAAGGGGATTTATAAAAGTCGAAGAAGTAGGCAGAGGGGAGGTCAGAATGACGGCATGTGAAAAGGACTCAATCTAATGTAGCTGGGTTGGAATGTGGAGAAAGAGGACCAAGTACCAAGTGCTTTGGGAAGCTTCTAGAAACTGGAAAAGGCAAAGATTCTCCCCTAGAGCCTCTGGAAAGGAATGCGGCCATGTTGACACCTTAATTTTATCTGGTTTGTGGCTTATCTCAGACTTCTGACTTACAGAACTGTAAGGTGATAACTTTGTGTTTTTGGAAGCCAATAAGTTTGTGGTACTTTGTTATAGTGCCAATAGGAAATGAATGCAGCTAGCATGAGGAGGTATATTAAGTTCTGCCTTTTATAGATGACCCATCATGCAGATTTTCTGAGAATAAAAATATAGAATATTACTGAATATGTAATAATTATACCATTAGCCTGAGATTATTATATTGCTGATGAAATTAAATTGATCATTAAATTGATGAAGAACTCCTGATATCAGACCTGAAGGATGTTTTCCGAAAGGAATGTAAAAGTTAAAATACTTCCTAATGAAAGAAAATAATGTATCCAACCTAATGTATACTTTCTTGTCCCCAGTAAGTGTATTGTGCTTCTATTTATATGAGTTTATTGGACTTTGGGTTCCTGTGTCCAAATATAGTTTAAAAAGTTTTGTATGTTCTATATTTTACTGTATTTTTGCATTAATGTCAATGCAAACATTAATGCACAAAGTATAGAATGTACAGCAAAATAAACAAATGACTCTCTCCCCTTTTTTACTTTTGCAGTGTGGGAAATATTTATCAACTTTCCAGCAATTAAAAAAAAAGGCAAAGTAAATTATGATTGGCTGAGAGGGTAAAAGATACGACATGGTATAATTGACAAAGGTGGATTTTAAATGAGAAATAGAAACCTGTGTTCTTCCACTGATCTAGCCATTTTTTAAGTAAGTGACTGGGATGTTGCTTACCCTTCTCAGAATTATTATATAGGGAAAAAATGATTTTTCCTCCCAGTTTGAATGGCTCTTTCTCTTGTTTAAAGCATAACATTTATAAAAATATTTATAGAAAAACATTGAGCAAATTTTAAATATATAAAAAAACAAAGTAAAGCAAATCACCTAATAATATTTGGCTAATTACAATTTTATTTCAGTCTTTAAAATGTCCGTGCACATCCTTCGCTCACACCTAATTACAAAAGCCCTATTTAGCGTGTGGTTCTAAGAGTGGCCATGTGACCACTTTGGGCACAGGAGGCAAAGCAGGACAGGAGAACCCTGATGAGGATCGCATACCAGTCTGCCCTGATCTGGCCAGCTGATGATACTGGAGGCACTGGAACAAATTGTCCATCTGAGCTTCCATATGCTGGATCCCAGTGCCCTGATCTGCTCCCAAAGGCCCTGGCTGGGCCCCCAGAGGAAGGACCTATTCTAAGTCACATATCTGTCCCTGTCACATCATCAAGTGATATTTTCTTTTCCTTTTATATGTTTTGTTTTTCTAACTTACTGTATTCATTCTATTAATTCCTTAAGTGGTAGCTCAGTGTAACCAGTCAAATGACAAAGATTTATAACCTCCATTTTGCTTTTTTCAATCCTTACTCAGATGAAATGTCCAAAAATTATAATTCTTTATCCATGTATACCTTCCTCTATACACCTATAAAATATATGCATTGACATACATATGTAAACATATATATGCGTATACAATAGATAAGTATATTGTGATATGTACACACAGATTTTTTCAACTTTTTAAAGAGAATATTATTTATTTTACTGTACAACACATTTTTACTTAATATTAGATCGTTAAAAGCTCTACAAATCTATCAATTTATTGCTTCCTGGTCTTTATTGTTTATCTCTTCTCTTGTTTCAGCTCTGCTTTTTTCCCCTGCCCCATTGCATCTCTTTTGTCTATCTTCAGTCTTGTTCCTCCTAATTTGTATTTGTTTCTGTATTAATTAACTCAGGCAATCATAACAAAATTCATGGACCGTGTAACTTAAACAACAGGGATTTATTTCTCACAGTTTTAGAGGCTAGGAAGTCCAAGATCAAGGTACTAGCCAATTCAGTTCCCTGGTGAATGCTTGCTTTTCCCTTCCTGGCTTACAGACAGCCACTTTCTGGATGTATCCTCACTGTGCCAGGGAGGGAGGGAGGGAGGGAGGGAGAGAAAGGAAGAGAGCACGTGCAAGCTCTCTCTGGTGTCTCTTCTTACAAGGGCCCTATTCCCATCATAAGGTCCCCACCCTCATGAGCTCAATTAAACCAAATTACCTTCCAAGGGCCCCGTCTCTAAATACTATCACATAAAGGGTTAGGACTTCAACATAAGAATTTTGGAGGTACATAATCCAGACCACGGCCTCTCTTTCTTTGGTTTTCCTATTTTCAACTATTATTATTAATTATTATTATTAGATTTCTAAACATCCTACGTCTTCCCTCTGCCATTCTTGATTCTACCAGGTGTTGTAGTCTCCTCAGTCCCCTCCAGTTCTCAGTCACCTCTTTCTCCAAAGTCACCTTATGTGACTCCTAAGAATATTATAGCATCTGACGCCTGAATATTATAGCATCTTTTTTTCTGAAACCCTCCAATACTACAGACTTAGTCTACACTCCTTCCCTGAAATGTTTCTAATGACAGTACAGTCATCACCTGAGTTGGTCCTTCTTCAAGACAGTTTAAAGGTCATGAAGATTGCTTGACTGCTGTGCTCACTCTGTACTGTAAAGTGCTGAAACAACAAATTTTAGAATATAGAAATTATATGTATATATATATATATATATATATACACACACAGAATAATATATATATATAATATGTAATATATAAAATATTATTGCAGAGAATGTTTTTTTGAACTCTTTTTTCTATAATAACATAGATTGCCAAAATCTATGATATTTTATATTGGCTGTGATATCCAAAGACCATTCTTCCTAGATTTATTGAATACATTATGTAAAGTAAAACTTAAAATCATTTGTTTCAGAGTTTTTAAACAGAATTTAGGCAAGTTTCATTAAGAAAAATTTACTTTGAGCCATCTAGTACTCACTCGGTAATAAAAGGAAAAACTTATGAAATGACAAGACTGAATAGTACATGGATATCCCTGGTTTGAAATTGTCAAGGCATGAGTCACCCTTTTAGATGAAATGCACTCACCGACTTCAAAGACGGCTTTTGTGTGACTCTGGAGATATGTAACAGTTAGGAATAGCTGGTTTCTCTCAGAAAGCATCTCATTCCATTTCCAGACCAGTGCTAAGGAGGATTTCATGTGTATGCAAAAAGGTATTTTTAACACAAATTTGGTATTAGAACCCTGGAAGTGCTGACTCTTCTGAGGGTAAAATTGTGGCTTTCAGAAAGAAGTAAACTAGGACACTCTGTCAGCATCCTGGAAATGATTTCCATTCTTTTGCTAAAGGAAATGCCAAACATTTTAAATGAAAAAACAACACATTAACTCAGTGAAAAGGCTAGAATGTTCTAATCAATAAACATTACAAGAATAGTTTATTCTTAGCTAATACATGTTTATGTCTCTAAATTATTCACAACAAAACATACTTTGTAAAAACTTTATTTTCTAAGACATGAAATATTTAAAATAACAATTGCTTCAAATCAGATTGTGTTTAATTGTTATTGATCTCTGTTCTACCTAAATACTCAACTCAGAGTCTGACCTTCAGATGTTTTTCATAGTACACATTTCTCCTGCAAATTCCGCAGTTTACTTTTCTACATATTAATTTTTCATCTAATACCAGTATTTTCTCTAATTTATTGGATAAATTATTAGATAAGAATAAAAATTTTATAAAAGCACATTTTGACAAAATACATTTCATTGGCCAAAAAAATAAATTTAATGTAATTTTTATAGAGACTTGGTACAGTGAAATTTCAGAGAAATTATCTAATATATCCTTTGAACTCAGATTTTATCTATTGATGTATTTCAATTTACTGTATAATTTATCATTTATAACTTATTTATATGTGCATAGTTAGCCATGTTAACTGGAAGTCTTTTCTGGAAGCTCTGGAGGTTGGGCAGGTATTATTAACTTCATTTTGTATAACAGTAAACTGACATCATACAAGTTCACAGACTTGCCTACCAGAGCAGACTTTGTAGCAGCTGAATCAGAGTGGAGTATCCCCTGTCCTCTTCCATCTGTCATGCCTCTCTACCAACCAGCCTCCACACCCCCTTGACCCTGGATCTCAACTGATGGCCTTGCCTCACCTTGCACTTCTAAAATTTGTGAAATCAATGGGACAGTTCCTATCTCATGTCACCTCCACCAAATCTGTACATGAACTTGTATCTATATTTCAATCCCTTTTCTCTTCTGAAATTATAATGAAGGAACATCCTTGCTATTATCCACACCTTGTTCTCAGGGTTACCTTCGCAGACCCTCCCAATTCCTTCCCTTAATTGGCTACATCATCAAATTATTCCTTCCTAATGGATCATTCCCATGCATGTGTGCTCTGGTGACTCTCATCTTTCAAAAAACATCCCAGGACCCCACCACCCATTTACTCTGCTCAAATGCAACCTATTTCTGTCATCTCAGCAAATGATACCACCATTTACACAAATCAGAAAACTGAGAGAGATTCATTACACCTTCCGCATCCTTACTCTTCACATCACTCCCCAAAACAACTTTAAAATGTGTTTACTGCTTTCATCTCTGCTGGCACCACACTAGTTCACATCAGCACGATCTCTTCTACAGTGGTTTCCTCTGCTCTGTTTGCATCAGCAAATGTCCTTCTCAAATCATTTACCATATACCAGCCAGCAGAAACGTCTTAGAAATATAAATCAGTAGATGTTATTCTTTGCTTTCAAAACTTTTCAGTGAATTTTAGTTTTGTGTATAATAAAAGTCGAAGTTCTTGCCATGGCCTCTAAAATCCTACCTGATCTTACCCAGCCTCTCTCTCCTGTTTGATCCTCACATCTACTCACCAAGCTATTCTTTCATGCGTTCCCTTCCTCAGAGATGCCACACCCTCCTCAGGACCTTTGAACATGTTGTTATTCCTTTTGTCTGAAATGTCCTTCTCTCCCATTTTTCTATCACTACCTCTTTATCCTTCATGCTTAAATCTCATCCTATTAAAAACAATGCTTTCTTCCCTAAAGTAGATCTCTATCCTGCCAACCTATTTTCTCATACTCTTCAAAGGCAATATTTATTAGTTTACTCATGTCTTTTTTTCTCATCTCCAACTAGACTGTAAACCCTACTTCAGTCAGAAGATTGCCTGCTCATTCACCTTTGGATCCTTAGTTTTTAAAATATTGCCTGGCACGTAACCCAGAATATATACCAGAAAACATAAGACAAATATATTCACGGACTAAAATTGAAACAAGTCAGGGTCTTAAAAAGTGTTTTAAAATTTTTAATTGAAGTATGACATACATAGGTAAGGTTGCACAAGCTGTAAGTGTACAGACAAATTACCAATAATTCAGCATACCCAGGTAACTACCACCCATATATAACAGAATATTACTGCATTCCACAAGCCTTCCTTGTATACCTTCACAGTCCCTTCCTGACCCTCAGATGTAACATCTTTTTTTCTGACTTCTTAACAATATAGATTATTTTTTTCTGTTGTATTTTATATAAATAGAATCATACAGTACTGTCTCATTGTGTTTGGCTTCTCAACATTACTTTTGGGAAAACCATCTATTTTTTGAGTGAATCAGTATTTTAGTCACTTTATTGATGTAGAGTATTCCATTGTCTGAATAGACCACAAGTTATTCATTCTATTCTTCAAGTGCATTTGGGCTGTTTCCAGTTATTAACTATTACAAATAACAAAACAATGAATATCCTTGTATCTGGTTTCTGGAAAACATGTGTGTGCCCTATTATTAGGTATATACAGGGAAGAGAATGCTGTGCTATAGGATATGCATATGTTTATCACTAACAAATACAGCCAAATACTTTTCCAAAGTGGTTGTACTAATTTACACTCCCACATCATTGTATAAGAGTTACTCTTGTTAATCCTGTTAATTTTAGACATCCTGGCATACACATAGGGATATCTCATTGTATTCTTCCTCAAAGTATATTTTTATACTTAAAACTACAGTAAAATCAAAGGAATAATACAATTAATGTTTGTGCCCTACAACTGGATTCATCGTTTTTTAGGGGTTTTTTTGTGTTTTATTTTTTATTATTATTATTTTTTTTTGGCCACATTTGCTATGTTGATAACTAGCCATCTTTATTTTCCTGAATATTTGAAAATAATTTGTAGGCATTAGATGCAGACTTTTAATGATTGGAAATTGAAAGGACTTCTGAATTTATAGATTTGGAAATTTTGACATTTCATGAACATTTTCTTGATTAACGGTTTTCCAAGTAGAATGGTAAGATGCAATATAAATACAATGCATTAAGCATATTTATTTCAGATCCTAGAGAAACAAATTATGCTTTGCAACTTGTGAGGATAATGGATAAATGAGAAAAACAAAGACCATGCTAAAAGTAAACAAGCTCATTCATTTTGTTCATCATCTTTAAAACATGAATCAGGCTTGAAATGCCATTTGTAGATAGTGCCACCATAGGGACAAAAGAGGGATAATACTTTTCTTTGTATCATCCCTTATTAATTAGTACAAAGATTGTTATTCACCACCAAAGCCTGGTAGTTTGGACTCCAAGAAGCAAATGTTTGCCTTTCTTTTTAACTTCAACACTTTTCTCCTGTTGGTAATACTATTGGAATAATGGGTACAACCAAATAATCGTTCCATGCTTTCCTATGAAGAAGCTCTGATAAGATTTTAAACTCTGCTTCCAACAAAACTTTTGCTAGGGATACTGGATATTTTTTTCCTTTCCCTGATTATGTTTATGAATAATGTATATAATTCATCCCTATAAACCAGCCATGGAATAACTGAGAAGCTACAAACCGTTTTTGTGAAATACTGGTTTAGTGGTTATGTTATATTAGGAAACTTTTTTTTTAAAAGATATTTACTTATGAACAAGTATTTTGGATATTTGTTGAGCTGTATATTCTGAATGTCAGAAATTTTACTTTATTTTTGTCTGATAGACTTGCATTTAATCAATAAATCAATAAAATACTTTGTTTTAATTTGATGAGTTATCTTAAAATCATCATGTTAAAATAGGGAAGGCTTATGCTCTAGCATTTAGAGAGGGATATGAGATCACCACACAAACTTTAATAAGCAATTTCATTTTCCTGTAAAATAGAGTCCCTCCATTTTTAATATACCCAACTGTTCGTTATAAAGAGTTGTCTGCTTTATCTGTATGTATCAAGTTATCTTCACTGGAAATTCTAACTGGGCTGTTTTCACTATAATTTAAATTCTCAAAATGATCTTGTGTGGCAGTGCAAATAATCTGTTTAACATGCTAATATATACCTCAAGTGTAAACATGATTTACAAAGTGTAACTATTAAAAATTATTTTCCATGCTAAGAATTTTCAAAAAGATTTACTATAAACTGTATGCCCATGAGCCTAGTGAGCTTAGTGTTGTAATTTTTGTTCAGTTAGATCTTTTAGAGTTAGCTTCATTTTATCCACAAAACTACATAACATTTTAAAAGAGAAAATAATATTACTTATTCAAATGCTTGAGATGTTAGGGCATTTCCTGTACTATATGCCAATTTACTTCATTATTTATATTTTAAAATTTGGATTTTCTTCTCATTTGTGATATTAAATGAACGTGGTTGTGCAAAAGTATAAACTGCTTAACCTATCTTGGTACAGAAGGACATCTGATCTTACTGATAAATTTAATTTCAAATTTCCAAGTGCATATTTATTATTAATTCATTCTAAATATAAAGACTGCCGGACTATGACAATATCAATAACTTGTAGGAAAAATACTTTTTCACTTTTGTGGGTTTTTTGCTACTTATTTATAATATATAATATTATTTGTTCATTGATTTGCTTTTTCCTGTCTATCTCATTTTGAGTCCCTTGTACTTTTGCCACTTTGGATCTGTAGGATCTTGGATCCCCCAGTGCTCTTTTATTGACCATTTGCTTCTCTCTGTATACTTTCACTTCTTTGTTCAGCTCATTAACTTTCATGATTATCACTCATGTAATTTTACGTCTCCATGTATCTAACTCTGTCCTTTAACCTCTGATCTGATCTTTTATGTCCAGCAATGAACAGATCTTCTCCCCCAGATGATGCTGGTCTTTCTCTCAAACTCATTAGGTATATAACACTCTTTGATTTTTAAATACTTACATTACTCTAAAAGGGTATTAATTTATAAACTATTTAGGATACCTCTTTTGTGATCTAAGAGTTTTGATTTGTTTTTATAACAAATATAAATGATATGTGCTCTGCATTCTTTTATTTTTCTGTGACCAACAAGATGTAGTATAAAGAGTATGAGATTTAAAATTAGGCAGATATTATTTTGAAGTTTGATTACATTAATATTTGTATCACCACAGGCACATTGTTTAATTTTCTATTTATAAAATATGCGCCACACTAACTGAAAGGATTAAAATGTTATGTTTCTTGCACACAGCACAGGGTCGAGCATAGCGAAGGGACTCAGTGAAACGTGGGTCTTCATCATTTTTATTACATCAATTTAATCTTTCAATTTTTCTATGTATAACATTGGCAGCTCCATGATTCCTTTAAAGTGAGAAGTCTGAAATAACCGTTGAATATTTCTTCTCTGATTTGTTTCCAATGTTATCATTTTTGTCATTAATGTATCTTGAGATAATCAAATTTTTTATATTTCAATGACTATCACTGGTCAGTATCCTTAATCTCTCCTATTTGGTTTTACGATAGCTTTTGTAACAATTTGTTCTCCGTTTCTTTTATTATAATTGTTTTTTCTTACATTTTTTTTTTTCTTTTACAACCAAATGTTCTACAAACTGCTTGAGGGCAAACATCACATTATTCATTTCTTTTGTATGTCTCCCTAGTCTGGTCTTGAGTATGTTATGTGGTCGATAATACATTTTTATTGGTTGGTTTGGAATTTGTAAATCCAATTCTATTTTGACATTTAGGTCTGATGCACACTCAATATAATTATACTTTTATGTTACCTAGGTATATTTTATTTCAAAATCAACTCTCTCAAAAATGTGAGAATATTTTGAAATTACTTTAGCTCACCAGAACTACTAATTAAATGCATTGCCTACATTTATTTTATTATTGATTATATGTGAATAAGTATGCATACAACTCTTGAAAATAATAACCTGCAGTTTGCTGATGAAAAGGGAAGTTTATCCAAAAAAGCCAGCCCTTTTTTGAACTCATTTCGATGAGTGAAATATTCAATAGCTAGAATCTCTTTATTAAAAAAAAAAAAAACAGTTGCTTTTCCTATTTAATAATGTAGCAATTTTGCTATATTTTTTAGATTATTATAGATTTGCTAAATATTTTATTTTCTTCAGGAATAGTGTAGAGAAAATAATAAATCTATATTATCCAATTAGAATATAAAATTATGTGTATAGCTAATATAATATTAAAATATGATAAACTTTTCCCTTTCTCATCCAGATTTATGAACTGTTAATCTTCTTTCAAGCTTCCATATTTTTAGCGATTAAAGATTAGAAGAGCAACTAATATTTATAAAATTATGACATATGTTTTTCTCTGAGCAAGAGCATTATTGGATATAGTATTTATGTCTCATCATAAGTAAATTAATCTGAACAGAACAGCTGTCCAGAAATATGTATATAGTCTGTTTTAATGACCAGTCACCTCCACTTACATGCCCAGTTTCAAAAGTGATGTTTCCATTGTCTTTCTTTTAAGATGTAAGTCAAATTAGAGCATATAGTAGTTCAGTCACAAAATAAAATTAATTTATTTTCCTTTCTGAAACACATTGCTTTTTTTTATGATAGCCACTTAGCATCTGTTCGGTATTTACTATAGGTTGTTGTTATTGTACAACAAGGAAACAAAATCCTGTGTTCCATAGTACTGTGTGCACACCTTCTCTGTTGTGTAAGTGTCATGGAGATGAATTTAGCTATTTATTGACATGGTGGGACAATTCATTAGGAAATTCTTTTCTCTGTCTAGTAACATTCTCTTCCCCACAGCCACACTTGTGGTTGGAAGCACACTTCCCTCTTTCTAGGCCTTTGTTCTTTTCTTCCTCTCTTCTTAAACTTAACCACATGGGGAGCTACAGCCTTCAGAACAGTGCAACTGGTGATAACCTGTATAGTTTTTTACTACCCTTCACTAATCAGCACAGTGAAAAAAATATATAAAAATTCAGTCCCATAATTCCAGCTCACCAATTCAACTTCAGTAGACCTTTTGCTAATATATAATACTGTTTATTTATCTCATAAAAATTATTTTGATTGTATTCATCTGTATTATGAGAATTTGCTATGAGATTTTTAAAATATACTAAAATCAGAAACAGTTCATCTAAATGCAACAAACCATCTAAATAAATTGTGTATATAGCAGGGTTCA
Organism: Phocoena phocoena; assembly: GCF_963924675.1. Lineage (NCBI taxonomy): Eukaryota > Metazoa > Chordata > Mammalia > Artiodactyla > Phocoenidae > Phocoena > Phocoena phocoena. The sequence goes on along the minus strand of NC_089221.1, from coordinate 16,879,848 downwards.
AATTTTGAGTTTCTCAAATGTTCTGTAGAAATTAGCCAGTAAAGCTATCTGGTCTTGGGTGGATTGTTGCTGTTGTTTGTATTGGAAGGTTTTCATTACTGATCAAATCTCTTTACTCCTTATTGGTCAGTTCAGGTTTTCTTCCAGATTCAGTTTTAAAAGATTTTATTTCTGGGAATTCAAACACTTCTACCTTGTCCCATTGGTTGATATACAGTTGTTCATAGTAGTCTCTTATGATCCTATATGTTTCTGTAGAATCAGTTGTAATGTCTGCTGTTTCATTTCTAATTTTATTTGAGCCTTCTCTTTTATTTTTCTTAGTCGAGTTAAAAGTTTGTCAATTTTATTTTTTCAGAAAAAATAATTTTGTTGATCCTTTCTATTGTTATTGTTATCTAGTCTCTATTGCATTCATTTCTGCTCTGATCTTTATTATTTCCTTCCTTCTGCTAATGTTAGGCTTAATTTGTTCTGTTTTTTTACTTCCTTGAGGTGTAAAGTTGATTATTTGAGATATAATTTCTTAATAGTTTCTCTTGCTTGTCAGAATTGTGGGGAAAATCTGTTGTGTCAGTCCACCTTATATTCCCACATAGAAGATAGATATTGTTAAACTTGTTCACTTACATTGAGATAGGACATGTTTTAAATTTATTTATTTTAAATTTTATTTTATTTTAAATTTTTATTTAAAATAAAATAAAATTTATTTATTTTAAATTTATTTATTTTAAAATTTCAGAGGATTGAAGTTTCAATTTTTATATAATAGTTTATACCATTAAGTTATGCTTGCCTTGTTCACTTTTATTTAACTTTGTGTCAAGTAATGCAGTTTTATTTTTTTAATGTAGGTTTAGAAGAATGCATAAAGTACAAAATGCCATATAATCCCACCACTCAAAGATAATCTCTGTAAACACTGTGAATATTCTTCAAAGCATGTATAAGTAGAGTCACTTTATTATGTTACATATTGCACATACATGCGTTTTAAGCACTTTGGCACAAAAAAATACATTACTGGATGTTCTAATAATATTAAATATTTCAATATAATATAATTTAATGCCTTTCTCTATTTCATGGTTGTATCAAAATGCATTTATCCAAGCTATTACATTTGGGTCTTTAGTTTATTGCTACTGCCAACATTATTTTGGTCATTTTTGTTCATCCCTTTTTGCATTTCAGGTTATTTCCCTAGCTTAGTTCCCATAATGGAATTACCTGAAACCCATCAACATTTTTTAAGATCTGTATATACAGTTCCATATTATACTTCATACAATTTTTTTCAAGTTAATTTCAACTTGCCTGCATGACTAAATAATTGTGTGTACTATCATTAACTACTGAGCTGGCTGAATACATTTTATAAAACAACATATGGAAATATTCTTGATATGTCCTCTTTTGATATTCTGTAATGTTCCAGCTCTAAAAAGTTTTAGGGCTTCCCTGGTGTCGCAGTGGTTGAGAGTCCGCCTGCCGATGCAGGGGACACGGGTTCGTGCCCTGGTCCGGGAAGATCCCACATGCTGTGGAGCGGCTGGACCTGTGAGCCATGGCCGCGGAGCCTGTGCTCCACAACGGCAGAGGCCACAGCAGTGAGAGGCCTGCGTACAGCAAAAAAAAAAAAAAAAAAAAAAAAAAAAAAAAAATTTAGTCAAAGATAGACCTCATAATCATTTAAAAAATCTGGGAATTACTTTTTGTCTTTCACACCAACTGCATCTTTGTTTTATACCTTAAAGTGAAAAGATAGATTGAAATGAAAACCACTTGATAATTTTTACTCTTCTAAATTTTTTTTCAAAAATGCATAAAATAACATGAAAATATGTTGTAGAAGTGCAAGAAGCAAGCTGGTTTGTTAAAAACTTCACAAATACAAATAAACTCATGGTTTTATGTGAGGAATTATCTAACCTAAATGAATGAACAGGAATATAGGGATTGACCTGTCCACATGAATTGGTTTTACTAAGGCTTATTGTTAATGTTTCTTTTTTTTTTTTTTTTCCTTTTATATCTCTTCATAGCAGTAATCTGGATCACGTTTAAACTTAAGATCAAAAATAAATGGTAAAAATCTAAAATCCAAGGAAATACAACGTGTTCCTTTGTCATTACATAGTGAGTCACAAAAGGGAGAGGATAAAAAGCTCAGTGGTTTCCCTGGTGTCGCAGTGGTTGAGAGTCCGCCTTCTGATGCAGGGGGCACGTGTTCGTGCTCAGGTCCGGGAAGATCCCACATGCCGTGGAGCGGCTGGGCCTGTAAGCCATGGCTGCTGAGCCTGCGCGTCCGGAGCCTGTGCTCCGCAATGGGAGAGGCCACAACAGTGAGAGGCCCACATACCGAAAAAAAAAAAAAAAAAGAAAAGCTCAATAATATCTTTCTTTGGCAAATTAGATGAGAAGTCATATCATTTTGAATGGATCGTGTATAATGAATACTTTAAATAGCATTCTCTGAGACTTACTTAAACATTACATGGAATTGCCTTAAGATTTTCTGGAAAATATATGATAATACCATCTAACTTGGAGCTTGATACCAACCAGACCTAAATATGTCAAATAATCTTAAAGGAAATTAATTTTATGATTTTTTTTTACTTATTCTAACGTATGGATTTATCACTTTCTAAATGTACCATTTACTAATTATGGATACTTTATACATTAAATATGGATTTAATCACTGGATTCATATGACATCTTTTAAAATTAATTTATTAAATGTTTGTAAATAGTAAATGTGACTTGAAAATATGTTTCTATCTTTAAAACTAGAATCTGATGTTAATGTGTAAGACTAGAGAGACAAATGAAGGTAACAGAATATTCTGTAACTAAACAATTTTACACATAAACATTTATCATACAATTAAGGAGACTTCACACTCAAGGTTAAAGAGAAGATCCTATAATTATGGCAACATTGGAGAAATCTGTTAAAATCTTACCTCTTCAAACAAAATAATAATGTAGTAGGAATCAATCATAAAAGGATAGATCATAGAAAACCAGAAGGAATTATAATGGAATATTTATAATGCCTATGGAAGGGAGGTTAATATAAGCTTGAAATTTTTAGGAAAAACTACTGCTGAGAATAAATGGTTATATTTGAAAAACTATAAACTTAACACCCTACAGAATTTTAAAAAATAAATGAGGCTAACAAAATATTTACTACAATCTTGATGAAGGAGTAACAATTTTATTATGCTATAATTAAAAAAAAAATGGAAAACCTCATGACTTGTAATCATTATTATAAAATAACATTATTATATAAGTAATGTGTAGAAATATTAAATGAATCAAAAAGGACAGTAGGAAACAAAGCAAAGAACGTAATTACAAAGAATGTAATCACTACAAATTCTAGCCTTACATAATTAATGGTATTAAAATTATGCCAAGATGAGATATCATTTCTTCAAGTTTAACTTTGAAACAAAGTTCAGCTCTAGTCACATTGTGTTGAAGTGGACACCCTCTTATAATGATACTCTATGTTGGTTTTAACCATTTAGAAGGCAATTTCACAACTGATTTATTAAAAGTGATACAATGTATATATCCTTCTGTTCACCCTCTCCACTTCTGGAAATCCATCTCCAAGAAACTGCCCTAAATATGGAAAATATGTTTCAGGCACCTGTAGTTATAGTAACTAAACAATGAAAATAATCTAAATGTTTAACAAAATTTAATATTGTTTAAATAAATGTTAGATAAAATGTTATGTTCACAATTTAAAATTGGGTTTTCTTAGATTAACAAATGGAAAACTTAGCAAGTAGGAAAATAAATATTTGCAAATTTTAAATAGAGTATAATTACAACTATATTTATAACATTTCTATAGGAAAATACCTATTTTCATATTGATATCTTTTATTAATTAAAAATTTTTCTATTACTAAATATACAAGAGAAAATTTAAGTAAAGATAATATTGTTTAAATTACATGTTACACACACCCATATACAATTACACACAAATACACAAACTCTCAAATACACAGTGGAAGAAATGTGAATATTCATCCCAAGAGTGATTTCCTACTCTATGGCTTCTCTTTCTTCCCTTCTTTAATCCACTTTTACACTCTTTTTTTCATCCTTCATTCACTTTCCCTTCCTTCTTCCTGTTTTGCCTTCTCTTTTTCACTCCATTTTACCCATGCATTTCTCTTTTTCTTCTGAATAACAACTATTGTAGAAATATCAATAGTATAGTAAGAACAACAACAGCAGCAAAACAATTGAGACATTGTTGAGTTAAACAAGGGGAAATTATTTAGTGGTACAGGAGGAGTTCATGGCAGAATTGTCAACAGTGTTATTCAAGGGTACCTTTGCAAATGACCCAAAAAGTAATACCACATCATACTGTTTTAGAAATTTAACCATTCCCCATAAAATAAAACAACAGAGTATAGTATAATATAAAACATCACATGTGAGTTTATGTCTCATTTGTTACTCTCAGCTTCCCCACATTGGCTCAAATAAACTCCATTTAGAGTTGAAAGGATGATTGTCTGTTACGTGGGGATCTCAAGGATTCTATTAACAGACTCTTAGTATGTTATAGGGACTACTTTACGTGTACTTTTCTTCTTTTACATTTTGACATTTTTAAAGTATTTATTCAGCCAATATTCCTTGGTTCCTATCAAGTTTCTGGCATGTGCCTGGCACAAAAGGCATATGGGTAAGACTAGAAAGACCTAACCCCTCTCCTTAGATACCTTACAGTCCAGCTTTGAAGCTTAACCGTGACAGGTCATGCATGAGTTATAGTTGTAACTACCTAGGGTCTTTATTGAATAGCCCAACATGGTTCCAGGTCACTGGTTGAGGGTATCTGTTCTACTTTGGTCATTTAGGGATTTAGAGTACCCAGAGCTCTGCCCCAGTCAACATAAGGCTTCATTCGTCTTGGATGTCACTATCTAGTCACCTGAAAATAAATAGGATTAAATATCCCAAATGGAAAATTCAGTGGGCTGGCCAAACATCATATGGTCATTCCTAAATGCAAAGGAAGCTGACAAAAGTAGTTTAGTTGTGAGCCCAGAAAAAAGAGAGCAAGACTTATTTCTAAAAGACTTTTTCATGAGGACCTATATATCTACTATACTTTCTAAACATGGACTCATCAATGAGACAGATATTTAAGCATCATAATCATTGATAAAGATCGTCCCACTTTCAGTTATCCACAGATCACATTTTAATAGACAATATCTCCTTAATAAAAATAAAGATTGTATTTTCTCAGACAAATCATCTAACTCTGAAAATAAGTAACCCTCTATTTACATCACCTCACAATTATAACAGATGATGGAAGAAAGGGAAAAGAAATATACATACAATCCTTCTCAGATGCACAAAGTCATACCAATGTCACCTCTTAAATAAATTACAGGCATGATTTTACCTAAAGATCAAATACTGGAGTATTGGAATTTTACTGACAATTTATTTTTGTGTATAGCAAATATTTGATATCTACATAATAAAGGATAACTAAAACAACTCCATATATCTAAATAGAAACACTTAGCTCTTAGCTGGCTGCAATGTACATCTTAATTTAAAACTTATGAAAGGGTATGTAAAGATTACAGATTTTTAAATAAACCATTATATGTACTAACACATGTAGATAACACATATAACTAATACATTGTTCCCCAGTTATTAAAATATTTTCATATATACATGTTTCACATATACATTCCATGTTTCATATATTTCACATTTCATATATTATGTGTCATGTGTGTGTTTTGTATATATGTGTGTTTCACATATATGTATTTCCAGAGGTCTGAATCACTAGGAAAGTACAAAACTAATTTTCAATGATTTTCTTGTCCATCTTCATCAAATTAAATTCATATTCCTCAGTGCTGATATCTCCTTATAATGGTCAATGAAAAGGGTCAGAAGATATTCAATTTCTATAGCATGAAAAACATAAAAAGAGACTTTTCAACACTTTGCTAAACTGAGGAACAGATTTTATTTTTCCCCAGACACTTACTAGGGCAGAAATAGAACTTAACTAAAAGGGGTAATATAACTATCTATAGATATGAATATGAAGATATGTAAAATTCACTTTACAAAGAAGTCAGATTTTTATCCACCTTTACTCCTTGAGATTTTACTAAGGTATTCTTAGTTCATAGTTTTCTGCTCTTGAGATTCTTATATGAATTATGTATGACAACTCAAAACAAGAAGAGTTGAAGTGTGAAAATCTCTGAGAAAGATTAACATCCATGAATAGTCTAAAGATAAAGCTGCATATTATTCTCTACTCTACGTCAATATTTAACATATTTGTTAAAGTTAGGAAACTCTATGATGTTTAATGACAAACATGCTTCACTTCCAAATATAGCAGATATATGGGAAAATGCCCTGATATCTTGTTGGTCCTGAGCTCTGTTGCACTGGAGATGAAATACAAGGGCTCTAGAAACTGCTATCAGGAAGTTTCAAAAAATTGACGGTAAGCTACCTGAGACTAGGGATTCGGTCTTAAATCCTACCCTTGTGTCCTTAATGACTAGCACATGCCAGGAACTCGGTAGGCACCAGGCAATACTGGCTGAGTGAATTCATAAAAAGTCAAAAATGTGGAAGAAATAGGACATGTAAAATAGCCCTTATAACATATTGAGAGCCTGGTAGGATGACCCTAGGAATCCCCAGGTAAATGACACTCAGTCTCTCAACTCTAAATGGAGTTTACTTTAGCCAGTTTGTGTAAATTTGGGACGACTGAGAATAATGTACATGACATAAACTCATGTGTGATGTTCTGTATTATACCATATTCTCTTGTTATATTTTATGAAGAATGTTTAAATTTACAAAACAGTATGATGTGGCATCACTTTGTCAGGTCATTTACAATGGTACCCTTGAGGAATATCACTAACCATTCTGCTATGTGTCCTGACTGCCATGACCTCCTCTTGTACCATTAAATAATTTACCTTTGTTTGATTAACTCAACAATATCTGCATCTAGTCTTTCTGTTATTCTGAAGTTACTGTTGACAGTTGTTTAATACATTGGTTATGCAGAAGAAAAAGAAACATTATATGCACATTTTTTTCCTCCTTATAATCACAAAGATTCTACCGTAAGGAAGTATAAAATATACCTATACTAAAAACTAAACATTAGACAGTAATTATTCCTCATTCCTATTATAAAAGAATTGGTTAGACACATTGTTAACTATTTGATAAGGAGTTTCAAGGGAGAATAATTTAATACCAAATGATTTCTTAGTATCTATAATTTGAAATCCAACCAGTACTGAATATAAACAGTCACTAAATATTGCAGGACACTTTTCTGAAGGTCCTGTGCAGAAATTTATAGGGAGGCTTACCATCGTATTAAACAATAAGTTTGCTACTAATAAATATAGTTAACACTAACTGCTGATGATTAAAAATTATTATGCCTGGCATTTCTAGCCCAAGAAATGTAATTGAAGCGTTACCTTTAGAACCCCCTGCTACAAGTAAATCGTTATTTAGACAGCGGGCAGATCAAAAAAATTGAAATTGAGCATATGTTTTTATCATTATGTAAATACATTTTATTAGTAAGTATGGAAAGAGTTAGCTAAACTTCATTTCAATTTGCTATCTAAATTATACATAGGATTGGCTTTCAGCTGAAGAAAGAAAACCTATATTTCCAAGAGTATCTTTTGATATTTTGATACTTTTCCCTTAATTTAAGTAAAACTTAGTTTATAAAAGTTTATTTTTCCTTACAAGTATGCCTCAGGCATATAAACAAAGATATTATATAACCAATTTTCAACTAATTATGGAATAGCATGCTGCTTGAGGTATGTATTTTTTAATCATAAAAATGCCCCTTAATATGTTCAGAATTTGATATTTTGAGAAAAAATAAATCAGTATATCCATGCTTGGATATCTGAAACTTTATATGATCTTTGTAATGAAATGTTTCATAAAAAATATATATAGTTACCACTGGCATATTATTTTTTGTAGAGTGTTATCCTGGTCAGCAAGTTTATCTACTGGATGAATAGATCCATGACCCTGTGTGTACACTATTATGCCATACAACTACTCATCAGGGACTTGTAGCCATTTGTGGCTTTCCTGTTCATTCTTAAATTTTCTCTCATTCTACTCTTAACTTTTTCAACTTTGGTTCTACCATCTATATTTCCATTAAAGTTTTTAGCAACTGGTAATACTCACTATACATAATAAAATATGTGTACTGCTTCTTTGGTTTTCAAGCTCACCTGGCCACTCTGTCATATTTAAAGTTAAGAGCCAGACTTCTCTCTTTACCCATCCTCTTAGGAATTTTTAAAATCAGTATAAAATCAACACAAGCACAGATTACAATTAATTCTCTGCACAGAGGTGGATAAAATTTAAATTATCTCACCACATTAACCAGATGATGAAATTGTTAAAATTATTGATATAGGTTTTTTTTTTTTTTTTTTTTTTTGTTTCGGTACGCGGACCTCTCACTATTGTGGCCTCTCCCGTAGCGGAGCAGCGCAGGCTCAGCGGCCATGGCTCACGGGCCCAGCCACTCCGCAGCATGTGGGATCTTCCCGGACCAGGGCAGGTCCCCTGCATCGGCAGGTGGACTCTCAACCACTGCACCACCAGGGAAGCCCAGCATTCTTTTTGAATTTTGTTCTTTTGTTGGTTATTTCCATGATGCTCCAGTCAGTTTCAGGGCCTCCATTTCTTGCATCTTGACACTGTCATGACATAATGAGCCCTTCGGCTCACTGTCCCCCAAACTTCACTTGTCTGCATTTTACAGTAATATCTTTAATTTCCCAAAACTCCTTTTTCTGAGATTACTACTTTTCCTAATAGATGCTTCTTGTTTTGTTGATATAGTTTTCAAATGTGTGTGTGTATTTGAAAAAATAAGAAAATTTGAAAAAAATATATATGTATTTAGAATATCTATATTCTATCTATATTCTGCTTTCCAGAAATCTATTCAGCTTGATCATCTTGATCTCTTCTTTCTGCTATGTGTTTTCTTTAAATGAGTGTTTTTTTTTTTTTATTGTTCCAACATATTTATGAATTAAGGACATGTTTAGTATAAACCTCTGTAGAGTTTTATCTACAGTTGTGCTGGTCTGTCTTCCAAATATGACAGCCCAATTTGGCATATTTATATTGTACCCAGTAAAAACTTCATCTCCCAAATATGGATCAACATGTCTAGCTTTTCTCTCAATTTTCATATCAAATATACAAATATAGGACTGAAATCTTAATTGCTGCTTCTCTTCACAGCACTAATGCATATACCTGTGAAACTAAACAAACAAAATAATCAGTTTAATTCTGTTAACAGCTTTTTCACCTCTTACTTTTCTAAAATTTATTATATTAGCAAATATCAACATAGTCACTAATAAGTAATAGTTATTTGAAAAGCAATATGTATTGTTCCTATGTATCTATTCAGAATCATAAATGATCCAAATGCTAGCTTTCATTGACATTTTTAGTGTGTTTACTAAGTTCAGATAACGTAATAAGGCCTGAAATGAATGCAAAGATATGGTAGTCAAATTCTATGAATTCATTGATTATAGTCTTCTAAAAATAGGTACTTCAAAGTAATAGCTATGATTTCAATAGTTTTTACTTTAAAATCCTCTTCAACTTTTTCTTTGTTTAAAAGATTTCACTTTTCCTAAGAAAAATTAAAACTCCAGTAACTATATTGATTATGTTTTCCATTTAACTCCCCACTCCGCTCACCCTCCCCCAAATACACATAACATACAGACAAAAATCAAAGCAAACCTTCCCATATTTTGACTAGACTCTAATGCTCCAATTCCGCTTTGGTGGCAAGACAAAAAGCTGTGTCAGGATGACATAAAGCAACATAGTGATTTTCTGTGCTGTTTTCTAGTCTGCAAAATAATCTACACCATTAAATCTACTTCAGGAAACAAGCTATATATCACTATGTCAAGGCTAAGGATGAACAGCAAAGTGGATTCATTTTTCTGGCAGAGAAGAATATGTGAGGTATTCATTAGTGACGATGTTGTCTGTAATTGTTTTTAAGCTCTAATCATTTGACATTTTAATTTAAGTTGAAATTTTCTGCCTACCAACAAGGCCTATCAATGAACCATAATAAAAATTTACAAGTATAATTAACAAACCAGAGAAATTCCAGGATTACTACTATCCATTGTGTTGAGCCTAAGTAATAGCAAGACTACAAATAGTACTCCAGTTAATTAATTAATTAATGGTTCTTTACTTACTTGGGTATTAATCCCATTTATTCTTTGCTCTTAACATACTCAATATTCTGTACATAGACTTCCTGTATTTTTGTTATATTTGACTATACTTCTTTAAGTTATAGGACATTCATGAATGTTTTTAATCATAGATATTCTAGGAGCTTAGAATACAGCTGAGATTTTATGTTCTTTTAAAGTAATCTGTGAGCACTGTGTATACCTTTCTGACTTGGAATCCAGCAACAGATATTTTGAGCACAGCAGCTTATGTTAAAGTCTTTCCTAGAAGATGACTCTTTAGAAATATTACCCAAGTAATTGCTTTCCTTAGTAACCTAGGTAAATATGTGTTTGCCAATATTATTTCCCTGTCAGATAAGTGAAAATGGAAAAATAGACACTTGTGACTCTATTCAGATGGTGAAATTTCTGTTGATATATTTTCTGTTTTAGAGCTTCTAGTTTCAAGCAACTGAACAACCTTATAATTAACTTTCAATGTTGTGACAGATCTTCATTTCTCTATGTCAGAATTCCGCCCCCCCCCATATTCTTCCCATATAGGCAAACCTATTAATGGGCTGTGAATATACTATGAAATTGCTAACTTTGCTGTGTGGTGGCCAGTTCTATGTATTGAAGAAATGCTGACAGCTTAAAAATGAAATATGCTGCAAGCAGTGAAATACAGCTTCACGAGTTACTTCAGTAAAATGATTTTTGTTTTGAAGTACGTATATTCACATTTGCCTATTCTATGAAATAAGTCAAAGAGATTGCATGTGCTGGTAATGAATGAAAAGTGTTATGGAGAGAGTCATGTACTGTATTGGCAGGACGTGTGTTTGCGCATCCTCTATGTATTTTGTCTTCAGATCCTCAGCAGGATGGTGTAGACACAAAAAGGATCAGTAAACTAGATGTCGTCTTGGAAGGCTCATTTGGGAGGTATAGAGTTATTAGGTTACATTTCAGCCTCTGCTGCAGTTTGAAACTGAAATAGAAACAACAGGGTGGTCATACAACAGAATAACAAAGACTCTTTTCAGATATATATACTATATATATAATATATATATACATACACACACACACACATATATATATTTTGCTTCTATTGTTCTTGATTTTCAAATAGGTGAGTTGAGAATTGGTAAGTTGCTTTTGTATTTAGAAGGTAACAGATTTCCTGACTTTGAAATGCCTCAGATTCCTAAATATTTATAGCCATCTGGATACTTCTGAATGGTGAGAAGTTAAAGGCAGAGTAGGAAAATAACAAACAGCTGGAACCTTGCCTCTCACCCTTCCCATCCTCACTACATAACTGAGAAACAGTGAGTATCCTAAGAGGCAAATATATATACTTATGCAGTGTCAAAATGTCCTTACAATGCAATAATTTTAGCACTTCTAGAAGAGATATGTGTATTAATTCAGAGTTCAGTACACTATAAGATATAGTACCATGATAAACTCAATTTTATTATATCACATCCCCAATTAACTTTACAGTTGAAACTTGAACACAGTGAGGGTTAGAGGTGCCCACTCCTTTGCAGTGGAAAATTCCCGTATAACTTTATTGTTAGCCCTCTATAACCACGGTTCTGCTTCCATGGATTCAACCAACAGTGGATGGTGCAATAGTGTAGTATTTACTGTTGAAAAAATTTGCATATAAGTGGGCCCGCACAGCATAATTCAAACCTGTATTGTTCAAGGGTCAGCTGGATTTAGGCATGACTGTTTCTCAGGCAAAACAAAGCAAGCTCCAAATTAGACTACTTCCCAGTACTCTTTAAACTCAAGGATAATACTGAAAGTAAAGTGCCTCAGTTCAAATATGTGTTATCAGTTACTAATATGTATTTTTAAAGAAAAAAAGTCAATGAATACTAAAGAAAATTCAAAGACTGTAGCTTCTGCAATAGGTCTTTAAAAGATGCACTTGCTCCAGTTTTTATGATTTCTGTTTTTAAGTAAAATGAAGTTTACTATGGAACAGATATACAAGCTTTCATCCTCATTTATATTTATAGCGTTTACATGTCTCACCCAAAGAGAAAAATACTTAGCTGGTTTGCCATGACACTTGGCACACACTGGGTCTCACACACTTAGAAGACATCTCAAATCTTTTCCATTGAGCTTCAGATTTCTTCTCAAATTTTTACTCAGGGCTGCCGCAGCCAATTGAAAGGAGCAGACGCTGACATTGAAACCTATCCACCCCAGATCTAATCAAATACACTGGGTGCACAAGAGCATAAGTTAAACTGATTCATTCTTAAAATAGCCAATCACTGTCACTGAACCAAAGCAATAAATAACCTAATCCAAGCGAGGGAAATGTAGCTTACTCGTTTTATTTAGTACATGGTAATACGATTTTTGTAGAGAAGTGTTGGTTTAAAAATATTTGTCTGTGGGTTGGAAAACTTTTGATAAGTATTTTGAGCCTTATAATAAAAGTAATATTTACTTTCCATTTATTAATACCTATATGCAGTGTAAAATCATATATTAACTATCAAATATTTGTTATTTTCAGTAGTTATTTGTGATAGGGTTCTTAATTTTATGATTAAAAGCACTGAATTGTTTCTTGATATTACTTTGTACGGGTTATCTGATAACTTAAATTCCCGATAGCAATTAACAGAAATCATTGGTAAGGAGAATAATTTTGGTCACAATTGTAGTTAATGTATTACACATAATGAAATAGAATTATCTTGTTAGTTAGTTTAAAAAAATATTATAAATTCAGGCTTCTTTTTCTTTTGTAACTAGAGGCAGTTGATAGCCCAGAACTGATTAATTTGTGACCATATTTTGTCCATTAAGCAAAGTTGATGTATTCTGGTTTAGCCAAAAAATGATAATAATCTTTTCCTATTTTCCAGCAAAGGGATTTAATTTAAAAAGGAATAATGTACTTATTTTTAAATATTTCCTTTCTAACCTAAATTCTAAAAAAAAAAAAAAAAAAGATACTTTGACTTGCTTATGTTCTTTTCTGGAATTTGAGGGGAATATTATTTAACTCCAAAACTTATATATGATTTTCAAGACAAGATTGAGCTGTGATTGAGCTTTGAGGGTGCTGGTCTAGCTTATATAATGTTAAGCACTTGAAAGTAGGAGTGAGGCATCACACATATATGCCTCTGTGTCAAAGATTATGTCAGGAAGCGTGCAAGTGGCTGTAAACTCGAATCTGTCAAATACTTAGATGGGTTTCTGTTATGGAGCCTCGAAAGGGAAAATAATACACATGTCTCAAAACTTATTTTTCTTTTTCTAAATGCAAGACTCATATCTAAGAACAAACTAAGGAAAACTCATTTTGATGCAGAGATTTTTGGGAGATATTAAGAATAGACTTAGCGTTGTTTCTTTTAAGCCTTGGGAAGAGACATGTTGAGAAAATATAATTTGATGATTATGGCCAATGTAATCTTTGATTCCACATTTGTAGCTATGCTTACTTTTATCTGTTAAACATAACTTACTTATGATTACAAAGTAGGTCAGCCATTCAATCATATGTAAAGATGGAAACTTACATTGATGCATTGCTTAGAAATTAGCATTGTGGAGAGGAGTGGTCTTGATCACTTTAAGACAGATTAAACGTTCCATAGTCTGCTATGGAAGACTTGCTTGGTTGTTGAGCAAACCTTGCTTGGTTTTGAACTTGCCTGGTTGTTGAGCAAACCTTGGGCACATGTACTACATTGTCTTTACACATTTATTTTGAAATAATTATAGATTCATAGACAGTTGAAAAAAGTACAGGAAGGTCTCATACATTCTTTACACTTCTCTGTCACATTTAACAACTTACATAAATATAGTACATCAAGAAATTTACATTTGTACAGCCCACAAAGTATATTCAGATGTCAACAGTAATATACGCATTCATTTGTGTATGTATAGCTCTGTACAGTGTTATCAGTCAATCAAGCAATCAAGATGCAGACCTGTTCTATTATCCAGGCTCCCTAGTACTACACTTTTATAGGCACGTCCCAAATACAAACTCATACACATGACAACCACTAATATGTTTTCTATCTCTATAATTACTTTATTTCAAGGATGCTATACAATTTCCTTTAGGTCTTTCCACATTTTTGCATTTACCAATATTTCACTCTTTTTTATTGTAGAGTAGTATTCCGTGGTATGGGTAACTCAGTTTGTTTAACAATTCACTGATCAAAGGACATTTGGGTTGTTTTCATTTTTTGATTATTATGAATCAAGTTGCTATGAATATTTGTGTATAGATTTTTGCATGAACAAAATTTTTCATTACTCAGGGATAAATGCTCGTGAGTGAAATTGCTGCTTTGTATGGTAAACGTATTTATAGTTTCAAAGAAACTGTCAATGTATTCTCATAAGTGGCTGTACCTACGTTCACACCAGCAATGAATGAGGGATCAAGCTTCTCCACATCCTTGTCAGTGTGTTTTTTTCAGCCATTCTAATAGGTGTTTAGTGATACTGCCTTGTGGTTTTAATTTACCTTTCCTTAATGGCTAATGATATTGGACATCATTTCAAGAGCTTATGTGCTTCATGTATATCTTCTTTAGTGAGATGTCTGTTCATTTCTTTTGCCCATTTTCTAATTGGATTGTTTTTCGTTTACCCTTGAGACTTGAGAGTTAACTGTTTTAGTTAACTATTTAAATCCTTTGTGAGATGTGTGGTTTGCAAATAGTTTCTAAAAGTCTGTAATTTGTATTTTCAGCTTGCTAAGAGGGACTGTTGAAGAGCAACAGGTTTTAATTTTAGTGGGGTCAAATTTATCAACTTTTCCCATTATGCTTTTGTGCTTTAGTCTAACTAACTAAATAAATCTCCTGAAGATATTTTTCCAATGTATTTTTTCCTATAAGTGTTGAGTTATAAAATTTAGGTCATTTTCTACATGTATGCCTTCAATGTGTTTTCTGCCCTTATTGCCCTTGCTAGAACAGCCAGTACTATGTTGAATCAGAGTAGTAAGAGCAAGCATCCTTAGCCTGTTCCTGCTATTTGGGTGAAAGCATTCAGTCTTACACCGTTAAGTATAACATTAACTGTAGTTTTTTTTGTGGACATGCTTTATCTAGTAGAGAAAGTGTCTTATAATCCTCGATTCCTAAGTGATTTATAATGAATGGGTTTGGATTTGTTTGAATGTTTTCTGCATCAATTGATATGGTCATAATGATTTTTTCTATAACCTGTTAATATTGTGATTACACTGATTTTGAATATTTAACCAGCCTTGTGTATCTTGAATAAATTCCAATTGATTATCATATATAATTTATTTTATGTATTGCTGGGTTCAACTTTGTAATATTTTGTTGAAGATTTTTATATCTAAGTTCATGAGAGATATTGGTCTGTGGTTTTCTTGTTTCGTACTGTCTTTGGTTTTGGTATCAAAACAATACTGTGTTTATGAAATATGTTTGAAAGTGTCCCTTCCCCTTCTATTTTCTGGAAAAGACTGTGTAAAATTGATGTTAATTCTTTTTAAGTGTTTGGCCGGTTCCCTAGAGAAGCCATCTTGGCTTGAAGATTCCTTTTTGGGGGGTCAAGTTAGTTATTAATTCAATTTCTTTCCTAGTTATAGAACTATTCAGGTTTTCTGTTTCATCTTGGTTGAATTTAGTCCTTTATTGTTCCCATTTTTAAAATGTCATCGTCTTAACTATTTCCTTTACACACATTTAACACTGCATCAAATAGTGTTATTATTTTGATTCAGCAAAATATGTTATTAAAAACTTATGAGGAGAAGGATAGTCTACTGCATATGTAGCTCAATGTTAACCCATACCATTATTTTTTTCTTTCTCCCAGTAACATTTTCTTCTTTTAGCCATGATTTAGGGGTTGGTCCACTGACAACAAATTCTTATTTACCTCCCTGAGAATGTGTTTACTTCTCCTTTACTCTGGAAGGATAGTTTCACTGAATATTGAATTCACAGTTGACATTTCTTTCATTTTTGCACTTGAAATATGCTGTGCTACTTTCTTCAGACCTTTATGGTTTCAGATGAGATATCTGTTGTGATTAATATTGGTATTCTCTATTGGTAAAGGTCACTTTTCTCTGATTGCTTTTAAGACTCTTTTTTTGTTGTTGTTGTCTTTACTTCTTATTTGGTTAATTCTGAGGTCTTTGTATGGATTTCTTTGGGTTTATCCTACATGATGGTCTTCAGTAAGGTTCTTGAATCTGTAAGTTTATGTATTACATATTTGGAGAGTTTCCAGCACTGTTTGTTCCAGTAAGTTTTCAGTTCCCCACTCTTCTTCCTCTCTTTTACCACTACAATGACATCAGTATTACCACCACAGTGACATCAGTATTAGACCTCTTCATGTTGTCCCACAGATCCTTGAAGCTCTATTAATTTTGCTCAGGCTGCTTTTTCTGTGTTGATTAGGTTAAATTCTTTTGACTTGTCCTAAAATTTACTGATTCTATCTTTTGTCATTTTGACTCTACTCTTGAGGCCATCTAGTGTGGTGGTAGTGGTAGTACTGTTATTGAGTGTTTCAGTTCTATAAATTCCACTTGTTGCTTTTTTCCAACTATTATTTATTTGCTGAGATTTTCTACCCTTTCAGTTTTATACCTTTCAGTTTCAAGAGAATTCAGAAATGATTGTTGAAACATTTTTTTGACTGTTGCTTTAAAATACTTGTCATTAATTCTAAAATCTGATTCACCTCAGTATTGGTGTTGGTTGATTATCTTTCTCATCAAATGATTTTGTTTCCTTGGGATGATGAGAGAGTTTGGATTTTATCCTGGATATTTTGAATATTATGTTAGGAAACTTGGTCCTATTTAAATCTACTATTTAACAATTGCCTTTTTAGGCTTAAGGTGTATGTTCTGGCCTTCTTTGTGGCCAGAACAATGGTTCAAATTTAATTTTCAGATCCCTTGAAATATTGTCTTATCTGTTTTATTTATCTGTGCTGCTGGGTCTCTGGATTGATTGCTGATGGTCCTACCTGCAGGATCACAAGGCGTTGTCCTATTCCACCTGCAGTAGGTAGGGAGAGCATGTGGGGAGAAGTCACCAGGCTGTCTTTCACTGGTAGAAGGCTGGCAGATGCTGGGCCTGGGTCACCTCCTGCCTCTAGGTGGAGACCCAGAGACACCAGGCTATACTGCCACTTTGAAAGAATGGGCTCCACTGCCCTGGGTGTGGAAAGGGGCTGAGGTCTCCCTACTTGATATCTGTTGAGCCTCTCCTTTCCTGCTCATTTGGCCACAGAAGCAGGCTCCTCTTGGTTTGTTGTTGGTAGTTCCATGTTGTAGGCTTCTCTGGTGCCCAAACCTAGATTAATGGTAAATGAAAAGAAAACCCAGACAATTCACTACGATGCTATTCCTTGAATCCTGAAGTCACTAGCCAGGCACCTTTGTCTTTCCTTTTGTAGTTGTCTTTTGGAGTACTTCCTCGTTATTTAGTAGAATTTAGAAGGGAGGACTTAGGAAAAGTTAATCTACATCTTCTCATCGGGGCATGTGTCATACATATTGAGGAAATGGATATACCAAGTGTGTATCCAGATTAGTAAACACACCAGCTTAATATACAACTATTAATTAGAGTTAACAACATAGATATTCTAATTTTCAACAAATGTTTAATTTTTAGCAAAGATATTGATTGAAATGGGAAGAGAACAAACGAACTATATAAACAGAAACTATCATCATAAAGTACAATGCATTCTCCAGGTCTCTACAATTTTGAAAGTGGTTGGGATTCATATATTTCTATTTTCTAAACCACTCATACTAAGCAGTCACCCACTAAAAGCAGAACCTTAGTATTAGATATGATGAATCTAATACCATAATTAAATTATATGCAGACTTCAGGGACTCAGATTTTCCTGAGTTTTATATTTTATTAAGTATAGACTTTTGTTATTTTTCCCCTATTCTAAATTAAGGTTGAATAGGTGGACTTTGGATTTTTTGATTTTTAGTCAAATATCATTATATTAACCAACAAAGGGCAGTTAGACTTTCAGGTAAAAAATGAACAAAAAGCTTGATAACGAATATGTTATTGGAAATTCCATTACTTATTAGGAGGTTTAGTATGAGACCAGAAAAATCATTATGAGAAATATGTTAAAGTAGAAAAGGATAAAAGGAAAAGATGTCAAGAGGTTCTTTCATCCCCACTTCAACTCACTTAGACTTTTAACTTACAAGTGAATATTATTTTGTTTTGTTTTACTGGTTGAATTAGTTAACCTAGTTTTATGACAGTGGTAGTTGGAATGTTTGAAGTCAGAATAAATACATGTAATGACTGCTTCTCAGGAATACAAAGTAGCTATTGAAAAAAAAAACCTGCCTATAATTCATTTCTTGAAGAATTTATTTACTATAAATTAACAAGTAGTAAGATTTCTACAAATAGCATAGCATTAGATATTTTTCTTTAAGGGAAAGGTTTAAATATTTGTTTTGCTAGGCTTTCTTTCATTTTAATATTTAATTACAAATATAACTGTAATGCTGTAAAGTGTCAGGAATCAGAAAATGAAAATACTTTAAAAAGTATTCACTGGAAACTTTAGGTCCTGATGCTAAAAATTCATAGGATATTACATAGTTTTTGTATGTTGGCATGAAGAAAGGGTTAATCTGTTTGTTTTCATTTTCTCTAAAACTGGATCTTAAAATTTATGACAGATGATGGATCACAGGACTGTTATTCAAATATGACATTTAAATCACATCTCAGTTTAGAGCTTGGAATGGCTTTCATATCTTGACAAGATTGGTTATTTACAGTCTTAACTCTATCTCTGGATTCATATGTTTGGATTCGTTCTATATCTCCTTGAACTATTACATTTAGCTTTCTGTTTTCTTTCAATTCACTTGGAGAACTGAATTACCTAGATTGATATGGTATAGTGGAATGAAAATGTCATTGGGATTCAAGACACCACATTTTGAATCTGAACTTCACCATTTAGCAAGCGAATATGCATGTCAAAGCTTTTCACCTCCCTGATTCTTACATTCCTTAACTGAAAAATAAGGGCTACAATTGTTCCTGCCCTATGTACCTCATGGACTTCTTGTGAGCATCAAGATGAGCAGAGATGAACAGAGATGATGTAAACACACTCTATAAATTATCGTATTATCATGAATGTTTGTAAATTGTCTCCTTACCACAAACTTGTAGTTATCTAAAAAAAAAGCTTAAAGAGGCATCATGCTATCTTGAGGCATGAGTGTCACCTGGCAGAGAGTGCGTCAGAAGGCACTCTTACCATCTGTGATATGGATCGCTCACTCCCATCTTCAAATCTGTGGGCTTGTAATTAATCCCCATCAGTGACAAGAAATTCCAGTTCGACTTCTGCCTTGACTGCTTCTGCCTGAGGATCAAGGTGTTTCTTGATACCGTCTGTGCAATTGAGGTTTGCCTCATACTTCTCTCTTGACCTCTACTTTCTGCTCAAGCTTTGCCCTGGCTTTCTTTTTTTAATAGATCTTTATTGGAGTATAATTGCTTCACAATACTGTGTTAGTTTCTGTTGTACAACAAAGTGAATCAGTCATATGCATCTACATATCCCCTCCCTCTTGAGACTCCTCCCACCCTCCCTATCCCACCTCTCTAGGTACGCAGAAAACTGTAAAACACTGATGCCCTGGCTTTTGACCTGATATCAACCATAGTCTTATTCCTTGATCCAGCAGGCTTCAAGGAGGTATAAATAGTTTATGTTATTAAAAGTCCTCTTTATCCGGATAGGAGTTTTTCCAGTTCACAACTTAATGGAAATTTTATGATATGGTGAGGTTTTTTCCCCCAGAGTCCTAAATTTAACAATTCAAAATGATCACTAATAATATACCACTCCATAATTTGAAGTTGAGAGCTTTGTTTTTCAATATGTAAATCTGTATCCTGTCCCAGGGATGGAAAGAAAGTATGTTAGGTCTAGTCACTCTTTAAAAGACAAAGTGCTTTTCTAGCATCATGCTTTAATTTATAATTAGTGTGCATAGTAACAAATATAATTAGGGCAGAAAATTATATCAAAAATTAAGTCTCCACTTTCAGTATAGTTAATAATTAAAAAATTAGACATTTTTTCATCACTGATGCAGTGCTAAGGTCAGCTTTGAAGCTAAGTAAATCTGGTTATAAACTAAGAAAGTAGATATAGTTCTCCAAATTAAACACTAAAAATGTAATAAACTGCTAGACTGGTTTTATTAGTTGCTTATAATTTTAAGAAAGTTAATATTTTTATTGAATTTCATAAGTGATAGAGATGTTTATTTCATGAATCATGTTTAAAATTATACTATCTACTACTGGTAGATCAAAAGTAGGTAAGAGGAAAAATTAACTTTTTGATTGTTGTTCAAAAACTTATTTCAAATAAATTTTACTAGCAAATGTTTTGATTTTCATTAGGAAAAAAAGGGATTTTCTATTATGAAAAGTCAGTTATTAAGTGAACTTGCTTTTATCTGAAACTATTTTTAATGTCCTTTACAAATTTATTTTCTTAATGTACAAGAAGTTATTCCATTTTAATTCTAACTTTTTAAAAAACCTAGGGGTAAGACAGGAATAAAGGCACAGACCTACTAGAGAATGGACTTGAGGATATGGGGAGGGGGAAGGGTAAGCTGTGACAAAGCGAGAGAGAGGCATGGACATATATACACTACCAAACGTAAGGCAGATAGCTAGTGGGAAGCAGCCGCATAGCACAGGGAGACCAGCTCAGTGCTTTGTGATGGCCTGGAGGGGTGGGATAGGGAGGGTGGGAGGGAGGGAGACGCAAGAGGGAAGAGATATGGGAACATATGTATATATATAACTGATTCATTTTGTTGTAAAGCAGAAACTAACACACCATTGTAAAGCAATTATACTCCAATAAAAGAAAAAAATATATTAAAAAGAAAAAAAATGTATAAAGAAGGCATGCTCAAAATGCATTTAAATATGTTAAAAATCAAATTCATCTTTCTACCTACTGGTGAATTTTTTATAACATGTTCTTACGTAGAGTATCTTTATAACTTTAAAAGGCATATAATAGGCAAGTTTGTTTGTTTATTTTTTTCTAAAAATTTTGATCAATATCATCTAAAAGCACCTAGATATACACTTTTTATGTCCTGAGAATTATTTCAGAAACAAAGTATGCTATGAAAAATCAGTTTGTTAATATTGAATATGGTAACTTGAAAATATATGCTACAAGAATAATAGAAGGGCATGTTCTTAAATTTTTTCATGATCTTTGCAATTTATTTTGATAATTTTTACTTAACTTTTCTAGTTTTAAAATGGAATTACAAAATTATGTATCTTATTGGGATATGGAATACATTGTATGATAATGCATCTACCTACTGAAAGTTGGAATCCTCTATTAAATATTTAATCTAGGATATCTGATATAATAACAATAATAATTTCTAAACTAGCCTTGGTTTCTCAGTCAGGAAGGGTACAGTCCAAACAATATAAATAAAAGTAAACTATGACAACAGATTAAGTTTTCTACAACCCAGCATCACTGGGTCCCCAGTCCCTCAAACTTCTTTCTTCCTTTTGTCACCGTGTTGGGATATTCCATGTTTCCTATATTTCATTGTTTCATGGTATGTGCTCTATAAATTGAGTTATTTTTTAACAGTGACTAACAAAATTAGGGTCTGTGTATCCATTGTTTAACTGTAAAAAACTGCTGGAACTTTCTCTTTCTTCAGGGCCATAATATCTCAAATGGATATTCTCATTTCTCCCACCCCACTTATTATTTAAAAAATAATAAACTGGAATAGAATAGAATACGCAATGTGCCCTGCCCATAGTGCAGATAGGTATCATTTGGTTATATTTTTCTTGAAGTTTTATGTGTGTGTTTCTGAGTGTCAGTCTGTGTGCATGTGTATACAGTTTTATGTTTATGCATATTGTCTTGATATATAAAACATATTTGCAACCAAAATAATTAAAAAACAATATTCTAATGTGTATTTATATTCTGCCTTCATTTTTCAGATTCTCTCTTCCTGTTATTAGCATTCAGTTTAACTCTGTTCAGCCAATGTGCCTCACCCATATTAGGCCCTTAGATATATCTTCACTACCCCTTTCACACCTCCATGCTAATTTCTTTTTAAGAATGCCAGTCCCTGTTACTTGGCAAGTGCTCAAAAGAAACTATAATACAGAAGGAAAACTACTGCCTAACCAAATGAATGACCAATAAGTATGCAGAACTGACCCTTTTCTGTAACTATGATTATATTGTTACACTAGACCCTTCCTAACTCTTAATTCTTCAAATTTCTTTCTCAACAGGCTAACCATGGACATTTAAAAACTTGAAATTGATATTTTCTAAACTTCTATGATGTTTTAAACCAATCAAGTAATCTAAAAATTATTTTGATATTTTAGTTTTCAAAGAATCATTTTAACCCTTAATAGTAATATATCAATACATTTAATTACTTGAAAATAGCATAGATACTATTACTGATACTTAGAGTGGTATTATTACCCTATGAAAAGTATATTTGAAGCTGAGATCACAACAATCACAATCTCTATATACAATTATTATTACATCTATATTCATTAGTAGCTTATTATAAATGACATATTTGACAGCTTCTATATTTTATTTTAAAATGTTTTAACATAAAAGGAATTTTGTATTTACATGCTAAGCAGGTGAAGTCAACATATATTTGTGGAGATTTCAATAGGGAGTGTATTAAAAATGGTTTTAGTGCTATTTCACTTATAATTTCAAGGAATCCATTAAGAATCCCACAAGTTTACCAAAAATGTGAACATTTATATTATTCCAGAGCCTCATTTTTTCTTTAAAAAAATATCCAATAAGCAAAACAGTGGCATATTTGTAGCATTGATTAAGTTCATTATACTGAAAGGCTCAGAGTAGCTATTTGACCATTCTTTTCACAGAAGTGTAGATAATGTTATTTTTAATCATGTTTTGTATTGCTTTCACACTTTTAGATACAGGATATACAGTGTTAAAAAGCAAAATTCATTGAGCAGTTCAGGCTAAAGGCCTTTCTGTATGAATTTTCCCAATTGTTTTCTTCAACATTTTGTACAAATTTTTAGCCAGAGAAACAAACCTCATATATAATTCATTTTTCTAAAAATATAAGAAACGCCCTTTAACTTTCACTTAGATGATATTTCTTGTTGAAAAACAAAGCTAAAACAAAAAGGATCTGTTGCTCTTTTTACGCCCAAGGGGAGACATTTAAAACTAGCAAGGCAACAAATGACTCAAAACACATTTAAAGCAAAATTTGAATCAACTGCCTGACATGGAGAACAAAAGCAATTTTGTTACTTAGAATAACAGAATTAGAACTGAAAGTGTGGTAGGATTGGCACACTATGTGGTATCACACTAAATACATATTGATTATCTAAACATGAGTTTCTATCACTGTGATTATGTAACATATATGTGAGCGATAGAAACTGGAAAATAATAACCATCCCAATTATAATATTTTAAGTTAATTAATTTATTTTTTGGTTGTGTTGGGTCTTCGTTGCTGTGTGCGGGCTTTCTCTAGTTGTGTTGAGCAGGGGCTACTCTTCATTGCGGTGCACGGGCTTCTCATTGTGGTGGCTTCTCTTGTGGTGGAACACGGGTTCTAGGCACATGGGCTCATTAGTTGTGGCATGCGGGCTCAGTAGTGTGGCTCGTGGGCTCCACTGCACAGGCTCAGTAGTTGTGGCTCACGGGCTTAGTTGCTCCGCGGCATGTGGGATCTTCCCGGACCAGGGCACGAACCCGTGTCCCCTGCATTGGCAGGCGTATTCTTAACTACTGTGCCACCAGGGAAGTCCCCCAATTATAACATTTAGAATAACAGTACTAACAGACATGACTAAACAATTAAATGAAACCAATCAGGAGGAAAAAAAAAGTCATCAATAGAAACAAGCACTGAGAAGACATCCAGAAATAGAGCTCCTGACTGTCCTTGAAATCTAGTTCAGTGTTTATGAATGACAGATACATTAATATTCTTTCTTTTCCTTAGTAAAAAATGCTCTCAATTCAAATAGCCTGGCCTAATTAAGAATCCCCATAGAGAACATAGGGGAAAATACTGAAAGCAGGCAAGCCAGAATGTATTAATACTCATCTTTCCAGGTTGGGACAAGTAAATGTAAACTTGCCCTCGAGATATAATAAGCTGGTCATTAGTACTGCTCTGCCAATGAACTGTGAGAGCTCTTTAAATTTTTCTGGAGGGTGTTCCCTTCTGGAGGCACAGGATAGAGAGAAAAAGAACACTCCCTAGACTAACAACTTCATTTCTGTTTCTCCACGTCTAAACTAGAAGTGATGTTTGAAGATAAAGACCTCAGAGGCCCAGCAAACACATTTAGCTGTGTGTTCAAAAGTTCCTTATGCATGGGAAAATATGCTAAATAAATTCATGATGAAAATATAGAACTTGTTGTTTTCTTCCCCACTTCTTATCTGGGATTATTTTAGGAGAGCAACCTAGGTCTTAGGATAAAATATAATAGGAAAGAACTGAACTTATCAGCTTTGAAGGATCTGGAGCTTTTTTATCCTATCATTATTTTGTGCAAAGTTAAAAATATATAAATAAAATAAAAACCATAGTCTCCATGGTATAAGTGTTTTTGCAAAATGATGGTGCCTATGTAAATAAAAGCATCCTATGTGTGGGTACAGAGTGCTGTTGAGGGGTCACCTAAGTTTCCTCTGTATCCACACATCACAGCCACAGCCATATTTTCTTTAGTCGGGGTCTCTCCAGCGCATATTCTCTGTGCATGCAAAAGTTCTTTTTCATTTATTATGGAGTAGAAGTGAAAACAGGCATTTAAAAAATGTTTAAACGTTTCCTCTAGCATGTTTTAGGCTTCGCTGTTAGCAAGGATTCTTTAGGGAGCCATCCGTTTGCAAATGATTTTCCAATAAGGCTTATGAAAAAATCTATCAAAACATTTAGGAAAAGTGGAACAGGCACCCACTGGGTTAATCCTCATCCTTAAGAGAGGGATATTTAGGTCTAGAAGTCTGAAGTGCAGCTGCGGGTTGTATATAAACTCAGACTTATTCCACCACCACGAAAGACGGAAAAATAGTCCAACGCATTAAAGTCTTCCCCAAATCTAATATCCCTGAAATAATTTGTTCTTTCTTCCTTTAATTCATTCTTTTATTTGTTCATCCTTTTATCATATTCATTTAGAACCAATTTATACCAACTGTCATCCTATGAATTAGGATTTCACAGTGGGGGAAATAGTCCCTGCTCTCATAGAACTTATTGGAATTAGATGTTTAAAACTCACTACTTACTTAGATGGGGAAGAAAGTGAGAGACACAGGCTTGGGAAGTGAGGTGAGGAAGATCAAAATTTAAGATGTTATTAGATACCCCTGTAGAAATGACATGTTGGAAGTTGAACATTTAGTCTAGTTCAGGGATAGAGCTACGCTAGAGATAAAGAAAAAAAACTGGTGAGACTATAATATATGTTTGTTCCTTAAAGCCAGGAGAATACATAAGATATTTTTCCTAGGTGAGACAAATTAAAGAGGTCCAAAAGCCAATCTTCCTCAAGGTGTCAAGAATAAGGAGAGGCATCAGAAATAATTTCTTTTCTTCCACTTAAGACCTGTACAACTGAGAGATTAAAAAGTTAGCTCTAGATATGTTAGGTTTTTAACTAAAGTTGAAGTTATTTTGACAGCTGAAATCACAACAGATATTAGATTGAGAAGACATAAAATTATCATTGAAGGATCCTGTATTTGAACTAACAGAATCATTATGTGAAGGATTATGATATTCTTAAATATGACAAAATTAGTAATGTAATTTATCTAAATGCCATACCCCATGTGAGTTCATTGGCATGGTATGTGTAATGGTATATTTCAAGTTGAATATTTCAGTATTTGAGTATGTAATATGTGTTGAGATGCAATACATGACAAAGCCTTGATCACGTGTTTATTCTCAGATATGGTTTTCATTCTTAGATTTTTTATTTTTCCCAGATATATTTTTATTTTTTATGTGTTTTGAATTGTTTCTGTTATTAAACTAGAGAAACCCTTGAGGTCTGGATTTTTTGCTTATTTGTTTTATTTTTGAGTTGTTAAACTTTTTAAAACAATGATAGCCATGATCTCCTTGAAGTACATGATGGATCTAGACATGATACAAGCAAGGTCTATTTTAGGAGCTTAATGGTAGAGTTGATTGGCTTTCATGCGGCTTCTTCCCTTGGCCAGTGCACTTGGCCTTTTGTTATCGAGCTGCTCTGAACTCTTTGCACTGATTACCTTACCCTTTCATTTCTCTTCTCAAGCACAAGTGTCCCTGAGAGCTTTATGGAATCTCTCAGATGGTAACCAACCCCCTGATCAATATTTCTTCCTTAATTGATAAGATTATAATACATGAAATGCTACTATGGAAAATGTAGGGAGGCCTTTTGAATCATTTTCACATTTCCATGGATTGGGGGAGGGGAATTTATGTTTAATATTGGATATCCCCTATTCCCCAATACTTTTCCTTTGCTTTTTACCTTTTCCTTTACTCCTGTTTTGTCACTGTGCTTCTACAGTATGTATGCATGTGTGGAGACAGTATGAAAATGCAAACTATATAAATAAGTTTGACTGATTCCAAACTTACAGAAAGAGTGCAAATAAGAGGTAGGGCTTAGGTTACAAAACTCAGCTTAAGGCAGTCACATTAGCATACCGAAATGTTAAGCTCTGATATATCAAGGCCTTTCTTTATTTAAAGGTGCTTGTAAATCATCTTGTAAATCATGCATTAAATACAATGCAGGTGATTCCCAATTGCTGGGTTTCAGAATCTGAAGAGAACAGTGCTGAGAACTGTTGTTCATTAATTGACTCATCCATGTATTCATTCCATAAGTAAGTCGTACATGCCTACTCTAGCTGAGTTAGAAAATCCGATTCCCTGTAACCAAGTAGTTTATGCGTACTTATAGAGACCTAACATATATGTGCCCAAATTAAAAACTGATGGGCAAAGCAAACTGTAAATGCCCAAAAATGCCCAAATAGTGTCTGTAATGCTTCCTTTCTACTCTAGGCTGGTGCCACCTAAATATGCATCCCTACTCCCAGTACCTCTTGTTATCGATTCCCTAGGATCCCTTTTATACTAATATATCTTCCTTCTTATGGCTTGCTCTCATTTCCACAGAAAATGAGCCAGTCCTTTGAGTCAGTGTCTTTGCTAATACCTGTTGTGTCTATGTGTACAGAAGCATTCTACTACTCGAATGTAGAGTGAAACTTTTAGGTGCTATCAAGAGCTATGTCTGATGCCAAACTAAATCTAAATGTTTAAGTAACTTGATTCGTAGACCTATATTTTGAGTTGTCAAGTACTGATGAGAGGAAGAATTGGAGAGTGTCACAAAGTTGGAAAAGGGCCTTTTTTCTTTTTCATCTATCGTAGAAAATATGAACGCATGTATACTTGGCTGGCCTAGGGATTTGCATTGATTATAAAAAGTTAGAAAACATCTTTATAGTGTTGAATGGCATTCCAAGGAATATTGGATACTCACTTCCACTATATAATTAAGGATGGGCGCCACTTGTTTATGAGGCTGAAATCTGAAAAACAATAGAAGAAAAGTGCTATAGCTTTCTTTCAACCCAGTTTCGAGTTGAAAATTGCCAGGGACTAAATTTCTTCAGCTGTACCGTGGGATAGTCGTTCCCATCCACAAGGCTGTGGTGAAAACTAAGCAAGATAACTCATGGAAAGAGCTCTGCTGAGCCTGGCAACTCAATAAACTTATTGACTGTTCACTAACAGATCCTGAGTTTCAAGGTTTGCATTCAGCTGACAGATGATTCATTGCAATACCAGCTTCAGGTTCTTATCTTCCTAGGCCCAGTCCTGCATCTCTTCCCAGTGTTTTGCTCTCTTTTGCTATTCTTAGCCATTATTCATTTCTTCCTTTAAAAATATTCTATCGCTCACATGTGAGTATCATGTATCTCAGCACACTCCATTCTGTGTTCTACAGAACATTTAGGAAAATAGTTCAATTTTCTATGTGAAATTTATACAGTGTTTGGCAATTCTAAATCAAATACAAAAGTAAATAGCCTTGATCATGTCTAGGATTTCCATCTTTTATTTTGTTTGACAAACTCGTATAATTTTTACATAAAGCTTTCTGTACCAGGGCCTCTTGTAAGTGCTTACAAACATTAATTCATTTATATCAATAGTTTCTAGTGCTGGAAAAAAAAATACCTTGGTGAGCAGCGTATTTATTAAAATCCAGTTTCAATAATATTTATTTTAAATATTTGGGTGCAATTTAAATCAGTGTAAGTGTCTTTGGACTTCAACCATTGAAAGCCACTGGGGTTCTTTACAAGTAATCTGGAGAGGCTTTTGCCCTCCTCATAGTGTTTAGGTATTGCTTGAGCTTCTCCATGGCAATAAATCATGCAGCATAGGGCCTGGCATGCTGTGTTCTTAGGAGCTCTACATGATCAAAGAGCAAGTTGTGTAAATAGATTTATCTCAAATAAACATGATAAAATAGAATGGATTTAATAGACATGAAATCTCTTATAGGCTTAGTGGCCAAGTTCTCTGTTTAAAGGTTCAGAATCATAATACAGCAGAATTAAGAAAAGGCATGCCATCTTCTGGGTCAGAGATGGGACAGAGGCTTGCAGTTTATTTACAAGCTCAATAAAGAAATGTGTACATCATATAAATTGTTCAGTATTCTAGGAATAAATTGAGACTCAATTTCTCAAGAGTTTCTTCACCCATGTCAGATTTGTAATTTTTCCCCTAAAAATAATTTTTTACACATAGTCTTGACAAAATTGCATTCTTTCATTAGAAAGCAGCTAACCTGCAATGGTATTCATCAAAATATGATTTTACTAAAATAATATATATCAGTAATTTTTCTTATCTATGTTTTCATACTTTCAGAATTGTGTATCTTTAATGTTAAGGGAAATATGTCATTATTGCTAAGGAATCAGCTGTGTTTATATATTTAACAAGTCAGTATAGGTTAAGAGTTTAGTGTCTGGAGTTAGAGATTTCCCAAGTTGAACTCAATACTCCACCAAGCCTGTTGACTTGGGCGAGTTACTTAACCTTTCCTTTAAAGTGAGAATAAGAGTCAAAACTACCTTACAGAGTCTTGCGAGGATGAACCAAGTTATTACATGTTAACTATTTACCATGCTACCTGGAACATATTTGGGGAAAGAATTCTATATTAGTCTCTCATGTTTCTGTACATCTTCTGAGCAAGAAAGCATTAGCATCCATGTATAAACCACAGATCAGAGATAAAATAGAGATAGAACCATAGATCATAGAGATCGAATCTCTATTCAAGAAAGATAAAAGATTTATTTCCTGAGCAGTGTAATAAAGATAATGTCTCTATCCTGGGGAAAGACTGAGCGTGTCTTCTAGGAGCTAGCTTTAAAAGATTGGGGTTTTCTAAACTTGGGGTTGTTTAGTATGTGTATGCATGTGCAGCGTACACATGAGCTGTTTCACATGGTCCCCATGGCACCTGTGGAGGAAGAACTAATGTGAACATGAAGCTTATGCAACCTGCTGAGTAATGATGCCTTTTGTCTCTGAGTTGGGAATTCCATGTCATATGCCACTATTTATAAAAACTCGTAAGCAGGATAATTTGGCTTACAAGCGGGGTAAAATCTTAAACTCTTCAGTTATTGATTACCTGATTAACCCTCAATAACCACTAGTAGTTGTTGTTATGACTATATATTCTAAAGAAGTCATAACACAAGAAATACTCGATATAAAACTCCCAACACTATCAAGACCAATAGTATGCCAATTAACTAAAATAATCCTGCAGCATTCTATTTAATATTTGCTTTTCTTTAATGAGTGAAACAATTTTCAGGTTAATCAGATTATGGTCTAGCCATTTGGTTCCTTCATTTAAATATGGCCTTATTTATGCATATGTTTTCTATTTTGAAAATAAAAATTAATTTTATATCATTTTTTAAAAAATTAATTTGATTCCTAGCCATGAAATTTTGAAATCCCTAGGCATCTCTTCTCCAAAAGAAAAACAAACAAAAATACAGGGGAAAAAAAACCCAAAAAACAACAGTAAGTAAAATTTGGAAATTGAATCACTGATTTTCATTTTGGTAGCAAAAGAAAGCCTCATGCTATACCAAATCTTTTGTAGACTCATTATATAGAAAATAAAGCAATAAAATCATACTTGAGAATCAATTTTATTACCTATAATTTGTATAGTCGTTCAGTTAGAAAAATGAGACTGTTTTGATTGATAATAAAAGTTGAAAACCGGGGCTTGTGAACAAAAATATTTGTCTTATAGTAACTTCAGTCTCCAAAGTATCCTTTTGCTTTGTTTTGCTCTGCTTTTGCAAAATTGAGAAAATTGTGATTACCAAACATAACTAACTACCTGTAGTCAGTGTTTTAAAACCATACTTTGCAAACTCAGGATACTCTTCAATTAAATGGGGACGGTTGAAGGAGCTTTATTCTGAGGCCAGCACAAAATTGAGTTAACAATTAATTTACAGTGAATTAATGGTTGCCCACATGCTAACTTGGTATAAAACATATTTGACATTTTATTTTCATTACAGTTTTAAAATTTTTAAAAATATCTTACAAATGAAATTAATAGCAAAGATTTATTGAGTCCCTAAAGTTTCTCCAAGTTTTGGCAGAATATATTTTAACTAGAGAGAGCCAAATAGAGCATATGGGAAATATTCGAGATGTATTTCTCTTGAGGAGTGTCGACTGCTTGCTTTTAGATTCCTAGGTTCTGCATGGGCTCCCCAGTTCTTTTCAGTTATGTCCTCTGTTCTCTTATGCTCACCAGCCACCTTCATCTATGTTACCTCTTTTTTTTTTTTTAATTAATTAATTTATTTCTGGCTGTGTTGTGTCTTCGTTGCTGCGCGCGGGCTTCCTCTAGTTGTGGCGAGCGGGGGCTATTCTTCGTTGCGGTGCACGGGCTTCTCATTGCGGTGGCTTCTCTTGTTGCGGAGCATGGACTCTAGGCACACGGGCTTCAGTAGTTGTGGCTCACGGGCTCTAGAGCGCAGGCTCAGTAGTTGTGGCACACAGGCTTAGTTGCTCTGCGGCATGTAGGATCTTCCCGGACCAGGGCTCGACACTTGTCCCCTGCATTGGCAGAAGGATTCTTAACCACTGTACCACCAGGGAAGCCCTATGTTACTTCTTTGCTTCCTATATTTAGCTGGATTTTAACCTTATATTAGATGATTCCTAACATCCAATCAAAATTTAAAGTGCTCTAACTTCAAGAATGTGATCAAAAGGAGAAAAAAATAGAAAACAATGCCAGGGGATATTTTGAAAATAGAAGGTAAACCTGAGTAGGGGAAGAAAGGAGGGAATATATGCTGGATTGTTGATTTAGGGAAAAGAATCCAGTGTCAAAAGAGCATCCTTCTGGAAGCTTACTTACCTCTCCTGTAATTGTTTCTCTCATCAACTAAAGATATTATTTTTTACTGTTAATAAGTGTTATAAGGTCATGTTTGAAAATACATTGTATTTATAGCTCTACTCAGTGTATGAAAGTTATGTTCCATAGAATAAAATGTAAACCACCTATGGCAATGCCCCCAAGAAAATAATTATTTTATAGTTTCACTATAAAACACACTCTTCTTGCCTGTTCAGCACATAACACAACTCTTATAGCTCCTGTGTCTCACTGGGGGCTGGTGTGGCACTTTTTTTTTTTTTTTTGCTTTACATGGGCCTCTCACTGCTGTGGCCTTTCCCGCTGTGGAGCACAGGCTCCACGGTCATGGCTCACGGGCCCATCCGCTCCGTGGCATGTGGGATCCTCCCGGACCGGGGCACGAACCCATGTCCCCTGCATCGGCAGGCGGACTCCCAACCACTGCGCCACCAGGGAAGCCCTGGTGTGGCACTTTTGATCTGCACCCAGTTTTCCATGAGAGGTGAACAACAGCTTTAGGTGCTTATCAGAATTTCTGAAGTCTAAATATGAAGCTTTCACAAGCTGTCCTTTTGAGAAGAGTACATTGTGATAGAATAGGAAATTCTTTAAGTATGGTTTCAAATTTTTAAAGGGTTTTGAGCATGATATTTAGGGCTTTACAAATAACTGCATTGTCAGTTATATACTATCCAGTTCAGCTCTTTGGCCCGAGTTAGGGATATGTGATAAAGAAGTACAGGGAGCAAAGACTATCCAGCTTTTTCATAACTGTATTCTTATATTTTCATTAGAGTCCAGAGTCTAGAATCATAGGCTGGGTTCATCTGGGTCTGTCAGTTGGAATGCCTGTACATGGCCTTCCCTTGTCAAGTGACTTGGGCTTCCTTACAATATGGCAGTCCAGGGATTTATATCAAAGGACTCAAATAGCAGAGAGGAAGTTGCTTAGTCTTCTCAGAACTAGACTTGCAAGTCAATTCCACTGTACCCTATGGGTTAAAGCAACCAGTTTGCCCAGAGCCAAATGGAGGGTACTTTACTACTGAAGAACTGCTACAGAATTCATATTAAAACTGCCACCCAATCTAAATTAAAAAAAAAAAAAAATGAGAAGGGATAGCTTGCCAATGGCTCAAAACTATAGCAATATACAATTAATTTGGGGTAAATCAATTTTTTCTTCTTCCTCTAAAAGTATCTCACAATGAAGGAGCATCTTGGGTATTTTTAATAATACAAAGAAAAAGATGTATAATGCCTTTTTTTTTTTTTGCTCAATTTTTTTGTTCCTTAATAATTATTCATGTATTCTTTAGAAGAATAATGGGAAAGTAAATGTTTCAAAGGCTAGTAAAATTAACACAAGGCATTTAAAGAGTTTAAACAAATTGTCCAGGGTGAAAGAACAATTCCCAGGTAGAGAAGGAAGATTAAAAGTAAATTCACTAAAGTAGTACATAACATCTCAGTGATTTTACATTTTTCTATCACAAATCAACAAGGATCTTGTGAACAACAGACATAGGGAGGAGGTTTGGGTTGATTTTTATTTCAAAAACTTAGATCTGCCAGGATCAGAGATATAATACTAAGCTTCACAATAGCATCTGATGCTTATGACAGGCTTGATCTCCTGTAATAGCCACAAAATTCTTTAACTGAAAAAAGTTTGATGCTTCTGTATTTAGCATTTGGGAACATTTTGATCATTTTTTAAAAGCACCATTTTGTAGTAATTTCAAGCTCATTTAACCATATCACAACCTGATGGAGAGAAGTATTAATACAGCCCTGGTTGACCGAGCTAAAGCAGAATACACGTGAAAAATGAATAGAACAAGAAATGTTTTTGTTTATACTCCCTTGTTGAACTATTTCCATTGGCAGTTTTATATTAGACAAATACGATTAATTACTATGAATGAAAAAAGAAACACCGTCTTCTTGCAAAGTGAGATTAGTTGTGACAGTTCACTGAGAGAAAAATTGTTCGTCTGTGAAATTGTGTTAATTCAGCAGTACTCACCATCTTCCACCCTTTCTACCTTCACACTCCTAGAAATGACCTGTCATTGGTATTATCTTTCTCCTTAATAAGAGCCAGAGATAAATATGATATGCTTTTACTCTAGCCAGTGGTTTTCAAATGTTTTGGTTTCAGGACCTTTCAATAATTTTAAAAAATTATTAAAGGCTCTAAAGAACCTTTCTTTGTATGGGCTTTATCTATTGATATTTTTTGTATTAAAAATTAAAACAGGAATTTTTATATGGGAATTTTTCTCTTCACACTTTATTACCAACACAGTTTTGAAAAATTATCTTTGCCAACTTAATAAGTGGAAAATCTCTTGTAGTTTTAATTTTGAATTTTTCTAATAATGACTAAAGTCCCATGTCTCTTCATACGATTCTACATTTATTTTGTGGTGAAATCTTTATATTCTTTGCATAACTTTATATTGAGTTTTGAATTTTTCCTTACTTTTTCAGGAATTTTATATGTTTTAAGATAGTTAACAATTTGTCCATGAGATGTTTCTGAAATGTCCATGAGATGTCCATGAAATGTTTCTCTGGTTTATGTTTTTACTTTGACTTTATTTTGTTGTTGTTGCTTTCTATGCATATTTATCTTTTATATACTTGGATTTATCAGTATTTTCTTTTGTGTTTTCCAATTTATAATCATTATGTTCTTTCTGACTTCAAGCCACAATAGTTTCTCCTTTTGGTTTGTTGAGTGCATTTCTTTGTATATGTCTAAATTTTTGGTGTCTCCAGAATTTATTTTTGTATCATGTTTGAGGTAGTAACTTTATTTTTTTCTAGATGACTAACCACTTGTCACAACATCATTTTGAAATGATTTATCTTTTCCCCATTGCTTTGAAATTATATTTTAGACTTGCACTGAATCCCCCTATGGTTATGTGTGTATGTGTTTACTTTGTTTTCTGCCCCTTACTTTCAGAGATGAGAAAAGTAGGGTTATATATCTTGTCTAATATGTATTATTTGATAAAGACCAGTTTTTGTGAATATACTCTGGACAAACGGTGATTTTAGAGGAGACAGTGGTAGTGACAGCAATGGTATTAACTGTATAGCTAGGACTATACTCTTAATATCTAGTCTATAAGCTATACTTGTTCCATGGCACTCGATGAATTGTCATCTCTTTCTATTTCCGCTTATTCAAAATGGCTTAAATTAAATGATTAGTTTTCTTGTAAGTTCTTGATATCTCAATTGTCTAATGAAAATCAGAGGCAAAATAGGATTTTCTATAGGATATCATGAATCATAACTTTCCAATTTCAAAAATAGCAAGAGTTTTAACCAGAGAGTTATATTATGGTACTGCAAATATCATAGTATAGAAAATATTTTCTGATATTGTGACTGTAATTACTTTAGAATGGGTTTTGAGAAAGAAACTAGAATCATAAAGTGACCTACCAATGCAGAATTTGCTGTTTATTAAGCCTCATTGTTCACTTAAAATATAGTAACTACTGTTCTCTGAATGTAGTAGAAAAGGGAAGACAATTAACATAGAGGTCTCTTGTAGGCCTATTTCTTCTTTCACTTTTTTGTTTGTTTGTTTCCATTTGTCTATTGGAAAACATAACCCAGAAAATCAGTTATAAGTCTATACTTTGTAATGATCTCCTCATCTTTATATTCAAACCACCATTTTTTTTACTCATATTGGATCAGAACTTCAAATATGTAGTCAAAGTAGAAATGAGCGTCTTGTCTTCCAGCAAACCATTTGACATCTGCAAAAATTTAAATAGGATAACTAGTCTACCACCACAGACAGAAACTTTACTTAACTTTACCTAAATAATGCTTTTGAGTAATGCTCTGATTTCGATAAAGTAGTTGTAAAAAAGTTAAAACTTCTCACCTCATTTATTTAATTGTAAGATTTGTTCATTATCTATCTTTATTTTGGAGTTGTTTTTTTTTTTTGGAGGACGTAGTGCAGTTGTTACTGTACTACTGAACGAACAAATGGGATCTCTGTGTTTGTGGGAGGACGTGAGCTCCGTGTCCTTCTATTACGCCATCTTGATTGCAATCCTGGGATCTCTGTGATAACCCATGACTGTGAGTCTTGATATATTAGGGTAAAACTTAAGCACATGTCATGATAGATTATATTTACTAATTTACAGAGAAATTATTGTGGCATGAATTCTTCCAAAGATTTTATGTAAGATAACAGAGTTTTAAACCCTTATTTCTTATATATGAAATAATTAACTTTGATGACAGAGTGCAATAATATATAATCATTAAACGCTTCATCATTTTTTAAGGGTAAATGTGGATTTACATTATCTAGGAGTGTATCAACTTGCAACAGTCAAATCATTGTCATATTGGAAGTTATTTATTTTCTGAAATCGTCCCATTTAAAATCAGACAGTCAGGCTGACACCAACATATTTTGACAGAATATATTCATGCCCTCGTACACATGCAAGTTTTCATCCATACATAAAATTCTCCTTATCTGAAAGATGATACTAGAATATTAAGGTGCACATCATTTTAGAGAAGTATGATACAGCCTACTTTCCTATACAATTATGAGCTCCTGAAGAATTTCTCGTACTAGTATTTCTTTCACTTCTTCTCTCTTTCAACTACCCAAGGATTAATATATATTAGTACTTGCCCATCATAGAGGCTTCATTCAAATTTGTTGAGTTGCAACAAAGAGCTTAATATGAAAAGTGGAATTTTGACCACATTATGTAATGCATTATAGTTCAGCAAGTATTTTTTATCAACTTGTACAATCTTTCAGGTAATTAGGAAATGTGACAATAAATAATATAGGACCCTTCTTTCAAATAACTTATAATACTAAGTTCTTGCCTTAATCTGATATGTATTAATGTGCATCTGTATCCATTGGTTCTTGTTGACTCATGAGAGATAAACTGAATGAATATCCCTGGCTGCCTTTATATAAAAGAATTTGCAACTCAGAGACATTTTCCAACACTCATGGCCATTAAGTGGGGGCAGAAAAATGTAAAACCAGGCCTTTTAAATCTTAAACTAAAGTCTTTCTATTCTTCTAGACTAGCTCACAATTAGGGAACTGAGCCCTCCAGTTGCTTAACATTGTTTAAATCTTTAGAATCATGATTCTAAAAGAACATGCCAATATGATTTTTAAATCCTTACTGCAAGAAAAATGAAATGAGAAAAACATGAGAATGATGAAAAAATAAGAATGAAAAAAAGTCAAGAATTTGACACAATATTCCCTGTTTTTTAAAGCACATAGAGAAGTGAATTCTAGTCACTGTGTCTCAGTTTTCTTTTAAAATCCACAGTGCATTTGCGAACTCTTAAAAAAAAAAAAAGCAATGATAGTTGTTAAATGTCACCATGAATCAGTTCGATGCAACTGAAAAAGAAATGTTATCATGGGCCTAGTAAAATGAAGTTAAAATGCAAACATAATATATGTTGAATTCAGTCATGCAGCTGATGGATTTTCTTAAAATACTTTGGGGACATTTTAAAGAAATGTGGATTATGATTTCCCTGATCATTAAATATACTATTTTAATAGAATATTCATTAAACAATTGCTTACTGGAACAACGCCATCTTGATTAACATGTGCATGGTACATAGCTCTATACTTGTCCTTGGCTGTGAGAAACAGAATTCTTAGCAGCAAATTCTGTTGAAACCATGTATGTAAAATATCCAAGTTAAACAAAGTTGCTAGGATGACAAGATCAAAAAATCAAATGCCCTACATAGACTTGAATGATTGTAAGAACTTAGCAAAAATAAAATTGTATAAGAATAAATGTGGAATCTGGATTAAAAAAACAAACAGATACTGTGTGTCTAAGTTTCAGACACTATTTCAGGGACTTAGACTACATCAGTGACATATAGGGACATCTGCCCCTATATTCATGAACCATGGATCTGCTCTTCTACCTGGCAGACACAGAAAATAAACAATAAGCGTATCGTACACTATTTTGAAAGTGATAGATAGTGTATGGGGGAAATTTAGAGAAGAATAAGGGGATCAGGATTGCTCCAAGGGTGAGCTGTGGAGCTGCAGGCTGCAGTAGTAAATACCAGAGTCAAGAGGTATCTCAATGAGAAGGTAGGGATTAAGCAAGAACTTGGACAAGAGGAAGAAATAATCCCATGTGGCTATCTGAAAGAAAAGTTTTCCAACAGAAGAATAGCTAGAGTTGGGCTTAAGAGAAGGAACATAGACCTGGTGAGTCCCAGGATTTGCAAGGAGGCACGTAGGGTGGGTATGGAGTGTATGGTGGGGATTATAGCAAGACAGGATGTCAGAGAAGCAACTGGAAGTCAGATTCTGTAATGCCCTGTGGGCCAGCATGAAGGACTTTTGGCTTCTGATGGGGAGTGATCTGATCTGATTTGTGATTTAAAGGGATCCCTGTAGCTGCTGTGTTAAGATTAGACCAAAGTGGACACAGTGGAAGCAGGAAAATTAATTAGGAAGCTACTGGGTTATGTGAGAGAGAGATTAGTCAATGATCCCTCCCTCCAATACTGTGGCCTGAGCAACTTGAAGGATTTAACATGGATATATCTGTAAATCATTCCAAAGTTTGACACAGGGAAAGAGTAGTGTGTGGAGTAAAATCAAGTCATTTAAAATCTTTTAAAAAAGATTGCTATTTTTACCATTTGAGAGTTCCAGGAACAAAGCTTGGGAAACAAAAAGGCAGGAAGTAAGGACAATATTTGGGGCAATTTGAGCTTCTGAAAATGTCAAATTTAATTGCTAAAAAGGAAAGAGGGCAACTGAAGTGGATCTTGTGCAGACAAATAGAAGGGAAGTGGCCTGGGGTCTCATACTTTGTAGGAGAAAGAATTCAAAATTCTAATGAGGGAGGGATGGAGGTAGATAAAAGAGAGTCAACTGAGAAATGATGAGAAAGACCAGTGGAAGATACAGTGTTTTTCAAAAGAAAATAAATAAAGGAGTCTCTAAAGGGACTAGGAAATCAAAGGCAGACTTAGGCAAAAATGCCACTTCTTTTTTTTTTCCTTGAGAGAAAACAGTATATTTTAGAGCAACATCAAAGCTCTCCTCTACCACTGATTTTCTAAAAGGGTGTTTACTATCCTTTTAATAGGCACATATGCTTCTTTCCTTATGGGACTCTATGACACAGGGCATATAAGTGATTTTTATTCGTTCCTTCAGATAGGAAAAAAAGAGCCATTAAGACTGTAGTAGGGAAAAACTAATTTCAACAATATTACCATGAAAAAAATATTAAGTGACCATCTTCAACTACTATAGTACTCATTTTTGGCAGAAAATGGGATTGTGTCTGTGTGCATGAGTGTTTCTTTCCAGCTATTATGAACTGTTGACTTGCTGTTTGTTGTTTCTTGTGGAAAATTCCTGAACTCTAAGGAATCCTGTATTGCTATGTGCTCAAATAAGCATAAAATTCAAGTTGCTTTTATTGTTTCTGATATTCTCCACTATCTTACTAGCTAGCCATTTACATTTTTAACTGCTTTTGCCAACAACAAATCATACAAAAACTGCCAGAAGATTTAGTAGTGTGCATGTAGATATAGTGAGATAGATGGATATACCTAAATAAGAAAATAAGCAAACATATCAATGTCCTGCCAATTGCATTTTCTTACAGGGAACATGGGGCGTGACTGGGCAGAGTATATAGCTGTATACAATTGATTTGGGCCCAGATAGTTTACATTACTCTAAAACCGTAAAAGTGTATCAGGGTATTCCTTTCTTCCCCACTGACTATACAGTTTCATGTTATTTTGTATCTCTTTTGAACCAGTTTAGTCATCTGTTTGGTTTCCTCATTCCTGAGTTAAGTATATTTTGACACACGTTCACATTACATGATAGAGGTATTCTCAATATTTTGGGAATCATACTTTGACAGTTTTAAATTGCCCTCATACCATTTCTTACCCTACTTTTTCCCAGTACATATGCAGGTAGTTTGGGTTTTTCCTGTCCCTTCATCACCCCAGTTCCTTCCCCATCCTCTAAATCTGCAAACTCCTAGTCTAATTCAGGAACAAGGGAAAGAGCCACCAATGATGGCATAATTTCCTTGTCCTAGGATGGGAAAAATTGAACATGTTAAGTGAGATGCTTCTCTAGAATTTCAGATTTATTGCCTCTGCTTGTCTCCTCTCTGTCTTAGCTCAGCATCATTCTTTTTTTTCAGATGAGCATCATGTCTAACCTACAGATGTATAAATATTAATACCTCTGAGGAATTACTTTCTAATCTTACAGGCACGTACTCCCAACTTCCTTCTATCTTCTCTCAATGCCATTGGCACCAATTCTCTGATTTCAGACCCAGGTTGCCAACAGGATAGAAAAAGTTTTTGTTTGTTTGTTTGCTTTTGTGTCATTGATTTTTTGTTTTGCTGTGATTTGATCTATTTAATGATGAGAGTCCAGGCAAAGTCAAGGTCACTGAAAATTCAGAATCCTGGGAACTCATTAGCATTTTCAGTAAAAATCTCTAATTCTAACAAAAAAAAAAAATCTCTAATTCTTCTGTTGCAAGTTTAATCTCTCTTTCTTTCTTTTCCTCCTTTTCTCCCTGACTCCCTCTCTCTTTCTCTTAATTCCTTCTCAAAAACACTAGAATACTGATTATTTCAATGGATCCATTTTAATTTTTCTCTTTCTAGAACCAGAAATTTCATAAGGAGAATCACAAACAATATTTCCTTTAATCTTATCATTTCACTTCAATTATTCATAGTTTTACATATCCTTGTAATAGTGATTAATATAATGAAAGGCTGAGTTTCTTCTAGTGTAAAATATAAAAGTGTCTTGTGTACACGCTCAGTACATCAATTTCTGCTTTTAAGAAGTCTGTACCTCTTTTCTGTCATTTCACTCAGTTCCTTTCTTTCCACAGTAATGGGCAAAAGAGATTGATTTTCTTTAAAATGCTTGTATTCTTCCTGCCACTTGCCTGACCAAATGCTCCTCTCTCTCTCTAAGAAAGTCTAAAACCCTTTGGCTGGCATTTCCATCCTCAGGCTCAGGGTTCAGTCTTTCCTTTGAGGAATTCTCCTGCCTCAGCGTCTTCTCACAGTCAGAAACATCTACCCTCCTCCTAGCCTTAGGAGTCTGGACCCTGAGCGCTGTTAGCCAGCCTCTTACCCACTGCACTGCCCTTGATGCCTCTGGTTCTTCAGGCTCAGCATAAACAAATGCATCTGCACGCCATTTTCCATCATTCTTCCACGCACACGTTATCTTTCCGGTAACATCTGCTGCCTGTGAATTCATAACACAGATTGGTTACTAGAAAATAATGCAACTCTTCTTTCCTCACTTGTAAGTGGAATAATATTTCTGGGATGAAGGGGAACATTGACATAGAAAAACTGGAAGATGATCTTTAAATCAGTTTCAGTCAGAAATTATTTAATTTTATTTGGTAAGTTTGACACTGTCCCCTCCCCACTCTAGTCTGTATCTGGCCTCCTTGCTGCACTATAGTGATTCTGTTTAAGGTGACCACGTCCTCCGGTGACTAAATCCATGCACACTCTTCAGTCTTCTTCTCCCTTCATTTCTCTGAGCTCAGACACTGATGTATTTGTCTCCTCTTTCAAGAAACCTGGTTGTGAAGTAGATGCAACGTGGCTCCTCCCTCACCCCTTGCTCTGTGGCTGCTCCTTTGAATCAGTTTTGTTTTTACAAAGCTTTTAAACGTTGTCGGTTGTTAATAGCTAGACAGTCCTTGGTCTGTTTTTTGTCTTTGTTTTTCTCCTACTCTGTGCTCCCTTCCTGAGTATTTGCACACATGCCTTTAATTATCTAGAATCAATGACTCCCAAAGAGTATCTCTAACCCAGGTGCCCTCTCTGATTTCCAGGGCTGTAAATCTAGCTGCTTAGCTGA
Organism: Phocoena phocoena; assembly: GCF_963924675.1. NCBI lineage: Eukaryota > Metazoa > Chordata > Mammalia > Artiodactyla > Phocoenidae > Phocoena > Phocoena phocoena. The sequence goes on along the minus strand of NC_089221.1, from coordinate 16,837,825 downwards.
CACCACTGAGTTAGAACCTCAAAGATAGCTCAAGCTCCACTCCATCTGAATGTGTGGTTACTCCCCAGTACCCACCAACCTAAATATAGGCTCTTCACTGGCTTTCCTCCCATTGCGGTATCTACTGCCCAAGCAAGTTATCTAAAAATAACCTTGGAAACTCACTTCCTATTCCTATATTCAGTTCACCTCTTCTGTGGCTATTGTTTTAGCTCAGGTTCCTATAACAAAATATTATAGATTAGGTTGCTTAAACAACAGAGATTTACTTCTCACAGTTCTGGTGACTAGGAAGACTACAAAGAGCCAGCAGACTTGGTTCCTGAGGAGAGTCCTCTTTCTGGCTTACGGATAGCTGCCTCCTCACTGTATCCTCACATAGCAGAGACCAAGCAAGCTCTGGTGTCTGTCTCTTTCTCTTATAGGAACACTAATCTCAGCATGGGGGCCCCATCCATCCTCATGACCTCATCTAAACTGAGTTACCTCCCGAAGGTCTCACTTCCAAATATTATTACAATTGGAATTAAGGCTTTTATAGATGAATTTTGGAGGCACACAAACATTTAGTCCATAAGAGATATTATCTCCTAATAAGCTTTGGAATCTGTCCCCTTCTGTCTGTCTTCACCATCAATATCCTCATTCAAATCACCATCCTGCTTTATCTAGACTCATAATCCCCTCCCTATCCCTTGCTACAAGAGAACAGATTTTTTTAATAACAGTGTGAATCTAATCATGACACTCAGTTCCAAATACCTGTCCATGGTGTCTCACTCTTTTGGGATAAGAATCCAAAATTTGACCTGAAGCTGACACCCACTTAGATCTCCAGCTTCTATTCCCAATTGACTCACCCCTCCCCCAACATTTACTCTTTTAAGAAGCAACCATAATAGTCTTATTTCAGTTTCTTAATGCCTACAGGCGTTTGAAGATGCTCTGGCCTCTGCCTGGAATTTTCCCCCTGCTTCCAGTCTGTTTACTTAGGGGGTACCTATGTATCAGTTTAGATGTCACTTCTGCTTCTGGATGGATATCTTCCCCAGGCCTTCTTTCCAGAATTCAGAGTATTTGAGAATAATTTGTTATTGAGTTAATATCTATCTTCACCCCACCATCCAGGCCATAAGGATCCAAAAGAGCAGGGTCTTTCTCTAGTTGGTACATTTTCCACCTCCAATTTTTATGACATTTAGTGAGCCTTACTTAAATACTTTTGAGTTAAATGGTTATATCATGTAGTGCCTTCAGACATGTTTGTATTTTTATTTGATTTTTGTAGTATAATACATTCTTAGAATACTTACTTTTTCTCCCAGTTTCCTTCCCATCATGCTTATAAAGTTTAATTAATTATTAATATAAGTAAAGGAGTATTGATTGATTGCCTAGAACTATCTCTGACCATGTCCATTTGTGAATCCATAATAAGTGAACATATATACAAGAATGCAACTGTAAGAGTCAAATCCTAAAGATAGGAAAAGCACATAAATCCCCACCATGTCAACTCATAATACAGAGCTTAATGGAGCACAGGCTCCTGCTGCTGTGTCCTTGAGGAAAATGTGTTTGTTTGCACTCTGGGGTAATCTAAGCCTGTACAGATTTGCTTTTATTTAAGTAGCTGAGACACTTTAAAAGAATGATTGTGGTGTTGTTGACTAATTTGGGTTCCAGTTCACTAAGATATATTTCATGGTATATTGTATTTCCTCAATAAATGTAAATAACACCAATTTGCAAGCAGCACTTTTTTATATTTCCTCCTTATTACATCCCATTTTGGCCACAGTTACTGAGCAACACTGAGACTGATTTATTTCCTGAGAAGAAAATAAACTATCTGCATTGTGAAGGTTAACTGATACATTAACAGGAGAGAAAAATCTATTTAGTGGACCCCTGAAGGATCTTTGACACAGCAAGAATGAACTCACAGATGGAACCAAAGTCCATGCTGATGTATAAAAGAGAAGAGGAAAATGGCATACAGTTCAGCACACATATTTTCAGTTTTAAATTGTAGTAATTACCCTCAAAAGGAAAACAAAAAAAGACACTAGGCCTCCTCACACCATAGTTATTTTATCTGGATTACTGAATACATTATATATTTCCTGTCCTATACTATACAGGAAGGGAGGGTGTATGTATATGCTAGGAGTTGTACAGACTGATGGTAGTTGGGGATGATGTCTTTCTTTCTTCGGTTACAATGACTGTTTATATGAAGGCAAATTCGAAACATGCACCAAATAGGTGTACACTTCTATTTTATTAGAATTGTTTTCTGCAAACCTGAAGTAAACGATAAGTACTAAGGGCAAATATTAACACATGTGTTTTCTCTTGTTTTTGCCATTTCACCTACAGGTTACCTTTGGCATCATATTTCTAATGCAATAATAATGAAAATAAGAATAACATTTACCAAAGAGTTCCAATGTAACAGGAATGTAGGAAACCACTTTATTTGCTTGTTTCATTTATTTAAGTGGCTGAGATATTTTTTAAAGATTGTAGAGTTGCTGGCTAATGGATTTCAGTTCCCTAGGATAGATGTCGTCATATGTTGTATTCCCTCAATAAATATAGGAAACACCAATTTCTCTTCTCTGCATATTATGATTCTCATTTGGTGGTTAATAAAGCTGAAGCTTCTGAGGTGAGGAGATGTGCCCAAAATAACAACACAGGGCCCAGACACAGCTGAGCCAGGCTGTGAATCCAAGTCTGACCAACTGACACCAAAGATTGCTCTTATCTACTGCACTGATCTGCTTCTTAGCATAAATATTCAACTTAATAACCAGACATGAATATTTTTATTTGGACTTAGGGAAACATGCTCTTGAGCAAGCATATTTTAATATTAGATTCTGTGTTAGCATTCAGGGTTGATAAAATATAATTAAATTTACCACTGTAAATGATTGTCCTCATACCACTGCTGACTTGGAATAAATAGAAATCTCAACTCTGATGAAAAGTGGTCATACAATTGGTCACTGGCTGCCAATGTCTTTGGCATGCATGAGAAGTGCACTCTCTCAGGAAGAGCTGTCAACAATCTGGAAGGCATGAATAAATTTTAGAATTAAAAAAATTTTTTTTTCAATACTCTTCAACTGCTAGAAAGCAAAGTTCCTAAAATTATATAAATTTATTTTAGAATAAAATTTTTACTATAGAAAATATTAATGTTCTTTAAAACGATTTTAGATTCAGGTTTGTCTATATTTTCCTTAATATGTAATTAACATATAAAATAAATATAATGTTTTCTCCTGACTTCTCATAGTACACACATAACTTTAGGTTAAGATTATGGAAAATATTTATACCATACGAAAACGTTTGTAATTAAAATTTTCATGTGTAAATCTAAGATACATTGTCATTGTTCTGATGAATTCTAATATGGACAATCTTGCTTTGAAATGTGTAAGTAAGTACTTGAATTTCACTTTCCATTGAACATTCAATCATATTACTTCTATTGGCTTTTATTCTTTTTTTTTTTTTTTTTGGCTTTTATTCTTAGTAAGTTAAAAGCGTGATCAGATATTTCTGACAATTTTTATAGTGATAGTAAATAAGCCTTCTGAAACAAGATTTTTTATTTCCTTATCAAGAAGAGCAGAATGCAAAGAAAAGACTAGACTATCATTGTTGCTAGGATACATCACTGATACATAATAATGGCAAATTATATATTAGTAAGCCATTTCCAATTAACTCTTCCTCATCTACATTCAAAGACTTTAAAGCATATGTATCAGGTTGCTAAGGAGAGGATGTTACCTTATTTTGAGTCAAAATTTGAAATATTGCTTTTAAATATTGAGTGAATAGTTGTTGAAAATTATATCTATGAAGTTAAAGAAAGTAATCTTTGAATTTAGTGAATTCACTATGTAAATTAACTAAGGCAAAGTACAATGGTATAATTGTATAGCAATTCATTTTGAGAAAATGTGTTCCTAATTTTTTTTTTATATCAGTTGGCTGTAGTTAAGAAACAAAGAAAATTATCAGAAATCATAGTAGAGCAAACATCAGTAAAAATATATTTATCATCATGATTTCTTAAGCTTTATAAAGTTATTTAAAGTTTTATAATACTATGATTTCTAACCAAAATGCAAGATGTATTGTTTATCAATCTACAGAAATGGGTTAAGTGGATAGCATTTCTCAAACATATATATCTATGGACTATTTTTTTTTAATGGAGATATCTTGCTGTACTGGTATATTTAGGAGCCTATTAGTGGAAGGTTGCCTGTTAGGGAAATGTTGCCACAAAGACAGACTAAACAAAAATCTATCTTTGACTTAATGAACAATTTTGAGCAGTCGTCACACTCTCTTTAAATTTCAAGCATGCAATGGTAGAAAAACCACTTTTAATTTATGATAAATCACTGAACATTGAAAGTCTCTTTTTTTCATTGGTCTTTATCTGTCTATAAAGTGATGTATCAGTATGTTTAGTTACCAACTTCTGACACCTGGTGTATGATAGCTTAGAAAAATAAAGAGAAAGGCAGACTGACTTGAGCAGATGATTATTGGGTTTTGGTAAGTTGTTGGTTTATTTGTCATTACTCTGGCCCAATCATCAATATATTTATATTCTCAAATATTCTGTCTTTAATAATTGATCTTACAATGATGCAATATTGACCACATTTTCTTTTTACATGGCACCATGCTATTTTGAGCTGGGATACTTTTCTGTTTATCTTTTTTCTTTTTCAACACCTTTATTGAAGTATAATTGCTTTACAATGTTGTGTTAGTTTCTGCTGTATAGCAAAGTGAATCAGCTATACATATATATTCCCATATCCCCTCCCATCGCGCCTCCCTCCCACCCTCCCTATCCCACCCTTCTAGGTCATCGCAAAGCACCGAGCTGATATCCCTGTTCTATACAGCTGCTTCCCACTAGCTATCTATTTCACATTTGGTAGTGTATGCTACTCTACTTCATCCCAGTTTACCCTTACCCACACCCGTGTCCTCAAGTCCATTCTCTATGTTTGCGTCTTTATTTGTGTCCTGCCCCTAGGTTTAACAGAACAATTTTTTTTTTTTTAGATTCTCGATATATGTGTTAGCATACAGTATATGTTTTTCTCTTTCTGACTTACTTCACTTTGTATGACAGACTCTAGGTCCATCCATCTCACTACAAATAAATAAACTTTGTTTCTTTTTATGGCTGAGTAATATTCCATTGTATATATGTGCCACATCTTCTTTATCCATTCATCAGTTGATGGACAGTTAGGTTGCTTCCATGTTCCGGCTATGGTAAATAGAGCTGCAGTGAACATTGTGGTGCATGAATCTTTTTGAATTATGGTTTTCTCAGGGTGTATGCCCAGGAGTGGGATTGCTGTGTCAAATGGTAGTTCTACTTTTAGTTTTTTAAGGAACCTCCATACTGTTCTCCATAGTGGCTGTATCAATTTACATTCCCACCAACAGTGCAGGAGGTTTTCCTTTTCTCCACCCCCTCTCCAGCATTTATTGCTTCTAGATTTTTTGATGATGACCACTCTAAGGTGATACCTCATTGTGGTTTTGATTCGCATTTCTCTAATGATTAGTGATGTTCAGCACCCTTTCATGTGTTTGCTGGCAATCTGTATATCTTCTTTGGAGAAATGTCTAGTTAGGTCTTCTGCCCATTTTTGGATAGGGTTTTTTTTTTTTTTTTTTTTTTTTTGATGTTGAGCTGCATGAGCTGCTTGTATATTTTGGAGATTAATCCTTTGTCAGTTGCTTCATTTGCAAATATCTTCTCCCATTCTGAGGGTTGTCTTTTCATCTTGTTTTTGGTTCCCTTTGCTGTACAAAAGCTTTTAAGTTTCATTAGGTCCAATTTGTTTATTTTTGTTTTTATTTCCATTACTCTAGGAGGTGCGTCAAAAAAGGTTCTTGCTGTGATTTATGTTATAAAGTGTTCTGCCTATGTTTTCCTCTAAGAGTTTTATAGTGTCTGGCCTTACATTCAGGTCTTTAATCCATTTTGAGTTTATTTTTGTGTATAGTGTTAGGAAGTGTTCTAATTTCATTCTTTTACATGTAGCTGTCCAGTTTTCCCAGCACCACCTATTGAAGAGGCTGTCTTTTCTCCATTGTATATTCTTGCCTCCTTTATCAACAATAAGGTGACCATATGTGTGTGTGTTTATCTCTGGGCCTCCTATCCTGTTCCATTGATCTATATTACTGTTTTTGTGCCAGTACTATACCGTCTTGATTATTGTAGCTTTGTAGTATAGTCTGAAGTCAGGGAGCCTGATTCCTCCAACTCCATTTTCCTTTCTCAAGATTGCTTTGGCTATTCGGAGTCTTTTGTGTTTCCATACAAATTGTGAAATTTTTTGTTCTAGTTCTTTGCAAAATGCCAGTGGTAGTTTGATAGGGATTGCATTGAATCTGTAGATTGCTTTGGGTAATATAGTCATTTTCACAATGTTGATTCTTCCAATCCAAGAACATGGTATATCTCTCCATCTGTTTGTATCATCTTTAATTTCTTTCATCAGTGTCTTATAGTTTTCTGCATACAGGTCTTTTCTCTCCTTAGGTAGGTTTATTCCTAGGTATTTTATTCTTTTTGTTGCAATGCTAAATGGGAGTGTTTCCTTAATTTCTCTTTCAGATTTTTCATCATTAGTGTATAGGGTTGCCAAAGATTTCTGTGCATTAATTTTGTATCCTGCTACTTTACTGACTTCATTGATTAGCTCTAGTAGTTTTCTGGCAGCATCCTTAGGAGTCTCTATGCATAGAATCATGGCTTCTGCAAAGAGTGACAATTTTACTTCTTCTTCTCCAATTTGTATTCCTTTTATTTCTTTTTCTTCTCTGATTGCTGTGGCTAAAACTTCCTAAACAATGTTGAATAATAGTGGTGAGAGTGGGCAACCTTGTCTTGTTCCTGATCTTAGGGAAATGGTTTCAGTTTCTCACCATTGAGAATGATGTTGGCTGTGGGTTTGTCATATATGACCTTTATTATGTTGAGGTAAGTTCCCTCTATGCCTACTTTCTGGAGAGTTTTTTTCATAAATGGGTGTTGAATTTTGTTGAAAGCTTTTTTCTGAATCTATTGAGATGATCATGTGGTTTTTATCCTTCAGTTTGTTAATATGGTGTATCACATTGATTTGCATCAATATATTGAAGAATCAATATATTGAAGAATCCTTGCATTGCTGGGATAAACCCCACTTGATCATGGTGTATGATCCTTTTAATGTGCTGTTGGATTCTGTTTGCTATTATTTTGTTGAGGATTTTGCATCTGTGTTCATCAGTATTATTGGTGTGTAGTTTCCTTTTTTGTGTGACATATTTTTCTGGTTTTGGTATCAGGGTTATGGTGGCCTCATAGAATGAACGTGGAAGTGTTCCTCCCTCTGCTGTATTTTGGAAGAGTTTGAGAAGGATAAGTGTTAGCTCTTCTCTAAATGGTTGCTAGAAGTCACCTGTGAAGCCATCTTACCCTGGACTTTTGTTTGTTGGAAGTTTTTTTTTTTTTTTTTTTTTTTTGCAGTACGCAGGCCTCTCACTGCTGCAGCCTCTCCCACCGTGGAGCACAGGCTCTGGACATGCAGGCCCAGTGGCCATGGCTCACGGGCCCAGCTGCTCCGTGTCATGCGGGATCCCCCTGGACTGGGGCACGAACCCGTGTCCCCTGCATCAGCAGGTGGACTCCCAACCACTGCGCCCCAGAGAAGCCCTGTTGGAAGATTTTTAATCACAGTTTCAATTTCAGTGTTTCTGATTGGTCTGTTCATATTTTCTATTTCTTCCTGGTTCACTCTTGGAAGATTGTGCTTTTCATAGAATTTGTCCATTTCTTCCAGGTTGTCCATTTTATTGGTATACAGTTACTTGTAGTAGTCTCTCATGATCCTTTCTATTTCTTCAGTATCAGTTGTTACTTCTCTTTTTTCATTTCTAATTGTTGATTTGAGTCTTCTCCCTTATTTTCTTGATGAGTCTGGCTAATGGTTTATCAATTTTGTCTATCTTCTTAAAGAGCCAGCTTTTAGTTTTATTGATCTTTTCTGTTGTTTCCTTCATTTCTTTTTCATTTATTTCTGATCTGATCTTTATGATTTCTTTTCTTCTGCTAACTTTGGGTATTTTTGTTCTTCTTTCTCTAATTGCTTTAGGTGTAAGGTTAGGTTGTTTATTTGAGATTTTTCTTGTTTCTTGAAGTAGGATTGTATTGCTATGAACTACCCTCTTACAACTGCTTTTGCTGCATCCCATAGGTTTTGGGCCATCATGGTTTCATTGTCATTTGTTTCTTGGTATTTTTGATTTCCTGTTTGATTTCTTCAGTGATCTCTTGGTTATTTAGTAGGGTATTGTTTAGCCTCCATGTGTTTGAATTTTTTACATTTTTTTTACCTGTAATTGATATCTAGTCTCATAGCATTGTGGTCCGAAAAGATACTGATATGATTTCAATTTTCTTAAATTTCCCAATGCTTGATTTGTGACCCAAGATATGATCTGTCCTGGAGAGTGTTCCATGAGCACTTGAGAAGAAAGTGTATTCTGTTGTTTCTGGATGGAATGTCCTATAAGTATCAATTCAGTCCATCTTGTTTAATGTATCATTTAAAGCTTGTGTTTCTTTATTTATTTTCATTTTGGATGATCTGTCCATTGGTGAAAGTGGGTGTTAAAGTCCCCTACTATAATTGTGTTACTGTCGATTATCCCTTTTATGGCTGTTAACATTTGCCTTATGTATTGAGGTGCTCCTGTGTTGGATGCATAAATATTTACAATTGTTATATCTTCTTCATGGATTGATCCCTTGATCATTATGTAGTGTCCATTTTCTTTTGTAATAGTCTTTACTTTAAAGTCTGTTTTGTCTGTTATGAGAATGGCTACTCAAGCTTTCTTTTGGTTTCCATGTTCATGGCATATCTTTTTCCATCCCCTCACTTTCAATCTGTACGTGTCCTTAGGTCTGAAGTGAGTCTCTTGTAGACAGCATATATATGGGTCTTGCTTTTGTATCCATTCAGCCAGTCTATGTCTTTTGGTTGGAGCATTTAATCCATTTACATTTAAGGTAATTATCCATATGTATGTTCCTATTACCACTTTCTAATTGTTTTGAGTTTGTTTTGTAGGTTTTTTCGTTCTCCTGTGTTTCCTGCCTAGAGAAGTTCCTTTAGCATTGTTGTAAAGCTGTTTGGTTGTGCTGAATTCTCTTAACTTTTGCTTGTCTGTAAAGGTTTTATTTTCTCCATTAAATCTGAGTGAGATCCTTGCTGGGTAGAGTAATCTTGGTTGTAGGTTTTTCCCTTTCATCACTTTAAATATTTCTTGCCATCCCTTCTGGCTTGAAGAGTTTGTGCTGAAAGTTCATCTGTTAACCTTATGGGGATTCCCTTGTATGTTATTTATTCCTTTTCTCTTGCTGCTTTTAATATTTTTTCTTTGTATGTAATTTTTGGTAGTTTGAGTAATATGTGTCTTGGGATATTTCTTCTTGGATTTATCCTTTATGAGGTTTTCTGTTCTTCCTGTACTTGACTGACTATTTCCTTTCCCATTTTAGGGAAGTTTTCAGCTATAGTCTCTTCAAATATTTTCTCAGACCCTTTCTTTTTCTTTTCTTCTTTTGGAACCCCTATAATTCGAATGTTGGTGTGGTTAATGTTGTCCCAGAGATCTCTGGGATTGTCCTTAATTCTTTTCATTCTTTTTTCTTTATTCTGCTCTGTGGCAGTTATTTCCACTATTTTATCTTCCAGGTTACTTATCCATTCTTCTGCCTCAATTATTCTGCTATTAATTCATTCTAGAGAAATTTTTATTTCATTTTTGTGTTGTTTATCATTGTTTGCTCTTTATTTCTTCTGGGTCCTTGTTAAATGTTTCTTGTACTTTCTCCATTCTATTTCCAAGATTTTGCATCATCTTTACTATCATTACTCTGAATTCTTTTTCAGGTAGACTGCCTATTTCTTCTTCATTTGTTTAGTCTGGTGAGTTTTTACCTTGCTCCTTCACCTGCTGCATATTTCTCTGTGTTCTGTTTAACTTACTGTGTTTGGTGTCTCCTTTTTGCAGACTTCAGGTTCATAGTTCCCCTTGTTTTTGGTATCTGCCCCCAGCAGGTGATGTTGCTTCAGTGGGTCATGTAGGCTTCCTAGTGGAGGGATCTGGTGCCTGTGTTCTGGTGGGTGGGCCTAGATCTTTTCTTTCTGGTGGGCAGGGCCATGTCTGGTGGTGTGTTTTGAACTTAGTATGATTTTAGGCAGCCTCTCTGCTAATTGATTGGGTTTTGTTCCTCTCTTGCTAGTTGTTTGGCATGGTGTGTCCAGCACTGTAGCTTGCTGGCCATTGGTGGACCTGGGTTTTAGTGCTTAGAACTTTAGTGCAGAAATCTCTGGGAGAGCTCTCGCTGATTAATATTTCATGGGGCCAGGAGGTCCCTGGTGATTCAATATCCTGGACTCGGCTCTCCCACCTCAGAGGCTCAGGGCTGACACCTGGCTGGAGCACCAAGACCCTGTTAGCCACATGGCTGTTAGTGTTGGAGGGTCTCCTGCAGAGGTGAAGGGTGGCTGTCCCTCACCGTGGGGACAAGGACCTTGGCAGCATAAGTTTTGGAAGTAGTCCTTGGCGTGAGCCCTCCCAGCATCTGCCATTAGCCCCACTGAAGAGCCTGGGATACTTTTCCAAATATGTGTCTCAGAATTCAACAAGTTGGAATAGTACTTCAGGACTATCTTGTATAAAGTCTTGGAATTTGGATACTGTGGTTGGTTTATTTTGATGCTAATGTTTGCAATAAAGGGTTGCTGTGGGTATGTTGTCAAAGTATAGAACTTCTCATTAATATGTATTCTGATGAGAATTACCTTTAATATGATAAACAATTATTTTATATATTTTCTATGTATACCTATAAATGTATATATAGATATCTACATATAAATGTAGATATATGTATAGATAAATTCAGGTTAATAAATTACCAATTTGTCTTGAGGTATTTTGCCTAAAAGTTTAAACTTTAACATATATTACACATTTAGGCTTAATGGGAAGGATAAAGAGGTAGACAGTGTTTATTTGAAGGGTTTTTTTTAAATTTGGGGAATAATATAGTTAGTCCCTATGGATTAGATTTATTAGTCATGTGAAATCCCTGCTGTCATAGAATTTGTATCAAGTTTCAATTTGTATCAATTTTCATTAATTATTTTCACTAATAATTATCACTAGATAATTAGTGATAATTTAATTAATAAAATTAAATAATATTTATCACTAGATATGAGAACTATTGACATTCAGTTTTCATTTTTTGAATCATTAGCTGTTTATTAATTAATGAACTATTTCTTCCACTAGCTCTAGGGACTATTAAATTGAAGTTTAATTTCTGAAAATACACATTTGTTGAGGAGTATATTAATGACTAGAGGAAAACACATGTAGGTTGCTGATTCTTACAGATAAGTATTAGCTTCAGAATGTAATTGTTTAAAAAATCTAAGTGGTATTATTAAGGATGGCTAGTCTTAGTGCTTACATCTTGAGTTTCCCCTATTTGGAAAAAAATTTTTAAACAGTACCAATTGCAGAAAACTTATATAAATCTGTTACTTGTCAGTTTTTTCTGGGTTCTCTGCCAGCCTTCATTTTTTGATAATTCACAAGTCCTGTTCATTCTAATACAGTTGTTTCATCACCCAAGATCCATTTGTTCTGTGCTAACTGACAATTCCTGACAAACTTTTTTTCAAAAGGTTTTATAAAAGGATATAGAAACTAACATGTTTTTTAGGTTACCTATTGCTAGTGTTGACCAATTCTATTTGATAAAAGATGACCAGAAAATGTTCTAAAAAGAGCTGCTGTTATACTAAACTGCAAGTCATAAATATACATTGAACTTCTGTAAGTTTATTGTAAGTATGCTATATTTCTAACTGTTCATTCCTTTTTCCATTTCCAAAATTTTTAATGAAATGTGAATAAAAATAAAGTATTACGTCATTCCCGAATTGCAGACAGGTTGTGCTCTCAAGTTCATTTGTAAGCCACTGTTAGAATTTGAAACATATTTCCCCATAAAACATGTGTGATGAATGTGGTTAGGACAGGAAGCCAACCTGCAAAATTCTACGTATATCAAAATGTAATTAAAATGTAGCACCAGCATTATTATAGAACCTGGCCATTATTTATCTGTTGAAACAGTTTCCTGTTTATTGAAACAGTTTATTCAACTATTTGTTGAAACAGTTTCCAATTTCTAACTTGGAAATTGGAGCACTTGAACTTCATCTTTCTTTTTCATATCTCCAATTGTTTGCACAATTCTCCCTGCCTTTCTCTAGCCCCACCGTCCAGAAGCTCCCACTTCAATAATATAAATTGAGGTCTTTTATCAGTACGGAGAAACATCTCTCAGCCAGAAACCATTTGCGTTTACAAGATCTTCATAAATCCTATAGTTATCTCTCAGACTTGCCTTTAATGCTGTGTTCTGTTTTTTTTTTTTTTTTTTTTTTTTGCGGTACGCAGGCCTCTCATTGTTGTGGCCTCTCCCGTTGCGGAGCACAGGCTCCGGACGCGCAGGCTCAGTGGCCATGGCTCACGGGCCCAGCTGCTCCACAGCATGTGCAATCTTCCTGGACCGGGGCACGAACCCGTGTCTCCTGCATTGGCAGGCAGACTCTCAACCACTGCGCCACCAGGGAAGACCCCTGTGTTCTGTTTTGTGGTCCTTTCTGTGTATCTGCATTTTTCAAGAAAGCAGATCCTCAATTATCATATTCTCAAAAGAATCAAAGACCTCCTCCACAATACAAAAATATTGTTTATATAAATTCAGGAAAGTAATACAATATCATAACCAAAGTAACTCTGTGGGTATTGAAATGTGATAGAATTGATCATAGGAAGATATCTCAAGGTAATAAATTCAATAATTGTTTTTCAGATGAGAAAAGCGAGAGCCAAAAGCTGTACTCATTTAGCCAATTAACTTATGTACACAGCTGGGCAGAAAGAGCAGTGCTGTTTTATCGCATTATCTGAAAACTTTAAGTATAAAGAAATTTGTGGATTTTTTTCCTCTGATAATATTTTCCTAAGATAGATGTATATATTGTATTATACCTTTAAGAACCTGCCCAGATTCTCAGTCCTGACAGGTTTTGACCACTTGTGGTCACACATATAAATCCTTCTATTTTCCTATATGCTATTAGATTATGGCCTTTGCGGAGTAATCTCTTTCATAAAATGGAACCATTAAATTTTCTAGCACAAAAAGCAGTCCAAGAATCAGGTATTTCAACTATCCTATTCGCAAGTAACAAAAAGATACTTAGGAAGATTGTAACTTTTTCCAGAGCACAGCCCATTTTGTCAGTGTGCAGTTTGGAAGGAACCCACTGTATTTTCTGAAGTAATGGGAGGAATGAGGACATTCTTTGTTACTCTCTTAGAGACAAGCAGAATCTTCTTCACAAGCCTGACTGAATGCTGTCCATGTATTGCAAAATTCTATTTAGATGATTTAAATGCACAGTCCTTCAAAACAAACAAGAAAACCACACCCACACAAACAAAAGAAACTGCTTGTATTACTTAAAAACCTAGCATGAGGGCTGAAGCTCCTGATTCCATCTTTAAAAATTTCTCTGATGTGTCATTATTTTGAGTGTTAACTACCAAAATAGTGATATGTTGCTCTGTTCATAAGACACATGAACTTTTTTTTTTTTACCTACATTCTCAAAACCACTTAGAAGCTAGGAGATAACAAAGCACAGTCTTCTCACCATTATTTGGGATGGAGTGGAGAGAAAGGGTGCTATTCCAAATATAAGGTTAGCCACTGACAAAATAAAAATTCTGACCTTTTAGTATTAGAAATTCTGAAGCTAAAAATGTTATGACAGTACTTTACCTTTTAATTTATAACTTAAAAATGTCTAATGCTTTACTACAAAGTGTAGGTGTTTTACATTCTATGACTGGATTTATAGCTCCTTTTTAGCTTGTCTAACTTTTGTACAGGTTTGAAAGCTATATTATGATTATCCAAGCCAAACCCTAGTTAGGTAAACCTGTGTGTAGAGATATCTAGAAATGATTTCAAGTAAATTCTATTCTTTATTTCTTCTATGTTACATATTTGAACATAAAAAGTTAAAAAGAAGATATTTGAAATAATAAAGATGGTAAAATCATAACATATACTATTTATTGATTACTTTCTGTATGCCCATTTACTTGATAGATACAGGATGCTTGGTAAGAGTTAAATGTCGTAACTACTCTGCAAGATACAAATAAGTAAGTCCTGGTTTTGAGAATGAGAAATTAAAGTTCTGAGAGACAGAGTAACAATATGCCTTGGCACCTGGGCATCCAGCCAGTGATGTCACCAAATTCTGTATTCTTCTTATGTATATTAGTTTTCCTCAAACTTGGCAGGTTAAGACAACAATTATGATCTCTCACAATTTCTAAGGACCAGGAATTTAGGAATGGCTGAGCTGGGTGGTTCTTGCTCAGGGTGTCTCTCAAGATGGCAATTGGCTGGGCCTGCATTCATCTCAAGGCTTAATTGGGGCTGGAGAATCCACTTCCACCATCACTCACATAGGAACCAAAGCCTGCACATGACTTTCTGGTTGTTGGAATGAGGTCCCCAGCAGTTTGACACATGGGCTTCTCTGTAAGGCAGCTGATGCCAGAACAGCTGAGTCCCCCAAGAATGAGTGATCAGGAGGGAGAAAGGGAGAAAGACCCAAAACAAAGTTGCCGGGTTCTTGTCACAATCTCTAAAGTGATATGTCATCAATTCTGCCATATTCTATTATTAGAAATCAGCCACTGAGACTAGCCTACACTCAAGGTGTGGGAGATGAATCTCCATTATCTTGATAGGGGAGGATTAGAAAATGTGTAGTTATATTTTTAAGACCACCACACAACTCTTATAGACTGTATCCATCTATGTTTTGTCACAGGGAAGATACCACCTTTTTTCCATGGAAGATTATGAACGTGATAAATTTGAAGTCAGGAATCTCCTATTAGTTTTATAAGGACTAGAAATGAATTAATACTATGATGGAGTACCGTACATGTTTCGGTTGCAAGGCAATGATATGTGTGGTAAAAATTAGAGTATCATGATGTTATTCTGAGACAGAGGCTAACCATTCCTTTAGATTAAAATAATTCACGTTATTTATTTGGCTTTTGATTGAGATACTGGGATCTAGACCTCCGTTATTTTATGGTTTGAACACCCTATATGAAAAAAGAATTTATTCAGTGATTGAGCGATAATGGCAAGTTACCATTTATTTTACAAAATGCCATACTATTAACTACAGAAAATTTCAATATCAGGTTTCTTTTTGAGTCTAACATTTTATTTATAAATTATCTACATCTAGTATTTCAAATTATATCAGGCAGTATATTCTAAATTTAGGTTTCATAGATATTTTTATGCCTCCTTATATGAATTTAAAAAATATTGAATATATTTCAAACACATACTGCTTCATACATGAATAGTTATCTGTTCCAAATTCAGTGAGCTGTCCAGCCTTTCTGAAACTTGGAACTATCCATCCCACATTTAAGACTTATTCTCAAAGGTCACTTTGCTTCTGATGCAATTAATATAGGGGATTCAAATATAAGTAGATAAGTTGAAGGTTAATAAATTTGGCTCATGTTAAGATGAAGAAACATTTCTTGAAATGAGTGAACAAAAAGATAAAGTAATAAAAATGCACAATTATATATTTTCTTCTATTATAAATTTAAATTTACAAATTTTTGAAGCAATTTCTTCTTAAGTGATAAACAGTTAAAAAGTAATTATATAAGAATGAAGTAAAATATCTACTTTTAGAAATATGTGTTAATTTGTAATTAGAGGTGATCAACAGTGAATCAAAATATAATGCCCAAGGGTTTCTCCAGTATATTAATAACAGTAATCGTATAACTATAATTTAAGACGAGACAATAGTATACTCACCAAATCTCATACGATTATTTTATTTTACAAATTTTATAGAGGAAATTGTTGCCCAGAAGTTAAATAAATTTCTGAAAGCACAAGTTTTTAAATACCAAGGCAGGGTTTTTAACCTACTCTGCTTGACTCCAAAGTTTGTTTTGATACTTCCACTTACTCAAATGAAATTTTTGGAAGGCCTCTCTAAAACAAAGCCTTTATTGATATTTTTAAAAGTGAATATTATTCTCAGAGGAGAAACGGCAGATTTGCACTATAAACATAATTGTCTGTAAAATCTTAGTACAGTCGGCCCTCTGAATCCAGGAGTTCTGCATCCTCAGATTCAACCAATCACAACTTGAAGATATTTGGAAAAACAATTTTCCAGAAAGTTCCAAAAAGCTAAACTTAGCTGCACACTGGCGACTATTTACATAGATAGTATTGATGTTGTATTAGGTACTATAAGTGATCTAGAGATGATTTAAAGTATACAGGAGGATGTTCATGGGTTATACACAAACACTACACCGTTTTGTAGAAGAGACTTGAGCATCTGATGATTTTGGCATCTGAGGGGCATCCTGGAAACAAATCCTCCATGGACATCAGGGGAACACTCTACTAAAGGGCATATTTTTAAAATTCAGGAGAACAGGTAAAAATAATTAACAAAAGTGATCATAGCCACAAGACTAATATATTACTATTGTCAGTAATTAGTATGTGTCCCTTCAGACTTTTTTTCAATTACATATATTTAATTTGGCTTACCCCACACATAACATTTATTACATGCTATTTCACTTAGCAATGATTTCTTCTCATTTTCCACATAATTAAATATTCATACACTACATCATTTGTATTGACTCATTCATTCTTAACATGGTTGTACCCATTTTACTTAAGCAAGCTTTTATTAGCAATCATTTTCCCTAAATTTTCAATAAGCAGCACTGGAATACATCTCCATAAAGCTCTGTATTTACACAATCTGTGATCGATTTTATAGAATATATTCTGAAATCTGGAATATATTTCCTACATATCATTATTAACCAATTAGAAAATGTGCTAAGTTGAAATGTTTTCTTTACAATAGCAACAGTGATTGATATACACATAAAATTAAGAAAATCATCTCACGAAAAATTCATATGACCTACGTAAAAAAGAAAAACAAGTCTGAAAAAGTTTTCAGAATGGACTAAATCCTGAATAAATGTAAAGCTATAGCATACTCCTGGATGTTATTATACAAAATAACAAGGATAAAAGCAATTCCTGAGTCTATAAATTCAGTGCTATCCTTTTTTTTCAAATGAAAGATTCTTTCTTTCTTTCTTTTTCTTTCTTTCTTTTTTTCTTTCTTTCTTTCTTTCTTTCTTTCTTTCTTTCTTTCTTTCTTTCTTTCTTTCTTTCTCTCTTTCTCTCTTTCTCTCTTTCTTTCTTTCTTTCTTTCTTTCTTTCTTTCTTTCTTTTTGCTGTGTTGGGTCTTCGTTTCTGTGTGTGGGCTTTCTCTAGTTGCGGCAAGCGGGGGCCACTCTTCATCGTGGTGGGCGGACCTCTCACTGTGGCGGCGTCTCGTTGCAGAGCACAAGATCTAGACGCGCAGGCTCAGTAGTTGTGGCTCATGGGCCTAGTTGCTCTGCGGCATGTGGGATCCTCCCAGACCAGGGCTCGAACCCGTGTCCCCTGCATTGGCAGGCAGATTCTCAACCACTGCACCACCAGGGAAGCCCAGTGCTATCCTTTTTGTATATTTTCTGGAACTAAAGTTCATCTAGAAGAGAAAGCACAGAAAAATCACATGTTCTTTTCAAATTGAAGTGTGGTGTATATGTATAAATACATATATGTAAAAGAGAAAAAATCTTAAGTACCTAGTTCATTGAACTTTAATGTGGTGTAAACTCACTCCTGTTTCCTTCACCCAGATTTTTTTTTTACAAAAAGCAGAATTGCATCAAAATACCAAAATTGTGCCCCTACTAAGCACTGCCCACCGTCTTCAAGGTAACTAGTTCTTAAGTTTTAATTCCATGACCTAATTTACTATATTTTGAAATTTTTATAAATAGAATTGTTCATTTTGTACTCCATGTTCTTTTTTATTCCTTTAACATTCTTTTGAGTGATTTATCCATGATAGTATATATAATTGTAATTATTTGGTAATTTTGCTCTATAATATTACTCTGTAGGAATGCAAGAGTACTGAATGATTCAAACATAGAAGAACATTTGGGTTGTTTCAAGTTTAGTATTATTATGAGTAGTGTTGCTCTTACGTGTATGTATCTTTCAATGAATATATGTACTCATTTTTGTTAGACATAAATATGAGTGGAATTACTGGATCATAGTGTGCATAATTTAATCATTGTTTAATGTTCACTGGTTATTTGGATATGCCCTCTTGTGAAGAAATTCCGTTTAAACTTTTTGCCCATTTCATTTCTCATAGTGGCTTTTGAATTGTTTTCTAGGAACTCTTTACATAGAAGTAATTTATCACATACGTGAATGGCAAATATTCTTCCATGCTGGATTGCCTTTTCATTCTCTTAATGGTGTTTTTAAAGTTACATCTTACATTTCTTAATTTGAATGTATTTTCATTTAATGTATTTCTTATAATTAACTTTTTGTGTGTTGTATTTAAAATATTTTTGCATACCCTAACGTCATGAAAAATATCCTCCTGTTTTTTTTCTTAATAGTTCTTCGTGAAACAACTCTGCCTCTGTCTTCCCCATTTCCACCCTGTCCCTAATCTATGACAACTACTTAGGTGTGCTCTCCATCTCTCTATTTTTCTCATTTTGACAATGGTATATGAGTGGAATCATATACTTTATGACTTCTGGGATTGGCTTTTTTCATTCAGCATAGTTTCCTGGAGATTTATGCAGGTGTTGTGTTTATCAGTAGGATATCCTTATTGCTGAGTAGTTCTCTGTGCTATTGATATACCACAGTTGGTGTAACAATTAACCTATTTAAGGAAATCTGTGTTGTTTTCCAGTTCTAGGCTATAACAAGAAACCCTGCTAACAACATGTGTCTCTGGGTATTCGCGTGAACATGAGTTTTCATTTCTCTGGGACCAATTACATTCCTCGGTCATTTGGAACTGCTGGAGGTTTAGAACTCTGTCATTTTTAAACCTTGGGCCCCTTGACACTTGGGTGTTTAGAGCAGAGAGAGATTCAAATATATCTAATGCTTTCCTTAGATAATCTACTCCCTTAATAAGATCAAGTTCAGCATTTATGGCTTCTTTTTCCAAGTTTCCTTAAACTCCCTGCAAATAGACTTTTATTGGGGGACACTTTGCACAATATTCTGTGAAAAATCTATCCATTGCAACTAAAATTCTTTCTCCAGGAGAATCTTCATTTTATTCTCCCATTGCCACTTCTGTATTTTTCCCACAAGTTCAACTGACATGCCTCTACTCTGACAGTGAACATAGTTTAGACTGAAGCTAAAATATCTACTGCCAAGAATGATGTGTATGGCCAAGAATGATGAACTAAGTTTCCATTAAAATGAGGATATTAAATAGGCTACCTAAAGCCTAAATTTTGGCAGTGAGAACAAAGATCCAGAAGCGAAACTTCAACAAAGACAGAATTATCTGTGTACATCAAAGAGAAAAATTCACCTTCAGGAACTCTCAGGGCTTAAAGACTAACCTCATCATTCTTCTTGAGCCCCTAAGAAATTCTGCAGGCAAGTGTGACATAGTGATAAATTACCTTTTGGTGTTCACTAGTATTGGGCAAGTCTGAGAGAAGATAGAAATAGTCAGAGGTCAAATGTCACTGACTTTCTAGCTCCTGAATGTTTGTATGAACAGTTGTGAAGATAAATGGGAATTCATTTGTAAAATGTTGTATGACAGCACAAAAAAATTCCAATTTTTTTTTACAGCTGACAATGCATATATGGTTTCTTAATTTTCTCTAATAATGGAAAACACCTCCATAGTAAACATAAAGAATAAGTTACCATAAGGGAATTTAAACATATGTGTTTTAATAATTAAAAACTCAAGTTATACATTTTGAATACCCTCCCATTATTTTGGATGTGCCCAGCCACGTACTTAATGTTAGAGACCTAATATTTTGTCAGTACTATGTCACTTTTTAATATATCTGTTTTCTTAATACTTTGTCACTTTTTAATATATCTATTTCTCATATTAAATAGGTAATCAGAATACTAAATAGACATGAAATACATTTATTTAATTTATTAAAGTGTCTTGAAATTTTTAGAACCTATATTCATATAAAATATTAGTTTCATTTAATAATTCTATATAGGTATTAAATAGTTACTAATTTATATTTTTTATGTGCATACATTGAGACCTGTCATTTTTTTTGCTTCAAAAAAGAGCTTAGTAAAAATTAAATAGATCCAATTTGAAAATACCAGTGGATCTCCTTCTAGTGATTTCTGATTTTTATACTAATATGCTTTAGGATGATTAGAAATTAGAGAATCCTTGCATGTCTCCTTTTATAAAAATAAAGATAAAATCTTACCCCATAATCAGTACAATTAGCTTATCTTAAAATCATTTTTAAGAATACAAGAAATTCAAAATAATAGTTACACAACACAAAACTGAAAACCTTCACGATGCAAGTTTTTGCTGTAAAATAGAACATTTTTTCCCACCTCTGACCCTTACTATAGTTTTCAATATGAAATAATGAATTAAAAATACCAAGAGGCTAAACATGTGTTTTAACTAGAAGTCATTCCTTACTAAACTTCAACATTAAAAACTCCCTAAAAGAGAACTCAGCCAAGCAAAAACAACAACCAGCCTGTGTTGAAGGATTATAACTTCAACAAAACTTCCATGAATAGTAGCTACTCTTCTCTAACTAGAGTAAGCAAGACCGAAGTTCCTTTACATTTGTCCCCTTTCTCATTTTTCCTTGAACCTGCTGTAATGTGAGGCTTAAATAATGTGTGTGTGTGTGTGTGTGTGTGTGTGTGTGTGAGTGACCATCTCTGCTTATAAACTAGGGATAGTTTTAAAAATTATTATTAAATTATGTCAGTCTTTGTGTGGCCCAAAATATATAGTTTTGCTCTTTCTTTTTAAAGTACCCCTGTGGGATTCAGTAATTTGTCATGTCTAAGAATGGTGTGGATACTTGCAAGGGCTATTCAGGGAAGAATTTTCTCACTAAGGTACTAATTCCGTGAGCTGATTAACATAATTTACATAAATATTTGCATATTTACAAGAATGTTTTATGTTATCAATTACCTATTGCTGTAAAACAACTCCAAACCTTAACAGCTTAAATAACAATAAATACTTAATACCTCACATAATTTTTGTGTGTCAAAAAATCAGGAGCAACTAAATTTGTTGGCCCTGGCTCTGGTTCTCTGATGAGGTCACCTTCAAAAAATACTGGCAGGGGTACCCATCTTCTGAAATCTTGACTGGGTCTTAAAGACAGACTCATCTGTATGCTGTTGGTCATTGGCAGGAGGCCTCAGTTTCTACCTATCTGGTCTTCTGCTTGAGTGTCCACATGGTATAGTAGTTGACTTCCCCTGAGTGGATAATCCAAGAGAACACAAGGTAGAAGGTTTCTTGAAAGTCACACCCCATAATTTCTACAATATCCTGATTGTTTATACAGCTTGACCCACCCCAATAAATGTCCAAAAGGAATACACAAGTACATAAATACCAGGAGGCAAGACTCATGGAGGTCATAGATCATTACAGAGAAGATTTTAGCTCAAATGGCCAATTCTGTTAAGAATTTAAGACAATATAATTGATAATTGTATGGGCAATAGCATCACAAAGCCTGGAGCCTACACAAATGTTTGTTTCCAACCCCTTTACATCCTGAAAAAGTAAATTTAAATTTGATTATTATTGATCATTTTAATATGCCAGAAAGTAGTGGTACTGCATATCACAGCATTAAATTTCCTTACTAAGGTAAACAAATGTTAACTACAAGACTTTACAGATACTGTTGTCCATTGTATTTCTAACTAAGTGGAATTCTAGTTCTATGGTTATTTTCAGCTGAGTCAGACAGTGTCTCCTAACTTTTGTTTTTGATAGAGTTAATCCTTTTTTATTCCTAACATTGACTATTGTATCAAATGTGCAAATTGAATCTAGTTTTTATTTTGCAGTTCATGCTGTCTGATATCCGCCCAGTTGTTCATTTTCTACTCATCCTCATTTCCCACAAAGTGCTGGAACTAGGAGAACAGAGAAGTCAGCTAGAAACACAGTCAAATAAAATGTTGGCAGAGCAGTGCCCTGTAAGGCATTTCATTTGTGATAACCCTTCATTTTATCTTTCTTTCCTCTTACTAAGTGTCCCTCTCTCCTACCTTGCACCTAGGAAACACTTTTAAAAATGAAATGTGTAATTACATTCCATTCTCTTGGTGAACGTGTGAGTCAGTTAGAAAGCAGGTGTACATACAACAGGGAGACAAGATCTGTCCAGGCTGGAGTTTGTATCTTTTCCAAAGCTGATATTTCTATTCTGAAAACAAAGTGTCTAAGGTTTGGGAGAAATTCAAAGGTTATATGGACCTCACACCAATCTGATGCTAGAATATTCTCCATTGTCCTTCTGCCAAATATAAGTCAGTCAATGTCAGAGGGCATTTAGTTACAGGGAAATCCATTATTTCCTGAAGGAAGCTTGAACAAGTTGTTTTGTGAGTTCTTCCTTATACTGAGTTTTAGAATTATAATATTTTTGAGTGTGTAATCATTTTTCATTTATATGTATAACATATCTCTAAAACAATGCCCATTCAGATTGAAGGTCTCTAGTTCCTATAACCTTTTTTCATAAGAAGTCAGGATTATGCTCCTGATTATGTATCTTTGATTCAGAAAAGTTCCCCACCTGTACTTCAGGCCTAGCCCCATTCCTCTGCTGTTCCAGCTAGGAATTCTGAAATAAATGAAATTATATTGCCATTAGAAATTGAAACTATAAAATCACTCATTTCATAATGAAGATGTACTGTCACTTTAATGAGATAGAAGGGTTCCTGGGCTAGTAGGCACAAGCATATTGAAGACTATCATTTAAAAGAGGAATTGGTGAAACGAATGATACAGAAAGCAGACCCCAAAGGCAAAGGCTGCCAATGACCATGTTAGAAATTCAGGAGGCAGAAAGAATCTTTGGTAATTCACGTTGGATATTGTGGTCTTATTACGGATGCTATCCACTTTTGTGGAAATAGATGGTTCACTGTGTTTTTCCATTAATAGTAAAGCTTCCTCTCATGTAACTAAATCCTTTTCTGATTCCACACTTACTCAGAAACTATGATTTTTAAATTGGTTTCCTGTGTAGATCCAACTCTAAGAAATGACTGTAGTAGTTATTCTGGAAAAAGTATTGCAATCTACATGATATTTTAAGCACATAATTTGGTGTTCTGGAATAACAGTATCCTGAGTTTGATTAATGTGAGTTGGCGACATTTTCTGTGTAATGTCAAAATTGTCATTTCTTAGCAAGCCAACTCCCACTGAACTGAGCTAAGCCACTGAACATTTATCTGTTTAACAAGTTTATTGTTAGAGGCTGAACACTGTTTGCCCAAAGATGTCCACACTCTAACACCCAGGATGTGTAAACACATTACTTTATACAGCAAATAGAACTTCACAGACGTGTTTAAGAATCTTAAAATAGAGAATATCCTGATTATCCAGGTGGGCCTAATGTAATCACGCAGGGTCGTGTAAGAGGGAAGTAGGAAGATCAGAGTCAGAAGAGATGTGAGAGTAGAAGCAAAGGCTGGAACAGTAAATTTTGAAATGGAGGAAGAAGCCACAAGCCAAGGAAGGCAGGCAGCTTCTAGCAGCTAGAAAGAGCAGGGGAGCAGATTCTC
Organism: Phocoena phocoena; assembly: GCF_963924675.1. NCBI lineage: Eukaryota > Metazoa > Chordata > Mammalia > Artiodactyla > Phocoenidae > Phocoena > Phocoena phocoena. The sequence goes on along the minus strand of NC_089221.1, from coordinate 16,813,800 downwards.
CCGTCTCCAGAAGGAATACAGCTCTGCCAATAAATTGATTTTAGCCTGTAAGACTCATTTTGTACTTCTGACCTCCAGAACTGTAAAATAATAAATGTGTGCTGTTTTAAGCCACCAAGTGTGTGGTAATTTGTTACAGCAGTAAATGGAAATGAATACATGATTCATCTTTTGAAGACTCTCAGATGGTACCCAGTTGACTTTTTCTTTTTAACGGCTCCATCTTGCATTGAAAAATTTCTTCTTAAATGTCTGCATATATATCTGATATCACAAGTAATTCTCTACTGGAAAGAAAAAAAACAACTTTTTGGACAGTTTGATATCTCACATTCCTTTTTATTAAATTCTATGTTTTATGTATGCATTTTAAAATTAGATGAAGAGCGTTTAAACTTATTTATTGGTAAAATAATAAAAATATTCCTGTTAGTCATGCTTCTCCAGAAACAGAACAAATATAAAGACATCATTCACTGTAGCCCTCAAGCAGAAGCAATGCAATGCAGATCAATAGCAATGTGAATAAACCAATATTGGTACATACATCAAGGCAATACTATATAGCATTGAAAAGATCAAACTACTGCTGTACATTATGGAATGAATGAACGAATAAATAAATATATATACATATAATGTTAAGTAAAAGAAACCACACACAAATGATAACATCTCATATCATTTAATTATGTCAAGTTCATATGCAGCTGAGGAAATCCATAGAAATAAAAGTTAAAGGTTATTTTTGGTAGGGAATCAATGATCTGAAGAAGGCATGTGCACGGCATGTGGAACACTAGTAGTGTTCTAATTTTTGAGCTGGGCCGTGACTACACAGATGTTTTTACCTTATAAACATCATTAATGTGTATATTTAAAATGTATATGCCCTGCTACATGTGCATTATATTTCAATGAAAATTTATTACAAAGACAGATACATTTTCAAAGTAATGCAAATATCTAAAGGAGAAAGATTGATGGCAAGGAAACACAGCCCCTCTTAAGAACATCCTAAATCAGGAAATACAGTTGAACTGGTTCATGGAAACTGGGACTGGATGTTAGTAATCAGTGTTGCTTCTTCCTATTTGGCAGCTAAACTGATTGCCTCTTGTCTCGTTTCTCTTTCCATGACCTCTCCATAATTTTGGTTCTTTTTACCAGCTAGCTTTCTTTGCTTAGTCATGCTATTTCCACTTCTGCATAATTTTGGTGCTTGTGCCTGGCTTTGGTTCACCATGTCACTGATGTTAGATCATATACTAGGTTAATTTTCACTTTACATACCTGCAGTCACCTAATATACTTTATCAGTCAGAATCTACATTCTAGATTCCCAGGACAATATGATTAGCCAACTTGATTCAGGTACCTATATTGGGCACAGTCTTAGGTAATGAAGATTGTGATAATTACAGATACTTCAACCAAGGTATGTGAATTAAGCCGTTTTTGTTGTTTTTTTAAGAGGGAACATATGATTGGGAAGAATTAATTGAAATATCTGTTGCACTTGCTAGCTCTGTGGGTGACTGAAATAAAACAGTAGCATACAGTGGTTCTCAAACCTTTTGTTCTCCTACTGTACAATCTTAATTTATTGATAGCACATTGTTTTTATTTACATGGTTTATATCTATCAGTATTTTTCTTTCTTTTTTCTTTTTACATCTTTATTGGAGTATAATTGCTTTACAATGTTGTCTTAGTTTCTGCTTTATAACAAAGTGAATCGGTTATACATATACATATGTTCCCATATCTCCTCCCTCTTGCGCCCCCTCCCTCCCACCCTACCTATCCCACCCCTCTAGGTGGTCACAAAGCACCGAGCATATCTCCTTGGGCTATGTGGCTGCTTCCCACTAGTTACCTATTTTACGTTTGGTAGTGTATATATGTCCATAGCTTACACTTCCCCCTCCACATATCCTCAAGTCCATTCTCTAGTAGGTCAGTGTCTTTATTACCGTCTTACCCCTAGGTTCTTCATGACATTTTTTTTCTTAGATTCCATATATATGTTTTAGAATATGATATTTGTCTTTCTTTTTCTGACTTACTTCACTCTGTATGACAGACTCGAGGTCCATCCACCTCACTACAAATAACTCAATTTTGTTTCCTTTTATGGCTGAGTAATATTCCATTGTATATATGTGCCACATCTTCTTTATCCATTCATCTAATGATGGACACTTATGTTGTTTCCATCTCCTGGCTATTGTAAATAGAGCTGCAATGAACATTTTGGTACATGACTCTTTTTGAATTATGGTTTTCTCAGGGTATATGTCCAGTAGTGGGATTGCTGGGTCATATGGTAGTTCTATTTGTAGTTTTTTAAGGAACCTTCATACTGTTCTCCATAGTGGCTGTACCAATTCACATTCCCACCAGCAGTTCAAGAGTGTTCCCTTTTCTCCACACCCTCTCCAGCATTTATTGTTTCTAGATTTTTTGATGATAGCCATTCTGACTGGGGTGAGATGATATCTCACTGTAGTTTTGATTTGCATTTGTCTAATGATTAATGATGTTGAGTATTCTTTCATGTGTTTGTTGGAATTCTGTATATCTTCTTTGGAGAAATGTCTATTTAGGTCTTCTGCCCATTTTTGGACTGGGTTGTTTGTTTTTTTGTTATTTAGCTGCATGAGCTGCTTGAAAGTTTTAGAGATTAATCCTTTGTCAGTTGCCTCATTTGCAAATATTTTCTCCCATTCTGAGGGTTGGCTTTTGGTTTCCTTTGCTGTGCAAAAGCTTTGAAGTTTCATTAGTTCCCATTTGTTTATTTTTATTTCCATTTCTCTAGGAGGTGGGTCAAAAAGTATCTTGCTGTGATTGATGTCATAGAGTGTTCTGCCTATGTTTTCCTCTAAGAGTTTGATAGTTTCTGGTCTTACATTTAGGACTTTAATCCATTTTGAACTTATTTTTGTGTATGGTGTTAGGGAGTGTTCTAATCTCATACTTCTACATGTACCTGTCCAGTTTTCCCAGCACCACTTATTGAAGAGGCTGTCTTTTCTCCACTGTACATTCCTGCCTCCTTTATCAAAGATAAGGTGACCATATGTGCGTGGGGTTAACTCTAGGCTTTCTATCGTGTTCCATTGATCTATATTTCTGTTTTTGTGCCAGTACCATACTGTCTTGATTACTATAGCTTTGTAGTATAGTCTAAAGCCAGGGAACCTGATTCCTCCAGCTCCATTTTTCATTCTCAAGATTGCTTTGGCTATTCGGGGTCTTTTGTGTTTCCATACAAATTGTGAATTTTTTTTTTTCTAGTTCTGTGAAAAATGCCAGTGATAGTTTGATAGAGATTGCATTGAATCTGTAGATTACTTTGGGTAGTATAGTCATTTTCACACTGTTGATTCTTCCAATCAAAGAACATGGTATATCTGTCCATCTCTTGGTATCATCCTTAATTTCTTTCCTCAGTGTCTTATAGTTTTCTGCATACAGGTCTTTTCTCTCCTTAGGTAGGTTTATTCCTAGGTATTTTATTCTTTTTTTGCAATGGTAAATGAGAGTGTTTCTTGATTTCTCTTTCAGTTTTTTCATCATTAGTGTATAGGAATGCCACAGATTTCTGTGCATTAATTTTGTACCCTGCTACTTTACCAGATTCATTGATTAGCTCTAGTAGTTTTCTGGTAGCATCTTTAGGATTCTCGATGTATAGTATCATGTCATCTGCAAACAGTGACAGCTTTACTTCTTCTTTTCCGATTTGGATTCCTTTTATTTCCTTTTCTTCTCTGATTGCTGTGGCTAAAACTTCCAAAACTATGTTGAATAAGAGTGGTGAGAGTGGGCAACCTTTTCCTGTTCCTGATCTTAATGGAAATGCTTTCAGTTTTTCAACATTGAGGACGATGTTGGATGTGGGTTTGTCATATATGGCCTTTATTATGTTGAGGAAAGTTCCCTCTATGCCTACTTTCTGCAGGGTTTTTATCATAAATCGGTTTTGAATTTTGTCGAAAGCTTTCTCTGCATCTATTGAGATGATCATATGTTTTTTCTTCTTCAATTAGTTAATATTGTTCTCACATTGATTGTTTTCATATATTGAAAAATCCTTGCATTCCTGTAATAAACCCCATTTGATCATGATGTATGATCCTTTTGATGTGCTGTTGGATTCTGTTTGCTAGTATTTTGTTGAGGATTTTTGCATCTATGTTCATCAGTGATATTGGCCTGTAGTTTTCTTTCTTTGTGACATCCTTGTCTGGTTTTGGTATCAGGGTGATGGTGGCCTTGTAGAATGAGTTTGGGAGTGTTGCTCCCTGTGCTATATTTTGGAAGAGTGTCAGAAGTATAGGTGTTAGCTCTTCTCTAAACGTTTGATAGAATTAGCCTGTGAAGCCATCTGGTCCTGGGCTTTTGTTTGTTGGAAGATTTTTAATCACAGTTTCAATTTCCTTGCTTGTGATTGGTCTGTTCATATTTTCTATTTCTTCCTGATTCAGTCTTGTCAGGTTGTGCATTTCTAAGAATTTGTCCATTTCTTCCAGGTTGTCCATTTTATTGGCATAGCGTTGCTTGTAGTAATCTCTTATGATGTTTTGTATTTCTGCAGTGTCAGTTGTTACTTCTCCTTTCATTTCTAATTATATTGATTTGAGTCTTCTCCCTTTTTTCTTGATGAGTCTGGCTAATGGTTTATCAATTTTGTCTATCTTTTTAAAGAACCACCTTTTACTTTTATTGATCTTTGCTACTGCTTCCTTCATTTCTTTTTCATTTATTTCTGATCTGATCTTTATGATTTCTTTCCTTCTGCTAACACTGGGGTTTTTTGTTCTTCTCTCTCTAATTACTTTAGGTGCAAGGTTCGGTTATTTATTCAAGATGTTTCTTGTTTCTTAAGGTAGGATTGTATTGCTATAAACTTCCTTCTTAGAACTGCTTTTGCTGCATCCCATAGGTTTTGGGTCATCGTGTCTCCATTGTCATTTGTTTCTAAGTACTTTTTGATTTCCTCTTTGATTTTTTCAGTGATCATTTCATTATTAAGTAGTGTATTGTTTAGCCTCCATGTGTTTGTATTTTTTACAGATCTTTTCCTGTAATTGATATCTAGTCTCATAACATTGTGGTTGGAAAAGATACTTGATACAATTTCAATTTTCTTAAATTTACCAAGGCTTGATTTGTGACCCAAGGTATGATCTATCCTGGAGAATGTTCCATGAGCACTTGAGAAAATGTGTATTCTCTTGTTTTTGGATGGAATGTCCTATAAATATCAATTAAGTCCATCTTGTTTAATGTATCATTTAAAGTTTGTGTTTCCTTATTATTTTTTTTTTTTTTTTGATTTTGGATTACCTGTCCATTGGTGAAAGTGATGTGTTAAAGTCCCCTATTATGAATGTGTTACTGTCGATTTCCCCTTTTATGGTTGTTAGTATTTGCCTTATGTATTGAGGTGCTCCTATGTTGGGTGCATAAATATTTACAATTGTTATATCTTCTTCTTGGATTGATCCCTTGATCATTATGTAGTGTCCTTCTTTGTCTCTTCTAATAGTCTTTATTTTAAAGTCTATTTTGTCTGATATGAGAATTGCTACTCCAGCTTTCCTTTGGTTTCCATTTGCATGGAAAATCTTTTTCCATCCCCTCACTTTCAGTCTGTATGTGTCTCTAGGTCTTATGTGGGTCTCTTGTAGACCGCATATATATGGGTCTTGCTTTTGTATCCATTCAGCCAGTGTTTGTCTTTTGGTTGGAGCATTTAATCCATTTACATTTAAGGTAATTATCAACATTTATGTTCCTATTCCCCTTTTCTTAATTGTTTTGGGTTTGTTATTGTAGGTCTTTTACTTCTCTTGTGTTTCTTGCCTAGACAAGATCCTTTAGCATTTGCTGTAAACCTGGTTTGGTGGTGCTGAACTCTCTCAGCTTTTGCTTGTCTGTAAAGGTTTTAATTTCTCCATCAAATCTGAATGATAGCTTTGGTGGGTAGAGTAATCTTGATTGCAGGTTTTTCTCCTTCATCACTTTAAATATGTCCCACCAGTCCCTTCTGGCTTGCAGAGTTTCTTCTGAAAGATCAGCTATTATCCTTTTGGGGATTTCCTTGTGTGTTATTTGTTGTTTTTCCCTTGGTGCTTTTAATATGTTTTCTTCGTATTTAATTTTTGACAGTTTGATTAACATGTGTCTTGGCGTGTTTCTCCTGTATGGGACTCTCTGTGCTTCCTGGACTTGAATAACTATTTCCTTTCCCATATAAGGGAAGTTTTCAACTATAATCTCTTCAAATATTTTCTCAGTCCCTTTCTTTTTCTTTTCTTCTTCTGGAACCCCTATAATTCGAATGTTGGTGCATTTAATGTTGTCCCAGAGGTCTCTGAGACTGTCCTCAGTTCTTTTCATTCTTTTTTCTTTATTCTGCTCTGCAGTAGTTATTTCCACTATTTTATCTTCCAGGTCACTTATCCGTTCTTCTGCCTCAGTTATTCTGCTATTGATCCCTTCTCGAGGATTTTTAATTTCATTTATTGTGTTGTTCATCATTGTTTGTTTCATCTTTAGTTCTTCTAGGTCCTTCTTAAATGTTTCTTGCATTTTCTCTATTCTGTTTTCAAGATTTTGGATCATCTTTACTATTATTATTCTGAATTCTTTTTTAGGTAGATTGCCTATTTCCTCTTCATTTGTTAGGTCTGGTGGGTTTTATCTTGCTCCTTCATCTGCTGTGTGTTTTTCTGTCTTCTCATTTTGCTTATCTTACTGTGTTTGGGGTCTCCTTTTTACAGGCTGCTAGTTCGTAGTTCCTGTTGTTTTTGGTGTCTGTCCCCAGTGGCTAAGGTTGGTTCAGTGGGTTGTGTACGCTTCCTGTTGGAGAGGACTAGTGCCTGTGTTCTGGTGGATGAGGCTGGATCTTGTCTTTCTGGTGGACAGGTACATGTCTGGTGGTGTGTTTTGGGGTGTCTGTGGACTTATTATGATTTTAGGCAGCCTCTCTGCTAATGGGTGGGGTTGTGTTCCTGTCTTGCTAGTTGTTTGGCATAGGGTGTCCAGCACTGTAGCTTACTTGTCGTTGAGTGAAGCTCGGTGCTGATGTTGAGATGGAGATCTCTGGGAGATTTTTGCCGTTTGGTATTACATGGAGCTGGGAGGTCTCTTGTAGATCAGTGACCTGAAGTAGTCTCTCCCACCTCAGAGGCAGAGCCCTGACTCCTGGCTGCAGCACCAAGAGCCGTTCATCCACACAGCTCAGAATAAAAAGGGGAAAATGTAGAATGAAAGAAAAAAAAGAAAGAGGGTAAAATAAAATAAAATAAAGATAAAAGTTATTAAAATAAATATAATTATTAAGATTTTTTTTTTAAATGTAAAAACAAATAAAGAGAAAAAAAAAAAAAAAACAATGGACAGATAGAACCCTAGGACAAATGGTGAAAGCAAAGCTATACAGACAAAGTCTCACACAGAAGCATATACATACACACCCACAAAAAGAGGAAGAGGGGAAAAAATAATCTTGCTCTCAAAGTCCACCTCCCCAATTTGGGGTGATTAATTGTCTATTCATGTATTCCACAGATGCAGGGTACATCAAGTTGATTGTGGAGATTTAATCTGCTGCTCCTGAGGCTGCTGGGACAGATTTCCTTTTCTCTTCTTTGTTCCTAAAGCTCCCAGGACTCAGCTTTGGATTTGGCCCCATCTCTGTGTGTAGGTCTGCTGAGGGCATCTGTTCTTCTCTCAGACAGGACGAGGTTAAAGGAGCCTTTGATTTGGGGGCTCTGGCTCACTCAGGATGGGGGGAGGGAGGGGTGTGAATCCAGGGTGAGCCTGTGGCAGCAGAGACTGGTGGGATGTTGCACTAGCCTGAGGTGCACCATGCATTCTCCCAGGGAAGATGTCACTGGATCCCGGGACCCTGGCAGTGGCTGGTTGCACAGGCTTCCCAGAAGGGAGGTGTGGATAGTGACCTGTGCTCGCACACAGGCTTCTTGGTGGTGGCAGCAGCAGCCTTAGCGTCTCATGTCCATCTCTGGGGTCCACGCTGTTAGCTGCGGCTCGCACCCATCTCTGGAGATCCTTTAAGTAGCACTCATAATCCCCTCTCCTCACGCACCAGAAAACAAAGAGGGAAGAAATAGTCTCTTGCCTCTTCGGCAGGTCCAGATTTTTCTCCGGACTCCATCCCGGCTAGCCGTGGTGCCCTAACCCCTTCAGGCTGTGTTCACGCCACCAACCCCAGTCCTCTCCCTCAGCTCCCAGCCCCGCCTGCCCCGGCGGGTGAGCAGACAGGCCTCCGGGCTGGTGAGTGCTGGTCAGCACCGATCCTCTGTGAGGGAATCTCTCCGCTTTGCCCTCCACACCCCTGTTGCTGCGCTCTCCTCTGCGGCCCTGAATCTTTCCCCCTCTGCCACCCACAGTCTCCGCAGGAGAAGGGGCTTCCTAGTGTGTGGAAACCTTTCCTCCTTCACAGCTCCCTCCCACTGGTGCAGGTCCCATCCCTATTCTTTTGTCTCTGTTTATTCTGTTTTCTTTTGCCCTACCCAGGTACGTGGGGAGTTTCTTGCCTTTTGGGAAGTCTGAGGTCTTCTGCCAGCATTCAGTAGGTGCTCTGTAGGAGTTATTCCACATGTAGATGTATTTCTGGTGTATCTGTGGGGAGGAAGGTGATCTCCATGTCTTACTTTTTCACCATCTTCCTAGGAGTCTCCTATCAGTATTTTTCCTGTAAGAAATTATAAAATACTGCATTTGCTTCTATAAAATAAAAATAACATTGCATATTAGCATGTCACCTGTTTTATGAAAAATAACTATACTTTCCAAAGCAACAAAATGTAGTAAGAAGAGTGGCATTGTTTCCCATTTTTGCAGATCTCTTTAATGCCTGATTTAATAGCGGAAATTCATTTCACATATTTCTTTATACTTTCAGTCTGTTGCAATATCGCATGTCTTGTAGTCTGGAAAACTCCAATGTACACTCAAGAGGGAATGAAAGTGAAAAAGGAACATAACATCTTAGTAGTGTAATAGAAATATTTTTGAACTTCCAGATGTCATTAAAAGAGTCTCCAGCATCCTCCCCCCAGCCCCCAAGATTCCCTGAACAACTTTTGCTGATGTGCTGGAGGAAGGGTATTTTGGGGGCCAAGTAGACTCAAGTTCAAATTCCACTTGAATCAGTTATGGTTTTGTCTCTCTAACATATTTCCTTCATCTGTCAAATAGTTTGGTTAATACCTCACACAATTATTGGGAAATGTTTTTGAAAATGACATGAGATAATATGAAATTATTTACTACTAATAATAACAATAACACTATCAATAGAGTTTTTCTTTCATTGAACCTTCACTGCACCTCAGTTTTTTTTTTTTTTTTGTATTTGTTTTACACAGATTAACTCTCGACAGATCTATCAGTTAAGCTTCATTTTTTTTCCAGTTTATAGATACAGAAACTGAGACAAAAAACATTACTAGCTTAAGATAACACAGTTAGTCAGTAAAGGAATGGAATATGAACTCAGGCCTTAAAATGCCAGAGGGCTTTTTCTTGGTGTTGATATGCTATCTTTGGCAATTACAGCTTAATGAATGTTAGTGTGTTTTCTTAACTAACATGCTTTAATATAGAACCTAACATGTTATTTTATTTAATCTAGTTAATGTTAATAATTATTTCAATTCTATGTCTTTCTTGGACTCATATAAAAACATGTAAAAGGACAGATTTACTCTCCTTCTTAGGCATCATGCCATATGCAATTCTAATTTGTTTCATAACTAATACTTTAACAGCACTTAAATTGAGGTGGATGCCATTCTAATTTAATGCTCAAAACAACCTTCCAAAGCACACACTGTTTTTATAGATATACATTTTACCTAGTGAACGTGAAGAATTTCGAGACTAAGCCACTTGTTCTCTAGTAGAGAGGCAGGTGAGGATAGAGCTAGAATTTGAACTGACATATTCTAGCACCAGAGTTCATTCACTTAACCACTGACTTGTACTTCTCTGTTCACCTATAATATTGTATAAGGTGGGAAAAGAAGGCAGAAATGTAGTAAAATTTATTGCTCTTTAGTGATATTTTATTATTTTATTTGAACCATTATATCTTAAAACATCAAAATCACACAGCAAAAATGTACAATGTCTTGATAGTGTATAATATTGTTGCAAATTACTTCTTTCCCCAGTTTGCTTTTATTTCTTTTATTAAAGTACAGTTGATTTACAATATTGTGTTAGTTTCAGGTATATACAGCAAATTGATTCTTATTTCATTATTCATTATTTCATTCTTTTTTATGGCTGAGTACTATTCCATTTTATGTATATGTGTATATATATATATATATATATATATATATATATATATATATATATATATATATATACACAAAATCTTCTTTATCCATTCATCTGTTGATGGACATTTAGGTTGCTTCCATGTCTTGGCTACTGTAAATAGTGCTGCTATGGACATTGAGGTGCATATAAATATCTTTTCAAATTAGAGTTTCCTCTGGATATATACCCAGGAGTGGGATTGTCGGATCATATGGTAGCTCTATTACTAGTTTTTAAAGGAACCTCCATACTGTTTTCACAGTGGGTGCACCAATTTAGAATCTCACCAACAGTGTAGAAGGGTTCCCTTTTCTCTACATTCTCTCCAGAATTTGTTATTTGTAGACTTTTTAATGATGGCCATTCTGATCGGTGAGGTGGTACCTCATTGATTTGCATTTCTCTAATAATTAGCAGTGTTGAGCATTTTTCCATGTAAATGTTGGCCATCTGTATGTCTTCTTTGGAGAAATATCTATTTAGGTCTTCTGCCTGTTTTTTGATTGAGTTGTGTGAGCTGTTTGTATATTTTGGAAATTAAGCCCTTGTCAATCACATTATTTGCAATATTTTCTCCAATTCTATAGGTTGTCTTTTCATTTTGTTTATGGCTTCTTTTGCTGTACAAAGTTTTTAAGTTTGATTAGGTCCCATTTGTTTATTTTTGCTTTTATTCCTATTGACTTGGGAGACTGACCTAAGAAAATATTGGTATGATTTATGTCAGAGAATGTTTTGCCTACATTCTCTTCTAGGAGTTTTATGGTGTCATGTCTTACATTTAAGTCTTTATGCCATTTTGAGTTTACTTTATGTATGGTGTGAGAGAGGTTTCTAACTTCATTGATTTACATGCAACTGTCCAACTCTCCCAACACCACTTGCTGAAGAGGCTGTCTTTTCTCCATTGTATATTTTTGCCTCCTTTGTTGAAGATTAATTGACTGTAGATGTTGGGTTTGTTTCTGGGCTCTCCATTCTGTTCCATTGATCTATGTGTCTGTTTTTGTGCCAGTGCCATACTGTGTTGATTACTGTAGCTTTGAGTATTGTCTGAGGACTGTAAGGGTTATGCCTCCAGCTTTGTTCTTTTTCCTCAGGATTGCTTTGGCAATACTGGGTCATTTGCAGTTCCCTATAAATTTAGGATAATTTGTTCTAGTTCTGTGAAAAATGCCATGGGTAATTTGATGGGGATTGCATTAAATCTGTATATTTATTTAGGTAGTATGGCCATTTAATATTAAAACTTCCAATCCAAGAGCATTGGATATCTTTCTTTCAATTTCCTTGAATCAGCTTTGATTTCCTTTATCAATATTTTATAGTACTCAGATTACAAGTCTTTCTTTGGTCAGATTTATTCCTGTGTTTTTGTTTGTTGGTTTGTTTGATGTAATTTTAAAAGGAATTGTTTTTTTACTTTCCCTTTCTGATATTTCATTGTTAGTTTACAGAAATGTAACAGATTTCTGTATATTAATCTTGTAACCTACTACCTTGCTGAATTAATTTATCAGTTCTAACAGTTTTTGTGTGGAGTCTTTAGGGTTTTCTGCATAGAGTGTCATGTTATCTGCATATAATGACAATTTTACCTCTTCACTTCTGATTTGGATACCTTTTATGTCTTTCCCTTCTCTGATTGCTGTGGTTAGGACTACTATGTTGAATAGAACATAGTGGGCATCCTTGTCTTGCTCCAGAATTTAACAGAAAGATTGCAGATTTTCCCTGTTTAGTATTATGTTGGCTGTAGGTTTGTCATAAGTAGCTTTTATTATGTGGAGATGTGTTCTCTGTGTGCCCACTTTGGTAAGAATTTTTATCATGAATGAATGCTGTATTTTTTTTCAAATACCTTTTCTGCATCTATTGAGATGATCATATGGGTTTTATCTTTATCTTTTCTTTTGTTGATGTGGTGTATCACATTGATTGATTTGCATATGTTGAACCATCCTTGTGACCCTGGAATGAATCCAACTTGTTCATGGTGTATGATACTTCTTATGCATTGTTGGATTCAGTTTGCTAATATTTTGCTGTGATTTTTTACATCTGTATTCATCAAAGATAATGGTCTGTAAGTTTTTTTTTGTTTGTTTGTTTGTTTTGTTTTTTTTTGGTAGTGTCTTTGGGTTTGGTATCAAGGTAATGGTGCTTTATAGAATGACTTTAGGATTGCTCCCTCTTCTTCAATCTTTTGGAAGATTTTGAGAAGGATATGTGTAAGTTCTTCTTTGTATGTTTGGTAGAATTCCGCAGTGAAGCCATCTGGTCCTGGACTTCTGTTTGCAGGGATTTTTGTTGTTGTTGTTGTTGTTACAGATTCTATTTCACTTCTAGCAGTCAGTCTGTTCAAATTATCTGTTTCTTCTTGATACAGTTTTGGCTGCTGTATGTTTCTAGGAACTTGTCCATTTCTTTTAGGTTGCTCATATTGTTGGCAAATCACTGCTCATAATATTTTCTAATTAATTTTTTAAATTTATGCTGTATCAGTCCTTATTTTGTTTATTTAGGCCCTCTCTTCTTCTTGATGAGCCTGGCCAGAGCTTGGTCAATTTTGTTTATCCTTTCAGAAAGATATATTGGTTTTATTAATTTTTTTCTATTGTTTTTTAAATCTCTATTTATTTCTTCTCTGATCTTTATTATTTCCTTCCTTCTGCTAGCCTTATGTTTTGTTTGTTCTTTTTCTAATTTTTTTAGGTGCTATGCTAGGTTGTTTATTTGAGATTTTTCTTATTTTTGAAGAAGAACTGTATTGCTATGAAATTCCCTCTTAGGACTGCTCTGCTATATCCCATAGATTTTGTATGGTTGTTTTCCCATTTTTGTTTGTCTTGAGGCATTTTTAAATTTCCTCTTTGATTTCATTGTTAACCCATTAGTTTTTTAGTAGCTTGTTGTTTAGCTTCCATGTAATCATTTTTTTTTCTCATTTCTGTTTCTGTTGTTGATTTCTAGTTTCATGCTGCTGTGGTCAGAAAAGATGCTTGAAATAATGTCTATCCTCTTAAATTTGTTGAGACTTGTTTTGTGTCCTAGTATGTGGCCTATGCTAGAGAATGTTCCATGTGCGCTTGAAAAGAATGTGTACTTTGTTTTATTTTGGATATAGTGTATTGTAGATATCAATTAAGTCTGTTGTGTCATTTAGGATCTCTGTTGCCTTATTGACTTTGTGTCTGGAAGATCTGTTCATTGATGTCAGTGGGGTATGAAAGTCTCTTACTACTATTGTAGTCCTGTCAATTTCTCCCTTTATCTCTGTTAGTATTTGTTTTATGTATTTAGATGCTTCTATATTGGGTGCATATATGTTAATGAGTATAACATCTTGTTGTACTGATCCTTTTATCATATAGTGTCCTTCTTTATCTTTTTTATGGCCTTCCCAGTTTGCTTTTAATGGTCAGTTTTCTGTAAGTGATATGATCAATGACACTGGAGTGCTATGTTTAGTTATACTGAACTGCTTTCGTGGTAAAAATCTGTTGAGAGAGGGAGAGAGAGTGGAGGGTGGAGGAGCAAGGGGGTGGGGGAGGGAGATGTTGTTAGAATTCAAAAAAGTTTGAAATTTCTTACTGCAATTTCCTAGGAATAACCCCTTCCCCTCCCCCTCTCCCTGCTCCCCCCTCCTTTCCTTCCTCCCTCCCTCCCTTCCTTCCTTCCTTCCTTCCTTCCTTCCTTCCTTCTTTCCTTCCTTCCTTTTATAATGGTGAGCTACTCCAGAACCTTTGTATTGGGGTTAGTATTCTTGGTTTGCCTCTGTTAGATATTTACTTACACAAATCTTTTTCCAAATGCGAGTTCAAGCTTGTTGTTTTTGTTGTTATATCTGTGTTATAATTTTGTCAAATATGGGAATTAGGGATATATTCATTTCTAAAAATAGCATCTATAAGTTTTTTACTTGAGATATTAATGATATATAGCATTATATTAGTTTGAGATATACAACATAATGATTCAATATTTGTATAATATTGATCACCACAATGTCTAGTTAACATTCATCATCACACATAGTGACATTTTTTTTTCTTGTGATGAGAACTTTTAAGATCTACTCTGTCAGCAACTTTCAAATATACAATACAGTATTATTAGCTATAGTCACCATGCTGTACCTTACATCCCCAGGGCTTATTTTATAACTAGAGGTTTGAACCTTTTGACCCCCTTCACCAGTTTTGCCCACCCCAACCCTCTCTGCTTTCAGTTGGAAATGAAATGACAAAAGAATATAGAAAGTCACTCACACAGATATTATTTTATTAAACAAAATGTTGTCACAGGTGTTTTTGAAATTATGTGAGTAGTTTAGATTATTTACATTATTCCTTTCCCATGTACCTTTTTTTGACCTTATGTATATATTGTTAGTTTATATAAAATAGTAATAATATGCAATATACTCATTTCTCTTTAGATGGTTTTATTTATATTGTTAAGATTTTTATATTTTGTATAGCAACTTCCAGTAGTCAGAAACAAAATGAAATTTCAAGTTAAAATAAGAAGTAGCCTCAAAGGAAAACATAGTTGCTATGTTAGGCAGTATTTAATAATTTTCCAATTTTCTAATTTTTTTCAGAACTGTTTAATTTTCCTTTCATTGGTCTCTGTTCAATTAATAGGTCTTAAATTTACCTCATGGTAAACCTCATCAAAGGTTTAATGAAAACAATTTTGTTAACAGTCGTTTTATAACAAGGGATAATCTGAAGCAGGCAACCTTGTGATAGAATTTATTTTCAGACTTTTTAGTAGTACATGGCCTCCAATTGTAGCTGTAATTTTAACTTCCCATTGACTGTCAGCTGAACATATATAGAAAAAGACATGTTATTTGTAGAATTCTCCATAAAAGGTTTAAAGATTATACACTTCAACATATTCAACTGGCAACCCATGCTTTACTGCACATAAAAATAATCACACATTGAAAAGAAAATAAACACTTGATGAACTATAGAACATGTAGAACAAGTTGTATTCCTTAAACCATGTCTCAGAAAGTCAAATTTAAACAAAGATGACATAAATAATAGCTTAATATTATAATGATGTAGTGCAATACTAAGTGGTAGAATTATTTTAATATTTTAAAGAGTAAGCAGATTCCTTCAGTAAACTCACTAATCTATTCATATATAACTATAAGTCGAGATTTATTTTTGCATTTAGAAGTAAAAACAACTACAATATTTTTTTGGTCTTAAAAACTGAAAATTAAAACCCTTTATTTTTCAGATTCTGGTTCATGTGGTATTTTCAAACACTAGTTAATGTTCAAATTTAATCTTTATATAAAAGATATTACATTGAACATATAAAAGGGAATTACTTTTTAAAACTATATAAAATTGTGAAACAAATAAAAATGATTGATTCCAAAACAATAATTTGAGTAAAATGGTAACCTGGATGTTTGTGTCACAATCTATACAAACTATGTCTCTCATTAGATATAGTAAAATTCTTGTAAATTCTGAAAGACAAAACAAATAACTTCAAAAATGTAATACTGGACAAAACAGTTATGACTCTTTCTCTAAATCATTAGAAATGAAAGTGCAGAAGTCAGCCTTAGAATAAATAAATCACAAATACCAAAGGGGAAAAAAATGAGAAATTGGTTGGTGTAATAAATGATCAGTGGCTTCATTATGTGAGGTCCTCAATGCCATGACTTGGTTTTGGAGTATAAACTGCTCTTTTTCTTTTTTTTTAATTTCATTGAACACTTTAATGGTATAGCAGAATTTTCCACAATAAGATCTCAAACCTAGCTTTAAGTAATCATTTATTCCATTGCTCAAGACCAACAACTGCAAACATTAGTTTTCAAACCTTACATTCCAAATGTTCATAAGGATCAGCTGAAGAGCTTATTTAAAATGTCGTTCCTAGACCATGCCCAAAGATTGTGATTCTGTAAATCTAGATTGGGGCTCTAGAATCTGCATTTTGGGCCATCTGGAGAATTTAGTAAGCATGGCAGGTTTATAGTTTTTTTTTTTTTCTCTTTTTGTACTTAAGGGTTAAACTACCTTGAAAAGCCCAAGCATCCAAGCACACATTTTCTTTTTAAGGATTAAATGCATTTGATAGCATGTTACTACTGTTATCAATTTGAAAACACCAGGTATATAAATTATTGTAGTTTTATAAAGATGATAAAATACATTCAATGATATCTTTATAACTGATAGAGTTAAATTTCACACTCCCTTTTTCCTTTTTTAAAGAGAGCTTATATATAATAAAATTCCTCCATAATTACGCATATGTATATCTTCTTCTGGAATTGTCATAGGGCATTATTTCTAAGATGGCAAGATCACATACTAATGAAAAAATTTTTGTTATTTCTTTCCATGTTTTGTTATCTTTACTTGTATCAAAATGAGTATATATTGATGCCATGCTGTCAGGCATTAATACTTCAGGGAGTTAAGATACAAATTATTTTTGAAATTAAAGTGAAACTATGAAATGAATCTTTATATTTTGTATGTTTAGTACATAATTTCTACTTAGGCCATTTATATCAATAATCCAACCTATTATTCTAGTTCACAAAGTACTCAAAATACATACAAACTTTTTAATGTGTATGAGTTTCTTTATCTTGTAAGATTCACTTTACTTAATTGTACTAAGAAAATTAAATTTTTTTTGTAACTTTTGAAATAAAACATCCAGAGAAGTTGCTTTACACTTTATGCATATATTTTGTCATAAACATGTATTTATTACTAATTGTGCATCTACCATGTTATATACAATGGAGGATGGAAAATAATGGGATATTCTTGGAATAATTTCAAAGTGAATTCATGAAACTTAAATTCAAAAGAACAGCAAGAAAAAAAATTGTGTGCATCACTTTTGAGTGTGCAATTATTTTCTCACAGGTGAGTAAAATTATATTGTAAGACTTATTAAGGTGAGCTACACATACGACTTTTAATCATATGTATTAATGGAAGGAGATCAAACATGGATAATCACAATGATGATATATCATTAAGAATTTTAATATTCACCTTAGGATATGGCATCCCCTAAATTTAGATGTTTGAAATGTTACTAAATAATATAGTACACCATGAAGTTTAGTTTCAAAACTACCAAAATTTTATTCACCTTCATTTGCTTGCTAGCGTACAGTCCACCTTGACTATCATATAATATAAAATGAACATGTATAAAACTGATTAAGCTAATCAGTGAGAGATACAACAGAATAATAAAGGTGATTCAAAGAGCACTTGAAGATTTGGATATTTATCAGCATTTAAAAATTGAATGTTGAGCTGAAATAGTATTACTTGGTTAGACATAAAACTGATTGATGTGCTTCAGAACAATAACCTTTGATATTATCTTTTCTAATGGACAACGATTTGCATTTGATCTGACAAAAAATCTCCACGTTATCATGTAACTTACACACTACTGAACTTTACTCAGTAGTAGAGAGCACATAAGGCAGAGATATTTTTCTAGATATATAGATAATCTTTGAGTACTCTATTAAAATAAGGTTTTGAAAGGGCATGCCATTTTCCTGTTTCCAAGCTTTAGATAATTTTAACATTTCTTCTGGCATCTCCTTTTATACACATCTCATCTATAATATTACTGTCTGGTTTATGGCACCATTTAATAAACTCTTCCTCTCTCCTTTTGCCAGAATAGCACTTCCCTGGAGAGAAGGAAGTGATTCAGTGTGTGAAGTCAAAGGGGCTCCCTGCAGGGCTACAGACATCATGCTAAGTAAGAGTAAATAGATATTGTTTGAGATGTCAACAATTAGAGCAGACATAGTCAATAAGAAGTTAGAGGTATGATTAGCAATGGATAAGTCACTATATAAGAAATATTTCTTCTGAGAGTTAATGGAATCTTTATTTGGAAAGTTCTGAGAGTCTTATTAAAGTCTCTCTGTGAGCATACAAATGTTTCAAACAGATTTTTCATTCTAATTTTAGATATTTTGGATGTTGCATTAAAAATGCCTTCATGTTTTGAACAGATATAATTAAATGATATTTAATGTGCCCTTCAAAATGAGACACTTCAGTAATTTACTGTACTTCATACCACAGTGCTTAAGTCCAGAGCAGTGATTACACCAAATTGATCTCTTGACATTTTTCACAGCACTTCATTTTCAAAGTAGTTGGTCTTGTACATATGCATTTCAACCAAAAATATTGCAATTCAGAGGAGCTCTTCAATAAACTGTCAAATAAACCTATCCTTCTTCCATGCTTAATTCACTTGAAAGCTAAATCCTATAGGTTTGATGGTTACCTAAATGAGTGTAATTACTCTTCATTTTAGGGCTTCTAAAAATGCTTCTTCTTGTTTAAAATTGCTCAATTTGCATTCACCTCAGTATGTGTGGATGTTATTTGTTATTTGGAAGCCTAATTTAAATAAAATCTAATTTAATATATTTAAGTGCCTAATATAGCTAAGGCTCTGTTGTGATAGCATGGATTTTATTTTTTTTTTCTTTTAACTTCTGAATTATTTCATCTCTTTTTTCCACAGAATGGAAATTAAGTGTCTGGCTCATGGGGCAGTTAAAAAGTAGAAAAGAAAAGAAAAGAAATAGAAATATACATAGAAATTAATCTGAAGGTGACAATTTATTTGGTCATTTTCCCAAAATAGGAGCTTTGCCCCTGCCCTTTAACACTCTCGAAGGCAGTGTATTAGGATTTGACATTATGTGGATTATTTTCATTAACTCACCTGGTAGGATATAATGGGGTTCCAAGAAAACAATTTATGATGTCACTTGTAAAATATATAAAGATGGCAGTGGAGTAAGACATGGAGATCAACTTCCTCCCCACAAATACATCAAAAATACACCTACATGTGGAACAGCTCCTCCAGAACACTTCCTGAATGCTGACAGAATACCTCAGGCTTCCCAAAAGGCAAGAAACTCCCCACATACCTGGGTAGGGCAAAGAAAAAACAAAAGAATAGGGACGGGACCTGCACCACTGGGAGGGAGCTGTGAAGGAGGAAAAGTTTTCACACACTAGGAAGCTCCTTCGCGGGTGGAGACTGCGGATGGCAGAAGGCAAAAGCTTTGGAGCCACAGAGGAGAGTGCAGCAACAGGGGTACAGAGGGCAAAGTGGAGAGATTCCCACACAGAGGATCGGTGCCGACCAGCACTCACCAGCCCGAGAGGCTTGTCTGCTCACCCGCCAGGGCGGGCAGGGCTGGAAGCTGAGGCTCGGGCTTCGGTCGGAGCGAAGGGAGAGGACTGGGGTTGGCAGTCCTGAACACAGCCTGAAGGGGTTAGTGCACCACGGCTAGCCGGGAGGGAGTCCAGGGAAAAGTCTGGACCTGCCTAAGAGGCAAGAGACCATTGTTTTGGGGTGTGCGAGGAGAGAGGATTCAGAGCACCATGTAAATGAGCTCCAGAGATGGGTGCAAGCCGTGATTATCACTGCGGACCCCAGAGACGGGCATGAAACGCTAAGGCTGCTGCTCCAGCCACCAAGAAGCCTGTGTGTGAGCCCAGGTTACTCTCCACACCTCCCCTCTGGGAGCCTGTGCAGCCCACCACTGCCGGGGTCCCATGACCCAGGGACAACATCCCCAGGAGAACGCATGGCACGCCTCAGGCTGGTGCAACGTCACACCGGCCTCTGCCGCTGCAGGCTCACCCCACATTCCATACCCCTCCCTCCCCCAGCCTGAGTGAGCCAGAGCCCCCTCATCAGCTTCTCCTTTAACCCCGTCCTGTCGGAGCAAAGAACAGATGCCAGAGGGTGACCTACATGAGGAGGTGGGGCCAAAACCAAAGCTGAGCTCTAAGAGCTGTGCAAACATAGAAGAGAAAGGGAAATTTCTCTGTGCAACCTCAGGAGCAGTGGATTAAATCTCCACAACCAACTTGATGTACCCTGCATCTGTGGAATACGTGATTAGACAACGAATCATCCCAAAATTGAGGCAGTGAATTTTGGCAGCAACTATAGACTTGGGGTTTGCTGTATATGACTGACTAGTTTCTGCTTTTTATGTTTATCTTAGTTTAGTTTTTAGTGCTTGTTATTATTGAAGGATTTGTTTATTGGTTTTGTTGCTCTCTTCTCTTATTTTATTACATTTTAATTTTTTTAATTTTAATGTATTTTTTAATTTTAATAACTTTATTTTGTTTTATTTTCCTTTTTTCTTTTTTTCCTCCCTTTTCATCTGAGCTGTGGGGCTGGCAGGGTCTTAGTGCTCCGGTCTTGAGTCATGAGGAATGCTTTTCCAGTTTATGGTTTGTCTTGCCAGTTGTCTCTCTTGGTTTTTGTTTATTTGTTTAGTTGTTTGCTTGTTTCTTTGTTGTTGCTGTTTTTGTTTTTTTTACTTTATCTTTGCAACGGAAGAGCTAAGCATTACCATTCTGTATTCTAGCTCTGGTGTCACACTTAGAAAATCAGTGTCTACTTCAAGTTTATGTACATATTTACTAATAGGACTTCATTTTGTATATCTCTTTTTTAATCCAGCTGGGTTTTCCTTTCAAATAATAAAAAACAAACAAACAAAACAAAAAAATACCTCAGAGGCTCAGGGCTTCAGGCCTGAGCCTCTGAGGTGGGAGAGCCGAGTTCAGGACATTGGACCATGAGTGACCTCCCCGCCCCATGTAATATCAATTGGCGAGAGACCTCCCAGACATCTCTGTCTCAATGCTAAGACCCAGCTCCACTGAATGACCAGCAAACTCCAGTGCTGGACACCCCATGCCAAACAACTAACAAGACAGGAACACAACCCCACCCATTAGCAGAGAGGCTGCCTAAAATCATAAGTTCAAGGACACCCCAAAACACACCACCAGATGTGGTCATGCCCACCAGAAAGACAAGATCCAGCCTCATCCAACAGAACACAGGCACCAGTCCTCTCCACCAGGAAGCCTACACAGCCCACTGAACGAACCATACCTGCTGGGGGCAGACACCAAAAACAACAGGAACTATGAGCCTGAAGCCTGCAAAACGAAGACCCCAAACACAGTAAGTTAAGCAAAAGGAGAAGACAGAGAAATACACAGCAGATGAAGGAGCAAGGTAAAAACCCACAAGATCAAACAAATGAAGAGGAAATAGGCAGTCTACCTGAAAGATAATTCAGAGTAATGACGGTAAAGAGGATCCAAAATCTTGGAAATAGAATGGAGAAAATACATGAAACGTTTAACAAGGACCTAGAAGAACTAAAGAGCAAACTAACATTGATGAGCAAGACAATAAATAAAATAAAAAATTCTCTAGAAGGAATCAATAGGAGAATAATTGAGACAAAGCATTGGATAAGTGACCCTTAAGAAAAAGAGTGGAAATAACTGCCACAGAACAGAATAAAGAAAAAAGAATTGAGGACAGTCCCAGAGACCTCTGGAACAACATTAAACACAGCAACATTCGAATTATAGGGGTCCCAGAAAAAGAAGAGAAAAAAAGAAGGGACTGAGAAAACATTTGAAGAGATTATAGTTGAAAACTTCCCAAACATAGGAAAGGAAATAGTCAAGTCCAGGAAGCACAGAGAGTCCCATACAGGATAAATCCAAAGAGAAACATGCCAAGACACATACTAATCAAACTATCAGAAATTAAATGCAGGGCTTCCCTGGCGCAGTGGTTGGGAGCCTGCCTGCCGATGCAGGGGGCATGGGTTCATGCCCCGGTCCAGAAGGATCCCCCGTGCTGTGGAGCTGCTGGGCCCGTGAGCCATGGCCACTGAGCCTGCGTGTCCAGAGCCTGTGCTCTGCAACGGGAGAGGCCACAACAGTGAGAGGCCCACGTACCTCAAAAAAAAAAAAAAAAAAATTAAATACAAAGAAAAAATATTACAAGCAGCAAAGGAAGAGCAACAAATCAACATACAGGGAACACCCATAATGTTAACAGCTGATCTTTCAGCAGAAAGTCTGCAAGCCAGAAGGGAGTTGCAGGACATTTTTTAAGAGATGAAAGGGAAAAAACTTACAACCAAGATTACTCTACCCAGCAAGGATCTCATTCAGATTCGATGGAGAAATTACAACCTTTACAGAAAACTAAAAGTTAAGAGAGTTCAGCACCACCAAACAAGCTTTACAACAAATGCTAAAAGAACTTCTCTAGGCAGCAAACACAAGAGAAGGCAAAGACCTACAAAAACAAACCCCCCAAAATTAAGAAAATGGTAAAAGGGACATTCATATCGATAATTACCTTAAATGTAAATAGATTAAATGCTTCAACCAAAAGACATAGACTGGCTGAATGGATACAAAAACAAGACCTGTATATATGCTGTCTACAAGAGACCCACTTCAGACCTAGAGACCCACACAGACTGAAAGTGAGGGCCTAGAAAACATATGGCATGCAAATGGAAATCAAAAGAAAGCTGGAGTAGCAATTCCCATATCAGACAAAATAGACTTTAAAATAGACTATTACAAGAGACAAAGAAAGACACTACATAATGATCAAGGGATCAATTCAAGAAGAAGATATAACAATTGTAAATATTTATGTACCCAGCATAGGAGCACCTCAATACATATGGCAAATGCTAACAGCCATAAAAGGGAAAATTGACAGTAACACCATAACACTTAGGGGACTTTAACACCCCACTTTCACCAATGGACACATCAACCAATATAAAAATAAATAAGGAAACATAAGTTTTAAATAATACATTAAACAAGATGGACTTAATTGATATTTATAGGACATTCCATCCAGAAACAACTGAATACATGTTCTTCTCAAGTGCTCATAGAACATTCTCTAGGATAGATCATATCTTGGGTCACAACTCAAGCCTCAGTAAATATAAGAAAACTGAAATCTTATCAAGTATCTTTTCTGACCACAACACCACTATGAGACTAGATATCAGTTACAGGAAAAATAATTGTAAAAAATAAAAACATCAAGGCTAAACAATACACTACTAAATAACCAAGAGATCACTGAAGGAATCAAAAACGAAATCAAAAAATACCTAGAAACAAATGACAAAACATAACGACCCAAAACCTATGGGATGCAGCAAAAGCAGTTCTAAGAGGGAAGTTTATAGTAATACAATCCTACCTCAAGAAACAAGAAAGATTTCAAGCAACCTAAGCTTACACCTAAATCAATTAGAGAAAGAAGAAGAACAACAACAACAAAAAAACCAGAGTTATTAGAAGGAAAGAAATCATAAAGATCAGATCAGAAATAAATGAAAAAGAAATGAAGGAAGCAGTAGCAAAGATCAATAAAAGTAAAAGCTGGTTCTTTAAAAAGATAGACAAAATTGATAAACCATTAGCCAGACTCAACAAGAACAAATGGGAGAAGCCTCAAATCAATAGAATTCGAAGTGAAAAAGGGGAAGTAACAACTGACACTGCAGAAATACAAAGGATCATGAGAGATTACTACAAGCAACTGTATGCCAATACAGTGGACAACCTGGAAGAAATGGACAAATTCTTAAAAAAGCACAACCTTCCAAGACTGAACCAGGAAGAAATAGAAAATACAAACAGACCAATCACAAGCACTGTAATTGAAACTGTGAGTAAAAAACTTCCAACACACAAAAGCCCAGGACCAGATGGCTTCACAGGTGAATTCAATCAAACATTTGGAGAAGAGCTAACACCTATCCTTCTCAAACACTTCCAAAATACAGCAGAGGGAGGAACACTCCCAAGCTCATTCTATGAGGCCGCCATCACCCTGATACCGAAACCAGACAAAGATGTCACAAAAAAAGAAAACTACAGGCCAATAACACTGATGAACATAGATGCAAAAATCCTTAACAAAATACTAGCAAACAGAATCCAACAGCACATTAAAAGGATCATACACCATGATTAAGTGGGGTTTATCCCAGGAATGCAAGGATTCTTCAATATAAGCAAATCAATCAATGTGATACACCATATTAACAAATTGAAGAATAAAAACCACATGATAATCTCAATGATGCAGAAAAAGCTTTTGACAAAATTCAGCACCCATTTATGGTAGAAACTCTTCAGAAAGTAGGCATAGAGAGAAATTACCTCAATATAATAAAGGCCATAAATGATAAACCCACAGCAAACATCATTCTCAGTGATGAAAAACTGAAACCATTTCCTCTAAAATCAGGAACAAGACAAGGTTGCCCACTCTCACCACTATTATTCAACATAGTTTTGGAATTTTTAGCCACAGCAATCAGAGAAGAGAGATAAATAAAAAGAATCCAGATTGGACAAGCTCAAGTAAAACTGTCACTGTTTGCAAGTGACATGATACTGTACATAGAGAATCCTAAAGATGCTACCAGAAAACTACTAGAGCTAATCAATGAATTTGGTAAACTAGCAGTATACAAAATTAATGCCTAGAAATCCGTTGCATTCCTATACATTAATGGTGAAAAATATGAAAGTGAAATTAAGAAAACACTCCCATTAACCATTGCAAGAGAAAGAATAAAATATCTAGGAATAAACCTACCTAAGGAGACCAAAGACCTTTATGCAGAAAATTATAAGACATTGATGAAAGAAATTAAAGATGATACAAATAACTGGAGAGATATACCATGTTCTTGGATTGGAAGAATCAACATTGTGAAAATGACTCTACTACCCGAAGCAATCTACAGATTCAATGCAATCCCTATCAAACTATGACTAGCATTTTTCACAGAACTGGAACAAAAAAATTAAAGACCTAAATGTAAGGGTAGACACTATAAAACTGTTAGAGGGAAACATGGGCAGAACACTATATGATGTAAATCACAGCAAGATCCTTTTTGATCCACCTCCTAGAGAAATGAAACTAAAAACAAAAATAAATAGGTGGGACCTAATGACACTTAAAAGCTTTTGCACAACATAGGAAACCATAAACAAGACGAAAAGACAACACACATAATGGGAGAAAATATTTGCAAACAAAGCAACTGACAAGGTATTAATCTCCAAAATATACAAGCAGCTCATGCAGCTCAATATCTAAAAAAAAAAAAACAACCCAATCCAAAAATGGGCAGAAGACCTAAATAGACATTTCTCCAAAGAAGATATACAGATTGACAACACACACATGAAAGGATGCTCAACATCACTAATCATTAGAGAAATGCAAATGAAAACTACAATGAGGTATCACCTCACACCAGTCAGAATGGCCATCATCAAAAAAACTACAAAAAATAAATGCTGGAGAGGGTGTGGTGAAAAGGGAACCCTCTTGCACTGTTGGTGGGAATGTAAATTGATACAGCCTCTATGGAGAATGGTATGGAGGTTCCTTAAAACACTAAAAATAAAACTACCATATGACCCAGGAATCCCACTACTGGGTATATACCCGGGGAAAATCATAATTCAAAAAGGGACATGTACCACAATGTTCATTGCAGCACTATTTACCATAGCCAGGACATGGAAGCAACCTAAGTGTCCATCGACACATAAACGGATAAAGAAGATGTGGCACATATATACAATGGAATATTTCTCGGCCATAAAAATAAACGAAATTGAATTATTTGTTGTGGATGGATGGACCTAGAGTCTGTCATACAGTGTGAAGTAAGTCAGAAATGGAAAAACAAATACAATATGCTAACACATAGATATGGAATCTTAAAAAAAAATGGTTCTGAAGAATCTAGGGGAAGCACAGGATTAAAGACACAGACATAGCGAATGGACTTGAGGACACAGGGAGGATGAAGGGGAAGGTGGGATGAAGTGAGAGAGTTGCGTTGACATATATATACTACCAAATGTAAAATAGATAGGTAGTGGAAAGCAGCCACATAGCCCAGCATGACCAGCTCAGTGATTTGTGACCACCCAGAGGATTGGGATAGGGATGGTGGGAGGGAGATGCAAAAAGGAGGGTATATGGGGATATATGTATACATTTAGCTGATTCACTTTGTTATACAGCAGAAACTAACAGAACAATGTAAAGTGATTATACTGCAATAAAGATGTTAAAAAAAATAAATAATAAAAGGAGAAATAAAAATCAAAAAAAAAGAAAAATGGAATACAAAATCTCTACAGTGTGTTTATTTTAACGATTGTAATTTTCTCCATATACAAACCCTACTTATGACATAATACCTTGTGATGTAGGGCTAGTAGTCAATAATTTTTTATTGTTTATAAAATAAAATAAAATAAAATGTATAAATAAGTCTTTATGTAAGTCTTTATTTAAGACGTAAATTGACATGAAGTCAAATGAAACCCTGAAAAGAGACCATCATTCAGACCCAAACAAGGAGCTCCAACTAGGTTTTTTGAGTGAAACATCTTATTGAACAAATCAGATACATTTCTTAAATATGTGTCTGATCTCTCTCTGATGTGCACATCTTTCACTTCCTTATAGAAAGTTTAATATTCGGGTATTTTGAACACATAAACTGCCATTTGCCAAATGTTTGCTACAGGCATAGCATTACTCCAGTAATTATAGTAAACACTTTACATCTGCTGTTCTAGTTCTACTCACAACAAACCAAACTAAGTAAATAACAAAGGAGATATTTCAAGAAATTCACCCACTGTCACACAGGTAATAAATGGCAGAACTGAGTTTTAGTGACTTAGGACTTTTAGGTCCATCTTTTTTCTGTTTCATCATTTTTTTTACAAATATGGCAATTGTAAGGTCAGTTTTCAATGAAATTCCTGTCAGGTTAAGAAAAATGTTTGTTGGCACAAATATTTTTAAAGAGCTACAGGTCTTCTTACTTTAAGAATTCACACAATTTTTCAATTCACTTAGGGCATTCTTATCACTGTATAAAAATCTCTCTTTACAATATTACACCTGCTTTTTTTTTTTTCCAGTTGACTCTGCTTAGATTAAAGCACTAATGCATTGAGCCAGATAAACTAATTTTAGTTAAAAGGATTAGATGAATATCATTAATTGGGCCCAAAAGGAACATTAATATCATATCCAAGTTTATATTTCTTTAGTTTATCAAAATGGAAATACATACAATGGTAGATATTTGAATGCATGAAGAAATGAATTCATAGTAATAAGACAGAGACCCAAATGTTTCTTTTTATCAGATCTTCTTTGATAGTACTTATTTAAAAATTTAGATAATTTGAAAATTAATTTTAAGAGAGAATTAGTTTTTTGAAGATTAAAATTTAAGTGCCACAAATAAAACTTTTCACAATTATTTTTTTAGGTATGAGACAATATTTATTATCGACCCTTAAACAAAATAAGCTCTTATTTATTACATCTACTGTGCTACTTATAAGAGATATAATTGTAGTTAAGTTACTTAATGTTCTGAGCCTTGATTTTTTTTTTTTTCTTTCATGGATAAAATGAGTGTGTATTATACCTTCCTCTTTGAACAATTTCAAAGCTGAATGAGAGAATGAATATAAATTGCTTAACACAATGCCAAGCACCTAATAGGAACTCAGTACTTGTTGGGTCTATTAACTTTTTCCTTTCCATCATCAACAGAAATAACTTGGGAAGCATGACAGTATTCATAACTCTTTCTTCTACTGATAGAACCATTGTATAGGCAGCATGGAAAATTGTGTTGCCTGAGTTTCTTATAATATTTTTACATGACTCATTTTTATGTTGTGACACTTTAACAAAACATGAATTCATTATATGAGTACCTCTAATTAGTATGTTATAGAATTATGGTTGAAGCACTGCAATTTTGTGTGCTTAAAGCATATGAGTTTTATTTAAAAATTAGAAATCTAATCAAAATATAATGTTTGATTCTGTTTCTTTTTCTTTTTCAAAGACACTGGCAATTGTCGATAAGTTAAACAATTAAAATTGTAAAAAAAAAAAAAATAAATAAAATGAGTTGAAATCCTTCCAAATTTCCATACCAAAAGGGAAGAGTATTTTGGAAAACATCTTTTATCCATCCATCCAGCTAAGTTTTCAAAAATGGGAACATACTTCACACAGTGCTCTGTAGCCACCTTTATACACCTAAGAAATTAGTATATAGTATTTCCATGTCAGTAATGAAAGTGATAATTAATCATCATAATAACCTTAATGATAAGTCTTTCTGAGGATCTAATATATGTCATATACTGCAGGGGTCCCCGACTCCCCAGGATCTAATGCCTTATAATCTGAGGTGGAGCTGAGGTAATAATAATAGAAATAAAATGCACAATAAATGTAATGCTACTGAATCATCCTGAAACCATCCCTTCCTCCCCCAGTCCTTGGAAAAGTTGTCTTCCATGAAAACAGTCCCTGGTGCCAAAAAGTTTGGGGACCGCTGAATACTATATGTGACACTTTGCGTGCATTATAAAGGTATTAAGAATGATTTTGGGGACAGTTATTATCCAGTGAAGCATCTTGTCCTAGATTTCATTTGAAGTAGGTAGCAGAGCCTGTCCTCAAACCCTTGCCTCTTAGGACCAAAGAGCATGCTTTTAATTCCCTACTTTGGTGACTTCATCTGACGCTGAAGTTCCCTGTTGTGATAGCGTGAGTCTATTTACTTGTTCTAGGTCTTACATCCAAGCTATAGGGTTCCAAAAGAAAAGGGGCAATATCTGTTTTTTCAATCTATGCTACTACAAACACACGTGCCTTGCACATAGGCAGTTTTGGACAAGTCAGTTGAAAGAAAATACACAATAATTTTAGTAGCTTAATTGTATTCTTTTTTGTGCACATGCTATGAAGCATCTAGCTTTAGCCCCTTTTGATTTACACTTTTGGGTCCTTATAAACTCTACTACCATGAACATCCTTGTTTACATTGTTGCACAGTTGTTCAAATTTTTCTTCTTTGGAAGAAATCCCACAATTACAATTGCTCAATCAAAACATGCACCCATTTAAAATTGAGGCATACTGTACGGTACTGCTACCTAGAAAGACAGTCCCAGTATTGCTTTCATAGTAGTGAATGAGAGTGACTATTTCCCTCATTTTTAACCATATAATATTGGGTTTTTCTGCACTTAAATTATTAGCCAAATTCAGTCCTACAAAAATGGTAGCATACTTGCTTTGTATAGTGAACTCCCAATGTCAAGCAACTTTGAAACCATGCAGTTCAGATGGGACTTGAATCCATGGTCTTTAAACTGAGATCACACACCTGGTCTCAGAACTTGATGAAGCTCAGGTTCTTGATGTCTTGTAGCAGAAAGAATTCAGCAAGACACAAAGTAATAGGTAAGAAGTGGATTTATTTAGAAAGAAACACACTCCACAGACAGAGTTCTGGTCATCTCAGAAGGCGAGAGAGGTGCCAGGATATGGGGTTGTCAGTTTTTATAGGTGTGGATAATTTCATAGGCTAATGAGTGGGAGGATTATTCCAACTATTTTGGGGAAGGGGTGGGGATTTCTAGTAATTGGGCCACTGCCCACGTTTTGATCTTCTATGGTCTTCCTTGGGACTATTGTGGTGCCTATGGGTGTGTCATTTAGCATGCTGATGTATTACAATGAGCATATAATAAGGCTCAAGGTCTAGTGGAAGTTTACTTGTCTGCCATCTTGGATCTAGTTTTTGTCATGTCCTATGGCTATGTCATTCTTTTAAATGCCCCCCTTCCCGCCTGTTTCAGCTTCACACAGGTGACTATTTCTCATTCATCTGAAGTCTTTAGGAGCATTGAGAGCCTCTGCTCCCATAGTCATTCAGGAATTAGTTCCTTCTGTCTTGTGGCACAACCTTTCTCTAAGGCCTCAGTGTTTTCTCTGTTCATCCAGGAAACCATTTGAGCAAATGGAGGATTAATCACAAGGGAGGATTTTATGGGTCATGCCTGGGAGTGACTTAATCATTTCCACCTGGATTTCATTGGCTAAAACTGAGTCACCAGGCCACCTTTAACTTCGAGGGAGACCACGAAGTTAGTTCAGCTGTGAGCCCGGGAAAACTGGAACATAAGTTTAGTAACCAATAAGCCAGTCTCTACCACAGTTTTCCCTTCTTGTCACCAAATATGTTTCAATCTTCATCTTCCATGTGAAGATTGAAGGCATAGTCATACTATCTCAAAGGAGACAGTCATACATCGAGCTGTAAAATGTCCAAAATGTCTTGGTGGTTGTGTTCTCCAAAAGATCAAGGTCCAAAAGACAAGCCCACCTACCCACCCACCCACCCTATACACGCACCCAAAGTCAAGGGTAAAACTTGGATAGGATCACCACAATAAAAAATTCTCTCCTGAGAAAAAAACAGAAAGGGAGGCAAGCAGAAGTTCCCAGTCCATATTAAGTTTGAAATACTACTGGGGATGAGACTCAGAATCTACCAAATGAGAGGTCTTTGGTCCATTGTTCTGTATAAGGCACCAGGTTTCACTTTATAAGTGATAATTTCCTTCTCTGTGTTCTTTCCTGACTACATCTAAAGCAGACCCTGGTAAGCCCTTCTCCTCACTTGAGGACTACTTCTCACAACCTGCTACCTGTATGTGCCAGCCCCAGGGTCCAAAGGTTGGTTTGAGTCTCAAAGTGCCAGAACATTTTAGTCTGATCTCCTTGTTTCTTTAATGATAAGATTTCCTCAAAAACTGGCAGACTTCTGATCAATTTGTTTCTAACCATTCCATATGTCAATAAGTGCAGAGTTATTACCTAGATGAAATTTAAGCTCTCCTTTATTTCCTTACATCTCACCTCTATGCCCCTTCATTTCTCAGATCAATTTTGGCTACCTTGAGGTGATCCGGAACCAAAGAGTTGAGTGTGGAGGTGAAATTCTTAATCTGATTATTTGTGCAAAGCATGTCATTTTGTTCAGCTGACACATCTCAACAAGTTTTTTTTGTTTTTTTTTTTTTTAAGTCAAAGATATTTTCAAACCTACCTTTCAGTTGTTGGGGTCCATATTGCAGTCAATTTTTACAAACTTTTAAATCTCTGGACTATCTCTATTCCCTTTTATCTCTTTCTACTTAAATACAAAGAAATACTCACTGAGCTAATCTCATTCTCATAATACTTTTGTGAAGACAACCATTAATGACCATCATTGACTTGTCACTTAGCATGCTGTAGGCCTTACAAGTTACTGCAGACGATAATTTTACCAAATTTTGCTACTTCATAACATAACAGGACCCAACTACAAGGTACTAATACTAATTTTGATATTAGTTAGAGGAATACTAGCAGCTCGAACAGACAAACCCCACAATATTAGTAGTTTAACACAGTAGAAGTTTATATCCAGCTCAAATAAGGCTGGATTGGGACTAAGGGTAATTCTCTTCCACAGTGTCATTCAGAAACCAGGGTCCTTCCATCTTGGCTGTCTTACTCTACTCTAAGGGTGTAGAATGCTGTGGGAATCTTTCATGGGTCAGGCCTAGATGTAGTTTTTATCACTTTCAGCCATGCTTCATCGGCAAGAATTTAGGGAACATAGCCACACCTGCAAGAAAGAGAAGGAGATATAACACAGTTGAATGTTGAGGAGGAAAGAGAAAATGTTGGTAGACATAAGCCAGTTGTTTAACTGCTGGGAAAAAATAAACACTTTAAGGAATAACTTTAATTTTAGCTGCCTTGTTGAAGTTGGGACATAGTCTGAATAAGAAGAAGGATAAAGGTACAATATGGTTCTTTTTTAAAATTTATTTTACCAAGGTATAAAATGAAAAGTGAATAGGAAAAATGTATCTTCATGAATACTTTTTTCAATGAAAGTGATTAAACTATGATGTGACTGTAAAATTTTAAAAATACAAGGAGTTGAAATATATTTACATATAGTATACCAATTTAAATTAAAAATCAAACATGTTCTTCCTCCTTGATTTAACAACTTGATGGATCCAATTCTATTTTGGTTATTTGCATTTAAAAAGAAATAAAATTATGATTATATATACATACATCCTTCATGGAAGTAAAAGCACAAAGTATTTTCAGGTACAAAACTGCAATTCCCCAGTTACACTAGAAAAAGTCAAAACTGATGAATTGGGAGATTGGGATTGACATATATACACTAGTATGTATAAAATGGATAACTAATAAGAACTTGCTGTATAAAAAAAAAATAAAATTAAATTAAAAACAATTGACAGACAAAATAATGTACCTCCTACCATAGTTGAACCTCCTGTTACTTTTGACCCCCATTCAAACCTATTAGCCAAGTATTATTATGTCACAATGTCAAACCCTAAATTCCTTCAATAGTTATGCATTGAGCATCTCCCATATGTGAGAAATGATGTGATTTAATGGGAATTCAATAATAAATGACACACATCTACCTTAAGAGGATTATAGTTGGGTGTAATGGTTATCAGATGTTATTTCTATAATGGGCAGAATCAGGATCACCTGTGAACTCAGTAGACACGCAGTCTCAGGCTCCACCAGCAATCTGTTTCTAACAAGCCTTCTGGGTGATTCTGATGGAAGCTAAAGGTTGAGTGTCACTGGTCTAATGAGATCCTCTAGGGGCAGTTACCATGTATCAGAGAATACACTTGCCCTCCCACCCTATCTTGTCCTGAACATCTTTCTAAATTACAGCAGTAAACAGTCAAACATGTAAGAACAGAGCTTCAGTTTTATTTACCTGCATTATGTCCTATGCACATTATTAAGGTAAATATTCCTATCAATAAGTGACAGCAGAGAAAGTCTTGTGTGTATTTGGTAAGCAGATTCGTAAAATAAAATATATGTATATTGAATATATATAAAGTAAAATTCAATTCAACAAGCAGGCTTTTACTTCTCTTTATATCAAATCTGCCTTTTTCCCCTGGAAAGTCTATAAATATATAGATAATGGGGAACAAATCAAAAGGAAAGATCAATACACTAAAAGAAAGAAAACTAGTCTGTTAACTATGATAGTAAATATAGATGATCTGACTGAGAAAGATTTTGTTCTTATCTTTATCTGAGCTAAGATTAAAAAGAAAGCATGATTAGTTACATTGGTATTGTTACTATAGAGACATGTAAAATGCTTTGTTGTATTTTCATAAAGATGTTGTGGAAGATATTATTAAAGACATTAAGAGATCCTAAACTCAGTAGCCTGAAGGCAGCAGGCAGATAACTTAAATAAGCAATTAGGACTTGATGAGATGAAAAATGAAGTAGAGAAGGCTCTGGTAACCTGGAGGTGACGAGCCACTTTAAAGTGAGCATGTGCCTCTCAGCTCACAGAGACCTTGCCAAACTGAGTAGACACCAAATTTCAACAGATCTCCAGGTTTTTTAAAAGAAGTTAGATATTTGCATTTTTAAGTAAAATCTCTAAGTGCTTTAATATTTTAAAATAAGTTATATTTCCTACCATTGTGTTGGAGAAATGACATAATTCTGAGTGAGAATATGCCCTAGACCATCCACTAGTTTACAAATTGTGTACTGCATCATACTTTTTATGCAAATTCAAAAGAATTATTTCTGAGTTTTGTATCAGGAAAAATAATTTGTTTATGTTTTGACACTATGAAATACAAAGAGTGAAAATGCATCCTTTTGAACTTGGGTGCCCAAAGTCTTCAAGTCTTTGTCTTCAATTTTTTGTCAACTACCAGGAAATATGTAGGCCATTTAGGATTGCATTTTATGAAAGCTTTCCTTTTCTTTTTTTTTTTTTTTTTTACATCTTTATTGGAGTATAATTGCTTCACAATGGTGCGTTAGTTTCTGCTTTACAACAGAGCGAATCAGCCATACATATACACATGTTCCCATATCTCCTCCCTCTTGTGTCTCCCTCCCTCCCACCCTCCCTATCCCACCCCTCTAGGTGGTCACAAAGCACCGAGCTGATCTTCCTGTGCTATGCGGCTGCTTCCCACTAGATATCTATTTTACGTTTGGTAGTGTATAAATGTCCATGCCCCTTTCTCACTTTGTCACAGCTTACCCTTCCCCCGCCCCATATCCTCAAGTCCATTCTCTAGTAGGTCTGTGTCTTTATTCCTGTTTTACCCCTAGGTTCTTCATGACATTTTTCCCCTCCCAGATTCCATATATATGTGTTAGCATACGGTATTTGTCTCTCTCTTTCTGACTTACTTCACTCTGTATGACAGACTCCAGGTCCATCCACCTCATTACAAATAGCTCAATTTCATTTCTTTTTATGGCTGAGTAATATTCCATTGTATATATGTGCCACATCTTCTTTATCCATTCATCTGATGATAGACACTTAGGTTGTTTCTATCTCCTAGCTATTGTAAATAGAGCTGCAATGAACATTTTGGTACATGACTCTTTCTGAATTATGGTTTTCTCAGGGTATAGGCCCAGTACTGGGATTGCTGGGTCATATGGTTTTATTTTCAACACCTTGTTTTTCCTATACCTCCATTTGTTGATCATTCCATTTTAATTTTGTTATATCTTATTATATGGTATATGAACTCAAATATTCCTCTGACCTCTGAAATTGGTAAGTACATGGGCAATTACATTTAAATACAAACCCCTGTTACAGAGGCTTCCATCCATATTTTGAACAAGAAGTTCAGATTCTGAAAAGATTGCACTCATAAAATATTTCTGAGATTTCTTAGTGTGCCCATCAGAAGGTCTGCATCCTCATCCCATATTCCACCTGGCAGATGCCAGAGAGCTGCACCTGTAAGACTCTATTACCTAGAGCACAAGCATCTTATTGCTGGACGTGAAGTAAAGTTGCAACATGATACAGTCATGCCGAGGTACCCTGTGTCCCTGAGAGTTCTGGAAATTCTGAGGGTTTCCAAAGAAGTATGTCTCCCAGTGACTATGCCTGCAGACTGTAGTGCTTTACTTGTTTGCCGTTGCCACCACTGATGAACTATCACTTATTTAGTCCCAGTGTAGACTTTCAATGATTTACATAGATCAGGACAATGATGGTACTTTAAGGTCATGCTTAGGTTTTTGTTGGTTGGTTTGTTTGTCTTTAATAAGATCACTGCCTGAATTCCAAAGTTTTCAGCTGTACACATGGGTTTTCCCCCAAATTCCCATGGAGTGACATCATGCCTGGATTGATAATCAAAATCAGCTGTGATCCATAACCAGAAAGACCACTTCTCTCCAGAAACATGTTAGTCCTCACCTTAAGTCCCCAAGACAGATGCCCCCTTCATGTTTTATATGTTTTTTTCTGAAAACTTTGTCCTTTAATGAAATTTTACTTCATTCACATCTCTCCAGTTCTTTCTTTTATGTTCTTATATCTTTGATTACCTCAACAACTGATTAGGTACCTCAATTAAACTTGAAAAATCCTTTAACTTTTACCACATAAATGAACATTTGTCATCATTTATTGACTAGAAGCAAGTCACAGTCTGTGCCTGTATTCAAGGGAGGAAGACGATACTGGTGCACGACCCAGAGGGGTCACCTTAGGGTCTGTCTGCCACAAGGAGCTTCTGAGCTCTACCTGAATGTTTTAATACAGGTGAAGACTGACTTCCCCTGCCAATAGAATCTCAGTAGAGGCTCTTAATCAGCTATAACATACTGTTTTATTTATATTTGAATAAGACATTTAAACACTCTATGGTATAGGGTGGGAATCAAATAAGTAATGAATTACTCACATACACTCTACAAAAATATGAGACAATTTCCATTAAGGACTTAGCTCACCGGTTTCTAAGTGGAGGCAAAATTTCTGTAACATGCCCTATCTCCTTTTAATTTTACAAAAACCCAATATAGTAGCTTTTCATGTTGTAAATGTAAAGAGATTACAAAACATATCCATGCTTAGGAATATATTACGTCCTAGAAACGTGTTTGGAATCCAAATTTCTCTTCTCTGGAGTCGACATTCAATTGTTACGCTCTGTTTCCTTTCTGTGTGTTATACTGTCTTCGGTGAGAAACTGAAGAGGTCAGGAATAGAGGTTTATAGACGTAAAAAATATGATAAGTTTATGAGCAGACAGGAAATAAACTTTAGAGTATTACATGAATTGAACTACAGAAGTGTTAAGCTAAAATAGGCATGGGACCAGATCTCGATTTGCTATTTTAATATTTACTGGGAGCTGCTTGTATACCAAGCAGCACTTTAGGTTCTGAGATTACACACATGATACATTTCTCACCAATGCTGAATTAAAAAAAAAAGTTTAGGAACCTGAATTTTGACTTTTGGAGCCATGTGATCCTGGGACAGAATGACAGATCTTCCACTCACAAATTACAGAACTTTGGTAAGTTATTTAACGTTGCCAAGTCTGTGGATGATATATTAGTACTCATCTCACGAGATTGTTATAAAGACAAGAAAAAACAATTCATGCCTAGCATTTGGTGCCCTGCATATAATACAGTGATCGGTAAATGTCAGCAAAAGAAAATGATGACAGGGAAGAGGATAATAATAATAATAATAATAATAATAATAATACTGAGTCCAAAATATGAAATGTAGTGCTGTGTGAAAGAAGCATATAAAGGAAAGCTGATTAAAATGTATAATGTTGATGACAAACTTATGGTAATTCCATCAGAGTAAATCTGGCCCATGGATGTATATTTCTGGGCTAGCGTCATTTCCACACTTGGCAGAGCAGAATGGACTGAACCCTTGGACCAGGCCACATCCAGCTTTCCGCAGTCTGTATTCACATTGTGTACTTGTTTCACTGCATCTGCCTGGGCATTTAAGCATTATGAGTCATTAAACTTGAAGTAAAAGTGATGGTTTTCATGAGTGCCTGGACTTCTAGCACAATGAAAACATAAACTTGCCCAGGGGAAGATATAGCTCTAATCGAAGAAATGTTATTCTGTACAAACATTTGAGGAAGTCTTAGAATCTTATAACACTGGAATATTCTGAAGCTGAGCTAACAGAATATCATATAAGAAAATCAAAATGAACCCTGGCTGAAAATCTTATATTATCAAAAGGAGATGGTAAATACACTCATGAAAAATATATTATGGATAAAAAAAAAAATCAACCTCTGATTTTGGAACATCTAGAAAAACCTCTTTTCTCCTCAAATTAGATCAGAATAGCACAGAATAGACCACGTTTAAAGCAACAAAGTGTATCCCCCCATTTACCACTAATAACATTTATTTGGACAGTGAAATCCACTGGCTTTTTTTTTTTTTTTTTTTTTTTTTTTAGTTACGTGGGCCACTCACTGCCACGGCTTCTCCCGTTGCGGAGCACAGGCTCCGGACGTGCAAGCTCAGGGGCCATGGCTCACGGGCCCAGCCACTCCGCGGCAGGTGGGGTCTTCCCAGACCGGGACACGAACCCGCGTCCCCTGCATCGGCAGACGGACTCTCAACCACTGCGCCACGAGGGAAGCCCTCCACTGGCTTTTTTGACAAGAGCTACAGGATCTCTAAGGGACTAAAATGACGTTGACATTCCTCACAGAATTATGAAACCAACTCAGAGTTAGGGCATGGTGCGTTGTGGTTATCAGAAATCTCATTCCTCTTACCTCTACTTAAGATTTCACATGCTTGTACAGACAGGACATATTTTTATGTTACTAGTATTGATATTTCATTTGATTTATCAGAGGCTTGTACGAACCTGTAAACTTTTATTTAGAATACTAGAGTTTAATATTAAAATACTTTGTGTGCTGCTTAAAATCTGAAGAAGGACTTTCCCACATGAAAAATTTAATGGAAATAACATTAACAATTATTATAACTCTGAAATTGCAATATATGTTTAGCAAATCTCATAGGAACCACGTCA
This sequence comes from Phocoena phocoena, assembly GCF_963924675.1. NCBI lineage: Eukaryota > Metazoa > Chordata > Mammalia > Artiodactyla > Phocoenidae > Phocoena > Phocoena phocoena. The sequence continues at coordinate 16,775,639 of NC_089221.1, read as the reverse complement.
ACCGGTATGAAAAGTGGCCAGTGATTTATTTGCTCATTAAAAATTGGGGAGATTGCATAACAGAGTTATCTAGAAATGTGAATTTAAATGGAACTTCCCATCAGCAATTCCAAACACCTTAGTCTGGATAATATAATTATAGTTTTGACTAATAACAGATTTAGTGAAGCTACTAATGTCATATATATATATATATATATATATATATGTGTGTGTGTGTGTGTGTGTGTGTAAACTACTTTTGTAGTTTATAAAATGGATTATTTTGTTTAATCCTCATAGCCTCCTCTAAGGACAGAAAGACATAAAGTGAGATTGAAAGTTTTACTTTGGCAATTCTGGATAGAGTTATTTTTCATTAAAATCAGAGAAAATAAATATGTTACAAAGAAAGATTGTTGGTTTTTTGGTAGAGAAAATAAAAAGCAACTCTTTGTACATTGTACTTATAATCAAAAATGCCTATAGTATTCATTTGGATGGATCTTCCTAACAGGTGAAATTACAAAATGCTCATAATCAGCCCTTGATCCTCCAGAGTATGTGGAATGAAATTAACACTATTGAGTCTGGGATATGGCCTGTCACAACTGTATTGAGTAGAGTATTAATGAAAGAGAAAGGGACCCAACACATAACTTCTTATTCCAAAACTCAGATTATTTTTTGTAAAGTGGCATGTTGCTTAATGTGTTTACTCCTTAAAAATAGGGTGACACTACTAAGTTTTAATGCCTGTGCTTAGTTAACAAATGAATTTCCTGTTTATTTTCAAAAAGTGCTTAAGAATGCATACCAATGTGTAAATTACATAGTTCAATAAACTAAACAAAAATCATTTTAAAAAAATGTTTGTTTTACCTTCTCCATATATTGCCTTCACAACCACTTGGCCATTTCTAACTTTGTTGTCCCTTAATGATGTTTCGGTCATATTTTAGAATTTTTCTGGCCACTTACAGTTGCAAAAACTTTTTTTTTTTTAAGTCTGGTAGAAAATATTAAACTTAAAATCCAATTTCATCCATTTCTATCCTTACCTCACTCTTGCCCCTCTGATTTCTTCTCTTTCCCCTCCTGTATTCTCCATGCCTGCAGTGCCAGCAGTAGCTGGAACCCTCATTCTTTTATTGAAAGGGATGAGGTGCAGTCATTTATCCCCTTTTCTAGACTCTGGCCTCCAAGATTGGGTATTGAGGAGGAATGGCGTTGGAGGAAGGGTTCATTTTATGGAAACGGGCAGATATTTGTGTTGGAGGATACTCCTCACTTTGTTCTGGTTCAGTCCATTTCCATCAGAGGACTCTAAAGATACAGTGGTCTCTAGTCATGTGACAGGCATGGTTTTCATGAGGTGATGGGTTTCTGCCTGACAACACACTACAATTTGTTTGTAAATCAATGTACATTGATTTAAGTAAGCGGCAACCCCAGAATAAATACAGTAAAGTCAGTTTTGTGTGTGTGTGTGTGTGTGTGTGTGTCTGTGTGTGTGTCTGTGTGATCTAGTATGCATGTCTGAGGGCCTGGAGTATGACAGATTTTTATAATATATCTTGAGTGGTGATTCTCTGCTTTTTAAAATATTAATCATCCTGGCTTCTCTAGTTCTCTCCACTTGGGTCAGTGTCCAAGTAATCATAAATAAAACCTACGAGCTGGGTCTATCTACCCAGAGATAGGAGATGGTGTTAAATTTAGGGAAAGAGATGGAGGAAGATTTGTGGAAAATCATCTATCGTTAATTTTTGTTCCTTCAATACATACTTGAAATATAGTAATTTATCTATAAAATAATTAATATAGCACAGCTCTAAATATGTATTTAGATAAACTGATTATTTTATAATCAGTAAATATATGTTAGCTATGTCATATATATATCACATTTAGTGTCTTGTATATAAGACCCTTTCTAAGTAAATCACATTGATAGAGTAATATGCTATTAATACAATCAGAAAATAAGTCCTTATGTAATAGCCTGTATTCCAGGCTTTTGATTTACACAAAGTCTTTTAGGTACATAGCAAATGCCACATTTTTCATGAAGCATCCAAAAGTTGGAGAAAGGTGGATGAATAAATAGATATTTATATAGATATTCAATCTTTTTTTTTCTCACTTCATTGTAAGTTTCTTTACTTTCTAATTACTATCTTATATCTGTATATTTAATTCTATTCAATTCAACAAAATTTTGTGTTAGATGTATTCCTGGCAGGGTCAGAAGGGGAGATTATTTAGGTCCTCCTAACTAGTCCCACATATTATTATAAAAAAAATAAAACTGTCGAGCGACATGAAGTAAAATAAGAATCTGATTTTTTCTATGATATCTGTTTCAATACACCTTTAGAATTATTAACTCATATCATGGAAATGTTTTCTTTGAAGGGATGGTTGGAAGGGATGAGTGTACATAAAGAGTACACTCTTGGGGGGGCTAAGAATATACTTTTTATGTGCTAAGTACTTGCTTGTATTGCCTACAGAGTAGAAAGACTCTATTACCCAAGCCTAGACACATTTAAGTATGAAAAGTGTAGACACTAATAGTCATGTCAGGACGACAGGGATAAAATGAGACCTTCCAAGGCAAACTGGGATGTGGCTACCTTATTGAGAAATCTGGTACCAAAAGTAATATGTTCTTTCCTGCACCTTTCCTCTGGCATCTTAAATGCTACTCTGATTACTTGATACCAGATAGGTTCTCCACACTTTTGCGTTTTATTGATCTTGACTTTGCCATGCTCTCCTCCTTTTCTTCATTATTGGACAAAACTTAGTTGAGTGCCCTGCTGCTTCTGTGCCCTTTCCCCTCCTGGCGCCCTCAATGATAAGACTGCCTTTCCTCTGCATCCAGGCTGAATTGAGCAGTCACTAAGTGCCTGTCGGGTTTCCCTCGATGATGGGGTTCGTAAGGACACGTTTCCTTCTTGACAGGATAATAATTTGATTAAACTGATGATGTGTTCTTCATGCAGAATCCCCATTCCAGGTTGATTGCTCTCAGAGTTTTATTATAGAAACGCCTCAAGGCATAGTTAGTTTTGTGGAGAGAAAATGCTTTCTGCGTTTTAAGAGACTTGGTTTTGTTTTCGAGAGCAAAACTGGAGAACTCTAATCCACAAATTTATGCCTTAAACAGTGAAAAGGGTTTTGGTTTTGTTTTCCCCACATAACCAGATTTGTCAAAAATGCCTCTGGCTGTGGAGGGGAGAAAAGCAAACAAAGAAGCATTAAGCTGGAAACTGGCAGGGTCTCTGAAAAGGTATCATGATCCCTGTTATCACTGAACGTAGTCTAGGAAAGAGGTAGCTGAAAGAGGTGGACACATTTGTTGATTCAAAGGCAGAAGGGACCTAACCTATTTCCTAGTTGGATTCTGGGGAAATAAGTTCTGTCCCTTAATAAATACCAACATGCCTTAGTGACAACAGAATATAAATGGCATCATTGCATAAACAGCAAAAAAGATGGGAGCCAAGCCTGCTCTCTCCCCATCTCCTGCAGCCCTTGAGTGAGGTCAAAATGAGCCAAATTCCCCATATCCTTGAAAGAAGCAAAGTGGCAGCCCAGAGATATTGATGAGCATGGAGAGACATTGAGGACATGGGAAGTTCCTCTAGGAGAGAGAGCCAGAGACCCACTGAGACCACAGGATTCTCCTTTGGAACAAGCTGGGATGATTGCCTCTACCTGACACTAGGTCCTCCTCCACTAACCCCATCTGTCACCTTGAGAAGGGTAAAATCCAGAAATCCAGAAAAGACGATTTTCATTTGCATAGACAGAATTTCCTAGGATTTGACTAAATTCAGTCTTGAAATAGAGATGGAGTTTTTGTTTTTGTTGAAGTAACAAAAGCTATATTTTATACATCTGGCTGTAGATTATACATCAAGCGGCTTCAAATTGAGAGAGAAAGGATCAGGAACTCAAAGACACTAAGTAGCTGTAATTGGCTACGTCCTGTATTTGGTATTTTACATATATTATCTCATGCATCCTGCAAAATAACTAATATACTTATAAGAGTTCTTGCAAAAAGTGTGTCTTTATTCAAGGGCTTATAAGCAGATGGTTTATTTTGAGATGCCATCCTAAGGAACACATGTGACCAGTCGGACATATGACCCAGAGCAGAAAGGAAGGCCAGTCACAGCTTGTCCTCTGGAGTTGGTCATTGTGGGCAGCTAGGGCTTGATGCAGCTGGGTTTTGAGGGATGTGGAGAAAGTACTTCAGACTTGTCTGCCCAGGGGCCCAAAGATGAGAATATCTGCCCATCAGTTAGCATTTCCTCTTTGATTGTACACCCCCTTGCACTTCAAAGTTTGTGCACGCCAGAATGGCTGAGTTCGTTCCCATAGTGTCTGTGTGCAAGAGTAACAAGAATTCCTGGGACAGAAAATGAGAGGTATGCTGAGCATTTAAGCAAGGCCCTGCTTAGGTTAAGTTTGAGCACAACTGGCTGCCACACGAAAGTCAGAATAGTTAGGTCTAGAGGACGTGAAATGTGACATAAAAATTGTCTCCTGGATCCAGAGCTGATTTCATGAGTGTGCAACCAGGGCAGGCACACAGGGCCCTGTGCTCAGAAGGGCCCTGCACTGGGGGATTAATGCTCCGTGAACTTCTTATGAATGTTACCTTTGAGTCTCTGTTTTATAAGTGAAGTCAGATGGGGCAGTGGAATACCCATTGGGACCTGGAGTATCACTTCACTCTGTATCCCACGTCCCAAAGTGTCCCTATGCTTTTGGCCACTTGGTTGGTGGCTGCCCACTCCCTTCCCTCTGGCATCCTGAGCTCCACTGGGCTTCATGCCCCTCTTTCCCATTCTGAGACTCCTGCTGCCTCTTCCTGGGACAATGGCCCAGTTGAGTGGGCAGGATGGAGGAGGCAAGACCCTGTTCTGTCATTGCCCTCTGTCCCATTGGGAGCCTGGGCCTGGCCCCAGGGAGGTTCAGGATCGGACCCACTCCATGTGTCTTGGCGAGGGGGAGACAAGGCAGCGGCCTTCCTTTCCCCAGGGCAGAGCCATGGATGGGACGTTTGGCAGGAGACTCAGATCTCTTGAACACCTCCAAGCCAGGCAAGCATACCTCAGTTTGGAAGAGAAGGCAGTCCTTTGAGATTTACCATCTGCAGTGGGTTGTGGGTGTGGGAACAGAGATTGACTTGCCTACTGTATTAACTAGTTTCTAGAACTGTTTTCTAGTTTCTACATCTGACGTTTTAACAACTGGGACCTTGCTGACTGAAAAAGGGATGCTTCTCCCAAGGCTAGTGCATTCTTAGAGAAAGCAAAGGGCTCTCTGCTTTTCATATGCAAAATATACAAGTGCCAAGTTCACACCTCCTCCCCCACGAGCCTGATCTAGCTCTTCTGCTGCAGCATGTATTGATTCTCCCGCCCAAAACACCCCAGGGGGAATCCTTCTACAACTGGGAGCCTACTGAATTCTTTCAAGGCAAACTTATTTAGCTTACTTACCCTGCCTCACCCATTATTTCCCTAGAAAACCACCATAAAGCCTTTCTGGCAGTTCCCCTGGCTCACTCTCTCTCACCCCCCCCCCCCCCACCAGCCTCTGTCTTCTCTCGTGTTGTCCTGTGTGTCATGGTGTGGCACATTTTTCCCACTCTTAAGTACTGTGGGTAATAAACTGTCTTTTCAATGGTAGTCATCTCCTGATCTGTTGCCTTCACCATACCTGAATATAAAACAAAAGTTGCAGGTACATTTTAAAATACTCACTGGCTCCATTTTCATTTTACACTGGGCCCTGAAATTATGTACCAAATCCTGCATTAGGAAAACTGATACAAATAGGTTTAAGTTTCTTAAAGTCACATCTGTTAAGTGGCAGGGCTCAGATTCTAGTCCAGTTCTGTCAACTTTGGGATTTTGTTCCACTTACACCACTCTGCCTGCAGTGCTAAAGTACCTTTCACCCAAGAGGCTGTTAAGTAATGTGAGTTGAGAGAGTAAAGTTGGGTTGTGGTGTTGAGATGAGGAACACACAGGCACAAAGCAGATTCTAATGTATTAAATGGAGAAGACCTCTTTTTTTTTTTTTTTGCGATACACGGGCCTCTCACTATTGTGGCCTCTCCCGTTGCGGAGCACAGGCTCCGGACGCGCAGGCTCAGCGGCCACGGCTCACTGGCCAGCCGCTCCGCGGCATGTGGGATCTTCCCGGACCGGGGCACAAACCCGTGTCCCCTGCATTGGCAGGCAGACTCTCAACCACTGTGCCACCAGGGAAGCCCTGTTTGTTCTTTTGTAATGTCGATACTGATTACTCAACAGCATCTATGTCCACATGGATCGTGTTCAGTGGCAATCATCTTTATAAATAAGCTAATTTCTTCCTAAATTACAATGAGCTCTTTTTGGATAACTTACACTCAAATAACACTAATATTCAAATATTTGTCTAAGTCTTTGAAAACTTTTCCTACTTGGAAAATGAGGCACATAACCTTGAGCATAAAATATACTACATACTTTAAAACATGCTATGTAATGAGAGGGACAAGTCAGACCAATAGAAAAATGATATGCTTTTTGAAAAGCAAATGATACAAAGTAGAATAAAATTATCTGCAAATATGTGAAAATTGCCTAAAAGTGCTATAAAAATTAGAAAGAAAAAGAGGCCAATGAGAAATAAACATGGAGGCAATTTGATGTGATGGGACTTGGGATAATCTTTGAAGGACTTGGAACAGTCCTTCAGTCCATCTTCTGTACAAGGAACAGAAGATGAGGAAACCACATGGGCAAATATGTGATAGTCGAGGTGATCAAAACTTGCCGTAGCAATATTGAATGCCGTGGAACAAGCAAAGCAAAGGATCTGGTTGGGAAATATTAGAAAATAAAGCTATTCTTTGGTGGGTTGTAGTGTAGAGATTCTTGAACCCAGGCAGGAAATTTCAAATTGCTAATGGTTAGAGCCATTTAAAATTTTTGAATGGTGTTCACAAACAGACTGTTATAAAGTTGCAGTAAGAAGTGAAATATGAGAGACACCTAACTGAGCACATTTATCCATAAGCATGTCAAACAAACAAGGGCTTTTTTTTCTCACTCAGTGATATTGCAACAATCTTTTGCTTTTAGCCAGTTTAGAGTCTTAAGTTGGAGTTTGGTTTGAGGTGAAATTTCTAAACATGTGACATTTTGTTAAATACATTTCTAATTTGAATGTAGTGTATTGTATATGAGATTAAATTGTTTTTAATTTGTTGTTTTAATGTTTGCATAGTTTGTCCTTAGTAATTTCATTTTAGAGTCAAGAAAAATGAGAGATCTGTTTATAGGCTTTTTTTTTGGTTTTCTTTTTTGCCCCCTCCAGTTTGGTAACAATAATGGTTAGATTTAATGTAATTTAAAACAGGATCAATTAATTTTGATAAGTCCATCAAACTTTAACTCTAGTTTCTCATCTGGGACTAATTATTTTGCTACTTTTAGAAGAAAAAAAATTGAGTTAGTAGCTGTATTAGTTTTCTAGGGCTGCCATAACAGAATACCTCAAACTGGGTAGCTTAAACAACAGGAATTTGTTTTCTCACATTTCTGGAGGCTGGCAGTCCAAGTCAAGGTTCTGGTAGGAGCAGATGGCCACCCTCTCGCTGCCTCTTCACAGGGAAAAACAAATTTCCTCCTTTTAAAAGGACACCAGTCATATTGAATTGGAGCCCACTCTCACAACCTCCTTTTAACCTAATCATCTCTTGAAAGAACTTGTCACCAAATAAAGTTACATTCTGAGGTACTGGGGGTTGGGACTTTAACATATGAATTTCACAGGGATAAAATTCAGCCTGGGGCTTCCCTGGTGGCGCAGTGGTTGAGAGTCCGCCTGCCGATGCAGGGGACGCGGGTTCGTGCCCCGGTCTGGGAAGATCCCACATGCCGCGGAGCGGCTGGGCCCGTGAGCCATGGCCGCTGAGCCTGCGCGTCCGGAGTCTGTGTTCCGCAACGGGAGAGGCCACAACAGTGAGAGGCCCGCGTACCGCAAAAAAAAAAAAAAAAAAAAAAAAATTCAGCCTGTAACAGTGGTCCTTTAATAGCCTTTGTATCCATCACCCCGATTTTGAATCCAATATAATTCACAGGTATTTAGTGTTGAAAAGATGTGCAGTCTACCATCGTTAGAAATGACAGTGCGTATTTATATGCATGCCCAGTCTTTTATTTTCTTACAGGAAGATTGCTCATGATTTTTTCAAACATGGGAGACAGGATACACTGTCATTTCAGATGCATAAGCTTGTTGAAACACAGACACCTGGTCCCGTCTTGAGGAATTTACTAGGTGTGGGGAAGGGGGCTTGGGAATTTTCATGTGTAATCAGCTCCTAGTTGAAGCCAATGTTGATTATGTATGGAACACAATTTAAGTAAATACCGAAATTCTAAGACAACCCCACTGACTCAAGTAAATGTCATTAATTCATTTAGCATGTTTATTGAAACCAAGTGAAAGCTTCAGACAATTAGAAAGTCTTTTGCTGTGATTCTTTTGGCTTTACCTAAGCAAATGCAATTCCTCTCAATAAAGAAAAGAATAACTTTGCCTTCTCCACCATTTTCCCTAAATCCTTCTCTTTGTCTAAAAATCACCTTGAAAATATCTTAAATGAGTTATCAGTTGAAAGACTTTTTTTTTTCTCATTTAAAATCTGGCTTCCCAAATATAGCAACTTCTTAATCTACATACTAGTTGATGAGTTCTTATTTGTTTTAGTGGCATTAAATCAATATGCAATTTTATCTGTTGTAGCTAAAATGGATAATAATTATTAAAACATTACTACTGGAAAACATACTGTGTTTTGAAGATCAAGCACAGCTGGGAGCTGCATACTACCTCCAGCACCAGATGCTCTATCTGCTGTCATTGGCTTAGAATTATTTACACACATGAGCAGAGGATTGGGACAGTACCAAGTATTCTCATGACTGCAAAATTTGTTAAGTTTTTCTAGATAATACATTTATATGGCTTAAAATAATATAAAAAGGAAAAATAAAATATATACAAGAAAATGTCCTTTCTATCCAGTACATTCCACCTGATTTCCACTCTTTTCCAAATAGGAGGTACTATAAATTTATCATATATTTTTTTCGAAGATTTGCATGAGGAAGTAAATATACATGCATATTTTGTTCCATTTTTCAAAGAAACATTTAGTGGCACACTATATACACTATTCTGAAACTTTTCCTCCTTTAACAATGTATCTTGGACATCTCTCCATATCGATACAGAAGGAGCTACCTAGTGCTGGGGGACCTCTTATAATCCCTTCAACTAGTCATCTGTGGATAGATATTAACAAGTAAAGTTAACAGGTAAACTTTGGCTGTAACAAAACATTTCCTTTTAACATGGTGTTAAACATTGCATAAGTTTTACATAGATGATTTCCTGGGACTATGATTAAATCTTATACAAGGTGTTCCTCATATGGCATGAAAAGAATCTGCTGAGTACCTTTTATTCTTCTTTTCAATTTTAAATGACATGTTTTAACAATCTGTAGGGCAAATTACTAGCGTAAATTTATTAGTCAAGAATAAGCTTTATAATTTTTGTAGAAACTGATGATTATCTTCAAAGGGATGCGCCTATTTTAAATAACCATAAGTAATGTGTCAGTAAAGTAATGTGTCATGCCTCCTCCCACAGGCTTACCACAGGAGTTAGCAAAACTTGAGATGGATGGATTGACTGATTGATTTACAATCTATTGAGCGAGAAATTGGATGTCAGTGTAGTTTTAAAGTTTTAATTCCCATGTCTTTTATTATGAGTGAGGTTGATGATTTTCTTAACACATTTGAAAGTTTTCTTATGTTTTCTTCCTGAGAATTGTCCATTTTGTCCCTTGCCAAGTTTGGAGGGATGGAATTATTGAGCATTTTGCCTCCTTTGCTTATTATGTTCAGGCCATGTAGACATATTCAGTTTTTATAAATTGTTCTCTGTTTTGTTTTGGGTTGTTTGGTTTGTTTTAGATTTCATTTTATTTATTATTTTTAATTGAAGTATAGTTGATTTACAGTGCTGTGCCAATCTATGCTGTACAGCAAAGTGACTCAGTTATCATATATATATATATACATTTTTTAAAAATATTCTTTTATATAATGGTTTGGCTATAGTTCCCAGCTATACAGTAGGACCTTGTCATTTATCCAGTTTAAATGTAATAGTTTGCATCTACCATCCCCAAACTCCCAGTGCATCCCTTTCCCTCCCCCTTGTCAACCACAAGTCTGATCTCTACATCTGTGAGTCTGTTTCTGTTTTGTAGATAGGTTCATTTGTGCCATATTTTAGTTTCTAAATATTGATATAAGTGATATCCTATGGTATTTGTCTTTCTCTTTCTGACTTACTTCGTTTAGTTTGATAATCTCTAGTTGCATCCATGTTGCTGCAAATGGCATTATTTCATTATATTTTATGGCTGAGTAGTATTCCACTGTATATATGTACCACAACTTCTTTATCCATTCATCTGACATTTAGGTTCTTTCTATGTTTTGGCTATTGTGGGTATTGCTGCCATGAACATAGGGGTGCATGTATCTTTTTGAATTATGGTTTTGTCCTGGTATATGCCCAGTAGTGGGATTGCTGGATTTTATGTTAATTTTATTTTTAGTTTTCTGAGGAACCTCAGAAAACCAACTTACATTCTCACCAACAATGTAGGAGTGTTCCCTTTTCTCCACACCCCCTCTCCAGCATTTGTTATATAAATTGTTTTTTAACAATTTTTTTTTATGAGTTCATTGGAAAAAAAAAGAGGTTTCCCACATTACAGCCTAATACATTAATAGGGGTAGCACTACAGTTATCAAGATTAGTTGGCTCATGCAATTCAACTTCATCTCTCACTAGAGACAGATGACTTTCAGAATATCTGCTATTTGTATGATTCTGGGTACAGTCTTTCTTCCTCTGCTTTGCTGAACCATACTAGGTCCAAGAGCATTTTTCTACCAACCTGACACCTTCCTTCCCCACTCAAGATCCCATTGCAGATAAGGTGTTACCACAGGGTGTACACCCTCACCCTCTGAAAGTTTATTTTGGCTGAGATTCACTACTAATAGCTCCACTTGCTTCTGCGATCTCTCTTCAACGGTTTGGTTCCTTGCCTCCATTCCCTTCTATGTAGCTCATGGAAAGTACTTAGGTTCATTCCTACGGTTTTCAGAAGCCCTTACATATAATTTAGATTCTAGGGATTAAATGTTGTTAAGGAGTGGGTGTTAGTGTTTCCCAAAATTCATATGTTGAAGCCCTAACTGTCAGTGAGGCTGTATTAAGAGCTGGGTCCTCTAAGGAAGTAATTAGGGTTAAGTGAGGTCATAAGGGTAGTGATCTGATAGGATTACTGTGCTTATAAAGATAACCAACAGAAACCTCTTCTCTCTCCCTCTCTCCTCACATGTGTGAACCAAAAGGTTGAATTCTAAAACAGATAATGAGAATTAGAAAATATATGAGTTTCAACACAGCTGTTAGAGCAGATGTGAAACAAAAGCACTTTAGGAACACATGTCCCTCCTATTTGGATGTATGTGCTGACATGTAAACCCACACGGTCCAGCCCTGCAGATGTTTCACAACTGGCTTTTCTCCCCAAAGGAATTCAATAGAATGATCATCGTTTCACTGGCAATAATAATATTGTTACTAATGACAGTTGAGAGATTTATACATGCCAGGCTCTTGGAGATATGATCTCATATACTAATTGTATTATTCATGCTGGATGCTGTTATTATACTCATTTCAAGCATGTGAACTCAGAATCTAGTGGAAGTTTATCTTGCTTAGTTGACCCAGTTTACTAATGATAAGTGGCAGAGCCAAGACTGAAACTCCGATCACCCTGACTCCAAAGCCCTTGGTTTTCAAGTCCGCCAACTGGCTAATCCAGATAGTCTCTCTAAGGACAAGGTGAATCATGAAGATTTGCTCTCTGTTTTGATAATTTACAAAGTTAACATGATGTAGGTGAAAAAGTGTGGACAATCCTTTGTTTCCTATTTAACCATATCTTCAATGAGCTTAGTTATCTACATTTGCAAAACCATGCTAATAAAGACACATGGCAGAAACAGACTGCTTTTTAAAAAATCATGTAACATAGTTTATTCTATCAAATAATAAACTAAAATCCTGTTTGTTTTTTCTTGAAGATTTTACATCTTTTGGAAGAAAAGAATGTTGTCTACTGATTTGAAAGAGTGTATGCTTTTCGAGGGTTCAGTATTTGTATGTTCAATAAGATAGGGAGTATTTAAATTAATGTACATTCTTACAATTGTGATTTGTGGTAGTTAAAATTAACTTTGGGGACTTCCCTGGTGGTCCAATGGTTAAGACTGTGCACTTCCACTGCAGGGGGCTTGGGTTTTATCTCTGGTTAGTTGGGAAACTAAGATTCCCACATGTTGTGTGACGTGGCCGGAAAAAAAAATTTTTTTAAACAAATAAATAAAAATAACATAAGGGCTATAGAAAACATCAAATGCATTTACTATTTGGGCAAAAAGCAATTTCAAACATTAGTATAATATGATTCTGTGTAAAAATATATCAATTTAATTTTCTTCTTTCATTTATCCTCTGTTGCTACAGCTATTATTACGATTTATCTTCAGGACTATATATGTATATTAATTTTTATATATGGAAAGTAGAACTTAGAATCAAGTGAAGAAGGAGAGTTTTTTGTGGGGTTCTTTTTGTTTTGCTTTTTTTTTTTTGCTTTTCTCTTTATACCCAATTGTATTGTTTTTATTTCTTTATTTTCATACCTTGAGGAGGTAACACTTTTATAATAAGAGGAAATAATAAAATCATCATCATAATAAATGCCTCCAGGATAAAAATCTAGACATAGAGAATATACTTTTAATTATTTGGAACATGGATATAAATGCCTTCTAAGTATTCCCAATAAAGATATATCAGTTAAAAAGGCTTTATTTTTATGGGACCACAAGATAGCAATTATTTTGATATTAACAATGTGGTAAATTCCACATGTAAACATATCAGCAAGTTATCTAGTAATACTCTGGAGGACATTTTACAGTTTTGTTGTTTTGTTTTCACCATAGTTCAACAAAGTTATACTTTAGCTGCCAACAAGAATTCACTGGAGTATCCACAGGGACTTTATTACAGGAGACCCTTCCTTATATTCAGTCTCTTGAATGATTTTATTATGCAAACATATTACCTGCTTAATTCTCTAATTGCTAAAAGCTATAAAATAGCATATACAGGAAAATGCAATAAGTAGGGATATGAACACCAAATTGCAAATAAGAACTCTGAGATTTCAGAACGTAAAAATAAAACCCTTTACTTTCTTTTTTTTTTTTTTTTTTTTTTTTTTTTTGTGGTACGCAGGCCTCTCACTGTTGTGTCCTCTCCCGTTGCGGAGCACAGGCTCTGGACCCGCAAGCTCAGCAGCCATGGCTCACGGGCCCAGCTGCTCCGCGGCTCGTGGGATCTTCCCGGACCGGGGCACGAGCCCGTGTCCCATGCATCGGCAGGCGGACTCTCAACCACTGCTCCACCAAGGAAACCCAAACCCTTAACTTTCTAAGCTCCCTCAAAAAGCAAATATTTAATGTATCTCATTCTATTAATATATCAAAATTTAGTAATGCCTTGAAAATTTTAGGGTTAGTTTTCCTTTTATAGGTCTGAGAAACTAATAACAATATAGATGATGAAAGTCTTCTACAATTTCCCTGTGTAGTTTTTATTTACCATAAATCATCTCAAAAGAAAATTTTCCTACCATTAAAGAAAAACCCACCTATGTAGAATTTCTTCCTCGAGTTTATCCTCATTTGCAAAGAGAGGAGAATCAGACTCATTTAAACCATAAGCTCCTTATCTTATTGAAGCTATTAGAAGACATTTGAATACGTATGACTTTCATTTTTCTAAGTTGGTAGAAATATAGATAATGGTAATATGTGAGAAAACTCACATTTATCCTAAACATTATGTGTAGTTGAGTGTCAGAGTGCACACATTTACTTTTTAATTTTAGGCTAGTATTTAGATATAAAAAAGAAAAGGTCCTCCTTATCTTTATATTTAAATTTTGTGGATAGAAAAAGTGACATGTAATAAAAATAAATATGAGTCAAATGCTTAAATGGGATATCTATATAACAAAAAATTATAACATTACTGACTGACACATTTCAAGGGCTTATTATGCATTAGAAAGTGTTCTCAATGCTTTATCTTCACTTGACTCATATAATACTAACTACAACTTATGGGATAGGTACTACTATCATACTCATTCAACAGCCAGGGAACTGAAGCTTTGAAATATCAAATAATTCTCATCTCAAGGACCAACGGCAAAAAGACAAGCATAGTGATTCAACCCTATGTCTATTTAAATCCAGTGTTAGAGAAAGACATTGAACTCAAATAGAACTGGCTTCAAATCTCATCTCTCAAGAAAGCTATTTAGATGTTGTGAGTCTTAGTATCTTCAAGTAGAAAATGATCATGAAACAATTTAGTTAAATAAGGTAATGGCTTTAACATATAGCTCATTATATAGCATGTAGTATCCATGTTTAACATGCTAATTTCTGTACTTCGTTCTATAACTATATTAACATAAATTCGATGTTAAGGTAGGCTGATGGTCTCTGGGTCTTGTTTAAAAGATACTGTTTTAATTGGTTGTGTAATTCTTCCCCTCTAAAATACTTTATTCTCTAGGCTTCTGTGGTATGCCACTTGCCCCCTACCACCACTGCCATCACACTGCATATTTCTCCTATTTTTTATACAGGCTATTGATCTTCTGCTTTTAACTCTCAACGTTGAATGCCCAGTACTGAGCCCTATGCCCTGCACCCTTACCTACTTTAATTTCTTCCAACATGACTTTATTACCCCGTGACTTTAACTTACCTTAGTATCCTGCTGACTCTTATGCTAATACCTTTAGTCCTGATCTCTCCACTGAGCTACATACTAGTTTAGTTGGCTGCCCCCTTGACATCTTTTAGATGCCTCATAGGTAGCCGATACTAAGTTTAAAGACAAAAGTCTTCATTCCTACTTTGTTACTCTCTACCCCTTTTAATTCTTTTTGAATTTTATATTCTAATCCAACAATTATATAGTCTAACACATAGTCTTAGCTTATCTATCTATCTTTATGCCCCCTTTGCTAGTAACTTATTCTTAGCTACTATCAACTTATTTTTTTAAGGGAGTATTTTAGTTTAATTAATTAATTTTCTTCTTTTTTATTAAAATTGAAGAATAGTTTATTTACAATATTGTGTTAATTACTGCTGTACAACAAAGTGATTCAGTTATACATATATATATTCTTTTTTATATATTCTTTTCTATTATGGTTTATCACAGGATATTGAATATAGTTCTCTGTGCTATACAGTAGGACCTTGTTTATCCATTCTATATATAAAAGCTTACATCTGCTAACACCAACCTCCCTCTCCATCTCTCCTCAACCTCCTCCCCCTTGGCAACCACGAGTCTGTTCTCTATGTCCATGATTCTGTTTCATGGATAGGTTAATTTGTGTCATATTTTAGATTCCACATATAAGTGATATCATGTGGTATTTGTCTTTCACCTTCTGACTTACTTCACTTAGTATGATAATCTCTAGTTGCATCCATGTTGCTGCAAGTGGCATTATTTCCTTCATTTTTGTGACTGAGTAGTATTCTATTATATATATGTACCACATCTTCTTTACCATTCATCTGTTGATGGACATTTAGGTTGTTTCCGTGTCTTGGCTGTTGTGAATAATGCTGCTGTGAACATAGGGGTGCATGTATCTTTTTGAATTATAGCTTTGTCTGGATATATGTCCAGGAGTGGGATTGCTGGATCATATGGTAATTCTATTTTTAGTTCTCTGAGGAAGCTACTATCATCTTTAACCTGAGCTTCTGAAGTAGGCTTCAAACTCTTTCTTTATTTAATCCTGTTGGTTTCCCCATATTCCATTCTCCCTATGAATGGTAAAGTGTTCTTTTAAATCAGTTTATGTTATACACTCCTCAAAATATTCCAGTATCTACTTTTATTTATTTATTTATTTATTATTTTTGGCTGTGTTGGGTCTTCGTTTGTGTGCGAGGGCTTTCTCTAGTTGCGGCAAGTGGGGGCCACTCTTCATGGCAGTGCACGGGCCTCTCACTATCGCGACCTCTCATGTTGTGGAGCACAGGCTCCAGACACGCAGGCTCAGTAGTTGTGGCTCACGGGCCTAGTTGCTCCGCGGCATGTGGGATCTTCCCAGACCAGGGCTCGAACCCGTGTCCCCTACATTGGCAGGCAGATTCTCAACCACTGCACCACCAGGGAAGCCCCTCCAGTATCTTCTCATTTCAATTAGCCGAAAGTCAAATGTCCTGAGCAATGTCAGCAAGATGGCAGGATATTAAGCTCCAGATCCTCCTCCTTCCCATGTAGACATTGATTCAACAACAATACACAGAAAAACTCCCCATTATGAGAAATTCAGAAACTGGTTGCAAGGCTTCTGCACTCCAAGCAAGTGTGAAACAAGACATATCAAAGTCAGTAGGAAAATTTGTGGCGCTCTTTCACCATAATCCCTCCTCCTGGAAGAGCACCATGCAATTGGGAGGAAACTCTAAGCTGTTGGCTTCTCCCTGAGGAAGGACAGAAAAGACTGGACCATATGTCTATTGCTCTAAATTTTTTAGGGCACTTTCAAGAGAATGGCCTCTGTCTTCTGTCTTGGAATGTTGACCCGACCCACAATAATGTCCACTCTCAACACGTCTATTCAACAGTACTGGAAGTCCTAGTCAGAGTAATTAGGCAAGAAAAAGAAAAAGGTGCCCAAATAGTAAAGGAAAATATAAAATTATCTCTAATCACAGGTGACATGATTTTATGTATAGAAAAACCTAAAGATTCCACCAAAAAAAAACAAAAAAACAAAAAGCAAAACACAAACCCCTCACAAAAATAATCCTGTTAGAACTAACAAACAAATTCAACAGTTGATGAATACAAAATCAACCTACAAAAATCAGTTGTGTTGCATTGCTGTAGGCTTACAAGCAGCAATCTGGAAAGGAAATTAAGAAAACAGTCTCATTTACAATAATATCAAAAGGAATAAAATACTTAGGAATAAATTTTACCAAGAATATGAAAGACTTCTACGCTGAAAACTATAAAACACTACTGAAAGAAAATTAGACACAAATCAGAAAGATATGCCATGTTCATGTGTTGGAAGACTTAATATTGTTACAACGTCCATAGCATCCAAAGCAATCTATAGATTCAATGCAACTGCTACCAAATGACATTATTTTTACATAAATGGAAAAAAAATTCTAAAATTCATACGAAACCAGAAAGAATTCTGATAACCAAAACAATCTTGAGAGAGAACAAAGCTGGAGGTATCACACTTCCTGATTTCAAAATGTTACAAAGCAGTACTAATCAAAACAGCATAGTCCTTGCATAAAAACAGACATTAAACAGAATTGAGAATGCAGAAATAAACACAAGTGATCTTCAAGTGTGCCAAAAATATGCAATGGAGAGAAGGTAGTCTCTTTAACAAATTGTGCTGGGAAAACTGAATATCCACATGGAAAGAATGAACTTGGATCTCAGTCTTGCACCATATAAAATATCAACTCAAAATGTCTTAAAGACCTAAATGTAAGACCTTAAACTACAAAACTCCTAGAAGAAAACATAGAGGATAAACTCCTTGACATCAGTCTTGGCAAGGACTTTTGTGGATATGACACCATAAATAAAGGCAACAAAAGTAAAAATAAACAAGTGGGACTGCATCAGGCTAAAAAGCTTCTGAACAGCTT
Source organism: Phocoena phocoena (assembly GCF_963924675.1). NCBI lineage: Eukaryota > Metazoa > Chordata > Mammalia > Artiodactyla > Phocoenidae > Phocoena > Phocoena phocoena. The sequence goes on along the minus strand of NC_089221.1, from coordinate 16,757,670 downwards.
CCAACAAAATGAAAAGGTAATGTATGGTATGAGTAAAAATATTTGTAAATCGTATATCTGATAAAGGGTTAATATCCAAAATATATTTTTAAAAGCATACAATTCTAACAAAAAAAACAAAACAAAGCAAAAATTCAATTAAAAAACTGGGCAGAGGATCTGAATAGGCATTTTTCCAAAGAAGACATACAGATGGTCAACAGGCACATTAAAAGGTACTCAACATCCTTACTCATCAGAGAAATGCAAATCAGAACAACAGTGAGATATCACCTCACACCTGTTTGAATGCCTCTTATCAAAATGACAAGAAATAACCAGTGTTGGCAAAGATGTGGAAAAAGAGGCCCGTTATGAACCAGTGGGCATGTAAAATGGTCCAGCTGCTATTGAGAACAATATGGAGGTTTTTCAAAAAAATTAAAAATAGAACCACCGTATGATCCAGCAATCTCATTTCTGGGTATATATCCAAAGGAAATGGAAACAGGATCTGAAAGAGATATCTGCATTTCCGTGTTGATTGCAGCATTATTCACAATAGCCAAGAGGTGGAAACAACCTCTTCTTGTTATATAAGGTATTTAAAGTAATCAGACTCATTAAAAAAAAAAAAAAAAAAAAAAAAGAATGGTGGTCGCCAGGGGCTTGGGGAGGGGGAAATGGAGAGCTGTTGTTCAATAAGATTTCAGTCATGAAGGATGGAAAATTCTAGAAATCTGTACCACAACGTACTTATAGGAACAATACTATATAGTTAAGATTTGATAAAAGGGAGAGCTCATGTATGTGTGTTTTACATTAATATAATAAACCACGTGTTCTAAATGACAGGGCTACACTGCCTCAGAAAGCTTAAAAAAATGAATAAAAAATAAAAATGTCATTATCTCAGAAGCCCTTAGTGCTCTTCCTTCTGTCAGTCTCTGATGCTGTAGCTCACCTCTTCCCAGTCTCAGCTCCACTACATTTGAGCACAGCTGGGTTGCACTTTTTTGTTCATTGTAAGCTCATCTTGAACTAAGGACCTTGAAGTTCACTGTTTTCTCGGCGTGGAGTGACTTTCCCTTACATCTACATTTATTTTTTTGTGATTCAGGCCTATTCTCAAATATCAGGCCCACAGGGGAAACCTTCTTTCTGAGCACTCATTTCGAACTTCCCTAAATTCACTCGCCTTTAAAACAACAGGTTGGTTTTCACTTGGTTTTCCTTCCATAGTATATATTTATATCTAAAAACTATTTGTATATTTGTTTACTTTTTAAGCATAATATAATAATTAACATAATAACAAGAACATTCTATTTTTAGTTAATCATCTCCAGCATTAGAGCAGTGACTGACCCATAATAGATGTTCAATAAATCTTTGCTGAATATTAAATGAGTTTAATATTTGAAATCAAAATCCTTAAGTGAAACCCTTGAAAACCACATGAAATGTTATCCTCTTCTAAAACTTCCTTAAGTCTTTCAAATATGGAAGATGCTGTTCTCATCTCAACTCCTTTTGCATGTTATTCACACATTTTTAAATATATTATCACTTTCTAGTTACCTTACAGGATTACTGTGAAAATCAAATAATAAAGAATATGAGAATGAACTTACACATTGTAATGTAGCATACAATTCTTTTACAGCAATGTGGAATTTAAGCTATTCATATATGTTCTATTTCTCTTGTCAGTCTCTGATTACTTAAGGGGCTGCCTTCATTTCCATTTTTTAAATCTTGCTGTCCTGCAAAGCCACAGTACAGTAAATTGCATGTTTTGGAAGTTGATTAAAAAATTTTATTGGATACAAAACAGAGAGGCAGCAAACGTCCCTGCAGTATTGGATCTGCAATAGTTTGGTTCATATTGGCATTACTGAGTATACTATGAATTATCAAACCATATCAAAAAACAGTTTAAATTGAAAACCTTGATTGCCGTTTAGACCTCTTAGGCCATTATTTTTTAACTATGTAGTAAATTAAGTTTATGTTTCTTATTAGATGATTCAGAAATTCATTCAAGCGTATTTCTTTATGCCCACTCTGTTCCAAGTATTTGAGAAATGACAGTGGATATCCATCTTGTTTTTAAAAATTCATAGTCTAGTTTGAGTAAACAAAAAAATGGGATAAATTTTTATAGAAAAAAAATGTTTTCAGTATGTTATGTGTGGGTGCAGGGAAGAGGAGGTGGTGGGGATTTCACTTTGGGGAGACATAGAGTGAATGGTGCTTGTGTTTGAAGGATGAGTATAATATTGTTAAGGACTAAAATTGTTAAAGCATCCAAAAGTATGTGGGCAAGCATTGTGCATTCAAACTACTGTAATTATTAAGCATATGGAGTATAGAGTTTTAGAGGATATGGCTTATGATAAAGTGTCTTCTTGATCTGTCTTTTTGATCTTTGTGTAGGTTGTAAAAATTGACAATTGGGTTATAATTAGAAAAATTGTACAGACAACATGGCTTATGGCATGCACTAGGATAAAGGAACACTGAAAATCATTCATGGTTGGAGATTGTGAATCTCTGGTGACACCAGTGCACAGATCTGTTTGATTGTCTTCACCATGCAGATGGCATATAATGGGATAGTCTTAGGGTATAATGGGCTTATAATGTGATATAAAAGTTGCCTGTATTGGTAAGAGTATGATTGTAATGGTAGAAGGTAAATTTGAACCTGAATAGAAATATAAAGTTCTATTAATTATCAGACCATTTGAACATAATGTTTTATGTATATATAAAAACATCACACATGCCTTTTTCTGTGCAGGACACTTTATCATATTTTCTCATTAATTAAAATTCAAAAGTGCAATATCTCAGAGTTAAATGATATTATGGCTCCTATAGATTTACATTTCCTAAGGAAAACTATCTGGAATACAGTTTTAAATTCAAAGTTGGTTTGACTCCATATTTTACAATCTTTGACATATTTGTGACATGCTAGAAAAATTTAGCACTTTATTTTCTTACAAATTGGAATCAAGATGTTTATGTATTATATTTTAATTAAAGCAACAAACTTTCATATAAGTTAAAGAAACTAAAATATTCCAAAAAAGGGAGGATCATATTCCTACTTTTTATAGGAAAAGATAAGCCAGTTTACTGTGGAAATAGTTGAAGAAAATATACTAGAGAAAAGCTAAATTCTTTCCATTCCATTGTAGATTTATTATACCCGCAACTAAGTATCTTTTTGGGTATACGTCAATTTGAAGCATTTATATAGTTACTTTATAAAATGTGTGTTTTCAAAAAGTTTTTCAGAACATATGGGAAACTGTTTTAAAATTACACATACACCATACATAATATGAATAGAGAACCAGAGCTCTAAGAAAAGGCACACAAGTATTAAATATTCATTATCAAGACATTATGCAAGTACTCTTGTCTCTTAATGTTTAACTTTAATTTCCTTCCAAAAAAATATAAAGTCCAAAATATAATTAAAATACTTTGCTGTTATCTGAATCATGGGAAATAATTCCAATAATACATGCAAGTTGCATGTACTGTATCATGTAAGGAGTATGCTACTCTTGCTTTTAAGAGACATACTTTATTTTCCCAGCAGTGGCGGTAGATTTTGACTGAGTCATCCAGGTACTCTTGACTGCGTCCATACCTTTGATTAATTCTTACAGAGCTTTCATGAGTTATTAGACCTCTTTTACATATGAGAAAATTTAGCTAAGGTCACATGACTAATAAATAGGACACTCAAAACTGATAGAAGCACAAACCTGGTTTTGTTTGTTCATTCAACTGACTCTTGACTGCCTGCACCAGGTTATGCTAATCATTGAGGGTATGAAGATGACAATTAAATTCTGGCAGGAGGTTGTAGTCTAGTATGGAAGACAGACAAGGAAATGTGTAGGTCATGTGATGAATATCACTATAGGGGAAGAAATGCAATCTTTCCTTTTACCTTTTAGGTGCTTGACTGGGGCTCCTGGAATAAGACCAGTTAAAAAGAGAAAAGCATACAGATTTATTTAATATAAGTTTTCTGTGACATGGGATCCCTCTTAAGGAAATTAAGACCTGAAGAGGCAGTTTGAGGCAGACACTTCCATACTGAGTTGGGCAAAGAGCAGCAAATCGTGAAAAAGTGACAAGACAAAGGGGCTTGGGCCACTTAATTAGGTAGAAAAAAGATATGAATAAATTTAGCAAGGTTTCTTTATACAGATTTCTCTTGGTCTCCATTTTCAATCTCTGGTGAGAATGTTTCTTTCCTTCCAGAACAAGGAGAACATCTCCTATATTTAAGTTTTATGTCCTGCTTTTAGTAAGATTGAGGTGCCCTTCTGCATCTGATGATTTTCAAGTGTCTTTAACTTAAAATCTATACACCAGGTGGCGTATTTTGGGGTGGCAAGTTCTGAACTCCGTCATGACAGTAGAGAGAACAGGGGATCTTGGGAACAGGGTGATAGTCCCTTAAAACTCACTTGGGAAACTGGTGATGTGCTGGTTATTAAAACAGAATAATGGGCTTTTCATTTAGAAGAAACAATGCATACAGAAGCATAAAGGCTAGCAGGAGTGCAGCCTAGTCAGGAAACAGTGAGTGTGATAAAATATGAGTGGGTCGTGGGTTTTCGCGGGCAGACAGCAAGGATGAGAGGGGAAGCAAAAAGGCATGAAATATTGAAACGTCATGAATTTCGTGTGAGTTTGTATTCTCCTTCACAGGTGAGGCAAAGACATGAAGGAATTTCAAGCAGGGGGTTGAGGAGGTGATAAGTAGCTAGAGGGTAGATTTCAAAGGGAGAGTCATTGAAGGAGACCGTTGTCACCCCTTCTATTTGCATTGTGTAGTGGTACATGCTGGGTTTGACACAGTTATAGCATAAGATATGGCTTCTGACTTCAGAGGAAAAAGAGGGAGAAAAGCAAGACCTGCACATTTTCATATTTGTGATAAAAGCTGCAGAGAAGACTGTCACGAAAAATAAGTTCTCTGGAGTTTAGAACAGCTGTCATCCAGCATTGTTCCATGTTTTTATTCTGATTTTCCTTTCCTTCCTTTCCTTCCTCTGTATTTTATTTCCCAAAGCCTCCTTCATCTCCAAAGTCATGGAGAATATACTGTTTCAGCTCAATGGTTGTTAAATCAGGGTTATGGTCAGCTCTGAGTAACAGAAGCATGAAATATCTGTGGTTTTACAAAGACTGAAATACTTTCTCTCTTAACTGAGCTCAGAAAGGCAGCCCAGGGCTCACATGGCAGCTCTGCTCTACAGTGTTCTCTGGGATAAAGTTGCTTGTTCCTCTGTCTCCAGGCTATGACTCTCATTCTCACGGTCCAAAAGGGAGCTCCAGCCATCACATTCAGGATTCTAGTGGCGAGATGGAGGGAGGGGAAAAAATAGGTCAGACACATGCCAACAGTCTTCTAGGGAAATTTCCTGGAGGGTTAACAGACAGTACTTCTGCTTGTATTCCATTGGCTAGAATTTAGGAATTGGACCATGCTCAGCTACAAGTGAGGCTAGGAAATGTAGTCTTTATTCCGGGGGAGTGAGGTACAGAGACTTATGTTTGGCATCAGATAATGAGGCCACTAGGAGTCTCTGTACCAGTAGGATGCCTTTAGTATTTTTTCATACTTGAAATCAAATCAAATAATCCTTTTAAAATTAATTTTATGAATCCTGTCATGTGAAATACAGACACACACACACATACACAAGAACATAAATCACAAAAATAGTGTGATAGGTAGAAATATTTTTGGAAGACATGAAGAAATTCGAAATATTCATCACTCTGACAAATAGATAAGCAAGGAAATATTACATTTGATACCATCAGTTTCTTTTTCTATTTTCATTTTCTAATTTTTGGAATAATGTCCACTAGGCATTATGAAGATTAGAATCAGCAACATGAAAATTGGGACTAATTCTATGATATTAGCTGTTGCAGCCAGATCGAACAATATTATGAATATCATCTTATGTATACATATCCTTTCAGGACATTGCTCTTCCTACTTCTATGTATAATTTCAGGAATATATGAAACATTAAAATAAAGCTCTACATGAGAATGTTAGCAATAATCTAAAAATAAAGTGTATCTTGAGACAAGAATAATGACAGTGTGAATGGTCTCTGTTTTATATATATATAAATACACTTATACACACACATATGCCTATGCCAACATAGTAGGAATGTTCATATACGTATTTGATCTATCTATATATGAATAAAATATTACTCATAATGGCATACAGTATATGTCATTTGCAAAGTTTACTCATGCATATTTGGCTCAATATTTGAATGGCTTCCTTAATTTCCTCTGTGTTAAAACAAACAGTGAGAAAGCAGGATTTGATTGATGAAATGAAACTTTGTTATGCAGTACCTGCACGTCTTTGATTGTGACAGGCTTTTAAGTAAAAAACAACGTATAATGTTAACCACATCAAAGCATGCTTTTTTTTTTTTTTTTTTTTTTTTTGCGGTACGCGGGCCTCTCACTGTTGTGGCCTCTCCCGTTGCGGAGCACAGGCTCCGGACGCGCAGGCTCAGCGGTCATGGCTCACGGGCCCAGCCGCATCCGCGGCATGTGGGATCTTCCCGTATCGGGGCACGAACCCGTGTTCCCTGCATCGGCAGACGGACTCTCAACCACTGCACCACCAGGGAAGCCCTCAAAGCATGCTTTTAAAAAGTTGTTTTTTTGGTTGTTGTTTTTTTTTTGTAACACATTCTTAAAATTAAATGTTCTAAGTTGAAACTTGGTATTTTAACACCACTCTTGCTGCACAAATCCTGAATTAATATGTCTATTTCCCATGTATTTATTACTTCATTCAACAAATAATTAATTAGTTATTGGCTACAATATGAAAGGTACTTCACAAACCAATACAGTAAATGGAAAATACATAAGACACAGTGTGAGAACACTAAAAAATCTGACACAAAGAAAAATTAAATAGCACCTATATAAAAAGTTAAAATGGTGGTCTGCAAAAGTAAGAAAAAATTAGATAAATGTTATAGTAATTCACAGAAGCAAGCAGTTACATTGAACTATGTTATCCAAACTTTCAAGTGAAGAATTTGAGATTTTATCTTACCGTGAAGCTAATAAGTTAGGTTGCCATAGTTTTATAGATGCTGGCAGAACACACAAAACTCTGGATCAAAGGCTTTATTATCCACAACAGAGCAGGCAGTGTGAGTTTCCCTTGCCCCTCACATGCCATGGGGGGGAAAGGAAGCAGCCAGGTACATGCCATACATATAGTGTATTTGGATCACAGCTAAAGAACCCTGATTTTTGAATCCCCTGTCTTATAAAGGGTCTGCTAGCACACCTCTCCAACATTTTTCCTAGAAAAATACATTATCTTTATAATCCAGTCAGAAAACAAATCTACCCACTTCCCCCAAAGGAGAGGGAAGTATCTCTTTTTTCCAAGTCTGTTTGATATACAGACATCCTTGAAAAGATAGTATGAAACAAAGCTGTCAGTGCCTCTTGCTCAGAAAATGTGCAGAAACACAAAAGACCCGAAGAAAATTGTCTCCCAAAATAGAGGAGTCTTTGTAAAGAAACACCCTTTAGTCCAGGCCTCAGAGGATAGGTTTTACTAAATGGAGTTTGGAGAATAAGGCTTTTAAGGCAAGCAAAGTTGAATGAGCCATGTCAGGAAGCAATGCCTACAAGTACACATGTAGTGTTGTTTTTTTTGTTTTGTTTTTTGTTTGTTGGTTTTAACATCTTTATTGGAGTATAATTGCACATGTAGTGGTTTTATCACCATCTCTGTGAAACTACATTTCCAACAGAAAAACATTATGTAAAAGTTACTGCTTCTTGTTTTATATATGTTGTTATTTAGATATTTCATTATATTTTAAAGAGAGCCACATTTTCAAATAATATAAAACATTTTACCTTTAAATACATATGTTTTAAATATATAATAAATATATATGTTTTAAGTGAATGCAATTGATTATGTGCAAATCTTGGGGCTATGAGAATATCCTAAAATGGTCAGATTGAAATCAAAAATATTGATTTGAGAGCCAACCTGGAAATAAAACTTGCAACAAATTTAGGTGAAGCCCTCTGCAGTTTCATGTGATTTATGAGTATTTGCATTTTGACTGTAAGCAAGAGCTGTTTAATCCAGTTGGCACCTATGGAGAAGAGTAAAATGAATTATTAATCAGATAAAATATCAATTCAGGAAGAATAAAACACTAATGGAAAAAATAGTAAAATTGAGAATAGAGAACAGGAAGGTAAAACCAAAATTTAGAAGCCAGTATCATTGGAAATTGAATAAGAACTAGACTTAGAACAAAAGAATGGTACTGATATTATTTACCATTGGATCTGAAAATGATGGAAACCATAGTCCCAGGGTCAGATATATACCTGAGAATGCATCTTGCCAGCAATAGCTATTGTGCCTGTAAACACCAACCTAAAGGATAACTTAAAGTTTTAGAACACAACATCCTGAAGGTAGGTAGTAAGTACACACATACATACATACAAACACACATGCATACATACACAGATAGATAGTAGTAAATTTACTTTTATTAAACTGAAAAAAAGCTTTTGTTCAGTATTTGTAACTTTTTCTTTATATATGTACCCCAGAATTCAAATATAATATAAATTTTCTTATATTTAAATCTGCCTGGCAGTATGATGGATTTTAATAATTTACCATGGAAAAGTTAAGTTACATCATTTTCAAGATGTATCACCCTCTTATGAAGAACAGCCTTCTCATCCAGTAGATTTACAGGTTTGACATTTGGGAAGACCCCCTTCTGTGCACTGGGCATCATACTACCATTAACACGTATTTCTCCACACAAGATGTCCTTATATATCTACAATGAAAACATTCCAAAAATATGAACTTTCTATCATACTTTATCTTCTTTTGACATTTTCTACTTTAGCTAAGTTTGCTCTATGCAAAGTCAGGTCAATTCCAACCAGTAATATTTAATGCTAAAGTTTAGAAGTCAGTAGCAATTATAATCCTAGGCTTTTTGAACTTGTGAAATAGTATCTTACATAACCCCACACATATGGAGAATGGAAAGACACATTCATAAAATGAAGCTGACAGAGTATTTTTTACAAAGAAAATTTCAAAACAAGAAAAAGAGCAAAGAAATCTTTTTAAAAAAAGCAAACAGAAGGCATTCTCTAGGCTTCTTTGGATTCCCAGTTTTATAAATTAAGAATGAATTGGAAAGAAAATCCAGTCAAAGGCCCAAGTTACAAGCAATACATTTGGAGTGAATATGACAATATTTTCCTTTGAGAACGGTGCTTACTCAGAGCCCTTTGAAGGAATGACTATACTTATAAGCTATAAATGGCTGATCATTGAATCTTGGGTGATGTTCACATAAGTCAGCATAAGAAAAGTCTTAAGTGATACACAGTTTCTAAATCATAAATTCAAAGAATTCACTGAACATGCTTAAAGATAATCCAATAAAAATTTTTATTCATAAATGAGAGATGTGAAGCTCAGAGAATAAAATGCTCATAAACTGATATTTTCTACAGAATGAGCATTTGAGGTCATGTCTCTTAACTCAGTACAGTGTCATTAATTCTACTACAGAAGAGGAAGTAGTTACAAAAGCAAGAGGACTAGTATCGGAAGCAGCATTGAATCACTACAATTAGGTACTGCAACGGGGAGAGAGGTCTGCATACACATTAGTGCAGGTAATGCATTATTCGGAAAGAACTTTGTGTTTAGAGTATTATAGGAGTAATGCTTTTTATAAGAGAACATTTTCATTTTCAAACAGCAAAAGCCAACTTTGGCCAAGGAAAGCAACAAATCAATTTATTGGAAGAATATTATGTAGCCGTCACAATTGGTGAGAGGCCTTAAAAATCAGGTTTGGCAAGAAGTAGGAACAAACAGAAGTTAGACAGTAAGAAACAATGTCAGGTACTTGCCACTGAAACTGCAAGTCCAAAGTGACCCTTAATTCATGCAGCTGCCACTGAACTCTGTCCATCGTGGCTGCTGAGCTCACCAGGGCTACATCTGGGTCTTAAGACCTTTACCGCTGCTGTGAAAAATGTCTCATTTTTGCCTACATCCATCCATCATCTGCTCCAGGGTATGGGACCCTGTAATTAATATGCATATATTATTGGTGCAAGTTCTAACTAAAAGGTTAGAAGGAAGTATCTGGTCCCTAGGTGTTATGCTTATGTCTCTGTTTATCAGAATTCATATATTGGAGTGTTCCAGGAAAGCAAGAAGGATGTTTGAAGGCTGCATGCTGCTTAGTTTAAAAAAAAAAGGAAAATGGCTGTATCATATTTTTATTATGTTATTCTCAACCAGTGGTTTATTTTATTATTATTTGCATCTTAATTCTAACCTATACAGGGATGGATTTCTTGAAATAGAGCAGACGATTTTCACATTTGGATTTCTGTCCTTTCATTATGTAGTATATCAAATTGCTTTCAAAAGTACAGTAGTGATGTTTACATTTGCTCTTTTGTTCCACAGAGCCTTACTTACCACTTCTCATAATTGTCATAATAGAGATTCATAAACATATAATGCATAGGTAGATTAAAATGCATTTATGTATTTTGGGGATGCTATTCAAAATCATTTTTGTAAAGAAAACACTCATTCTACATATCTGTAATGCATTACAAAAGCCACTTTCTTTACCTTCTACTCATGAATTATGTTTTGTTAAATAACTTGGCATAAAGGGCAAAGATGTTAATTTCATTTAAAAATCACACCAAATGGTGTGAAAGTATTAAGAAAACAACACCTTTTATATATTAATCAGCTTGATTTCTAGGAAGAAAGGCTAGTTAAAGTCTCTTTTTTGAGATCTGTGACTTGAAAATTAAGAAACTTTTGATAAATTGAAAATAAAACTTTAAAAAGAACCAGATAGTTTATTAAGTGAAATGGAACAAATAGTAAAATCAATTATTCATCACAAATGAGAAAATTGAGACTCAAAATTAGATGTTTCACATAAGTGTATATTGTAAATAAATTGTCAAAAAAAAGAGAAAGCCTCTGTTTTCTGACTTTCTTTCCATTGCTCTTACAATGTTGGAGCTAAAATGGTATTGCTCTTTTTTTATATGTTAGAAAAGTTTTTGAGTCATTTTAATTTAAATCAATCAAAAATATATCTTTGTCCTTAAAAAAATTATACATTTTAATTTATATTTGCCAGCTGACTAAAATAAAATCCCAGTTCAAATCCAGTATAATTCTTACACAATTGGTGAGGTAAGTATTATTATTAACCCTAATTTATGGGGAGAGATACTGATAGAGAAAACCACCTTGCTCTGGGTCTTGTGATAGTTTTTTTTCATCCCCTACTTAGTTTTCTCAATTGAATAGAAGAATTATACTATGACTGATTATATTCAGTTTTTAAAATCATTTACATTTTCATGTCAACCACCTTGCAGTTCATTTAGATCTATATTTCCATTTGTGCTGATTGGCAAGGGTGAATTTTATGGAGTGAGAAAGTGATTCATCTAATGTTTTTTTATTAGATGGGATAGCTATAATCTTGAGTCATTATATTTTTTTATAAACACATGTTGAAATATGCATATATAAAAATACAGCAAAACATGCTACACAGTTTTATGTGTTTTCAATAAGCTAATAATCTTAGTCAAGCTTTTCTCTCCCAAACCCTGTCTTTTGTCTTCCAGAAATGTTTCTCAAGTTTTACTTTATTGTCCAGTTGTACTAAAACCTAAGTCCAAGTCCTCAGCATTCCTTATTTGAAAATCAAAATATTTTCCCCTCTGTTCTTTTTGCCACCATCCTTTTCTTCCTTATACCTCTCTTGGCATAGCTGCTAGAATTTTGTGTAGTGTCATTCCCAAGCTTGAATCACTGTCTTGCCTGGAGGTAAAGACCACGTCCTAGAGCATCATCTGCAGGCCTACTAAAACCCATGCAACCTATGATTCAGTTGTTAATATTACTCATGTTCAATTGTGCCAGTCTTATCCCCAAGCGTGGAGTAACTTTCAGTGATGTACGTTTTTTTCAGCCATCTTCTTTCTTCTATTTTACTTACTAAACAATTTCAGTACATACTTGATTGCTGTGATGGTTTGTGAAAACTTTTCAACCCTAGGGAGTATTGTGTTGAAATTGTGTGAGTCATATGTAGTAGAAAATCGATGTACAGAATGTGCAGTAAGTTGTATCACATCTAACAAAAGCAAAATAAACACAAAAACAAATAAAAAATTTGCACTTAGAGTGAAGTCCCTAATAGATCAGGTAATGTAAGAGATCATACTAACTCAGGTCTGGGCACATACTCATGGTCAATGTTTGAGCATTGTAACACTCCCTAGGGCTTCATTTTTGTTGTTTCTATGGATATATTCTTTGAAATTATATATATATATATATATATATATATTTATATATATATTCAATTATATATATACATATATAATTGAGAATTAAAAATACAAATATGTATGTCCCTGTAAAAATGCAGCGTGCAGGCTTATGCCTGGCTATGTGTATGTACGCTTGTGTTTATTTCCAAAAGAACTTGCATGTGTTCTTTTCCTATCATCATCACCCTGCAAAACAGTATAATTTGCATTCAGAGCAAATACTTAAAACTGCCATGTTTTGTAATGTATATACTTTTCTCTCTTTTGATTAGGTAGAAAATGGTTGCCCCTGTTCACCAATTGTGAAGACTTAGGATAACACAACTACAGCTTTGATTCTCCAAGTGTTTCAGGATGTAAATGTAGTCTGACCTTTCCCTGCTGGACAGTTAAATCATGGACACACTAAACAATTTAATTTGGACTGTCCTTCCAAAAGATGCTTTGGCTTCTCTCTCGAATGCTCACTAAGCATTTGTAGCTGACAAGGAAAAGGAAGAAAACTGTGAACTGGAAAGTTATCTTACAATGAAAATTACGAGCACATCTTGCATCTGTCCAGTCCTCGTGTGTCTCTGTTTTGTGCAGAGATGTTATGGAACTGCTCAACACAGCTCCATCAAGGGGACCAGAAACCAAACCAAACACATCGAAGGTGAAACCGAAGTCCACCACCGTCCCAAAAGAGGATGGGTTTGGAATCAGTTCTTTGTTTTAGAAGAACATATGGGACCAGATCCACAATATGTTGGAAAAGTAAGTTTTTCTCTATTGGTTTGTTTTATCCTCTCCTGGGAAATTGGGAAGTGGGATGAGGGTGGAGTTGCAGTTGTATTTGAAGAGACATGGAACTTTAAGTGAATTATGTTATAGAATGCTATTTCTTATTCTAAACATTTTAAAATAATAATTATAACAAATGAACTTCACCAATCTTGACACATCTCCCTAAACATCGGTCCATACAGACTAGACTGAATGTTCTTTACCAGCATATTACTCTTTCTGTTCTCTCATGTAAAATGGAGACACTTAATTAAACACACAATTCAGTAATTTTGTCTTTATTACCATGAAGATATATTAGAATTCACCGTGGCATTTATTGGTATGTTGATACTTACAATTTTTTAAATCTATTGCTATTGCACATGAGGCTAAAAAGAAGACACTATATACGACATCTAATATATTTCTGCTAATTGTTACAGAGACGGCATTTGAATTTAAGTCAGCCTTTAAAAACACATGGATATGTTTCCAATCCCCCAAATTAATTTCCATACAAATATCGATATATTTAAATATAGATTAAATATAAACTGGGTGTACAGGTTTTGTTAAAATTCCAAAAGAATGAAGTTGACAAAATGATCAGTAACTTCAGACCAACTTCCCTTTCTCTCAGAAATGCAGACAAGACAATTTAATGGCTTGTCAAACCCTTTAGGAAATTGTGTGCTCAGTAATAAGGGACAGTTTAAACACGTGTCAAGGTTCCAGGGTAAAGAATAGAGTGGAAGTAGAGAGACCTTCTGATAGATTACTGACTGTTGGAAGCAGCCACACTTAGGTTTGTTCAGTAACTATGGGAGAAGCAGCAGTCACAGCAGTAGAATCTTTATGACTGCAGGCTCAGTGACTTCTGCCTCCCTGCTTGACTATTTATTTTCACTTTAGCACTGTTAGTACTAAAAAAAAAAAAAAAAAAAAAAAAATTACTCCATCCAAGCCACAGCACTTCCCTAATGTGTAGGCAGTACAGGAGCACAAGCCATCTGTTCTGCCCCTCTTCCAACATGGACTGGTTTGCAGCTATATCTTCCATACAAGGCAGGAGCTATGGAGTCAGAATGTGAAACACAAAAAAAGATCTGGAACAATTCTATCATTTTCTTATATGCATATTAAAACAAGAAGGAAAACCCCTCATATTCATCCTGTGCTTTTTTCCTACAGACTGTCCCATGAAGTAAATGTAGACAAATGTACTAAAGTAAAAACATAATATATTGAATTACTATAAAGTTATTTTTGTTATGAACTTCAAAATCCTTTTTCTATAATCCTCTCATTCCTTGAGAAGGAGGGAGAAAAAAAGGAACAGAAAAATGTTTCCTTTGTAGAGTACCAAAAGGAAACAATACATATTATTAAAAAAATTTTATGCATATTTATTGTCACTTTAACTAAAAAATGGAAACAAAATTTGCTAGAAAAGTTTAGGGAAAGATCAGATAGCTTCTCATTTTTGGTGGGTCACCTAGTTTGAGTGAAAAATGAAACCTCAATCAGTAGATTAGTTGCAAACAGTCTTTCTGGGCTTGGGTGCCAATGAGCATATGGTTGAGAGCTTGTTAGCCATCAGGAGGTGGTGAGGGCTGTGAATCTGTTCCTTTGTGGAGGTTTTGCGGAAATCAGTATCTATTCTGTTGTAGTATTAACAGACAAATTTAAAGGCTCACACCCAAAGGTGTGGCTCTCCTATTCCCTATCTGACCTGGGGCCCCTCACTCATTCATAATCTTTCTACTCAATATTCATCTGCCTTTATGAGCAATTCTAACTTGATTGTGTGGATTCATTGCCCTCTCCATAACCGCCTACATACGTACAAACACATGTACATACATATACATATCCATACATATATATGTACATACACACCTGTGACAGTTCAAAAAACCCTGCAAAGTTCAACAATCCACATGTACTTATAATAACCTCCTGTTCCATTATTTTTTTTCAAGAAAAGATTTTATATTTCACACTTATAAATACATTCATAATGAACGAGAGCCATATCTTTTCAAAGTGTTCGTGAATAGAAGATAGAATCATTACAGTTACTATAAGCATGAGAGGGGAGTACCTCCAAAGAACTGAAAAGTATCTCCTTGGCTTCCTTCTGTCACTGAAATTCCAGCAGGAATTTTGTCAACAGAAACAAAACAATAATCATATAATACAAAATAATAATCATACAATAATCCAATGCAATATTTGTTATTAAAATAATATACTTTCTACATGCATTATATAAGTTTGTTTCCAGTCATCCTTGAGCTCTGGATAGTAATTTTGTGTATCTATAGTTATATTTCACATTATAAAACAACATCTGAAACTTTTGATAAGAGCTCAAGCCAAACTGTTTTGATACTTACCAATTTCTTTTATGTTGTTTATAATAATTTTCTTTGACTTTTCTTAGTGATTGGGTTTATTATGAAGGAATTAATTTTGTTGACATTGGTCAATATGCATTATTCACTGCTAAGAGATTTTTTTTTTTTCATGAGGCTAAGGCCATGAACATTTGGTAATTTTAATGGTACGTAGTATAACTATATATACATGTATAATACATACACCATCTCACCATTAAAGTATATATATAATTATACATATATACAGATAAATATAATTGACAATCCATAATTTTTTTTCAGACTGTAAAGGCCATGAGAAATCAAATACCAAAACTAGTGTATGAATGTATCTCACGGATTTAACCTCATGGACTTATTAAACATCTTTTTAAATACTTGAAAGATTAGAGTGAGGAAGCTATAAGTAATAAGTAAGTCCTTTCTTTTTGGAAAGAAAGGACTTTTGTTTGCAAGTAAGTCCTTCTTGGAAAAAATTATGGTAATGTCATTATAGCTTTACAACAAAAATGTTCTCTCTTTTCCAAAAATTATGTAAAAACTAATATAGACCATTTAATCTGTTTTTATTTTCAAAATTGAACAGAGCTGAATGAATTCCATTATAAGAACATAATTTTGTATAAAATATCACACACATCCTAAAGTGCAGGCTATGTATCACACCTAGCATTAGAGTAGACTCATTGCCTTCATGAGATAGTAATGATTAGTGAGTAAAGAGCTGAGTTTGAATTAAGGCTTCTCTGCTTATTGTCTGTATTACAACTAGCAAGTCTTAATTCCCTGAATTTCTGTTTCCTTACATGTAACACTGAGAAATACTGTTTGACACTTCTGTTACTAATTCAAGTGTGTTATAAAGTTTGGTTTATAGTTTAGATTATGGGTTAGTTAAACCACAGCCTGTGTGCAAATTCATCTAGTTGCATGTGCTGGTATTGCTTGCATACTAAAAAAAATTAACTATTGAAAAAATTTAAGCAATAATATTTTGTGATACATGGAAATGAAATGAAATCCAAATTCAGTTTCTGTAAATAATGTTTTGTTGGAATACAGCCAGACTTACATTTACGTATTGTATATGGCTGTTTTCAATCTACAATGGTAGAATTAGGTAGTGACAAGAGAAATTAAGGTCCACAAAGTCTAAAATATTTACAGAAAATATTTGGAAACCCTCTTTAAGATATCTACCTCACCTAGTAGACTATGAATGCTTTGAAAGCAGGTTCTGGGGCTACTTCATCTTCATTTGCACAGAATCTACCTCAGTGCCTATTGTAATGATCAAATGTGGTAATTCACTAGAAAGGGCTCCATAAACTATAGCCTTTTGTAGTCATGTTAATGGTTGTGATAATTATATGAAATTATTGAGACAAAAATCTCTGTTTATAAACTCTCTGTTGTTAATCTCTGTTTATTAACTTGGTGTTTTTTTTTTTTACTGTTGTTTTGTCGCATTACATGCAGTAGTGTAATGAATGTCCTTTTACACACATCATTTAGCGTACATATAAGTGTATCTGTGGGAGAGATTTCCAGAGTGGGATTCTCATTTAAAAATAAATAAATCTTTAATTCTGGTAGATGTTACCAGATCCTCCTCCATAGTGGTGGTGTATTTTGCACCTCTTTGATGTATGAGAATAAATATTCCTCTACAGCAGTGCCAACAGATGGGATTGTAAAACTTGGAATTTTACAAATATTATAGGTGAAAAATTGCATCTCTGTGTACTTTCAATTTACATTTCTCTTATTATGAGTAAAATTGATCACGTTTTCATAGTTGAAGGGATATGAATATTCCTTTTTTTACTAACTGATGCTTCAGGCCCTTTTGTTAGTCTTTTTAACTTATACTTGTTGATATTTACATAATAGATGAAATAATGCTTTGCCAGTGATATTACCAATAATTTTTTCACAGTTGCCGTTTGCCTTTTGACTTTGTTTATAATTTTTGCTTTATAGAAATGTATTATTTTAATTTGATCATTCTTAGCATTCCTTTGACTGAAACTATATTTTTGAATTCCTCTGAAATTTGAGGATTTTGGTGTTCAGAATTAGTGACAGTAGATTAAAAATGCATTCTTCAGGTCTTAGTATTTACAGTTTATTACATATACTAGAAAATATTACTTAATGAATAAAAAAGATGGTGTAAAAGTGGAATTGCTTACTTTAGAGATCAGAAATTATAATTTAAAATACACATGATTTCTTATTTTTGGACACTAGTTATTGGCTGTATTGCATATATGTTTCATATTTACCAGTAGAATATATCCTGGTGTGCAGGTTGTAACTGCAAAGTATATTGACTCTTACTGGAACATGCTAGGAATATTTAAATATGTGTAACTATTAGAATTTAACTAAGGACATACGTTGGAAATAATGTCTTTTAACACACAAGTGCTGGAAATGAGCTTCATATATTTCAAGTGATAATTGCTTGTGATTAGCTAGGTGTTCTTCTCCATAAATACATATTATTTTCATTTTAAAAACATTGTAGATGACTTCTTTAACCAAGAATTCTTGTATCAGAAATAAAGGAAACTCTATGTTTACTTCAGTATATCTTTAAGTGGATATTACCCACATTGCATTATTTAGTAATTAAAGAGGATAGAATAAAAAAATCATAAACCAGAGGTAAGTCACCAAAAACTGTGTTCCTACTTAGTAGCATGTTTTAGGCTAAGTTATCTAATCTATTAGCAGTGTTACATTAGGGTTTAGGCTATATTGACATTAAAAATATATTTGACAATAAAAGTTAATAAGAACTTAGATTTTTTTCAGGATAAATGAATTATAGTCTCCGTCTTCACTTCCCTTCATTTATGGTGTATGTTCTTATAACTGTTAGAATTTTTTTCTAGATATAAACTGTAACATGGAGAAGATATTGCTTACATCTATGAAGAATTTAGTTATTAAAATTCTACCTCGCACTCCCCTCTTTACCCATGTCCTACATGTGTGAGTAGCTAAGTGTAGACTCTAGGCAATTATTCCCAATTTGCTTTACTAAAACAACAGCAACAACAAGCATATAGAGGGTAAGAAAGGAATTCTAGCAGTATAAAGGAACTAAGAAAACATCTTGCCAAATTCCTCAAGTAATAGAAGACAATGATGCTCGAAACAGTTAAGTGATCTCTTCATGGGAAGGGGAATTAGTTATGACAGTGCCAAAGAACAAATTGTAAGATACCTGATTCTTTAATGAAAGTCAGTTTCTAGTATATAGTGCATGAAATTCTCCTCTCATCATCACTATTATTGCCATTAGTTTATATTGTTTTCTTTCTTTAAAAGAGCACCTTCAAATCTCTTTTAATATGAAGTACTGTAGCTTCAAATTAAATAAATGATTTTGAGGTTGAAGAGAGAATAAATCATGTATGAAGGAATGGGAAGGCTCAGGCTTTTCAGAAAAAGAAAAGATAGCTTTAATGTCATCATGAACTCTGAATTAAAAATTAAACACACAGCAAGAAAAGGTCCCAATTGTCATCTGATAGTGTAAAGACAATAATTTTATGAATATTTTTACCATAACTTGTTTGAAATGGAAAATGTCCTGTATCAAAACATGACATTTGAATTTTACACAAGTGACAATGTGATGACATGATGTCATGTGAAATTAATTCATGGCATACAGTTCCATTATGGATATAGACATTTCTCAATAGTCTTCATGGAAATTTAACTCTTTAGATCCAGTCCTAAAAGAAATTGGGTGCATAAAAGAGAAATTTGATTTTGCATATACTTCATTTAATTTCTAGTGATATAGAACCTATTTTTCTTTTTAAGAAATCAGATTTCACTGTTTAATTTTACTTTTAGAGAAGAGTGACATTCTATCTGAACTGTTTAAAAATGTTGAAATTAATAGCATTAACACTCATTATATATAGTGTTTCTCAATGCTACGCCAGAAAAATTTTAAACATCATCAATACAAAGCAATACCTATTGTAGGCACAATGTAGGCATTTATTCACCTCGTGAACTTTTTATCACTATGCAAATGCACCCATCTGTGTCTGTGTGTGTATGTGGGCTTGAGTGTTATCAATGGTGCTAAACCAGAGGTGACTTTAACCCCTGGGGGTGTTTGGCAATGTCTGGATGCACTTTTCGCCCCTGATAAATTGTCTGTTCGTTTCATTTGCGTAATCACTACGGTTACAGCTCCTTAAAGGGTTCAGGAAAATGTCATAATGTATTTTCAAATCAGAATAAAATATGAAAATGAATATAGCTGTCTATGTTAGTCTTTATATAAATGCAACTGCAATAGAATTTATCATTTTAATTGAAAAAAAACAAAAAGGCTCACAAAAGCAAAAGGGCCAAGGGTCCCTGAAAGTTGTAATGTGGACCTGATCTTTGGTTGTGACAAGCAGGGATGTGGTGCTACTGGCATTTAGTTAGTAGAGGCCAGGGATGCTGCTACACATTCTGTAACACACAGGACAGCCCCCACCAACAAAGAATTATCCAGTGCAAAGTGGCAGTAGTGCAGCCTTGATCCGACATTGACACCCATAGAACACGTTTCTCTTGATCAAAATGTTTTTGAGTATATTGTCCATACTATTACATTCACTATAATGACATTTTACATGTGTCTTTTTTTTTTTTTTTTTTTTTGTGGTATGTGGGCCTCTCACTGCTGTGGCCTCTCCCACTGCGGAGCACAGGCTCTGGATGCACAGGCTCAGCGGCCATGGCTCACTGGCCCAGCCGCTCTGTGGCACGTGGGATCCCCTGGACCGGGGCACGAACCCGTGTCCCCTGCATCGGCAGGCGGACTCTCAACCACTGCACCACCAGGAAAACCCTGTAGTGTTTTTGTGTGTATCTCTTTGTATAGTTTTTACTGTGGTTGATCTAATTGTTACCATATATATATATATATATATAAAATATGCGGCTTATGAGAGTCTACTAATGTCAACCTTTTACCATTTTGAGTGAATGCAGAAACCTCATTTTCATTTTGGTCCCTTTATTTTCCTTACTTTAAAATATTATATTCTTGGATATCAGATGATGTTATAATTTTTGTTTCAATATGTAAATATGATTTTAAAAATTCAGAAGGAAAGGAGAACCTATTGTATTTATTTGTATTTCTCTTTATTTTTCCTTATTACTCTGCCTTCCTGATGCTTCACAATTACTTAATCTGTTATTTCCTTTCTGTTTGAAAAATTTCTTTAGCCAATCTATAAGAATAGGTCTAATGTCAACAGATTCTTTTCTTTTTCCTTCATCTGAGAATGTTTTTACTTCCCTTCATTCTTGAAGGATATTTCTGCAACATAGAATTCATAGTTGACTGTGTTTTCTTTCAAACTTTCAAAATAGTGTACCACTTCCTTCTAGTCTCCCTTATTTTATAGGAGAAATCCACTGTCATTTGAATTGTTTTTTCTCTCAATGTAATGCATCATTTCTCTCTGGCTGCTTCTAACACTTTATCTTTCATTTTCAGAAGATTAATTATAATAAATCATAGTGTGGATTTCTTTGCCTTTAACTTGTTTGGGTTTTTTTCAGCTTCTTGGATCTGCTGGGTGTGTTTTAACCAAATCTGGGAAGTTTTCAGTCATTATTTCTTCATAATCCTTCCAGCTTCAGTTCTTACACCTCTCCTCTTAGAATTGTAATAATATATTTATTAAATCTTTGGGTCCCTGAGGCTTGGTTTATTGGGTCCTGAGGCTCAGTTTATTTTTTATTTTCCAGACTATTTTCTCTCTATTTTTCAGACTGGGTGAGTTTCATTCTGTCCTCAGGTGAATTGATTCTATCCACTGTCATCTCCACTATTATGCCTATACAGTGATTTGTTTTTTTCTGTTTCTACAAATTCCATTTGGCCATTTTTAATAACTTCTCTTTCTTTGCTGAGATTATCTATTTTTCTTCTTTTTTAATTTGTTTCAAGATAATTTGTTATTGAAGATTTTTATAAAAGCTACTTTAAAATCCTTGTCAGATAATTCCAACAATTGCTTCATCTTGGTGTTGGCAACAGTTGATTGTCTTTCATTATTCAGGTTGTGATTTTCTTGGTTCTTGGTATAATGGGTGAGTTTTTATTATTTCCTAGACATTTTCTCCTATAATTATAGGAGACTCTGAATTCTGTTTAAATGTTCTATTTTAACAAGCAGCCACCCAGTTTAAGTTTAGCATGTGGATCTTGGGTTACTTTTATGGACTGTGGTTCAAATGGCAGTAAATATTCAGTGCCTTTGTGGTAATGTTTTGGTCTGCTTGGTTTATCTAAAGTCACTGGAGTCCCCCATTATCCCAAATGGTGCTCTTGCAAGGGCCAAATGAGTTTTCCCAAGGCCAGTCTGCTAAGTGTCTCTTGGTAGTGGAGTGGTGTGGTGGAATTACCCTACCAGTGACCTTCAGTTTCTTTTGCGTCCTTGGACAGGGATGGAGAATATTGCGACCATGAAGTCAAAGATGTTTCTGAGGCCAGATCAGCTAGTATTGGGTCTCTCCAGCAACTCTACCCTCTGTCTCAGTAGCTCTTGGTAGAAAAGGGGGAGTCTCACATTTTATGAGGAAGCAGAGTGCTTCCACTAGCTATTCTTGATGGGGCTCCCAAGCAATCCCCCTTATCGGTGTTGTCTGCTTACCTGATGTGGTCAGAGGGAATTCTGTTTGATCCAGGGAAGAAATGAGCCTACTCAGGGCTAGGAGTCACGGAGAACCAGGTCTGGATGGCTTCCCGTGCTGCTGTCCTGTTCTTCCAGACCTAGGGTTACAGACAAGTTCTCCTTCTTTCCACCTTTCAGATTCCCTGATGATTGTCCCCAGTGCCATTTTCAGGGTCTATAATTGTGCTTATGAGGAAGGAATGGGAAAATTGGGTCTACACCATCTTTTCTGAACTAGAAGTCTAACACATGTTTTATACATTGAATTACCTTATTTACCAGTGTGAATACCCTATTATCAATTTATCTTGTTCTATCAGTGTGTTTCATGCATACTTTTTTTAACAGTAAATGCCATTAACATATGCTATTAAATCTGGTTTAATTATAGTGAGTCCTATTTCATAACGTAATGCTATTTACAGCACTATTTCAAACAAAACCGAGTCCATCAGGCTGTGGCTGAATCTTAGTAATTCCATTTGGATTTTGAGAAAGAATAGTTTGTTCCTTTATACATAAATATTCAAATGTTTTTCAAGAAGATACATGTTTGAATCTGGATCACTTTTCCAGTTGTAGCGTCCGGGAACTAATTTAAGACAGGGAATAATTTATTACCAAACTTATCATTTCCTATTTAGGTGATGGCTTTCCATGTATGCAGAGGTATGGCTAGTCCTTCTCCCAAAACCTGTATTGCAATGAAGCTTTACCTTCTTCCAGAATACATCCAAGCCAGAGCTGGTTTATCAAGGCTTCTTCTATAACCCTCTCCCTCAGACTGTATCCCGACGCTCAAGAATACAGCACCAAGACCTTGTTTTTTTTTTTGTTTTTTTTTTTTAAACATCTTTATTGGGGTATAATTGCTTTACAATGGTGTGTTAGTTTCTGCTTTATAACAAAGTGAATCAGCTATACATATACATATGTTCCCATATGTCTTCCCTTTTGCGTCTCCCTCCCTCCCACTCTCCCCCCTCCCACCCTTCCAGGCTGTCACAAAGCACCGAGCTAATATCCCTGTGCCTTGCGGCTGCTTCCCCCCAGCTATCTACCTTACTACGTTTGTTAGTGTGTATATGTCCATGACTCTCTCTCGCCCTGTCAAAACTCACCCTTCCCCCTCCCCATATCCTCAAGTCCGTTCTCCAGTAGGTCTGCGTCTTTATTCCTGTCTTACCCCTAGGTTCTTCATGACATTTTTTTCCCTTAAATTCCATATATATGTGTTAGCATACGGTATTTGTCTTTTTCTTTCTGACTTACTTCACTCTGTATGACAGACTCTAGGTCTATCCATCTCATTACAAATAGCTCAATTTCATTTCTTTTTAAGGCTGAGTAATATTCCATTGTGTATATGTGCCACATCTTCTTTATCCATTCATCCGATGATGGGCGCTGAGGTTGTTTCCATCTCCGGGCTATTGTAAATAGAGCTGCAATGAACATTTTGGTACATGACTCTTTTTGAATTTTGGTTTTCTCAGGGTATATGCCCAGTAGTGGGATTGCTGGGTCATATGGTAATTCTATTTGTAGTTTTTTAAGGAACCTCCATACTGTTCTCCATAGTGGCTGAACCAATTCACATTCCCACCAGCAGTGCAAGAGTGTCCCCTTTTCTCCACACCCTCTCCAGCATTTATTGTTTATAGATTTTTTGATGATGGCCATTCTGACTGGTGTGAGATGATATCTCATTGTAGTTTTGATTTGCATTTCTCTAATGATTAATGATGTTGAGCATTCTTTCATGTGTTTGTTGGCATTCTGTATATCTTCTTTGGAGAAATGTCTATTTAGGTCTTCTGCCCATTTTTGGATGGGGTTGTTTGTTTTTTTGTTATTGAGCTGCATGAGCTGCTTGTAAATTTTGGAGATTAATCCTTTGTCAGTTGCTTCATTTGCAAATGTTTTCTCCCATTCTGAGGGTTGTCTTTTGGTCTTGGTTATGGTTTCCTTTGCTGTGCAAAAGCTTTGAAGTTTCATTAGGTCCCATTTGTTTATTTTTGTTTTTATTTCCATTACTCTAGGAGGTGGGTCAGAAAGGATCTTGCTGTGATTTATGCAAGACCTTGTTTTTATCTGTTTTCCTCACCCTCTCTTTTCTAAGGTTAAATTACAGACAGATTATGTCTGCTCTCTTGTCCTCCTAACCTAAACTTTCACTCATAAAATTCTTTTTTTTCCTGTTGCTGATACCAGAAAAATCCACAATGAATATAACAGGGTAAAAGCAGCTAAGATTTTATTCTAGGATTGTTCTAAGTCAACCATGCTTCTATTTTTCCCCATTGGGCCTGGTTTATACTTGGTTTACACACTGCTTTCCCAAAATAAAATACAGGGAACATTTGATGGTAAATTTTATGATCACCTTAGCTCTGGGGCAGTAAATCGTCATTTTTGATACAGTCCCAATTATATTAGCTAAATGACTTAAAACACCCCTAACACATTACACCCAGTTACATAAAACTCATTTAATAATTTACTTACGTTACATATTTTGAAATTAGTACAATGTCAGTAACCAGTGACTAGTTTAGAGTAGGTTCAAGGTAGGTAACAAGTTCAATCTATTTACCACAAATAACAGCCACAGGTCGCTATTTGAATGCTGACTACTTTATCCAAGTTATGTGGTTTGTCTGTAGAAGAAACCAGCAAAATATGAGTGGGAATGTAGGTGAAAAAATATAGAATCATGGGATTTTCTTTCGTAGCAAATGGAGCAATAGCAGTAGTTGTTGCAGAAGTACAGTATTATTTAGTGATTGCTCAAGCCAGACTCTAGGCTAATCAAATGGTTTCATTGTTCTGAATGCCATGCTATAAAGTTTCTCAAAACAACAGGGAAATAAAATGCAAGAATCAGGCTTATAATCTGATATATTCAAGAGTGCCTCTGTGCATAGATGTCTAGATGTCTTTCTCTTGAAGGAGAAGTAAAATTTCTACCATAACTGGTTCATCTTTATGAAAGTGTAAAAATGATTTGTTCACATAAAGTATAGCTTTTGCATGTTACATATAAGTCTATATGATAATGTCTGTTGTCATAATTTTTTGTAGATATATAACAAGTAAAGTTGTACTTTATTGTGCACTTGTGCCCCAGCTTGCTTCTCTCAGTGAAGTGACAATACTTCTAAAAAGCCTGTGACAGAGACTTCCCTGGTGGTCCAGTCGTAAAGACTCTGTGCTTCCACTGCAAGGGGCATGGGTTTGATCCCTGGTGGGAGAACTAAGATCCTGCATGCTGTGTGGCCAGAAATGAAAAATAAATAAATAAACAAACACAATAAATGAACAAATAAATGGTGCATTGCATTTATAAAGAAATAAATAAATTAAAAGCCTGTGACAGAAAACTATCTTTAGGTCCCATTGACTAAATTTAGAAACCAAATAATGCCTGACATATTACTGGTTACCTGTCATATGTGGTTAAAAAGAAATATATACATTTAAATTCCTTAATGTTCCTGTAAAAGTAGTCTGAAGTAGAGCACCACGAAATGAAGTGATGGAACAAGGGCTGTGGAAAAGTGGGAAATGTCTTGCTGAATTTTTCAGAGTATTGACTGCTTCAGCAGCGGTAAATGAATAAGTAAATCTATTTCTTTTCCTCCTGTTTCTGTCACATTTCTGGTGAGAATCTGATTCACATTCAGAGTTTGAAATGGAAAATAAAAATAGAGCACTGTTTGGCTTCTGCTGTGTCAGATAATTACTTTCAAAATCTGTAACTGGAAGCCGGTTGAGATAGGAACTGTGTTTTTGTTCCTGTGAAACAGAAATTCTGTCATGTGCAGCTACAGGATTTGACTGATACCTCTGGAAGTTACCTCTCTACCGAGTGAGACTGAGTGACTAGCTTATCCAGTTACAAGTGATGGGAAAGCTGTTATAGGAAAGATAATTCCAAAAAGTTAATGTGTTTTCACATAATATAGATATTATTTGTTCAGTACATTTCTTATTTTGAATATAAAGAACAATGCATACAACTTTTATTAAGGGAAATATTTTTCTTTCTGCCACTATTAAATATATGTTGAACATTACATATGTGTGTATGTATGCATGTATACACATGTATATTTTTAAAGGTGCAGGAATATCATTAGGCTCACACATCCTCTGTCTGTGCCCAGTGTTTTGTGCCTGGCATTTTGTACATGTTCATTTTTTTGTGTTTTTTTTTTTTTCATATTCAAAATCTTTATCTTTGTAATTATTAACTACATAATAAATTAGATTATATTTTACATACTGCTTTGTAACCTAATTCTTTTTTCAGTCAATGCTTTCTATCTTTTTTTTAACACCTTTATTGTATTATAATTGCTTTACAATGGTGTATCAGTTTCTGCTTTATAACAAAGTGAATCAGTTATACATATACATATGTTCCCATATCTCCTTCCCTCTTGCGTCTCCCTCCCTCCCACACTCCCTATCCCACCCCTCTAGGTGGTCACACAGCACCAAGCTGAGCTGATCTCCCTGTGCTATGCGGCTGCTTCCCACTAGCTATCTATTTTATGTTTGGTAGTTTATATATGTTCATGCCACTCTCTCGCTTTGTCACAGCTTACTCTTCCCCCTCCCCGTGTCCTCAAGTCCATTCTCAACATGACGGGAATAAAGACATGTTCATGTATTTTGTCACACACAGTGCACCCTCATTTTCAAATGAGGACATTGTTGACAATATAGACATTGATATATTTCTAACTGAAACCTCTCTTCTGTGCATCAGACTCCTATAGGTAACATACATTTAATACATATGTTTGGAGGCTTTGCTGGCACCTCAAAAATTAACCGGTACAAAATTGAGCTCTAAGCCTCTTTCCTCCCATTGGCTTGTCTGTGGTTTCCCTGCAGAGTCCTCTTTTCAAAAATTACACCTCCATCTGCTCAAGTGTTGAAGCAAGACACCTGAGAATCATTCTTGACACCCCTTTCACGCTCACCTCTCCCTCAACCCAGTCTGTTAATGAGTCCTGTCAGCTCCTCATATAAAATGTAGCTCATGTCTGTCTGGTTCTCCTCGTTCCACCTCTCTCCTCCCTAATTTATTTTGCCATCATCTCTCACCTTAAACACCGCAGTAGCTTCTTAATTGGTACCCACTTCTCTTTCTGGCACCGTCTAAACTCCTCCCAATCCGGCTGCCAGATTGATCCTTTATAAACAGAAATCTGGTCTCATAATTCTGGGGTTTAAAATCCTTCTGTGACATCTAAGTGGATTTAGATTAAATTCCAAATCTGTAATGCAGGCTGAATGGCATTGTCTGGCCTCTGGGTGCATTCCCATCCTCGTCTATTGCTATTCCTTCTTCTAGTTCTCTCAGCTATACTTGCTTATTATATCCTCTCATAGCAACTTCTATTGTTCCTTTATAGAACTTAGAAAATTAGAATTCTTTAATTTTAATTATCTGTGTATTAACAGCTGGCTTCATCATTAGATTCCAAACTCCTTAAGTGTAGGTACAATATGTCTTTTGTTTACCACGTACCTCTGGGTGGTCAGCAGATAGCCAAGCATTGGCATATAGTAGATAATCCATAATCATTGAATAAAGGAAAGCTGAAGGAAATACAATTTTAGAAATTACACACAGAGTAAAAGGAAGAACTAGAATTGAAACATAGGCGTCCTGGTTTCCATTGTTTCACCTCTTGTAGCATAGTGACTAGAAAAGTTTAAGATTAGATCTTGAAAAATTAGGGATTTTAGGAAGAAAGTAAAGAAGATTCAAAGCCTAACAGGGGTATTTTGATCAGATATTCAGCCCACGAAAAACCTGGAATATGGTTGAAACCCAAAATCGTGCAATATGCTTGGTGACGTTGACATTTATGGTACGGTGTATATGTTACACGTATAGAAGAATCATAATAATAATGGTAATTATATATAATTCTGTCAAGTGCTTTTATCTGCATCTGCTGAGATGATCATTTGATTTTTCTCCTTCATTCTGTTAATGGGGTGCATCACATTGATTGATTTGCATATATTGAAACATCCTTGCATCCCAAACTCTTTTTATGAAGCCAGTATCAACCTGATACCAATACCAGAGGGACATCACAAGCGGATAAAATTACAGTCCAATATTCCTGATGAACATGGATGCAAAATTCCTCAGCAAATTATTAGCAACTTAATTCAATAGTACATTAAAAGGATTGCAAAACATGAGTAACATCTTTCTGATTACAGTAAAAAAAAAATATGAGAGCCACTATTAAGAATCTGAAAATTGATAAATAGGCAAAAGACGACACAATATGAACTTCTTCCAAATGAACATATGGGAAAATTTCAGAAAAAGCTTATACTGAGCTGGCTTTTTCCCATTCCTTCAACTGTGGAATTTATTGCCTTAGAATTGGTGTTTTCCAGTAGTACTGGTTTCAGAGTTCTATGTATGGTTGTAAAGTAGCAACATTAGTAAAAATAATAAGCAGTAATAGTAATTACAAACATTTACATATAATATATATGTCTATATACAAATGTATTATACAATTGCATATATTCTATATATATTTCATGTTATATGTATACCTCTGTATATATAATATATCCATTATACAACATATATTAACACATGTATATTCAGTATATGCATATATTATATATGATTTCTTTATATATATAAGATATATATAAGATTTCTTATATATAATTTCTTTAATGATTTTAAACATTTCTCACAGATTTTAAAAGAAATACAGTGTAACCCAAGTTTGTCTTCTCTCCCTCTCCTTCTATTAGCTATTTTTGGTACTCATGCTCTTTTGAAAAGCATTTAAAAAATATATACTCTGAACAGTTTTTATAGTGTTTTGCATATAAGAAGCAGCAAAGTTGTTTTCATTTCTTTTTTTAATTGCCCTTGGTTCTTTGCTTTCTAATTGCCTACTGAGTTGACAACTTTCTAACTGATGTCTTAATTGACTACAGAGTAGCATAAATGAACTGGAATTATAAATGTATTATTAATAATCACTACAATTATAGTGTCTAATATTTTTTAAGTAATTGTTAATGCTACACATTATTCCAAATGTATGTATCAACTCATATTTACCTCATTGCAACACTGTAAGGGAGATAGTACTATTGTTTTCACTTTGGAGACAAAATAATTGGAAGGCAATGAATTAAATACCTTGCCCAAGATCATATCATCAGCGGTTGGAATAGTCAGCATTTGCAGATGTGGTCTGGCTGCAGAGTTCTGAGAGATTAATATTTGTAAAGGCAATTATTTTATAACACTTAGGGGGGACAAACTATCATTTTAATGTTAGTACAGTCCAGACTATTCCCTCAGATGCCTGAGCTCACTCAGAATACAGGGAGGTGAGGTGGAGAAGATACCACACATGGTTCAGATATAGGTGGCCCTTACCCTTGAAGGCACATTGATTGACACTCTCACAGCTAGTCCCTATCATTAAGGGAAAGCAGTCAAAAAGCAGCTAAAACCCCTGTTTGGGGGAACTGGAGAGAAAGACCATGGTGAATGCGGGGATACAAATATATTTTTTAAATTGATTCCAAAGAGTTTAAACTTCTCCATTAACAGCAAGTCATAATTTCACATCATGATTAAAATATATTGGAAGTTGGAGTCATTACTGTGAAGGAGGTACATGATCATCCATTTATTCCATTGAATGGTGTTTATATTTTTGATTATACAAAATTATATGTCTTATGTCACTTACATACTGGACACCAGTCTTGTCAATGACAAAGCACTGATACATAGTCTAGTAAGAAGCTCGTTTTGCTAAAGCCAATGCAACGAGTGAGGTGAAGATGCTAAGTGTAAGTTCGAATGGATATAAATTCCAGTAAATTAACAACATCCATTTCACAGTCAAGCAAAAATGTGGAACTAACCCCAGAATATATTCTTAGGCTAAAATGTTTGAAGAATGACACATTCCACCAGATACATGTATTTATTTATGTTACTTTCTCGTTAAGCACTTGAAATGAAGATTTTATTTTTATCATGGAGAATCTAATGATGTAAATGAATTAGCTGACACACATTTCAACAAAACTTTGTAAGAATAAAATCTCCCTTTTCATCTCAGGTCATCTCATTTATGGCCTTCTTGAAAAGTCTATGTGTCTCCAAAGTAGACAAATTCCAGCCTCTGCTGCAGTTGCTTGGTTACCAGTTCTCAGCTTCCAGAGAGTAACAGAATATTTGAGCATTTGAAAATAACAAAAAGGTTCAATTTTTCTGTGGCTTTTTCATACCCTATTATAAGCAAGCTGGTGAGCACAATCTAACAGATTTTTCCTTTGGCATTAGTAGATTATAGGTAGTGAGTGGTAGAAATTCAACAAGAATACGGGGGAGCAAGAGAGAGATTCCACAAACTGGTAAATATCAATAGGTGCTTTATCCAATAAAATAAGTATTACTTATCTGACATAACTTTGGAAATATTTAATTGTTTTATATTGGTTTTAAAAATAATTTTAATGGAAGTTACTACTATTCACTGCACATTTTTAGAGGTATCTTTAAATTCATTTAATTTGCCACTCTACCTTGAACTTTTGTCTGATTTTTGCTATTTCATTTGCTCTTTCTCTCTCTCCTCTCATACTAGACTTTTTTGATTGCTTTTTGAAGGTCTCACATTGGACTTTCATATTTTCTGTTTTGTCATGTGGTCTTAGATTCCTTCATTTGTCTTTTCTCACTTCTTTAGCTTTATTTTGCTCTTAGAGGCATTGTCATGCAGTGGCGGCGCCATTCAGGGATTTGGGAAAAGCCATTTTAAATAGTAATCACAAGAACAGAAAGTTTACTATTAAAATACGAAATACAATGAAATATAAATTAGTGTTAATGTATGATATCATAGAATGGATATATTTTTACTTTTAAATGTTAATAGTATAACATATGGAAGTTATTGATACCAATATTTCTGTATGAAATGCACTGTTTTGATTTTCAACTATGCTAAGACAATGGTTGATGATATCCTTTTAGAAGACATACAAGATATTTTCTTAAACGTACAACATCATTTATTTATAATCTTATTGTTTTAAAAATACTAGATTTATTGCATCAGTGAATTTGAAATAATAGCTCATAAAATATGGTTTATTTCAATTTTCTGGCAATATGTGTATTGGAATTCTGCTCTTTTCAGTGTTAATATTTGAAGAAAGGCTTTGGCATTTTTGCATCTTGGATCACCGGAGAGTATCATATCATTTTAAAATGATACAATAATTGCCATATTGAGACTACAAAGATTGTAGTGAAATTTAAAAACAAATAAAAATAGCAGAGACCCAACACATGGGGAGGAGTAGAGCTTAATGTAATGTGTGTTGTATGATCCTTAAACTTTTCAGAGGTTGTAACTTTCTCACATCAGAGCTTCCCCTCTTCAACCTTAGGTTTCTTGTTTTTTTTTTTGTTGTTTGTTTTGTTTTTTAACTATTTCTATCATTCAATCTATCACTGGGAATTACAATACTCTATGGCTATTATTTCTTAGATTATCCTGCCTTGTTAATTTTGTAAAAACTTATCAAACACTACGTGTTATTAACATGATACTTGTCACAATTTACATTTCTACAAATATGCCTTTTTCACTATGTAGGTTTTTCTCAAGTAAGATATTTGTCTGTTTTAAAAACTAAATTTGTTCTTCCATTGTTTACTATTGCTTACCATGCAAATTATTCCTGAGAATATTTTAAAACTTCCAGAAACATTTGTCTCAGGATATAGTTTATATTTTATATACATGTACTTTAAAAAATGCTATCATTGACTTACTATTTCAGATTTTATAAATATTGTTTCCTTCAGTGTTTCACGTATTTTTTCTTTTTTGTTTTAGCCTTTAATGTTGCTTTTCCTAATTATTCTGAGAGATTATGCATTCAGGGATACAATTATAAAAAGATAACTGAGAAAAAATGAGCCTTGTGGTTCCATTTACACAGTTTACCTTAGTCCTAAAATGTTTTTTCCCCATTATTTATTCCTTAAATGAAAAACAAAAAAAGCTGTTTTTGAAAAATATTTTTTGATTTTTAGTGCATATTTTTTATTAGTGACAATTCTACATACTACTATGTTGCATACTTTTTTAAAAAAGTTACCCTAGATGTGAATTTAAGTCTCTGTGTGAGATAATAATAACCAAAAATAATTAAAATTCTTCTGTTGAATAAATGTGAAATTTTTGAGAGCCTATAGCAACAAGTTGCCCTAAGCAGTATTCTGATAGTTTCCAGTGATCTGAATTGGTATTTACCAATATCACAGTAAGTAGTAATAGACAGATATCCATAATTTTGACAACTAATAAGAATAATTATGCTCCTTTGCATTCCAAGATTCACTCATACATTAAACAAATTTTGCAAGCTTTGCCACATACCATCCTAATTTGGTATATGCAAAAATGAATATCTGGTCGCTCCAAGAGGTCAACCCAAGGTGTAAAGGTCTTAGATTTGTGAAATGGTGCATGCCAGAGTCAGCTAGCTGCCCACAAAGATTCTTGCTCTCCTTCTATAGAGGTAACCCCTCAGTGTCTACATTTCCCAGTCTTAATTCCATTTGTATCTATTTCCCTCAAATGGAATGAGAATGGAAGGGATAAATTTACGCTCCATCCACAGGGGATCTGTACTCCCTATTTTCCTTCTTTTGCCTGTGGGATGCTGAGGGTCCAGCAGAGGGCCCTGAGGCCGCTGGTCATGTCAGAGCTGCAAGCTGGAAGGAGCTAGAATAGAATCCACTCCCATGGCCGCCATCTGCCGCCAATGACTACTACACCGAGGCTGAACTTCAGGTGAGTTGAAGTATATCTCTCTCAGGGTAACCCACTGAGATTCTAAGGATAGCTCTAGCTGTGCCTTATCTAATCAAATATCCAATATGTAATGTATAGCATGCTGAGTGTCTATAGAGAGTGCAGTGAGGACATGGGGAAGTTAGAGTTCACGTGTATAATATCAGGAGCATTGATGGGGAGTTATTTTGGAACTGACAGGAGCCTATACCATGCTGCCCTCTTCTGCTCACTTGATTTCAGTTTTTGGTTATTTTCCTTTTTAGGGTTAGAGTCTGTGTATTCATGGAGACTGACTGGAAATACAGGTCAATATCTTGTAGAACTGATTGACTCACCACACTGACATAGCAACCCCAAACCTCATTAACAAACCAGAAGATGTTACTTTCACTTTAATAGGTTTGCTTTAAAATATGGAGGTGAAACAATTACTCTATTTCTCTAAAATCAAACACAAAGTAAACTAATGTATTATATAGCAATATGGGGGACTGAAAAAAGCACTCAGTGCAAACTAAGAAATCTGTCATGTTGACATTTTTACATCAATGTTGAAACAGCAGGGCCATCTTAATTTAGAAATAATTGAAGTCCTATTACCTTATTTTTAGCATGCTTTATTGACTTTTTTGTTTTCCTTAATTGATTATTCTAGACTACTATATTCTTAAAAGTGTACCATGAAAAGCTGGGACCTAAAGATTTTTTTCCCATTACTTTTATTGTGGTGATGGTGGCACTGTTACATTAAAAAATACTGTTTGACCATCTCTGAATGCTGAGCATTTTTTTCTCTTCTGAATTCATTCTAGTTCCAAACGTTTTAGAATGGTGCTCTACTCATAAATGTGCCAAGTGTACATCCCATGCTTCACTGTATTTTACACTGCTTTTTGAAATACAAAAAAAGACTTGAATGTTCATTATTGCTGAGTTCCTGAACTTTACTGAAAAAAGACCACAGTGTATATGTAAGATGATGTTAGTTATGGCATGTTATAATGATTATAGGTACATGTTATTCATTTTTATTTCACAAGTAGTAAATGTATTCATTGTAGGAACATTGAAAATGCAGACAAAAGTAAAGAATCATTTTAAAATCACCTTTTGTACTATATTTCAAAAATTTTTCCCATCAACACTTTTCTATGCCATTGTAGAACTTTTTCTGTACCTATAAAATACACTTATGTTGAAAATATAAGGTCATTCCTGTCCTAATTATTTCTAGAGTTTTTTTTACATTTGAAAACTAATATAATAAGTTTTTTTACATTTGAAAACTTATATAATGTTTCCATCAATAAATATTGATACAATAGCATTCTTAACTGATAGATAAGATTCCACTTTCAAATATATCATAATTTATCTAGTTACTGATATTCGACATTGTATTTGTTTTCAATGATTCATTATTATATAGAAAATTGCAGTGAACCTCATTGCGTACCCCATATTATAAACCAACTTTGGTTTAATTTTGTTTTCATTTGATACTTCTTAAATAGCAAGCATTGTATGATGACCTGAGACAGGTGTGAGTGATTCTGAAAGTGCAGATTCAGGAGTCATGTCTCCTACACAACAACAATTTACTAGTATGACCTTGGGCAAGATATTTAACTGTTTGTCCATGTTAATTTATCTTCATAATATGTAGTGATATTAATCTTTTATTGTTGGTTTAAAGATTAAATGGGTTAGTACAGATAAAGAGCTTATAAGTTTTAGGTTCACAGAAAGTGTCACTATTACTTTTTTTAAATTAATGAAGTAAAAGAAAGAGTGATAAGAACTAATAGTTGCAATGAAAGGACAGTGACTCCAGGCAGTTGAAACTGTTGACAAAAAACAAGGTAGAATATGAAGACACAAACCTCACAACAGACTGGGGATTCCAGTTAGGTCAGGAACCAATTTTAATATCTGAAGTGAATGAGACTTGTGGAAATCTATATGGTTATTTTCAAAATTACAAAAAAGACAAGGATGTGATATCCTAGAGTGGAGGCAAGCATTTTTTTTGTTCAACATGTCTGTAAGTGATTTTGTAAAAGTAAAATTGCTGGCTCAAGAATACATGGTTTGATGACTTTTAGTACCTATAGCCAAATGTGTAAACCTTGAAGAATGGTTCAAGCATGTACACCCTGACCAAATAAAAATTGTATATTTTTTTTCTTTATGTCCTGACCATTTATGTGTGTGTGTGTGTGTGTGTGTGTGTGTGTGTGTGTGTGTGTACAGAGAGAGAGAAAGAGATGTAATTGACATATAGCATTATATTAGTTTCAAGTGTATAACATAATGATTTAATACACGTGTACATTGTGAAATGAATGTGTGAAGGGGTATGTTATTGTGGTTTTAATTTCTCTGCTGACATCTTTTCTGGTACATATTCTGTATATATCTTCTTTTATGAAGTGTCTGTTCACATATTTTGCATATTTTTTATTAGGAGGTTTACCTAGTCATTTTTGAATTACAAGAATCCTTTATATATGCTGAATATAAGATCTTTGTAAGATGTATATGTTAAAAATATTTTCTCTTAGATTGAGGTTTACTATTTCATTTGAATAATGATATCTTAAGAGAAGGTTAAGTTTTGGTAAAAATCTAATTTATATACTTTTCTTTATGTAGCTAGTGGTTTTTCTTTCTTCCTTTCTTTCTTTCCTTCTTTCTTCCTTCCTTCCTTTCTTTTTCTTTTTCTTTCTTTCTTTCTTTCTTTCTTTCTTTCTTTTTCTTTCTTTCTTTCTTTCTTTCTTTCTTTCTTTCTTTCTTTCTTTCTTTCTTTCTTTCTTTCTTTCTTTCTTTCTTTCTTTCTTTCTTTCTTCTTTCTTTCTCAGAATTATTTGACTTATAAGATCCTCAAAATTTGACTGTATATTTTCTTTTAGATGGTTGACATTTTAGCTTTTGAAAGTCTATGATGCAGTTTGAATTGAGTTTTGTATCAGGTTTTGTTCATTTTTTTTCTAGACAAATCTAATTGTTACACACTATCATTTGTTGAAGGAACACCTTCTCTATTAACTTTGTCTAAATTGTGAATCATCTGGTGAAAGAACATCTTCTCTATTAACTTTGTCTAAATTGTGACCACATATGTGTCTCTTTCTGAACTCTCTAATTCTATCTCACTGACATATATTTGATTACTGTAGTTTAAAACTAAGGCTTGAAATCATGTGGTCCTGATTTCCAAGAGCCTAAAATTTGTTCTTTTCTTTTTCTCAAATGTTTTGGCTAATCTAGGTCTTCACATTTTCATGTGAAAATCAAAGATTTTTATTTGGATTCATAAATATGTAAAGTTTTTATATTTATTACATAATTATATATATGACTTATATATATATATATATATATATATAAATTTGGAGAGAAAAGATATTTTACCAATGTTGAGTCCTCAAATCTGTTAACATGGCATAATTCTTAATTCATTTGGATCTTCTGTAATTAAATTCTCTTGGTAATATTTTATAGTTTTCACTGTAGAGGTTTTACACATTTTATTAAATTTATTTCTAATTATGGTGCTTTCTTGATGCTATTGTAAATAGTATTTTTAAGGTATGGTTTTATAAGTTTTGCTGGAAGATGGAAATGCATGTTTTAAAATATTGATTATTATTTTGTTACTTTACTAAATGCACTTAATTTGGGCAATGTTTTTGTAGATTTTTAGGATTTTGTGAATAGACTCTCATGCTCTCTGTGAAGACTGCCAGTGAAGTTTTGAATAGAAAGAATTAGAGTGAATATTCTTGCCTTTTTTCTTAACTTGAGGAGAAAGCATTATTTTCTTTTATCATTTAGTATACTCTTAACTGTGCTTTTTAGTGGTAATTCATTGTCAACATGAGATATTTATTTCTGTTTCTTTTTATTTTTTGACAATTTTATTATGAGTGTGTGTTGCATTTTTTCACCCAATGCTTTTTTGCATCTATTGAGAATTCATATGATTTTTATTCTTTATTCACTTAATGGGATGATCTATGTTGATTGAATTTCAAATTTTGAACTAATACTCCATTCCTGCGATAAACCTACTTAGTCGTATGTTATCCTTTCCATTTAGTGGTGAATTTTTGTTGAGAATATTCATGGAGACTATTTGCCTATAATTTTCTTTTGTTTAATATCTTTTTCAGTTTTGGAAATCCAAGTAATAATTATACTTAGAAGTTGTGTATAATAATATTAATTCTTCTTTGAATGTATGAAAAAACTTAATGAAAACCACTGAATCTGGCATTTACATTTTATTAAGAATTTTGAATTCAAATCAATTTCTTTTTAAAATATCTTCTTGTTTCTTCTTGAAGCAGGTGTGATATATTATTTTCATATTTAATTTAACATGAGTATTGGTGTAAAAATCTTCATACCTTTAGTATCTTCATTAAAACCACTTTATTGACTTGTAATAGACATATAAAAAGCTGCACATATTTAATGTATATTGGGTTGACCAAAAGTTTTGTTTGTTTTTTTTTTTCCATAAGATGGTTCTAGTAGCACTTAGTTGTCTTTAACTTCATTCCAAACAATTTTGTTAGACTGTATGTGACAGCTGTCATGTCAGCGTGCATTTTAAAAAAGACTTATCAATAGACTTTTTGTGTAACCATTTTAATATTGAAGTTGGAAGAAAAAAGCAATATTTTTGGCATATTATGCTTTATTATTTCAAGAAAGGTAAAAGCGCAACTGAAACACCAAAAAAAGATTTGTGCAGTGTATGGAGAAGGTGCTGTGACTGCTCAAACATGTCAGTAGTGGTTTGCGAAGTTTCATGCTGAAGATTTCTCACTGGACCATGCTCCATGGTCGGGAAGATCAGTTGAAGTTGATAACTATTAAATCGAGACATTAATTGAGAACAATCAACATTATACCACACAAGAGATAGCTGACATACTCAAAATATCCAAATCAATCATCAAAAATCATTTTCGCCAACTTGGTTATGTTCATCACTTTGATGTTTGGGTTCCACCTAGGTTAAGTGAAAAAACCTTCTTGACCATATTTCCACATGCAATTCTCTACTTAAACGTAATGAAAACGTTCCATTTTTAAACCAAATTGTGACGGGTGATGAAAAGTGGATACTGTACCATAAGGTGGAATGGAAGAGATCCTGGGGCAAATGTACCACCACCAACCATACCAAAGGCCGGTCTTCATCTAAAGAAGGTGATGTTGTGTATATGGTGGGATTGGAAGGGAGTCCTCTATTATGAGCTCCTTCCAGAAAACCAAACGATTAATTCCAACAAGTACTGCTCCCAATTAGACCAGCTGAAAGCAACACTCAACGAAAAGCCTCCGGAATTAGTCAACAGAAAACACGTAATCTTCCATCAGGATAATGCAAGACCGCGTGTTTCTTTGACGACCAGGCAAAAACTGTTAGAACTTGGCTGGGAAGTTCTGATTCATCCACTGTATTCACCAGACATTGTACCTTCGGATTTCCATTTATTTAGGTCTTTACAAAATTCTCTTAATGGAAAAAATTTCAATTCCCTGGAAGACTGTAAAAGGCACCTGGAACAGTTCTTTGCTCAAAAAGAAAAGGTTTTGGGAAGATGGAATTATGAAGTTGCCTGAAAAATGGCAGAAGATAGTGGAACAAAAGGGTGAATACGTTGTTCAATAAAGTTCTTGGTGAAAATGAAAAATGTGTCTTTTATTTTTACTTAAAAACTGAAGGTACTTTTTGGCCAACCCAATACAATTTGCAGAGTTTGGAAATAAGTATACCATAATCAACGCCATAAATATATACACCAGCTCCAGAAGTTTCCTAAAGACCTCTTTATTTATGTATTTTTTTTGTGTATGATAAGAATATTTAACATAAAATCTGCTCTCTTAGCAAACTTTTCAGTATACAATACATTCATTTTTAAGTTTAGGGATGAGGCTGTACAGTGAATCTCTTATTCACCTTTCATAACTGAATCTCTGTACCCTTTGACCAGTACCTCCCTGTGCCCCTTCCCACCCCCAGCCCTGGTAACCTTCCTCTCTGCTTCTGTGAATTTGACAATTTTAAATTTCTCATCTAAATGGGATCATGTAGTATTTGTTCTTTTGTGTCTGGCTTATTTAACTTAGCATCAATGACTTAGTGAAAAGTTAAAAGATGTGATTTGTATCAAGAAAAGGAGGTATATATGCAGAGAGAATGATATTTCTCACTTTCAACATTTCAGGTTTTGGTCCATCATAATAATTTTAATAATTATACTGGGAAAGTCCAGGTAAGATTTTATCCCTCTCTGCTCCCTTCATGAACTCTCAATTTCAGACCCCGTGGTTGCTTCTTTATGTTTCCAAAGGAGCATTAGTACTGCTGCTTCAAAGTTCAGTATTTGGCCTTATTTCCAAGTCTCTAAGTAGTCCAGTAATACAACAAAATTTTATTCAATACTCACTATATCAAAACAATTTTGGAGTTTAAAGATTTTGGCAATAACTACCATTTAGTGAAGGCATGGCCTATAGGCTCAGATATATGTGTACACACACATACACACACACACACGTATTTTGTTACATGTATCAACTCATTAATCTTCATGAAAACACTATGATTCATTTATTCTGCATTTTACAGCTGAAGAAAATCAGGTTGAAATATTTGTGTTTCATTTAGTCACAAAATTCCTATGGGATGGTTACTATTTTGTGTTTCATTTTATGTTCTGATAGAAGCTGGCAATACAACACTGAGAAAGAGAAATATTCTGAGTTAATGGAGTAGTACGTCAGAAAATAAGTAAACAGGCAAAATAACAACAAAAA
This sequence comes from Phocoena phocoena, assembly GCF_963924675.1. Classification (NCBI taxonomy): domain Eukaryota; kingdom Metazoa; phylum Chordata; class Mammalia; order Artiodactyla; family Phocoenidae; genus Phocoena; species Phocoena phocoena. The sequence continues at coordinate 16,717,548 of NC_089221.1, read as the reverse complement.
ATACGTGCACACACAAATTGTGACTGTGGAAGTTTTCAAATAAGTCTGAAAATGCTTTGACATCCTTCTCTTTAAGAGAGGATTGATTCTAAGCTGGCTTTGGTGACTCACTCAGTGTTGATGTTATGCTGGCCTCTGTGACTCAGTCTTAATTCTAAGGTGGTCTCAGTGACTCACTTATGACTAATGGAAAGCAATGAAGGTGATGCTGTGTAATTTCTGAGGCCAGGTCAACAGGTTTCCTGCCAGTTTTCTTGGGTCACTCACTCTGGGAAGAGCCAGGGACCATATAAAAAGGCTGAGTCCTGAGACCACTATGCTGAAGCCTACATTTTTTTGCAGGCTTCAGCTAGATAATCATGTGCCCAGCTAAAACCCAGGAAATATAACATTAATAGGAAGAAGTAAGAGGGCATACTAGAAGAAATTTAATAGTCTTTCCCCAAATGTGAATACTTATAGCCCAGGGCCATTTCTTAACAGCAATCTACGGTTCTCTTAATTCCTTATTTGTACTTATTAGTCTCCTGGATATCTTCATTTTGCTTTGTTGAAGTTATTTGGGTTCAACATGTTCTGATATAAATTCATATTACTCCAAAAGCTTGAACTTTTTCATGGTTATTAAACATATGTATATTAAGCAGCTACTACATGCCAGGAACTATGCTAAATATGCAATAAACTTTATGTTCCCCAACTTGAAAAGTACCATATTGATGACTCAGTCATGAAAGTTGGACACATTCATTCATTTGTGAAATTTTAATTTATGACATACTCTGTGACAGGGCACTATTCTTGCTGTAGTGGTTGCAGCAGAAAACAGAAATACATTCCAGTCAGATGTAAGTTTCATAAAGGCATCCTATGTTTTGTTTACTGCAGTGACTACTGTAGCAAGAATCGTGCAACATATAATGGTAATTGAAATGGAAAAAAATAAAGCAAGGCAGAGAGTTAGGGACTTCTAGAACTATGGATGCTATTTTTACAATGGTCAAAGAAGAGCTCATTAATAGATGACCTTTGCACAGAGAGAGACCTGAAGGTGGAGGCATCATGCTTATATATGGCATGAGAGCATTGCAAGTGAACCAGCAGAATATGTAGAAGTCTTGGGGCAGGCAAGATTCCTCCTAGAGAGGTGTGAACCAATAGAAAATTAAGTTCATGAGGCTGTGCAGAATGAGATCACATAAGTCTTTGCGGGAAGTTATGGGAAGAAGTCACACCCACCTAAACTGTAATTTGGCTGAGAGCTTTCATTCTTCAACCTGTTAATTTCATAGTTTAAGGTTCACCTTTATATAGTACATGCATCACAGATCTTCAATGGCTAGTGGGAAAAAAAAGAAGGATATTCAAAGAAAGAAAGGGTATTGCAGTGGAACAGTAGTTGCAGAGTTTAAAATACAAACTGAAAAGGAAAAGCCACTTTTATCACATGAATGGTAACCATAGATGGAGAAAAATAAATGTGAACTCAGAATGTCTCTGAAGTCCTTGACATTTTCTTTTTCATACTTAACACGGAATTGTACAATAAATAGTCAATTTTGTCAATGGTCTGATAAATGGAATTACCATAGTTTGCTAGATTATAAATAGGGAATGTAAATTGAGAAATCACTTTAGTGATCAATTTGGGCAATATTTCATAAAGTTAAAGATTCTCCTGTTCTATAAGCCACTTAGAAGGAAAATTCACATGTGCAGAGATTAAATATGCAAATATATTTAAGTATTTTTTGTGTGATCAGTTCCTTTTTCCCCAGCTTCATTAACAAGTAATTGACATATAACATTGTGTGAGTTTAAGGTGTACAAAGTGTTGATTTGATACACTGCTATATTACAATATAATTATCACCATAGTGTTAGCTAACACCTCCATCACTTCACATAATTACCATCTCTGTTTCTGTGGTGAGAACATGTAAGATCTCAAGTATATAATACAGTATTATTCACTATAGTTACCATAGTTACCATGCTGTACTGTAGAACTCCAGAATGTATTTATCCTGCATCAGTGAAACTTTATGCTCTTTGAACGTCTCCCCATTTCTGCCATCCTCAAGCCACTAGTAAACATCATGCTATTATTCTGTTTCTGAGTTCAGCTGTTTTAGATTTCATATATAAGCTATATCATACATATTTGTCTTTCTCTGTGTGATTTATTTCCTTAGCATAATGCCCTCAAGGTTCATCCATATTATTGCAAATGGCAGGATTTTATTCTTTCTCCTGGTGGAGGAAAAAATTATATATATATATATATATATATATATATATATATATATATATATATATATAAACACATCATCTTTATTTATTCATCCATTGATTGATGAACACTTAGGTTGTTTCTGTAGCTTGGCTATTGTGAATATATGATTTGTCTTCCTTTGAGCCTTGATGATGCCCCATACATCTCTTCAACTGCTCTCTCTCTTGCTCATCTTGTATTACACCATATTTTCCATGAAGGCTTCATGTCTCATTCATCAGTGTGATCTTCAAAGTTCGGTGCCTGACCCAAGGAAGGAACTCAGTAGATGATCAGGAATTTCAACTGGGCAAGTGCTCAGAAATGGACTCTGCCATTCCTATAAGCTTCTCTCGTGCTGGCATCAGATGCAGGGCTAGCCAGGGACAGAAATTATTCTTGCTGCAAGTGCAGTTGGGTGTCATTTGAGCATTGATTTTTTTTTTTTTTGAGCATTGTTTTAATAGCTAAAAAAGTGAAACGATCTAAAGCAAGAGAAAAGGATTCAAAAAAAATGTGGTGATCTTGCATGATGGAATGCTATGTAACAGTCCTGTCATATTAACGTTAATATCAAATAATCTGATTTACACATCTCGACAATATCAATCATCAAAAATAATGTTAACTGAAAATTTCTAGTTATAGGATGGTACATGGAGAATGATGTATTTTTAATAAAAATATTTGAGCACAAGGAAAAAAGTGCTGTATTTTGCTTATAGATACATACATATATAGAAAAAAGCTTAAAACATTCATGAGAAGGTTGAATATATTTAGATTCAGGAAGTAGAAATTAATCTTAAAAGGATTGCAAATGTACATGGTAAGACATTTCATTTATTAAAATTGGGCAGCAAATTCAAAGGTGGTCATTATATTATTGTCTCTACCTTTATATATATATATATATATATATATATATATATAAAATATGGTATTGCATAGTATAAAATTAGGTAAACATAAGAACATACTTTTAACTAAGCACATTATATATGTATATGATATATAATACATACCTTTAAATAAATTATATGTAATATATAATGTATAAACTATATATAGTTTACATATCTAAACATGTTTGAAATATATGAAATGAGTTTCAATATATATTAACTCATTATATAGTATACAAGTATAATATATAATATGCATTATATGGTATATAAATTAATTATATATGCATATATACATATATATATATATATATATATATATATATATATAGTTGCAAATAATAGTTTCTCTTTGAATTCCAGAGAGAAATAATACAAGTTGAAGAGATATATTTGGTCATTAAAAATGTATGCAGAATATTTTCTAGAGATCTAAAATAGCTCAAAATATCACAAAGTATATTTTAAAAACACTAGCTATGTGACATGCTACACATATCCATGTGATGTATGATTATGTCTGCAAATAAGTGAGGGAAATATTACATTAAATTTTATTCTCTGATTCTCAAAAAACATAAACAAAGTTATTTTATGTCCTCTGTCTCATCAGATAGCATGTGGATTTACTCTGTCACCCAAGATCAAAACATTCATTGATTTACAAACATTTCATCATCATATATTATATCCCAGACTTTTAGCTCTTCAGAAGGTGTTAATTTGATGTAATCACTTTTTCCCAAACCTATTAGTCAAAGGACATTTTTTACTTTAACTCTTATCTAAAAACAGTTTAACCCTAATTTAATCATTTTTAATCTCAACTAAAAGATGCACTTATGAAATGCTGAAATATAAAATATTTTTAAATTGGCACTATATATTTATTTTGTGATTAATGCTGAAGAATTATAAAATATCACTAAATCCACAATGTCTACCAATTAACAGCTCACAATTGGTAGCCCAAGTCTACCAATTTATGACTTCATAAATATTTGAATTTCTATTGTACATCTACACATGAGTTCCTTGTCAAAATATTGTAAGATGAATGCCTGGCGGGTAGAGAATAAAAATCAATAACTTTTCTGAATGATTCCTAATTATTTGTCTGTACTATAAATTTTGGAAATAGTCTAACACTTCTCAAATATTTATGCTCTTTTAAATATAGTTTTGTGTATATTTTTCTCCATTTAAATACATTGTAATCTACAAAAGACAGACTATGCATTTTAAAAAAATACATTTGTTAAAAAAACAGCACTGTGTTATACACATGGAACATAATTTAAATGGATATTGAATGAATAAATGAATAAACTTTTTAAATACAATCCTAGAAGTATAATATGTTTCTACTTCTCTATAAAATGAAGAAAATATTAGTAATAGCTACCTGTATGATATTTGTATATAAAGGACACCAGATTATATCTGGCAAAGAATAAGCACTTAATAAATAGTACAGAACATTTTAATGTTAGTAATGTATAAATAATTTAAAATTCATGAAAGGCACATTACTTACAAAAAAAGTATCATTCTCAAATCCTCTAGTAAATGTCTCATAAAATTCAAGTAGGTTTTAATTATTTGTACTCAATGCCATGACATTAAACAATGTGTCATGGTTAGATAAGACACTTATAGGCTCCAACAAATGAAACAGAACTATTCCTGAAAGCATGTGGAGAGGGGCAGAGGAAAGGGAAACAGAAGTGCATGTAGCTCCATTGGTGAATGAGCTTTCCTCAATAAAAGAAATGTTTGTCTTTATTATCCAGAAATTCCTAATTGAAATGGCATTTCATTTGAAATGTAAGAGCAATAGCCCATGCCCATGGGTTATTATGAGAGGTGGTTATTTAAAATTAGTCATGTTCCCCCCTCACTCTTGCTGCTTTGAAAGTTGAAAATACCTAAAATAATAATATGTAGATATGAGTTTTATGAGTGTTATTTATGTCTTAATGGTCTTATTTCATCTGATCCATTCTTTCCACGTCCATAACTCTCTATAGAACCCATTTCAGAGAGGTTAAGAGACTTTTTATCTAAGTGTGCCTTACTAATAAATGGTGGAATTGAGATGTGAACAGAAGCTCATCAGATTCTCAATTTCATATTCTTTCCACTGCGGACTCCTGCATTTGTGCTATGAATGGGAGTGAGCAGATTAATTTATTATTATTATTTTTGCGGTACGCGGGCCTCTCACTGTTGTGGCCTCTCCCATTGCAGAGCACAGGCTCCAGACACGCAGTCTCAGCGGCCATGGCTCACACGCCCAGCCGCTCTGCGGCATGTGGGATATTCCCGGACCGGGGCACGAACCCATGTCACCTGCGTCGGCAGGCAGACTCAACCACTGCGCCACCAGGGAAGCCCGAGCAGATTAATTTATAATTCTGAAGTATAAACCAATAAAACCTTCTAAAATATTTTATCAGGATCTGTCCCTACTAATTTGGCAGAGACAAAGTCAATGCAGCTTAGAGCAGCAAAGAATGTTTATTCAAATAATTTGACATTCGTGAATCAGATGTCATATTCACAAGTCTCAGACTACACAAAATATTGATACTAAACTACTCCCAAGAGAAGAGAGGGGTTTAGTGAAATTAAATATTTTATACAAACAAATATTGATATATTATTGCTATGTGTAGGTAACACAAAGTAAAAATCTATTCCTTATAAAGTTTCCTGATAAATTCAGTAAGGTTTGAAGTTATAGAAAGGTTAACTGTGTCTTCTCCATCAGTTTTATCAGAACTAGGAGAAAAGTCATTTATGTCATTAGGAATGGAGTTTGATCCAGCACACCTAGCGGTTAGGGAGAACTGTTTTCATCCTTATTTTACAGTGGAGGAAACTGAGTGACAGAGAGGTTAAGTAACTTATTTCACAACACAGGGCAAGGAAGTATAAGCATCCTCATGAAAATTCAGAAATTTTGCCACCAGAACTAGGCTCTTGACTGTCATTCTGCTATGTTGCCTTTGCTGTAGGTTATATAGTCTTAAGAATATGGCTATTATTATGTAAATTTGGATTTGCTCCTTTCTGCATCATAACGCACTAATCTAGGCTATGCCACATGGAATATCCATTTTATCCACATTCATCTCTGGGTAGGGAGGGGGTGATCCTTTTATTTTTTCAGTTATATGTCCCATGCTAATCTAATACTTGAATTGAAAATATATTTTAGGCCAGAACATACATTATCTCTGCAGAAAATAATTCAGGTGATTATAATGATAAGGAGAAATATATTTACTTGTTAGTAGAGGTCTGACACCTGTGTACATTAATGAAGGATGCCTTAGATGTAGTGAAAAAATTCAGAAAATACCAAACATTACGGATGTGAAAAATTTACCGCTGTCTCTTGCTTTCATTTAAAATGAAAGAGAGCCAACCATTCTTTCCTCCTCTGCTCCCATGGTGTTTTCCATTTTCACCTACAATTCTCTATGGACTCAGTCTACTATGAGTTTTTAATTTATATGCTAGAAACTCTAATGCTTGAAAAAAATGTGAAGATATCAAATCACTTAATCATTCTTCACTCTGTAAGACAAATGATCTTAAAGCAGTTTCAGTAAAACCTAATTTTATATGAGTAAAAGATAAATAATCCAACAATTAGTTAAAATGTATTCATCAATCCCCTTGGCAATTATATAGAGTCCTGTATTAGAGAATTTTGGTACTGCTTACATTATCTGTCTTTTTATTACTTTGTTTTCTATAATGGTCATAATTAATTTTTCAAGAAAGTTCTAGGTCATAGATACATTTCTATTTTCCAGTATCTTCTGTAGGGTTAATGGTATCTATTTTTCCTCTCAAATGTAAATTTTAAAAACTTTCCTGATATGCGCTTTGGAATAACACATTTACTTGTGAGCTTTTTTCCCTTCAAAAGGCATTTTACATTTTTAATTTTCTCGATTTACTTCTATATCATTCAATAAGAAAAACACTCAACAGGCCTGATTTGATCACTTAGAGCATTTATTCTCTTATAAAAAGTATAAGTTCTTCCACTTGTGCCACTATAGTTCCCATGACCAAATCTTTGCCCAAAGCCATTATAAATTGTGATTTGAAAGTAACTCTAGCCCATATTTTAATTTAGGAGGCATTATTAACAATCTCAAAATAAATGCGGCAATATAGAAATAAACTTCAAAGAAAGAAAGAATTTACAATAAAGCTAGAGAGACTATAGTTAAATTTGTCTCTAGTGAATTTGCTGCTGGTGATGGAAAATCATTTCATTCTTCAGGGAAGCTATTGAAGCAGAAATGAAAAAAGAGTCGGCATGAACCAGGCAGTGATGTTCTGGTATTTGGTAGATTAGCTATCCAAGGAAAAAAAGTATCTACAAGCAGTATAAGGCATTTTCAAGGTAGAGCTTTTTTCTTTTTTTTTAAGTTTGTAAACTAAACAGATATATAGAAATATGCTATGAAAATTAATGTAGAAAATAAGAGTGATAGCAGAATTTAATGTATTGATAAAATCAGAACAAAAATAGCTCATGAAATTGAGACACTCTATTGATTTACAAAGAATGGGAGAATTGCATCATGAAAAGGACTAGCATAATAAGGATTCATTGTTACTTTTTACTGACAAAAAACATAGATATTAATTATGTACAATTAGTCTTAAGACCTAATACAGCAGGTTAGTTTGGTATCTGTAACTATACTGAGCTAAATGATGAAAATCTTCTGTATTTGTGAAAGTGTGAGTAATTCATGGAGATGTGGATGACTTTGATTGATGGTTAAAAACTATAGTTAACGCATTGACAATTAGAAGGCAGATGATGAGAAGGATGATGATAATGATGATGATGATAGTAGAGAGATGATATCTGGGTACATAAATAAAGGATGCCTTGGACATAACGAAGTAATGCAGCTCATTGACCTTCCTATCTTGATGATTATGTAGCAGGAACTTCAAGCTACTTTCTGCTGATTCACATTTCCACTATATAGAAGCAAACGTTCCCAGTTGTTAGGAACAGAGGAATTCATAGAAATCTGAGGGATTGTGGTTAAGGCAGAGTTGGAGACATGAAATCTTACCCTCCTGATCTTACTTTCAGATGTCAAATGCACACTCTAAAAATTCCTCTCTGGAGGGAGACCATTATATAGGACTAAACATATGCTGTCTAATTCCCACCTCTTAAACTGGTAAGCTGTCAAGAAGATTATATTTAAGAGCACATTAAGAAGGTTATATAAGAAGAGGCATTAGGATTTCCTTTCTACATCTTTCTCAAGAATTCCTGAGTTCTTGGCATATATATAATTCATAAGTTGCCACTCTTATATGGAAGCACCTATATATCTAGGTAGAGAATAAATACACTGTGCACAGAACTAAACTTTGTAGTCTATGTCATATTGTTGGGCAAAAATAACTTTTGAAATCAGACAAAATGTTCAATTCTATGAGCCACACAGTTTTGGCTATATGATGATAAAGATAGCCTGCTAGTTGTACCCTAATATCTGATCACCTGTTGTACAATTTAGTGATAAAAATATCTCTTTTGCATGTCTTCCAGTTAGGGAATATCTTATTCATTATATTTTGTATGGCCATGATTAAGTTTTAGCAAACTGGATGTTAGTACGGTGGTATGTGCAACTCTCCTACAGACTCTTAAGGAGGAAACTGCATGCATGCTTCCCAGTTTCTCTTTTCTTTCCCCCCTTGGTTGGGACATGCAAATACAGGAATGATAATTTTGGACCCAGACATGGAAGCCATGAATTGAGGATGGCAGAGTTGCCATACTAGAAATAGATTGCTTACCTCTAGGTCAATAAGGCAAAGAAGTACTCTGATACTGTATTTTACCCCTATCTGTTTGTTACAGTAATTTATTCTCTACTTAAAACAATGACCTTAAGCAAGTTTCTTAATCTCTCTGATATTAGGTTCCCTCATTAGACAAAATGGTAAAAGCAAATTTGTAGGGGTGTTGTGACAATTAAAATAACCAAAGGCATTATTCAACTTCTCTTTAGTGATATTATCCTATGAAAGTTAAGGTCATGGACTTTGGTATTGTACCAGACTTTGTGTGAGTCTGTCTTAGCTATTTGCTGTCCTACCCAGGTAAGATTAACTTTCCATAGCCTCAGTTTCCCCTCTATTAAATGGTATAATGCCTACCTCATAAGATTGTTAAACTATACCCATATATATTATTAAACTTACTGTAAAACATGAAAATTTAGTATTTTTTTTTCTAGCCCAAAGGGAGAACATCTTTTGTTTATGCAGAGACAAAATTTTTGAATAAGAGTGTTGAATATGATTTCTGACCAGTAGAAGACAGTTTTGGATCCAGCGGAAGGAGGTGATATCTTTATATAACACAAGTAGATAAAGACGGGCTGGGCTGTTCCCTAAAATCCATTCGCTGGAGATGAGATACAAGTAAGAGAAGATGGTACCCTGTTGGCCACAGAGTCCATGAGGGACTTAACGGAAAACAGGGAAAAATATGTTTGTTTCTGTGTTTTGTGGTGTGTGTGTCTTTTGGGGTACTGTCTTTTGGGTTTCCAGGTGATTCTTCATAGAGAGAGTTTCCTGAGCTCTGTGTTAAGACAGGCACACAATAAAACCAGAGGTTACCCATGCAAAGACAGTCTCATATAGGTTCAACTATTAAAAACAATACATTAATACTACTTATTGCAGAACTGGAATAGCAGTTACTCAAAAAAATACCTACTACTTATGTACTATTATGTTTATGTTTTTAAAGCTTAATTACTTTTTTTAAAAAAAATATTTATTTTTGGCTACGTTGGGTCTTCGTTGCTGTGTGTGGGGTTTCTCTAGTGACAAGCAGGGGCTCCTCTTCGTTGTGGTGTGTGGGCTTCTCATTGTGGTGGCTTCTTTTGTTGTGGAGCACGGGCTCTAGGCACATGGGCTTCAGTAGTTGTAGCATGCAGGCTCAGTAGTTATGGCACTTGGGCCCTAGAGCACAGGCTCAGTAGTTGTGGCACACGGGCTTAGTTGCTCCAAGGCATGTGGGATTTTCCTGTACCAGGGATCAAACCTGTGTCCCTTGCATTGCCAGATGGATTCTTAACCACTGCGCCATGAAGGAAATCCTATTATGTTTATTTTTAAATGTGAATAGCTTATGTGAACCTAGATTTTGCCTCTGTGTTCAATACCATATGCTCAGAACATAGATGACTACAGAGAGAATACTCAATAATATTTCTGAATGACTAAATAAAAAATGAGTGAATTATTAAATGTATGATTACATGAATAAAAGAATGGATGAATGACTGATTAAATAGATAGATGAATGATTGTTATCAAGATGTCGTTTATATAGTTTCTTGAATATGAGGAATTTATGGCCTCATTGACATTTTTGTTGCTCTTTTGCATTTTATCAAGGTGTAAGTGACATTTAATAAGCTCAGTTAATCATGTGATTTTGTAAGGTTTGTCATGCATATACATAGTCAAAAAGATCAGGATATCCACCACCCCAAAATTTCCTCATGCCCGTTGAGAATCCTTTCTGTCTGCTCCATCTATTACCATAGATAAGTTGCATTTTCCAGTGTTTGGTATAAGTGGCATCATGAAGGAAGGGCTCTATTTTGTCTGGCTTCTTTTATTCAGAATAATTATTTTGAGATTTATCCATGGTGTAACGTATATAAATAGTTGTGGTTTTGATTTTTTGCTGCAAATGATTCTACAGTGTGTATATAACGTGGTGTTTTTATCCACCCACCTGTTAATGGAGAGAGACTTGAGCTATTTCATGTTTTTGGCTATAACAAATAAACTGCTAAGAACATGTGTGAACAACTCTTTATATGAACACATGCTTTCCTTCTTCTTGGAAAAATACTTAAGAGTGTCAAGGCTGGATCATAGAGTGCTGTATGTTAATCTTTCTAAGAAATGGGCAACTGTACCATTTTACATTCCCACCAGTAGTGTAGGGGAATCCCAGGGTTCCTTCACATCCTGGCCAGCATTTGGCATGGTCAGTCTTTATTATTATTATTTTTAAAAATGTGATATCTCATGACACTTTTAGTTGAATTTCTCGAATGACTAATAATGTTGAGTGTTTTCCCTTGTGCTTATATTCCTTCTTCTCTGGTAAATTATTTCATCAAATATTTTACTTCCATATTTTATTGGATTGTTTTTTATTATTGATTTAGTTTCTTAAATATTCTGGAGAAAAGTTATTTATGACATATATGACTCATACATAGTTTCACCCAGTATACAATTTATTTTTTCATTCTCTTAACAATGTTATCCAAAGAGTAATTTTTAAAATTTTGATGTGGTCCAGTTTATCAATATATCCCTGAATGGATCATGCTTTTGATATTATATCAAAAATTTCTTTTTTGCCTAACTCAAGGTCACAAAGTATTTAAATATTTTTTCCAAAGTTTTACACTTTTAGTTTCACTGTTAGTACTATGGTCTATTTTGAGTTAATTTGTGTATATATGTGAGTTATGGAAGGATGTTTACTTAACTGTGCATGTATATCAATATCTCCTGCTTCATTCGCTGAAAAGAATATAAATTCTTTCCTGCATTGCCTTTGCATATTTGTTGAAAATCATTTGGCCATGTATGTATGTATATATTCAGGGTCTCACTATTGTTTTTCACTAATGTATCTGTCTTTGTGCTATACCACACTGTCTTGAGTACGAAAACTTTATAATTAGTCTTGAAGTGGGGTAGTGTTAATCCTACTGGGCATTTAAATGACAATATGTTAAACCTCTGGATTAATCTTGGAGGCTAGACATCTTAAAATATTGAGTCTTCTGACCCATACACAGTTATTTCTCCTTATAATTATGTTTTGTTTATTTTTTTCTTAGCCATATTTAACTACTCTTATTCATGTACAGGTACTTCATATCTTTTTAACATTTGTTCCTAATTATATATAGCAGTTTTACACTATTTAAATAATATTCTTGTTTCAATTTTTGTTGGTTACTCGTATACAGAGATAAAATTGATGGTTGATCTTATATCCTTTCATCTGGCTAAACTGACTTTTATGTTCTAACAATATTTTTGTAGATTCAATAGGATTTTTTACATAGATAATAATATCTCTGAATTCACACAATTTTACTTCTTTCGAATCCAGAGACCTTTTATTTATCTTTTTTACCTTATTTCCTAGGGTAAATCTTCCAGTAAAATGTAAAATACAGGTGATGATAGCATACACTTTTGTCATGTTCCTGATGTTAGAGGGGGAAGCATTCCATCTTTCAAATGTAATCATGAGATGTTAGATGTAAGTTTCTCATAGACGACCTTTATAAGGTGAATATGCTTCCTTCTGTTTCTAGGTTGCTGGTAGTTTTTTATTTGTTTGTTTTTATTTTTTTGTTTTGGTTTCTTTTATCAGTAATGAGTGTTGGATTTTGCTAGTGTTTTGTGTTATGTCTATTGAAATGTTTGTGTTTTTATTTTTATTTTAATATGGTAAATTACATTCATTTTTAAAATGTTAAATCTGCATTGCATTCTTGTGATACTCTCAACTTGGTCATAATGTTTTGGTCTTTCATATGTTGCTGGAATTGATTTGCTAATATTTCTTTAGAATTTAACTGTGTTCATGAGTGATATTTACCTGTACTTCTATAGTAATATTTTTGTCTTATTTTGGAATCAGGTGGAATTACAGAATGATTTGGAAAGTATTTTAGTCCATCCTCTTCTATTTTCTGGAAGAGTTTAGGTAGAATTGCTTAATTTTTTTTTTAAATGTTTGATTGAATTTACCAGTTAAGCCCTCTGGGCCTGAAGGTGTTTCTGTTCTTGGAAAAGTTTAAACTACAACTTCAGTCTTTTAATAGATACAGGGTTACTTGTATTATCAATCTTTTTGAGTGAGGTAAAAGGGTATTACTTGGGAATAGCAGAGAATTGCAATTAGGACAAGCAGGCTCTGTTGAACCATAGGCTGGTCCATGAACAGAGGAGAGGGTCTACTTTTTTTTTTTTTTTTTTTTTGCAGTACGTGGGCCTCTCACTGTTGTGGCCTCTCCCATTGCGGAGCATAGGCTCCTGACGCGCAGGCTCAGCGGCCATGGCTCACGGGCCCAGCCGCTCCTCCCAGTCCGGGGCACGAACCTGTGTCCCCTGCATCGGCAGGCAGACTCTCAAGCACTGCGCCACCAGGGAAGCCCCGAAGGGCTACTTTTATACAGGAAAGAAAGAGCTTGGGGAGGGCTGCTAGTGGTTCTTCATTGGCTGAAGGCAGTGGACAGCTGGTTGTTTCTGGGTCTGCGGAAATCTCTCTTCCTGGTGGGGTGTGCAAGCTGTGGTGAGTGATGTGTGGGTGAGAGCTGCCCCTTGGGACCTCACTACTCCTTTTTAAATGAGGTTTCCTTTACTCATTTTCACACCTTCAATATGCATTGTGTAGGAAGAGAGAAAATAAAGTTATCCATATAAACCTGTTTATGATTTAACATTTGCATTTCTTCCAATACTTGTGTAGAGACATGTGAATATTTAAATACAGTTGATCCTTAAACAACCCATGTTTGAGCTGCTTGGGTCCACTTATATGTGGGTTTTTTCAATAATTATACAGTTGGGCCCTCCATATCTTCGGGTGAAGATTCAATCAACTGTGGATGGTGTACTGTGTTTAAGATCCACAGCTGGTTGAATTTGGGGCTGTGGAATCCACAGATATGAGGGCCTGACTATGGAACTTGTGGTCTGTGGATTTTGGTATGCGAGGCGGGTCCTAGAATCAATCTCCTGTGGATACCAAGGGATAATTGTGTTATGTTGTATAATATTTTATTAATATAATCTACTCTTGAAGGACTTGTTTTTGGTAACTAAGTATTAGAATATGTGATTTACTGACATCTCATGACTCTTTATCCCTGTGATTATCTTGACTGTTACTTACTATTACTTATACTTTTTAAATGAGAAAATCAAAACTATGGAATAGTTCCATTGTTTAATACTACAAAGATATCACACTCCAAAATACCCACTTTTATTGTCATATTTTAATGTGGTGTCAGTCATGAAAAAGAATAACAGCCTGTCATTACTACATAAAAGAAAAGTCTATGGGCTAACTTAATGTAAATATAGCCCAGTTGTTCTAAATCTACTCATTTTCTAAAATAGCCCATTGACAATATGTGATGCTGTTCATTACTCCATTTTTCTTCCATTTTAATTTGAGCATAATATCATCATTGTGCCCTGTATGAATATTTCCTCTTTCCCCTTCCCTTCTCTCTCCCTACCTCGATCCATTTCTCTTTCTTTCATTCCTTTCTTTCTTTTCTTCTTCAATATTGAGTACCTGTGAACAGATTATTTAAATAAAGAAGAAATAAGCCATTACCGATGCTTTGCATCTCTCTGAATTCCTACTGTGGTCAGTGATCCCTCCTCCTCTTGCATAAATAATGACTCTGGTAGAATTAAATACATTATGCTGGAATGATTGCCAGAAGTAAGAATGCATTTGGGAGGTAGAAAAGAAAATTAGCTTTTGCTCCCCTTTGTACTCATACTCTTACCTTCCAATTCACGCATGTTTCCTCTATGTTGTCAAATCCACTGTTAATTCATCCAGTAAAAAACTTGATTCCTATGCTATTTTTTTATTTCCAGATGGTATTCTTTCAGATGTCTGTTCATTCTTAATGGCTTCTTGTTATTCAAGCTTCTTTGTAATTGCATCCTTTCTTCTTATAATCATTTTGCGTGCAGTATAATCTTTCTCTTATCTGATTGTACATCTGCAGTTTTTCTCAACTTCATTCCTCACTTGTGCTTGTCCAGGTGCCTTTTCATGTATTTCATAATTTTTATTGTTGTTGTGAATACATACTTAGTTTTCATGGATAGTATTCCTGTGGGCTCCACTTAGTGAAACTTTCTTCTGTAGAGCATGTGCATCTATCAATATCTCATTTGATAATAGGATCCTGCCCCTGTCCCTGGACTGCTTCAGCTCAACTCTCTTCCTATAATTTTGTCAGAGAGCTGGTGTAGTAACCATTCCAAGCATCTTCATCTTCACAGCCTGGTTGTCATGGGAGTTTACCTATTGTTCCAGTCTGACTCTTTGCCCTTTGTGGCTAGTGGTCTCTCCCATTCACCGCTGCTCCTGCTGTGTCTCCCAGCATCTGCTGCCTCAGCTCTGAGTACCACTTCGGTGCCCAGACATTCCAAGGATTTTGAGCCCTGGCTTTTGGGCTCTGAAATATAGGCATTTGTCTGCTTTAGCTTCTCATCACCTCCCTACCATCCTAAACTCTTGTGGCTTTGGAGGGATTCTTAAAGACCAGCAGTATCTCCAAGTGACTGATACCCTGGATCTTGTTGAGTAGAGAAAGGGTTCCACAAAATGCTCCAGCAAGTTATTTTTCTTTTCTTTTTTTAATTTTCTTTTCAATATAAGTGTGTGGGAGGTGAGTGTTTATTGGCTTTTTCCTAAAATAGTGATGTTTCCATGTTTACAGAAGTGCTTTTGGCTCTCTTACCTGTTTTCTGGATTTAATTACCATCTATAAGAGCCTTTAGATTTATAGTCCATATCTTTTATTTTCTGGTGTACCATTTACCTCTCTACTGCCCAGATCTACTTATGAGTTTCCAGAGAGTTGAAAACTTTTTCCCCCAACTATTATCATATTTGTATCTTCTCTTTTAAAACCATCACCTACATTTTAGTGTGTCCTGCATTACTTTTCACCTGTAAAAGGCATAATCCTCCCAGTCTCCAAGATAGTAAACAAATTGCCACCCATGACTCTACCTCTTCTATCTTTTTTTTTGTTTCTGCTTTATAACAAAGTGAATCAGTTATACCTATACATATATTCCCATATCTCTTCCCTCTTGCATCTCCCACACTCCCACCCTCCCTATCCCACCCCTCCAGGCGGTCACAAAGCACAGAGTTGATCTCCCTGTGCTATGCAGCTTCTTCCCACTAGCTATCTACCTTACGTTTCACAGTGTATATATGTCCATGCTTCTCTCTCTCTTTGTCACAGCTTACCTTTCCCCCTCCCGATATCCTCAAGTCCATTCTATAGTAGGTCTGCGTCTTTATTCCTGTCTTACCCCTAGGTTCTTCATGACATTTACTATTTTCTTAAATTCCATATATTTGTGTTAGCATACGGTATTTGTCTTTCTCTTTCTGACTTATTTCACTCTGTATGACAGACTCTAGGTCTATCCACCTCATTACAAAGAGCTCAAATTTGTTTCTTTTTATGGCTGAGTAATATTCCATTGTATATATGTGCCACATCTTCTTTATCCATTCATTCAATGATGGGCACTTAGGTTGTTTCCATCTCCAGGCTATTGTAAATAGAGCTACAATGAACATTTTGGTACATGACTCTTTCTGAATTATGGTTTTCTCAGGGTATATGCCCAGTAGTGGGATTGCTGTGTCATATGGTTGTTCTATTTGTAGTTTTTAAGGAACCTCCATACTGTTCTCCACAGTGGCTGTATCAATTTACAATCCCACCAACAGTGCAAGAGGGTTCCCTTTTCTCCACATCCTCTCCAGCATTTATTGCTTCTAGATTTTTTGATGATGGCCATTCTGACTGGTGTGAGATGATATCTCACTGTAGTTTTGATTTGCATTTCTCTAATGATTAGTGATGTTGAGAATTCCTTCATGTGTTTGTTGGCATTCTGTATATCTTCTTTGGAGAAATGTCTATTTAGGTCTTCTGCCCATTTTTGGATTGGGTTGTTTGTTTTTTTTTGTTATTCAGCTGCATGAGCTGCTTATAAATTTTGGAGATTGATCCTTTGTCATTTGCTTCATTTGCAAATATTTTCTCCCATTCTGAGGGTTGTCTTTTGGTCTTTTTTATGGTTTCCTTTGCTGTGCAAAAGCTTTGAAGTTTCATTAGGTCCCACTTGTTTATTTTTGTTTTTATTTCCATTACTCTAGGAGGTGGGTCAAAAAGGATCTTGCTGTGATTTATGTCATAGAGTGTTCTGCCTAGGTTTTCCTCCAAGAGTTTGATAGTTTCTGGTCTTACATTTAGGTCTTTAATCCATTTTGAGCTTATTTTTATGTATGGTGTTAGGGAGTGATCTAATCTCATTCTTTTACATGTAGCTGTCCAGTTTTCCCAGCACCACTTATTGAAGAGGCTGTCATTTCTCCACTGTACATTCCTGCCTCCTTTATCAAAGATAAGGTGACCATATGTGTGTGGGTTTATCTCTGGCCTTTCTATCCTGTTCCATTGATCTATCTTTCTGTTTTTGTGCCAGTACCATACTATCTTGATTACTGTAGCATTGTAGAATAGTCTGAAGTCAGGGAGCCTGATTCCTCCAGCTCTGTTTTTTGTTCTCAAGATTGCTTTGGCTATTTGGGGTCTTTTGTGTTACCATACAAACTGTGAAATTTTTTGTTCTAGTTCTGTGAAAAATGCCAGTGGTAGTTTGATAGGGATTGCATTGAATCTGTAGATTGTTTTGGGTAGTAGAGTCATTTTCACAATGTTGATTCTTCCAATTCAAGAGCATGGTATATCTCTCCATCTATTTGTATCATCTTTAATTTCTTTCATCAGTGTCTTATAATTTTCTGCATACAGGTCTTTTGTCTCCTTAGGTAGGTTTATTCCTACATATTTTATTCTTTCTGTTGTAACGGTAAATGGGAGTGTTCTCTTGATTTCACTTTCAGATTTTTCATCATTAGTGTATAGGAATGCCAGAGATTTTTGTGCTTTGATTTTGAATCCTGCTACTTTACCAAAGTCATTGACTAGTAGTTTTCTGGTAGCATCTTTAGGATTCTCTATGTATAGTATCATATCATCTGCAAACAGTGACAGCTTTACTTCTTTTCTGATTTAGATTCCTTTTATTTCCTTTTCTTCTCTGATTGCTGTGGCTAAAACTTCTAAAACTATGTTGAATAAGAGTGGTGAGTGTGGGCAACCTTGTCTTGTTCCTGGTTTTAATGGAAATGCTTTCAGGTTTTCACCATTGAGGATGATGTTGGCTGTGGGTTTGTCATATATGGCCTTTATTATGTTGAGAAAAGTTCCCTCTATGCCTACTTTCTGCAGGGTTTTCATCATAACTGGGTGTTGAATTTTGTCGAAAGCTTTCTCTGCATCTATTGAGATGATCATACAGTTTTTCTCCTTCAATTAGTTAATATGGTTTATCAAATTGATTGTTTTGCATATACTGAAGAATCCTTGCATTCCTGGAATAAACTCCACTTGATCGTGGTGTATGATCCTTTTAATGTGCTATTGGATTCTGTTAGCTAGTATTTTGTTGAGGATTTTTGCATCTATGTTAATCAGTGATATTGGCCTGTAGTTTTCTTTCTTTGTGACATCCTTGTCTGGTTTTCGTATCAGGGTGATGATGGCCTCGTAGAATGAGTTTGGGAGTGTTCCTCCTTCTGCTATATTTTGGAAGAGTTTGAGAAAGATAGTTGTTAGCTCTTCTCTAAATGTTTGATAGAATTTGCCTGTGAAGCCATCTGGTCCTGGGCTTTTGTTTGTTGGAAGATTTTTAATCACAGTTTCAATTTCCTTGCTTGTGATTGGTCTGTTCATATTTTCTATTTCTTCCTGATTCAGTTTTGGCAGGTTGTGCATTTCTAAGAATTTGTCCGTTTCTTCCAGGTTGTCCATTTTATTGGCATAGAGTTGCTTGTAGTAATCTCTCATGATCTTTTGTATTTCTGCAGTGTCAGTTGTTACTTCTCCTTTTTCATTTCTAATTCTATTGCTTTGAGTCTTCTCCCTTTTTTTCTTGATGAGTCTGGTTAATGGTTTATCGATTTTGTTTACCTTCTCAAAGAACCAGCTTTTAGTTTTATTGATCTTTGCTATTGTTTCCTTTATTTCTGATCTGATTTTTATGATTTCTTTCCTTCTGCTAACTTCGGGTTTTTTTTTTTTTGGTCTTCTTTCTCTAGTTGATTTAGGTGCAAGATTAGGTTGTTTATTCGAGATGTTTCCTGTTTATTAAGGTATGGTTGTATTGCTATAAACTTCCCTCTTAGAACTGCTTTTGCTGCATCCCATAGATTTTGGGTCGTCGTGTCTCCATTGTCATTTGTTTCTATTTTTTGATTTCCTGTTTGATTTCTTCAGTGATCATTTCGTTATTAAGTAGTGTATTGTTTAGCCTCCATGTGTTTGTGTTTTTTACAGATCTTTTCCTGTAATTGATATCTAGTCTTATAGTATTGTGATCTATCCTGGAGAATGTTCCATGAGAACATGCAAAAAATGTGTATTCTGTTGTTTTTGGATGGAATGTCCTATAAATATCAATTAAATCCATCTTGTTTAATGTATCATTTAAAGCTCGTGTTTCCTTATTTATTTTCATTTTGGATGATCTGTCCATTGGTGAAAGTGGGGTGTTAAAGTCCTCTACTATGAATGTGTTACTGTAAATTTCCCCTTTTATGTCTGCTGGTACTTGCCTTATGTATTGAGGTCCTCCTATGTTGGGTGCATAAATATTTACAATTGTTATATCTTCTTCTTGGATCAATCCCTTGATCATTATGTAGTATCCTTCTTTGTCTCTTGTAATAGTCTTTATTTTAAAGTCTATTTTGTCTGATATGAGAATTGCTACTACAGCTTTCTTTTGGTTTCCATTTGCATGGAATATCTTTTTCCATCCCCTTACTTTCAGTCTGTATGTGTCTCTAGGTCTGAAGTGGGTCTCTTGTAGACAGCAAATATATGGGTCTTGTTTTTGAATCCATTCAGCCAATCTGTGTCTTTTGGTGGGAGCATTTAGTCCATTTACATTTAAGGTAATTATTGATATGTATGTTCCGAGTCCCATTTTCTTAATTGTTTTTGGTTCGTTATTATAGGTCTTTTCCTTCTCTTGTGCTTCTTACCTAGAGAAGTTCCTTTAGTATTTGTTGTAAAGCTGGTTTGGTGGTGCTGAACTCTCTCCGCTTTTGCTTGTCTGTAAAGGTTTTAATTTCTCCATCAAGTCTGAATGAGATACTTCCTGGGTAGAGTAATCTTAGTTGCAGGTTTTTCTCCTTCATCACTTTAAATATGTCCTGCCAGTCCCTTCTGGCTTGCAGAGTTTCTGCTGAAAGATCAGCGGTTAACCTTATGGGGATTCCCTTGTGTGTTATTTGTTGTTTTTCCCTTGCAGCTTTTAATATGTTTTCTTTGTATTTAATTTTTGACAGTTTGATTAATATGTGTCTTGGTGTATTTCTCCTTGGATTTATCCTGTATGGGACTCTCTGTGCTTTCTGGACTTGATTAACTATATCCTTTCCCATATTAGGGAAGTTTTCAACTATAATCTCTTCAAATACTTTCTCAGTCCCTTTCTTTCTCTTTTCTTCTTTTGGAACCCCTATAATTTGAATGTTGGTGTGTTTAAAGTTGTCCCAGAGGTCTCTGAAACTGTCCTCAGTTCTTTTCATTCTTTTTTCTTTATTCTGCTCTGCAGTAGTTATTTCCACTATTTTATCTTCCAGGTCACTTATCCGTTCTTCTGCCTCAGTTATTCTGCTATTGATCCCATCTAGAGTATTTTTAATTTCATTTATTGTGTTGTTCATCATTGTTTGTTTCATCTTTAGTTCTTCTAGGTCTTTGTTAAATGTTTCTTACATTTTGTCCATTACATTTCCAATATTTTGGATCATGTTTACTATCATTATTCTGAATTCTTTTTCAGGTAGACTTCCTATTTCCTCTTCATTTGTTAGGTTGGGTGGGTTTTATCTTGCTCCTTCATCTGCTGTGTGTTTTTCTGTCTTCTCATTTTGCTTATCTTACTATGTTTGGGGTCTCCTTTTTGCAGGCTGCAGGCTCATAGTTTCCAGTGTTTTTGGTGTCTGTCCCCAGTGGCTAAGTTTGGTTCAGTTGGTTGTGTAGGCTTTCTGGTTGAGGGGACTAGTGCCTGTGTTCTGGTGGATGAGGCTGGATCTTGCCTTTCTGGAGGCAGGTCCACGTCTGGTGGTGCGTTTAGGGGTGTATGTGGACTTATTATGATTTTAGGCAGCCTCTCTGTTAATGGGTGGGGCTGTGTTCCTGTCTTGCTAGTTGTTTGGCATAGGATGTCCAGCACTGTAGCTTGCTGGTCGTTGAGTGAATATGGCTGCTGGTGTTGAGATGGAGATCTCTGGGGGATTTTCGCTGTTTGATATTATGTGGAGCTGGGCAGTCTCTTGTGGACCAGTGTCCTGAAGTTGGCTCTCCCATCTCAGAGGCACAGCACTGACTCCTGGCTGCAGCACCAAGAACCTTTCATCCACATGGCTCAGAATAAAAGGGAGAAAAAGTAGAAAGAAAGAATTAGTAGAAGTATAAAGAAAGAAAGAAAGGAGGGAGGGAGGGAGGAATGAAGGAAGGAGGGAAGGAAGGAAAAAAAGAAAGAAAGAAGTTAAAGTAAAATAAAATATAATAAAATTATTTAAATAAAAAAATAATTATTAAGAAAAAAAATAAAACAAACAAACAAAAAAAACCACAAGAGAAAACACAGACAGACAGAACCCTAGGACAAATGGTGGGAGCAAAGCTATACAGCATAAATCTTTCTCTCAAAGTCCACCTCCTCAAGTTGGGACGATTAGTTGTCTATTCATGTATTCCCCAGACATCAAGTTGATTGTGGAGCTTTAATCTGCTGCTTCTGAGGCTGCTGGGAGAGATTTCCCTTTCTCTTCTTTGTTCTCACAGCCCCTAGGGGCTCAGCTTTGGATTTGGTCCCGCCTCTGCGTGTAGGTCACCAGAGGGCGTTTTTTCTTCTCTCAGACAGGATGGGGTTAAAGGAGCCGCTGATTCAGGGGCTCTGGCTCACTCAGGCCAGAGGGAGGGAGGGGCACGGAGTGCGGGGCGAGCCTGCCGCAGCAGAGGCCAACGTGACATTGCACCAGCTTGAGGTGCGTCATGCGTTCTTCCGGGGGAGTTGTCCCTGGATCCCGGGACCCTGGCAGTGGCGGGCTGGACAGGCTCCCCAGAAGGGGTTGTGGATAGTAACCTGTGCTTGCACACAGGCTTCTTGGTGGCGGCAGCAGCAGCCTTAGCATCTCATGCCCGTCTCTGGGGTCCGTCCTTTCAGCCGCGGCTCGTGCCCATCTCTGGAGCTCCTTTAAGAAACACTCTTCATCCCCTCTCCTCGCGCACCAGGAAACAAAGAGGGAAGAAAATGTCTCTTGCCTCTTTGGCGGGTCCAGACTTTTCCCCCGACTCCCTCCCAGCCAGCCGTGGCGCACTAACCCCCTGCAGGCTGTGTTCACGCCGCCAACCCCAGTCCTCTCCCTGTGCTCCGACTGAAGCCGAGCCTCAGCTCGCAGCCCCACCCGCCCCAACGGGTGAGCAGACAAGCCTCTCAGGCTGGTGAGTGCCGGTCAGCCCTGGTCCTCTGTGCGGGAATTTCTCTGATTTGTCCTCCCCACCCCTGTTGCTGTGCTCTCCTCTGCAGCTCTGAAGCTTTTCCCCTCCGCCACCCGCTGTCTCTGCCCGTGAAGGGGCTTCCTAGTGTGTGGAAACCTTTCCTCCTTCACAGCTCCCTCTCACTGTTGCAGGTCCCGTCCCTATTCTTTTGTCTCTGTTTATTCTTTATTCTTTTGCCCTACCCAGGTATGTGGGGAGTTTCTTGCCTTTTGGGAGGTCTGAGGTCTTCTGCCAGCATTCAGTAGATGTTCTGTAGGAGTTGTTAGACGTGTAGATGTGGTGTATCTGTGAGGAGGAAGGTGATCTCCATGTCTTACTCTTCTGCCATCTTCCCAGAAGCCCTACCTCTTCTTTCTTATGTTATAAAATCAATCCATTTTTAGGTTTTGAATATAATGCCTATTTACTGTCTCTCTAATGTGTCCTTATGTTGCATCTCAAACCTTTGTGTGTGTGTGTGTGTGTGTGTAGCCTCTTAACTTGTCAGGCTTTCCACAGTCTTCCCCTTCTAAATCAAATTCTACATTGCTTTATCACTCTAAAATTCAATTTTGCTTCTGTCATTTGCTCTCTCTATTTATATACACCTCCCTTCCAAGGTCAACATAATTGCTCAGAGTTTTTTTCTTTTTTCAATAAATACCTTTAAACTCCTTGACATGTCATTCAGGAATCTGAGCCCTACCAACCTCTTCAGACTTCTTCTGATCTGATCTTGTTTTGTAGGCTCTAGAACTTAAGCATGAATGCCATTTTATTTGTTCTTGAATTTGCACTTACTTTTATATTGCCTATCCCTTAATAGTTGTTAAAGTTAGTTGGTGCTTAGTAAGTGTTCAGTATATAGCTGCTGACATATAAAATAGACACATGAAATCACTTTTATGTACTCTCCAATCTATTTATAGATGGGATTTATGTAAATAATACAGGATACATTAGGAATGTCAGAAGAAAAATATAATAGAAATATTATACAATTCATCAACCTTCGATTGTTCACATTTAAGAGGAGACATATAATTAATGTTTAAACTTATATAAGTTGGATATTTAACATATGACTATTGCAGAAGATGTGAAAATGTATCTATAATTTAGGACATTTAGACTTTTCATTAACTATATATGTGTATATGTAATAATGTCATTTGGCTAAAGTGTAAGAGTCCAGGTTCTGAAGTTAAGGGATTAAAATCTAAATTGTCTTACTTAATAGCTTTGTAACCTTGGGGAAAATTAGTTAATGGCCACATGATTTAGTTTGTTAACTTAAAAAATAGGGGCGTAATAATAGTATTTAACTCATCACCTCATCGAGTTACTGTAAGAAAATACGTCAGTCTTTTAGCAGGATATATGACACAGGCACCTGTGTAATTTTCCTACTGCTGCCATAACAAATTATCACAAACTTAGTGGCTTAAGTAACATGAATTTATTGTCTCACAGTTCTGGAGGTCAGAAGTCTTAAACTTTAAGTGGCAACATAGCTGCATTCCTTTAGGAAGCTCCAGGGGAAAATCTGTTTCTTTCCAAGCTTCCAGAAGCTGCCTACTTCCCTTGACTTGTAGCCCATTCCTAAATCTTTAAGCCAAGCAGTATAGCATCTTCAAATATTTTTCTCTGTGTCTCTCTCACTGACTTCTGCTTCTGTCATCACATCTTTTCTTTTCTCTCCTGCCTCTTTCTTTCTCTTATAAGAGCACTTATTACATTGGGCACATGGGGATAATCCAGGACTATCTCCCCTTAATTTGTTCACATCAGCAGAGTCTATTCTTTCATGTATTGGGGTGGCCAAAAATTTCGTTCTTTGGCCAACCCAATAAAATGACATTAATAGGACATGGACATTTAGAGAGTATAGTAACTGCAAAATAAATGTGGTTTCTATATTGTTTGTAAGAAAAAGAGTGACAGTAGGGTTTTATCACTCCAAAGTTGGCTCCAAATACTAATTAATTAATTGTTGGACATAGTTTTATAAGAACTTGGAAGGAATATTTTAAAGGAAGATTAGCCAAATAGATCCCACAAAGAGAATACAGAATGGAAAAGAATCTGAACATTTCCTTATCTAGTAAGCTGTAGAAAAAATATAAACCTTTACTTTTGAAGGTAGAATTTCTATTTTCAAGTTCTAAGTTTTAAGTCCTACAAGACAACTTGAAATAATTCATTGTTCTTACCAAATTTCTAAGTATTCTTTTTTCTTACCAGGCCTAATATAATTAAGAACAATGTCTGGGTATAAGTGAAAAGGGTTATGTTCAAAACCTTATTAACATTGCACCTGAAATGATGGGTCACTTTGCCTCACTCATTTGCCAAAATAACCATCAGTAAGTTGAGGAAATTTTGAGGTAAGCTTTACAGCATTCTTGTTGTATTTCATTTTAGATTGTAAGCTTAATGGCAGGGATACTATAATCAATGATTAAGTTTTTATCTAGTAACCACTGCAGTATATTCTTGATGGTTAATACATTTTTATAATTGTTAATAATAAAAAAAGAGTTACGCTTATATGCAATATAAGGGGCTTATAATAAGTGCATACTTTGAAGACATTTAAAATCTCTGTAAACCATCCTAATCAAGATAATTAAAACATTGCACTCAATAACTTGCACCCCTCATTCTGACAACCACTGATCCGATTTATCTAACTATAGCTTAGTTTTATCTAGTCTATACTTTTATACAAATTGAACATATATATATGCTTTTTTGCATTTGGCTCATTTTATTCAGCATACTGTCTTGAGACACAGCCTTATGCTTCAGCAGTGGATTAATTATTTCCCCAGTGCTCAGTGAGTTAAAACAACAAAGATTTATTATCTCATAGTTTCTGCAAGTCAGGAATTCAGGCTTGGCTTCTCTAGGTGTCTCTGATTCAAAATCTTTCATAAGGCTACAATTAAGTTGTCTGCTGTGGCTGCAATCATCTTATGGAAAAAGTGTGCAGAAAATCCACATCCAAGTTCACTCACACGTCTGTTAGCAGGCCTCAGGTCCATGCTGTGTACTGGCTGGAAATATCAGTTTTTTGCCATGTAAGCTTTTCTGTAGGGATTCTCATGCATGATAGCTTGCTTCCCTCAGTGCTACAAGAAGGAAAGAAAGTAACAAAGAGTTATGCATGACAAGAATGGACACATGTGACAGAAGCCAATGTCTTTTTATAAATATTTTTCAAAATGACATCCCATCACTTTTATCTAATTAGAAGGAGTTACTGTGTCCTATTCATACTTTAGGATGGGAATTATATAAGTGTGTAAACAGCAGGAGATGATAATTATTATGTGTAATTACAATAGCTGCCTACCACAGTATGCTCACTGACACCCCAGAGATTCATGTTTTTCCTACAAAATACACTCATTTCCACCCAGGGTCCCCACAAGGATCATCCCATTATAGTGTTAGCTCAACACCCAGCTTTTCATCATCTAGTTCAAGACCAGCTGTAGATGAGGCTCCTTGGGTGTAGGTCTTTAAGCACATATCCTCCAGTATAGTTCTTCTTGATCTGCCATTCTGTGAAAATCTAAAGATGTCATTTGCCCACCACATACACAATGATGGGAGAGGCATAAGAAAACTAATAAATATTCAGAAAGGACAAATTGGAGACACAAAGGAGTCACTGGTTCATAGCAAATTTGAAATTCTGTCAGGCAAATACTGGTAGTTCCTTAATTAGGTCTCAAGGTGTAGGAGTAATTTTCATGACACCACCCTCAGGATTCTCTTTTACGCAGGCCATGTCATCCTTCCTCTTTTTGTATAAAAGTTAGAATGTGTTTGAGCTGAGTCATTTTCTTAGCTGGCATCTTGCTATTAGAATTTTGGACATCATCAGCTTATTTTCCTTAAAATTTTGAAGAAATGTCTGTATTAAATTACAATGTTTCATTAAATTAAATTATGAAGTTTTGTTATGACCTTTGTTGAAATTTAAGTTATGATATATAAGTATGTGGGGTCTACTTTTTGACTCTCTATCCTGTCTCTTTAACCTGTATGTCTATATTTACACTAATGTAGTTTTCTTTTGAGACCTGAAATTAAATAGTGGAAGTCTGCCAATTACGTTTCTCTCTTCCCAAACTACTTTGACTACTATAAGTCATTGGCAATTTCCATATGTTTTTTAGAATCATCTTGTCAATTTGTACAAACAGGTCCATGGTGGTATTTATTAGTATTTCATATACCCTATAGACCAATTTTAGCAAAAAAAAATATAATTTTGTGGACACTTCCAATCTATAAATACGCTAGAGCTTTCTTTTTGTTTTGTTCTAAAAGAAAAATTAGCAGTAGTTTGTAGTTTTCAGTAAAGAGATCTTCACATATCTTTTTAAAAAATTATTCCTAAGTATTTAGGCTTTTTGGTGCTATCATAAATGGTATTGCTTAATGTCTTAATTTTGTTTGTTGCTAGTATGTAGAAATGCATTCAATTTTTAAATATTGTCCTTGAATCCTCTGACTTTGCTAAAGTCACCAGAAGTGTACTCGTGTGTGTGTGTGTGTGTGTGTGTGTGTGTGTATGTGTGTGTGTGTCTATGTGTCTATATACATAGATTCCTTAGTATTTTATAGGGAGATGAACATATTATCTGTGAGTACAGGGAGGTTTACTTCTTTCTTTCTAATCTGTATAGTTTTTCTTGTTATTTTTTTGTTTTTATTTTGTTTTATTGTAATGTTCAAGACTTTCAATACAGTTCTGAATATAAGTAGTAAAAATGCATGTACTTAGCTTATCAGTCTTAGCAGGAAAGGTATTTGTATATTTGTGTTTCATGACAAAGTCTGATGGTTAGCTTTACCTCTTTAAGTACTGATTATGAGGTTAACAGTTTCCTTCTATTTTTAATGTGTTGAGTATATCATGAATGTACATTGACTTCTGTTGAATGCCTTTTATGCATTCATTGAGATAACCATACAATTATTCTTCTTAATTATGTTAAAGTGGTTAATTTCATTGTTTGGTTTTTGAGTGTAAAACAAACTTTTCATTAACGTGATAGACTTCACTTGCTCATGGTATGCTACTCATTTCATATAATTCTGAATTTGATTTGCTAATTAATATGTAATGATGAATATTCCATTTATTTTTACAAGAGGGTATTGGACTCTAACATTTTCTTGGTTTAGTATCAGAATAACATTGTTTTCATAAAATACATTTGGAAGCAGTCTCTATTTTCTGGAAGGAGCTATGTTGTGTTGGTATTTTCTTTTGCCTAAATGTTTAAAAACATTCATTGGTGAAATTGTCTGTGGCTCAAGCAGGTGTTCTCAACTGGTGATAATTTTGCTCAACAGGTGACATTTGGGAATGTCTAGAGACTGGAAGAAAATGCTACTGGCACAAAGTGGTATAGGCTAAGAATTCTAGTAAACATCCAACAGCATGCAGGATGGCCTCCCTCAGTAAGAATTATGTGGTCTAAACTATCAAAAGTGTTGAGTTTGTGAAATACTGGCTTAAAGTTTTCTTTATGGCAAGGATGTAGATTATAAAAGCAATTACTTTAAAATGTAACTAACTATATATCAGATTCCTTATGTGGCCTTTTCTGACTTGGTTGTGTGGGAAGTTCTAAACTAAATTTCATATTTAATTGCTTTAGCAACATTCAACCAGGATTATTTAATAGCATTCTTTCTCTCTTCCTTTTCTTTGCAATTTTAACCTTTCTTCTTTATCTTTTGTCTCTTCTATTTATTGGGCCAGCAGTTTTATTGTAAGTTGCCTCAAATGCTTTTTGAAAGTGGATGAATATAAAAGAAAAATAAATATGTAAACTAAAAAAAAACCCAAAAAACAAAAAACTTTTTTCCATTTGTTTTAGTCAGTTTTGATGAATTCTGTTTTTAAGAAATTTGTCCATTTCAAATGAGTTAACATTTTTGGCAGAAACTTATTTTTATTTATTTTCTTATTGACATTTTAATGCTTGTATTATCTCTCATGGGATTCCTGATATTGGTAATTTTTTTCTTTATTTTAAAAATTTTATGTTTTTGTCTTGCTAGGATTTTTTAAATTTAAGAAATTTTTGTAAGAACTAAATTTTGACTCAAAATATTCTTCATTTGTCTGTTTTTTTCCCATTTAAAATGTCTTCTCTTAACTGTATTTTTTGTTTTTTAGTCTACATTCCTGAAGTTTAATTTTCTCTTTTTTCGATCTTCTTGTTGTTGGAAATTTAAATCACTGCTTTTGGGTGCTTTCTATAATACAGTGGACCCTTGAATGCATAGGATTTAACTGCATGGGTCCATTTATATACAGATGTTTTTTAAATAAATACTTACTACAGTACTACACAATACATGGTTGATTGAATCCATAGATGCAGGACCATGGATATGGAGGGCCAGCTATAGTTATCTGTGGATTTTCAGCCCCCCAATCCCCTGCTGTTCAAGGGTCAATTGTATATACATTTAAACCATAAATTTCTCTCTAAACATAGCTTTAGCCGCATTCCATACTTTTTGATATATTGTGTTTTCCTTATATTTCAATTCAATGTGTTTTTAATTCTCCTTGATTTTCCTTCCAGTTTTATTGAGATTAACTGATGTACTGCAGTGTATAAGCACAGAATAATGATTTGACTTACATACATCTATGAAATGATTATCACAATAAGTTTAGTGACTACCCATCATCACATATAGATTAAAAACTAAAGAAAAAAAAATCCTTGTGATGAGAACTCTTAGCATTGACTCTCTTAACAACTTTGATATATAACATACCACCGTGTTAATTATATTTATCATGTTGTACATTACATCCCTGGTACTTATTTATCTTGTAACTGGAAGTTTGTATCTTTTGATCACCTTCATCCAATTCCCACTCTCCCCACATTCCTCCTCTGGTAACAAGTTGGATCCCTATTACTATGAGTTTGCTTGTTTGTTTTCTTTGGGGTATAATTGACCTTCAACACTATGTTAGTTCCTAGTATACAACATAGTGATTCAGTAGTTCTATACACTTCAAAATGATCACTATGATAAGTCTAGTTGTATGTCACCAAACAAATATATTACAATTTTATTGACTATATTCCCTTCACTGTACATTTTATACCTGTGACTCATTTATTTCACAATTGGACGTTTATGCTTCTTAATCCCCCTCAACTCATCTTCTTTCCTCTTCCCACTACCTCCCCTCTGGCAACCACCAGTTTGTTCTCTGTGTCTATAGCTCTATTTTTGTTTTGTTATTTTTGTTCATTTGTTTTGGTTTTTATATTCCACATATGAGTGAAATCATTCAGTATTTGTCTTTTCTGTTTCACTTATTTCATAGCATAATACCCTCACGTCCATCCATGTTGCTGCAAATTACAAGATCTCATTCTTTTTTTATGGCTAATATTCCACTGTGTGTTTGTATATACACCACCTCTCCTTTATCCATTCATATATTGACAAGCACTGAGGTTGCTTCCAATATCTTGGTTATTGTAAATAATGCTGCAATGAACATAGGGGTGCATATGTCTTTTCTAATTAGTGTTTTTGTTTTCGTCAGATAAATACCCAAGAGTGGAATGACTGGATCATGTGACAGTTTTATTTTTAACTTTTTGAGGAATGTCTATATTATTTTTCATAGTGGCTGCTCCAATTTGCATTCCCACCAACAGTGCATGAGGGTTCCCTTCTCCCCTCATCCTTCCCAGCACTTGTTATTTGTTGTCTTTTTGATAATAGCTATTCTGACAGGTGTGAGGTGATATCTCATTGTGATTTTGATTTGCATTTCCCTGATGATTATTGATGCTGAGCATCTTTTCATGTGTCTGTTGGCCATCTGTATATCTTCTTTGGAAAAATGTCTATTCAGGTCCTCTGCCCATTTTTTAATCAGGTGTTTTTTTTTTTTGATGTTGAGTAAAATGAGTTATGTATTTTGGATATTAACTGCTTATTGGATATATAGTTTGCAAATATCTTCTCCCATTCAGTAGGTGACCTTTTCATTTTGTTGATAGTTTCCTTCATTGTGTAAGAGCTTTTAAGCTTGATGGAGTCCCATTTATTTGTTTTTGTTAAATCTTTTTTTTTGACTTCATGGCTTACGGTTTATTTAGAGTGTGTTATTTAACTCCAAATATTTTTCCTTTTCTATATATCTTGATTTGATTCATTTGTATTTTTCCATTTTCATCAGATAGCATAATCTGTAAGTTTATATCCTTTTGAAATTTATTGTTACTTGTATAATCAAGCATGTGGTCTCTCTTGGAGAATGTTCCTTGTGAGCTTGACAAGAATATGTTGTTGAGCACAATGTTTTGTAGGCAATTTTGTTCAATTGATAGCATAATCAAGGTTTTCTCTCTCCTTTATAATTCTGTGTATTTATTCTATCAATTACTGAGAATGAGGTGTTAAATATACCACCTATAATTGTATTACCCTATTCCTCCTGTTAATTGTGTCAATTTTTGCTTCATGAATTTTTGTGTTCTATAATTAGGTTTATGCATATTTTGGATTTGTTTTTGCTCTTGATAAATCATGAAATAGTCTCCCTTATCTCTTGTAATATACTTTGTATTGAAGTATAATTTGTCTGATATTCATAAGCTTTGCTTTTTTATACTTATAATTATCCTGTATATCATTTTTCATCTTTTACTTTCAGCCTTCTTATGTATTTTCATTTAAAGTACATTAGTGCAGGCAGCATGTAGCTGAGTCTTATTTTTTAACTCCATCTAAGAGTTTCTGCCTTTTAATTGGTGTATTTAGTATATTTATGTAGTTTATTAGTTTTTTATTGAGATGTAATTCACAAAATATAATATCTGTCTTTTTTAAAGTGTACAATTCTTTGGCTTTTAACATATATGCAGAGGTACACAACCATCACAACTCTCTAACTCTAGAACACTTGCATTGCTCCAAAAAAGAAACCTCATACTCATTAGTAGTCACTCTCCTTTTCTCTTCTGACCCCCAGTCCCTGGCAATCACATTTGTTTAGGTTGTTTGAAATTTGTTTTCATTTCTCTTGGGTACATACCTAAAACTAGTATTACTGGGTCATATGGTAACTATATGTGTAACTCTTTGAAGAGTTGTTAAATGTTTTTCCAAATGACAACATCATTTTACAATTCTGTCAGCAATGTATGAGCATTGTAATTTCTCCACATCCTTGTCAATACTTGTATTTTCTATCTTCTTAAAATTTCAGCCATCCTAGTGAAGATGAAGTATCAGCTCATTGCAATTTTAGTTTGCGTTCCCTAATGACTAATGGATGCATTTTTTGTTTTTTTTCTTAGTTGCCCTTGCTAGAACCTCCAGTGTAAGGATGACTAGAAGTGTCAAGAGTGGACATTTGTCTTGCTTTTGATACTTGGAGGAGAACTTTCAGTGTTTCACTATTAATTATTATGGTAACTGTTGGTCTATTGTAGATGTATGTTATCAGGTTGAGTATGTTCCCATCTATCCCTCGTTTATTTATTGTTTTTGTTGTGAAAGGGTGTTAGATTTTGTCAAACGGTTTTTCAGAATCCATGAGATAATCATATAATATTGGTATGTTTTATGATATTGATTGATTTTTGTATGTTTTAAGCAACCTTGCTTTCCTGGATAAATCACACTTTATCACTGTGTATAATTCTTTTATTGTGTTGCTGGATTTGATTTGCTAGTATTTGTTGAGGATTGTTGTATCCTATATTTATAAGGTAAATTGATGTGTAGATTTCTCTTTTTGTGATATTTCTATCAGGTTTTGGTGTCAATATAATGCTGGACTCATACAATGAGTTGTAAATTATTTTTTGGAGAAGTTCACAAAGAAGTGATTTTAATTATTTCAGTGTTTGGTGGAAATCACCTGTGAGGCTATCTGGCCCTAGACTTTTCCTTGTGGGTTTTCACTGCAATTTCAGGATGTTGCTTTTTAAGACTACTGTGGAGCTGAGGGGGAGGGGGAAGGATGAAAGTGGAGGAAATTAAAAGACAGCCAAAGCTAACAGTTCACACAAAGATTCAGCTGTTTTTCTTGCTTACATTCTCCTTGGAATTCTGTAAGTCTTTGGTTAATTTCCAGAGATCTGAAAAAGTTGATACTTACAACGTTTTGCCAGTGTTATCATTGTTTGTATGGAGGAGAAATTTTTAGTGGTCCTTACTCCACGATTTTTGCTGAAGTCTACTGTATATTTACATTTAATATGATCATTGATAGGGTTGGTAGACATTGGCAATATTGGTTTTGTTCCTACTTTGTCTTACCGGTTTTTATTCTCTAACATTCCTTTCTACCTTCTCATGGTTTATTCAATGTGTTTTTTTTTTTTATAATTCTGCTTAATTCTTCTATTGACTCTTTAAGTTATGCATCACTTTATTAAGTTGTCATGTTTGTTCTGGTGCCAAACAGTGTGCATTCACAACGTATAAAAGTCAATTTGGAATCAATGTTGTACCACTTCACACATGACACTTAATGTTTGCTACGCTATTCCCTCTGCCCACTTCACACATGATACTGCCTGCTTTACAACTTCCACTTCACCCTTCAAATTTTCCCCTTCACAAATTCAACACCTTCATGACAGTGTCTACTGGAGGAAAAGCACACAACATATGAGCTGTGAGTTAGAGTTTTGTTCAGGGTCTTACTGAGACTGCCGTGGGAGACAGCCCCCCCAGTAACCCCTTTGAGGGGACTGCTCCAAAGGGATAGTGGAGAAGCCAGGATATATATGATTTTTGGCTAGGGAGTAAGTGCAGTCAAGCATACATCTTAGAAGTAGAGTTACAGATGTAGAAAATAAACTTATGGTTACCAGGGGGTAAGGGGGGATGGTTAAATTGGAAGATTGGGATTGACATATACACACTACTATGTATAAAATAGATAACTAATAAGGACCTACTGTAGAGCTCCTAATAAGGGACTCTACTCAATACTCTGTAATAGTCTATATGGGAAGAGGATCTAAAAAAGAGTGGATATATGTGTATGTATAACTGATTCCTTTTGCTGTACATCTGAAACTAACACAACATTGTAAATCAACTATACCTCAATATTTTTTTTTAATGCATACATCTTGGTAAAAGATTACTGTTAGTTACAAAGAACAGATATCTCAGGTAATGTTTTAATGTTTTTCTATATGTGAAAAAATGCAAGAATCTGGGTACATTAAAATTCATCCTGAGGTATACATCAAACTATCTAAGGGGCCTGTTTTTCCAAAACACAGAGTGCCTCATCCTGTTTTTCATCCTGAGCTCCTCTCAGGGTTCAGTGTCCCTCAGCGACTGCAGTGGGTAATGCCTTAATCCTTGTAGAACTGGGTAATGAACCACATTCTTTGTTTTACAACAGTATAATTACGTTTATCTGCCCATTCCATTTTTTTTTCTACTTCCGTCATACCTTTTAGTCAAATAACCTTATAAAACCCATCTTACAATGTTATTGATCTTGCTTTAGTCAGTTGTCTAAGTTGATTTTTTAGGTGTTTTTTAAAAAATATTTACCTCTCCACTCTACACTTTTCGATCTCTTCATTCCTTCCTGTTAAACCAAGTTACCTCTGGGTATTATTTTAATATCTTGACTCTATTTTATAACTTTGTAATTTCTTTATTTCCTATTTGGTACACTATAATGTATCATGAAATTATTTGTGAGAATGTTAACAATCATATTTCATTTTTTGGTAATATTCATTGAAAAGAGGTGTATTGGGTACTGGAAACATGAAAACAAATGAAATGTGGCTCTTGCCCTCAATGAGAGTCAAGTAAATTCGGAGAGTTGGGGAATTTCATTGAAAAAAAGCAATAAGTGCTGAATGACAGGTAAACAAGGGGTTTTTTGGCATCACAAAGGAATGGCAGCTTATTTGAATGAAAAGTTCAAAGGATACTTGACAAAAGATAGGAAACTACTTATCTCTGGGCAGATAAATAGAAAATATCGAGTTTGAAGGGGATCAGCTGTGGACAGTCTGGCTCTTTTGGAGCTAGATTATCTAGTTTAGTTTGACTGAAGTTTAGTATCCATGGTGGAGTGTGAAAAGATCAAGTTGGGCACACAGACAGGAGCCAGATGGAGGGGTCCAGCTGAAGGCCATGGGATGCTCTAAAATGAATTATTCAGGAAATGACCAAATTCAAATTTTATAAATAACACATTGAACTGTAGTGTGAATAGAACGTGGATGGAACAGAAACAGAAAGATAATAGGAGCATTTAGGGGATAACAGCAATAATCTAAGTTAGTGTGAGAGCATGAATTAACTCAGTGGTAACTGTGATGGAGAGAAGGGGGTGGAGGGGTGGGAGGTTTTAAGGAGGTGGAATCAAATAATTTAGAAAGTTTGAATGAGGAGAAATGAAGAAAGAAATCAGTATTAACACATAAAATTTCATCTTGAGTGACAGGAGAGTAGGATAGCTCTGATTATTCAATCTGATGATAAACACAACAGAAGATACAGAATGAGTTCAGGCTTGTAACTGAGCAACTTGGATTTTATGGTTTAAAAATTTCTGAATAACATTTCTAGCTTAACTGAGAGGAATATCTGTGCACAATTGTAGACCACAGAATTTTTATTTCAACATGCAGAGTTATGTGGGCTCAGTGCCGTGTGGAATATCTTCATATTCCAGCACAGAAAAAACTTAGCAAGACAGCTCATACTGTCTTCCTCATTGATCCTCAATCCACAGTTTATTCCATAAAAAAACACTTCACTATTCCCATTTCTGCATTTCCAGAGTGAACATTCAATATTTGAGAGTTTTGCACTCTGTCTCCTGTGTTGAGTTAGCATCATCATGTTATTAAAATGGCCCTTTCCTTATTCACTAACATATTCAATAACCAGGATATATTTGCTGACCTTATAACAATTTCCGTTGAGTGTTAGGGTTAAATCCAGAATGCAAATGCTTAAGGAAAAAGTTTGATGAGAATTTTAAAAAAATCTTGAAAATCATTTTCATCTTTTTATAGAAATGGAGAAATACGTCTATAAATTGAGAGTCAGCACCCTTTTGGAAAATTTCCCAGCAACAGAAAGTTGGTTTCAACTCATGCCTCTATCAGAACATTGACTACTTTGTGGGTCTGATGATTTTCATTGCTCACTGCGCTAAAAATTTTTGTAACTTTATAGCTCTCTATGATTCGTCTCAGCATACTGCTTGTTACATAGTGGGGTTGCAATTAATTTCTCCCATTTAATTACATCAAATTGTTTTTTAACCTAGAATAAGCACAAGGCCAGAGGGATAGCTAAATAGAGTTGTAGAAATCATAAAGCTTAGGTGAGGGACATATGAGATGGGAAGGGATACATATCCAAAAATTGCAAGACGGACTAAACATGCAGACAGTTATGAGTAAGCTTTAGCTAGCAACACCGGGCAACTTAATGCAGTAGCCTGAGAGATGTGGCTGAATTCAGGACAGAATTTAGCATCCTGAGGCATGGCCATAAGAAAGACCAAATTCTTAAACATCTCAGAATGAGAAGTAAACAAAGATTAGAGGCCATGTGTGGAGATCAAATGGTACCTGAGATTTTCTAATTATTCTTACTGTTTTGAGAAACGGCTGCAATATATTATGGCTTTTCCACACAATTGACTTTAATAAAACCCAGAATCCTTGTTTAATAACAACAGCAACATTTATACTGAAAAGTAATGGATACTCATTCAATAACTTAAAACTGTGAAAGAAATATAAAGGAAAATTGACTAGCTCACTGCAGTGTAGCTTCTTTTTCTGTCTTCCCTCTAGTGTAAGACACCTGGATTATATCTTTCTCTAATTTTCTACTTGATCATGTTAATAAATAGGAATATATTATATATGTAGTTTTATTGTTATTTATTTTTTCTCTAAATAAGATCTTGTATTCTGCATTATTCTACAATATGATTTTCTCAATGGACAGCAAATTATGGATAGTTCTTCAGAGCTAAATATATTCACATTATTATTTTAATAATTCATAAGTTTTAAAACCATCTCCCTCCAGCTGAAACTTCAGATTTCTTTTGCCTCTAAAATAATCAATAATTATTATTTTCATATAGCTATCATTATACACAGGTGCTTAATTTTCCATTTTATTTTCTCCCCCAGGACACTAACATGCTTTTTTGATTGCTCTTTCGCAGTATCTTCTGGTCCCTCTACCTTTTGAATTTTGAAACCCTACAGGTTTCAATCATCAGTCCTTCCTTTTTTTTTTTTTTTTTTTTTTGCGGTACGCGGGCCTCTCACTGTTGGGGCCTCTCCCGTTGCGGAGCACAGGCTCCGGACACGCAGGCTTAGCGGCCATGGCTCACGGGCCTAGCCGCTCTGCAGCATGTGGGATCTTCCCGGACCGGGGCACGAACCCATGTCCCCTGCATTGGCAGGCGGACTCTCAACCACTGCGCCACCAGGGAAGCCCTCTCTTTCCTTTTTAAATGTGGGTCTTGCATATTGTCTATTGTCATGTTTTCTGCTGACTGTCTGCTTTTCCCCAGTGGAATGAATGTAGGCATTACCTGGGCAGGGATCTCAGCCTGGTTGTTCAGTGATGGATTTAAGTACAGAGTACAATGACTAGCACATGGTGGACATTTCAAAAAATGTTTGTAGGATGAATAAACTCCTCAAAGTGATTGATAGATCGAATGAGACTCTTACATTTTATTGTCAGATGAATTTTCCAAAGGACTGGAACAACTCACACTTCCATTATCTTTCTTTGCCCTCCTTTCTTAGTGCAATTACTGCTTTCTTAACGAGGAAAAGGGGTTAAAATGAACAGTGATGGCCAAATTTAAATGGGGATAAAATCACAGCACACTGGAATGTGTGGGCAGTGGTTTGGGTCAATATTTTTATGGAATTATAATAATGTTTAGTATTCTGTGAGGTTTGTTTTCTTTAAAACCAGCTGCCAGAGCCACCCCTTTCTCAACTAGACCTTGACTGGGATATAAAAGAAGACATGAACTCTGACAGATAATAGGTACTCCTGTGCCTTATATATATATCTCCCTTCAATTCTAATCAGTTGGTCACTTTTTGAGGCTTCCCAGAAATTAATAGCGAAATTCTCAACCACTGAATGCCTCCTGCACTGCCCAAATATTTGGCGCGCCTGAATGGGGCTCTCTGAAGTAAAGCTGGTGCCTACGGAATTAAAACAACCTCAGACTTTATAGAGGTATTTTGTAGTTTTCCATCTTGTGTGTTAATAGCCCTAAGCTGTGATTCAGGGGTTATAATAGTTAAAAATGTGTTCCTTTCTGCTCCTTTTCCCTTCCTCCTTTTCATTCATTTGTTTCCTTTTCTAAGAATACCAATAAAGCAGTTAAAAGCTAGAAACTAAAATTCAACAAGTGGCCTTTGCATGTTTGCAGAGACCTTGGATGTTTCTAGTTAAACAAATGCAAACCTTGTTTTCTTACCCTCATCTAATTTCTTAACCTTTTAATTGATTAACATTAGCTTTGTGGTTGAACACAATGCTTTACTGCTACTGTTTTTAACATACCTTTTTTACGTATTGATGCATAATTAAAACTGATGGTTATGTATTCCTTTTTTTGCATGAAGAGGCTGATGTGTTAATTACCAATAGGCTGTTACTCTTCATGTGTTTTTTCTTCGCATCAATTGGCGCAGTGGTTGAGTCCGCCTGCCAATGCAGGGGACGCGGGTTCATGCCCCAGTCCGGGAGGATCCCACGTGCCGCGGAGCGGCTGGGCCCGTGAGCCATGGCCGCTGAGCCTGCGCGTCCGGAGCCTGTGCTCCACCATGGGAGAGGCCGCAGCAGTGAGAGGCCCACGTACCGCAAAAAAAAAGAAAAAAAAGAAGAGTTCAATTGGATTTTGTTTTATCTGCTTATAGTTTAAAACATAACACATTCTGGAATGAGAGATGCATAATAAGTTTTAATGGCATGTCTTTCCTATGATCCTTACATAGGTCACACATTGCTATATAATATTTCTGACTGTTTCTACTGGAATTATTATTGTAAATAGAAGTTTCCTACTCATAAAAATGCATAAATTATGTAGTCAAAAATATCACAATTTTAAGTTAGTGAACTATCTTTATAATATAGCTTGAACTCCTAACTAAAAGCAACTTTCAAAATTAATTGCTCTGACACCATCTTCTTAACCTTTTAAAGTTATTCTTCCCCAAAGGATAGGATATTATCTCAGTGAGGAATTCTGCATTAGAGTAAAAGCTATAAATTTTTAGGTCCCGATCCTAATGTGGTCAAGGGTGAATAAATAGTCTTCTGAGGGGAACTCATGTGTGTCACATTAACTTTCTAAGTGCTGTGGGTTACTCCTTAACACTTAGGAAGAGATAATTTATTAAAAGAATGTCAGAGAAGTGTTAATTTTGCTTCACTTGGGTGACTATGTTTTCTTTCTGCATTCTCCACCCTTTTTCTGTTCTTTAAAGAACAATTAATTAACCCTATGTTTTTATGTGATCAGATACACAAGGATTTTTTACTCTTGCTTTAGGACAGTAAAATAGCTTTCCTTTAGCATAAAAATATCACTCACTTTGCAAAATCTCATGACTCTAAAAGTATATTCCCACCACTGTGTGTTATGATAACACCCTGCTACTATTCTCTTTGTAGTATTTCTGAACTATATATGATGAAAATCAACTTTATCCTCCAAATATTTTTATATATTTAATGTAAAAAAGATAGAAATCTCTCAAATCGTCTAGTAGCTAGCTAAATTTACAATGTAATATTTTACTAGTTACTAAGTCAGTACTGCGTTTATATCCAGAGCATTCCTACTTTACATACTAGACTCCTGGTCTCTTTCATTTGATATCTCATTGCTGCCCACCCTCGAAGATAGCACATTTCTAGTCTGATTATCTGTATAACCTGATTATCTGTATCTAAAAGTTTTCTCTCCATGTCTTAAGATTTCTACCTCTACTGCACTCATTACTTCTCATCCATTTCATTCATGTATTCATTCATTCACTCACACATTCATCATATTTTGCCTTATAAAACCTAATACAAAACATGTGTTCTTCCAGAATCTTAAAATCTACTTGTTAAGGAAAGCAAGACAGTGTAGCCAGTGGTTCCCCCAACCTCTGTTGCAGAGTGCATGTTGTAAATAGAGCTAAAGATTTGAAAATAGGTCCAATGGAAAAGAGGTAATCCTGAGGGTGGATCACTGAGAGGGTGGGACGAATTGGGAGATTAGGAATGACATAGATACACTACCATGCATAAAACAGAGTCTGTCATGCAGAGTGAGGTAAGTCAGAAAGAGAAAAACAAATACCGTATGTTAACACATATGTATGGAATCTAAAAAAAAAAAAAAAGTTTCTGAAGAACTTAGGGGAAGCACAGGAATAAAGACACAGACGTAGAGAATGGACTTGAGGACACGGGGAGGGGGAAGGGTAAGCTGGGACAAAGTGAGAGAGTGGCATGGACATATATACACTACCAAACGTAAAATAGATAGCTAGTGGGAAGCAGCCGCATAGCACAGGGAGATCAGCTTGGTGATTTGTGACCACCTAGAGGGGTGGGGTAGGGAGGGTGGGAGGGAGACACAAGAGGAAGAGGATAGGGGACATATGTATGCATATAACTGATTCACTTTGTTATAAAGCAGAAACTAACACAACATGGTAAAGCAATTATACTCCAATAAAGATGTTAAAAGAAGAAAGCTAGTGGGGACACACTATAAAGCACAGGAAGCTCAGCTCGGTGCTCAGTGATGACCTGACCTAGATGAGTAGGATGGGGGTTGGAAGGAAGGAGGTCCAAGAGGGAGGAGATATATGTATACATATAGCTGACTCACTTTATTGTACAGAAGAAACTAACACAACATTTGGAGTAAAGCACTTATACTCCAAAAAAAAATTTTTAATTAAAAAAAATCATATGAACTATTAATTAATTGACCTACTGCTACTGTGCTGGGTTTCCACTAGTGTTACATGGTAACTCTCATTTCAAGATTCCAGCAGGCCAGATGAGAGATTTTTAAAAATCCATTAATAAAGTGATCATCTACCTTAGTAAAACCCCTAAGCTGAGTATTATCAACAACTTATGTAATCCAAATACATAGTTATAATATTTTGACATAACTTTGACTGTGTTGTACAGTAATAAATACTGGTTAAATACAGTTCACTGATTGTATTGCACATTTATTTTCTAATTAGACATAACTTCTGAAACATGCTAAATTATATGTTAATTCTCAAAACTTTATAAATGTGAAGTCAGATTCAAGTTTTAGAATCTAAAGCCATAAAGCTACTGACATTTATCTTTTATTTGAATTATTTAGCATAATCAGTATAAAGCACAAAGCATATAATTTTTTAACAGATGCTTTAGACTGACAACTTTACTACTTCTTTTACATATTTCTGTTTCTGGTTTACATCCATACGGTTATTTAAAAAAAAATATGTATAGTTAACTCTTTGTAATGTGAACCTTTAATCCAAGACTAAATAATTTCAAATTTACCTCGCTAAAAATATAAGAGTATGTGAATATATCCTGAGGAAAGGAGTTAATTGTCACCATTGTTTTGTCTTTCAAAAATTAGTTTTTAGAAGGCTTAACCCTTGCCCTCAAGTGTTTTTAATTAATTATATTTATAATATATAGATTTATAATTTATATACAGCATAGCAATAGCTATTAAAGCAATCTCACCTTTTGTTAATTTAATAACACGAAAGTTCCAGAAAAGGTTTTAGAAACATTTGTTCAATGAATTTGTTGCTTTACTTGGCTGTGCTTTGGTCACGCATAGAGGCAAAGTTAAAAAATGTGAAACAGACTGCTCTATCGATGTTGTGTAGACGTCTGCTGCATAAATGATAAATCTTTTCTTGTAGGTGCTAAAATGATGTGTCAAGAGACATAAATAAATGAATAAATTCACTTTCATACATGCATGCAACTGTCTCTATGCAACTCATTTTACTGCTTCTTTTAGTAGTTAATTTACTAATGAAGTGTGAATCTTTGAAAGCTGTGTTTTTCATATTTTGTTAATGTATTTTTACTCCTTTTTACAAAAACTCCAAAAAAGCAGTTTTGAAATGATTTCATTGGTTGAATCTAGCTGAGTGATTCCCATCAGAATTTTGTCCCCGATTATGTCCTATGTGTTTTCAAGAAATAAGTTAAACTTTTCCTGATGTACTATTATTTATGTTTCAGATGCCTTCATTTTCCCATAAGAATAGTTCTTTCCTTATATTGTCTTTTTCTATATTTTATATTTATCTATTTGTAGCTGCATTGGGTCTTTAAAAAATTTTTTTTAACATGTTTATTG
Organism: Phocoena phocoena; assembly: GCF_963924675.1. NCBI lineage: Eukaryota > Metazoa > Chordata > Mammalia > Artiodactyla > Phocoenidae > Phocoena > Phocoena phocoena. The sequence continues at coordinate 16,675,362 of NC_089221.1, read as the reverse complement.
GAGTATAATTGCTTTACAATGTTGTGTTAGTTTCTGCTGTATAACAAAGTGAATCAGCTATATGTATACATATATCCCCATATCCCCTCCCTCTTGTGTCTCCCTCTCACCCTCCCTATCCCACCCCTCTAGGTGGTCACAAAGCACCAAGCTGATCTCCTTGTGCTATGAGACTGCTTCCCACTAGCTATATATTTTACATTTGGTAGTGTATATATGTCAGTGGTACTCTCTCACTTTGTCCCAGCTTACCCTTCCCCTCCTGGTGTCCTCAAGTCCATTCTCTAGGTCTGTGTGTTTATTCCTGTCCTGCCCCTAGGTTCATCAGAACCATTTGTTTTTTTTTTTTTTTTTAGATTCCATATGTAAGTGTTAGCATTTGGTATTTGTTTTTCTCTTTCTGACTTACTTCACTCTGTGTGACAGACTCTAGGTCCATCCACCTCACTGCAAATAACTCAATTTCATTTCTTTTTATGGCTGAGTAATATTCCATTATGTATATATGTGCCACATCTTCTTTATCCATTCATCTGTCAATGGATACTTAGGTTGCTTCCATGTCCTGGCTATTGTAAATAGTGCTGCAATGAACATTTTGGTATATGTCTCTTTTTGAATTATGGGTTTCTTAGGGTATATGCCCAGTAGTGGGATTGCTGGGTCATATGGTAGTTCTATTTTTAGTTTTTTTTTTTTTTTGTGGTACATGGGCCTCTCACTGTTGTGGCCTCTCCCGTTGCGGAGCACAGGCTCTGGACGTGCAGGCTCAGCGGCCATGGCTCACGGGCCCAGCCACTCTGTGTCATGTGGGATCTTCCCAGACCGGGGCACAAACCCGTGTCCCCTGCGTCAGCAGGCGGACTCTCAACCACTGAGCCACCAGGGAAGCCCTATTTTTAGTTTTTTAAGGAACCTCCGTACTGTTCTCCATAGTGGTTGTATCAGTTTACATTCCCACCAACAGTGCAGGAAGCTTCCCTTTTCACCACACCCTTTCCAGCATTTATTGTTTGTAGCTTTTTGATAATGGCCATTCATTTCCGATGCAGGCTTTCTCTAGTTTTGCCAAGCGGGGACTATTCTTCACTGAAGTGTGTGGGCTTCTCATTGCGGTGGCTTCTCTTGCTGTGGAGCATGGGCTCTAGGGTGCGTGGGCTTCAGTAGTTGTGGCATGCGGGCTCAGTAGTTGTGGCATGTGGGCTCAGTAGTTGTGGCTCACGAGCTTAGTTGCTCTGGGACATGTGGGATCTTCCCAGACCAGGGGTTGAACCCCTGTCCCCTGCCTTGACAGGCGGGTTCTTAACCACTGTGCCACCAGGGAAATCCCTATATTTTATCTTTTAAAAAATATCTTCTAAAATTTCAGAGACTTTAACATAAACCTTGAAAATTTTCACTTTACTGTGGCTAGAAACCAAAATGCTATGTGAACAAGGTTATATATTTTCAATGTTTGCAAGGGTCAGAAATGTGCAAAAAGTGAGTAGTTGAGGTTATGTGACCAAAAAGGTTTCATATGAAGGATAACTTCAGATCTCTTGGGAGAAACCATTCTTCAATATGCGTTTGCAATTTAAGAAAATACTGAGGTCGTTCTTAGCTAGAAATATAGCAGTAGTATTCATGGAAATATTTAACTGAACTTTGATGTTATAAGTTATAGTAAGATATTAAGTGTGAACCATATGCAATTTAAAAGCATTTGTTAATATATAAATGATAAAAAGAGGCTTATAATTATCTTACCATTATTTATCTTTCTTGTTGAAATCCTCTGCTGAAATATTACTCTATAATGTCTCTTCAAAGAATATTTGATCATTTTAATATAATAAGTGAGATTTTTTAGTGTATCTCAATTAATTAAAAATTAGGGCCTACTTATTGATTAAATCTATTACTGTTATTTAAATTTTGAGTTAAAGTTTCATAAATTTTCAAGAAAGAAAATATTCTACCACAAGTTTTTTTTTAATTCTAAATGTAAACAATTAATGTAGAAAATATTTATTTTTCCAAATTATAAAATTAATGTTTCTGTGACAAATAAGTGCCTCTTTTGTGGAATTTTTATTTCTTTTTTTTTTTTTTTTTGTGGTACACAGTCCTCTCACTGTTGTGGCCTCTCTCATTGTGGAGCACAGGGTTCGGACACTCAGGCTCAGCGGCCATGGCTCACGGGCCCAGCCACTCCGTGGCATGTGGGATCTTCCCGGACCGGGGCATGAACCCATGTCCCCTGCATCAGCAGGTGGACTCTCAACCACTGCACCACCAGGGAAGCCATTTTGTGGAATTTTTAATAAATAATTTGAATGTCAATTTGTCCTACAATATTTTTTTTCTAATTTTAATGTTGGAATAGAATGACAAGCTATTAATTTAAAAAAAAATTCCTACAAGTATGGGAGGCAACAGTGATTTACTAGTAGTTTCTTTTTCTAGTTCTATTCTATGATGTAGGTAGTAAAGTGTGGATTTAGTAGAATGACCTCAAGAGCTATTGTTTTTCTTTTAATAATTATTGCTTTTTAATTGTTCTTACATCAATAATTGGATCTTAAACAGATCATAATAAAAATATCCACATTAATACCAAATGGAGAAAAACTGCAGACCAATAGATGATTGTAGCAACACATGGGACACTGTAGAGAGAAGAAAAGTTATAGTCAAAACTAAGTATTAAATTATAGATAGGTAGTTTTCAGAGAACACAATGTGAAGTTGGAGTATAATTTCGTGTTAAATTATTCCATCTTTATTTACAGCTGCACTCCAATTCTGACAAAGGTGATGGGTCTGTGAAGTACATCCTTACTGGAGAAGGTGCTGGGACTATATTTATCATTGATGATACCACGGGTGACATCCACTCAACAAAAAGTCTAGACAGAGAGCAGAAGACCCACTATGTGCTTCATGCTCAGGCTATTGACAGACGAACAAACAAGCCCCTTGAACCTGAATCTGAGTTTATCATCAAAGTGCAAGACATCAATGACAATGCTCCAAAGTTCACAGATGGACCATATATCGTAACTGTGCCTGAAATGTCAGATATGGGTAAGAGAAATCATTTTTATATTTTGGCATTTAATATATTTTTGGTGATCCAAAAAGCATCTTTTGAAGACCAGTTTTTAAATTTTTGGGGGGTAGTGAAGAAATCTGAAGAAGTTCCAAAATATTTTCATAATTTCCTATGGCCTAAAGTGTTAAAGAATATTTGGCCTAGCTATTCTAATATTTATTAAAACAAATTTCTGAATCTGTAAGTTTAAGAAACAGCTTGATCTCAAGGAAAAACAACCATACATGAGAAAACACTTGCAATTCTTGCTTAACTGGCATAATTATTTGACCATACCAACACATTCAATGACAATTTGTATAGATACAGATAATATAATGTTGTAAATCTATGTCCTTTATACTTGCAGGTTATGATCAAATTATAATAGTATTAATAGTACAAGCAATAGCTACATTAATCAATAAGCTTTGCAGATATCCTAAGCATTTACATCTCTTATTTATTTTAAAATGTATGACCACCCTGTGAAATATTTTGAATACCACTTTAAAGCTGTGCAAAGTGGTGTACAGTATGTAAGTAACTTTCCCAAATTCTTTCCCAAATTGCTAGAAGAAATTGACTCTAGGCTCTCCTGAATGCAGAGCCTACACTGCGTTTGATAAGTCGTGATTGAGGTCTCCAGTCTTCTGATCATCAGGGGTTCTCCCACCACCCACAGATTTCCATGGTTTAGCTATTTTAGTTTATTTTTATCTCAGATGATAAATTTCCTAAATATAATTAAAATAAAGTTCAGCTGTGATAATATTTTTATTACCTCTGTGAGGCTCTCAGTTTGGATTTAGAATGTATATTTTGAATAAAGGTTTTACATATTTAAGTTTCCTGTATATGTATGGGTTTTAAATTAGGTATTATGGTCACGAATCAAATCACTCTGTGTAATTGGAGATATATATATATATATATATATATATATATATTTTTTTTTTTTTTTATTTGAAATTTTTTCCAGTTTTATTGAGATATAATTGGCATACAGCACTGTATGAGTTTAAGGTGAACAGCATGATGGCTTAACTTACATATATTGTGAAGTGATTACCACAATATGTTTTCTTAACATCCTTTATCTCGTATACATAAGGTTTTTTAATTTTTAATTTTCAAGATTGCAGTTTATTTATTTTTTTTTTCATTTTAGCTCTCCTGAGATTGACAGATAGCTTCTGAAGCCGTTGGGGAAGCAAGTTAGAAAGAGAGACTAAGTTCTCCCTCTTAACCAGAATCTCAGGGGAGAAAGCCATTGCTAATCTGGCTCCCCAGGGACCAGAGTAGAATACAGGGTCCAGACTCAGAGAGCCTGTGGAACGGCCCAGAAGACACTCATGCTCATTGGTCTCTTAGGAAAGTTGAACAGCTCAACACCATTATTCCTGGCAGGTGAGAGTTTGTGTGAAAACTCCAGAACAGACTTCCTCCTAGCACCTTGTCAAGGGACTGACAGCCCATCTGCCAGTCCTCTTCTCCTATAAAAGCGAAGAGCTCTATGACTCCGCCACTTGTGAGAATGTCACTGGTAAGGTACTGCCAGAGGCCAAGTAAGAACTCCAGGGAGTGCAAAGGAAATGACGGTCACCAGGGCAGACAAAGCACCATAGAGAGAAAAACGGGCACAGCAGTCATTACCAAGAAAGAGTATTGAACTGTAGATAATCAGAGCACTAGTGTGTTAAGGACACTGCAGAGAGATTTCTGTAACTCAAAGCCATGTTTTCTATAAACAAGTTAACAACAAAAAAATCAATGTATGCATTGAGGCATGAAGGGTCACTGATAAGACACAAATTATTTTTCTGGAACTTAAGAACATCCTAGACTGGAAGAAGGAGCTAAAAATCAGAGGGCAAAAATACAACTATATGGCAATTGTGAGAAATAGATGAGACTTAGAGTATATGTTAATTAGACCTAGAATGTGAATAACACATGTTCCCAGAGAGCAGGAAACAGCAGATGAAGGAGAGGAGCAATAACACTTTTTCCTGGAGGTGAGGAATATACAGAATTCACAAATTTAATAGACTTTCTGAGTTCCTGGAAAGGGTAATAGAATAAGAATCAAACCTAGGCTTTAGGAACTTTGCCAGGATTCACCTAAGGATACAGAGAAAATTTTTACAAACTTTCAGATATTTAAAAATTACCTATTAGGAAAAAATACTTTCACATCATATTTATCACTTGAAATATTGGAAAGTGGTTAACAATTGAATACCCTTGTCAGCCTACAGAGTAAAGACTGAAACCCCAAATCCTTCATTCAGGCAAAACATGATTCATCTGTTAGCATGAAAGAAATATGTGGAGAAGGATCCAGAAAGTATATCATCCTCCCACCTTATCTAGAAAAATATTTAGGAAAACAGTTGACATTGAAAATAGTTGAAATGAATCAGAACAGAGATTGAAAAGCCAAGGAAAATGACAAGGGGAGGAAAAAAGTTATCAGAAATGTATCCTGAAATATATACGTGTGAAAGCTAAGTGGGTACATGTGAGCCTGTTAAAGAATGCTGGACATTTAGGAATCATGATGTCTAAAGGAATCATTGCAGCAAAGGCTGGAGGACTTAGGAACAAGCCAAGACATGTCAGTCCTCATCTAGGACTTGGAGAGAAAGGTAGGAATGGGAGGGAAATACTAGTGAAGCTGACCCTTGAACTACACGGGTGTGAACTGCATGGGTCCACTTATAGGAACCTCCTACACAAAGGCCAACTGTAATAGGTTATCCATGGATTTTTGACTGCACAGGGGGTTGATACCCCTAACCCCCAAGTTGTTCAAGGGTCAACTGTATTCTTAAGTAATTTTATGGAGACAAGTATGGTTGAAGGAAAAATATTTAATGCCTGAAAGTAGTGGAGAAAAGGGACAAAGCAGAGTAGGCTTTCAGTTTCTTTTGTACCACAGTTCCACGCATGATTTCTGGTGAAAGAGTATGGCAAGCTTTAGGCTGAATATTGGAAATCATATTGTGTGTGTGTGTGTGTGGAAAAACAAATACATAAAAATCATTATAATAACATCTAATGCACATTGTAATATGAACATATGGAAGGTGATATAAAAGTTAGTGGAGTGAGAAACTCACTTTACACTGTGGCCTTAAGAATGAGTGGTATTTGCACTGCCTCTAATTTTAGAAATCAAACAAACAAACAAGAACAACAACAAAAAACTAGTAATGTGGTGCAGGACAGAACAGCAAACCATGGCAGTGGAGACAAATGCAGCCTGCTGTCTGTTTTTGTAAACAAAGTTTTACCAGAACAAAGCCATACCCATTCATTTACATATTGCTGTGGTAGTTGGGCTTTGCAGTAGCAGAGTTGAGTTTGCAGCCAACACTATGGCTCACAAAGCCTAAAATGTTTACTATGTTGCCTTTTACAGTAAAAGTTTTCCAACCTTTATTGTAAGGGATTTTAGAGAATGACCCTCTAATACTCTTGATAGACAGTCATCTGCTGATCCAGGGCAGTTAGTGTTCTGACAGCCCAGCTGACTATATACACATATACAAAAATATGGCATTTGTCACAAACAGTAAGATCATGCTTCTTCTTCCCTTTAGGTAAATGCTGTTAGTTATCCAATATTCAGCTTCCCCTTCCCTATTATTAAGAGAACTCAGTTTTGATCAGGGTGACACTGTGCAGAATTAAATATTCACCTCCTACCATACATTTTCATCTAAGAATGACCATGTGATGTAATTCTAGATGGTAGGATGTTAAGCAGAGGCAATTAGGTGGAACTTCCAGGAAAGATATAAGTTTCCTGCCAAAAAAATCACACCTGGCCTGCATATTTCACCCATCACCATTTTCCTTTCAGTTGTTGCCTAAAGCAGATGTGGTACAGAAATGTAGCAGCCACTTGCAACCATAAAGATGAAAGCCTGTTGCTTAGTGCAGAAAGATAAAAGGGCCCGGAAGAATGATCCATTACAGAACTGATGCTCCTGGTCTGGTCTGTGAATCCCAAGAGCCTTCTTGAGAAAGTAAATCTCATCTTTTTAATCTATCGAGTTGGATTTCAGATACATGCAGCTGCACTGAATTTGAATTGATAGCTGGACAAATTCTAGGTTTCAGCATGAACCCGATAACCAAAGAATTGAACCTAATACTGAATCCAAAGGAGTGGCGAGTAAGGTTTTAGCATCAGAAAAGAAACAGTGATGCCAGTTTCTATTAAGTGTCTTGATTTGGGAATGATACAGAAAATCATCCCTCCTTTCCATTTCTACTATGCAATTGTGACGCTAGATGATTTTGCTATGGCACCAATATTTCTTTCTGCATGTGGTGAAGCTAACAGTTGATTTCAGATATCTAAATCATGTTTCCTATCAACTGTAGAATCAATTGGATCCATAGAAGTTCTGATGAGTGGATAAAATGACTACAATCAAATAAACATGGGGAAATTACGTTAGCAGGAGATTCTTAGGAAAAATAAACACATGTTAATTATACAAAAAAATCTCAAATTTCACTAGTAATTTAAGAAACCACGAAGGGGAAGGAGATAGCAATGTTCACCTACCAAGTATGCAAATGTGATAATTCACAAAATTGTTAATGTACAGAACAGTTAGCAGAAAGGTTGATTTTCATAGTTTTTTGGAGGGTAATTTGGCAATGTCTATCAAAATTTTTAAAAGAACATATATTTATTGTAGAAAGTTATTTTACAGATATACTGACATGGATAAGCAAAGATATAAAAGGAAGGTTGCCCATTGTAGTATTGTTCACAATAGTGAAAAATAGAAAACACACTTAAAGTACACTAATAAAGAAATTCTCAAATGAATGATTCTTCATATACTGATACCCTAGGCAGCCTTAAAATGAATGAATTTCAACTGTGTATGCTGACATTCAAAGATCCAGAGTATTTTAGTGAGAAAAAAGTTTTCAGAAATCCATGTGGAATAGAACCTACTTTATTTTAAAAAACGAATACGAGTTACAGAATATGCATACTCATACATAAGAAATATCTGAAGGAGACCCACACACACAGGTAAAAGTGATTACCTCTACAAAGAGTGTTGCATGTTTATTTGGTATGAGAGAAGTACATTATTCTTTATTAAAATAATATATACATGTTATTTATAAAATGATAATGAAAAGTAAAATGCAGATTTGTGAAAATAGACATTAATAATATTTACATTTAAAACTATACCAGTTCCCAATACTAATAATAGCTAACAATAGTGTGATAGGTGACAACAAAATTTTCCCAACCAAAGGTGACTGATAAGATCATTGTTTTTATCATATATACATTAATTGAGTTTTGAATCATCCAGTCATTAAAAAAAAAACTGTATCCTTTAATCTCTCCAATTATTTCTGGAAAGAAGGAGAGAGAGAGTAAAGGCATTTAGTGTCCTAATAAATGTGATAGTGGGTAGTAATAAAACGGTAAATAAAACAAGGCCCCTAAATTTGAGCAGGCTGCAGACATGTAAACAGAACATTTCAATATGGTGTTTGATATGCAAAAAAATAGAGGGCCCATACAGTTGGACTGGGAGCCCTGCTTGCAGACTAGAGAAGACATCCTCTGAATCTTATATAATGTATGGGGCTTTTTCAGTTAGACAAGGAGAAAAAAGTGCATTTTACATAGAGGACACATGATAAAAAACACTCCTCTCTCTTCCCTGTGGGGTTGTATAGTTCAGAGTGTGTATGTGTGTCGCGCACCTGCTTATGTGATTAAGGGGACAGAAGCAGGATCATCATGCAAATGATGGATTCCCTGTAGAGCTTTGCAAAATGTGATGTGAGAATACAGAGGGGGCAAGAGAAGACAGCACCAGGGACCTCTTATGTGTGCACGATTTTATCAGATGACTGTTTCTTGTATATCCATTGCTAAGAAATGGTCGTGGAGCCCTCCAAGTAGTTGCTGGGTGTTATATTGCCAGTGAGAAAAGCATAATGTGGTATTATATTTCTGTCAGTGAGTAATAGCAAGCAGACAAAGTCTGTGGCATTCTGGATGTTTTCAAAAAGAAAGATGCAAAATAAACTGAAGTGGTTTTTGATGCATGTTTTAAAATAAGATTTTTCTTTATCTCTTAGATTTACATACGCCATGTAATTACAGCTAATATCTAGGGAATCATATCCCCCTAGAAGAATTTTGCAACCTTTCCACTATTGACATCTGGGACTGGATGATTCTTTGCTATGGGGCTATCCTGTGCATTATAGGATGTTCAGCAGCATCCCTGGTCTCTCTACTCATTAGATTTCAATAGCATCCCTCCCACCGCTGCCATATCGTGATATCTTCAGACATTGCCCAAAGATATCTGGAGGCCAAAATTGCTCTCAGTTGAGAATCACTGCCCTAAGAAATATGCAAAATAAAAGAATGAAAAGATTTCAAAATAGAGGGCTTCCCTGGTGGCGCAATGGTTGAGAGACCGCCTGCCGATACAGGGGACATGGGTCTGTGCCCCGGTCCGGGAGGATCCCGCATGCGGCGGAGCGGCTGGGCCCGTGAGCCATGGCCGCTGAGCCTGCGCGTCCGGAGCCTGTGCTCTGTAACGCGAGAGGCTACAATAGTGAGAGACCTGCGTACCGCAAAAAAAAAAAAAAAAAAAATTCAAAATAGAAACATGAATGAGAGAAAAGATATTTGTTAAATTTCGAGTCACTTCTGAAGAGAATCCCATAGTGTTGAAATGCTCATGCCATATATTTTGTGACCAAAACCAATTCTATCTGCCCAGGTAAGCAATTTTCATGTTTAAGTATGTTACCATATTTAAATGGATACCATTATGAAAACAGTGAGGAAAACCATTGAATAAAGTTAGCATATTTGTGCTCACAGAAAGAAGAGTAACAGTGTGGCTACACGAGAGTCATCGTGGTGCTCGTTTAAATCTGCCTGTTTTTGTAGCACTGATTTAGAAAAGGACCATTTGAATTATGATGGGTGTCTAGTAAGCTATTGGCTGTCACATTGCTTTTTTAAAAACTTATCTAAAAATGTGATTGCCTTCAACAAAGTGAACATATGTGGACAGAATGACATTATAATATTCTGGAGGGCAAATGTAACCTGATAGGACTGTAAAGAGACTGGTACATATTTTATCAATACACACTTAACATTTTTTTTTTTTCTTTTTTTCTCTGATATGTGGTTTATTATCATTCCAATCTTGATGACTTTACCACCTCTTACCGATTATTCTATAGAAGTACTTCTTTAATTTGATTTTCTGTAATTTTATTAAAAGTCTGTGTTTTTCAAAGAGGGCATTAACCATGAGATGAAATTATTCCCTTTTTGGAGTCAGTGTTCGGGTGCATGTGTGGCTTTTTGAAAATGAAGATAGAATGAATAAAATCTTATTTGTAAATAGCATTGCCATTCTCAGATGGAAAGGGAACAATTGTCTTAAGACCTTTAGTGATATTATAATAATATATATTATTATCATTAAAAAAGCTAGCAAATGTTTATTTTTAATTGTGTGTATTGGTAAACCTCTTTTTAAAAAAATAATAGTTTTGTCTCTTCTATTTGTGTGTAAGTATACCCACATTTCTTCAATTCTAGCATTGCTTTTGCCTGGAATCAGAAGTACAAATTTAAATTTGGTTGCATTTCAATCACCTTAACTTTTCAAAAAATTGCTTTATATATGGAAATTGTTTCAAAGAAAACCATGCCAGATCACAGTCTAATTTGCTTGAAAATAAATTTCACATCTTGTTTTTCATGGAAACATATTTATAAGGAAATATATAAATCTCTACCTATTCTCTTCTATATGTTAATAAAATATACCAATAATTAAACATTATTTAAAATCATTTTTTAAATTGTAAGAGATTATAGGAATAATGTTTTTCAATTAATTGGAGAGAGAACAGAATATACTTTATGAAAATTATGAATATATAATTTATGAACTCTAATTTCAGTGGAGTACTAAAATTTAATTTGGCATGTAAGGAGAAGATACAAGGTTTTACTCGATGACCCTTAAATTCTGCAAGGTTCTTTGTCTTTGGAGATGTATTAAAACATCCCCAATCTTTTTCATGTTTTCTTTGTTCCCTTCCAAGCTCTAAACCCCAGACCTGTTTCCATTTGCAGCTGTGTTCTTTGTTGCAAAGCAGCAACAAGAGACACCAGCTGTGCTTATTTTATTGTGCTGCTTGTTGGGGGAACTAATTTAATTCTTCCCAAACATCTTGGGAGCTTCACCTGGATATCTTCCAGGATTCTAGTAGCCATTTTATAATTATTACCCTGGGGCATAACTTCAGAATGAGATAATTTCAGTAAAGTGAAGCTGACACTGCAATTCTACATGGTAGATTAGAGTGCATATGAAGAATCATATAGAGCAAGTGGTGAATCATACATTGGACAAAATTTTCTAAGATCCATAAGTTTTTTCTTCTTAACTTCCTTCTCGTAACTTTTCTTCTGTATCAGTTAGCTTTTGTTTTGTAACAAACCAAGCCACAGTTTACTGGCTCAAAATATCATTCATTATACATGAACCATCAGAAAGGGAAATTAAGAAAACAATCCTGTTTACAATAGCATCAAAAAGAATAAACTACTTACGAATAAATTTAACAGAGGAAGTGAAAGATCTGTACACTGAAAACTATAAGACACTGAGGAAAGAAATTGAAGGAGAAGGAATAAATGGAAAGATAGTCTGTGTTCATGGATTGGAAGAATATTGTTAAGATGTCCATACTACCTAAGGTAATCTACAGATTTAATACAATCCCTATGAAAATCACAATGGTGTCATCCACATAAATAGAACAAACAATCCTAAAATTTGTATGGATCCTCAAAAGACCCCAAGGAGCCACAGCAATCATGAGAAAGAATAAAGCTGGAGGCATCACACTTCCTGATTTCAAACTATATTATAAAGCTGTAGTGATCAAAACAGTGCAGTATAAAACAGATATAGATCAATGGATCAGAATAAAGAGCCCAGAAGTACCCTTGTATATATGGTTAATGAATTGATGACAAAAGAACTAAGAATATATAGTAAGGAAAGTATAGTCTCTTCGATAAATGGGGAAGGGAAAACTGGATAGCTACATGCAAAAGAACTAATCTGGATCCCTTTCTTACACCATACACAAAAATCAACTCAAAATGGATCAAAGACTTGTTGAATGTAACACTTGCAACCGTAGAACTCCTAGAGGAAAACATAGCGGGTAAACTCCTTGACATCAATCTTGGCAACGACTTTTTAAATTTGACACCAAAAGCAGAAATAAACAAGTGGAACTTTAGAAAGTCTCTACACAGCAAAGGAAACCATCAACAAAAAGAAAAGACAACTCATGAAATGGGGGAAATACTTCACATTCATTCTTAAGGCAGCATTTCAAGAGAGTGAGAGCAGAAGCTTCAAGGGTTTTTGAAGAGAAGGCTCAGAAGTTCTGCTACTCTACTTTTGCTGTATTCTATTACTGTACGTCACTTGAAACAATGTTCTGTAAATATTTATTGAATGATAATACGTTAGCCCTTTCCACCTACACTTATGTTTGGAAGAAAGAGTCTGTAAAAATACAGCCTCTTAATTTTTTGAACATCATTGTTTGGAAATCTGGTAAAAAAGTTTTATTGCTCTATGGAGTAATGATTCTTTTTATTTTCTTGTAAATAATTACATTTGTTTTTTTCAAGAAGCACCACAAAACCAATTTATTTTCTCACTTTTATTCAATGATTGATACAATCTACCAGATTGCATTTTATGCTACTTCAGATTCCTTAGTTTCTCCACTTACTTTTTATGAAAGTATACTAGACTTGGAATTCCCCAATAAAACTGGTCAATTCATAATGGAAAGTACTTCACTGGAATAGATAAATTATTTCACCATAAGTTGGGTCCAATTTATAAAAATTAAATCTCCACATTATGTATTTTTTTTTGTTTTTGGCCACACCATGGAACTTGCAGGATCTTAGTTCCCTGACCAGTGATTGAACCCAGGCCCTCTGCAGTGAAAGTGCAGAGTCCTAACAACTGGACTGCCAGGGAATTCCCAAATCTTCATATAATGTTTTAAAAAATATATTGAGAAGTTATTTTCATGTATATGCTCCTCAGTGTAGGAAATGTGAATACAAAGCAAACCAATCAAATCAGTTTTGGCAATTCTAGATACAACTTATGTTCAAGTAAATGTAAAAAAAATATAATGGGTGAAATTTTCATAATGGCTAAAGGAACATTCTGGTGTATAAATTAGCTTTGGAACTTAATACTTCTCTTCATGGAGATAATGTCTTTTTTTTAAAAAAAATACAACAAAAAAATTTTACTACAACTGACCTTAGGGCATCCTGGGCTTATTACAGTGGTCCCCAATCTTTTTGGCACCAGGACTGGTTTCGTGAAAGACAATTTTTCCAGGGACCGGGGTGGGGGGTGGGGTTTCGGGGGGTGGGGGGATGGTTCACATGGTAATGTGAGACACTGTTCAGGCAGTAATGCAAGCAGAAGCAGTTGGCAGCAATGGAGAGCGGCAGATGAAGCTTCATTCTCTCGCCCACTGCTCACCTCCTGCTGTGTGGCCCGGTTCCTAACAGGCAGCAAATCAGTACCTGTCCATGGCCTGGGGGTTGAGGACCCCCAGCTTATATTTTATTGCTCATTACTTTATATTATACATTAATTTGAGCTTATCTGATATTTTACTGATTTGTAGGTCCTTCACATTTTTTAATTATTTTATTTCTGTGTCATATGCACCTAACAAAGTATCACAAATGTAATAGTCAATAAATAAATAGACTCTATATGGAATAAAGACAAAATATACATTTTATAGAGGTGAAGAGCTATTATTCCATGTGATTTTTTTCTGTATACTTATCACATAAATGTATAGATATAAAATTTTCTTATTAAAATCATTCTTAATATTTACACAAATTTACTGACATTTTATATAAATTTATACTAATTATGGCCACTTTTGTTGTTTTTCTCCCTCTCCTCTCCTTTCCGCTCCTCTGCTCTCCTCTTCTCTCCTCTCCTCTTCTTTCCTTTCTTCTTTCTTTCCTTTCTGGAGAAATAGACCAAACCAAAAATCTCATATTAGACACTTGCCATTACTTAATTATCACTGATAATATTAATTAGTCTATGCTATTACCCCTATATTTTAATAAAGGCTCATAAATTGAAATTGCTGTGAAATATTATAAAATGAAAAATATGGGAATTCCCTGGTGGTCCAGTGGTTAGGACTCTGCACTTTTACTGCCGAGGGCCCGGGTTCAGTCCCTGGTTGGGGAACTAAGATCCCACTAGCTATGCCAAAACAAAACGAAACAAAAAAAGCCTTGAGGTAGTATTTCGGTCACTAAGCCTCTCTAAGTCTAGAATCACTGTCCTAAAATGAAGCAGCTATACATTCCCATCATTATATTAAAAAAAAATTTTTTTTAAGTGTGAAAACATTGTATTAGAGCACACGCTCCTGAAATTTCATTCTAAAAGCTCATGTGCAATAAATTCAACCTCACTTTTTTGGGTAGTTTTTGCCATTTTCTAGGAGTCAGGTATAGAGTGAAGGCATAGCAATCAGGTGTGGGGTGAATGTTCTGTGTTCAAGTATACAGAGAAGGCTCAGCATGAGGTATAGGGAAAAGGCCCAGCAAAGAGGACTAGAGTGAATACACAGTGCCCAGCAAACAGGTACAGAGTGAACATACAGAGATCAAGACTAGAGGAAGTCATCATGGCCATGTGTATAATGAAGGCACAGTGCTTAAGTATAAAATAAAAAAACTGCAGTCAGGTATAGCAAGAAGGTATAGTGATGAGGTGTGACAGAAGGCAAAGTGACCAGGTAGAGAGACATGGTACAGTGAGAAAGAGGAATGTCTGTGCCATCATAGATTCCAGCTGCCACGTACCAGATTTCTTTATTCCCTCTGTTTTTCAGGGCTTAGTCCTTGAGGGTCATAATTGCCTGCTGTCTGTCTTGAGAGTCCTCTTGAGGTCCGTTAAGTTTCTCTCAGCTAAATTTCATTTCCCACCTTAGTAAATGGAAAATATTTTCTTGCTCCCACACACTGGTAAGGAGAAAACTCTGTGAAGGTCAGTCTAGATCTTTTATGCTTTCACATGTTAAGTGGCCCCCTTATTATTAAACATTTTATGGTCTTTATGATGCTGGGGTATGTTCTCTTTATATCTACTTTGTTCAGAATTTTTTAAGATAAGGGAGTGTTGAATTTTGTTAAACACTTTTCCGCATCTATTCATGTGACTTTTATTCTTCAGATTGTTAATATGTTGTATCACATTGACTGATTTGCAAATATTAAACCATCCTTGCTCTCTTGGGATAAATCCCACTTGATCATGGTGTATGACCCTTTTAATGTATTGTTGAATTTGGTTTGCTAACATTTTGTTGAGGATTTTTACACCCATGCTCATCAGTGATATTCTCCTATATTTGTGGGGGGGGGGGCATGCTGTGTGTGTGATTTTCCTCTCTGGTTTTAGTATCAGGGTGATGTTGACCTAGTGGAATGAGCAGATTAGAAGCATATTTTCCTCTTCAATTTTTTGGAATTGTTTGAGAACTATATACATTAATTCTTCTTTAAATGTTTGGTAGAATTCACCTGTGAAGCTATCTGGTCCTGGATTTTTGTTTGTTAGGTGTTTTTTGATTACTGATTCAATTTTGTTACTAGTGATCGGTCTGTTCATATTGTACTTTTTCTTGATTCAGTCTTGGAAAATTGTATATTTCTAGGAATTCATCTGTTTCTTCCAGGTTGTCCAATTTGTTGGCTTATAATTGTTTGTAATAATCTCTTATGATGCTTTATATTTCTGTGGTGTTGGTGGTGACTTCCCTTCCATTTCTGATTTTATTTATTTGAGCATGTTCTTTTCTTATCTTCATGGGTCTGGCTAAAGATTTATCAATTTTCTTTATCTTTTCAAAGAACCAGCTCTTAGTTTCCTTAAATTTTCTATTGTTTTTCTAGTCTATATTTCATTTGATTCTGCTCTGGGCTTTGTTTTACTTCTTTTTCTAGTTCCCTTAGGTGTAAGGTTAGATTGTTTATTTGAGATTTTTCTTGTTTCCTGAGATAGGTCTTTATCACTACAAACTTCCCTCTCTGAACTGTTTTTGCTGTGTCCCATAGATTTTAGAACACTGTTTTTCCATCTTAATTGGCCTGGCTGTTTGTGAGGCCCAGCCGTGACTTCTGGAGGCACGTTAGTGGGCAGGGCTGGTCCCCAGCTTGGCTGGCTTAGAAGTGTGATTGCAACTGCTGCAAGAGTGGTGATGCACTGGGCTGGCCCCAACACGTCTGGCTGTGAGGCACCGCCACAACTGCTGGTGTGCTAGGCTGGACCCCAGAGAGGGAGCTGATTTAGAAAGACTCTGGTGGCAGCTGGGGACATGCACTGGATGGGGTAGGGTGGGAACTGCTTTGGAGGGGTGCTGGCGCCAGTCCTCAGGGGAACACCAGGGTAGGGCACATGATGTTAACTAGGTTAATGCAGAGTGACAGAAATGGTGCCCACCAGTGCTGGGCCAGCTAGGTGAAAGGAGAGTAAAAAAGAAAAAAAATGGCGCCCACCAGCACTTCTGTCCCTGGAGAAAGTTTCATCTGCTCCCTGCTCCTTCGGTCCGTGTCCTAAAATTAGTTAATGAATCTCCTTCTCACATGACCCAGGCACATTTTAAGCTGCTGCCTCTGCACTAGAACTTGGGGTAAGTTTGTATGTAAGGCCTTTGTTAGTGATTTATCAGTTTCCTCTGGCTCTCCTAGACATAAGCCCCACTGATTTTCAAATCCAAACATTATGGGAGCTCGTGTTCTCCATGCCAGTTTCCTAGGCTGGGGAGGGCAGTGTGGGGCTCAGGCCTCAGGGAGGCCTCTGCAGTTGTGATACCATTCCCACTTGTGGATTGTCACACCAGGGGTATGGGTTTCACTAGACTGCATCTCTGCCCCTCCTATAGTCTCCATATGGCCTTTTCTTATATCCTTAGTTGTAGAAATTCTGTTCTGCTGGTCTTCAGGTTGTTCTCAGAGATAGTTGTTCTATATGTGGTTGTAGTTTTAGTGTGTCCATGGGAGAAGGTGAGCTGAGGATTTTCATGCTTTGCTATCTTGAACTGGACTTGGAGTTATCTACTATTAAATTTCAATTAATCAATCCTAATCTGACTTTGCCATTGACTTTCTTCATGGAAGAAAATTAGTATTGAATTTTTGGTAGCACACTGAACAATTGTTGGCAAAGGAATCATACAAGCCATGGTTCCATTTAACTAAGGCCATCACAATGGAATGTTTCCCCAGTCTCACTGATGTGTTCATTAGTGTAAGTCTAACTAAATGATCTCAGTAAATCTTCCACTGCTGTATCACACTGAAGTGCCATGAAATATTGGAAAAATTGTGCTCCTTCTGAAGGGGGCACTGCTTTGGAAATTTATCACAGCATGGCATGTATATATGGCAAGGAAGAAGCAAACAGAAAAATAAGAACATGTGATGACTTTTGTTTTACCCAACTGTTTGTGGCAAACTGTTATCAGCAACAGAAAGAAACTCAACTAGAAGAATCTAAGTGCACATCAGTAAACAATACGGAATATCATGTAGCTGTGCAAATTATATTTACCAAGATGGCATGGACATTTCCATGCCATGTTCTGTTATTACAGAAAGAGCTGCATAGAGTTCAGTTTAGTATGTACATAACTACAAGACAGACCTTTGAATGAGTGGAGAGAGTTATGAAAAGACATGTAAGACACGGCTATGATTGCTTTTCTTAAGGGAAATGGGACAGGATGTATATTTTTCTTACTAAGATCATGTTTGACTTCTTTTTTTTTCTTTTTAACATCTTTATTGGGGTATAATTTCTTTACAATTATGTGTTAGTTTCTGCTTTTTATAACAAAGTGAATCAGTTATACATATACATATGTTCCCATATCTCTTCCCTCTTGCGTCTCCCTCCCTCCCACCCTCCCTATCCCACCCCTCCAGGCCATCACAAAGCACCGAGCTGATCTCCCTGTGCTATGCAGCTGCTTCCCACTAGCTATCTACCTTACGTTTGGTAGTGTATATATGTCCATGCCTCTCTCTCGCTTTGTCACAGCTCACCCTTCCCCGTCGCCATATCCTCAAGTCCGTTCTCTAGTAGGTCTGTGTCTTTATTACTGTCTTACCCCTATGTTCTTCATGACATTTTTTTTTCTTAAATTCCATATATATGTGTTAGCATATGGTATTTGTCTTTCCCTTTCTGACTTGCTTCACTCTGTATGACAGACTCTAGGTCTATCCACCTCATTACAAATAGCTCAATTTCATTTCTTTTTATGGCTGAGTAATATTCCATTGTATATATGTGTCACATCTTCTTTATCCATTCATCCAATGATGGACACTTAGGTTGTTTCCATCTCCAGGCTATTGTAAATAGAGCTGCAATGAACATTTTGGTACAGACTCTTTTTGAATTATGGTTTTCTCAGGGTATATGCCCAGTAGTGGGATTGCTGGGTCATATTGTAGTTCTATTTGTAGTTTTTTAAGGAACCTCCATACTTTTCTCCATAGTGGCTGTACCAATTCACATTCCCACCAACAGTGCAAGAGTGTTCCTTTTTCTCCACACCCTCTGCAGCATTTATTGTTTCTAGATTTTTTGATGATGGCCATTCTGACATGTTTGACTTCTTTAATTTAAAATATTCTGTAAGATAAATGCAATAAACAAAAAGAGATTGCTTTGAGTAGGAGTATATCTGTATTGTCCTCTCAGCAAAGAGATGTAAGAGCACCAGTCTTGGGATTGCTTTGTAACTAAATTTACACTCTGTGTGATTAAAGCAGCTACTGACAAAGTCACGGAAACCTTGGTGATTCCAAGCAACATTTCATAAACCTCTTCCGCCAGGTTTAATTTTCAGTCTTAAAAACATATATATATATATACATATATGCGTATATATGCACACATACACAAAATGACACTTATACACATTTTATAATAAAATTATGTATAATTATATATATATATATGCACACAATAATAATAATATAACCAGCCTAGTGAGACAATAAAACTCTGTGGTCTATACTTTGATTTACCTGATTGAGTGCTTTGCAAACACCTGTATGTACAGAACCAAAGTAGCATGCATGTGATATATTTATGTTTGTATATTTTAAATAATCTAGATCATATGTTTAAATAATTTGATCTCAGGAATTCGTTTGGGTATACATCAAGAGAGAAAACAGGAAGAAACATTGTATATAGATAAGCCAAAGAGCAAGAACTATAATTATAAAATATTTTATGTAACTGTATCATAAAGGCCATTTTCCCCAAACATTGTGTAGTATTTTCAATTCAAAAGAGTCATTTTCAGCAAAGTTCCACAGGAACATTGTAGAGGGTGGCAGTTCAGTAGACAGTGCCCCTGAGGGAGGATAACTTGACGCAAAGTAACACTAGCCCAACCATAGTTTGCAGTGTGAGTGAGAAATCAACTTTTATTGTTTAATGCCTCTGAAATGTAGGGATTGTTACTGCAACATAATTTAACCCACTTTTTCTGATATTTCTCCCCTTGACACCTCAGAGAGGATATTCCAAAAGTAGTTTGAAATACATAAGTATATCAAAAAGAAATCATAATAACAAGATAGTGTGCCAACAGTGGATAAATCCAGAGATTTCAAAAATTCCAGAGCATTGAAAACACTAAAAATTAATTAATGGGGTAAAAAAGACAGATCAAATTTACAGGCCTAAACACTAAAGGTGAAAACTGTTCTGCCCCCAAATCCCCCGTAAATACAAAAAAACAGAGGAAGTCACTTGGGTAACTTATTAAAGATTTCAAAGCAAGGCAGAATTTTTTCAACCTATTCTGTACATACAAAGAAAATGTGTTTTTATTATACCCTTAAAACCTTTGATTTTGATTTGGTTTGGTTTGCTTTGATTTTCCTAAGGATGGCTCACATAGGGGTATGGGGACATAAGGATGAAGCAGAAAATAGCTTCCAGTAAACGAGAAAAACCCACATAAGAGGGGAACAAAAAAGAATAAAAGAGCTCTTACCAGTAAGTAAATATCAAAAAGTCCTTGCTTCTGATGCAAACGACTCCTCCCTCTGGGGACACAAGAGTCCTTGATCTGCCTGGCAATATATGAACCCCTTCTGCCACACTTATTAAGATGTAGCACTCCAACTTAACAGGGGAAACATCAAATCCATTTTTAAAATTTCTATTTAAAATTTTATGTTTTCTGCTTTATTGAGGTATAATTGACAAATAGGAATTGCATATATGTAAGGTGTACAACTTGATGTTTTGATGTATGTGTACATCATCAAATGATCACTATGGTCAAGCTTATTAACATATCTATCACCTCACATAGTTACCATTTTCTTTTTTCCTTCCTCTTTTTAATGTGTGTGTGTATGTAGTGAGAAGACTTAAGATCTACCCTCTTAGCAAATTTCAAGTATGCAATACAGTATTGTTTACCATAGTCACTTTGCAGTACATTAAATCTACAAAACTCATTCATTTTGCATAAGTGAAACTTTATATCCTTTTCCAACATCTCCTCATTTTCTCTTTCTCTGCCCTACCCCTGGCAGCCACCATTGTATTCTCCGTTTTAGGAGTTCGAATATTTTAGAGTCCACATATAAGTAAGATAATGCAGTATTTGTCTTTCTGTGTCTCACTTATTTTCCTTAGTATAATGCCGTCCAGGTTCACCCATGTTGTTGCGAATGGCAGGATTTCCTTCTTATTTTATGACTGAAATATAGCTATATCTGTATCACATTTTCCTTATCTATTCATCTCTCCGTGGACATTTAGGTGTTTCTAATGACCTCCAATATATATCTGAAAAAATATCAAAGATGAAAAGATGATGAATTATATATGTTTCCTCCGAAATCATTACAGGCACAACATCTGCTGCCTAAAATCAATGTAGCAAGAGATAAGGATTTAAACATTTTATCTATAATAACAAAAGTAATGCTACCATAATTAAAATTAATAAGTAATTAAAATTGCATGGTGGGGGAGAGATATTGGGAGGTAATGTAGATGCAGTGCATTCTTCATCTTTAATTATATCAATGACAATTTTCAATTGTGATACAATCAGAAAATTTTAAATTAAAATGAAAGAACAAATATTAGGGCAAAAAAAATGTTGCTACTTTTAATAGTAGATCTGGTAGGAGTAGGTATGGGACTAAAAAATAAAGAGGATTTTAATTTTATATCTGTATTGTTATGTTTTATTTTTGGTTACTGTAAAATATGAAGACTGTGCTATTAAAATATTTAAAAATCAAATTTTCAGCTAACTGGTGAAAAAGAAATTGAAATTATTGCATTTCCTCAATGATTGATATTCATGACTGAATGTCAGTTGCTTATGTGAGTTGATATGTACACATATATATATACATAAATATGTATATATAATATATAGTATATACTTTATAATCTTTTATTAAACACTTCTGAAAAATTATTGCAACTTTTGTGAGCAAAGAAGGACAAAATATTTCTGTCCCTGGTATTCTGTTTGATGGTAATTGTTTCATAGTTTATTGGTTTTGATTTTATTTCTGCTTTTGTTTTTATCATTGAATGAAAATTCAGTTTAAATAATAGTGCGTTATTCAGAAAAATGCTGAACTTGTTAATAACTTATTTTTTAAATGGAATACTTTTTAAAGCATGAGCATTGAAGCAACTTATAGATACAAATTCTAATTTTTGATAAGAAATTGATATAGAATCAGCAATTATGCAGTGCACTTGATTATCACACATGCTAAACTAGGGAATACTTTAAGAATTATTGAATTACTATTCCTCTATATCTGTAAATAGATTGATAGATAGAGTATATATATGTATGAATTTTCCTCCACGTTAAAAACATTCTCTCCGAAATTCTCATTTTAAAATTTTGCATAAAATAGACAGCTCTCTAAATGATATATTTGTCACATTCCAATATGTTAAGTAATTTCAAGTTATTGAATGTAAAGAACACCCAGATTCTCATTTGAAAGTAGTACCTATATTAGAGTCAAGTTCAGAACCTAATCTTTATATTTGGTAAAGTATAGTCATTATTCAGAAAAGAAATGAAGGATACACGGGGAGAGACTTGTTAATACCTTCTGTATGCATTGGAGCTTAATCAGGAAAATCAAATCCACTGTCATGTAGTTCAATAAAAGGAACTGAGTCTGTGGAACAAGTTACAAAAATGGTAGGAGAAATGAAAAGCCAAATGGTGAACTGTGAGGCAACCACTGAAGGAACTGAGCATCCTTATGGCTGGGAGGGTGGTGTTACCTGACCGCAGGAGCTGGGTTTTAGTGGACAGACATGGAAAACACTAATCAATGTCAATGACAGGTGTTAGATTCCTACAAACATCAGAACAGGGTAGGAAAGTAATGTGAGGACAACATGCAAGTGGATTTAGAAGATATGTAAGACTGGTAGGCATATGATAGTCAAGTCACTTTTTACTGCAACCATTTACTCTGTACAGAAATCAAGAGAATTGTGAGCATTCTATAAGGCTACAGAAGAGTACATCACTGTTGTCGGTACTTGGAGATTTCTTCCCCCTAAGTATTTTATATACAGACTCTGCTGACAAAATATATTTACTGACTTGGCCTTTGGCTATGGTGTGTATGTGAGGTGAAATATAATGCTGCCTCTCTACAAGTAGATGCATCTGGACAGGCATTACATACCACCAAGGAAACAGACAAGAACAAGGCAGAAGATCTTGTAACTATTAACACTCAACAGATTACGACTGAATGTTGCAATGGCGTAGATGGGAAAGAATGTCACAGCAAAACAGAGAGGACCAGCTTGAATTCTGCCTTCTCAAATTGTTAACTATATAACCTTTATGTACCTCGATGCTCCCATCTGTAAAATGGCATTGTGTGTAATTTTCTCAACAGATTTATCTTATTATTAAATTAAATGACATATAGCAGAGGTATCCCACATTACTGGCACTAAATACATAATTTTTTCCTTAATTTTTTCATTTATGGAATATGATAAGAAGTTTACTTGAGTAATGTAAAATCTCACATTTGGTAGTTCCATAAAAAGGATCTAATTGAAAGAACACAGAAACTAACAATAGCTGTGATTGAAAATATACAATTAAAATAGTGAATTCTGCTCTGTTACCCAGATGATTCATAAGTGTACTTGCAGAGGATTTTTTTAATCCAGTGACTCTTGTGTGAATACTCAAGGCTTTATAAAATTACACGATGACTGGAATACTGCGTTATTTCTCTGTTGGTGAAATTACAGTCCTCCTGTGAGGAATGAAATTTAAGTTGTACCTTGATGACTATTAATTTTTCACAGTCCCTGGAAAAATCTTCTGGGAATTAATCCCTAAGAGATTCCTTCAGAGAGGTACTCTCAGCCTTCATAAATCTCCAGCTTATTTTTACTTAGAGTTCTTGCTCAATGTTAATTCACTTGAGATTTTTTTGTTTTTTAGAAGATGTTGGGGGTAGGAGTTTATTAATTAATTAATTAATTTATGGCTGTGTTGGGTCTTCGTTTCTGTGCGAGGGCTTTCTCTAGTTGTGGCAAGTGGGGGCCACTCTTCATCACGGTACGCGGGCCTCTCACTGTCGTGGCCCCTCTTGTTGCGGAGCACAGGCTCCAGACGCGTGGGCTCAGTAATTGTGACTCACGGGCCTAGTTGCTCCACGGCACGTGGGATCCTCCCAGACCAGGGCTCGAACCCATGTTCCCTGCATTAGCAGGCAGATTCTCAACCACTGCACCACCAGGGAAACCCCCACTTGAGATTTTAACAGAGCTGTGAACCCT
This sequence comes from Phocoena phocoena, assembly GCF_963924675.1. Lineage (NCBI taxonomy): Eukaryota > Metazoa > Chordata > Mammalia > Artiodactyla > Phocoenidae > Phocoena > Phocoena phocoena. Next base: position 16,651,233 of record NC_089221.1, on the reverse strand, counting down.
GACAAGTCATGCATAATGATTTGCAATCTCAGAGAATATTTGTTTGGTATTAAAATGCCTTATTAAATATTTCAAATTGATCTTTGGAGACTTTCGGGAAAGTCCCCTCTGTTTCTCATTGATATGTAATGTTACAAAATGTGTGCTGTTTATAAAACAGTAGTACAAAATGAAACCACAAGGAAAGACCGACACAGGGCAGTCCCAAAAGGAAACAAGACACGTTTTATTGTAGAAAAGAGATCTTGAAAGCTTTTGTATGTACTTGAATTTTTTCATATTTGTTTCAAACATCAGCTGAGAGGCCCTAAACCCTAGCATGGGATTAGCTAAGTGTGCACCGTAGGAAATATTTAACGTGAAAATATTGTACACTAAATAGCCGATGAAACTTTAAGATGCAATGTTTCTGTGGTTATTGTTTTTAATGAAAACAGTTGTAAAAATTAAAAATGCTTATATAGCACTTTTTAAAGTTTTCTTTGATTGGAAGCCAGTTATGTAGGGAAGGGACTGTTAGTTTAATATCTATTGACCAAATCCATATAATAATTTCCAGAGAAAATTAGATTCTTATTTTGATATTCTAGTGGAATAATGGACTTTTAGGTATCTTTACGTATTTTTCTTTGGAAATCTAGCACTGTAGAAGATAACAATTTTCTCTTTTCTATTATGTACACAGTTAGGGCCCATAGCATGAATAAAGGAATTGAATTGTCCAATGTGGGATACTTTTCTCAGACATAGATATATCCATACCAATAATTTCTTTTTCACTTAAACTTTTAACCAGGAATAAAAAAGTCTTTATTAAAATGACCAATGTAACTAATTAATTTACTTAGAATGCTAATAGGTGGATCACTTGTAATGCCTAATATTCAGAAAAAAAATCAAATACCATTAATTCCTACCTAATTTAATTTTATCTACTTGTGAGATTAACTTTTGATTTTATCTCCTTTTTGATGTTCTGGCATCAAATAGTCTACAATATTATCAATCATTTTTTTCTTGGCTTGTAACTTCAGACTCTTGTCCAGAGTCAAAGAACAACCATAAATTCTGAGAATAAATGTCACTTCCTTCCACTGCAGCCGTAGCACAATGTATCAGTTTGCTAGTGCTGCTTGCACCAAAGGACCACAAACTCGGTAGCTTAAACAACACAAGTTTATTGTATCACTGTTCCTGAAGCTAGATGCCTGAGGTCAAGGTATCAACAGGGCCATGTTCCCTCTTCAAGCACTGGGGAAGCATCTGCTCCAGCCCTCTCATCCAGCTTCTAGTGTTTTGCTGGCAGTCTTTGACTTACCTTGGCTTGTGCAAGTATCACCTTGATCTCTGCCTTCATCTTCACATAATGTACTTTCTGTGTGTGTATGTGTGTGTGTGTGTGTGTCTGTCTGTCTCCCTCTAAATTTCCTGTTTTTATAAGGACACCAGTCATGTTAGGGTAGGGGCTCAGATTACTGCAGTGTGACTTTGTCTTAATTAATTACATTTATAATGACCCTATTTCCTAATAAAATCACCTCTTAAAGAACTGGAGTTCAGAAATTCAACATATGAACTTTGAGGGAAAACAGTCCAACTCATAACACACACCCTAAGGTGTTTTATTATTTATATATGTCTAATGAAAAAAAAAGCCTTTTTTTTTCCTTAATGTAAAAGGACTTCCAAAAGCACCAATGGTTCTTAAAATGTTCCCATCAAACCTTCAAATAAACAAGAAAATAAAATAAGTATAATGTTTTCCTTTTGGTTTAGAACTCCTTGGTAGTGAATCTTTGAACAATTTATTTTCCGCCCCTGCTATTTAACTTACTCCTGCTGTATTCTGGGGCAGGTTGATTTTTGGTTGAGTTGGGCTGTGCTCCCTTTAACCAGCAATCTGTTTACTCAAAGTGGCAGACTGATACCTTCAGATGCCACCAAATATGATAGAGGTAATTTACTGTTCTTTGCTTTACACACAAATATAATTGCCCACTACCCTTGAGACCAAGAGTACAGAGGTATCTGTGATTAATAATGACCATACTTTTTGACCACGGTAGATAGAGAGTTAGTATATTTTCTTTCTCTCCTCTGGAACTCTTTTCTGCTCTGCCCACTTCTTTTCGGTACTTTAAACCATCACTTAGTCAACACCACCATACTACTTTTATTTCTCTTCTTCCTCCTTTTCTCCTTTTTCTTCATTTCATTTGTCATTCCACTCATGCATCGCAGCTTTCACTTAACAAGCCTGGGCTTTTAAAGACAGCTCAAGCCAAGCAGAGCACTCTTTCTTTCCTGTGATGGTCCAGCCTGTCACAGTAAATGATGTGTGATCTTGCACTATTTGCCTTTCCCAGTTTTCTTCATGGAATGGTTGCTTTGGGGCTACAGTTTAGACATTAAAATTATTTAGACCTAAATCACTATTGTAAGGCCACAGCAAGTTTTAAAACCTGAGCAGTTTACAACTGTGATTTCTTAAAAGGTGGCCATTATTTTACTGCTTTCTCTCTATAGTGTTTTGTTTTGTTTTTTTTGAATCCTAGTGATTCTTGTATGCCCGGTATGATCAGCATTTTTCCTATAAGATCAAAGATTTGACTGGTATAATTTTATAGCATTTTAACCATAGCATGGGCTTTCTTACATACTTTAGAGTCTGACGTGGGTACCTACTACAGATTTTAGTTTCTTCAATGAGGTACCAAATGAAACCAACATTTTTGGGTAAATATCTACCTACTGGTATTCTCTGAACAAGCTGGAGAGATGAATATGGGTATGGAACAGGTGTTGAGACATCACAGAAGAAGTCTTTAATGTTCTATAGTAATTATTTTACTTAGTCATGGAAGAGGTAGTCTACATGTGACTAGCTCTGGAAAGTATATCAAGCCAGAAATCATAGTGCTATAATGAGGAAAATTATGGTACACATCCAAGCCCAGATAAGGCTGTCTAAGAATGGACTAACAGTGAAGCAAGAAGATATACATTTTAAACTTTAAAATTTGAGGTCATCATAGATTCACATGCATTCATGAGAAACGATATATATTTCTTGTACCCTTTACCCAGTTTTACCCCTTGCTAACATCCTGCAAAATATCCAATATAAAACAATATCATAACCAGGCTATTGGAATTATTTACCAATTTTATTTAGATTTCCCTAGTTTTACTTGTGTGTGTATGTATGTGTTTAGTTTGCATATATCCATAATCAAAATACTGAACAATTCCAGCATCATCATAATCTCTCATGTTGCCCTTTTATGACCAAACCCACCCCTTTCCACTCCTTCTTTCCCAGACTCTGGCAACTACTAATCTGTCATCCACTTCTAAAATTGCATCACTTCAAGAATGTTAAATAAGTGGAATCATACAGTATATAGCCTTTGAGGATTGTCTTTTCCCCTCCTGGGTATGATTCCCTGAAGATTTATCCAAGTTAGTGCCTATATTAATATTCTGTTCATTTTTATTGCTAAGTAGTATTCCATAGTAATACTGTACCATGGTTTGTTTAACCATTTTCCTGTTGAAGGATATCTGGGCTTCTTCTAGTTTGGTGCTACTAAGAATAATGTTGTTGTGAATATTTGTAAATAGGCTTTTATGTGAACATATATTTTTATCACTTTAGCATAAATGCCCAAGAGTACAATTTGCTGGATTGTATGGTAAATGTATGTTTGTTTATTTAAGAATTTTCTAAACTTACATTTCCACCAGCAGTGTATGAGAGGCCTAATTTCCTGCCAGAATTTGGTGTCACCACTATGTTTTATTATTCACAATAGAAATTTCTCTTAGGTATAACACAGTCCTTTTCTTCTGAGTGTGCATAATTACTAGTTATATTTTTGCTTAGCATCTCAATGTAAAAATACTATGTAGAGGCCAAAATCATGGCATTTTATTAAAAATCTTTATACAGTCATCCCTGAGTATCTGCAGGCAATTGGTTCCAGGACCCCCGTGGACAGCAGAACCTGCAGATACTCAAGTCCCGTAGCTGGCCCTCCATATCCATATCCGTGGGTTCCATATCCAGAATTTCAACCACAGCAGATCATAACATAGTACACAATCAACAGTTGGCTGCATTTGTGGATGTGGAACCATATATATGGGGGGCCAACTGTACATTTATGTTCTACTAATAAGGATTGTCAAATGAACTTGGCATACTAAGTCTATTAACTTTTCTAGGATCCTTTGAAGGTACAGAAAAAGTTTTGCTTAAAGTTGTGTCTGAATTCCAACATAGAAGTAAAAACTTTGTAGTTAAGTAGATATTAGACCCTTAGTAGGTCTAATATAACTGAACTGAAGTGAAGTCAGACCCAAATCATAGACTTAACTACTAAAATTAAAAACTGAAATTTGTCAGTACCCCCAGCATTGTTCAATAGTCAACTGTACACTCTCAAAATACTTTTGATTTTTATCCCCAGTTAACACCTATTTGATTCTTGAGCATTGACCCAACCCAATGCTGATTATGTGAAGGTTAAAAGAGACCCTTTATAATGGTATCAGCATATAAAGAATCACATTGAACTATCTGAAACCAAACACTCCATTCTGGGCTCTCATTTAGGACAATTAGTGGCGTGGAAAGAAAGCAGGGACCGTGTTTGAGAGATAAATCTAAGAAATACAAGAAATTATCACCCTCAAGTATTTCAGCATTACCTTTTTCTGTGTACAAATTAATCATGTTTTTAATGCCATCACACACTAAAATTTGTTTTCCTGAATGCACAGGTACCTCTGTTCTACAGGTGACAGCCACTGATGCAGATGACCCTACCTATGGAAACAGTGCTCGGGTGGTTTACAGCATTCTCCAGGGACAGCCCTACTTCTCTGTAGACCCTAAAACAGGTTAGTGTTTTTAAGGATAATTTGTGTGCAGATGCATGCTACAATAAAAGAAAGCAATATTTTCATGTCTATGTACTCTTCTACATTAGACATTGTTATTTTAGCACATTAAAAAATGCCCTCACTTTTTCTAAAACAATGTGATTGAATAATTGAAGACAAATTAACTGCTCTTCTTAATATTTGATTATCCATCATTTATATCCATACCAGTAAAATGCTTCTTATATTTGCATATTTCTGTGACATTTAAATAAATGCTGTCTATTTAAAACAGAGGTTATATAACGCTTCAGCCCTCAAGTATTGTGTTATGTAAAACAAATTAACTGAGAATAAAGCCAAACACATACAAGCATTTGTTAAGGAAAAATGTGAATTCTGCTTCACCTCTTCTCTTTTCTGTAGCCAAAATAATCATATCATATTATATTATGTGATGCCAAAATGAAAATGAAGGATACTCAAAAATTCATTTTAGGGCTATGTTATAGCAGCATAGCCTAAAAACCACAAAAACTCATGGCCTTATTGACAAACAATTTGTAAATAGAAACTTGGCTAAAGCTAAATATAAACCCTTTTTTTTTTTTTTTTTTTTTTTGCGGTACGTGGGCCTCTCACTGTTGTGGCCTCTCCCGTTGCGGAGCACAGGCTCCGGACGCGCAGGCTCAGCGGCCATGGCTCACGGGCCTAGCCGCTCCGCGGCATGTGGGATCTTTCCGGACTGGGGCACGAACCCTTGTCCCCTGCATCGGCAGGCGGACTCTCAACCACTGCGCCACCAGGGAAGCCCTAAACCCATTTTTAATGTAGCTAAATGTTCAGTATGAAGTGTTTAAAGTTTAATAAACAGTTTCAAGAACGTACGTAATCAGGAGACACAGATGGAGCAGAGAGAGGTCCAGGATATTCCAGCAGCTTCCTGGGTCCTTTCTGGTCACGTGAGATGAATTCTGAATCAAGTTAACATGTGAGATCTTCAAGTAAAGGGCACTGCCACATAACTAACACAGAAGAGTCATATTTGGTCATAAACATCCCCTTATCCTCATATTGTTACATAGCATACAACAATTTTTCAGGGAACCCTGCTCAGTAAGTCTACAGATTACAGTTTATTAGCCATTGTCTCAGGCAGTGAGGTACATCAGCTGAAATGATGCTATGGACAATCATACTCCAATAGTTAATGCTATTAGATTGCTAGGAGGATTGTCATTTTCATGTTTACAAGAAGGTGCCTTCTCTCTTTCCCTGGTGCACTCCAACAGAAAGTACACTGGGCAGGAAGAGATCTCAGACATACTGCTTAACCCCTTATATTTCTATAGTTTAAGAAGAAAAGAATGAAAAAGGTGTATAGATATGAAAATGAAGAATATACACATATATATCCACATATTATATGCATTACAATTATAAAATTAATTATAATATTTAATTAAGTGAAATAAAAAATAAGAATTGAGAGATAATAAAAATAAATAACATAATGTGACCTAAAGTGAATATGAGATATATAAGTTCTTGTAGTACTAAGCTATTACTGAATAGTTAGAAATAAAATTGTTTATTAACTGAATAATCAAAATTCTGGGACAAAAATTATATCTTTCTCTCTATATATGTATATATATATACATATATACATGTATATATATGCATATACATATATATACATATATATATATGTACATGTTGTTCTGGTAGAAGACTTTTAAATTAATCGAAAATATTTTTTATTGCAGTGTATTTGACATATAACACTGTAAATTTAAGGGGTACAAAATGTTGATTTAACGCACTTACATATTGTAATATGGTAGCCATTGTAGTGATAGAAAATCTTAAGCCAAATCATTATTTGACAATAGCATTGCTCATTTTGTGGTACTTTCCCAATAACCATGGTTCTTTTATATATGAAAGATGTGTATTTCTCACTTTAAATATGCATCTTCCTGAAGGAAAGAAATGAGGAGACCGTTCCAGTTACCTTGTTTTAGGATTTCACAAACACATGTTCATGCATGCACACACATGCACATATACCTCGATTTACTCAACTGTCCTTATAGAAAGCCAAATTTTTATTTTTACATAAGTATTATATTTACTTAATAGAACATGGTTAGGGTATAGACATCTTATATGGATTTTAAAACTTTCCACACACTTCTTGATCTTATTTAATACCAAATACCAAATTCTGTGTGTTAGTGTATGTTTGAGTTATCTGTCTGAGTGTTTGCATGTGTTGGTGTGAGCACATGCAGGTAGGTGTGTGTGTGTGTGCATGCATATTTACTTTGGACAAGGAAAGCAGGCCACTGAGGACAAGATTTGACTAGTGTTAGACTCTGCTGTAGCTTGTGTTTTAGTGAAGCAAATACATCAAGCACAATATTCAAATAAAAATTGCATTTGGTTGTACATATTTATTATGGGTTAATTAAGTACTTCAGGAAACAAAAATAATTATCTTAAATATAAATAGGCTGCTATTCAGGTACTGCTCTTTTGAAATGATCTTTGCTCCTACAATTTTTTCTTCCTTTCTTTAAGCAAAATGATTTATTGAATGAAGTGTATGCCTCCATGTTGATATGTTTTAATTTCAATATTGTATTGTCTGAAGCATCATGGGAGTCTACGGATATATGCTCTACTACAAAGATTGTTTAAATATGCAAATCTCTTAGCCTGCTGTCTGTAGAAAGTGCTAAGAGTGATTAGAAAACAAAATGCTGAGTATTCTCTTGAAAGCTAAGACTTTTTTGGTAATTTAAGCTTAAAAGACCTCTTACAATGCAATTAAACATCCTTAGAACTAATGAATTTAGTGAAAATTGTGCCTTAAATAACTGGAATAAAATACAAACAAACTTAGAACTAAGGAATCAGTTGCTATAGATGAGATGTTATATAATAAATGTTGGGATAGTAGTTACTTAAAAATGTACATTTTAATAGTAATACTTTAATTCTATCCTTTCATTTAACATGACTATATGGTAACGTTTCCAATTAGTACTTTCGATGAAGACAAATTATAATAAATCAGAATTTTTGTGCCTAAATAGAGTTGTGAGTGATTATGGTTAAGATCAGGACTTTGGATTGCCTTGTTTCCATCATGTTAAAAGGTACATCTTGGTACTTAACCTAATTTTCCAATGACAAGCTGCCAATGAGGACTTGCTTCCTATTATATTAACTATGTATGAATTACTGTATCCAGAGAAAATAATTTTGTGGCTCTTGAGTCACTATACTATACACAATTTGTTTAATAAGGTATGTACTGTTTTCTACTGGAATCCCATTAATCAATATGATGAAACATAAATCTTGTGAATAATTTATTGTTTCAAATAAGTTTTGTTGCAGAAACGATTTCATGATGTTTACTTAATGTATAACAACAAAAGAGGAATACCCATTAATGAGTGATTTAACATTAACTACTATTTGAAAGATTCAGAAGGCTATGAAAAAATAACTGAGATGACAATGAATTGTAAAAGACATATAATATTTCCAGCCAGACTCATGTAGAAATCGTGTTAATGTAGGCTTTATGAGGATAATTATACTTAAATATATTCATTTCAATTCAGCAAGAAAACACTTTTAGAGTTATTATATGGAGGAAACATTTTAATGTTCATGAAAACTACTAACCCTAAGCAAGTTATTTTGAGGAAGGCAGCTGAGTAAGAAAGCCATATGAAGTGGTCAGAGAACTGAAGTGAAGAGAAATCTGAGCTTATGGTTGTTTATTAACACAACACAAATCTCAATCATACTCCAGTTAATACACTGTCAACTGCTTTAAAAATAAATTTATATGTACAAGAACTCTTTGCTTCTTTAGAAACTACAAAATTTAGGTCAGGAGGTGATAATAGAAGCTTGATGATTGAGTTGCTATAAAATAACTACTTCCCTTGACTTAGGTCGAAGACAAAACCAGAAACCTACCATGTTTCTTTCCAGGGTCTTAGAATGGAGGATTCACAAAGGGCAAGTATGAGGTTTTTAAAGGAGAATGCATATCTTTTAATGGTCATGGTATTTATAGTCACTTGATGATTTTCTCCACTAGTTGTTTTATAGTCCACAACTTATGAATTACTTCTTGTTATTTTAGCTGGTACATATATGTTAAAGTATGCCTGTACCTATTTCACACGGAAATGTGTCGAATCTTCTTTATGGTTAATTCAGGAAACATGAAAACCTGGATTAAAACCTGATGTCAGGGAAAACAAGGGTATGCAGGTTTACAAAATCCTATTTATTCTTTATTTACAACTGTTTACAGTGCTAGCAGAGGTGAATACCAGCCCTTTTGACCATAATTAATATGAAACATAAATCAGTGAGAGTCAATGTTGGATTCTGTATAAATGGCACTAATAGTGGTTTTCTGCCACACACCTAATAAAGACTATTGACACATTTATGCAGTTTAATATAGATGAACTTATATTTTAAATTGTGAATCATTTTTCATATGATCTTTATTAATTTTTACTTATTTAAAATGAATATTTAATTAGAAAATATAGTAGCTTAAAACATTTCTGTTGATAAATTCTACATTTAATTTTCAGATACATAAGAATAGTAAGACTAGAAAGGCTACCTTTTAATTATATATTGATACAAAGAACATACCAGATTTTTTTCAACACTTCTAGTTCACTTTAGTACTTGAATGTTTCTAGGACATGATGTTAAAAAGGGGTAGACATTGGGCTTCAAATCTCTTGTCTGTCAAACCTTTCTGCATTAATGACATACATTCCACAGGGAATAGGGCAGTTGACATCAAATAAAATGCACTACACCTATCGATGCCTATTGGTTCCAAAGGCACAAATAATATTACTACTTATTTTTAAAAAGCATTATTGTAAATATAATAAAGGAATACTTATTTGGCCTTCCTATGAAAACAAATATTTAGTCATGTTATAGTTTAATTAGTATAGTGAAGTAATTCATATTTATTATTTTTCCAAAATACCAAGGGTTATTCCAAAGTGACTTGGGAATACTTCATGTTCAAATCTTAGGATGTACTTAGTACCATAGTAAATTTATCAAGCTACTTAAATTTTATATTCTAGTTTCCTTGTATGTATATTTATAATGAAAATGCCAATTCCAGTGAGAAGGGTAATACAATGCTCTTACTTTATCCAGTCACTGGAAAAACATAGGTACTCAGTAAGGTTCTCTCATTTTGCTATCTTTCCTTTAACATTGACAAGAATTTCCAAAATTACTATATAGTTCACCATGATGAGTTTGAAAGAGTCCATCTAAAGTAGAAAAAAAAAAAAAAAGATTTCATTTGGAAGAATTATTTTAGTCCAAATAACCACACAAAATTTTAAAAAATGAGTTCCACTATTAAATCTTATGTAAATTCCTTTTCTGAATTTTCAAAGAAAGTTGTCTTTATAAATATTATTTTTTCTTGCTTATTGTAACTTTTTTATTTAGTTTCTTTTTTTTTTTTTTTTTCGGTTTGCGGGCCTCTCACTGCTGTGGCCTCTCCCACTGCAGAGCACAGGCTCCAGATGCGCAGGCCCAGTGGCCATGGCTCACGGGCCCAGCCACTCTGTGGCACGTGGGATCCTCCCGGACCAGGGCACTAACCTGTGTCCCCTGCATCAGCAGGTGGACTCTCAACCACTGCACTACCAGGGAAGCCCTTTATTTAGTTTTAAAATTTCCTTTTTTATCAATTTTAATTCTCCACTGAAATGATTAATCTAGTTTTTTTTTTTTTAACATCTTTCTTGGAGTATAACTGATTTACAATGTTATGTTAGTTTCTGCTGTGAATCAGCTATGTGTATACATATATCCCCATATCCGTTCCCTGTTGAGCCTCCTTCCCACCCTCCCTATCCTACCCCACTAGGTGGTCACAAAGCACTGAACTGACATCCCTGTGCTATGCAGCTGCTTCCCACTAACGATTTTACATTTTTTGGTGCATATATGTCAATGCTACTCTCTCACTTTGGTCCAGCTTACCCTTCCCCCTCCCCATATCCTCAAGTCCAGTCTCTATGTCTGCATCTTTATACCTGTCCTGCCCCTAGGTTCATCAGAAGCATTTTCTTTAGATTCTTATATATGTCTTAGCATACAGTATTTGTTTCTCTCTTTCTGACTTACTTTACTCTGTATGACAGACTCTAGGTCCATCCACCTTACTACAAATAACTCAATTTCGTTTCTTTTTATGGCTGAGTAATATTCCATTGTATACATGTGCCACATCTTCTTTATCCATTCATCTGTCGATGGACACTTAGGTTGCTTCCATGTCCCAGCTATTGTAAATACTGTTGCAGTGAATATCGTGGTACATATCTCTTTTTAGGATTATGGTTTTCTCTGGGTATATGCCCAGTAGTGGGATTGCTGGGTCATATGGTAGTTCTATTTTTAGTTTTTTAAGGGACCTCCATACTGTTCTCCATAGTGGCTATATCAATTTACATTCCCACCAACAGTGCAAGAGGGTTTCCTTATCTCCACATCCTCTCCAGCTTTTATTGTTTGTAGATTTTTTGATGATGGCCATTCTGACCAGTGTGAGAAGATACCTTATTGTGGTTTTGATTTGCATTTCACTAATGATTAGTGATGTTGAGCATCCTTTCATGTGTTTGTTGGCAATGTGTATATCTTCTTTGGAGAAGTATCTATTTAGGTCTTCTGCCCATGTTTGGATGGGGTTGTTTGATTTTTTTGATATTGAGCTGCATGAGCTGCTTGTATATTTTGGAGATTAATCCTTTGTCAGTTGCTTCATTTGCAAATATTTTCTCCCATTCTGAGGTTTGTCTTTTCATCTTGTTTATGGTTTCCTTGGCTGTGCAAAAGTTTTTAAGTTTCATTAGGTCCCATTTGTTTATTTTTGTTTTTATATCCTTTTCTCTAGGAGGTGGGTCAAAAAAGATCTTGCTGTGATTTATGTCATAGAGTGTTCTGCCTATGTTTTCCTCTAAGAGTTTTATAGTGTCTGGCCTTACATTTAGGTCTTTAATCCATTTTGAGTTTATTTTTGTGTATGGTGTAAAGGAGTGTTCTAACTTCATTATTTTACATGTAACTGTCCAATTTTCCCAGCACTACTTATTGAAGAGGCTGTCTTTTCTCCACTGTATATTCTTACCTCCTTTGTCAAAGATAAGGTGACCATATGTGCGTGGGTTTATCTCTGGGCTTTCTATCCTGTTCCATTGATCTGTATTTCTGTTTTGGTGCCAGAACCATACTGTGTTGATTACTGTAGCTTTGTAGTATAGTCTGAAGTCAGGGAGCCTGATTCTTCCAGCTCAGTTTTTCTTTCTCATGATTGCTTTGGCTATTCAGGGCCTTTTGTGTTTACATACAAACTATAAAATTTTTAGTTCTAGTTCTGTGAAAAATGCCTATGGTATTTTGATAGGAATCTACTGAATCTGTAGATTGCTTTGGGTAGTATAGTCATTTTCACAATGTTGACTCTTCCCATCCAAGAATATGGTATATCTCTCCAGGGTCTTATAATTTTCTGCATACAGGTCTTTTGTGTCCTTAGGTAGGTTTATTCATAGGTATTTTATTCTTTTTGTTGCAATGGTAAATGGGAGTGTTTCCTTAATTTCTCTTTCAGATTTTTCATCGTTAGTGTATAGGAAGGAAAGAGATATATGTGTTTTAACTATGTCTCCTGCTACATTACCTAATTCATTGATCATCTCTAGTAGTTTTCTGGTAGCATCTTTAGGAATCTTTATGTATAGTATCATATCATCTGCAAACAGTGTCACTTTTACTTCTTCTTTTCTGATTTAGATTCCTTTTATTTCCTTTTCTTCTCTGATTGCCATGGCTAACACTTCCAAAACTGTGTTGAATAATAGTGGTGAGAATGGGCAACCCTTTCTTCTTCCTGATCTTAGTGGAAATGGTTTCAGCTTTTCACCATTGAGAATGATGTTGGCTGTGGGTTTGTCATAAAGGCCTTTATTATGTTGAGGTAATTTCCTTCTATCCCTACTTTCTGGAGAGTTTTCATCATAAATGTGTGTTTAATTTTGTCAAAAGTTTTTTATGCATCTGTTGAGATTATCATGTGGTTTTGTCCTTCATTTTGTTAATATGGTATATTACATTGATTGATTTTCATATATTGAAGAGTCCTTGCATTCCTAGGATAAACCCTACTTGATCATGGTGTATGATCCGTTTAATGTGCTGTTGGATTCTGTTTGGTAGTATTTTGTTGAGGATTTTTACATCTATGTTCATCAGTGATATTGGCCTTTAGTTTTCTTTTTTTGTGACATCTTTGTCTGGTTTTGGCATCAGCGTGATGGTAGCATGGTAGAATGAGTTTGGAAGTGTCCCTCCCTCTGCTATATTTTTGAAGAGTTTGAGAAGGGTAGGTGTAAGCTCTTCTCTAAATGTTTGATAGAATTTACCTGTGAAGGCATCTTTCCCTGGGCTTTTGTTTGAAGATTTTTCATCACAGTCTTATTATTTGTGCTTGTGGTTTGTCTGTTCATATTTTCTATTTCCTCCTGGTTCAGTTTTAAAAGGTTCTACTTTTCTAAGAATTTGTCCATTTCAACCAGGTTATCCATTGTATTGGTATGTAGTTGCTTCTAGTAATCTATCATGATCCTTTAGATTTCTGCAGTGTCAGTTGTTACTTCTTTTTCATTTCTAATTCTGTTGATTTAAGTCTTCTCCCTTCTTTTCTTGATGGGTCTGGCTAATGGTTTATCAATTTTGTTGATCTTCCCAAAGAACCAGCTTTTAGTTTTGTTGATCTTTGCTGTCATTTCCTTCAATTCTTTTTCATTTATCTCTGATCTGATCTTTATGATTTCTTTCCTTCTGTTAACTTCGTTTTTTTTTGTTGTTGTTGTTCTTCTTCCTCTAATTGCTTTAGGTGTAAGGTTAGGTTGTTTATTTGAGGTGTTTCTTGTTTCTTGAGGTAGGATTGTATTGCTCTAAACTTCCCTCTTAGAACTGCTTTTGCTACATCCCATATGTTTTGGGTCTTCGTGTTTTCTTTGTCATTTGTTTCTAGGTGTTCACTGATTTCCTCTTTGATTTCTTCATGATCCCTTGGTTATTTAGTAGCATATTGTTTAGCCTCCATGTGTTTCTATGTTTTACATTGTTTTTTCCTGTAATTGCTATCTGGTCTCATAGTGTTGTGGTCAGGAAAGATACTTGATACAATTTCAATTTTCTTAAATTTACCAAGGCTTGATTTGTGACCCAATATATGATCTATCCTGGAGAATGTTCCATGAGCACTTGAGAAGAAAGTGTATTGTGTTGTTTTTATATGGAATCTCCTATAAATATCAGTTAAATCCATCTTGTTTAATGTGTCATTTAAAGCCTATGTTTCCTTATTTATTTTCATTTTGGATGATCTGTCCATTGGTGAAAGTGGGGTGTTAAAGTTCCCTGTGTTACTGTCAATTTCCCCTATTATGGCTGTTAGCATTTGTCTTATGTATTGAAGTGCTTCTATGTTGGGTGCATTGTAATTGTAAACAATATTTACAATTGTTATATCTTCTTCTTGGAATGACCCCTTGATCATTATGTAATGTCCTTCTTTGTCTCTTGTAATAATCTTTATTTTACAGTCTATTTTGTGTGATATGAGAATTGCCACTCCAGCTTTCTTTTGATTTCCATTTGCATGGAATATCTTTTTTCCATCTCCTCAGTTTCAGTCTGCCCCTATGTCTGAAGTGAGTCTTTTGTAGACAGCATATATACATGTTTTGTTTTTGTATCCATTCAGCCAGTGTTTGTCTTTTGGTTGGAGCATTTAATCCATTTACATTTAATGTAATTATCAATAAGTATGTTCCTATTACCATTTTCTTAATTGTTTTGGGTTTGTTATTAAACGTCTTTTCCTTCTTTTGTGTTCCTGCCTAGAGAAGTTCCTTTAGCATTTGCTGTAAAGCTGGTTTGGTGGTGCTGAATTCTCTTAACTTTTGCTTGTCTGTAAAGGTTTTAATTTCTCTGTCGAATCTGAATGAGATTCTTGTTGGGTAGAGTAATCTTGGTTGTATGTTTTTCCCTTTCATCACTTTAAATATGTCCTCCCACTCCCTTCTGGCTTGCAGCGTTTCTGCTGAAAGATCAGCTGTTAACCTTATGAGGATTCCCTTGTATGTTATTTGTTGCTTTTCCCTTGCTGCTTTTAATATTTTTTCTTTGTATTAATTTTTGATAGTTTGATTAATATGTGTCTCAGCATATTTCTCCTTGGATTTATTCTGTATGGGACGCTCTGCTTCCTGGAGTTGATTAACTATTTCCCATGTTTGGGAAGTTTTCAACTATAATCTCTTCAAATATTTTCTCAGTCCCTTTCTTTTTCTATTCTTTTTCTGGGACCCCTATAATTCGAATGTTCATGCATTTAACGTTGTCCCAGAGGTCTCTGAGACTGTCCTCAATTCTTTCCATTCTTTTTTTCTTTATTCTGCTCTGAGGCTCTTATTTCCACTATTTTGTCTTCCAGGTCACTTATCTGTTCTTCTGCCTCAATTATTCCACTATTGATTCCTTCTAGAGAAATTTCAATTTCATTTATTATGTCGTTCATCATTGTTTGCTCTTTAGTTCTTCTAGGTCCTTGTTAAGCGTTTCTTGTATTTTCTCCATTCTATTTCCAAGATTTTGGATCATCTTTACTATCATTACTTTGAATTCTTTTTCAAGTAGACTGCCTATTTCCTCTTCATTTGTTTGGTTTGGTGGGTTTTTACTTTGCTCCTTCATCTGCCTCATATTTCTCTGTCTTCTCATTTTGCATAACTTACTGTGTTTGTGGTCTCCTTTTCTCAGGCTGCAGGTTCGTAGTTTGTGTTGTTTATGGTGTCTGCCCTAGTGGGTGAGGTTGGTTCAGTGGCTTGTGCAGGCTTCCTGGTGGAGAGGGCTGGTGTCTGTGTTCTGGTGGGTGGTGCTGAATCTTGTCCTTCTGTTGGGCATGGCCACGTCCGGTGGTGTTTTTTGGGATGTTTGTAAACTTAGTATGACTTTAGGCAGCCTCTCTACTAATGGGTGGGCTTGTGTTCCTATATTGCTAGTTTAGCATGGAGCATCCAGCACTAGAGCGTCCTGGCCATTGGCTGGTGCTGAGTCTTAGTGTTGAGATGGAGATCTCTGAGAGAGCTCTCTCTGATTGATATTACATGGTGCCTGTTGGTCTCTGATGGTCCAATGTCCTGGACTTGGCTGTCCCACCTCAGAGGCTCAACCCTGACACCCAGCCAGACACTAAGACCCTTCCAGCCACACGGCTCAGAGGAAAAAGAAGAAAAGAAAATAAAAGAAAAAGAACACATAAGATCTCAAACCAAATGGTAAAAGCATAACTAAACAGACAAAAATCACAAAATGAACCACGCACACACACACTCATAAGAAGAAAACAAACAAACAACAAAAAAATGAACAGTCAGAACCCCAGAACAAATGGTAAAAGCAAACCTAAAGAGAAAAAAATCACACAAAAAAGCATACATATGCACACTCACAAAAAGAGAAAAAAGGAAAAAAAATAATAAAATTAAAAAAAATAAAAAAATTTGAAAAAAGAAGAGAGCAACCAAACCAATAATCAAACCCACCAGTGATAACAAGTACTAAAAACTAAACTAAGAAAACATAAAAACCGGAAACAAATCAGAGACAGCAAGCAAACTCCAAGTCTACAGTTGCTCCCAAAGTCTACCACTTCCATTTTGGGAAAATTCATTGTATATTCAGGTATTCCACAAATGCAGGGTTCACTAAGTTGATTGTGGGGTTTTAATCTGATACTCCTGAAGCTGCTGGGAGAAATTTCCCTTTCTCCTTTTTGTTTGCACAGCCCCTGGGGTTCAGCTTTGGATTGGCCCTGCTTATGCATGTCAGTCACCTGGGGGTGTCTGTTTCCTGCCCAGACAGGAGGGCATTAAAGGAGTGTGGGGGGGCTCTGGCTCACTCAGGCTGGGGAGAGGGAAGGGTACTCTAGTCATAATTGGAATGTGGGGCAAGCCTGCAGCAGCAGAGGCCAACATGACGTTACAACAGCTTGCAGTACACTGTGTGTTCTCCCGGGGAAGTTGTCCCCGGATCATGGGACCCTGGCAGTGGCGGGGTGCACTGGCTCCTGGAAGGGGAGGTGTGGCTAGTGACCTGTGCTTGCACTTAGGATTCTTGGTGGCTGCAGCAGCAGTGTTAGCATTCCATGCTCGTCTCTGGGGTCGAAGCTGATAGCCATGGCTCACACCCATCTCTGGAGCTCATTTAGGTGGTGCTCTGCCTTCTGTGGGGAGACAGGGAAGGAATCTCCTTTCCTCGCACACCCTGAAACAATGGTCTCTTGCCTTTTAGGCAGCTCCAGACTTTTTCCCAGACTCCCTCCTGGCTCACTGTGGGGTACTAGCCCCCTTCAGGCTGTGTTCATGCAGCCAACCCCCGTCCTCTCCCTGGGATCTGACCTCCAAAGCCCAAGCCTCAGCTCCCAGCCCCGCCCATCATGGCGGATGAGCAGACAAGCCTCTTGGGCTGGTGAGTGCTGGTCGGCACCGATCCTCTGTGTGGGAATCTCTCTGCTTTGCCCTCCGCACCCCTGTCGTTGCACTCTCCTCCATGGCTCTGAAGCTTCCCCCCCCAACCCAACCCCTGTCTCTGCCAGTGAAGGGGCTTCCCAGTGTGTGGAAACTTTTCCTCCTTCACAGCTCCCTCCCAGAGGTGCAGGTCCCGTCTCTATTCTTTTGTCTCTGTTTTTCCTTTTCTTCTTTTGCCCTACCCAGGTATGTGGGGAGTTTCTTGCCTTTTGGGAAGCCTGAGGTCTTCTGCCAGCATTCAGTAGGTGTTCTGTAGAAGTTGTTCCACATGTAATTGAATTTTTGATATATTTGTGGGGAGAAAGTTGATCTCCACATCTTACTCCTCTACCATCTTGAAGGTCTCCCCTATAAATATTATTAATAAGAGAAAAATGCTTTTAGAAAATGTGGAATGGTAATTTAAAGGGAAATAAATTAGGCAAAATAACTAGCCTTTTAGTTTAAATATGACTGTCCCAACTCAGAATAGTGTCTCTAGATGAGGCAAAGTGGCATGCTTACTATGAAGTAATTGTCTTTAATGCTTAGGTCTTAACCAATAATAGCTTTGATTCTCAAAAATGAGCTTATCTTAACTTCTTGTAGTAGAAATCAATCATCTATTAAAAAAGCACTTGGTGGAGGGCCTCAATGCATTTCCTAGGGTGTAACTGAAAACAAAGTTTGTAGCATTCTTCAGTCTGCATGATGTAATTAAATACATCAACAATTTTGGTTGTATTTAACCTCAGTATTTAACTTCAAATGTATTTCATTTCAAAAATGAACAAAAAATGTTTGTAGAAGATCATTATATATGTTTGTTTAAAAGATGTAAAGCCTCTTTAAATGTTTTATAGATTTCAATATTAATTTTTCATAATTCTATATGAAAATCTACTTGTACACAGTTTTTCCCCATAACAGTATTTTATATTTATTAATAACTAAGAAGTTAAAACATTTAATTATGGCCCACAATATCTGTAGAAGGTAGAGTATTCCACAGTAGAATATGTTTTGTCAGTTTTTCTCCTTCATAGTCCATCCCTAATTCATATAATAACAATAATAATAATTGCATGCACAAAAATTTTCAAATAATTTTCCTATGATTGAGTACCTAACACACAAAAATATTAATTGGTAATCCCAATCCTAAAAAATTCGCCTCTCTTAGAGAAAAATGCAATGCAGTAATTCAAAGCTGTGTCATATCAATTTGCTGAAAGAAATATTGTCATACTTTGTCGTCTTTAGGAAAGAATTCTATAGAGTTCCTGAACTGCAACAGAGTGTATGGGGATTAACAACACAAGAAGTCCATTTTATATAGCATTTAAGAAATGGTTAACGCACTATGGTAGACACAAGTGGTTGTCCACTCAATACTGATTTCTTACTTTGCTGATCCTATCAGAACTCTGATTTTCTGTGTAGTGACATAACTCAGTTAAAAAATTAGATTTCCTAGCCTCCCCACAGCCTCTGTGACCCAGTTCTGGTCAGTGAGATATAAAGGAAAGACGCCTGGGGGTTTTAAGGAAAGTTTTGTTATCTCTATACAGGTGCCAGTGCTTCCTCTTTTGGTCTTTCAATCTTCTAGATTTAAGTAGAATTGACATATATACCTACCAAATGTAAAATAGATAGCTAGGGGGAAGCAGCCGCATAGCACAGGGAGATCAGCTTGGTGCTCTGTGACCACCTAGAAGGGTGGGATAGGGAGGGTGGGAAGGAGACACAAGAGTATATATGTATATGTATATGGGTATATATGTATACATATAGCTGACTCACTTTGTTATATAGCAGAAACAAACACAACATTGTAAAGCACTTATACTCCAATAAAGATGTTAAAAAAACAAACAAACGTAATTGTTGGCAGTACGGTAGCAATTTTTTGATCATGCAACAAATACACAAGATAAAAATTACATGCAAAATATTGCTGAACAAGAGGCTGGCAGGGTTGTCACTCTGGATATGTTATTTTTATGTACAGGCACATTCAATGCTGATAGCTGGATCTTTGTGAAATGTGTTTTGCAGGACGATAAATCACCTTGATAGCACAATGCACTGCCCAGGCAGGTGTAGAGCGGGCTCCCCGAGATGACATTCATTCCTGTCAATCCAAAATCCATGATCCACAGAGAGCACCCTGCTCTCTGTGTATGAGTAGCCATTTTACAGTTCTCGTACCAGTACTAAACTGGAAAAGGAAATTTGTCATACTGCCTTAAGTTAAATATCAAAAGTTATACTAAAAGTTGATATTTGTGACATCAGAGAATAGAACCAAAGGCAGTTTTCTCTGATACTCCATTGAGAATGCATATTTGAAAAAAGAAAATTACTGTCGTCTTGAACTAGCAAAGTATTTTTTTTTTTTTTTTTGATTATGAGAAACAATGCTGTATTTTATTTTATTTTATTTTGTGGTGCGGGTCTCTCACTGTTGTGGCCTCTCCCATTGCGGAGCACAGGCTCCGGACACGCAGGCTCAGCGGCCATGGCTCACGGGCCCAGCTGCTCCGCGGCATGTGGGATCCTCCCGGACCGGGGCACGAACCCATGTCCCCGGCCTCGACAGGCGGACTCTCAACCACTGCGCCACCAGGGAAGCCCGAAGTAGCAAAGTATATTAAAGACTCTATAGATGTATATTAAAGACACTATAGATGTCTGATAACTCTCCTTCTCCATAGCAAGGATATCAACATGTCCTATGACATGAACAAAATTGATAATATCTATTGAATTGAATTGCTACGGGTATAGTTCTTATGAAACAAAATTAAAGATTAGTGTTCTGTGTTAGTCAGTTAAACTGTTTGTTTTAGCCTTAGATGGATTCATATAATTGAATGGGCTTAAATTGGACACTTAAGTGAATTTCATAGTATGTAAATTAAACTTAAATAAAGCTGTTGAACAAGCAAACAAAGAAATGAAACCAATTGAATCTGCCTTTTCACAAATATCAACTTCTTGTAACAAAGTTTACTAGCTGTTACCAGGAAGGGAAAACAATAATTTCACTGACTGTAAAATAGAAGTGATAGGAAATGATAAGAATCACTGTTGGTTAATTAGAACATGTTTTATACTATTTCTTCCTGGTAAAACAAAACAAAACAAAAACAAAAACATAGATTTATCTTCTTTTGTACTTCACTCTGTGTATCCTGCTCCTCAATAGCGACTGTCACAGAAAATGATAGGAATTAATACATTGGTATCTTGAGTCCTATTAGCTGCATGATAATTAATTTTTGAATACTGAATAGATGGATGACAGGAAATATTCCAATTGTATTGTTTAGTCTTTAAACCTGATTAAGCATCATCTGTGGAATGCAGTCACCAAGCAATTCAATTTTTCTCCATATATTTATATTTATTCTAAGAGGCTATTTTTTTCCCCTGAAACGTACTGCAATCATGTTGGCTTCCTTAGACTTTCTCCTAATCAAATATCTTAGATATTTAAAAATAAAATCTAGACTGAATTATGATATTATTTCTTTCTTTCTATCTATCTATCAATCTAGTATCTATTATTATATGATTGCTAATGTAGTGATATCACATTACATAAGTATGGTACAGGATTATCTATATCCACTATACTGTGCATTGGATTTCTAGGGCTTATTTACTACTTTTTACAAGTTTGTGCCCGTAAAGACCATCACTCTTATCCCCTCAGCCCCTCCATCCCCTGGTAACCACCATTTTACTCCCTGTTTTTTACAAGTTTAATGTTTTTAGATTTTACACATAAGTGATGTTATGACAGCTCCTTTAAGATGTGGACACGACTATGTTTTTGTTGCCCTTCAAACCAAATCCCACATAGTGACTTACACTTGGAAATATGTTTCTAATTTTCTTTACTCAGGAGATATATTATCTAAATTTAACTACAAAATTATGTCTATAAAAGTTCTGTAGAAAAACATGATTTTTTTGATTGCGAATTTGATTTTATGTAATTGTTATTTTTATTACACTTTCTAATGTGTGCCTCATTTTTGGTCTTCTATAAACAGCCTTTTTAAATTTTTGTATTTCTGTCAGTCATGTAACCTTATAGTTTAGGATCTTTCTCAAATGGATGACGGAAAATTAGTATCTAACTGCTGTTAGAAAACTAAGTATTTGTGGGGACATCATAAAAAATGTCATTAGTGAGTTGCAAGATCACAAAGAAAACTATTCCTGACAAATAAAAGCAACATATTTAATATGCATATAGTTGAAAAATGAATTCCTAGAATGCAAACTCCTTGAGAATTTCCATTACTCATCTTTATATCTTCCATAATGATTCGTACATTGTGTGACATACACATGAGAACACTATATTTATAGAAATATAATGTAATTCATGGAGGGTGGTTTCCAAAATAACATGAGTTTCTAATATAACTCTCATTTTATGTTATTACCATAATTTACCATAATTATTTCATTTTTCAAACATTTTCCTCTTATTGAATTTAGACAGGTTGAGTGTCTGAATCAGAAAAGAATAATGAAGTTGTAGTCTTGAGAATATTTATTTTTTCCTCTCATTTTCTTTTTTCTTTGGTCTTATGTACCTAACTCTTACAACTTTCGCAATAAGCCTGTCTTTTAATTTTTACATAAATGGCTGAAGCTCCCATCCCATGCAGTTTGGGAAGAAAAGTGCTGTCCCAGTATTTTTTTTCTTTTTTTTTTGCGGTACGCGGGCCTCTAACTGTTGTGGCCTCTCCCGTTGCAGAGCACAGGTTCCGGACGTGCAGGCTCAGCCGCCATGGCTCACGGGCCCAGCCACTCCACAGCATGTGGGATCTTCCCGGACCGGGGCACGAACCTGTGTCCCCTGCATTGGCAGGCGGACTCTCAACCACTGTGCCACCAGGGAATCCCCCCCAGTATTTTTTTGAAGGTTCAAGTAGAAACAGGGAGGAAGATTCTCTTCGGCTTGCCAGGTCCCAAGTCCAATTTTAGCTCTCAGGGCTACTATCTACAGTCTGCCTCTGCTGGAGAACAGAGGCCCCATTCCTTCAATGCCCAAAACACTGCTAACACAGGATCCTGGAGGAACTAGAATTTTTTGAAGGTTCAGGAAGTGTGGGAGGTAATTATGACTCATGCAAAAGGAAATAAACTGGAACCAGAAAATTAAATGTTCCAAATTCTTCTTTAATCTGTCTCATTGGAAATTTAAACTGCCATTTTATTTCAGTGAGGCCCCCCTCTCACTCTTTGGGCCACGTTTTCTTGTTTCCATCTTCTCAACAACTTCCAGAATATTCTACAGAAACTCAATTGTTATTATGCAGAGAAATATGGCACTTCTTTTACTTCTCTTTGTTCACCTGACACCTACAAGGGGGCTTTCCCCTTCTCCAAGCAACAATACAGTACAAGTGTTTTCTTCTAAGAGTAATTTTCCTTCCTTCACAGAGATACATGTCAGCCTTCTTTTAAAACACAAAATTTCCCATTTTGTTAACGAAATATTTCCCCAAAATGCATGGCTTAAGCATTTCAATAACTCAGCCATATTTCTCATCCTTTTCTGTATCTCTACTACCAGTTATCACTTTTATTTACAGTAATTTACACACTACCAACTCTATTTGTTCTCTTTGTATTTCTTGACCCTGGGTTGTTTTTCTTCTTCACCTTTTTTTTTTTTTTTTCTCACTGTATTGCCCCACTTTAGTCACTAAAATTTCACATGCTTTTTTTTTTTAAAAAAAGGCTTTTCTAATTTTTCTCTAAATCTGATGATAACTAAGGAGTTTCACAGAATGAAAATTATAAAAAACTGCTATGATATCAACAAAGCCTATGGGCTATTCTTGTGGGGAAAAAAAAAAGCTCTTCCTACCGGGAATGTTCAGGTACATGAATACATACACAGCCCTGGGAGTCCGCCAAAATGTACTGACAGCAAGCTTTAGCGTGGGCACACCTGTGCTTGCAAAATACCCATAGGAGACTGTCATTCTTAGTTTGCAAAGCATTCTTCCAAAGCAGGAGTAAGTTAAGTATTAAGAGATGAGGGCTTTGTGGTCCCAATCCTTCCCTGTGCAGAAGCTGTGCATGCAAACCTCAGAAAACTAAAATAAAAGCAAATGTCATAAATAGCTTTGAAAAGCCCTCTGCTATCTATCAACTTATAATGTTATACATATTATAAATTGTGATATACTTATTAGAAATTATGTGTATGTGTGTGTCAGTATCATACACAGTTATGGCCCACAATTGACATTTGTTCCACATTCTCGAAGCATTTATTTATGTATTCATTGTGTGAATAAATATTTATGATGCCTTATATGTGGCATTTCCTCTGTTAGCTGAACATTTATGGTTTTACTTACGGTTTTGCTGACACAGCCTGTACCCACTCAAAATGCTCAGTTCCCTCTAATATCATCACTTGAAAACAAATCCAGTAACAGCAAGTATACATGTCAAGATGGTTCATTGCTGTTCATATTCCTTCAGTCCTGCCAAACACTGGTGAACTACTCCCTCCAGCTGACTGCTTGATTGACTGCTAGATGTAGCTGATTGAAAGGGGTGGTAGACCCAAAGGAATAGTCTTTTGTTTAAGGCACTTGATAATTATATGTAAATACAGTCAATAATATTAACGCTTTTGCTTCTCTGAGTTTAATTAAAAGCCAGGCAAGTTGAATGACTCATGGAAACCGATTTGATTTTTAGAATTAATTGTTCTCTACCTGGTATTTCTTAAGTATATGGCTTTTTATCTGTAGCTGTAGTTCTCAATCTTTATGTTGCCTCAACATCTTTCAGTATTCACATTTGTAGCACATTCTCTTCAGGAATATTAAAAATGATGATTCTCAATGGACGAAAGAAAGAAAGTATTGGACAGTAGGGCAGGAGCATAGAATACTCAACAAAATAATGTATTGAAACATGGAGGTTAAAGCTTTTAATTTTTTTTCAATTTCTTTTGTCATCGCTTTCTCAATGAACCATTCTGATATACTATTTGTGGGCCACTGTAATCAAATCATGACTTTCAGTAACTACATTTATGTAAGAAGATGAGCATGATATAGTGGAAAGAGTTAGTGGTTGTGACTTCAGAAAAGTAATTTATTCTGTCTGAGTCACTATTTTGTCATCTGTAAAATGAGGAAACAAATGAGTACCTTACATGATTATTTTAGAGATGAAAGACAATATATTCATGATACCCTGGATAGCTCCTAATGTTTGCCTGCAGTTATGATTTATGTACCCATTTTGACTAATGTAGTCATTGTTTGTATTTTTATGTTATATATGTGAATACACTATATTATTCTTGAGATGAAACATGCCTATCTTGCTTTTGTTTAAACACACCTCCTAGCATACAACATGACATTATGATAAGTGAATAAAACATGTCTGTTGCCATTTTGTGTTATGTGTATTTTACCACAATAAAAAAAAGAAGCAAATGTCTGTTGCCTTAAATTTAATTTTCTCATCTCCATAAAACTTTTCTTATCTTTGGTATGATTTTCCAACTGTTTAGATATGTGCCATTGAAGAGCACTGGTGTTGTTTGTTCCATGCAAGTGCAGCACAGTATTCTAAGCAAGCAATTGGAGGTTGATTTATAACTCTCATTCATAGGATAAATTGTGCAGAGTCTTATATACTCAGAAGCTAAATAATTTTGATGAGGCATAGTTTAATGACTACTTTAGGCAAATAATAGAATCTATTTTTTCAGAAGGTAAAATAGGACAGGGATATCTCTGGAAAAAGAATACTGTTAACAGTACATTAAGTAATATCTAGAACAAATTGAACATACAAAACACTTTTGGTCTAAAGATGTGTCTTCATATCAAACATACAAAGAAGAACTTTTGCTGATCCTTCTCAAACTCTTGCAGAAGATTGAAAAGGAGAGAACACTACAAAGACATTCTATGAAGCCACCATCACCCTGATACCAAAATCAGACAAAGATACCACCAAAAAAGAAAATTATAAGCCAATATCTTTGATGAATGTAGATGCAAAAATTCCCAACTAAATACTAGCAAACTGAATCCAACAACACATAAAGAATCATACACCATGACCAAGTAGGATTCATCCCAAGTTCACAAGGATAGTTCAACATACACAAATCAATCAATTTGACACACCATATCAACAAAAGAAAAGAAAAAAAACACATGATTATCTCAATAGGTGCAGTAAAAGCATTTGACAAAATTCAACATCCATTCATGATAAAAACTCTTACCAAAGCGGGTATAGAGGGTATGTACCTCAGCATAATAAAAGCTATTTATGACAAACCCACAGCCAATATAATACTCAATGGTGAAAAGCTGAAAGCAATCCCACTAAACTCTAAAACAGGACAAGAATGCCCACTCTCATTTCATCTAGTCAACATAGTATTGGAAGTCCTAGCCACAGCAATCAGGCAAGAAAAAGAAACAAAATGTATCCAAATTGGAAGGGAAGAGGTAAAATCATCACCATATGCAGATGACATTATACTATATATAGAAAATCCTAAAGACTCCACACAAAAACTACTAGAACTGATAAATGAATTCAGCAAGGTAGCAGGATACAAGATTAACATAAAGAAATCAGTTGCATTTCTTTACACTAACAATGAAATAGCAGAAAAGGAATGTAAACAAACAATAACTTTTAAAATCTCACCAAAAGAATTAGAATACTTAGAATAAACCTGACTAAGGAGGTGAAAGACTTATATGCTGAGAATTATAAAACATCAATAAAGGAAATTAAAGATGATTCAAAGAAATGAAAAGGTATCCCATGCTCTTGGATCGAAAGAATTAATATTGTTAAAATGGCGATACTACCCAAAGCTATCTACAGATTTAATGCAATCCCTATCAAATTACCCATGACATTTTTCATAGAACTAGAACAAATAATTCTAAAATTTATATGGAGCAATAAAAGACCCAGAATTGCCAAAGCAGTCCTCAGGAAAAAGAACAAGGCAGGAGGCAGAGCCCTCCCAGACTTGAGAAAATATTACAAAGCCACAGTAATCAAAACAGCATGGTATTGGCGTAAAAATAGACATATAGATCAATAAAACAGAATAGAGAGCCCAGAAATAAACCCACACACCTATGGTCGATTAATCTTCCACAAAGGAGGCAAGAATATACAATGGGGAAAAGAGAGTCTCTTCCGAAAGTGGTTTTGGGAAAGTTGGACAGCAGCATGCATATCAATGACGTTAGAACACACCCTCATACCATACACAAAAATAAACTCAAAATGACTTAAAGACTTAAATATAAGACAAGACACCATAAAACTCCTGGAAGAGATCATAGGCAAAACATTCTCTGACATAAATCATAACAGTGTTTTCTTAGGTCAGTCTCCCAAGGCAATAGACATAAAAATTAAAAAATGGGACCTAATCAAACTTACAAGCTTTTGCATAGCAAAGGAAACCATAAGAAAAAAGACAACCTATGGAATGGGAGAAAATATTTGCAAACAATGCAACCAACAAGTGCTTAATTTCCAAAATATACAAACAGCTCATACAATTCAACAACAACCACAACAAGAAAAAAGAAATCAAACAACCCAATTGAGAAATGGGTGGAAGACCTAAGTAGACATTTCTCCAAAAAAGACATACAGATGCCCAATAGGCACATGGAAAGATGCTCAACATTGCTAATTATTAGAGAAATGCAAATCAAATCTACAATGAGGTACCACCTCACACCAGTCAGAATGGCCATCATTGAATAGTCTACAAATAACAAATGCTGGAGAGGGTGTGGAGAAAAGGGAACCCTCCTATATTGTTGGTAGGAATGTAAATTGGTGCAGCCACTATGGAAGACAGTATGGAGGTTCCTCATAAAACTAAAAATAGAATTACCATATGATCCAGCAATCCCACTCCTGGACATATAACCAGACAAAACTCTAATTCAAAAAAATACATGCACCTCTATGTTCATAGCAGAACTATTCACAATAGTCAAGACATGGAAACAACCTAAATGTCCATTGACAGATGAATGGATAAAGAAGATGTAATGCATATATACAATGGAATACTACTCAGCCATTAAAAAAAACAAAACAAATAATGCCATTTGCAGCAACATGGATGTAACTAGAGATTATCATGCTAAGTGAAGTAAGTCAAAAAGAGAAAAAAAATACCATACGATATGACTTAGATGGGGAATCTAAAATATGGCACAAATAAACCTACCTACGAAACAGAGACAAATTCACAGACCTAGAGAATACACTTGTGGTTACCAAGGGGGTGCAGGGGTTGAGGAGAGATGGCCTGGCAGTTTGGGGTTAGTAGATGCAAACTATTACATAAAGAATGGATAAATGAGGTCCTACTGTATAGCACAGGGAACTATATTCAATATCCTGGGATAAACCGTAATGGAAAAGAATAGAAAAAAGAATGTATATATTTGTATAACTGAGTCACTTTGCTGTACAGCAGAAATTAATACAACATTGTAACGCAACTATATTTCACTAAATAAATAAAGATATATCTTTAGAATATGGACTATGATCCTTAGTGGAAAGACTTGGAGTCAGCAAACTGTGGTCTGGATCCTGATTTCACTTATATTTTTGAAGTATAATTTGGAAACATTATTTAGCCTTTCACAGACCCATTTGAATGGCATTTGGAAGCATTGAATAAGGCAACATAGATGAGCATATAAAACCCAGTACAAAATATGAGCATGTTAAGAGATTAAAGATGTGTATATAATCAGTGAGCATGCCTGTGCATACAACTGTATTGAATAGATGCTGAATTAACCTGTTAAAAACCCTGATCATTGAAATATTTCTATATTAGAAAAACAAAGACAGGTATCAGCTGGAATATAACTCATGCAGTATTTCAGGACAGAGGGCATGCTGATTAGGGTCCAGCTAGTGTGGTGCTCTACTCTGCGATTGTTGGAAAAGAGGGGCCTCAGTTATATTAGGGGTCCTGTAGAGAAGAAGACTCAATCATGTTTGGGACCCTGTAGAGAAGAGAAACAGACTGACTTGACTATCCTAAGCAATACATTTGATGGAAACTACAATTATTTCCTATGCTAAGATTATCCAGTTTCTAGTCGTGTCCTGCTCTTTCACCTTCAAGTCAAAGTTGGTGAGCATTCCTCTGAAGTCCAAAGGGTGTAATCACCTATCATGATCTCTTCAAGGCACATAAACATTGAAACACATACATTTAGAACTCTCTCTCTCCTTCTCCCATTTCTCTTTTCCCAAAATCGTCATTTATATAGATACATTGTTTTATTTTAATTTCACCCTCAGTTATCAAAAACTACAACTTTTTTTATGGATGGAAATTATGCCTATTTTCAATTATTACTCTACTGTTTCCTATTTACAATATTCTCCTCATGCAATAACTTTGGATTTATGGTAATTTTTAACTCATGTCATAATTTCAAACACATAGGTATTTTAAAGATAACTTTTAGAAATATTTTATTATTTATTGAGTCAAATTAGACACATGCAATACAGAAAAACACTTTCTTGACCTTTGGATTCCAAGGATTACTATCACAGATTTTATTATTCTATGTATCTACTAAGTTGTAATACAATTAGCTATAAAGAAAACAATAACAAGTCTTTGATCTCAATGCGCAATATTATAAAATGGTAGTGATGTTCTTAAAAAAAACAGATGAAACTAATAATTCTCAGAAGACTTCCATATTTGAAAATATGGGTCCACATCAATTATTTCACCAAAATAATCTCATTATCAAGAACATGACCAATTCTGGAATATAGACTGGAATTTCTGGTTCCCAAATGAATACAGCTTTTCACAGAAATGATAAAACAGCCAGAGTTTGAAAAGACAGGCATATATAAACAGACATAGAATTTGTCTGCCATTGAGAAGATGCAGCATTTACAGTATTTAAAAATGTTCCCACTTGCCAGGGACAGAAAGAAGATTCCATGTGGATTTCCATAAGGCACCCCTGACTAAGAGACCCAGAGCAGGCAAGACTAGAAACTACTTCCCTAGATGAGGCCCATGTTCATCTGAGGAAGATAGAGGCACCATAAAGGCTTAGATGGATTGACTACTTTCTCTCTCTCTGGGAACTCATGGAGTACATTCAGGGCTGTTCACATTGCTTTTCTCTTTTCTAATATTGATAAAGCCTTTTTTTTTTATTACCATGCCCATCATGTGGGTCATTGGAGTGAAAGCTTTTTAATCTTTCTTCTGTGACTTGAAAAAATATATACATTCTCTTATTCTAGAAATATTGAACTTTCCTCCTTGTATTTTCTTCCTTTGTTCAAAAGCTAGGGCTTTTTCTCAGGAGT
Source organism: Phocoena phocoena (assembly GCF_963924675.1). Taxonomy (NCBI): domain Eukaryota; kingdom Metazoa; phylum Chordata; class Mammalia; order Artiodactyla; family Phocoenidae; genus Phocoena; species Phocoena phocoena. The sequence goes on along the minus strand of NC_089221.1, from coordinate 16,621,228 downwards.
ATTCAATCATACCACTGTGTCAATTTTCTTCTGATGATTTTATATAGTATCGTGAGAAGATATTGTCAGATTTATGAATAATCCTTGTATACAGTTATCCACACTGTATAGCTTGCTAGTACCCTGACTAGTAAAATGGAATCTTAAAATCCATACATTAAGGATTTAAATATAAACCACTTAACTAATATGCCTACAGCCAAAATGAATACATATTTAATATACAATTTTGCATTTGGAATACAACTTAATGTATCAGTTTTATGTTCTATTAGCATGAATTATGTGAAATATGCTGCTGAGATTGATCTATAGCTGATTATTCTCATTCCAATAAAACATGAGATTTAATTTTCTTTTGTATCTGAAAAGTCAGATACAAACCTGCAGCAATTGTCAAATATTGGGATATATGTGGAAGGAGAATCATATTTTTAGAACATAAAACAAGTGTTATTTTTCTACTTCTCTGGATATTTTCCTCTTTTTTAAAATAATACGTGTTTCAACTAAAGCTTCCATTATTTCTATAACTCATATAAAAGGAAAATCACTCATAAGATTCATTTCAACTAATTCGTTCATTCAGTCAGTATTTGTTGCTTGCCCTGTATGTGTAAGACTCTGAAATGTTAACTTTTGTTCAGTTAATAGAATAAAATCAGGGTCTAAATTGCTGACAACATCTTCCTTCTCTGATTTTAACAAAATGCTACCAGGAAACAAAACTGAAGCTTCCAAACTGGCACTCACAATTATTTAAATTAACTATGCCCATCATATTTTCCCTGTAGAATGAGATGGATATGCCCAATCTTATTTGAAGTCACTTTTATAAACAGTAAATATGTTGTCTTATTGAGAACAATTGGGTGTCTCCTGTGATCTCTTTGTGGCTGATAAATCATGTTCAAAACAGGATTCAACCAAAAAATGTTGTCAGTGGTGACAGCATTTAGACAAATTCAGCTCTCTGTCACTAAAGCTTATGTTGATTATGCAATATGCCTCTATCCTGTGTAGCATATCTTTGCCCATAAAGCACACTGACACAATTCCTCCTAAGTTTATCATAAATGTGTTTTTAACCTCCAAATCAAGACACAAGTTTTAAAAAGAGTGTTTAGAGAATTATTTACATGAAAGCTTTAGAGAGATGAAAAAAATCTATACTTAAGCTAATGGTCTTTATTAAAAAATATGAATAATCCACTACAGTTATCTGAAACACAGTTGATCTATAGTTACCTCACTTTTGAAATCTATGAAATAAAGCAATTGATTTGCTTTAGTAATTAAATGGTCTTTTCTGTGGGGACATGTAAAACTATATTGGGTAGCAAAACTCCCTCAAATTCTAATCAAAATTCTAGGTTTTCATTGGCTTCCAGGGCTCCAATTTAAAGAGATAGTTATTTGAATGAGATGTAATATTACATTTTCTTCAAAGTCCAGACATGATCTGAAAAGAGAAAAAAAATTAATAGTGAGCTCTGGGAAGCAAATTTTACAAGGGAGTGAACACTGGACCCAGATTCAGATGACAGAGTTGCATTTCTGATCCAACATATACTCCATATGTGGCCCAATTAAATTAGTTCTTGACCCTGAGCATCAACTTTCTCCTGTATGAAATGTGAATAAATATGCCTCCCTTAATTTCCTGTCAGGATAGATATGAACATTAAAATCTTACACACTTGGACACACACATGCAGGATCAGACACATGTAAAGCTTTATGTGTTCTAAGGAATTATCAATATAATTTAATTGCAGTAAAGTGGTGCTGCAATGTATATTCTAAGAAAATAACTGTGGAAATGCATACTCTTATTTGACAGTAGTTAAACAGCAGTGCAATCAAACCTATTTTGACTTTTATGGTTGAGCTTTTGATTGGTGATGTTGAAGATGAACTCACTTCTGGAAGTTGTTTATCCTCCTCACACAGTTAAGGAAATTCAACTTTGGTTCTAATCAAAGTTACAGGTTGCTATACCTGGTGCTTGCAATAAATTCTGACTTCGACTCTTAGAGTTGAAGTTATCCAAAATGTCAGCTTGAAGAGCACTAACCTGGTCCTGATTGCAGCCCCCAGGATGCTGATTGCCATGGGGAAAGCTGTATAAAGGACAAGCCCATGTGTCACTGTAAGGGAAGGAACAATAATTGTGATTTTATGACTAATTTTATAACATTGTATGTCAGGAAAAAAATTCTATTACATTTTTAGGCTTTGAATATGTTCTAAATTTTACATGGAGTAGAGAAGCTATTTCTGCTGTATGAGCAGATCAGCGATCATTGATTTGGTCTCTTTCTGGCTGGTGAGATGATATTTAACATGCAAGAGCCCTGCACGCTTAGAGTTAACACTGCAGTGATATTTTTAAAACGTATCCTTTGAGGCAAAGATACAACATGACCACAATTTATGCCCCTAATGTGTACTTGTTCAATAAAAAAAACATTAGTTTGGAGACAGAAGGTCAAGGCAGAAAAAGAAAATAATTATGAGTGTATCCTTCCAACAAATTGTGACATTGTTCTATATGCACACACAGTCCTGGAGCTATAATTCTATTACCCGTCCATTTCACACATGCATGCATGAATGTATGCACAGAATCGCACACTAGGAAAGAGGTATTTTATTTTACCGCAGGCAATCAATTGAAATAAAGGACAAAACTATGGGTTCAGTCAACACTAATTACCTGAGACCCCCTCTGTTTCAGGCCTTGTCCTAGGTATACACTACTCCCAAACTGTAGCAAGATTGCCTCTCCTCATTATATAATTTCTCTTCTAGATATCCTTCTTGAAGTGTCACCTAAGCCTCTGACCTTATTACATTACGTGATTCACCATACATAGTTGACCTTGTCATTCATTTCTTCAACAAAAATTCATTAACATTCAATAAGCACTAACATTCATCTCCCACAAAATGCCAGAGACTCTAGTAGGCAATAGGAATAAAAGATAAAGATTCCTCACCCCACACACATACATACACACACAGAGATTAATTATAAATTAATTATACCAAGAATTTCTTTGGTATTTTATTTTAAGATACCAAGAATTTTCAGGAATGGATATGGAGGGAAGTACAGATTACTAATTATATAGAAATAATAAAATCCTTCCCAATTAGAAATTCCCAAGGAAAATGCATTAAATTATTTTAGATGGTTTTAAAAGTTTTAACTGTTTTTTTTTTTAACTTTTCAAAACATAAAGTTGATTTCAATTATTTTACACAATTTCTAAGAATATTTATTGCTTGAAATTGAAAAATATGTTTTATCTTTTACTAATTCTAAAAGTGGAGATTTAGAGTTAGTATGAATTTAACAAACAGTAAGGTAATTGCCGTTGAAATAATTATGTTTTGAAACTTAATTTTAAAAAGTGTTGTTGCTAAACTTCACTGTCTAAACTTCAAAGATGGTTCAGATGTTGTTTTCAGTGCCCTTTTTTCTTTCTGAGTGTTCTTTGCATTTTCAAAGAATTTTATGCAAATACTTAATAAAACCCTCTGTAGTTCAGAAATGTAGGTATAAACTTAGAATCTACAATACTTAAGATCATATAATCAACTCCTTTGGTATTACAGGTATAATCACTTAACCAAATTATACTTAAAGAAACACGAAAGCTACTTTTGTGTATACTGAATCACTTTTCCATCTTAGGTGATTGTCTTTGATGAGTTGAAATGGACAAGGTTTTCCATTTTTTTCAAATAAATTTAAATTAATATAGAGTTATTACTACTTTAATATATCTACAGTAATGGCTTAATTAAAATCACATCATTTTTGAGGCAAACTATACAATTTATTTTTCTTCATTCTTTGTAATAATATTTTTAATCCCCCAACAATTTTCTCCACAGATTCTTATCACTAACTTGAGGTGGTCCTTGATTGAGTGTTTACAGTGGAGAAAACATTTATGATATCTCTAGTTGTAATTATAAGCCCCCTGGGTTTTTTTGCAACAATGCAAATGGTAGTGATTTAGTGAATTCGAAATACAGTGAGTTCTGCTATAAAGCCTATTTTGTAAACACAAATATACTCCAATGGGATAATTTTTGCATAATGCAAATTTTGCATTTGTTTATGCACTATTTTATCCATAAGAAACACTGGGTGAACACAGAAGACTGCGTCCAGTGGAATACACAAAATATGCAAACATGCACATTTCAGACTTCTACCAGCTAGCTCACTGCATTTGTAATGAGCCCCCACACCTACCCACATCAGGTGTTACAACTTTCCCATCAGATTTCCGGGAACCCTCCTGCCATCACTTGACTGTAATTCAAGTTGAAACTCTTGCAACACCCATTTTCACATGCGAATGTCAGGTTTTTTCAAGGAAAAGTGCTATATTTATTGCAGTATTAATGCATTTCTTAAGCATTTAGCGGGTGTAAACAATTTTCATTAAGTTCCTAATTTGTAATTTGTTACTGACAAACTTTCTGTGTATTATTTTCCCATCTGAACAAAGCTATAATTTACATTTTCTACCCTTTTATTATTCCTGTGAAAATATTGAAATATATGTAATGATACATATAATTAGTTCTATAGCTGAATGTAATTACATTTGATTATATTAAAACATGGTTCTATTAATGTTTTCTTTTTTCTCAATACTTTTCTCTTGTAAATAACACCTTGATCAATATATATTTATTCATATACATTAATATATTGGTTGGGGGGATGAGAGAAACAAGTGATAGAGATTAAGAGGTACAAATTTCTATTAACAAAATAAATGATTTGAGGATGATTTTATATAAAAAGATCAAAATATATATTTAAATAATATTTTCATCCATCTCTTCATATTTCCTGGGTAGAAAAATTTATTTGCAGATTAAGTTGTTGCTATTTTTAATAAAATTATATATTTTACAGTATTTTGAATATTATAAACTGACATCTGTATAAAATGTAGGCTATGTTACTTTCTTAATTTCTCCTGATAAGTAAAAGCAATAGAGCAATGGGTTTATAGAGATGATTGGAAGAGTTTCTCAACTGGAAGGGAAAATGATTTAAAAAGGAAAACTAATAAAGTTTTTGGAGACAGAAGTTGATAGAAATGATGACAAAACTATAAAACAACTCTACATCAGAGCAACTCCCTTCTATCTCCTCCCTCATTCACTATGTGCCATTCTTAGCTTCTAGGAGCTCAAGGCTACTTGGGCATGCAGGCATTGCACAAATAAAATGGAGAGTGGTTTGAGCAATAGTAAAACAGGGGACAATGTATAGGCAATGCCCAGAGGGATTAATTTTGAACTATCTGGGAGGAAGATTAGAAAATGTGCCCAAATAAAATTTTAGTGAATTTATATATCAGGAAGATCTTCTTACAGATGACACTTTGAGTGGACATGGAAGATGAAGCTAAATGACAAATAATTTTAATAACTACCATCTGTTGTATTCCTAAATTATGTCCACCTCACTACTAAACACTAATTTCATTTAATATTAACAGAGACTCTATGAGATAATGATAATGATCAGATTATTGTTAAATAAACCAAGAGTTAGAGTTTAAATGACCCCTTCAAGATCATAATCTAACAAGACTGAAAACTGTCATTCTAAAACAATCTCTAACATTCAAAAGCCCGTGCTGTTAACCAGTATGAAATTCTACTATCTTGTCTCCCAACCCTGCCCTCACCACACAACAATCACCAATATACAGTAAAAGAAGAGAAAAAGGAAAACTGCATTACAAGGATTAAACCTGATGGATATCCATGAAGCTGCAGAAGTGGCCACATGGATGAAAATAGTGATCACATTTCTAAAGGACCCAGCACATACTAGGAAAATAATATATGAGAAAATTATTAAACTACTATAGTACAGTTTCTGATTATATAGAGTATAGGGCATACATAATTGCTAAGAAAATATGAGATTTCTTTAAGCAGCAATGTCAGGTTAGGCTCTTCCTTAAGGATTAGTGATCAACAGCACAACACAAATCGCAGAAGGATTAAAGAGTCAAATGTATATGAAAACAAACCTTATGAAATGGAAGAAAGTATGTGAGTATTGTTCAAATATCTAAAAGGGAAAGAGCTTTCTAAGCAATAAAGTATTGGAAAATATGACAAATAATAAACATATATAAGAGATAAGTAACTTCCATAGTAATAAAATGCATTATTCTTTTATTCACCTATAAACTTATAATCCTTTCACCTATCAACTGAGTTAACATGATACTGCTCAAGAGGGTTGATGAAACTAACAATTCCTATCCTGCTTATATAAAGAAATTTGGTATTATCAATTTATCAGTCGATATCTTGTCAGAAAAAAAGTTATTCTGCCAGTTATTTTAACAGAGAGGAAATAAGGAATCTTTCAAAAATGTGTTAGAGAATAGTAAAAATAAAAAAAGACACTGAATAATTCAAAGATAGTAACTGCCAGGAAGCAACTACCCTCTGCCCCTCCCCATCTAGGGCTTGGTAACAGAGCGGAGAGACTGGGGTTAATAAAACGTAGAAGTTTAGAGAAGGGGCCTCACCTAACTCTGGTACTCTGAAATGGGGAAACAGGTCTCTGAGGAAGAGGCACTGTCCAGATGCTCTTGGCATTTCAGAAGCTTGGAAGAGGGACCTCATGGAGATATGAGGGATCCCTAAGGAGTGATTCTGCCTTACTGGGGCTGATACATTTGAGGGATACACAAGCTGGTTCTGGAAGTTCCAAACAACAAAAACAGTATCAGAAAGGGACACAGGAACAAAGTGATGGAGCCAGGAGGACAAATAAAAAAACAAGGAGCTTGTCCTTCTCCCTCTTCCTGCCTTCCTACTCCCTCCAGTGTCCCTATTGATATAATCTAAAAGGGAACAGCTGTTAAAGCAGATATGTCATTTGCAGGGTCTGACCCTTAGCATCAGGAATCAAAATGAAAATAAAGTTGTAAATAAAGAGAGATGTGGAGCTGAGAAACGAGAGCTTTAAAACGGCCCCATGTCGCAAGGATCTTAAATCCTTTATATCCTTCCTCTAGTACTCAATCTTAAGGGAATGATCAGAAACTTAAAGAAAATTTGTGAACAAAGATGTTGTCTATGGTATTGTGCATAAGATCATATATTTTAAACACAACCTAAATCTTTAAGAATAAGAGAGTGGAAAAATAATTTATCATCATTTTATAGGATAGAATACTACATGGTCATTAAAAATGATAAGAGCAAAGCCTTTTTATGACACACAAACTGTTTAAGGAAAATGTGGATATTCTAAGTTAGGGTAATGTTAGTGTTTTGTGGCATAGAGAGTGAAAATATAGTAATTAAATAAAATATAGGATTATTTCTCTCTCAGAACAGTAGCCCAGTTTGTTTGGGTTGGCGAGGCAACTCAACTTCATGTGGGCATATAGGGTCTCATATTCCTTTTATCTTATTACTCAGCTATTTATGAAGATATTTTTCTTGTCTGAATTTCAGCTAAAGGAAAGGTAGAAGATGCTTAAGCCCTGGAAATGCAACTGATATTTAAGTTATTTTTGAGCTATTGCCACAATATAAGGAAGTAATTTTGAATGATTAAAGTAAATACTAATTTGAAAGCATTGCATTTGTAACACAATTGGTCAACTCTTTAGTGATGTTAAAGAGGGATTTGTATGTCAGAAAAGTAAATGGGTAAAAAGGCTGTCAAGTATCTTTTTAAATTTGTTTCTGTGATCTCACAAATGATAAAATATTATTATTTTGGAGGCTTTTTAACTTCAAATTTATGACAAAATTTTATTTACATGGACGTTTGCAAACTGAATTATCAAAGCATTTAGCTATATTTAATTCAGGTTTATCTTTGATATACCTAATATCCTTTCTACCCCTGTGTTGCATATATAAAGTTTATGATAATAATTGACTGGTGACATATAGTTAATGTAGTTAAGAGACAATCAACTAGTGACTCATATAGTTAATATAAAGTTAAGACATGCAGGTACAAATGATAAAAACCTCCATCTGAAGAAAACATTTGGAGAAAAAAATCGTAAACACTATTAAAAAGAAAAGGTAGGTAAAGAGAAATAAGATAGGTTGTTATAGAAGTCAAACTTTTAAACAAATTATGAGTGAGCACCTACTGATGTTCTTTCTTTTTTACTTTTCTTTGGATTTTATTTTTTGTAACAATGTTTGGATTTTTAAAATTAAATCCTTAAGTGAAAAGCGGTTTTTATGTAGTTGCTTCATTTTGCAAACTCAACTTTTAAATGTGCTGAACTCTTAGGTTTGCAAATCCTTGTGAAGAACATTTCTTATTTTCTTACTATTAAATTGAGCCCTCTGTTACTCACCAAATTCACTATGATGCAAACTTATGAGTTTAATATTATCTCTCCTGCTGCCATGTCAGAAAAATATGTAGAAGCTGTAATCTAGAAAATTGTTCCTTTTCCTCTTCATTTCTTATTCTGTTTGTGAGGACCTTGAGAAATCTAATTTGTGTAAATGAATTTATATGTTAAATTGTGATTTGTATAATGGTTGAGAGGTCAGAATGCTGGGACCCTAGTGTGACTTCACACTTTTTGTCTATGTGAACCCGGCAAAGTCATCTAAATGGAGAATATAATAGCTCTCTCACAGCTTTATTGCAACAATTACATGTGTTTATAATTGTGGAGTTTATTGCATAGAAAACTACCATAGTATTTTAAGCATTGTTATTCCAATTACAGGAGTAAGATAGATTTGTGAAATTTAAACAATGAAAAAGTAGAATACAGAAAGCTGATTGAAGTTATGTGAGTTAATTAAAAGAAATATTTCAGTAACACATTTTCTAAAGATACCTGGATTCAGTATCCAAAGAAACAACCACAAGAAATATCTGGGAATTTATATTTCTTCTCAAAATTCTGGTTTATATTAGTTTATATGTGGGTTAAGAAAGGCTTAAATTTTCCAAAATTCTGGATATAAACCAGAACTAAAACCTTTCTACATTATAATCATCTGGTTTTATCAATAAAATACAGTTTAATTGCTAAAGTAAATAGCTAGAAACACATAAATACCTACTTCAAAAGACTATTATGGCTTTTAAAATATTTCAGAAGTGATACAATATTACTCCTTAGTAAATAATTTTGTTTCTGTTGATATTCGATCTAACGATATTGAACCTGATAGTTTCTAGTAATTCCTAGCAGTCTAAGAAGAAGCAAAACAAAGAGGAAAGAGCAGAGTATAGTGAAAGGACAGCTATATATTATCTCTCATTTCCTTAGCATCTCATATTGGAAAAATGTAATTCATTAATGTGGCAGAATATTGTTTAATGTTAAATAAAATAAACCATTACTGTTCTTGGTGGAATATGGATGGGCCTCACCTAAAGAAATTTCTCTTTTAATTATGTCCCAACCAATATATGTCTTAAGAAGAGTCATTTCTGAAAATAACTGTGTTGAGCGTTCTTTATGGTATATTACATATAATAATAGCGTTTGAATCTAAAAATCTTGGCTTTTAAAATACCCCTGACCAGCAGATTATAAACAAATACTACAATCAAATATCATCACTGACAATAACTCCATTCCCAATAATGCTATACTTTCATTTTTCAATACAGGTATTGACAAAATACTTCTCACAGCTTCTAATCTTTCTGTCAGATAATACCTATATTTTTATCTTATTGCTTTTTTTCACCCACATCACTATTCCTATGGGAGTGGTCTTTCAAAGTAAGCTTTCCTGAACTTTAAGGGATTGATACCACCATCCAGTAAAGACAATTGTACTAATTTATTTGGACCTTTATTAATATTTCTGAGGATTAAAATGCTTATGGGAATCATATAGAGAAAAGTGGTGAACACAGATCAGTTTATTTCAGAGAAAATGAAGAGGTATGATTCGTTTTCTCAAGCGAACCTTCTCAATACCAAAGGCTTCAGTAGGATTACATGAGAGAAATTGTCCAATCCTCTGAGTAAAAGGGGTAATCATTGATTTACTAAGCACTCTTCCAACTGCATTACTTTAATTCACATAGCAGCTCTATCAATGCTACAATATTATTACCTGGATTTTATAGATGGGTAAGCCAGAAAACAGGAAAGTGAAAATACTTCCCCAAGGTCACACAGGTAGCCAGTAGTGAATATGCAGTTCAAACTCTGCAGGCTGGCCCTTTACCACTACGTGATGTTGCTGTTCTATAAGCCTAAGTGTTGTTCATGTATCTTGATGCAGCTGTGGAATCAGATTCTACAGTGACCTTGTTGAACACAGTTCCAAGCACTGAGGTCTTAACACGTATTTTATTCTTCTCAATCTTTTGCAAAACAACATTTTGTTTAGTTTTTGAGGGGAGGAAACCTAGGTGTACACTATACAATAATAATTAATTATCTGCATGTGTTTATTGAAAAATATTCAGGAATTGGTCCTACATACCAGCATTCCTTTCTCCATCCTTGGTGGTGACTATTTGTGACATAAAGAAATCATCATGCATGTGCATTAGGGTCTACTCAAGTCATGCTCTTGACCCATCTTTGGAATTGAGCTAGACACATATCTCGTTACATTTACATGCATTTAGGTTTCAAAATTAGGTTTCTCCATTACATACATGATTCTTCTGCCTTTACTCTGTTCCACAGTTTATTTTCGTTCTTTGTTTTCATGATAGTTTATCCACCATATAATTTTCTGTTATGAACGAAGACAAACTTTGAGATTGAGTTAAATTTAAATTGATTTACTTAATAAAATTCTATTTGACAAGGTCCCATGTCAAAATTCTGTAATCTAACACTAAGAACATAAGATTTCACCAATTTTCATCAGGCAAACTTTGCCCCCTTTCATAACCCTGAATGGGACCACAGAGGAGTCAGATGTGAAAAGCACAGTTAACCTAATATCAACCCTACAGTAGTCTAACTCTAATAGAATATTAGGATGTGAAAGGATCTGCTAGATTTGATGAAATAAGCACAGAAATTTGTGACCCGGAAGCACATTAATTCTCATAAGTTTTCTCTGACTGCTCAGTGTCTGAACTTTACCCACTTCTTATATTGATAAATTACATAAGATAATTTGATGTATTCTCTGCAATACATTTTGATTCTGTCAACTCTTCTTTATTCCCATTAATGATAAATTATCATTTGCCATTTTCCAAAAGTGCTACAAAATCCCCCAGTTGGTCTGCTGTTTTCCAGTTTGTGTTGCCTGGATTCTCTCATACCTGTTGAACAGAAATCCTGGAACGGGCTTCAAAAAGTAAATGAATGTCTTGAAACCTTTTGTAAATATTGCTATTCCCACCGAATCATAGACTTCTGCATATTCATACAGAGTGAGAATGAGCTTTTTAATGAATATCTTTCCATGTTATGAACCTGCTTACAATTCTTCAGTATCTCCCAATCCTTAAAAATAAAAGTTGAAATTGTCCTAAATGTCACAGAAACCCCTTTGTGTCCAGATACTTGATTCAATCTTTAGTCACACATCTATCTTTCAGTGCAGCAACACAAACTTTGGCTTTCATTCTTTGCCCTCTCTCATAATGTGTTTATGTTCCTTAAAATCTATGCAGATTTACTGATTTCAGGTATTTCTTCTCACTAACAGAATTTGCTTACTTAAAATTTCTATATTGAAAGCATAACTAATTTGCACCATTTCTTTAATTAACTTAAGCCATTAAGCCATTTCCATATTTTATCTGAAAAAATGTTAGCAAATTTTAATGAAAGACACTGCATCCATATAAATATTTCAGTAATCTCAATTGCTTTAAAAGTAGTCTATTTTGCTGTATTAAACCATAATTGTTTGTGATGCTATATTTAAAGAAGGAATAAAATAATATACCAAAAACTGAAATACTAAATATGTTTCCATTCCCAGCCAGTTTTTCACAATGCCTTGACCATAACACACTGTGTTTATATAGATATTCATAGAGTAAAATTAATTTTCAGGAAAGAATATTGCATCAGTCTTGGTTTGTGCATTCTTTATAATGGGCACTTTGCCTGAGAATAGGAGAGGAAAATATGTATTACTGGAAAAATCAATAGATCTCAATAATGTATATATATATATATATATATATATACATATATATATGTATATATAGGTATGTAAGTATATCTAGATCTATCTATCTATCTATCTAGAGAGAGAGAGAGAGAGAGAGAGAGAGAGAGAGAGAGATCAGTATAATGAGGTTATAGAATAAGAAGGGCAAGGGAAAAAAACAAAAGATTTCACTTGTGATCAGCAAATATTTACTCAATGCAAGACCTTGTACAAATAAAATATAATGGTTAACAACAACAACAACTAAAAACAATTAATTTCTATGTTCTGGACCTTAGATATGTAGGGACCTTGGGGTATATATAGGGATATATGTATGGGTCTGAGTGCGGCTTGAGGATGTGCATGTGTACAAGTTCTCAGGCAATGCTGATTCTTCTGGAATCAGCATTTCCAGTGTTAACACAAGGAAACAGGTGTTTGTCCTGGTAAGACTGTTTCAGGACAGAGGTGTCATTCAGTCAGGGAATATAATACCATGTAGTGACCTTCATTTCTTATTTTTGACAATTAAGAAACATCATTCATTACAAGACTGTGTTCATTTATTTTTAAAAATCTCTTTCATTCATACATCTTTGAAACCACACTGAGCTCTTTGACTTTCATTTATTTTATTCAAAACTGAGCTAAGCTGATAAGTCTTTTATTATTTTATATAATAGTGACTAATTCTTTGCAGCCATTCTTAATAGATAGTTATCTCTTATTAATTAAATGGATAGCATTTACATTTTAAATTACTATAGCAGGTCTTTTATGATAGTGGTCTAATGACCTAGAAGAATAGAGAAACATTTTAAAAAAGTGGAAGGTCATTATCATCCTATTTGTTTTTTCAAAGCTAATGAGAATCATAGAAACTAATAGAATATTAATGAGGGCTTTATGTCAATTTAAAAGTCTGGGTGAAAATATAACAATACACATGCAGATGCCTTCGTAAGTGCATGAAATGACCACAAACAGCCTCACAGAGAATATCTAGTATTGTCTCATTCAAAAATGCATAGGAAAAATAAAATGTAATTGCATAAAGAAGTTTTTAATTTGTAACTATGTAAGCATTCATTTCAGATGATTTGTCCCATTTTAAGTTTTCAAATTTATATTTTTACATTGAGAAAGTCCTTGTTATTACATCAAAGAAATCAATAAACCAACCACAATTTTAAGAGAAAATGAGGGAATATTTTGTAATTTTTGATTACCTTTATTATTATTGGTAAAACTAAATACTCCAAAATATGTTTAATCTTTCCTTTATTATTATTATTATGGTACATGTCGCATGGCTAGTTAGGAAGAAGAATATACAACTAAAATGGTGCTTTAGCATCATAAGGAAATTCCTATTGTAAATGACATTTGTTTGGTGTATCAGCCACATTAAGGTGAGAACAAATATCCACTGGATTTTAATATAAGGTTAAAATAATTCATCAATGTGAGGACATTCATATTTATAAAACCTTGTAAAACAGGACATATGAGTAAAAATATATTTGATCCTTTGATAAAATAATAAAAATACATGTATAAGTTTACCCATTGTTTAAAATGACAAATATTACTGTATAAATTATCTGTGATAAATAGTATTTAAATAGTCTGTTTAATTACTTTAAATATTACTCCTACGTTTGAGTCATTCAGGATTAGTAAACTAGTTTATGTATATATGTATATATACACTATTGCTTACCTAACATACATTGTGGTTATAAGTCTCATGAAAAATATTAGATTTTAAAATCCTAAAAGATGCTTTTATGGTTTTAGGATAAGAACAATACATAATCTATTATAATGAACTGATTAAATATTAAATATAGTCATTTACAAATATAAAATAATATTGACAATAAATTATCGAATGTCTAATTCATCAAACTGTTATTTTATATAGTAAGAAATAGTTTGATCTATTCTGTCCAGATAAAGTATGAAATACTTGAATTCATCATCAACTTGACCTGTGTACATAAAATTTCTTTACTTCTGTCATTATCAATTTAGTTTGGGGACACAAAATTATTTTCTCAGGAAATTTTATGCCCGATTTAAAAATGAAAACATGTTTTATCCAAACACAACAGATTAAGGAATTGGGATTTAATTCAAAGTTTTATTAAAATTGATGATTTCAACATTTTAAAAAAACATAATTGAGTGTCAATTCATACCATAATTTTATTTTATTTTAAATTTTTATTGGAATATAGTTGATTTACAATGTTGTGTTAGTTTCAGGTGTACAGCAAAGTGAATCAGTAATACATATACATATATCCACTCATTTTAAAATTCTGTTTCCATACAGTCCATTACAGACTATTGAGTAGAATTCCCTGTGCTATATAGTAGGTCCTTATTAGTTATCTATTTTATATATAGTAGTGTGTATATGTCAATTCCAATCTCCCAATTAATCCCTCTCCCCGCTTACCCCTTGGTAACTATATATATTTTTTCTACATCTGTAACTCTATTTCTGTTTTGTAGATAAGTTCATCTGTACCCTCTTTTTAGAATCCACATATAAGCAGTATCATATGATATTTGCCTTTCTCTGTCTGACTTACTTCACTCAGTATGACAATCTGTCTATCCATGTTGCTGCAAATGGCATTATTTCATTCTTTTTTATGGCTGAGTAATATTCCATTGTATATATTTACTACATCTACTTTATCCATTCATCTGTTGATGGACATTTAGGTTGCTTCCATGTCTTGGCTATTGTAAATAGTACTGCAATGAACATTGGGGTGCATGTATCTTTTCATTTTTATTCGATACATTTCTTCCTCTTTTTGCATATCTTCTCCTATCCTCCAACACAAACTTTGACATGGGCACAAGTAACTCTTTCATTAAATATAATGGCCTGTACAAACTCTTAATTTCCTCCCTCTTTCTTCCTCTTGCACATTTTGTGACATTGAAATATTCTAGTTCTCTTTAGATGCAGAACATTTGGCTAAAATACAATTTGCTTTCGGGAGATTGATTTGAATCATATGATTTTTGGAAAATTGACCTTTATCTATTTCTATCTGCCTACAAAACACTTTCTTAAATTTTTTACTTGTGCACAAATTCAACATGTTTAAATATAACAGAAATAATTTTTTAGTCACATGTTCATCGGCTGGTGTTGTAGAATTTCATCCATTTTCCCAGAGCAGACATTGGAAGATATATTTGATTATTCTTTTCCATTTGTCATTTAGGATGGGTCATCTAAACATCATTTATTCCTGAAAACCTGTCATGGATATTCTTTGTTTTAGTTCTGTTAAAGATCATTATTACATTTTCCTTAGCTTTTCTTACTAGGCTAAATAACTTCAACTTGAATTTATATACCTTTTTCTCAATCCATCCTGCAGAACAGTACAATGTTCATACTAAATCACTGCTCTGTGTATCACATACTCTGACCAATATCTTATGGCAAGTAATTTAAAATCTAAAGTTCCATACTATCAAGACATTGCTTAAACTCTCACTACCATAATAATAACACTTTTAGGGCATAATCACACTTCTTTCTTAGGTTAACTTCCTCACTGTTCCCTAATTTAATACCATATTTCCATGTGCAAATGATTTCTATTTTCAGGAGAATCCCTGTTTCTCATGTTAATATCCTGATGTGTTCTCCCTTTCCATTCATAACTTACATGTTACCTGAGCTTCAAAAATTTAAAGATCAAAACAATTTGCTTTTGTTAATGAGGATCCATAATGACTTAAGCAGTAGCATAGAATTTTATTCATGTATGCTATTGCCTAACCAACATAACTGAAAGTTGCTGATAAGAAGAAGCAGTTATTTAATTACCAGGTGTCTTTTAGTCTCCCATCCTACAAAGAATAACATTGAGCACATAGCAACTGTATGAATATTAATCAATAATTTTAAAACTAAGTCTTTTTAGGCAATAAAATGTAAATATAATTTGGCTATTTGACGATTCATTCCCCAGTTTATTACTTATGTAGAAAATAATTTTTACTCCAGAAAACAAAAAAATGTATCTAATAATTAAAGGTGTCTAGAATTGTTTTCATTTATTTTGAGATAGTTTATATAATTTTATAATGTATTATTTCATCCTTCATAAAATGACATGAATAGTATTGATACCATAATAAAATAATTTTATATATATTCTTTCTATAACATTCCAGATAAGTGATAATATAGGTCTAGGATTTTCTTCTTCTTCTTTTTTAATGTTTATCTTTTTAAATATGTCAAGAAAGCTTTTATGGAAATATTCTACCAATTATTACTTATCATGGTTGTCTAACCTGTGGAAATCTTCTTGTCTATATTTTCTTAAGCCATTCAGTCTTTCTTTCAAACATATTTATGAATACTCAACTCTATGTCATTCATTCTTCTACATATGGATATACAAAAAAAGAAAAAGAAAAACTGATATGATTCTTGCCCTCAAAGAAAATTACAGAAATTCTTCATGCCTTAGTTTCAAGAGCTGTGAAATGGTCCCTAAATATTTATTTCTTCAGAATAAAATTTTCTATTTGTTTAAAAGGCTAGTAGAGTAATCATGTCAAAAACTTTATTATAATCAAAGTCACTATATACTTTTTTAAGATTTCAGGATATATTGTAATTAGATTAGCAAGTCATGACTTGCTGCTGAATGCATGTTACTTCACAGAGATTAATGCATTTCTTCAAAATTCTTGCACACTGTTTCTTGAATACTTTATTCCATTGTTCAGCATTCATTTTGTGGAATCGATTTCAGGCAATAAACTTGTCAATATATTAATTAAAAACCTTATACATTCTAAGTATTTTTTTTTCTCAACAAATCTATGAACTATATGCAAAAATTAAATACTGGAGTATCTAACTTTTTTTTCTTCCGGTTTTTAAAGTTTCTATTATTCAAGGCTAAAGAAAAACTCTCTGAGATAGAATTCCATTCTGTGACATAGAATTTCAATTCTCAAAACATTTCCTGTGAAATATTAATAGACTCATTGAAAATGAATAAAATGAAGAAATGTTCACTGGTCAAGTTAACTGAGAATTGGAGTTAAATAGGTTTATTCAGTACAAAACTTATCAATGTATTTAGTACATAACAAAGTGAAATAGCCCAGAGGGAGATGGGGTAGCTTCCATTTTCTTATTGATTAAACAGTCATCTCATTTTCTTACCTTTAGAGATTATCTCTCAAGCTTGGTGTTCTACCAAATTCACTTGAAAAGTTTTGGCTTAGGAGCATCTTAGCTTAAAACTGTTCCCAAACTCACTCTAGCAAGCTAAGAGTTTAAGATTTAGGCATAGAAGTAATCAAAATCAAATGACTCCCTTAATCAATGTCCATGTATTTGAAAGGATTTTATCATTCTTATAATACTTGAAGGTATAGGGGATGATCAAGTTCATATTTGTTTGTAAATGTCAGATATAACCAACACATATTTTGTATATTATGAAGTATTGAAAAATATTGTAAATTATAATTTTGCAGGAGCATAGAACCATTTTATTTCCTCGCTAAGGCATTTTCTCCTAATAAAATTCTGTCATTATTTGAAGGGTTCCCAAAATGCCCAAATGGCCATTAGCAATATAAAAGGAAATGTTTTTGAAAGCATTAATTTTATTAGTTTTAATGCACAAGTTGCATTATTGTAATATTTAAATATCTGCAAAACAAAAACTCAAAACTGTGAGATGGGTACTTTAGTGTAATTTCTAGCTTCATTGTAATTTCCAGAGTTTTATGTGACCTTTTCTCATCAGTGTTAAAACAAAATGGGGAATTAACATAGATACATTCATTTCCCTAATTTTTATATCAATTTCCCCAAGTCCTCTTTGTTCATTCTGCATTTTTTCTAAAATTATACCAGCTAGATAAGCCTACTTACTTATTCTCACATACATAGTATTTTATTTGCTATGGAAATGAAAGCATAGGTGCATTATGCTATAATTTTAAATACATTCTTTTTATTCCTGCACACTTTGCATTCATTTCACATACCGTACATGTCATGAGTAAAACAAAAGCTCATAATAAATGCATGGATGGAGAAAAATAGTAGAGATATAATAGTATGTCATTTACAGCTTATCACACTGCCATGAATTGTATAGGAAAGGTGGAATATATAGTTAATGGAAAAGACATTTTAAGTGTTTTATTAAACAGGATGGGGGACCCCAATCTTCTAGAACTAAAGCGTGGAGATAATACACGCTGTGCAATTATGTACTTTTCAGGTGTTAAACTACATATCTATCGCATTGAAGCATAAAGTCACAGCAAGAATTCTTGTATGGCGATATTTACCTCTATTATGCACAGTAAGAAACAGCACACTGGGAGACTAGATGACCCATTTGTTCTTTCTTTTCCTCAAAATATCTATGTGACATTTCATCAGAACCACTGTTCAAATGGGTTGCATATGCTCACTTGAAATAAATGCCAGAATATCAAGATAAATTCCAAAGGCTGGATAGCATCTTGAACATCCCGGGTAAGTGCTTAGATATATTTTCATGTGTAAAAGAATGACCAGTTTTTAAAAGAACATGCTCCCTTGTATGAGATTTAAAACATTTAAAACATCTGTAAATAAGTTATATGTAAAAAAAAAAAAAAGTCAGTATATATATATATATATATATATATATATATATATATATATGTTTAAATGTTTAAAAAAGTCACTGAAAAAAGTAAGCCAAACTGGTGACTGCGTTTTATTAGATCCCACATATTTTCTGTTACCCAATAGGCATGAGAGTCTCAAAAAACATGAATCTGAATTTGAACTGAGACATGAGTATTATGAATTATTTTTTTCTCCTGAGGTGAAGTAAATGTAAATGCTAACTTGTTGTATCATCCACTTTGGTTTTTGGCTTCACACAAACCTGCAATCTAATCTAGCCCCAGATTCTAAAAGGGAGGTGGGGTGGGATGGAGAGTGTCAATCATTAGGTGACCCCTAAACTCAAGAGCTGATAGCAGAGGGTAAATTGAATACTCACTGTCCATCTGAGCTTGAGTGTATGTGAGTCAGGCTCTTAGAAATGTCTTATTTCTCCTTGTAAAATCCTTCTCATCTCCAAAATATGGTATTACATTTGATGAAATCCTTTTCTTCCTAACTCCATTCTACAGGTCATTCTGTGTATTTTATTATATCATTATCTTGTTTTACAAAGTATTTCCAAAAATGTAATTACCAAAATGAGACTTTGTATTTGAACCTCACTTTACTGATTGACTTTTTGAGTCTGTTTTCTCACTAGTTTTGTTGAAAGGGAAATAAGTAAAAAAGTAGAAGAAACTTAAATATTATTTTATTTAAAAAGAAATATCCTCTGGTCTACGAACTACGTTTTATAAATGCAACATATTATATTTCTTTTGGGTTACCAAGTTGACTAAAGGATGCTGTAAGCTATCATTCATATTTTGCCTTTTTTACAAAAGTACATTAAGAAATAAAATTTATTCAAGAACCTCATTTCTTTTATGATCTTAAAATAACTGGTATATATAGTATGTTTGGGGTATTTAAAAAAAATAGAAACTAAAAGGAAAAGGAAATTTAAAAGATTAGAAAATAAGTGCTGTTCAAATTAAATAGATATGTGAATGTAATAGTAACTTTTCTTTCAAAGCCTAAAGGATAATTATATAGTCAATATGATTGTCAGAATTCCTACTGTTTTGTTTTCTGTTTAAATTTTTTTGCCCTCCCACAGGAAAATACGTTTGCATCCTCAATCCCCTCTTTCTTCTCACCATTACTACATTAGTATTAGTTTTCTATGGATGTTTAACAAATTACAGTTAAGAGGCTTGAAACAGTAACAATGTTATCTCACAGTTTTCCAGGTGGGCTACACTGGGTTGTCTGCTGAGAGTCTCACAAGTCTGAAATCAAGGTGTCAGCTGACTCGGTTTTTATCTGTATCCTGAGGCTCTGGGGCTCTGTGAGGGAGCTCTTACAGCTTGTTGGCAGAATCCAGTTCCAAGATTTTGTAGAACTGAGATCCCAGTTCTCTTGCTGCTCTGAGGCAGGGGTGGACACTCGTCTCTCTGAGAGGCTACTCTGAGGTCCTTCCACAGCAGATGCCCCTCACTCTTCAAATCCAGTAACACAATACCTCTTTTGTCAAACCTTTCTCAACTTCAAATATCATGTGATATCACTTATATGTGGAATCTAAAAAAAGGATATGAATGAATTTATTTACAAAACAGAAGTAGAGTCACAGATGTAGAAAAGAAACTTATGGTTACAAGGGGATAAGGTGGGGGGAGGGATAAATTGGGAGATTGGGATTGACATATACACACTATTATATATAAAATAGATAATTAATAAGGACCTGCTGTATAGCATAGGGAACTCTGCTCAATATCTTGTATATTGAGAAGAATCTATATGGGAAAAATATCTAAAAAAAAAAAAAAGTAGATATAAATATATGTATAACTGATTCACTTTGTTGCACACCTGAAACTGACACTACATTGTAAATCAACTATACTCCAATAAAATTTTAATAAATAAATGAATAATCCCCCCCTCAAAAAAAAAATAACTCTATTTTGACTACAGCTATCAGTCAGCAAAAACTCTGTCTGCTTTTAAAGGGATCAGGTGATTAGGTTAGGCCCACCTGGACAATCTTCCTATCAGAAGGTCAAATGCTTAGTAACATTAGTTACACTTGAAAAAGCTCTTTACAATGTAAAATAACATAATCACAGAAATAACACTTGGGAGCAAAGGTCATGTTGACCATCTTAGAGAAGGAGTTATTTTCCAAGTCCAAATTTTCAAGACATTTGTACTTTTTTAAAATCTCGGAACTGTTCCTTTCTCCTCTAATCCAAATATGTTTAATTTATTTCAAGAAAAATTCCCAACAGACGAATTAAATTTATGTGGACTCACACTTTGAGAAAATATGCAGGGACATCAAGTGTATTAATTCTTAAAAAAACATTTAAAATATCAGAGTCATAATTATATGCTCAAGATTTTTTAAGTAGATAGTCTGGATTTTTTTCATTATACCATTTAGAATAAGAAAATATTTTTGCACTTCAATTAATAAGTGGTAAAGTAACAGAATCATAAAGTACCATGTATTTTTCCTCCTAAAAAAATCAGTCATTTCTATTTAATGTCCCACTACAGACTAGGGACATTTTTGATGGTGAAATATACTTTATAAAGTTGAAATGCATTAAACTGAATTCCATAAATATAGAATTCTAATAATTTGGAGAGCATATATGAATTGTTTAAAAGTTAAAGCAAATTTACAGAATTTTCAAGCAGTTCAGAGTTCAGAAGCAGTTATTTTTCTGTATGAAAGAAAACATTAGTACACTGATTATATATAATTTCAACTTATTTAATAAGGGAATTCTTCCAACATTATTTATCAATATTTATTTTTTTTTGTACTTTGACCTAAATAAATACAGGTTATAATCCACATCATGAGTCATCAGGGAAATACAAATTGAAACACTGAGCTACAACTACACACTAGTAGGTTGGACACAATCTAGAACACTGGCAATAGCAAATTCTGGTAACGATATGGGGCAGCAGATGGTGGCAATGAAAACTGGTACAGCTGTATTGGAAAGCAGTTTGACAGTTTCTTACAAAACTAAACATCCTCTTACCATCAAATCCAGCCATTGTGCTCCTTGGTATTTACCCAGAGTTGAAAATTTATGTCTATACAAAAATCTGAACTTGGATGTTTATAGCAGCTTTATTCAGAATTTCCAAACCTTGGAAGCAACCAAGATGTCTTTCAGTAGGTGAATGGATAAACTCTGGTATATCCAGACAATGGAATCTTATTCAGTGCTAACAAGAAATGAGCTATCAATTCATGAAAAGACATGAAGGAAACTAAAATGCATATTACTAAGTGAAAAGAGAGAATCTGAGAAGGCTACATAAGATGTGATTCCAACTATATGACTTCCTGGAAAAGGCAAACTGTAGATGTAGAAAAAAAATCAGGGGTTTGGAGTGGGGAGATGGAGAATAGGTGAAGAACAAATGATTTTTAAGGCAGTGAAACTATTTGGTTTATACTAATATGGTGGATACATGTCATTATACATTTGTCCAAACTCACAGAATGTAAAATACCAAGAGTGAACCCTAATGTAAAATATGGAATTTGATAGTAATGTGTCAATGTAGGCTCACCAACTGTAACAAATATACCATGCTGTTGGGAGATGTTGACAGTGGGAGAGGTATGCATGAGTAGGGACAGGGGTATATGGGAGATCTTGGTACTTTCCACTCAATTTTGCTGTGAAACTAAAAGAACTCAAAAAATAGTCCTATAAATAATACAATACAAAAAATATATGGTGAATTTGGATGTTGTGAAAACTTTATTTTTCATGATTTAAACAGTCTAAAACAAAAAATCTGAGTAATATTGGGTTGACCAAAAAGTTTGTTCATTTTTTTTCTGTAAGATGGCTCTAGTAGTACTTAGTTGTCTTTAACTTCATTTGAAACAATTTTGTTAGACTGTATTGTGACAGCTGTCATATCAGCGTGAATTAAAAAAAAAAAAACAGCAAATTTGGTGAATTTTCATGTAGCCATTTTAATATTGAAGATGGAAGAAAAAAAGCAATATTTTCAGCATATTATGCTTTATTATTTCAAGAAAGGTAAACACACAACTGAAACGCAAAAAAAGATTTGTGCAGTGTATGGAGAAGGTGCTGTGGCTGAACATGTCAAAAGTGGTTTGGGAATTTTCTTGCTGGAGATTTCTTGCTGGACGATGTTCCATTGTCTGGTAGACCAGTTGAAGTTGATAGCGATCAAATCGAGGCATTAACTGAGAATAATCAACATTATACCACACAGGAGATAGCAGACATACTCAAAATATCCAAATCAAGCACTGAAAATCATTTGTACAAATTTGGTCATGATCATCACTTTGATGTTTGGGTTCCACCTAGGTTAAGCGAAAAAACCATCTTGACCATATTTCCGCATGCGATTCTCTACTTAAACATAATGAAAATGTTCCATTTTTAAACCAAGTTGTGACGGATGATGAAAAGTGGATATTGTACAATAAAGTGGAATGGAAGAGATCCTGGGGCAAACGAAACATACCACCACCAAACATACCAAAGGCCCGGTCTTCACCCAGAGAAGGTGATGTTGTGTATATGGTGGGATTGGAAGGGAGTCCTCTATTATGAGCTTCTTCCAGAGAACCAAACGATGAATCCAACAAATTCTGCTCCCAATTAGACCAACTGAAAGCAGCACTCAGTGAAAAGTGTCCAGAATTAGTCAACAAAAAACTATAATCTTCCATCAGGTTAACGCAAAACTGTATGTTTCTTTGATGGCCAGGCAAAAACTGTTACAGCTTGGCTGGGACGTTCTGATTCATCTGCCATATTCACCAGACACTGCAACTTCAGATTTCCACTTATTTCGGTCTTTACAAAAATTTTCTTAACGGAAAAAATTTCAATTCCCTGGAAGACTGTAAAAGGCACCTGGAACAGTTCTTTGCTCAAAAAGATAAAAAGTTTTGGGAAGATGGAATTATGAAGTTGCCTGAAAAATGTCAGAAGGTAGTAGAACTAAAAGGTGAATACGTTGTTCAATAAAGTTCTTGGTGAAAATGAAAAATGTATCTTTTATTTTCACTTAAAAACTGAAGGAACTTTTGTCCAACTCAATGTATGGCTCAATATGAAGTAATAAAGCTACATTCCATTTTAATTTTATTTGTGATATAAATTACATAAAGTAGAATTCTTTTATTTTTTGATGAACACTTCTAGAAGTTTTGACAATACATGTAGTCATGTAACTGCTAACAATCAACATATAGAATAGTACCATCGTCCCTCAAAATTCCCACCTGTCCCTGGATAGTTAGTCACTGTTTAATTGCCAGCTCCTATAAGCCACTGAAATGTGATCCATTCCTATAGTTTTGTGGGGGTTTTCCCCCAGAATGTCGTATAATTGAAATTATACAGTATGTAGTATTATGTCTGTATTCTTTTGATTAACATAAGGCATTTGAGAATCATCCATAGTAGATGTATCAATAATTCTTTTTCTTTTTATCTCTGAGTTGTATTCCACCATAAGGATAAACAATAGTTATTTGATTGATTTACTATTTCAAGAATAATTGGGGTTTTGGCAGTTATTAATAAAACTACTATAATCATTCATGTACAGGTTTTTGCATGAATATAAGTTTTTATTTCCCTTGAGTAAGTACCTAGTAGTGGGATTGCTAAATTGTATAGTAGGTATTTGTTTAATTTTATAAGAAGCTACAACTGGTCTTCCAAAGAGGCTGCAATATTTTACCTCTCAATAATCAATTAAATTTCAGTTTGGAAGCAATTGGTATTACCATCTTTAAAAGTAATTTAATTTTAGCCATTCTAATAGAGAATGATATTCCATCATGGTTTTACTATCATTTTCTTAATGATGTTGAGCATCTTTTCTTGAGCTTTTTCTACCACTGTATATCGTCTTTGGTGAAGTGCCTCTTCAAGTTTTGTGCCTATTTTTTAAATTTTCAGTTGTTTTTATATTATTATCAACTTTAATAAAATTCCTCTACTATATAATTTTAAAAATATTTTCTCTTAGTCTGTGTCTTGTCTTTTCATTAACCTAGCTACGCTTTTCGAAGAGCAGACATTTGAAATTTTGATGTACATTTTACTGTTTTTTCTTGAATGAATTATAATTTTGGTGTTACATCTAAGACATTATTTTCCAAACCAAAGGTAAAAAAAAATTTCTTCCATGTGTTCTATTAAAATTTTGTAGTTTAGGCTTTAGCTATAGATCTATGACCTGATAATTTCCTTCTATTCCTAGTTTTCCTAAGAGCTTTTGATTATTAATTGATATTGAATTTTATCAAATGCTATTTTTCTATCGAGAGGACCATATCAATTTGATTTGTTTAATCTATCAATAGATAGATGATTTTGTCAGTGATGATTCACATTTGTTAATTTTCAAATGTTGTATTGGCCTTGCATTCCCAGTTAAAACTCCATTTGGTCATGATGTATTATTCTTTTTTATATAGTGTTCTATATAGCTTGCCAAAATTTTACTGAGAAATTTTATGTTTGTGTTGATATAAAAAAATTGTCTCTAGTTGTGTTTTCTGGTAATATTTTCATTTGATTTGATGTCACTCTAATTTTATTTAGTAAAATGAGTTGGAAAACATTCCTTACTTTATTTTCTGGTTGAATTAGTATAGACTTACTATTATGTATTTCTTACAATTTTGATAGAATTTGTCAGAAAAATTTTTTGGCCCTGGAGTTTCTTTGTTTAAGTACTAACTACATATACAGTTTGCTTTAATAGAATTAGGACTTTTAATGTTATCTGTTTTATCTGGAATGATCACTGGTGGTTTGTATCATTCAAGGAAACTTTCCATTGTATTTAAATTTCTGAAATTTTTGAAATAAACATGTTCACATATTCCCTTATAATCCTTTTAATTTCTGTAGAATCTGGAGTGATGTTCATAATTTTATTTATTGTATTGGTGAGTTATATCTTCTCACTTTTTCATGTCCAGTTTTACTAGAGATTTATTGATTTTATCAATCTTTAAAAAAAAAACTTTATTTTCTTGATTTTATCTGTTGTTTTCCTTTTTCTAATTTCATTGAATTTGCTTTGTGTTCTTTCTTTCTCCTTATTGTAGGTGTGATTTACTCTTATACTTCTTACCTCAAGACAGAACCTTAGATCACTAATTTGAAACTGTTCTTTCCTTTCTAATGTAATTATTTATTGCTATAACGTTCTCTGTATGCACTGCTATAGTTGCATTACCCAAATTTTGAAATATTGCATTTTGATTTTAATGCAGTTCAAAATATTTTCTAATTTCCCTGTGGCTACTTTTTGACCCTCAGCTTATTTAGAAATGTATTGTTCAATTCCCAAATGTTTTGAATATTTCGCTGCTATTAATTTCTAATTTAATGTTGCTAGTGTGAGATCATACTCTGTATGATTCCAGTTCTTGTAAATGTATTAAGATTGGTTTTACGGCCGTGTTATCTGCTCTACCTTGTTGAGTGTACCACGTGCCCTTGATAAGAATGTATATTTTCTCTTACTGAGTGGAATGTTCTATAAAGTAGTTCGTTGCTTGTTAGAATTGTTTAGATCTTCTAAGTCCTCACTTATGTTCATCTGCA
Organism: Phocoena phocoena; assembly: GCF_963924675.1. Lineage (NCBI taxonomy): Eukaryota > Metazoa > Chordata > Mammalia > Artiodactyla > Phocoenidae > Phocoena > Phocoena phocoena. The sequence continues at coordinate 16,594,723 of NC_089221.1, read as the reverse complement.
ACCTTTAGTTTCTACCTTATAGTTAGCCTTTGCAACCTCAGCTCTCTGAAGTGATCCAAAAAGGGATTATTTCTTTGATTAGCCATTTATGTTGTTGTCATTGTTTTGGTGACAGCAATGTTGTTCCTAACTTTCAATATCCTAAGTGGAAGACAGAAAATTCAATTAGAATTTTAGAGAAAAATGGAAAACAGTTATCAGCTCTGCTTTCTGTACTTTGACAGGTTTTTCCATACTGCTTTAGGGGAATCCTTATTAATCCACTGTCAGTATTTTACTGTGACAGGTAAGAAATGCTCATAATGTGGCAAATATTTGTCTTATTTTATTTACATTTTAAAACAACTTATAAAAACTGAACGATAGATTAATAAATATGCTACTAGAATTCTTCTGAAAGTATGACATGAAATCACTTAGAAATTGAAAACTAGTGTTTAATCTCTATCCACATTGCTTTCAGGTGTACAACATAATAATTCAATATTTGTATATATTGCAAAATGATCACCACAATAAGTCTAGTTAATGTTTTGAATTCTATTATAGTGATTAAACAATATTTTTAAAAAGACTATAAGAATGAGTAGTGGGAAGTTGGAACTGCCAATGTTGAGAAATTAAATTCCCCCATGTCTCAAAAAAAAAAATAACATTTTACCTTGTGATTTTGTTATGAGTCCCAAATTCTTCTAACATGATATTGACATCATCAACAGCTTAAGGAGTAACAAATTGGATAAAGAGTAAGTGTCTCTATGGTACTGGACTGTCATACTTTTCACCAATGTTTAAAATAGTTGGAATTGGTTCTGTAGATGCAGTTCATCTTATACTGATCAAGCTGCTAAATATTTTATATTTTTTCTCATTCACTATTTATTTAATATGAGATCCACACATAGTAATTTAGCTATTTTCATAGCTATTTGTTTCAAAGAATTTTTGATCCAAAGCCATACCATAAAAAAAAAACACAGAAAGAGCTTACTATAAGGTAATTTAACAACAAATCACTGAGATAGACAGCCCTGTTTTTTTCTCCCAATTACTTCTGATTGTGTGGACAGTCACTCTTATTTAACTATAGAATTTGGAAAGACAATTTAATTTGACCTGAAAATATTAACTTGATTTTCTAAAAGTAGATGCTAAAGTATTTTAGAAGCTGATAACTATCAAATAAATGTTCTAGGCACAATAAATTTGCTTATATTTAGTACTGTTTATCAATAACAATTGTATGATTAAAAGTATTAATTATTACCACCATGGGTGCCTCCTATATTACAAACAGTTTCGCAGACAGTTTGTGTACTCTATATAAGTAAATAATACTGAAGGCTTAGAAAGTAAATATTTTATTCTCCTTTTAGAATTTGGGAAACCGGATCCTATTAATGAACTTTTCCAGAAATACAGTTTTTAACCTGTTTTACTCAAAAGTCAGTGTTGCAGTAAGTTACCTCCTTGACAAACCATGAGATATAATATAAAACTTTCCTGTGTGTTGATATGACATGTACATGCTGTCATTGTTTCATGGGGAGAACATAATCTTTTAAGCTCCTAAGCCACATATAAAAATGATCATATCCAGATAAACAAATGCAAATGTAGATGCTAAATCTCAGTACAAGAAAACTGAATAAAGCAATGGCAAAGAAATAACTGATGCAGGAGAATAATCCTATATGAGTTTCTAAATATTTGCAATAGTAGCTTCAATTCTGAATGAAGGTAATAGTCTAGTAATCAGATTGACTAATTCTAGATACAAAGCATCCTCAGTTCCCTCCAGTGTCATTTATCCCTGAGTAGGGCTTTTATACCAGGGATAAGTGTTGTACATTGTAGGAGGCCTTTCTGTTCTGAATCTCAGCTGGCAGGCACACCATCCCAAAGGGCAAACTGCAAACTTTCTGTTAAGAACCAGAAAAGACCAACTTCTGCAGGGGAAATTGCTATTCCTCACCTAGTCCAAAAAACATGAGCTTCCCAGAGTAAGAATAGTTAACGATTTTCAGTTTGTATCAAAGCACAATTCTCTTGAAAATAGAGATGTTTTATTGAAATGAATGATACTTTGTTTTTCAGTTGGAAAATGCATCTAAAGCTGATTCAGAAAACTAAACCTATTAGATCAATTATTTTAAACTTCACAATATTTAAAACAAATGGAAACATTTACATTTCTTTAGAGACTATGGATTACAAAAGGTCTAAATATATTTATTGAAACAAATTGATAAACAGTTCTATTATAAATTTCAAACTGTATATAAAATAATGTCTTAAAAATAGTGTTATTTCTAAGAGTATATGAATACCTTATAAGGCTTTTATATAAAGGCATTGACGATACCAAGTCTTGAATGTGGGCTTTATTTTTCAAAGTTTTATTTAAGAGTTAATATTATTGAAAACTGGTATATTTTTGCTTTCTTTACATATAATGCAGGATAATTTATTTTAAAATTTACAATTTTAAATAATTGTTTCTAATTACAAGTTATCATCTTCCTTGTTTGATACATTACTTCCCAAGTAAAAAACTCATAGATATGCACATACATTTGATCTCTAGTTAGGTAGGAAACTGAATATTGATGACAAGAGAGTACAGGTTCAACTAACTAAATTCTGATCTAACATTTATACATTTCACAAAAAAGATTACTGCTGTCATATCTTTGCCTTTTAACATGTTATGTATTCTTCAGGACATAAGATCAATGCTAATTTCTCCAAACCTCAAAATATATTTAATTATCTTGCCTGTTCAGCCCCATACCATGTTGTTTGTTTTTCTATTATACAAACATCTATTATACAAATAATAGATGTTAGTATATTTCTATTATACAAACAAGCAGGGTAATCATCTTAAGCCCTACTTGTTATGAGGTGGTTGTATGATTTAATAGCCACACACAGGCTAAATTTTCATCTATCTTTTTTTAAGCTTTATTGAGGTAATGAGCATATAACATTGTGTAAAATTTGAGGTATACAACGTGATGATTTGATACACACGCACAAATATATGTATATGTACATATATACATACATTATATATATATATATATATATATATACGTGTGTATATATATATATATATATATATATATATATATATATATATATATATATATATACTGATAAATGATTGCCACAGTAGGGTTAGTTAATACCTTTATCATCTCATGTAATTACCATTTTGTTTTGAGATCATTCAAGGTCTACTCTCTTAGCAACAGTTAAGTATATAATCTGTATTGTTAACTCTAGTCACCATACTGTACATTAGATCCCCAGATGTATTCATCTTATTAGCTGGAAGTTTGTACTCTTTTGATTGACATCTACCCATGCTCTACCTCCATTTTCTGGCAACAGCCCTTCTACTTTCTGCTTCTATGAGTTTGGCTTTTTTAGACTTTTACATGAACATGATACCATAGAGTATTTGCCTTCTCTAACTAACTTGTTTCACTTAGCATAATATAATGTCCCCAAGCTTCAACCATATTGTCACAAATGTCAGGATTTCTTTCTTTCTCATGGCTGAATATACTCCATTGTGTGTATGCGTGTATACACACCACATCTTCTTTAACCATTCATCTGTATGTAGATACTTAACGTTTTTTCCATATCGTGGCTATTGTGAATAACATTGTCCTGAACAGATCTTGATTTCATTTCATTTGCATATATATGCAGAAGTGAAATTGCTGAATCATATGATAGTTCCATTTTTAATTTTTTGAGTAACCTCCATACTGTTCCATAGTGGGTGTATATTCCCATTAACAGTTCATAAGATTTCCCTTTTCTCCACACCCTCACCAGTACTTGTTATCTCTTGTCCTTTTGGTGATAGCCATTCTAACAGATGTGAGGTGATGTATCATTATAGTTTTAATTAGCATTTTTTGATGATTAGTGATGTTGAGCATCTTTTCATGTATCTGATGACCATTTGTATCTCTTCTTTAGAAAAATGCTATTCAGTTCCTCTTGCCACTTTTGTTTAGAATTGTTTGTGAGTTTGGTTTTTTGTTTGTTCATTTGCTTTTGATTTGTATAAATTCCTTAATATTTTAAATATTAACCCCATATCAGATATTTGATTTGCAAATATTTTCTCCAATTCTGTAGGCTTTTTCATTTTGTGGACTGTTTCTTTTGTTTTGCAGAAGCTTTTTTAGTTGATGTAATCCCTCTTATTAATTTTTGCTTTTGTTGCTTATGCTGTTGGTATCTTAACTAGAATATCATTGCCAAGGTCAAAGTCAAGAAGCTTTTCCCTATGGTTTCTTCTAGGAGTCTTATAGTTTCAGGTCTTATGCTTAAGTCTTTAATCTACTTCAAGTTAATTTTTGTGAGTGGTGTAAAATAAGAGTACTATTTCTTTATTTTGCATAAAATTATACAGTTTCCTCAGTACCATTTATTATTGAAGAGACTATCCTTTTTCCCATTGAGTATTCTTGGCTCTGTTGTCCAATATTAGTTTACCTTTTATGCAAGGGTTTATTTTGGGGAACTTTATTCTGTTCCATTGGGCTATACATCTATTTTTATGCCAGAACCATACTGCTTTTATTACTATGGCTTTCCAATACAGTTTTATGAAGAAGTGTGACAACTTCACCTTTGTTCAGGATTGCTTTGGCTAGTTGGGGTCTTTTGTAGCTCTGTACTAATGTTAGGAATGTTTTTTCCTATTTCTTTGAAAAATGACATTGAAAATTTGATAGGGATTGCATTGAATCTATAAATCTCTTTAGGTAATACAGATATTTTAACAGTATTAATTCTGTCAGTCCATGAACACCAAATAACTTTCCATTTGTTTGTTTCTTCTTCAATTTCTTTCATCAATGTTTTACAGTTTTCAGTTTACAGATTTTTACCTCCTTGGTTAAATTTATTTCTAAGTGTTTTATTGTTGATGATGATATTGTAAATGTTAGTACTTTATTTCTTTTTCAGATATTTTGTTGTTACTATACAGAAATGCAACTGATTTCCATATGCTGATTTTGTATCCTGCAAATTTACTGAATTTGTTGATTAGTTCTAATAGTCTTTTAGTAAAGTCTTCAGAATTTTCCATATATAAGATCATATCATCTGCAAACAAACACAGTTTTACTTCATTCTTACCAAATTGGTTGCATTTTATTTCTTTTTCTTGCCTGTTTGCTCTGAATATGACTTTTAGAGCTATATGTAATAAAAGTGGTAAGAAAGGGTATTTTCATCTTGTTCCTGATCTTAGAGGAAAAGTGTTCAACCTTTCATCGAGTATGATGTTAGCTATGGGCTTGTCACATGTGCTGTTTATTGTGTTGAGGTGAATTCCTTCGATTCCCAATTTGTTGAGAATTTCATCATGAAAGGATGTTGTATTTTGATTTTAATCTTTGAAAATTTGCTAGGTTTTGTTTTGTGACCTATCATGATTTATCCTGGAGGATATTCCATATGTCTGGAGAAGAATGTGCATTCTTCTGCTGTTGGATAAAATGTTCTGTATATGCCTGTTAGGTTCATTTGGTCTAAAATATAGTTCAAATCCAATATTTCCTTATTGATCATTTTGTCTGGATGATCTATCCATTATTGAAAGTGAGGTATTGATGTTCCCTACTAATATTTTATTGTTGTGTATTTCTCCCTAAAATTTGTTAGTATTTGCTCAGTATATTTAGGACTAAGATGTTGGGTGCATATTTATTTATTATTTCCAATTGATGAATTGACTCCTTTATCATTGTATAATGGCCTTCTTTGTCTCTTGTGATCATTTTTGGCTTAAAATCTATTTTTTTATGGTATAAGCATAGCTACCCCTGCTTTCCTTTGGTTTCCACTTGCATGGAATATCTTTTTCCATCCCTTCACTTTGAGCCTATGTGTGTCCTTAAAGCTGAAGTGAGTCTCCTATAGGCAGCATATAGTTGCTTCTTTGTTTTTGTTTTTCTGTCTAGCCACTATGCCTTTTGATTGAAGAATTTAATTCATTTATATTAAAAGTAATTTTTGATAAGTAAGAACTTACTAATGCCATCTTCTTGTTTTTGGCTTTTTTGTAGTTCCCTTGTTTTTCCCTCTCTTCCTGCCTTCCTTTGTGAATGGATGACTTTCTTTGGTGGTATACTTTGATTCCCTTCTCTTTATCTTTTGTGTGTCTACTGTAGGATTTTGCTTTGTGATTACCATGAGGTTACATAAAGTATCTATTGATATAATGCTAATAACAATTTAACAACTATAGTCACATGCAAAATTACTATCCCTTTTGTGTTTTTGATGTCAAAATTTACCTCTTTTTATATGTGCATTCATTAACAAATTATTGTAACTGTAGCTATTTTCAATACTTTAGTCCTTTAACCTTTATACTAGAGTTAAGTGTTTAGCACACTACCATATTATAGTATTAGAGTATTCTGAATTTGACTGTACACTTACCTTTACCAGTATATTGTATATTTTCACATGTTTTCATGTTACTAATTAGTGTCCTTTTATTTCAGCTTGAAGAACTCCTTTCATCATTTCTTGTAAGGCAGTTCTGGTGGTGATGAGCTCCCTCAGCCTTTTCTTTTCTAAGAAAGTCTTTATCTCCCCTTTATTTTTGAAGGACAGCTTTGCCACTTAGAGTATTCTTGCTTGGCAGTTTTTTATTTCTTTCTTTCAACATTTTGGATATATTATCCTATTCTCTCATGGACTGTAAGAATCACCTGAGAAATCTGTTGATAGACTTATGGTTTTTTTTTTTTTTTTTAATTACAAGCTTTTTATTTTTTCTTAAGATTCTCTCTTTGTTTTTGATTTTTGACAGCTTTATTATAATGTGTCTTTAAGAAAATCTCTTTAACTTACATTTTTTGGTGACCTGTGACCTTCATGAACTTGCATTTGCAAATCGCTCCATATATTTGAGAAGTTCTTGGCCATTATTTATTTAAATAAGTTTTCTGCCCCCTTCTCCCTCTCTTCTCCTAAGACTCCAATACTTCGATGATTATTTCTTTTGAGGTTATTCAATACATCTCATATGCTTTTATTCTTCCATTCTTTTTGCTTTGTTCTCCTCTTACTGGATAATTTCAAAGTTATTGTCTTCTAATTCACAGATTTTAAAATTCTTTTTGATCCATTCTGATGTTGATTTTCGCTGTTGCATTTTTCATTTCATTTATTGTATTTTTTTAGCTCCAGAATTTTCTTTTTTATGATTTCTCTCTTTTTGTTAAACTTTGTATTTTGTTTATGTATTATATTCCTGATTTCACTGAATTGTCTCTCTGTATTTTCTTGTAGCTAATTTAGCTTCTTTAAAACAGCTATTTTTAATTATTTATTGGGTAAAATGCCGATGTTCATGTCTTTGGGGAAGATAATTGTGATCCCTTAGTGGAGTCGAGTTTCCTTGATTTTTGCATATTTCTTGGAGTCTTGAGATCCTGTTTTTGTATTTTCGGTAGTGATCGCCCCCTCCAGTTTTTACTAACTGACGTTGGGAGAGAAACATTCTTCTGTCAGCCCTGGTAGGTATTCTGAGGCTTTCTCAGACCTTCTGTAGAGATGCCCGCTTCATGCTTCTTGCTCCCTCTTGTGGCAAAATTCTTATATTTGTATGCCTTCTTTGCTCATACAACACATCAGGCCAAGTGCTGACAGCCTCTTTTCACTTTCTCCAGAGTGCCCTAAAGCTCAACTCTGTGGTTTCTTCCTGGCCCGCATAGCCAGGCTGGCTTTTGGCAGGTGGTCAACAGCCATCTGCTAAAGCTCACTCTGGACAGTTTCATGAGTGTGCGCAGAGAGCCAGCCACAGGGTGGGAGTGAGGCGTGTATAGTAATGGGGATGCCTGTGTGCCATTTGTGGGGAATCAGCAGGCCAGGCATCCCCAGTGGCTCATGAGCTGGTGTCTTGATGGAGTCTGTGATACCTTTAATAGGATCCACGTCCCTTGAATGCTCTTTGACAGTCCTCTTTGTTGCTCTCTGGCTTCTTCCCACCCCCCATTCATACAGCTCACTTCTCAGTACTCTGGGTGGAGCGAGAGATAGTTGGGCCTCTTTGGCAAAGTCCCACACAGCTGGCAGGCATTCACTCACATGCTCTCACTTTCCCCCAAGGGTAAATCATGGGTCAAAAAGGTCTCACTTGGCACTAAGCTGTGCCACCTCAGGGGGGGATGACTCAGGTAAAGTAAAATGGCTCCTCTTACCCTCTCCAATGTATTCAGTCTCAGGTGTTTTTGTTCCAGTGATGTACTGGAACTTCTATGCTGGAAACCTGGACTTCCACATAGAAGCCATGGGTGATTATCTAAGATCCTTTTCTCCAGGAGCTCTTAGCAGTTGAGAGGACCTGGAGCCAGTTCATTGGCCACTGCAGGATTCATAGCTGTGACTGAGGTCTCTGTGACTATTACCCCCATGCATGGGTAGGCAATACTCTTCCCAGGTCCCTTGGCATATGGTGCGGGATCCCATAACTCTCACTAAGGCATTTTTGTCCAAGGATGGATGCCAAATCTTTGTTGTTGAGGAGGGATACTAACTATGAGGGATGCCTTATTCAGCTGTATTGCTGATGCCACCCCAGCATCTATGTTTAATTGAGATATTAGTGTTCTACTTGGAACTTGAACTAGCACTAGGTACTCTATAATACTGTGCAGAAGTTAATCTCATTTGTTATTCTCTGTACAAATGTCAAAAGAGTCGTCAGCTTGCATGCACATATTTGGCAGCACAAATTTAGTGTTTTCTATATTTCATCAGCTTCTGTTTTTGTTTGATTGCTTGTTCCTTCTCTTCCTTGTTAACATTTGGTCACTCCAACGTGCAGTTTATATATTTGCACATCTTTAGCAAGTTCTAATTCAGTTGAAATAATTCTCTTAAATTCGTCTACATATCTGTGCTGTCCAAAACGAGGAAGGAAATGTCTTCCTATATCCACACTTTCCTTATAGTCAGCCTCAATAGAACTTGTTTAAATGGCAGCATAATCCACCTGTAGTTGTTTTCTTGTTTGCAAATCGTCTTAGCTCAGTTTTAACATCTCTTTTTCTATTTAAAAATTATATTTCAAGAAAAAGTTTGTTAAAAGATTTTAAATGCTATTTCTGAATTTGTTCAATTCAATTAAAGAAAAAGACAAAAATATGATTATCACTAGATTATGGGAGATACAGTAAATTAAAATTGAATATGATATCCTGGCAACAATTTCAGTAAAACATTAGAAAGAGTTGCCTTATTTTTTAAAACATGCTCAGAGATAAGTTATTCAAAAATAAATTTCCTGCCTACCTGCATGAAGGTAACTTTAAGGGAAATTGTATTCCTGTTGGTTATGCCTGAATATATTTCACAGCCAGAATTTCAATTACTAAGGACCTTACCTTAGTAAGCCAGGAGAAATCTGTCAGTAAAAAAAAAAGTAAGTGAGTAGACTAGAAGTATCTCTTCTTGTGCTTCTTCTGTGTATGGGAAAAATCAATTTGCTCTCATCGTAATCCCAAATAGAAGGAGCAATTGACTTTGGGGAAATCCTGTAAAATTTATTGCTGACAACATGTTAGAGAGTACTTTCTAAGGATGACAGAATACATGAATTGATTTTGCTTCCAGTGACACCGGGATAACTGATTCTCTCAATCACATAGTGTAGCTCTGGGGTTTGTTGTCACTTTTCCCTGCAGTTTAAAAGGTTTATATCAAATATGTGGGAGGACAATCTGAAAGGAGATATCTAATATGGTACTTAATTAATATGATATATCCAACTGCCATTGCCTGAATATAGATACTATACAGAGTTAGTTACTAAATATATAGGAAAGGAAATATTGACTTAAATATAACAACAGGATTTAAACATTAGCAAATATATTAAGGGATTAAATAATGTACTACACAAATATTAATTGAAATTCAATTTAAGAAAGATATAATTTGAGAGAAACTCTCTTATTTAGAAATATATTCCCTTATGCATCAATTTTAATATTTATAGTATACAAATACATATAGTTATCAAATACAGTGGTTGATTTTGGAAGACTACATGGAATTCTTGAGTAAATAATATTTATATCTTGCCACATGAACAGGGTATTTGTGAGGTGTAAGGACACAGAGTGTGTGTGAGGTAAAAGACAATATGGTGTACATAGACATATGCATACCTGTATGTGTATGTATTTTATTAGTATACATTGAAACCTACAGATATATACATTCACAGACATTTATCCATGCACATATACAAGTACAGACATGCATCAGAGATATTGCGGGTTCAGTTTCAGACAACTGCAATGAAACAAATATCACAATAAATTGAGTCACAATTTGTTTTTGGTTTCCCAGTGCACATAAAAGTTATGTTTACAGTATACTGTAGTCTACAGAGTATGAAATAGCATTATGTCTTAAAAAAGTACATACCTTAATTTTAAAATACTTTAAAATTGCTAACCATCATCTGAGCCTTCGGTGAGTCATAGTAGTAACATTAAAGAACGCAAATCAGCATAGCAAGTATAATAGTAATAAAAAATTTAAAATATTGTGAGTTACCAAATGTGACACAGGGATATGAAGAGAGCAAATGCTTTTGGAAAAATGGCACCAATAAACTTGCTCTACCCAGGGTTGCTACAAAACTTTATATCTAAGAAGCCCGATAAAGCAAAACATGATAAGATGAGGTATGCCTGTAATCAATTTCATATATACACATGTAATTTACATATTATAAAATATTTTCAAATACATAGGATGTAAGCAGATTTTCTTAAGCTATGCAATAGAAGAGAAAAGAACAGAATATTATAGATGTTTTGTAACTTCTTTTCCTCCTCCTACTTATGCTTCCCCCCATCTCCAAAAAGAACCTCATGGGAGTCAAAACCAGGATTAAAATACAAACGTTCTATTTTTAAAGGCCTATGTGACAGATTGCAAGTTAGCCCATCCTATTCTCTCAACAGTTCCACAGAGGGCTCTAAAGAAAGGCTGAGGGAAAAACAATAGGGTTATTTCATCTCTCTCTGAGGAGAAGTAGGAGGTGTCTATCATTACTTCCAAAAGGAAGGACTCAAGTGTCCTTTGGGGAATATTAAACAGTCACACGCCTGCCTACTTTAAGAGAGGTAGTGGTCAAAAACATGGAAGATACAACCTTAACAGAGGAACTTGGCAGCAGACTGCTCATCAACCACTTCCACCAACCCCTTCTTGGGCAAAGGCACGGAATCCTTCCCTTCATCTTAAGCCAAGTAAAGGAGGTTTGAAGGTAAGCACAGCAAGAGTGTGTATGTTCGCCGGGGGTTGAGGACCCGAGGGGCCAGCAGAAGAGGCTACACATCATAGGCTAAGGTGGCAGAGAGAGAAAGCCAAACCTTTACTTCTAGCAAGATGAATGTGCTCCACACACAGCAAAATAAGACAAGCTTGGGGATTCTGCTCAAGAGCACTGCCTGAAAGTTTAAAATAACCCTCAGTGACAGAGTGTTAGCCTCCTCTGACACAAAGGAGGAGAAGTGGTAAGTAAGGTGCTGGAGAAGCTTTGGACATTGTCTACATCAAGATGATTGCTATTGCAGGTCCACAAAAATGGTCCCTGAGGAAGATCCAGCAAGGGTGCCTCAGTGATGGAGAGAACACCAACCCAAGATCACAGCTAACTCTGTCATGTATGATTGTGTTGCCTTTAGCAAATCCATCCATTCCTTTGGGTCAGATTCTGGAAGGGTTTAAAATTGCAGCTGAGTTGGGAGTAGAGAAAAAATGATATCTAAAGAAGAAACCAACTAGCTCATGTCCCACTGGAGGCTTACAGGTCTTAAGCAGACCCAAGCTTGGGATCTGCTGTTATGGACCAGATTGTTGTTGTGACAGGATTTAATGTATATCCTATCTGGAATTTTTATGCCAAAGCAAGGAACTGTTTATATTGTATATTATGTGGACTGCCTGAAAAGCTAGAGGGCTTGTCTGAGGTTTTATCCAAGAGCATAAAAAAGGATTAGACCCCAAAGCAGATGTAAAGCCGGGAGTAAAAGTAGTTGGGTTTCTCATTACAAGCCAAATCTAGGTCAGTAAAAAAATCCAGTGTTCAAAGGTGTGAAGCCATTTCGATGTCTAGTAACTCTCCTTGTAAAAAAATGCATCATTTTACCGTAAACTTAAAGAAAACATGTATTTCCTATCTTAATTATAGATGTATTAAAATTTGTCCCCTCTTTGCCACTCCTGATATCCCCATAGCTCATATACCATCATGCCTCCATGGTCCCTCCGAATGGTTTTGCTACCTGTGGTCTTAGAATTCTTAATGTATACTCAACACTTTCTCCAGCTTGTATTTCAAAAACTCAGAATCCAGTCATTTCAATTTTTGCTGCATAAACTCCAATCTTCACCTCCCCAACACCTTCAGAATAAAAGCCGTACTTTTTTTTTTATCAATACATATCAGACCCTTTTGTGTTCTGTCTCTTATTTTGCCTTTCAAGGATCATGTTTTCTGTCACTACATAAACTCCGTTTGCTCAAATATTTCCTCAAAAATATGATGCCTGCACATCTCTCTGTAAAATGTCAGTATCACTGCCTCACTACTTCCACCATTTTTGTAACCTGACTAATGTCTATTTTTCCATCAAAATTAGTCTCAGAGACACTTCTAACTGGTGATTTCCTTAAAAGCCCTTCCTAACTTTTTTCAGCTACCACTCTGAGCTAAACCTCTCTACGCTGTTATGTTAACCTCCCACAAATTTCTGTCATAGCACTAGGTCTGTCACAAGGAGGTAATAAATAGATACTGCTAATAACATAAAAATTGTCAGTAAAATAAAACTTCTAAAGAAAATCATATTCTAATCATTTATTTCCACCAACATGTGAATATGATAAAAATGGTACAGATTAAATGAAATTTAAATAATAAAATTAATGATGAAGCATACCTACCAAATAAAAGGTTGGTATCTTGTATGAAAAAGTATATAAAAAGTTAATATGAATAGCATTGATAGCTACTATTTATTAAGTGCTAACTTAATCCCAAATAAGTTTTATAACCTTACAAAGAACATTATATAAGTTAATTAAACTTCAAAAATTTGTAGCTTACTCTTATTTTTCCATTCTTTATATGAGGAAACTGCTGTTCTGAGAGATTAAGTAAATTCACAGACCTATAAAAGAGCAAGACAGCGAACCCTATTCCTGTCTGATTCTGAAGTTCTTTCAGTTAACTTCTAGTTTTCACAAAAGAATTCTTATGACCCATAATTCTTGTTTTTATTATATCTGCTTATCATAGATATGTATCCCTTTAAATAAAAACAGAAAAGCAGGTTGATACTTTTAGCTTGGTTCCTAAGTGTGTTCAAGGGATAAGGGAAGAAAGGAAGAGTTTTGTCTTATGGTTTTGATGAGACTCACATAGAAGTTCCATTCTGGACATTCTTTTAGATTAAATCCTCTCTCTGGTTAAAGGTTTCTTTTCTCCTTTAACATCTTTTTTTTTGACAGAACTTGAATTCTTGTGTTGCTGCTTCTGATGGTGTGTGCGGACCTCTAAATTGCTATGATGCTGATGCTGAGAGGCAGGTCTTTCTACTTTATGTCTCCATATTTTAAATATATTTTTAGAATTACATATACAACTAGCTATGAAAAAATGTCTTTGACAAGCAATTCTGTTGAAATACTTTTTTTTTTAAACCCAGATATACATTCTGGCAACTTTATTCCTATAATTTTGTCTGGAAAATATTTCCTTCGTGTGTTCATTGTTCCCATATTGACTTAAGAAGCATATACTATAGGGATAAAATAAACGGCGATTACATATTTGTCAGTTAGTGTTAATTTTTACTTAATCTTAATTGGAAGACTTTTTTGTTTTACAATTACAAACATTATAATTGTAAAAAGTCCTAAGCAAGGACTTTTCTATATGGATACCCACAGATTTCTAAGAAGCTGATTTAATATTAGAATTTATTATGTGGAGTTTTTAATGTGTAGTTCAGAACAAGTGGTTTATAGATTTCCATGGCATGTGCTGTTTCTTCTTGCCTTGATTGAAAACTCTTGAAAAAGTCTGTAGATTAAGGAAATGTTCCAGGGTAGAGATAAGAAGTAATTCACTGGGAATTCCTTATTTAGCTTCTGCCATAAAACTATCCTTGCTGTAAGAGTAAGCAAAATATGCTGTAAGAGCAAGCAAAATATGCAAACACATCAAAAATATATACTAGGGTCACAAAATAAAGTGAATCTTTTCATTACATAGAAATAAATATATATTTTTCCTAATTTAAATTAAAAATATCCCTCCATGTATAAAACTTAATTCATCATGAAGAATATGAGAGAAGAAGATTTGGAGTTATAAAACTAAAAGTGTTATAATATTAGTTGAAATCTAAGTTTTTCTTTAATTCATTATTAAAATTACTGGGAAAAATTGACACCTGATTATAAATAATTCATAATCAAAACAGAGATTTCATGTACAAAATGATGTGAGCATCAGTTGAATAGCTAAGGGGTGAAATACAAAAGAGGAACATTTAATTAGGCAGTGAGTAGTATTTGGTTCAAAAGTTGAGTCTGAAAGCAAGCAATGTAAAATTGGAAATTGATTAGTAATATTTAGTTACTTACAAGCCCTTCCAGAATGTCTAATCTGACTTTTTCCCTTTATATTAAGACATTAAATGTACAAGACATTTAGCTGAGATATGTTTAGATCTGTTTCTAGAATAAGACTATCCCAATGGATACTTTGATAGTTCTACCCTTAAGTATCTTTAAAACACATCATATCATTTTTTTCCTGCCTGTATATGTCTGTTTTTGAATAATTGGTGTTTTCAGATATTTTCAATTACAAATGCATACCTAAAGTATCTAATAAGCATAGTTTATTGATTTTCTCACTTTTCTTATAGCGGTAAGTGAAAGTAGCATTTTCAGAAATGATGGCTGAACCCCCTGGTCTCCTGATGGCATATCACCATCAAATACAAAACTAGTAGAAGAGAACACAGCAGCAGTGTAAGTGGTCAGTGATGCATCTGGGCCTTGGCTGAGTTGGCCTAGGCTTTTAAGCACACTGACCCTCCAATTTACTGGACCTGTTCCCTGTGTAAGTACTGCTGCAGAGAGGAGGTTGCTGCTACTAAATTGTCTCTGCCTGCTTGGGGCTGGCCTCTGGGACTCACTACAAAAGCCTTTCTTAAATTGCATCAATCGTTAATGGTCTAAGGGATTCGAAATTTTGCATTTCTTGCCCTTAAGTTAGGAATGTCAGTGAGAACCATAACTCCTCTAACTTTATCTTGTGAGACCACACTTCTTTCCTGGGGTGGTGGGGTGTAAATATGCCCAAATCTGCAATTAACCTTGAAATTGGAAAAAAAAAATACAGAAAAACAAAAGAAACAAAATCCTTGCATCAATACCTTTCAAGGCAACTCCATTTTATAATTCTCTCTTAACTATGAGGATTTTGATCTGAAAGTTCATTATCTTCCAGTCAGAAAAATTCCCCCCTTCGCCCGTATCATCATCTGTCTTTTCCTCCCTCCCTGTCTTCTATCTTTCATCAATGCATGTGTTGTATTTTATCATTTTTAACAAATTTGTTGTCACTTATTAGATACTGAAGTTTATCCTCTGTATTGGCTTTTCTCTCTCTCTTATCTCTTATACTCTTTTTTTTCACTCTTCTCTATGAGAGAGTTTCAACATGTTTTCTACATCATTTATTTGATTTGAATTTTTCAGTACTGATGCTGTAGTTTATTGCTTCTAAATTTGTAATTTAATTTAAATTCAGTAATAAATTTTGTGGGTTTTTAAATGTATTTTTTCTCATTTAGACCACATTTTAATTTATATTCCGGTTTCTCCATCTCAGTAAATGACAAATGCATTCTTCTTGTTGCTCAGGCCAAACAACAACAACAAAACAAAAAGTCATCCTGAATTTTTCCTTTCTCTTACTTCTTACAGCCCATCCATCAGCAAGCCTCATCAACTCTACCTTCAATATATATCCTCAGTTAATCACTTCATTTCTCCTCTGTTTCTAATATCTTAGGTGGAGACATTATCACTTTACATAGAAGACCTCAATATCATCTAATCTCATCTCCCCAATTCTATCCTTACTCCCATACAGTGTATTCTCCACAAAACATCCATTGAAGGATCCTTTTACTTTATTTTTTAACATCTTTATTGGAGTATAATTGCTTTACAATGGTGTGCTAGTTTCTGCTTTATAACAAAGTGAATCAGCTATATGTATACATATATCCCCATATCTCCTCCCTCTTGCATCTCCCTCTTTCCCACCCTCCCTATCCCACCCCTCCATGTGGTCACAAAGCACCAAGCTGATCTCCCTGTGCTATGCAGCTGCTTCCCACCAGCTATCTGTTTTACATTTGGTAGTGTATATATGTCTATGCCACTCTCTCACTTCATCCCAGCTTACTCTTCGCCCTCCCCGTGTCCTCAAGTCCATGCTCTATGTCTGTGTCTTTATTCCCATCCTGTCCCTAGGTTTGAAGGATCCTTTTAAACTTCACCCAATCATGTTAACTTTAACAGATGGTATTATTGTTCACAATCACCTGTTTCTTCCTTCTTCTGCGGTATATGTTCTTCCACACCTGTTACGTTGAGATTTTCAGGAGAAAGAGTACATATCCTGATGTCATCCAGAGGCTTGGTGATGTGACTTGATGGGTAATTTGATGTGAACACAGTGATCTGGGCCAGTTCCCAGCAGAAGTAACTCCATCTCTCTTGCTCTTCCCATCTGCCTTGGCACATGGTTGTTCAGCCTGGGCTCCAGAATGGAAGGACACAGAGGAGAGCCACAGCTGACTTCCATCCTTGGATGTGGAACATGAACAAGAAATAAATCCCTACTGTTTATGTCAGAGCTCAGCCTATCCAGGCAGAGTCCTCTACCTTCTCTACCAAAACCATCCAATGTTTCCCACAAACTGGAAGACCAGACCTTTTCGAGGGCCTGCAGGGCCTTCCGTGAGTTAGCCTCTCTACCTCCCTGCTCCGATTTACTTTCCCCGTATACACTCTGCTCCAGCCACACCGCCTGCTAACGTTCCTGCACTCCTCCAGCTCTGCAGTTTGCAGTTTGCATTTACTTTCTCTTCTGCCTGCAAGGCTTTTCTTAAATTAGCCCATGGTTCATTCCCTCCCTTCATTCTCAGATCAGCTCTCATCTTTCATACAGGTCTTTTCTAACCAGTCAGGAAAATATTCAGACTGAGTCAACTTCTTGTTTCACACTCTGCTTTGTCTTCGTACAACCTATTGCTTATATCTTTAAAAACAACAGTAACAACATTTATAAGTAGTTACCACATGCAAGCACGGTTCTAAGTCTTTTCTGTGTTTCATCTCATCTTATCCTCTCAATAACACGATGAAAAAGGCAGTGCTATTATCTTATTTTACAGATTAGGAAACTGAAGGACAAAGAGGTTAAGTAATTTGGCCACATTCACAGAGAATTAAGTGAAAAAGCCTAGGCATTCTCATTTTAGAGAACAAGCTCTTAGCCATTATGCTAAGCCAGCCTGAAATTGTCTCAAGTGTGTAGATGACTTCTCCTTGGGGCGACACACTATTCATCTAGAAACTGTTGAGAGATTCCTTGCCAAGGTCAGAAGTTGAAAGCTGGCATGATGTAACCTGGCATTATTATTTCAGAGGTTCAGCAGCCTTAGAGAAGCAAAGATGCCATTGGGGCCATACTAAATCCCAGCAAGGGGAACAGACGTTCTGTTAATTCTGTTCCTGGTTTTATGTTTTTTAAATTTTTCTACCCTTTATTTTTGTAATTTTGGGGAGGATCCATGTACAGAAGATCAGCATTTCAGTATCTAGCTTATTCACAACATCCATGGAATAATTATATCAAAACTTCTTCCTAGCTATGACCCAATGTCAGGGAAAAACCTTGAACTCCACTATATGGGGAAAAGGAACAACAGTTCTAATGAGTCATCTGCTTTCTGTTTATTGTTGCTTTGTTAGCACTAGGCTTCCAGATAGAGATGATTCAGAATGACTTAGATATAGCACAGGAAACAGGCTTTGAACACATTGCTTTCATCTCTTATAGCCCCTGCTCATTTGGGTATGTTGGTGAACTTAGATGGTGTGTTTCCTGTGACACAAGCCACAGTATTAGAAAAAAATGTACACTTCGTCCCTAAGAATTTTTCTATCATTTGGTTTTCCAATCCATGACCACCTGGCTTGCATTCAATTTGTCGAGGCCAGTGAGGAGGAAACAGACAATAAACAATAAAAACATAATAAAAATAAAATTACATAGAATGTTAGAAGCTGGTAACTGCTGTAGAATAAAAAGAGAAATTAGAACAAAGGGATTAGGAGTGCCCAGACTAGGACAAAACAAAAAGTTTGGTATTAAATAAGGAGTCAGTGTTGGTGTGTCCGCAGTAATATTAGTATGTCCAATCTAAATGGATAAAAATCTACCTGCAATTTGTAGAGTTCCAAAGCTCTAGTTTAATCTTCCCCAGAGGAGTAAAACTCCATTAAGAAAAGAGGCACAGATGGTTTTCATTCAATTTTTTCTCTCAGGTTTGCTTGAGAGGTGATGGTATTTACCCTGTCATTTCTGGCTGAGTCACATTGCTTAGAAAAGGTAACTCCATCGTTACGGAAATATGATACAAAAGAAAATCTATGCTTGCAAAATGCCAATAGGAGTAGAGATTTGGCTAAGAACAAACATCATCATGATTTCAGCTGTTTTTTTTTTCTTCTTGTTTTTACTATCTGAATGATATACTATACTAGTATGTGAGTAACTGTGAACGTAGCATGAGAAAATTCTGACAAAAGATGAAATAATGCATAGAATACAGAGTAGTGGGTTTTTTTGTTGTTGTTAATAGTGACCATGGTAATTCCACAATTTTATATGGAGAGTTTTGTCTTTATAAATGAAAATAGTTTGAATTTAGTTTATATTGATAAATATATCTTGGAGTTTAGAGATACCAGTGTATGTGAAAATTACTAGTCAAACATTTTAAAAGTAAATAATTAAATTTAAATCATAAATAAATTTATTTATACCCTCAAGATACATCATGTGAACAAAACATTTACGAAACAGAAATAAAGCACTTTTGCTACAGAAACATTTGAATTCAAAAAATCATGCATCTTTAGTTGGAAATATATTTGTGCATGGCATTTGAACCATCAAAGAGGTGATTAATATTTATTAATTAAGCTCCAGAACTAGGTGTATTTGTAAATCCACAGCTTATAATCCTTTTCTATAGTGTTTATTGCCCTGAGTGAATCAGACTATATAAAAATCAGGGGAGAGCTTTTTAACTTAGTAATTGAAAATCATCGATTGAGCCAAGCCTATTTCAGCAAATAGTGGCTTTTACGGGTAATATTTCACAATTCGTTGGCACTTTACTAAGAGAAAAATCCCACTTTACTTTTAGGAAACTTTCGCTTGCTGCCATCACCTATAATAACTATACAGTTTTGACTAAAAATTAATGGGAATGTCTATTTTTCCTCTGCCAAAGCACATAAAAATGATTGTAACTCTTGGCAATTTCTTTGGAGAATTATATTCTATACACCATGTCAAGCCTGTTAAACATACCTTTGAACTTCCCTTTCAAAATCATATTCAGAGACAGTTTGTAGTGCAAAAGTAAAATAGAATTTAGATAGATAAATACATATATGCATACATATAAATACATAGAGTCTGCTTTCTAAGAATTTATACTCTTTTTTTGGTTCAAACACGTCATAATCATTTTCTTTAATTTCTTATTAATTAGATTTAGCTTTAAATTGCTACATGTATTTCCAACCATCAGATGCAACTTCCAAAGATGAAGGACTTTATTATTAAGGGTTTACAAAGCAATCATTTCTCATTTCTTCTGGTCTTCCAGGAGTGGTTCCAAAAAAATATCCCAATAGCAACATCTTTGACGTGAGAATTAAACCAAGAGAAGACAACTTTTGGAGTTCATATATGTATTTGGGAACTATGTAAATGTTGGCTTTATATAATTTAAGAATTACATAATGATCAAAATCACCTAATGATCAAGCATCAGTAAAATTATCAAATATATACTTATGTCAAAAAAGTTGCCTACAGTAAAATATAAAGTACTCCCATAGGCAACTCTGGTTAACTAGGCCTACTAATTTATGTAAGGAACATCCTACATTCATTCATTTGCTCTGGAAAAACAAATCTGTCATTGATGATCAGTAGAAAATCAGTAAACGCTTATCAGCTAATCCAGATGAGTCATGTAATATTTTGTGTCTTTCTCTTCATCAATGAATTAAGAATAATGTAAAAATATTTTTTCCTGTCACGTCACAGGGCCATATGGAGTTGAAAATTAGATTGTTTATGTTACAAAACTCAGTAAAGGTTGAAATACTATATAAAAATTGTGAGAATAGTGTTCATCTAAACATATTCTTTGGGAGAATATTATCTGACCTTCCTGACACATGACACTATATAAAAATATTAAGAACAATGTTCAATTTTGCTTATGATTTTGCTTGTGCTTTCTGGGCACTTTTCTGTGCTGTGCACATGTTATTTTATTTAATCATTATAGTAGCCTTATGACAAGATGAGAACCCATGATCCACACTTTCTAAAGGAGGAAATTCAGTCACAGAGAAGTAATTTTCTTAAGGCCACACTGTTAATCAGTGAGAATAGAATTTGAATTCCATCAGCCTGTCTGCAGAGCCCATGTCCTTAAACCATACACTGTTTTCAACATTGTCTAGATTTCTAGTGTGGAGGAAAACATCATCTTGCTCGATTAAATAACAGTATTGTTATGTATCAAAATATAGTTATTTACAGTTTTTTTCTTTCACACATTATAAAAATGGTTCTGCAGAAATAGCTTAATATGACATTAGATGAGAGAAGAATAGAATTTTTCCTTTAGCTTAAATTCCCATATGCTATTACACGCATACTTCAGGGAAAAAGAATTTGTCTTGCATTTGACTGATGTTTCTAAACTTCTAACAAGTTAGAAGTTACCGGAGCAGTATAATTGCACCCGAGATCTTCTCATTCATTTCTAATCACGGCCTACATATTTTGGTAGCCAGAAAATAATTTAAATATTGATTAGGAGATATCCCACACCTCAGTGCCTCATTCTGTAAATAATTTTTTTTAAATGTTTGAAATAATCCAGGTTGAACTAACTTGGTCATACAACGTTAGTAAAAGGTCATTCTCTTTAATCTGTAAGCACACGTGTTTGGGGACTGTTTTCTGTACCCCTTTGTATTCTGAGCACTTAATATGTGACAATCAACTCTCACTGAATTATTTGCTTCATTAAATGAATTAACTGAATTATTTTGGTGATTTCCAATTTGTTAGAATATGGTTCTTTTAACATGTGAAATTCAATTGGAGGAAATAGGCTGTGTTGTATATCTGTTGACATATGGAGATTAAGCTGATGTCTTTGTTTCATTATTAATTCTGTTTAATGGCAGGTTTGCAAAGTAAAATCTGAAGACAATATATAGTAACTCTACTGTAGGGAAAAGCTACATTACAGGGGCCCAGATATACAGAAATTTTACGATTGTCTTTATTTGCAGAGAGGTGTTAGGTAAGCAGTTGTGCAGTCTAGATGAATACACCGCATGGGGCACCACTTACAACATCACACGGTGTTCTCGACTGAGAGGGTTCCAGCAGTCAGAGCAACCTTTGCAGCCTGCGGGGAAGCAGGGAGCCACAGCAGGCAACTGGAGAATGCATGCAAAAGCATGGGTGCGACGCTTCAATGGAAAGCTTGCACCTACAGAACACAGGGAGGGAGGGATACAAACAGTAGAGTTCATCTTCTTCACCTAAATGATGGTGTCCCAGTTAAAGAGAAAAGATGGAAAGCAGTTTCTATAAGCTTAAGTTTTGATTAGTAGGAACTGGGATCTCAAGATGATTAAGTGAACTAGCTGCAAAATCATATTTAGCATATTCTTGGCACATGAAAAATTTTCATAATTACATATATATATATATATATATATATATATATATATATACACACACACACACACACATATACTGAGAGATAATGACCATCATGACAGTATATAGTAAAGACTTTCTAATATAATTGGAATTGCAGGAAACTCTAAAGCAAAGGGATAGCCCTGGATTTGGGTGTAACAAAGAGGCTTTAGAAGCAGCAGGAAGAAAATCAGAAAGAATGAAGGGAAAGTAACTCTACATTCGGATAAGAGAAGTTCGATGTAGTCAACCTGTCGAAAATATGGTTAAAAGATGCATTTCTAATTGGAATTGCAAGCAAAAACATGCAAACCACTAGAACTACACATTGAGATATTGCCAATGCTTAGGCAAACAAAACAAATAGCTCACCATTCTAAATTCACTAGGGGAAAATAAAAATCAGAGGACAGTTCAGGAATTGTGAGGTTTCCGACTTGCATATTCGGTTTGGAAAAAATATATATACCCATTTTGAATAAAACAGAAAAACAAATGCCTTCAAAGTAGGTGATAACTATATTGATCATTTGATATGTGATATGCACGTTTCTAAATGTTTTCATGAATTTACTAATGTAATTTCACATTAATCAAGTAACATATGTAGTATTGGTGTTTCCATGTACAGTTGAGGAAAGTTAGACCAGGTAATGGTGGAACTGAGATTTGAGTGTAGGCAATTGACTGTAAACCCCGAGGCCTTCAACCATATCATGTTGCCAAAATATGTCATTTATGCAAATAGTCTACCCATGTAGCTAAGGGAAAATTCCAATGGTTAAAACATGCAATTAATGACCAAAAAGTGAAGTTAAAAAGAGAAAAAAAGATACAGTAAATCCCTCAAAATATTCATGTAGAATAAGAGATATTTTTATTTTGTACTGAGGTATAATTGACATATAACATTATATTGGTTTCAGGTGTACAACATGATTCAACATTTGTATTATATATTGCAAAATGATCACCTCAATAAGTCTAGCTAACATATGTCACCATACAGAGTTACAGCTTTTTTTCTTATGATCATACATCTCTCTACTGTCTTAGAACTTTCAAATATGCAATACAGTATTATTAACTATAGTTACCATATTGTACATTACATCCACGTGACTTATTTATTTTATAACTGGAAGTTTGTACCTTTTGACCCCTTTCACCCATTTTGCCTACCCTCCATCCACACCCTGCCTCCTATTTTCTGTAGCTATGAGGTTTTGGGGGTTTTGTTTGTTTTAGATTCCACATATAAATTAGATCATACAGTATTTGTCTTTTTCTGTCTGACTTACCTCACTTAGCATAATGCTCTCAAAGTCCATTCATGTTGTCACAAATGATAAGGTTTTATTATTTTTCTTAGCTGAATATGAGATTTTTTAAAATAGTCCATTATAAATATAAATTTTAATGATATTAATAGCCTGCAGTACTTATCTCTGAATGACTTTAAATGTAGTATTGAATGCTGGTTAGCTATATTTCTTCTGTATTTCAAAAATACAATATTATTTTCAATTTTTGTGAATAAAATGTGAGTATATTTCTTAAGACAGCTCATAAACCCTTTAACAATGCTCTGAATATTTTTGTGATATATAGTAAAGTCTCTTGACCCAGTCTACAACTTGAAAATAGCCCCAGAATTTGAGAAATGGCTGGTCCAGTGACCTTGCTAAAGTTACTACAAGGAGAGATTAAGAAGTAAAGATAGGGTTTCCCTCGTGGCGCAGTGGTTGAGAGTCCGCCTGCCGATGAAGGGGACAAGGGTTCGTGCCCCGGTCCGGGAAGATCCCACAGGCCACAGAGTGGCTGGGCCCGTGAGCCATGGCCGCTGAGCCTGCACGTCTGGAGCCTGTGCTCCGCAGCGGGAGAGGCCACAACAGTGAGAGGCCCGCGTACCACAAAAAAAAAAAAAAAAAAAAAAGAAGTAAAAATATATTTCTAAATCAAGGGCTTGAATAAAAAAACTTTCTGTTACAAAGAGAAGCAAAAACTGACAAACTGTGAATCAGTTTGGATCTCAAATGACATAGTGAAGGAGTAAAATTGGAAAGAGTTATGTTTATATATATATTATGCTACTGCTTCTGAACTAATGTCAAATATGTCAAAATTCCTACTTAATACACCTTCTCAATTGTCCATATGCATGAAATATCTCAGGTTTATGACTTACCTTTACTCACTTTTGGTGCTCTCTGTTTAGTTAATTCCTTTTAGAATTATTTCTGAAAGGGAAATACTGCAAAGCAAGATGTATAAACCCTTGCTTGGTGAGCTCATGCAGTAACTTTGATAAGTGGTGCTTGAGGCACTGGAGAGACATCTATAGGTTCTCTGGAACCCTAAGAGTGAACAGCATTAAAATAAGCAGTGAAAAGTGCTAACTCAACAAAAGCTATATGATTTCTGGGTTTATTTTAATAGAAAAAGTCTGTAAATAATGAAATCAATGCCTCATTTAGCCTTTCTTCCTCAGCCATTATTTGCCATGTTAATTCTCTTCCTGGTTCAATCCTTGTTCCGTAGTCTTGTCTGATTATTTTCTTGTTCTCTAATATAACTCACTCTTCAAATTCTAAATAACTCTGTATGAAGAATTCTCAAATATTTCCAGCAAATCAGATTGTTATATTCAGTCTGTAATATATTACATTGATTAATACAGTATTTGTTCTACTTACTTCTTAGGCTGCCTTAGGTCCTTTTTCTGCCTGGTCTTCCTACTAAGAGACAAAATGAAAATATATTGAATGGCAAGTGATTCAGTGAAAAAAAGATCTTGATATGAAAATTAGAAAGCAGCCACATCCAAACTGTAGAATTCTTGTCCACCTCACAAAACACAAACATTCTTAGCTACAAAACAAAGACAAAACACATACATATGCACAAAACAAAAAAATAAGAAACAATGGATCCATACTAAGACTATATGCTACTTTAGGGAATTTAGAAATGACATTAAAAATATAAAGCTACTGGGGCTTCCCTGGTGGCACAGTGGTTGGGAGTCTGCCTGCCGATGCTGGGGACACGGGTTCGTGCCCCGGTCTGGGAGGATCCCACATGCCGCGGAGCGGCTGAGCCTGCGCGTCCGGAGCCTGTGCTCCGCAACAGTGAGAGGCCCGCGTACCGCGAAAAAAAAAAAAAAAAAAAAAAATATAAAGCTACAACAGGGCAGGTTTTATATATTACATTAGTTCTAGTTGCCAGACATCTTGTAGGACATAGCTTGTCAAAGGAAGGGCCACACTGATAACTAATAAGCGGCAGAAGGAGGCTATGGATAGACGGTTTAAATTAGTGACTGAAAAAAAAAATCTACTCCCCGCTTCTTAAATTATTTTTTTCTACGAATCTTTTTTCTTCCACTTTTGGGGGCATGTTGTGTACTTTTCTAAGTATCTCTAAATGATCTTTATATTGTGCAAGAAAAATCCTTCAAATCTGGTTGAGGAAAGTTCAATGTAGTCAAGCTGTTATAGTACTTTCTGACTACACTTGAATTATACCTTGCTAACATAAAGGACTAATTTGGGTAATTCTGTCCATCCAGTAGTCATTTTTTAGAAGGAACAAAGTAATGATATTTTCAGTCAAAATAGTCATTTATTGTTTGACATTCACTAAGATTAGATACATTGATTTTATCTCATTTGCCTTTTTTTTAAGTAAATTTTTCTGTCCTGATTGGTAATTTTTTAGTACATGATACAAGGAATAAAGCTTCAATAGAGAGCAATTTAAGTCATTAATTATAATAAGTGGCACTCTCTTCATTATGTTGGGCAAGAGTGAGTTTATATCTATCCATCTCTTTATAAGTATCATTATTATCCTGACTTGCCAACCCAGACCTTTCTACAAACACCATGTGTTCAACTACCCATCAGTCTTTTTCACATAGATGGTTCTTAAGCACATAAAAGTCAATAGAGCCATGAATTAACACTCTCTTCACTGATCTTTGTCTTATACTCTTAATCTTGTAGAGGGATTCCCTGCTGACCAAGTTCTTAAGCTAAATGCCTGACTGTCATCCGAATCACTTCCTTTCCCTCACACCCTACTTTCAATCAGTCATCTTGTCCTTAAAAATGTCCTTCAAAATGCCTCACATATCCTTTTCTTCATTTCATATCTACTGTTAAGTTTCAATCTGGCTGCCACATTCCCTATGATGATGTCCTTGACATCATACTTGACTTAGCAACAGCATTTGTCACGCTGGATCCATTTCTCTTTCTTGAAATACTTTTTCCAGGATGCCACACCCTCTTGGTTTTCTCCCTGTCTCAAGGATCATTGCTTTTGTGTTGCTTCTACCTTTTCTCCTAAACTCACTGGCATGTGGCAGTGTTCAGTATCTGAGCCTATTTCATACACTCATTCCTTTGTTAATCTCATCAGTCTTAATGAGGTACAAAGATATTCTTTTTATGTTGACCACATTATGATGAGAGTCTGAACTGCTTCTCTAAACACCAGCATACTGTATGCCAACTGAACAACTCTGCCCCGGAGGTTGAAGACACATATGACAGAGTATGTCCAAAACCACTTTCTGAAACTCCTCCCACTTCCCCACAAACAGTTTTTCTAACTGTTTTCTATGTCTCCATCCAAAAAGCTTGGACCACACTCTGTTGCTATTTTTCTTTGATACAACACATCTATTTCATCAGCAAACATTACCTTCAAGACCTCCTCACTTCTGTTTTAACAAACTTTATTGTAATTATCTCCTCACCTATCATCTCCTTAATTCCACCCTGTTCCACCTAGTCTATTCCCAACACAGCATCCAAAGCACATGTTTTTGTTTTACAGCCCAGGCACGCAGCTTGTGGGATCTTAGTTTCCTGACCAGGGATTGAACTCAGGCCCTTGGCAATGAGAATGTGGAGTCCTAACCACTGGACCGCCATGTGAAAATATGTCAGATCACATCACCCCTTTGCTCAAAACCTGCCCATGTCTTCTCATCTCTTTTATGGCCAAAGTCAAAAGCACTACAATAATGCACGTGCCTGTAAAAGACCTGGCCTATAATGTCATTCTGATCTCAACTCCTCTTCTTCTTGTTCTTTTTGCTTTAGAGATGCTGGCCTCAGAGGTTTCCCTCCAACAAGCCAGAAAGCAGCCACATTAGAACATTTGCACTTGTGACTCTTTGCCTGGAACTCTGTCAAGTCTATTTAACGCTAGTCGTCAGTGGTGTGCTAGTAAATATTGAACAACCAAAAATATGTAAACGTGTAAATAAGCAAATTTCACTGATTAAAAAAAGATATGTAGCACCCCATTTACAAACAATTATAATGCATACACTACTCCTTATAAATTCCACATAGCCTATTGATTCTTACAGAATGCTTGCATTGATTTTTGCCAAACGCTTGCATCCACACAAAACCTATTGTTGCAATCCAATGAATATTGACTAAATCCTACTGCAAATAAACGCTTGATTGCTATCTGATTCAGCAAAGAATTTGCTCAGGTCATTGACAAATGAGTTTAGTTCTAGCTTGGGTGTTGGTTGATACTTCTGTTTACATTAGCCTGTAGATAAAAGATGTTTCTAAAAACTTCAGTTTTTCATCAATTATATAAGCCACTTTTTTTTTCTGCTTAGTTGAACAATAGGTTTCATTAGTTAGAATAGTATTTCTTCATTAGTTAGAATAGTATTTCTTCAAATTTTGTGTTATTCACATGTAATAGCTACACACGAGTTTAATATGCTTTATTTATGCTTTCTTCTTTACTTTCTCAAGTCCAGACAATCACTAACTAAATAGGTTAAGCCTTGATTTAGTCAGCATTTGCTGACTTTCATAATAAAAATATTTCCACTGCCCATGATTTTCAAGTTACCAAGATGACACCACTGAACATATAGTTGGGAAAGGATGAGCAGTAGTACATAATTCTGTAGTATTTCTACCACACAGATAAAATAAACAGATAACAACAAGAGTATATATAATAGTAAAATATAGCAATTCACTTAGAAAGAGATGTTTTCAGATACTTTTAAAGATATGATGTTGAATTGTAAATTTATATAATTTAATTATTAGCAATGGCTATATTTACTAACCAGCTGTACAAATTCTTTTTTTTTTCACATCTTTACTGGAGTATAATTGTTTCATAATGTTGTGTCAGTTTCTGCTGTACAACAAAGTGAATCAGCCATATGTATACATATAAATCTATATCCCCTCCCTCTTGAGCTTCCCTTCCACCCTCCCTATCTCACCCCTCTAGGTGGTCACAAAGCATTGAGCTGATCTCGCTGTGCTATACAGCGGCTTCCCACTAGCCATCCATTTTACATTTGACAGTGTATGTATGTCAGTGTCTCACTTCATCACACCTTCCCCTTCCCCCTCTGTGTCCTCAAGTCTGTTCTCTACATCTGTGTCTTTACTCCTGCCCTGCCACTAGGTTCATCAGTACCACGTTTTTAGTTTTCATATATATGAGTTAGCATACAGTATTTGTTTTTCTCTTTCTGACTTACTTCATTCTGTATGACAGACTCTAGGTCCATCCACCTCACTACAAATAACTCAGTTTCGTTCCTTTTTATGGCTGAGCAATATTCCATTGTATATATGTACCACTACCATATGACCCAGCAACCCCACTACTGGGCATATACACTGAGAAAACCATAATTCAAAAAGAGACATGTACCCCAATGTTCATTGCAGCACTATTTACAATAGCCAGGACATGGAAGCACCTAAATGTCCATCAACAGATGAATGGACAAAGAAGTTGTGCCCAAATTCTTAAAATTTTAACAATCAACTCTTGTGAGCCAGAACTAGCTAACTCCAACATCCCACTATTTTAATCCTAATTAAAACTGTAAGCCCAAATTAAATGCTTCATTTCCCCCCCTAGCCATTAACACCACCTAATCTGCTGTGTATCATATAGATAATTATCTAGTTGGTGTTTTTTTTTTTTTTTCCCTAATCTACCTTCTCTAGAGTGTAAGCTTTTTGAGGGCAGTGATTTTGTCTGCCCCTAGGACAGTATCTGGATTTTAGTGCACTCTATTACACTCTATTACAACTAGTAGTTGAAGGAATGAATGACTCTTTTACACTCTATTACACTCTATTACAACTAGTAGTTGAAGGAATGAATGACTCTTTACAGTTCACATTATAAAGAAATTCAAAGCCACTCTTCATGATCATACATTTGTATAATACCTAGTCTTTGATCCCTGAGACTACCCATACAAAGGTCTTTCTTCATCTCCATCTTTTCCGTGACATTGCATTCTTTCACAAATTTTTTTTTTTTTTTAATATTTTGTGTTTTTTTCTTAGAGTGCCTTCACCAGTCCCTTTTTGGTCAAAGTAACTCTTATGATTGTATTTAAAGAGTTTCCTAATACAGGCTCAAAGAAAATATCATGGGTTGAATTGTACTCCCCTCCCCCCTCAATTCGTATGTTGAATTCCAAACCTCAGGATCTCATAATGTGACCTTATTTGTAGACAGAGTCTTTGCAGAGGTAATCAAGTTAAAGTGAAGTTATAGGGCGAGCCATAATACAATATAACTGGTGTCCTTATAAAAAGGAGAAATTTGGGCGTAAAGATATCACAGAGGGAAGATGATTTGAAAATACAGGAAGAATGTATTGTGGGCATGAAAACAGTCATCTGCAAGCCAAAGAGAGAGGCCTGGAACAGACCCATCCCTCACAGACCCCAGGAAGAACAAATCCTGCCAATACCTTGATTTCGGACTTTTAGCTTCCAGAACTGTGAGAAAATGAGTCTTCATTTTTAAGTCACCCGGTTTGTGGTACTTTATTACAGAATCCCTAGCAAGCTAATACATTTAATATCCAAAGGAAATAAATTAAATTTAGTAACTTATTTGTCTTATATCACTTTTAGTTTTATTCTAAACCCCAAATTTAATGCTATGATGAATTCCTATGGGTTTTGTGGCACTTCATTCATTCAGCAAATATTCATTGAGGACAACTATGGGTTGGGGATTGTTTTAAGGCAATGAGGATACAGCAATGAAAACGTAACGAAAAAAAATCTTTGGCCTTGTGGAGCTTTTAGTTTAGTGGGAAAGAACAAATAGTTACCAAAATAAGTAAATTGGCATAATGATAAGAAATAAATTCGTGTGATGACAATACAGAATATAAGAGGGTAAAATTGAGAGAAACAAGACAATGAGGTCTTTGGGAAAGGTAGGAATAGTATGCTGTGGCCAGTTTGCTGCAGTTGAGATGAAAACAGACATTATCCATTGGATCAATGATAGGATTGAAGGGAATATCACATGAGCATTTTTAGTCATTTACATCTTCAGTGGAGGGGCTTGAAATTAGAGAAAACAAAGTAGGTTCACTGTGTGGTAGACAGAGATGCACGTCTCCTTTAAAGAAGGACTTGCAGTCCAGCATGGGGAGTACATTCAGCATCTCACTCTCAGCTGTCAGCTCCTTCAGGATCTATTCCGAGTGCTGATAAACACCTTGCCGAAGTCATGTCATTTCTGGGATAACCCTCATCCAGTGACGGAGTGTGGTGGACACTCAGACAGGCAGTATACCCCAGCTGCATTTGCCTAAACTTTGTTAGACCTGCATCCCGGACCAATATCCCCCTCTCATCATTCATGCTCCCTCTCCCCTCCCTTCACAGTGGCTCCCTAGTAAATATCCTGCACCTAAATCTCCACCTCAGCAACTATTTCATACTATATATAGACAACTGTTTTTTTGTTTTTTGTTTGTTTATAGAGATTTGGCTTCAAGAATTGCAGAAATTCGGGGACAGTATATTTTTCATTTTTTATATGACAGGTACTATCGCATGTGGTATGCAAAGATTACAGAGATGTTTACATTGGTCACAGTGCAGGGAGAGATCTAAGAATCCCTATGCCTGTTCACTTCTCCTCATCTACCATTTTATCATCACTGGAGAAACTAAGTAGAAGTTAACATTTGGATGAAACTTTCTATTTGATCTGTCTGATTTTACTGTTTGGTGTTTCACATCTCTATTCATCATAGGCAAGATAATGACTTTTGAATTTTTCTACCATGGATTCAATTTTTGATAATTTTTAAATGCAAATTCCTTTTCTGAGCAACATATTAAATTATTCAGTATTCTCAGAAATCAACAAAATGACATATTTTTCAGTTTCCAGTCATTCCTTCTCTTTCCATAGTTGTCTTCAAGGTTTGCTCCTCAGCTCCTTTTTTATTTCTTAGAAATCCTTTTCTAGAAAAACATTAACGTACTGATTAAAAGCCCCACTTGACAAATCATATAAGAATAATCATTTCCAGTTAATCTTTCCAGCGTTAAGGGCTTTCTACTCACTCTCTTCATCAAAGGAACAAAAATCTGTTCATATATTGTTGCACCCACCTTCTGTGCCTTGGGTTATCAAATAGTAATGAATCCTATGACATTTTTCTATCACACAGTAAAAGAACACCAGAATTTTACATTTACATAACTCAACAAGCACTCAAATATTTTGTCAATATTTAACTTAGAATGTAGTACTCTTCTACGTTCTATGTTCTGTTATTACCACTTAGCTGCTAATTAAACAGGGTACCAGATTATTCATTTATGCAATACTTACATCTAGTAAATGCTAAGAATGTTCCCAAGCTACTATCATTGCTCACTTGAACCTTTGAAGAGTGTGAACAAATAAGGCTTTAACACATGAGTAAACCTCTCTCCCAGGAATGAGATTCTATAAAACTTTCACCTTTTTTGAGCCACTTAATGTTCCTTTTATTTTATGTGACATACCACTATGCTTGTAAGTAATATTCATAATTAGTTTCCCTATTCACATGATCTTACCATGTTACCTCTCAGTGATACTGAAGCCACAATGGACACTCATTAGTTAATAACAAATGTATCTATAAATTAATGTCTCTCAGACATCTAAAGTTGAATTATTTACTAGTCAAATTTATACTATCAGTATAATCTCTCTCCAAATACTGTCAAACATGTTAATCCCTTATCATTTTTTAAATTTCCAGTGGATTATAGGGACTGTCATAGTTAAAAGATTGATTTTATGTTTTCACTTTTTTTTTCTGTTTTTGATTTTTTTTAATATCTTTATTGGAGTATAATTGCTTTACAATGTTGTGTTAGTTTCTGTTATACAACAAAATGAATGAGCTATAAGTATACATGTATCCCCATAAACCCTCCCTCTTGAGCTTCCCTCCCACCCTCCCTATCCCACCCCTCTAGGTGGTCACAAAGCACCGAGCTGATCTCCCTGTGCTATGCAGCTGCTTCCCACTAGCTATCTAGTTTACATTTGGTAGTGTATATATGTCTGTGCTACTCTTTCACTTCGTCCCAGCTTCCACTTCCCCCACTGTGTCCTCAAGTCCATTCTCTACATCTGCATCTTTATTCCTGCCCTGCCACTAGGTTCATCAGTATTGTTTCCTTAGATTCCATATATGTGCGTTAGCATACAGTGTTTGTTTTTCTCTTTCTGACTTACTTCACTCTGTATGATAGACTCTAGGTTCATCCACCTCATTACAAATAACTCACTTTTGTTCCTTTTTATGGCTGAATAATATTCCATTGTATATGTGTACCACATCTTCTTTATCCATTCATCTGTTGATGGACATTTAGGTTGCTTCCATGTCCTGGCTATTGTAAATAGTGCTGCAATGAACATTGTGGTACATGTATCTTTTTGAATTATGGCTTTCTCAGGGTATATGCCCAGTAGTTAGATTTCTGGGTCATATGGTAGTTCTATTTTTAGTTTTTTAAGGAACCTCCATACTGTTCTCCATAGTGGCTGTATCAATTTACATTCCCACCAACAGCACAAGAGGGTTCCCTTTCTCCACACTCCCTCCAGCATTTATTATTTGTAGGTTTGTCTATTTATTTATTTATTTATTTATTTATTTTTGGCTGTGTTGGGTCATCCTTGCCGCACGCAGGTTTTCTCTAGTTGCAGCGAGCGGGGGCTACTCTTTGTTGGGGTGCACGGGCTTCTCATTGCAGTGGCTTCTCTTGTTGTGGAGCACGGGCTCTAGGTGCGCAGGCTTCAGTAGTTGTGGCTCTCTGGCTCTAGAGCACAAGCTCAGTAGTTGTGGTGCATGGGCTTAGTTGCTCTGTGGAATGTGGGATCTTCCTGGACCAGGGCTCAAACCCGTGTCCCCTGCATTGGCAGGCAGATTCTTAACAACTGCACCACCAGGGAAGTCCCTATTTGTAGGGGGTTTTTTTGTTGGTTTTTTTTGCGGTACGCAGGCCTCTCACTGTTGTGACCTCTCCCGTTGCGGAGCACAGGATCCGGACGCACAGGCTCAGCAGCCATGGCTCACGGGTCGAGCCTCTCCACAGCATGTGGGATCTTCCCGGACTGGGGCACAAACCCGCGTCCCTACATTGGCAGGCGGACTTTCAACCACTGCGCCACCAGGGAAGCCCTGTAGGTTTTTTGATGGTGGCCATTCTGACTGGTGTGAGGTGATACCTCATTGATATTTTCACTTTAGACTTATCTTTAAAAGATCAAAGGCAGTAAGAATGCATGAGCATTCTTGAAAGCCTAAAGACAACTTTACCATATTTTTAAATTATATTTGCACTTTTTTATGCCGCTCCTTGAATGTACTACAATCATCCTGGCCCCATTCTAATTCTTATTCTAAGACACTTAATAATCACTTGAGTTCTACACAGGTGCCTTCAGGATTCAACCATAAATTATGTGCCAAAGAAAATACAACTCATATTATATGCATATCCTTGAAAACTCAAGGCTAGTATTATAGATTGGCCACATGAGTTTGTTTAGTACTGCTATTTGCTGTATGTAATGTGTATAATGTGTAGATAATATATGAGCATATATATCCAAAGGTATAGCATGCATATTGTGATATACAGCTTATTATAAATGGTAATGTCTTCTTAGATTATTAGATTATGATAAAATGCATCGTAAAATAAAATCATTCTCTAAATGAAAAAATAAAACTTTCCTTGAAAATTCAAAAAGCAGATGACACAATAGGTAAATTGGTATTACAGGACAAATTGTCAATTTTGATTTACTTACAGGTCTATGTTGTCAACTAGACCATTACTAATAGAACTGGTTGGTCATTGGTATATGTATATTTTATAAAGCAATGTTTTAGTATTTTCCTTAATTAAATGCCTTTAAGTATAGTTGTCTCAAAAACAAATATTCCAAAGTTTTTTGATATAATCATATTAAGTACCATTTCTTAAATAGCATCTGTGACCCAAAAAATCCTATATAAAGCATTTTACCTTTTTAAATTCATTTTAACCATTATATGATAAAAACTAAAGATAAAACAAATAAATTGTAGAAAAAAATAAACACAGTAATAGAAAAATATATCAATATTTAAACAAGGAATAACTACATAATAAACTTAGTGTTCCTTTTATGTGTTTGTATTTTTAGCCCCTAAATTTTTAATAAACCACATGAATAAGCTATTTTGGGAAAATTATACTTGACTACTTCTAGATTTCTAAATTTCTTTCTTATTATTTCATTATTATTTTCCAAGACAATACATTTATATTTAAGTTAGAATGTATCTGGATTCAGTATCTTATAATAAAATATTTTATCTGATATTATAAATATTTGAAATTACATTTATATATAATTCTCTTAATTAAAAATATCATATATAATTTTTTTATTCCCATAGAGTACAAATTACCAGATGATAATAATCTTAATAATTTCAGTGTTTACAGGAAGTTTTACTCCCTGTGTTCATTATACATCAGTTATATGAAGGTCAATTTTATTTTCCCTCTTCTCTTTATCTTCCAAATACTATGTTTACCTGAACTCATGAAATACGTATACATGTACCATAGCTGTAGTACTTTAGACATAGGCTTTTCTGTATAGTATGTGTACATGCACTCCAGCTCTGGAGAGAAGGGTGGGGTGGGAGGAAGAGAAGGAGGGGAAGGAAGGAGAGAGAAAGGGAGAGGGTAAGAGAGAGAGAAGAGAATATAGTATTTAGGGAATGCCTAGTCTTGGTTTAATGGTGTTAAGGGTAGATCTAAAAAGCCAACCATCATTTATTTCCCTGTGAGGAATATATGTGTGTGTGTTTGTACATATGTGTGTATGTATGTATGTATATGTGTGTATATATGTGTGTATGTGTATGCATAGGTATATGTATGTTTACAAATTTCTATGTGTGTGTCTGTGTGTGTATTCCAAATTTGAATGCCATTGCAAACTACCCCAACTCAGAGCTTTCAAAACAACAGTGATTTTGGAAGTCAAGAAGTTAAGCAGGAGTTATCTGGGGAATTTCTTTTTTCTTTTTTTTTATTTTTGGCTGTATTGGGTCTTCGTTTCTGTACGAGGGCTTTCTCTAGTTGCGGCAAGTGGGGGCCACTCTTCAATGCGGTGTGTGGGCCTCTCACTATCCCAGCCTCTCTTGTTGCAGAGCACAGGTTCCAGGCATGCAGGCTCAGTAGTTGTGGCTCACGGGCCTAGTTGCTCCGCGGCATGTGGGATCTTCCCAGACCAGGAATCGAACCCGTGTCCCCTGCATTGGCAGGAAGATTCTCAACCACTGCACCACCAGGGAAGCCCCTGGGGAATTTCTTGATCCATACGACACTGACTGTGTTACTTGGTAGCACTCAGCTGGCACCTGCACTCATTCAAAGATGAGTTCACTAATATGCCTAGTGCTTCAGTGGGACAAGCTGGGGAACTGGGCTCAGATGCATCCCTACCCCCTTCCATCTCACGGCCTCTCTATGCGGTCTCTAGCAGGGTAGTTAGACTACTTACCTGCAGGCTCAGAGTTCATACATACCAAGGTAGAAGCTTCCAATCCTCTTAAGTCCAGGGCAGAAATCGTCATACTATCACTTCCACTGTACTGTATTGGTCAAAGCAATCATAGGCCAGCCACAGTTAATGGTACTGGTATTTGATACCCTGCAAAGAGACCATAAACAGGTAATGGACACTTGCAGCAAGATGAATCTTAGGTTTCTAAGTTTCTCACTCTTTCTCCTGTTGAACAAAAGGCTGAAACCTCATCTTTTGGAGTCAGATCATTTGGTTACCCATTGTATGCACCATTTTCCTGACATCTCCTTGATTATCATCAGAACTTTGATTCCAGTGCTACTAGGACCCAAACTGGCTAAGAGAAACAGAGATTTCTTCTGATACCACGTTATTAAGATGCAGACATTCTCCCAAAATCTACTTCAGGCTCTTTTGCAGTATTTTCCTCGATTTACTCACAAGGAATCAGAAGCTCAGAAGGTAGTGATTGTGACAGCAGGCTGTGAATTCCAATTGCATGGATTAAATACTGACTCTATGATACCTATCTGTCCTTGGGCACTTTTCTTAACCTTTCTGTTCTTGCAATCACTCTTTGATACTAAAAGGGGATAATATGAATAGCATCCATAGTCAGTTGATGTGAGGACTTAGCGTGAGGATTTAGTGATTTAACATAAATATTCCTCATTATGCTTAACAAATACTTAATAACTGTCAGTAGTTCTATCATCATCGTCATCATTACCATCACCATTGGAATTTCATCACCCAGGTAAGCCTTTTTTGAAGTTTATTATTTATTTTTCTCCCTACAGTGCTGTCTCAGTACATTTTTGCTGACCGGAGTAGTTAAGCTGAAAGCCTGCAAGTCTATAGAATATTTGGCCTTCACAAATGCCCTGGCAAACCTATGATTTTATCAGTGTGGTTATTAAATATATTGACTAGAAAGACTGGTGTTTGGAAGTTGTAGATCACATTGAAACCTTGATAACAGATATAAACATTAAGCATAATGCAAAAATGAGAAAAAATATTGAAATAAAACCTTCTAGGTCAGAAGCATATTTATTGATGCATAAAAACAACTATATTCTCTTTGAATCTGTCTGATCTCTGTCCCCAAATCCATAGAGAAGTTAATGCCCAGTTTTTATAATACTGTTCCTCATTCCACCTCCTCTTCTCCTCCCTCTCTCTCTCTCCCTCCACAAACACACCCCTCCCTGTCTCTCTCTCTTTCACAATAGTACAAGCCACTCCTAAGGGTCTACAAGGTTAAGGATTTCATTACTTGAACTAATGACACTGTGGCATTCTGATTTTACTGTCAGGAAGTCCTGGGTGATATTTCAGCTTCTGCAAATTTCTGATCTGGAGAAAGTTATTTAAACTTTGAACTTTCTCTCTCATGAAGAATATGGAGAGAAAATATGAGCTATATACATGAAGAGAGTGCCTATACTTCCATGCCTATACCTGAAGAGGTCACAGCCCATACTCAAAACCTGTGAACTCGCCATCCTTTTCTGCTCACCAGAAATAAAACGCTTCACTGTCCATTTTAATGGTAGGAAGAAAAGAATCTAGAGGAGGAAAAATTGAATCTTCCTTACTAAATCATAAAGATGTCTACATTCATGAATTTAGGATTGTTAATTCCATGAGTCATAGATTGAAGTTAAGTATGTTTTTTTTTTTTTTAATTCTGGGATGCCAGTGTTTCATATATCTTATATTTTTTCTTTAAAAATAAAATATATAGTATAGTGAAAATATAAATAAAATTATGAAGTTTAAACAGTTATCCACTGAAGCTTTAGAGTCTGAAATGTGCTAAATTTATCCATAGAGATAACCATGCATCTGCCCAACCACAGACTGTAACAACTTACCAGTAGTGAAGTATAGTCAGTCTTGACTTTCCACAGGGACATCAGTGGAGCTATTCAAACTTTCAGTCACTTGAGGAACAAAACCTAGAAATATTCTGAGAGTATTAATGAGTACCTAATCTCTATTATTCTCCTACAGTTTTTTTCCAATGAAGCCAATGTGGTCGATACAGCCATGCACATTCTATATCCACACCTTTGTTCATGTCAGATGCCCTTTCCATGGATCCTCTACTTCTCCATCTATCTTTCATATCCTACAAACTTGTCATTGTCCCATAAAGTACTCTTTGGTCATGCTCATCCATTTCGATAACTAAAACCTTTCAAGTCTGTGTTTTGTCTTCCATTTAATAAAATCTATTTGCAGTATTACTTAACTTTCCATATTTGCATATTTATTTCCCTGTCTGTACACACTCTAATCACGACCTTCTAAAGTCATAAGCTCTATCCTATATACCTTTGTATTCCACATTTTAAACAGAGCAGAGACACATTCAATATACATTGGATTGGTGACAAATGAAGAAAAAAGGTTTCTGAAACTGTGGTAATGTTGCGTACATATAGATTCAATGTCTGAATGTTTTTTATTTCAATGTAGACAGGAATTTATAGAAGCCACATTACCTTTACAAAGTTAGTAGGGAAAATTCATAATGTGTAGTTGAATAGAAGTAGCATATAATATACTAAATGTTGAAACAAATAGCAATTTAATATATAACAAAAAGTCTGCCAGGTACCTAGATCATCACAATTAGGTAGTTGGAAAGATGAATTATTACTGCCACGATATTAAGTGTCATTGTGTAGAAATTGAAACTTCTAAGCATTTATAAACCTCTCAGTGTTCATATTAATTATTTTAAATGAGCAGCTCCTCCAATGAAATATGAGCACCTTGAGGCCAGATATCATATGTTCTCAACTGTAGGTGGATATCTCAAATTGGACTGCTCATGAGAATCACAGAAGGGGCTTGTCACAAATATTGATTGATGCTGGGCCCACTTTCCCAGATTCTGATACAGTAGGTCTAAAATAGTGCCCTTGGAGTTGCATGATAATTGTCAATTCATGTGATTTTGTTAAGTGGCCCTTGTGCCCCATTAGAGAAACACTAGGGCTCCAATACATTTTAATAGACATTACAAAATGACATAATAGACTTTAAATGAATGAATGAACGACTGAATAAATTCAGAGGCAAAACAAGCAATTGAGCAAAAATGAGTATGTGTAGTTAAAACCTGGAAGAAAATTTACCAGTTCCTCTTATAAATGCATATATGTACCTTGAAGGTTTTTGTAGGAATTTGAATGTCATGCTTGTTTATTTGTTTCAAACTTTTAGGGGTTTTATTTTGAAGTCTTCTGTGGTATTATCTAATCAACTAGATTTGTATATTTCCATCTTAAATACTTTTTAGTGGGTAAAGTACAAGAAAAAATTTTGGAGGGTCTATTGCTCTATATGAATATCATCAGTCAGGAAACAAAAACACAAAGTGGGTTAGTGAGTCAGGTTCATTGAGTAATGTTTATGACCACAGACAAGTTTCAATGTTATGAGCTTGTATTGAGCAGAGAGTCATTCCCAGTTACAGGCCCCTACATAGCAACATGATTGGGAAGCAGTAGTCAGAAGGTAATTTGCAGGCAGTGGGGCACATACAATTGTTTAAAAGGAAAGTAATAAGAAACAAAACAAAATGATACAAGGGTAAGGACATCCTGTTGATTCAACCCAGCATCACAGGAGAATAAAAGGAACAATTCCTGTTAAAATTTTTGAAGTAAACATTGCTAGTGAACATATCAAACATTCAGAATATGCCATTACCAGTTACCTAGCATTTACTGAAAAGAGGAGAGTTTTCTTTGTTTTTAAACAAACAAACAATGCAATAATTTATGGTGATTAATTTAGCTGCTCTGAGTTGTTTTCTTCACAAATTTACTTAATAAAAGGGCCATGTGGTAAGTCCTTATTATGTTTATTTGGAAGACAAAAATAAGTTATATTACAATTACTGGGTCCGTGGGTACATGGCAGAAAAGCCAAGCAAAAAACCAAAACATCAATTCTTATTTGGACTGTGTAAATATAGTTTATCCTAGTCTTGTACATGAGTTTAGGCTTCACAATTTTGAAAAAT
This sequence comes from Phocoena phocoena, assembly GCF_963924675.1. Classification (NCBI taxonomy): domain Eukaryota; kingdom Metazoa; phylum Chordata; class Mammalia; order Artiodactyla; family Phocoenidae; genus Phocoena; species Phocoena phocoena. The sequence goes on along the minus strand of NC_089221.1, from coordinate 16,554,530 downwards.
GTATATTACTATTGCGTATTGTTTGTTGTCTGTGCACATGTGTATATCCTCATACATGCTTTTATTGACATGACAAGATGGCAATAAAAAGTGAAGAAATGTATGAATACATAATGGCAGAACTTCGGCTTTCTAATTGTGGCTTTTCAAAACATAGTTTGGACCCACTTACACTGGAATCACCTGTAGTAGTTGTTATGGATATTGGGGGAGGTCATCCAGAAGATGTGAATGCCAGTTGACCAACAAGCTGGACCCAGGCAACCAGAGGATCCGTATCCCCTTCTCTGACCTTGGAATGTGCGTTCTGCCCAGATTTCCCACAGCGGGAGTTATTTTCAAGGATGCAGTCTTGAGAAAGCAAGGTTTCAGGATACCAGGTTAATATATAAAAGTCAATCTCTTTCCTATATGCCAGCAATGAACAAGTTGACTTTGATTTAAAAACACAATATGATTTAGGTTAGCTTCCCCTAAAAGAAATACTTGGGTATAATCTAATAAAAAAGGTATGAAATTGATATAAGGAAAACTACAAAACTCTCATGAAAGAAACAAGAAGTATTATTAAATAAATGGAGATATATTTTATGTCCATGGATAGGTAAAACTCAATATTGTCAGTTCTTCTCAACTTTATCAATGGAATACCAATCAAAATCCCTAAAAGTTATTTGTAGGCATTGAAAAACTTGTTTTAAAGTTTGTATGTAGAGGCAAAAGACCCAGAATAGCCAACACAATATTAAAGGAGAAGAACAAATTAGGAAGACTGACAGTACCCTACTTCAAGATTTACTATAAAGCTATAGTAATCAAGGCAGTGTAGTATGGATGAAAGAATAGACAAATATACCAATGGAACAGGTTAGAGAGCCCAGAAATTATTTCTCATGCATGTAGTCAACTGACCTTTGACAAAGAAGTAAATATTATACAATGGAGAAAAATTTGTTATTTCCACAAATGGTGCTGAAACAAATTGACAACCACATGCCAAAAAAGTGACACAGATATTATATACTTAGCTTAATGTCACTCAAAATGTGTCACAGACCTAAATATAAAACTATAAAATTCCTAGAAGGTAACATAGAAGAAAATCTAGATGACATTAGGTATCTTAGGCTGTGACTTTAGGTATAACATAAAAGTTGTGATTGATGAAAGAAATAATTTATAATATGGATTTCAAAGTAATTAAAAACTTCTAAACTGTGAAAGACACTGCCAAAAAAATGAGAAGACAAGTAATAGCCTGAGAGACAGTATTTGCAATAGACTTATTAGTAGGGAACTGTTATTTAAAATATGTAAATAACTCTTAAAACTCAACAATAAGGAAACAAATAACCTGATTTTTAAAAATGGACAAAAGACCTTAACATACCCCACCAAAGAAGACATACACATGGACATAAACATATGAAACAATTTTCATCATTATGTGCCATTAAGGAAATGCAAGTTAAAACATCAGTGAGATACCATTATACACCTAATACAATGGTGATAGTCTGAACACTGACAACACAAAAACCTGGCAAAAATGTGAAGCAACAGAAATTCATTCATTGTTGGTGGGGATGCAAAATGGTACAGCCACTTTGGAAGACAATTTAGCAGTTTCTTACAAAACTAAACAGCCTCCTAACATAAGATCCAGCAATCACATTCCTTGATATTTACATCAAGGAGATGAAAACTTATGTCCACACAAAAACCTGCACACAGATGTTTATAGCAGTTTTATTCATAATCACCAAACCTTGAAAGCTACCAAGACGTCCTTCAGTAGGTGAATGAATAAACAGTGGCACATCCAAATAGAGGAATATTATTCAGCACTAAAAAGAAATGAGCTATCAAGCCATGGTAAGATGTGGAGGATCCTTAAATGCCTTTTACTAATTGAAGAAGCCAATCTGCAAAAAATTGCACACTGTATGAATACAGTCATATGACATTTTGGAAAAGGCAAAATGTGAAAACAGTAAAAAGATCAGTGGTTGCCAAGGTTGAGGGGAGGGAGGGTGAATAGGTGGAACAGAGAGGATTTTTAGGGCAGTTAAATTATTCTGTGCAATACTACAATGATGGATACAAATCATTATACATGTGTCCAAACCCATAGAATGTATAACACCGAGTGATCCCTAATGTAAATTATGTACTTTGAGTGAGAACGTGTCAATGTAGGCTCATCACCTGTAACAAATGCATCATTTTAATACAGAATGGTGCTAGCTGGGGAGGCTGTGTGTCAGGAGGAAAAGGGTACATGGTAACTGTCTGTACTTTCTTAATTTTACTATGGACCTAAAACTGCTCTAGAAAATAAAGTCTACTTAAGAGGAAAAACTGTTACTGTGCATCAGCTGTGTTCTAGACTACCCTACTTACAAGCATCTGGGCCACATGTTTGAATAAGGTTATTGTATACAGGGATCATGTTGCTATGGCAATTTGCCTGAACATTCCCCAGTTACCTATGTGCCCTCAGGGGAGGTCATAGCTAAGCACATGCAACTGAGCCTTTCTCAAGAGAACCGAGAGTTTAAATGAACCCTTAAACAATCGTTTCTGAGAAAGCTGTGTCAATTCTGGATATGCTCTTTTCTTTCCATAAGCAAATTTATCTGACAAATTTCTTCCCATTTCATGTCAGAGTAGCAGTATTATAAAAGAAGGGAGATAATGGCTATTGCAATGAAATTATTAAAGTCCATGCTGTAAAACAGGGGTTGTGCTAATTCCTCTTCTCTGATCCTCTGAAATGAATAACATTCAAATTGCATAAAAATATCTATCGTTCACTTTTTTAATGACAGATTTTATTTTCACATATGTATATTCTGCAAATATCACTGTAATGATTTCATTGTAAAACATCCTGGGCAGTAATCTCATACTTCTGCACATAAGAGGCAAGTCCCATTTCTAGTGTAATTTTTTAGGATGGCATTTTTTTTCAAATATCAGAGAGTATACATTTCTTTCATTAAATATTTTCATAAATTCTTATCTTGTTCCTTTCTGCATCAATTTATTTTTTTCTTATATAATTACCATATGTGATAAAATGTTCTATTTAGTAAGGATGCTTGAGGCTTTTTCATATGCATGAATTAGATGAATCATTTATTATCATATTATTGTAATTTCTTTTGATAAGAATAATTTTCATTCTTATTTAGCTTCAGGAAAGTTCTCCTAAATTCCCTCAATTATATGTTCACAAGTTTTGAAAGTAGGGGGATCTCTTTTCCTGGGGCCTGTGGCTCTCCTCTCAGAGCATTGCATGTACAATCAATTCAGTGAAAAAAAAAAAAAAAAAAAGGAAGTGGTTAAGTGTTCTGTATTCAAAACAACTGATTGACTAATCCTTTCCACTTTTAAAAGACTATCTTTTCCACTTGGATATACAAACCCATTTTCTCCTATTATATCAATATATTGTCTGCAAAAGTGTTTGTTAAGCTCTATAGTTGGCAGTCATTATAAATGGCACTGTCCCGTGAATTGTGCTGCTAACTAATCAAGTGTGAGTTTGATTGAAGCCATTGGTGTCTTTCTCAAAAGTGACATGATCCAACTATTTTAAATAAAAGTAAAAAGGTGGCTGTTAAATGGTGACCTATGTTTCGAGTAGCAAATATATTTATATTGTACATTTATATGAATATAAAATATAAACACATGTATGCTTATATATTTATATGCTTATGTTTAATATGGCTCATGTATATGAGGACAATTTTTTATTTTAAGACATATTTGATAGTCCTTGCATAAACTTGACCTGCTAGAAAATGTGTTCCAGTTTCTAAATGTAAGGCTTTATTGACAAATCTATCTAATTTATGTGTGCGTGTGTGTGTTTGCCTACACAGAACTACATATGGATATATAACATTTTGTTATATTAATTATAACAAATTAATTAATATAATTAATTAATTAATATAATGAGAAAGTGCATTAAGTAATTAATGAGAAAGTGCATTAATTAATTAATGAGAAAGTGCATTAAGTGTAATGTGACTTTTACATGCAAGTTTTGGAACCAATCTCATCACTTTATTTTGCTTGTGTACTTAGATCTAGTTCTTATTGTAGTTATTTCCTGACAAAAAGTCAGTTTCTTAGTCTTGATAAATGTTAAAATGCCTCCTGCATTTTAACAGGTGTCTACACTCCTCCATTGTTTTTCATCATCAAAATGAAAACCCTGTCAGAAAACTATGTAAATTGTTCTGTAAGGAGGAAAATTAGCCTCTGCTCAAAACATCTCAGCTAACACTTGTGAGGAGAATGAGATGTGAAATATTCAGGCCACCAACAGAAGGAAAGAGCAGGGACTGCAGGGCTGCCCTCTAGAGGCCAGTGACCCCAAGGACCGCCAAGAGATGGGTATCTTCATTTGCCTCTAATAGATTGGTTAGGGATGCGTGGTTATAAATAAATATTTCGATGAGACAGTTTTAATAACATTGTCAAGGTACTGTTTGTCTCAGAAGCCTGGTTTTCTCTCAAAAGCATTTCAGTTAAAACTACTTTTCTTAAAAGAAAAAAGGAAAAAGAGAGAGATACCTTGTTGCTTCTCATTTAATGTATAATCCATACTGTTTTGTTTAAAATATGTATTACAGGAGTTATTAGAACTGCCTTACATAATATGGACAGAGAAGCCAGAGAACATTACTCAGTGGTCATTCAAGCCAAAGACATGGCTGGGCAAGTTGGAGGGCTGTCGGGATCCACCACGGTCAACATCACCCTGACAGATGTCAATGACAACCCCCCACGGTTTCCTCAAAGTACGTACCTGTTTCTTCTGATTTGCACTTATCACTATTCATTTATGTAAAACAGATTGAAATACAGTTGACCCTTGAACAACACAGATTTGAGCTATAAGGGTCCACTTTTACATGGATTTTTCTCAGTAGTAAGTACTACAGGAATACATGATCAGATCTGTAGTTGGTTGTATCTGCAGATACTGAGGAAACTGGATACAAAGGGCCGACTATAAGTTATACGCATTTTTGGACAGCATAGAGGTTGGATGCTCCTAAACTCCATGTTGTTCAAGGGTCAACTATACTTGAACATATAATATCATGTTACTATTATCTTAAATGGGAATATTTTGTTTTGTATGGTCTTCCTTTTATACACAAGACTAAAGAAATCACTCCATCTGTGGTCTCCTGAGCCTGGCAGATAATTGTTATTGTGTTAGATATCCATTTCAGTTGGCATCACAGTTAAATACTAAAAATGAGATAGTGGTACTAAAGAATGATATCCTGCATTTGCTGAAGTAATTATGTATTACTAAGGAATTCATGGAGATATTCATAATACATTTTGATATGGGCATTCTACTCTTGCAAAATAGTCAAAAATACACGCTTTGTGACTGAAATTAAAAGAAAAATCCTGCAGGTTAGGAATGAACACTTTTCACATACACACACACACAAACATGCCATCCAACCACAGCGTACGGCAAATATAATAAAGTCTGATCTCAAAGTAGAATATGAACCTTGTGAATACAGAGCACAAACTATCAGGCAATTCAAGGGGAAAGAGTGTCAGTTCTGTGAGCTCAGAATGAAATGGTGTTTATGACACCCTCAGAAAGGGAAAGAAACATATTTGAGTATTTCTAATGTGGCAGAAACTGTGGATGACGTTTTATAGAAAAACCATTAATTATCATAAAGTCCTATAGGGGAGCTGTCCTACTTACACATGCTGTTTAAAAACTGTAACGAAGTAGACAGCGTGGGATGTCAATAAAGACTCTCCACAAGTCAGTATGAAAGGCCGTCCCCAGCCTTATCTCTCAGCATCATTCTCAGTACACTCCATACACGATGGAATACTGCCTGTTCCGAAAATATAACAGTTTGCACATCCTTAAATCAGCCCAGAATTTTCCACACTCACGTTCCTTTGTTTAAAAGCCCACTTACAAGTTTCTCTGACTTCTGTTGCAGAATTAGCAGAGAGTTAATTAACCCTCATTTCCTGTTACATAGCACTTTCCCGTGAACGTTTATGCTATATTTATTTCCATAGGTGCATATCTCCCCTACTTTGAGTCCCTCTAAGTAAGAATGATGCTTGATTTGTCTTTGTAAACTTAAATATTCAGATCACTGCCCAGCCCTGGATAAATGACTACTAAATGAATGAGTAAATTAGTCGAATTTAAATACTCTGTCAAATTACTATTTTTAAAAGACCATTGTTAAAGAAATGCAGGACTAATTCATAGTTAGGTAAAGCTACTTTAAAATATCAATCCTAAGGATAAGATTATATGACCTGGTTCTTTTATGTGGCTTTTGCTCCATGAAGAATATATGTTTGAAAGAAAATTATAAATCATAGATAAGTCCACATTATTAAGCCATGAAGTATAATTAAATTTCAAGGGCTTCCCTGGTGGCCCAGTGGTTGAGAGTCTGCCTGCCAATGCAGGGGACACGGGTTCGTGCCCCGGTCCGGGAAGATCTCACATGTCCTGGAGCGGCTGGGCCCGTGAGCCATGGCCGCTGAGCCTGCATGTCCGGAGCCTGTGCTCCGCAACGGGAGAGGCCACAGCAGTGAGAGGCCCACATACCACAAAAAAAAAAAAAAAAAAAAAAAAAAAAAAATTCAAGTAGTTTTACAGTGTACTTTTTTTTTGGCGGTACACGGGCCTCTCACTGTTGTGGCCTCTCCCGTCGCAGAGCACAGGCTCCCGACCTGCAGGCTCAGCGACCACGGCTCACGGACCCAGCTGCTCCGCGGCATGTGGGATCTTCCCGGACCGGGGCATGAACCGGTGTCCCCTGCATCGGCAGGCCGACTCTCAACCACTGTGCCACCAGGGAAGCCCTACAGTGTACTTTTGTATTCATTTTATCCCTTATTCCACACAATATACATATACACATATTTCATTATGAGAAAAGTGCTGTTGAACTCAGCTGAATATAAACTTTATTATAACTTACAACACCAACCTTATTTTCAACCTACCTTATTTTCAAATAGATTCTACCACCACTATTTTAAAGATATTAATATTATAACCCTTATTATAATAGAGTGAAAAACTCAAACTCTACGCAGTAGGGGCTCAATAAATGCTTGATCTTGGTAAAAATAATATCTCCCATTCTTTCTCTCCCTCCTTCTCTCCATAAACTGATTTTTAAATAGATAAGTCCATTAAAACTGATTTTAGAAATCAACCGAAAATTGTAATGGTGATGAATATAGAAAAGTATATTCCTAATTTATTTTGATTGATGATAGTTGCTGAAGCATCAGTTCATAGGAAAAACAATTGTTTTACCTGAGAAGGACACAGAATAAACGTACACTCATTGAATTAACTCATTATATCCAATGGGATCTACATGTCTTCCGTCTGTAGCAGTCTGTGCAGAATGACTGACAACTGTCAATCCTGCCACATGCTGAGATGCTCTTAGTGTTTTGAAACAGAGGCAGTACACACCCGGAACCTCACACTCTGATTTGTTTAAAAGATATTTTATTGTGCACTCATATTGCACTAAACACATTGCTATTTTCAGAATGATTTGGTGTCACCATGACAAGAGTAGCTTGCAGTAAAGTATTCTTTAATTTTCCCACAAGCATTATAACTCACCAAGTGGCTAGATATATAGTGGGAAACTTTGCAAACCGCATGGAGGAAAAAAAAACGATGTACTATGAGGACTTGTGTTCATGAAGCACCATGAAATGCACCATGAAATCTATATACAGTTCAAATTCTATAAAGATCAGTCATCAAATGGACCCAGTAGTCTAATTGTTTCTCTTAAGATGTTTTTGTTTTGTTTGGCTTACAGTTCTTCTGACTTTTTTTTCTCTTCACTTGAGAGAGCCATGTTTTACCATAACTGACTGACTCTGGTTTAAACATCTGGCACACAAAGCTTTGCAAAATATTCCCTCATAGCATTTTTTACAATGTCTTTCTCTTCCTATCAATTTGCTATGGCCTGTGAAAATCAGCTTGTTACATCTTGTATCTTAATTTAAAGTTATCAGTGTATCTTAATTTAAGGTAAATGGGTTTTGAGTAAGCATTTGAGAGTTACAGGTGAACTAGACTAATAATTTGCTTTACAAAGACTCTCTACACTAGGCAGATGCAAACTCAGTGGCCTGGAATACAAGGCAAACGAAAGTCCAGGTGGAAGAGGGCTGCCAGTGTCAGGGAGGCTATAGGGGAGAACAGAGATTGGATGGTACATGTCCAACTAAGAGGACAGCTACTGCTCAATTCCAGTAATACCTACGTGTGGGCAGGAAGAATTAGGAAAGGAAGCTACTTGTTAGACTCACAGTGAAAGAGGGCCAATCAGCCCATCTGTGCCTTGAATCCTTACTCAGAGGACACAAGGGATGCCCAGTTCTTCTGCAGAGACAATATCTCAAGGTGTAAGTTCCTCAATATAAGTTCTTCTATTGAAAGGAATCTATTCTACTTCTTAAGATTCTTGCTATTTCCTTCTCTGGTTTTAACTATGTTATGGTTATTCCATAATTGATTCTCAGACAGATAAAAAGTCACTGAGTTTTATTATTCTGTGTAAAGAAAATGTGCATAAATATCAGTAACTTCCATGAAACCTCATAAAGCAAACCTTCTATACCCTAAAGGAAGTTGTATTTGAGAATTGTCCTCAAAAAGTAAATAACCAGTCTGGGGAAACAAGAAGAACACATGTCAAATAATCATAATCAAAGAGTAGAAATTTGATCGTTTAACAAAACTTCCCCTAAGAACTTGAAATAATTGCAAAATTAAGTAATGCAACAACTTTAACCTGCTTGTGACTCGAGTTGATATAGTGCAATGTAATATTGGGAGGATCAAGTCCTAAAAGCTCAGTAGATGGCAGTATTTCCCATAAACCTAAGAATGAGAAAACTAACTGATGTGGGTAAATTTAATGTTAGTAAAAGAGAGGTAATACCATTGATGGAAATATTGACATTGATGTAATTTTGTTGATGGTAAAATATTTTAGATGAAGGCCCGTTGTTTTAAAGTTATTATTTGCATTTTCATGAGAACAAATCTAAATGGCATATAATATATTCGGCATTAATATTTTATTTGAAACAGAAATTAAAAGAAACAAGCAAGCAAGCTTCTCCTTTGATCCATCAAAATGTGAAGTGCATATTTCAATTACCATCAAGTTGAAGTTTTTCTAGCATACTTTAAAAAATACCTGGTTTATTTTACCATGGTTACAGGCATATATTTTGAAACTTCTTGAGAGTGTTTTTAAGTGTCAGCATGTACTTGATTTAAAAGAAGGTAAATTCCACAGCTTCATGGTTAGTTTTCTACATATATAAATTAGTTCAAGTTTATTCATTATGTCACTGCAATTTTCTATATTCAAACAGAAGTTTTGTTTGTCAGCTCTTGAAGATATATGTTATTATATCCCATTATGATACTGGATTTTTCTATTTATTCTTTTATTTTCTATTAGTATTTTTTGGTTTTGTTTTATTTTGGTCAGATATAGTTTGAAATCATGTTACCAGATGCACACAGATTTAAGGTATGATATCTTCCTCTTTGAAAGTATGTCATTGTGAAACATCTGTCTTTAATAATGGTTCATAACTTAAAGTCTAATTTACCTGATATTAATATAACTATTCCAGATATTTCATTTTCCTTTTTTTAATTAACAGTTGGATGGTATAATATTTTTCATTTTACTTTTTTACTATATTGTTCTTTTTTTTAAGTTTTATTTAAGACACTAAGTTTTTGTTGATTTGTTTTAATCTGGTTTCACATTTTTGTTGTTTATTTTTATTTACTATACTTATAATTAATTACTGGTACATTTCTATTTAAGTCTATCATCTTGCTACTTGTTTCTTTTGTTTCTTTTCTCTCCTTACTTTCTATGAATTATTCATGTATTTAATTTTGTTCATTTTATCCTCCATCAATATTTTTTATTTTACTTTCTTCTATTTTTCTTTAATGTTTGCTCCAGACATTTCAGTTTATTTCATTCCACCTTAAAATATAATTTATCACTAGAAAAATGGAATAACTTTAAACTTTAAAAATCTTTGATTTTTGCTATTTTTGTCTTCTTATAAATTAAGCCTTTTGTGAAATTGTAATTTTGTTTTGTTTTGTTTTGTTAAAGAATTATGTTTTAAGTCAATTATAATTTATCCTTCCTGGTGCTATTTATTTTCTTTATTTTCCATTTTTCCTTCTATAGTCATTAATCGTTTTTAAAGGAAATTCTAAATTTTCTTTAAAAATCCCTTTCTGTTCCTTTAGTGCTAGTCTACTATCAATGATTTTTTTTCCTTTTTAGTTTTTTTCATAAACATTCTTTTTCCTACATTTTTAAAAGAGTAACTTCCAATGGAAATGGAATTCTAGCTTGAAGGATATTTTTTTCTATTTCAATAATTAATGATGTAATGTCTGCTGACCACCATCTTGTCTGTTAAAAAAAATCAGTCTCAGTCTTATTATCATTTTACTGTAGTTTATTCTACTTTAATGGATCTTTCTTATTTTAAGATATTCTATGCTTAACTTTCCAGAATTTTAACTATGTTGTACCTAGGAGGTATTTACTTTTTTAAGAATCTGCTTTTCAATTATAAGGCATTTTAAAGCTATCTTTTATTGAGTTCCAGGAAATTTTGGTCAGCATTTACTAAAATATTTCTTCTATCTTATTTCCTCACTTCTTAACTACTGGTTCTGCAAAAGTATACATGTTTGGTCTTTTAACTATGCACCATCAGTCTACTCTTCTATATATACATATTTTTTTATCTCTCTTTTTTGACATAGCTATTTTATATTGACCTATATACTAGTTCACTAACCTTTTCCACCATGTTTATTCTCCAATTAAACTTGTGTATCAAATTTATTAACTATATGCTTCAGCATTGACATATTTTGGCTCTATCATTTTCCCTTGACTTATTAAATATACATTATTGGTATTTGCTACAATTCTTCACCTTTTTTCTATATGTTCTTAAGCCTTAATCTTAATTATTTCAAAATCCTTTCCTAATAATTCCTAAATCAACATCATATCTGCGTCTTTTTATTGCTTGTTTCATTTTTGGTTTTGGTCATTTTCCATTTTTAAGTGTGTCTTATTACTATTAATTGAACATTACGGATAAGCGATTGTAGAAGTTCCTGATTATGTCACCTTCCTCCACAGAGAGTTGTTTTTCTTTTTGCAGATATATAGAATATGATTACCTAAATAGTTAGACTTTGTTATAACTGGTTAAGTTCATTTTTTCCCCTTATTCCTGGGAAGTAGGAATACTCTTACTCCTAAAAACTAATTTTTCTCTAATATCAACTGGAGTCACAAGCATTTACAAACTCTGATTCTTGGTGCCTCATGCCTGCTGAAATGTCTGCTTAGGTCTTTTGTCTTCCAGCTTTGCTTTCTTTGAGTCTCCACATATGCAAATGTAGTGTATATATCTATAATTATCACAGGGAAAATTGCATTCAAATTTTGGGGTTCATTTCTCTGAGGTTTCTTCTTTGTACCTTTATTCTCATTTCAGCTACTGTGCCAGTCCTTTAACCCCAACCTCTGTTTCACAAAGTATGTAATTTGGTCTCTTTTCCATAGCAAAGCATATTAAAAAAATGCCCTGAGTCGTTGAGAATGTAAAAATCATCTTGTTATGCTTCCTTTCCCTCAAGGACCATACCTCATCCAAGCCTCGCTGCATTGAATTCTCTCCAATGGCAGTCATTTTATGTATATTGTGCAGCTTGTATAGTTGTATTTGATGGGAGAGTTAGTCAGATATATACAACTCCATCAGGTCCAGAATGGAAAGACCTCTCCATTTGTTTAAGTTGAAATATCATGGAAGATACTTAAATAAATAGTATATCAATTTGATATTTAACCTGGTTAAGTTGAAAGTATACATTTTGAAAGAGAGCTGGAATCCTCTAATTAATGGTAAAACAGGCAAGTTATTGGTCTATTGTAAATAGTTTTTCATTCAACCTTATTAAAGACAAAATATATTTATGTTATGAGACAATATATAAAGACAATTGAAAATATTATTTTATTTTATATTCATTCTATTAAACAAGATACATACACCTGAAGAGAATATTCTTTCAGACAAGATAACAGCTATAAATAAATGTTTGTGGAATTCTTTTAAGGTTGGATATTTTGGAATAATTTGAAATTGCCTGTTTAGAAACTAACTGGTCATAACACATCAATCATTTTATGATTTGTTTTAACCTATTTGGCTGTATGCTATGACAGAGTTGTAGACTGACTTTTTTTCTTTATTTATTCTGTTTTGTACAAATATGTGTTTTTATGGACATGGGCATATATTTCTTAGAAATGATTTGATTGTTACTAGTTAGTCTTTACAAATCAATTTCTAATTCTTCATAGAATGCTGAAAAAAGTAAGAATGGTTTTCAGTTGGGATTTATAAGTTTACAGTTTTTTCAGTTTTCTATGAGTCATGCTTATGATTAAAAGTGAGAGAGTGTTAAAAAGTGGCCCATTGTATCATTATTTTGAAAAAAATAAATTTGTACAGGAGAATCAGCTTTGCAATGCTGCATGTTGACAAATGATAACATAGAATGTAGGTTAAGCAATTTTAAAGGTATTATTCCCAATTACGGTGAATATTCTGATATAGGACAATTGTCCTTTTAATGTGTGGCATTTGAATAGCTGTAGAATTAGTCTTTTATTTTATTCATGTATTAAAAACATTACAGGCAGAGCTTAACGTAATGCTTAATGATTAGTATTCAATACAAGTGTCTTAGATTCAGGGAAATCCCAGATTCCTTGTGTGTCTTTTTCTTTAATTTGAAAATAGCATTTCCAATGTATAATATATCTGCATAAAACAATTTAATGTAGAGATTTTGAAACTCTCTTGTTAACCCTATGATGTCAGACATCCTGGATAAATCATATTACAGTATCTTAACCACTTACGTGTCAATCAACTTTCTCCCAGAATCATAAATAAATATGTATCTTGTGTAAAGGTGGTCACTTTCCCAAGTAAATATTATTCATGTAATAAAAAATATTAACTAGTCAGAATAATGATCAGTTGATTACAGTTCTTATAGGCTAGGGCATATGGTTAATCTTAGGAAATGACTTATTTGCTCACCTGGTAAAGCTACTGAAGGAAAGGTACGAGGTCTTTTTAAAATCAATTAGAATCAAGACTATCCTGGGAAAAAAGTATATTAAAAGGGACAAGCTTCGGGCTTCCCTGGTGGCGCAGTGGTTGAGAGTCCGCCTGCCGATGCAGGGAACACGGGTTCATGCCCCAGTCCGGGAAGATCCCACATGCCGCGGAGCGGCTAGTCCCGTGAGCCATGGCCGCTGAGCCTGTGCGTCCGGAGCCTGTGCTCTGCAACGGGAGAGGCCACAACAGTGAGAGGCCCGTGTATCGCAAAAAAAAAAAAAAAAAAAAAAAAGGGACAAGCTTCAATGAACCAAATTCTCTTTTATTATTCCCATGAAGTCTTCCTTTCTTAAATGTACTTCAGCTAATCATTAACATTTTATGATGGAGTCTAAGAAATTATTGGAAAAGGATCACATATGAAATTATGGAATATTCAGAAAAAATATGAAATAATATCTGTATATCTATGTCACATAAAATTATGTAGTCTTAACACCAAAATAGGTAACATTAGCACTATTTAGAGGTATCTTTAAAACTTGCTAATGAGGTAGAATATCACTTAGAAATTATTCACATATATTCAACCTAAGGAAAAAAAAAAGACACTACTAATGTACTATAAACAATTTGATACCTAAAATTCAATAATACACATTGCACCACCTCATAGCTCAACAAGTCTAAGCTTCACATCCAGGCATTTAAATCATAAATGTTCCAGTATATTTACCTTTCCCAGATAAGGAGAAATTCTATCTTAAAATAATTTAAGGCATCAAAAATGCTATAGACTCTGTAGTAGACATTTGGTGTAACAGAAGTTTCATTCATAGAAAAAATTCTCTCTACACACTTCCTAATTTTTTTCCATGGAAAATATAGTTGCCAACAGTGAACCAACCTTCATGATATTTACAAAAAAAGAAATGTAGGTGTATATTTAATCAACATTTTGACAACAACTCAATAGTAAAAAGGAGCTTAAATTTAGAGGAATGAGGAAAAACAAGTTGAAGACTTGTTTGATATGACAAGTCTAGTCTCTATAAGCTGGCACCAGCTATAGAACTCAGAGGCTTCTTCTTTCCAATATAGCCACATCTTCAGCTAGGGAGCTTTCCCTCTTGCATATTTGCCCAGGTGCTGAAGTGCTCTCTGTCTCCTGACCTTGAAAATATAGAGAACATTATAGGAGTGGGAGTTCCTTTCTACAGGAGCTCTGTTGTAGAGTTCTGTGAAGCCTAAATGTCATACTCTGGACAAATAAGAGATTAGGGAATTATGTGCATTCTGATACTGATGTAATTATGTTTTCATTCAATAAATTTTAATTTATATTTTCATGTGGTTGTAGTATTGTGAGTGAATCTGCACTTCAAGGGGGAAATTTGCAAGCTGATGTTGTGAGAGCCCAGAGAGAATATAAGGCAGGATGTAGGCACTGGGAGCTAGCATCTTAGCTTGTTAGCCCTAGAGAAAGGAGGAAGTATATAATTACAGGAATTTAGTAGAGATGTTACTAGAGTTAGGTGTCTGGTATGAAACCAGGGCTTGCTCTGAAATGAAAAATGGAAAAACTGTACTTATCAATCAACAGAAGATGCAATGTAGACATTGACATTAGGGGAATAGATTAGACACAGCTGAATACAGAGTAAGTAAACTGGAAGATATGTTTGAAGAAAAATAACCAGAATGCATCTGAGAAGCTGAAGATGAGAGAGAGAGAGAGAGAGAGAGAGAGAGAGAGAGAGAGAGAGAGAGAGAGAGAGAGAAATATGTACCAAAGGAAAATAAGCTTCAATGTACAATCATAGGACTTTCATATGAAGACACCAAAGAAAATGGTGAGACAGTGTTCAAAACACAAAAACAAAAATGTAGACTAAGAGTTTTCAAGAATAAATACAGACATGAAACCTTAGATAAATAATTATTATAAGCTCCAAACAGAGTGGAAAAATACTATCACCTAGATTTGTTATGGTGAAGTTTAGAATTCCAAAACCAAAGAGAAAACCATCTAACTTACTATGAACTTATTATCAACAAAAGCAGAGTACAGATGACAATAGAGAATTGTGTTCAAAATTGATGAGAAGGGGGAAAAATTTTTACTCCAGTAATCTTTAGCACACTAAATTGCATTAAAAATGAAGATGATATAAAGATACATTAAAAAAAAAGAATGAATTCACTGTTCAGAGAACCTCATTGGAAAACTACTTAAGATGTTTGTGTCAGAGGCTGCAATCATTATACAACATTCATTCTCATTTGTCTTCCTCAGAGCATTCTGTTTGGAATAGTATTTTACTGACTTCTCATCCTCAAATACTTGGTGTCTCTCTTACCTTCCCTGGTAGATTTAACTGTTCTCTCCCTGTCTCTTCCATGCTTTCCAGTGATTAGAAGATATTTTCCCATTGAATTTAGGATTCACCAGTTAATTTGACCAAGACACCAACAACAATAAATTATGTGGATTTGTGTTTGAAGAAGAAAAAGTATGAAGTAATGCTTATAGGATGCTAGAAGTTGACTGTGTTTTGCTTTGAGAAATATTTTCCTAGGATAATTTGGAAGGCAGAAAATGTACCTAATGAAGCTATGGCTTTAGGAGAAGAGATATTAAGAGGGAATGTCTATAATATGAGTTGATTTTTATTAGCTGTATTTGATAAGATACTACAAGAAAGAGGTCAGCTCAGAAAAAAAAAAAAAATCATGTATTTTCTAAAGAGAAGAGGAGGAAACTAGAAATTTCATGACTTTTAGGGCTAAAAATGCAAATGTAAACAGTTCAACAAATAAATTAGCCTTAGAGCCTTAAGGACAGAAACGCTTTTAATGATTGCAGACAATAATTTCTGAATTGCTATGAGCCACTGACATATTTTCCCTTTTAAACAGGGTGTTTATTTCAACAATTTTGTCCTTATTCATCCCCAGTTATATATTGAATTTTTGGTGGGCAAATAATGTGTCCTAATTCAGTGGTCTCTGGAACAAGAAAAGCCACATTGTATATGATTATGTCAAAAGGTCTTGAAATCAAGACTGGTGCCATGTTTTAAAGAGATTTGGGGGTGTCAGGGAGCAAGTAAGTGGATTTTACCTCTAAGGGGCACATAGTTATTTTAGTCTAGAGAGTGGACAGTGAACGGATTGTATTATTTGTTCACAATTATTTCTTTCCCTCCCTTATCATGCTTTCCTGTAGGTGGCATATATGTCCTTGCTACTTTAACTGTGCTTTGCCAATGACTTTGTTTTGCTAACAGAATATGAGAAGACATGCCATAAGCCACTTTAAATGCCTTTAAGTGGTTTCATTCTGCGTTCCTAATCTTTCCTTCCCAATGACTGCCTTTTCAGCTCATATTCTGAAATGAAAATTCACTTGGAATTGAGCCTAACCTAGTAGTTGTAGCTTAGTCATAGTTCTTATATAATGCAAGATAGAATTAAATATTTGTTGTTGTAAGCTACTGAGATATTTTGGTGATTAATCAACACAGAAATGGCTGATTAATAAACATGCTATATCTGTCATCTTTAGCATTATCACAGCATAATATACTGTATAGTTTTGTCATATATCTTGCCCATTTTCTTTCTCATAAGAATGTACACTCGTAAGGATGAGAATTTTTGTGTTTTATTTATTGTATACTTAGTACCTGAAATTATGCTGGCACAGATAAGTAACATTTACAGAATGAGTCAATAATCTACATGATCCAAAACTTCATGTGGAAGAGTGCATATTCATAAATAATCAAGAACTCTTAAGGGAAAATAATGGAGGAGGGGCTGATAAAACAGATATCAACATCCATTTGGTTTGGAAAATAGATCTAGTGGACTTTGTGGAGTCCTTAGGAAGCTGTGTAATATATACTTCAGGACTTGGTATAGGTCCAAATTGGAGTTACAGATTAAAATACATTAGGAAATGAAAGGCACTGGCATCACAGATCATCCTTGTAAAAGTAGATAAATTGGCATAATAAAGGTTTACCAAATTGATTAAAGACATAGACTATTTATGCTTTTAAAGAAAATGAGATTATCTTATGGTACTAGAAGAGGGGAAGATTAAAAAAAACAAGGACATTAAACATAAAATGATCAATCAATATTACTACATAAACATTAAATTTCTTTAAGCCAAAGATATAAACAGGGAAAAGGCAAATTAAAAAAACATAACAGTCATAATAATAATTACATATCATTAATGAGATTAGAAGGTTTAAAAAAAAACTTTTGTATTACAAAACCAGAAAAGTTAGGAACATTACCGCAATAAAAGAGAAGATAATCTTACAGATATCCAGAGATCTGAGGATAAGCCAACTATAGGCAATGAATTTTCTTTTTAGAAAACTAATTATCATTTTTAATATAATTGAAACAAAAATAGTTTCAGTATAATAGGTAAAGAAGTCTTGTAAGTTTCTGATATAGATACATTGTTGTTCAAATAGTTAAGAAAAAAAAGAAAAAAAACTAGGCACCTTGATGATGTGTAAAAGGAGATGTAGGAAATAAATTAGGAGTTCTAGAAAATTGAAAACGCTTAATTAAGATCAGTCTTGAAAGCAGTAAACCTCAAAAGAACCAATAATAATATAAAAACAGTGATATAAAAATTAGGGAAAAGAGAAAAATCTTGATACAATAAGCCCAATAGTATTTTATACGTAGGAGAGGACAGAGAGAAAAATTATGAATGTAAATCTCCCTTCAAAAACAAAAACAGCAAAAAATAAACGTTTTGAAAGAAAACTTTCATGACTAGGAAAAAAGAGACTCAGAACTGAGATTAAAGCATCTCAACATATTTTAATATAAAAACACCACCAGAGCTAAACACATCCTTGTGATATTTGTTTATTATAAAGACCAAAATATATCTCAAAATTATGGATGCAGGAAAAAAGCTTACCTAACAGCATTAGGTCAGCTGCTTGATTGTAGTTTTCTCCTCCACCAAACTATATCCCATCTCCTCACAATATATAGCGGTGCAAATGTGGACACTGTAGTTGGTTTGGGGGGAGGTTTTTTTTAAATATAAATTTATTTATTTATTTTTGGCTGATTAGGTCTTCGTTGCTGCATGCAGGCTTTCTCTAGTTGCAGTGAGCGGGGGCTACTCTTTGTTACAGTGCGCGGGCTTCTCAGTGCAGTGTCTTTTCGTTGCAGAGCACAGGCTCTAGGTGCACAGGCTTCAGTAGTTGTGGCACACGGGCTCAGTAGTTGTGGCTCACGGGCTTAGTTGCTCCGCAGCATTTGGGATCTTCCTCAATGAGGGATCGAACCTGTGTCCCCTGCATTGGCAGGCGGATTCTCAACCACTGCGCCACCAGGGAAGTCCTTAGGGGTGTTTTTGTATTGCCATTTTACAAGTCATTACCTACTTCAACCATCAACCAAACAAAAAATTCGCTTTGCCATGAAGGATTTTTTTTCAGTGATTTTTTACTGCTACACAATTCCACTAGAATACCCTTCCACAGTTGATGACCGTCATAACAATAATCAGGGCTGTTCTGTTGTAGCTTGTGTATATGACAACCAAATTATTTACCATGAGTGTACTGGGGCAGCATAATTATTAAATATGATTGTGTTTTACAAAAGCAGAGATACGGGTTAAGGAATGTAATGACTGTTTTACTTCCTAAATAATGTGAAACATAAATTTCTGTATTTTTAAAAACATGTTAAATGATTTGGGTTTCTTTTTTTTAATCCATAACCTATTCTATGAGATATTGTTTTAAAATCAATTCCTTTGTTATATCAACTAGATCTTTGATTATATCTATGACATTATGAGATTTTAAAATAAATAAATATGTTCTAGCTATGAAATATATATATTTCACATATATAGTTATATGCGTCACAAGTTTTCTCTAGTAAACACTCCAAGAAAAGGAAACTGGGAAAAAAACAAAAATCTCTCCCTTAATTTTAACATGGAGAATTAAGAATTAAGTCTCTTGTTTTAAATTTGTGTTTGTCCTTATAGACCTAATTATAAAATTTATTTCTGGGAAACGAATACATGATCTCTCTCTCTCTCTCTCAAGCTAATATATAAATGGTGATACTATGAAACACACAGTCAAGTAATGTGTTGTGTGTATGTATACCATATGTTTATGTGTGTGTGCTTATATGTGTCTGTGTGAAATAAAAATTTCAATGTGAAAAAAAAACTCAATTTTTTTTTTGTTTTTATTAGTTTTCCTTTCTCCTTTTGAAAATTGGATAACACTCCTACAATATATAACCTTTTTTTGAGCTCAGACAGAGTACTCTAAGGATTTTTTGGCAACTATAGAAATGCTGATTAGACTGCACTGTAAAATTATCCAAGATAGTGTCTTTTTTTTTTCCCCAGAGAGAGCAATTACTGAATAAAAATAACATGGAAAGGCACAAGATCATTTACCATGTATACTAAGATTCTATGAGTTATGACCTTTGTTAATCTTATTTAGATAAGAGTGCATTGTTTTCTAAATAATAAACTGACTCTTTCTATGTGATTGAATTATATCATGAATAGCAAGGCAAAACTTTAGACTATTAGTCAAAGATTTCTAAATACATTTTGAACCATATCTTTTAAAATTTCTCCCAAGTGTTTTTTACTCCTATAGGGAATGCCAGTTTTCATAAAATAACAGGTAGACAAAAGTTTGTGTATTATAATTATTATTCAAAGATGATAATACCTAGTTATTTATGGATTATTGACTCTCAGTTGTCAGAACTCTTAAAGGTGATTCTACATGTTATATGTCTTCAGGATTGATGGTTGCATGTTGTTTTGTTTTTTGTTTTGTTAGAATTAGTGTTTAGAGTAAGTTTTGTCTGATATCTTTTGTTATTTTAGGATAATTTAATATATTTCCTCCCATGGTTAATCATATTATCCTAAAAATGTGATGGAACATAAAGGTATTATATTTAGGATTAAAGTTTCAAAGGTACATGTAAATATTTATGTTAAACACAAATACTAATAAAATATTTGAGCATTAAATGCACACTGAGCTCTTTA
Source organism: Phocoena phocoena (assembly GCF_963924675.1). NCBI lineage: Eukaryota > Metazoa > Chordata > Mammalia > Artiodactyla > Phocoenidae > Phocoena > Phocoena phocoena. Next base: position 16,534,144 of record NC_089221.1, on the reverse strand, counting down.
GAATATGTTTTCTACTCTAAAAAAAAACCCAGGTCCCAAAGACCTTTGTTTCCTTGAAATTATTTAATTCCTGGTAACTCTATTTTTATATACTTAGTGATCTTTATTGTCAGAGACATCCAATGCTCATTGAGTTCGTCTCAATTTATCATAATATCTCTGTTTTTTCTAATTTCTTCTTTTAGTAATCTTATAATTATCTCACTAGGATATCATATACACACACATACATACACACTCAGTAGTTTTATTTTCCAAATTGCTGGTATTTTTTATCTTATTAGACAGGCTCTTTATTCATTCATTTTATTCATTTGCCTATCAATGGACCCTCAGGTTGTTTCCATATCTTGGCCATTGAGAATAATGCTGTAATGAACATAAGAATACAGACATCTCTTTGAGATCATAATTTGAATTCTTTTGGATATATACCCTGAAGTGGGATTTCTGGATCATATTGTAGTTCTATTTTTAATCTTCTGAGGGACCTCCATACTGTTTTACATAGTTGCTACACCATTTTACATTCCTACCAACAGTGTACAAGGATTCCAATTTCTCCACAACCTTGCCAACACTTTTTATCTTTTGTTCTTTGACAATAGCCAGCCTAACAGGTATGAGGTGGTCTCTCACTATAGTGTTAATTTGTGTTTTCCTGATAATTAATGATGTTGAGCATCTTTTCATATACCTGTTGGCTATATGTATGTCTTCTCTGGAGATATGTCTGCTCAAATACTTTGCCCATTTTTAAATTTGGGTTATTCATTGTCTTTGTTTTGTTTTGCTATTGACTTGTAGGAGTTACTTATGTATTTTGGAAATTAAGCCCTTATCAGATATATGGTTTGCAAATATTTTCATACATCCTATATGTTGCCTTTTAATTCTGTTGATTGTCTCCTTTGCTGTGCAGAAGATTTTTTTAGTTTGATGTAGTCCCACTAATCTACTCTTGCTTTTATTTTCTATGCTTTGTGTCATATTCAAGAAATTTTTGCCAAGACCAGTGTCAAGAAGGCTTTTCCCCATGTTTTCTTATAGGAATTTTACATTTTCAGGTTTTACATCTAAGTTTTTAACTCATTTTAAGTTGATTTTTGTGTATAGTAACATAGGTATCCAATTTCATTTTTTCCATGTATGTATCTACTTTTCCCATTACTATTTGGTGAAGAAACTCAGTTCCCCATATTCTTACTCTTGGCACCCTCATGAGAGACCAATTGACCTTATATGCATGGGTTTAATTCTGAACTCTCTGTCTTGTTTTATTGGTCTATATATCTATATTTATGCCAACACCATACTGTTTAATTACTGTAGCTTTGTAATATATTTTGAAATCAGGAAGTATAAAGCCTTCAGTTTTGTTCTTTTTTCTCATGATTGTTTTATATATGTTGGGTATTTTGTAGTTTCATAAAAATTTTAAGATAATAGTTTTCTATTTCTGTGAAAAAGTACCATTGGAATTGTGATTAGACTAGCATAGCATTAAATTTGTAGATTTCTTTGGGTAGTATGGACATTTTGACAATATTAAGCCTAGCCTTATAATCCTTTAGTACAGGATGTCTTTCCATTATTCATGTCTCCTTTAATTAATTTTGTTTTATCAATGTTTTGTAGTTTTCACTACACAGTGATTTTATCTCCTTAAGTTTATTCCTAACTATTTTATTATTTTCAATGCTATTGTAAATAGGATTGTTTTCTGAATTTCCTTTATGGATTGTTCATCATTAGTGTATAGGAACACAACTGGTTTTTGTGTGTTGATTTTGCAAACTGCCAATTTTACTGAATCTGTTTCTTCATTTTAACAGGGTTTTTATTTGTTTATTTGGTTTTGTTTTTGTCTTATGGAGTCTCTAGGATTTTCTACCTATAAGGTCATGTTATCTGCAAACAGAGATAATTCTACTTCTCCCTTTCTCATTGTATTCCTTTTACTTTTTCTTCCTTATTCATTTGGCTAGAACTTCCAGTACAATGTTGAATAGAAGTAGGTGAGAATGGGCTCCTTGTCTTCTTCTGGATCTTTGAAGAAAACTTTTTATTTTTTTAACGTTGAGTGATATTAGCTCTGAGCTTTTCATATATGCTTCTATTATTTTGAGGTATCTTCCTTCTATACCTAGTTTGTTTTGGTATATATTCAATAATAATGGAATATTATTCAACCTTGAAAAAGAATAGAATTCTACTATATGTGACATGCATGAGCCTGGAGAACTTTATTCTAAGTAAAACAAGTCAGTCACAGAAGGACAAGTACTGTATGATTCCACTTATATGAGGTTTACAAAATAGTCAAACTTGCAGAAGCATATAATTCAGTAGTGGTTGTAAAGAGCAAAGAGAATAGAGGAAATGGGGAGTTGTTGTTCAATGGTTGTAAAAATTCAGTTATGCTAGAAGATTAAATTCTAGAGACCTGCTGTACCACATAGTGACTATGGTTAACAATGCAGTGTTGTGCACATCCAAATATGTTAATAAGATTGATCTCACATTAAATATTTTTCACCACAAAAAACAAAATAAAACAAAAACATGCAAAGAAACTTTGGAAAGCATTGATGTATTTATCACCTTGATTTTGGTGATGATATTGCCAGTGTTTGCCTTTGTCCAAACTCATGAAATTGTACACATTAAATATATACAATTCTTTGTATATCAAGTGTACCTCAATAAAGCTATCTAAAAAAAGAGACTCACTGTAGTTATTCTCCTGGAATTTAGAGTACTTTTAAGTATCTGGCTATTCATTCAGTCCTTGGACATTCTGCAGAAATATTCTAAACCTCCCTTGATTTATAAATAAATATTATCTATCAGCTATTTTGTAGTGCTTAGTAGACATTTCATTTTGAATACTTTGGTATTATACATTTTAATAGTTTGAATCAGTTTGGGCATTTTATAGTCTTCATTATACACTTTTTAGGATATCCACTATACTTAGAATTATCCTTCTGAGTTGTATAATAGCATCTTAAATTCATGTCTAATTATTATTTCTAAAATATAATCCTCTTTGATAAGGCTTTTTTTTTTAGAGGAGTTTTAGATTTACAACAAAATTGGGAAGGAGATGCAGAGATTCCCCATGTATCTTCTGCCCCTGCACTTAAATAGCATCCCCCATTGTCAACGTCAATCACCAAAATTGTACTTTTCTTTTAACCAAGGATGAACTTATATTGACACATAATAATCACCTAAAGTCCATAGTTTAACTTAGGGTTTAATCTTGGTATTATATATTTTATGGGTTTGGACAAATGTATAATGTAGAATGACCACCATTATAGTATCACACAGAATATTTTCACTGTCTTGAACATCCTCTTTGTTCTGCCTATTCATCTCTCCCCACCCCACCCCTGGAAACCACTTGTATTTTTATTGGCTCCATAGTTTTTTGTTTTTTTTTCCAGAATGTCATATAATTGGAATCATAGAGTATGTAGCCTTTTCAGATTGGCCTCTTTCATTTAGTAATGTGCACTTACTGTTTCTCCATGTCTTTACATGCCTTGGTAGCTCATTTCTTTTTCTTTTTAACAATAATGTTTCCTTGTGTAGATGTGCCACAGTTTATTTATCTATTCACCAACTGATGAACATCTTGGTGGCTTCCAAGTTTTGGCCGTGATAAATAAAGCTGCTATAGTAGTCTTGTGTAGGTTTTTATGTCAAAAGAAATTTTCAGCTCCTTTGGGTAAAAAACAAGGAGCGTGATTACTGGATGGTATGGTATCCTCTAGGAGGATGAGATGAGAATTTGAATATGACAAGTGATTCATCTTGAACACTGGCCATAACAACAATAATTTATTTCTTTATAAAATAAGATGTGGAGATAAAAATACATTTAAATACATTATTCCAAGAATAAATGTTTATCATGATTTTTGTTTATTTGTTTGGATTTTTGTTTTGTTATGGCTTTCGTTTTAATTTCCCCAAACATTATGCAAATTGAACAGGATGACAAGAACTAAAATGGTCTTTTGTATTTTGCAAATCACTGACAACTACAGTGCAGTTGTATATGAATTATCTATTGCTGTATTGCAAATCAATCCAATTTAGCAGCTTAAAACAACCAATATTTATTATCTCACTATTTCTGGAGATCAGGAATCTAGGTTTGACTTAGCTGGAGGCTTCAGGTTCAGGTTCATGAGATCTCAGTGTAGGTAGCAGCAGAAGTTATGGTCTTATTCAAAGGCTTGCCTAGGGGGAGGCAGCGATGGTTTTTGCTTCCAGCTCACTAACATGATTGTTGTCAGTTTTCAGTCACTTGTCATATGGTCCACTAGGTAGAGCTTCAATACAACCTGGTAGCTGGATTCCCCCAGGGGAACAATCTAAGGGAAAGTGAGAAAGAGTACCCATGATAGAAGCCATGGTCCTTTCATAACCTAATCTTGAAAGTGACACCTCATTAGTTTTGCTATGTTCAATTTATTAGAAGTGAGTCACTATACCTACCCAACATTTGAGGAAAAGGAATTACTTAAGGGTATGAATATCAAAAAGTAGGAAACATCAGGGGCCACCTCAGAGACTGCATACTAAAGGTTTTTTCACAGTTTACAATTCATAAATTCTCAACTATATGGAAAGTGTATAAAATGTTAAAGTACTAATCTTAATATACCCCATTTTGTCTAATGGGGCAAGGGGAAAAGTTACTATACTTGTAATACTTGGTGTATCAACAAGTATCAATTCTTCCTTTGCACTTGATCTTCTTCTTCCAGGGATACTCTTCCTCTTGTAAGACTCTACCAAAATGTTTTCTGGGCCATGAATTTTTATGGCCCACTGGTACAGGTTTTTGCAACTTTCTTTGTGAAAACAATGTGCTTTGTAATACTACTATCATAATAGTTCTCTGATTTACTTATTTATCTCTGTGTGCTGACTTTTTTTTTGTTTTTCTACAAGTGTCATCGTCCTAGTTTTAGCTAGTTGAAAGTCCTTTGTGAGGCTTACTGAATTATGGGAAATTATATAGTTTAGCTGGAATTTATAGACTTTAGAAACCAGGAACTTGACTTCCTAGACTACCTCAAAAAGTTTTAGGTGACATGTTCTAATTTATTTTGCAACATTTCTATATATTTTTCCATCAGAATAATGTTCTATTTTGTATGTAACTGCCTAGGAACATCATAATATTTTTAAGGATTCTAAAAATTATTATGGCCCTTAGATTAGTTATTTCAACATGAATTTTGGAAATATGGCCATTGTCAGAAGCCCCTTTTAGTGTTTCACAGCCTTGCCATCAAAAAGGGACTGACGTTCTTTCCTAGTTCCAGTTTGAATATTTCGGGGAGCATACTCTTTTTGTGAATCATTGTGAATCAGCTGCCTATCCTTTTACCCTTCAACTGTGAAGGGCAAGGTGGAGTCCTGTAAAAACGTGGGTTTCATGCTCTTCCCAGGTCAATTAGCTTTGTCAGGAGGGATAGAGCCTTTAGCAGTATGACAGATCCTGATAAAAGCACGTGATTCAGCTCAGCGGATCATGTGTTTCACAGAAGAAGGTGCTCTACCTATGAAATGTTATGTTGGTGAGGGCTGTTGAACTAAAAAAATAACATTTGAAGTCAAGTAGTGTAAATATATTTATAGAAGAGGACTGGGAAATATCTCTGTTGAATAATGAATAAACACAAACACACACACACACACACGCACGTCGATGTTCAGTAGCAACATACAGCACTTTAAAACATACAATTGTACCTTTAGAAGCAAATTAGAATATTCCATACACTTACCGGATGCACTAACCTAAAAAAACTTATTATCATAACACAACTAAACAACTATTACCTCAGAGAAATTATTTTTATAGACGTTTTATATTCACTTATCCATGTAGTCTAATTGTATTTATGTATAATGTTAAATCACCATTAATTTAATCGTGGTTGAAAATCTTTATAAAATGACATTTTAATTAAAGATTTCTGTTATTTATATAGTTATTTGAGATTTGCTATATAAATAACTTGCTGCAATAGATATGATTCTAACTTGACAATAAAATAATTGATAACAACATGTCCATTATGCTTAATGTCTAATTCATAAGTGTCTATAGGGAAATGTGAACATTTGTGAAAGAGATATAAGCATAAATAGATGTATGGTCTAAATATTTTAATGTCTCTTTCTAATAAGAGTATTATTTTATGAACATTATTATCATTAAATAGGTTTAATATGAAATATTTTTCAGAGCACTATCAGCTGTATGTTCCTGAGTCAGCCCAAGTTGGTTCAGCTGTTGGGAAAATCAAGGCAAATGATGCAGACACTGGTTCAAATGCGGACATGACATACTCCATCATTAATGGTGACGGTGTTGGGATATTCTCTATCTCCACTGACAAAGAGACCAGAGAAGGGATCCTTTCCTTAAAGAAGGTAAAAATTATATATATATATATATATATATATATATATATATATATATATATATATATACTGTTAGTGATTTAGGCAATCATTCATTTTTCCACGAATGGAAATTTGGCAGAGGTATGAATAATGTATATTGTCATGTCATTAAAATGATCAAATATTTCCTCTTTAATATGTAATTACATTTTAATCATGATTATGTCTAACTGTTTAAATCCTCTCTTAAGAAATGTATTTTAGTAGGGTGGGATGATTGGTTATAGAATGTACTATGAATGTGTCACCCCATCTTTGTTTTCAGATAACATATTTATCATGAATGCCTGTTCTATTAATGTCATTACTCTATGCTGTACTAATCAAAGTAGCATTAAGAGACCTTCTAACTAATGTAAAAAACTTCATCATGTTGGCTAACAATATTTAGGAGACGAGTTTGCTTGACGGTCATGGATCTTTTAGTGAAGCCATTAACCTTCTTCCCCATTCTTTTTTATTCCTAAGAATTTGTCATTGGACTAAATCTATTGCTTTTTGCTTTTAAGAGACAATTATTGCAAATATACTAACATTTAGGTCCCTAGGCCCTTCCCTCCATATTTTGATTCAGAAAGGATGGAGTGGGGGTAAAGAATTGGCCTTTTTAACAAGTACTCCAGATGATTCTACTGTGTAATATGTTCAGAGCACAGGCTGAGAAATTTTATTCTGATGTGCTATTGTAATATCGAGGTGAACCAATCAATCTATCTTTCACTCTATCAATCATCTATTTATCTGTTTGAATCTAGCTATCTTTCATCTATCATCTAGCTATCTATCTAATCATCTATTTGTGTGTTTTGTATACACTTTTCACACTGTGTAAAATCTCATTTATTCTTCTAATAATCACAATTTTATATTGATTTAAAATTGAGGATTAATATGCCTTGTGTATGTTACAAAAGGGGCCTGCAAAGTAGAGCTTAAAGTGTGTAAATACTTAAGAAGTAGTCATCACTGGTCTATATAAAATATTGATTCTTCACCTAAAATATCTCATTTTCAACTTTCTGAAATTGTCAAACTTGGATCAAAAATGTGTTAATAAAAATAGTCAACTTACATGTCTTCTTTTAACAAATATGTGAGCTTTGAGTGTCTCTTATGTGCCCATAACTGTGCTCTACAAGAGTCCTGAGAGCCTTAGCAGAACCAAAGTCACTGTCTTCTTGCATAGAGCTTCCAATCTATGGAAGTGGAGAGATACCAATCAAATATCATATGCATTCTTAGATAGGTAATAAAACTGTTCTATGAAGGAGAGTTATACAGTGCTGTTGGGAAAACAAAATCTAGGGTGTTTGGTGCTGTCTGATAGTCAGCAGTGATTGAACAGAGAACTGAAAGAAACTTAGGAGGTAGTTAGGTAAAAAGCATTACAGGAAGAGGAAAGAAAACACAACAAGAACCTGAATGGAGTAGAACATGGTACAGTAAGGACCTAAAAACCTTCATTGATCCTGGAGCAGAGAGTGAGGGAGTTAGTGCATAGGTGAGCACACAGGGCCTTGTTAAATTTTACCCAATGGAGAGCCATTGAAGCTATCTAAGCAGGAAGTGATAAGGTCTCATTTGATGTCAGTATTTCTAATTAATTGTTACTAGAAACTACACAAGGACAAGACTATTTTTTAACTCATCACTGCATTCCCAATGTCTAGCATGTTTTCTGACATTGCATAGGCATTCAATAAGCATTAGAGTAATTAATGGATATACTATGGATTAAAAAATGAAGTGAGGATTGTCTGCTTTTCATTCCTTGGATGTCTTCTTCACTCAGGTAAATCCAGGTAAGCAGATGAATAACTCTTTCTGAAAGATGAGTCTTGAACCCTAGGGAACACCAGTATTTAAGAAACAAGCAGAAGGCAGGAAAGAAATAGAGTCTTTGAAGAAAATATCAAAAAACAGAGGTTAATTTTATCATTGAAAATTCCCAAAGGATGCTGAACAGGAGGAAGATAGTCATTAAAAATATGAAGGATTCTAGAACTGAAACACAATTTAGGATTATAAAGATTCATTCGATTTGGCAAAAGGGGGCAGGGTTCTCACAGCAGTTTTCAGCTCTCCATCCTCATCCGCATCATCATTATCATCACAATAGATAGTAACAGCAAATAACATTTGTTAAGTGTTTCCTCCGTGTCAGGATGAGTTTTAAGAACTTTTCCCAAATATTTATTGAGCTGGTACACCTATTATCATTCCTTTCAATCTAACTGGAATATTATGATATAGGGAATATTATTATTCTCACTAATAAAACAAACTGAATCACAGAGAAAAAGAATTGTATCCATGTAGAAACTGATTGACAGAAAATTGAACTCAGGAATCTGTCTTTTCAGAGTCTGAAAATTTACCAATTTTACATACTTGAATGAAATATATATATTTATTATTTGTTAAAATAAAGAGAAGAACAAATTTAGTATGGTGGAGAGAAAATTGGAGGCAAGGAAATGGGAGAAAAAATTAAAAGGATAAAAAAGAAAAAAACAGCACTATCCCCTTTAAGAAGCTTTGTAGTAAAGCCAGGGAGAAACTTTAAAAGGCAAATAAATGAGAACATCATAAAATGGAGATTTTAATTGTAAGTTGGGAGACTGAAAGTGTGTTTATAGCAGATGGATAAAAGGTCAATAGAGACAAGAAACTGGGGATACTAAAGAGAGGGTAATTGAATTCAAAAGATGCTCTGAGGTAGAAACGGCCCTGTTTAGGATCTCGATCACAGGTGGAAAGAAAGAACCTATGATAATATTCCTCCTTATTTGACAAAATCAAACAGGAGGGAGAAATAAATGTTTGCAGATAAGTTTGCAACGATTTAGCTGGAATATGTGTGGGGTGTGGGTAGCAGGGGGATCCTTGCCTATTGAGAACTATTGTCCTTATAAAGTAGGAATTTATATCATGTTTACAAATGTGAGGGTAGTGGTGGATGATGTGAATACACACATAATCCAAAATACAACTATAGATTGTGGGGTTAAGGACAATGGGGATCTTACCACCCTGCATGGCCTCAATTAATTTGATGCTGTTTGTGAAAAATGAAGGCAAAATTGTATATGTGCATATGTGTGCACATATATGTAGTTAACATTCTCTATTTTATATTGCATACACATATACACATACGCAATAGGTATTTTCAAGGTAAGTGTTTCAATTACGTAAATGGTAATGACTATGTACTGAAAATAACCTTGATAATGAGTCCAAATTATCTTTCTATTTTTTTCCTGAATTTATTTTCTAATGTAGTCTACACTTCCTCTAAAATGTATTAATGTTTGCATTGATCTATTTTCTTAATCCTTCAGATTAGGATTATCAATTTTAGAGTTATTCCATTGCTGTATATTTTATGTTATAAATAATTACAGTTTGGAAACTAAATTGTATAACTCTGTGGATTTTAACCTTTAAGAGGCACTCATTCAGATGGCAGGGAACAGAAAAAGAAGTCCTTTCAAACCTGTTCCTTATTTAATCTCTGAGGCAGCTCACTTTAGCCAGCAAGGCAGAACAGCTAATCTTCCCAAAGATCAAAATCAGCACTGCTCTATAAATCAGCTTGCAGGAGCATCTGCACATTCCTGTCCATATCATGCCTTCATCAGAAAATTGCCAAGTTGAATTCACCAGTCCATGGTGTGGTACGTTGTAAATACACTTTGATAACTTTCATTTATTGTTTAATGGAGCCTGACTGGGTGGAAAGGGGAAAAAAAGATATGGATGAATGCAACTTGATGTGCTCTTTCCTCTGACATAAACCCTGTAGCTAGAGATAGGCTTCATAGCAGTCTCTCTCAGATTCTCTTCTTGTGGTCCATATGCTAATTTGCTTTCTTTATAATAAGCAGTTGTTCCATTTTTCTTTTTAATTCAAGGCTCCAATCCTTTTTGCTTTCCTGACTCTCAGCAAATACTGTCTGTAGTATCACTTTTCTTCTTCAAGTGTATTTAACTGCAAATACAATGCCTAATATTTTAAGCCAAAATTCTTAAACATGGTTTTTTTAGTCAATGAAGCGTGGTGGAAAATATAATCTTTACAGTCAGATGAAATATAAATTTTGGTCTTGCCATTTAAGAGATCTATGAATTATCTCAAGTCTTTTAATCTTTAGTTTTCTTATTTTAACGTTTTACGAAGTGATAATTACAAAGAGATAAAATAAGGTAAAATAGTATTCTAGGCTGTGTCTGGCTAATAAGTACAATACTACCTCAATATCTTTTGGAAATCCAAAAAAGGGGATATATGTGTATGTATAGATGATTCATGCTGTATAGTAGAAACTAACACAATATTGTAAAGCAACTATACTCCAATAAAAATTAATTTTTAAAAATAAAAACAAAAGTTACCATAAAAAAGTACAATAATACCTCAATACCTACATTTCTTGTCTTCCTTTCTTTTTCTATTTGCACCAAATTTTAATTACACTTTCTAGACCTCTCCATGTGGTTATTTTACTGCCCTCCTTTATTTCATGTTATCCAAATCACCTATAATCACACAAAGAATGACACATCCTTTGTATATTTTTTTGAATGATGTCAATATTTTCTTATTGAAGTATAGTTGATTTACAATGTTGTGTTAATTTCAGGTGTACAGCACAGTGATTCCTATATCTATCTATCTATCTCCTTTTCCAGACTTTTTTCCCTTATAGGTTATTACAAAATATTGAGTATAATTCCCTGTGCTATAAAGTAGGTCCTTGTTGGTTACCTGTTATATATAGTAGTGTGTATATGTTAATTCCATCCTCCTAATTTATCCCTCCCCACGTCCCTCCCCCTTTGGTATCACATGCACATGCTGCCACTCATGGCTCTTGGTGATCTACTTCCCCTTCTGTCTTCTGTAAAATATTTTTATCAAAGTTCAAGTTTAATTTTGTCTTTGCAGTGCAACATTTCCAGGGATGTTTCAGTCACAAATACTTTCTTTGAATTATCTTCTCTGTTTTATGTATCAAGGTAGGCATTTCACTAACTTTTCACTGTAGAAAACACAGCAATTCCATATCCCTCTTAAATCTGCTAGATCTAATAGAGTAGAAAGAACTTATTCTAATTATTCATTATGAATGTACTGATAATTTCCATTAATGTGTATCTGTGTGTGCTACAAGTGTATGTCTGTCCACAGTAGTTGTTAAACATTTTTGCAACTGGGTACCTTGTATTTTTAAAATTTTTATACTGCAGTGTGTAAAAGATCTTTATACCACTTTATTTAACAAAGGATCAGAGATGGATGGTGAGAGTAAACATAAAACGTTATATAAGTATTTTTAAAGTTTAAATTAATCCTAAGAGAAAATATATGAAATGTTTCCAGCTATAACCATACTAGGTCCATTCCAAATAGCCACATTTTAAATTTTTTAGTGGATTGCATTTATTGAATTTTTCTTTATCATTTCTTTGACTTGCGTTGAGTGGCAGAATAAGAATCAGGACTTTCTTTGCTATTGGGTTGTAAAGTTTGGGGACTGTGAACCACAATGTGCAGTAAAAAAATAAGGCATCCCAACTTATTATAAATGCACACACAGGCAAACACATGTGCACACTTTGTATATAAGAAGAAATAGGTTTCTAATGCTAATGAACTATTTACAAAAACTAAACATTCATTAGAGATTTTATTACTTAAAAAATCAGCCAAGCTACTATTTTTATTCTTATAAGATTCTAACATCTGGAAAGTGGTTCTCCTGCTTAGCCAGAAGCTGAAGAGGAAAGTCCAACTTTCAATTCAGTGAAATCTATCACTATATTTATAATACCTTTTGACAGAGGACTGCTTTGGGCAAACTTTTGTTCTGACTCTTCATCTATAGGCATGACCATGGAGTGATAGATCCACTGAAACTATTTGGAACTAAACCCAAAACAAATTCTATAAAAATGAATAAAGAATCTGATGGTGTTCCTCCAATATTTCTCTCTAAACATTAATATTATGTTAATAAACTCCAGGAGAACACCTTTGCCTTAGGCTCATCTACTTCTTGTCTTAAACACTGAACTGTTAATCCGAATTTGCAGTTTTCAAAAAAAAGAAAAGGAAACTTGGCATAGTTCTGAAATTTTGTTAAATGGGATAAACTATGTTCAAATTGTAAACACTCACCCCCCCACACACCAAATATCTTGGTGAGACCAGATTTATGGAGTAAATAATGGTGAACATTATCAAAGACTGGAGCCTATTCTTTCCAAGAGTCTTCAAGTAACTCAAAAGGGAATAACTCTTTACACAGTTCTTTTTTTCAGCTTGATTGTTTTAATCATCTGTTCAATCCAAATGATTATTGTAAGAATCCAGCCCAAAAAACCTACAAGCATGGGCAGTTGAAATTTTAATATAGTATAGATGGAAAAAACTATTTATTATGCTCATAAGCAATCTCTGGCTCTATAATCACCCTTATCAAGTTCCTACTGTGCCTCATGTTTATGGAGTTATTCTGTATCCATTTTTGTTTTGTTTTGTTTTAAGACAGGAGAAGGGTATGTTTTGTGTTATGTAAACTCGCAGCCAGACATTTCATGTTTTTGCCTTCTTGGTACTCTGATAACCTGAGTACATTTTCTTTTAATTTTTTTCCTCCACCTTTTCATCAAAACCAGGTTTTAGATGAATAAATCTCACTGTTCTTGGTATATTGTTTTTGATAGACTATTTTAGGTAATAAAACAATCTGCTGGTAACTATGGAAGGTGAAAACCACAGACAGAGTTCTAACTAGTTTCCCAGGAGCAAAATATTACTATGAAATTACTGGAATATCTCTTTACAATGTATGAATGGTAAGTATTTGGAAAGCTTTACCAGGATTTACAGTAAGAGGAAAAATAACAATTATAATCCTAATCCAATCTCTATGTACTATTGTAGTTTTAATACAAAACAAAGAATTAACATACTTTATATTGTATACAAAATCCTGCAATCTCCAAGAATAAATAGTGTAATTTCTTCCCAGTTTTTCTATACTTGCAATTTAGCACTGCCATGTTTTCTTCATAAATGAGGTTGTTAAAAATATTTCCATCTACATTAATTCATCTGCTTCTAAATTCCTGTCCCAACCTGAAATAATGCTTCTCTTTCCTTAGTGACTCAAAATGGGTCCTATCCATCCATCTGCCTGAAAAACAAGTCCTCCAAAATGATTATCCTTCTCTTGGGGTAGTTAAATATACATGAGATAATCATAAACATGAAACCATGAGTTCACATAAACAGCCTGTACACTTGCAGTAGGTAGGTGAGTGTTAAGATAAATGACATCTAACTTGCCAGGGGACCTGCTAAAAATGGAAAAAGAGATGCCTGTCATATTGGATGCACAGCTTGATAATAATATCAAGTAGAGGTGGCCAAAAATATCCCCACAAATTTCATTGAGAGTCTTTCTGACTCTCAATGAACCTTAGTCATTATAAAGTCTACGAGATGCAGCAGATTGAGTCTAAAAAATTACACTGACCTCAAAGAAGTAGTAAACCTGCCAAGGGTGTTGCTTTCCATGAGCAAAATGCCTGGATTCTGACAGTCCATGTTCCTCTGCGCCAAGGGGACCACACCTGTGCACCTAATTTTTTTTTTAAATTTATTTATTTTATATTTATTTTTGGCTGCGTTAGGTCTTTGTTGCTGCACACAGGCTTTTTCTAGTTGTGGCAAGAGGAGGCTACTCTTCGTTGCAGTGTGTGGGCTTCTCATTGCGGTGGCTTCTCTTGTTGCCGAGCACTGGCTCTAGGCGTGCGGGCTTCAGTAGTTGCAGCACATGGGCTCAGTAGTTGTTGTGCACCTAATTCTTGATAGGCAGAAAGTGTGTACCATTTCTAGAACAGATGATTTAAATTTGGATGAGACTTCTTGAATTAGCCCAAAACATTCTTATTTACTAATGTTAAGGAGAGAGGAGTCAAGGAAAGAAGTACAATAAATCTGTGGGTCCAACTGAAAGTAATACAATCTGCCAAACAAGATGGATGTTAGTTACTTTGGTAATTCATTTCTAGTTTTAATTCCCTGAGAAGGAAATGAATCCCACTTGGTGGGTTATAAACTTCAGATCAATTATCCCTTCTTTAAAGTATATAAATCTAAAATACATAATATCTGCACCATATATAAATGTATATGTATCATATATATGGTTCATATTTAAGAATTTTAGTTTTAACATTATTTAAAATTTTATTTTGTCTTATAAACACTTGTAAAATATTGTAATGACCCAGTCTCATCCATGGCCCTGAGAAGTATTCTAGGTTCTTAGTATCTGGTTTGGAAATTAAATGTTTGTTTTTCCTTCTATGTAATCTCCAGTCTTTGGGAAGGCCAATTTTCTAAGACAATTCAGAAAAAATAAGGGAAATAATCATCAGTAAGACTGATCTTCTCTTTATAAGATCCCGTTAAGGATACTCTACAAATTCTCCTTGGCTCTTAGGGTAAAGGAAAATATCTGAGTTCCTCCATAGGGAATGATCATACTTTGATCCTGCCAAGAAAGAAGGCTGCAAGATTGAAGCAGGCTACTGAAAAATCAGTGGCAGAAATAGGGATGAAAAAATATCTATTGTTTCTTTTCATAGGTCTTAATCTATAGGTAATTCACAATGCTCAAAATAAAGGCTGATATCTGTAGCACCGGCACTAGCATCAATATGGAGACTTTTGATGTGGCTAATCCTAAATCTAAGCTCATTTTATGTCACAGAGCCTATGTGCATCATGTTTAACACTTTCAAAACTTTCAGTTCTTACCTAAAAAGGTACTTCCTCTTGCAAAGATTACCTACCTGCTCACACACTTCTGTATCTATGTTTGTATCCTTATTATTTTCATAATACCTACTATGTCTTATAACACTAAATGTACAGTGCTATAAATGTCTATAAATCTTATAATAGACCATGTATTCCCTGGGACAAAACACTAGACTGACCTTATTTTTATTCATTATTGTATGCTAAGCCAAATTCATGACTCTAGACATATATGATTAATAGAAAAAAAAATTGGCTGGGTGATTTAAAAAATAAGAAAAAAATAAAAAATTATGACAAACTATTAATGTAAATTCAAAGCTAAAAAGTAAAACTAAAAATGAACAGAATACTGTAATAAAAAATAAAGTTGATCAAAACATAATAATAAAGGGAATAAAAAACAAAACTAATACATGAAATGGTATTAGCAGCAAAAGAGAAATTAAAAAATAATACAATTAAAACAACAAAAATGAAATTCAAAAGTCTATAAAATCTTCTGCTAAAATTTCAAGAAAATATTGTTGCACTGAAAATGTAAACATTTATCCAATTTTAAAATAAGATACCAAGTTTAAAACCAGCAAGGTGAAAATAAGATGATAATAGATAAAAATCAATGATATGAGATAAATTGTTTAAATGCAAAATAAAAAATGTATTTTTTAAATTTCTCAAATTAGTAGCAAATATTTTAAAAATTAATAATTTAAGCTGAAGAGGAGATAGAAAGAAGTTACCAGAAGAGACTAAGAATGAGTCTGCAAAAATCAATATTTGTTTGACTGTGGGAAATTTCCTTTTGTTGCTAGTTATCATCATATTTATGGCTCTGAAAAATCACAATTGATTCAGACTTGAGTTTCCATGGTTTCTGCTTTAGGTGTCACTGTTAAGATAAACTTCATAGTTTCTTTATAAATGGAAGTGGATTGACCTAAACCTATTCATGTTTGTTTGTTTGTTTCAAAAAAAGGAAAAGAAAATATTTGTTTAACAAGTGATGGTAGTCATAATATTGGAAATCTTATTTTTTTTTCCCACAGCCACTGAACTATGAGAAAAAGAAGTCATATACCCTCAACATAGAAGGAGCCAATACACATCTTGATTTTCGCTTTTCTCACTTGGGTCCTTTTAAAGATGCTACCATGCTGAAGATCATTGTTGGGGATGTAGATGAACCACCACTATTTTCCATGCCTTCCTATGTCATGGAAGTCTATGAAAATGCCAAGATTGGGACTGTTGTTGGCACAGTTTTGGCACAAGATCCCGACAGTGCTAACAGCTTAGTAAGGTATGGTATACTTCCACCTTTTAGACATATACAGATTTTATTGACTCTCACAGTAATTTAAAATGAATTAAATAATATTTAAAATATTTATTTTCTATGTTATTTTCCTTTTTTGCATATATACCATTGTATTCTTTTTTTTTAACAACTTTATTGGAGTATGATTGCTTTACAATGGTGTGTTTGTTTCTGCTGTATAAAAAAGTGAATTGGTTATATGCATATGTATATCCCCATATCCCCTCCCTCTTGCATCTCCCTCCTACCCACCTTATCCCACCCCTCTAGATGGTTTCAAAGCACCCAGCTGATCTCCCTGTGCTATGCAACTGCTTCTCACTAGCTATTTATTTTACATTTGGTAGTGTATATATGTCACTGCCACTCTCTCACTTCATCTGAGCTTACCCTTCCCCCTCCCCATGCCATCAAGTCCATTCTCTACATCTGCATCTTTATTCCTGTCCTGCCCCTAGGTTCATCAGAACCTTTTTTTTTTTTTAGATTCCATATATATGTGTTAGCATACAGTAATTATTTTACTCTTTCTGACTTACTTCTCTCTGTATGACAGACTACAGGTCCATCCACCTCACTACAAATAACTCAGTTTTGTTTATATTTATGGCTGAGTAATATTCCATTGTATATATGTGCCACATCTTCTTTATCCATTCATCTGTCCATGGACACTTAGGGTGCTTCCATGTCCTGGCTATTGTAAATAGAGCTGCAATGAACATTGTGGTACATGACTCTTTTTGAATTATGGTTTTCTCAGGGTATATGCCCAGTAGTGGGATTGCGGGCTCATAAGGTAGTTCTATTTTTAGTTTTTTAAGGAACCTCCATACTGTTCTCCACAATGGTTGTATCAATTTACATTCCCACCAACAGTTCAAGAGGGGTCCCTTTTCTCCACATCCTCTCCAGCATTTATTGTTTCTAGATATTTTGATGATGGCCATTCTGACTGGTGTGAGGTGATACCTCATTGTAGTTTTGATTTGCATTTCTCTAATAATTAGTGGTGTTGGGCATCTTTTCATGTGTTTTTTGGCAATTTGTATATCTTCTTTGGAGAAATGTCTATTTAGGTCTTCTGCTCATTTTTGGATTGGGTTGTTTGTTGTTTTGATATTGAGCTGCATGAGCTGCTTGCATATTTTGAGATTAATCCTTTGTCACTTACTTCATTTGCAAATATTTTCTCCCATTCTGAGGGTTGTCTTTTCATCTTGTTTATGGTTTCCTTTGCTGTGCAAAAGCTTTTGTTTCATTAGGTCCCAACTGTATATTTTTGTTTTTATTACCATTTCTCTAGGAGGTGGGTCAAAATGGATCTTGCTGTGATTTATAACATAGAGTGTTCTGCCTATGTTTTCCTGTAAGTGCTTTTTATTGTCTGACCTTACATTTAGGTCTTTAATCCATTTTGAGTTTATTTTTGTGTATGGTGTTATGGAGTGTTCTAATTTCTGTCTTTTACATGTAGCTGTCCAGTTCTCCCAGCACCACTTATTGAAGAGGCTGTCTTTTCTCCCTTGTATACTCTTGCCTCCTTTATCAAAGATAAGGTGACCATATGTGCTTTGGTTTATGTCTCGGCTTTCTATCCTGTTCTATTGATCTATATTTCTGTTTTTGTGCAAGTGCCATACTGTCTTGATTACTGTAGCTTTGTAGTATAGTCTGAAGACAGGGAGCCTGATTCCTCCAGCTCTGTTTTTCTTTCTCAAGATTGCTTTGGCTATTCGGGGTCTTTTGTGTTTCCATACAAACTATGAAATATTTCATTCTAGTTCTGTAAAAAATGCCATTGGTAGTTTGATAGGCATTGCATTGAATCTGTAGATTGCTTTGGGTAGTATAGTCATTTTCAAAATGTTGATTCTTCCACTCCAAGAACATGGCATATCTCTCCATCTGTTTGTATCATCTTTAATTTCTTTCATCAGTATCTTATAGTTTTCTGCCTACAGGTTTCTGTCTCCCTAGGTAGGTTTATTCCTAGGTATTTTATTCTTTTTGTTGCAATGGTAAATGGGAGTGTTTCCTTAATTTCTCTTTCAGATTTTTCATCATTAGTGTATAGGAATGCCAGAGATTTCAATGCATTAATTTTGGATCCTGCTACTTTACCAAATTCATTGATTAGCTGTAGTAGTTTTCTGGTAGCATCTTTAGGATTCTCTATGTATCATATCATGTCATTTTCAAACAGTGTCAGTTTTACTTCTTCTTTTACAATTTGGTTTCCTTTAATTTCTTTTTCCTCTCTGATTGCTGTGGCTATAACTTCCAAAGCTATGTTGAATAATAGTGGTGAGAGTAGGCAACCTTGTCTTGTTTCTGATCTTAGAGGAAATGGTTTCAGTTTTTCACCATGGAGAACAATGTTGGCTGTGGGTTTGTCATATATGGCCTTTATTATGTTGAGGTAGATTCCCTCTATGCCTACTTTCTGGAGTGCTTTAATCATAAATGGGTATTGAATTTTGTCAAAAGTTTTTTCTTCATCTATTGAGATTATCCTATGGTTTTAATCCTTCAGTTTATTAATATAGTGTATCACATTAATTGACTTGCATATATTGGAGTATCCTTACATTCCTGGGGTAAACCCCACTTGATTGTGGTGTATGATCCTTCTAATGTGCTGTTGGATTCTGTTTGCCAGTATTTTGTTGAGGATTTTTGCATCTATATTCATCAGAAATACTGACCTGTAGTTTTCTTTTTTTGTAACATCTTTGTCTGGTTTTGGTGTCAGGGTGATGTTGCCTTGTAGAATGAGTTTGGGAGTGTTCCTCCCTCTGCTATATTTTGGAAGAGTTTGAGAGAGATAGGTGTTAGCTCTTCTCTAAGTGTTTAATAAAATTCACCTGTGAAGTCAGCTGTTCCCAGGCTTTTGTTTGTTGGAAGGTTTTTAATCACAATTTCAATTTCAGTGCTTGTGGTCAGTCTGTTTATATTTTCTATTTCTTCCTAGTTCAGTCTCAGAAGGTTGTGTTTTTCTAAGAATTTGTCCATTTCTTTCAGGTTGTCCATTTTATTGACATATAGTTGCTTGTAGTAATCTCTCATGATCCTTTGTATTTCTGCAGTGTCAGGTGTTACTTCTCCTTTTTCATTTCTAATTCTGTTGATTTGAGTCTTCTCCCTTTTTTTTCTTAATGAGTCTGGCTAATGGTTTATCAATTTTGTTTTTCTTTTCAAATAACCATCCTTTATTTTATTGATCTTTGCTATTGTTTCCTTTATTTCATTTTCATTTATTTCTGATCTGATCTTTATGATTTCTTTCCTCTGCTAACTTTGGGGTTTTTTTTGTTCTTCTTCCCCTAAATGCTTTAGGTGTAAGTTTAGGTGGTTTGTGTGAGATTTTTCTTGTTTCTTGAGATAGGATTGTATTGCTATAAACTTCCCTCTTAGGACTGCTTTTGCTGAATTGCATAGGTTTTGGGTCATCGTGTTTTCATTGTTTCTAGGTATGTTTTTATTTTCTCATTGATTTCTTCAGTGATCTATTGGTTATTTAGTAATGTATTGTTTAGCCTCCATGTCTTTGTATTTTTTACAGTTTTTTTTTTTTTTTCCTGTATCTGATATTTAGTCTCATAGTGTTGTGGTCAGAAATGATACTTGATAAGACTTCAATTTTCTTAAATTTACTAAGGCTTGATTTGTGGCCCAAGATATGATCTATCCTGGAGAATGTTCTATGAGCACTTGAGAAGAAAGTGTATTCAGTTGTTTCTGGATGGAATGTCTTATAAATAGCAGTTAAGTCCATCTTTTTTAATGTATCATTTAAAGCTTTTGTTTCCTTATTTATTTTCATTTTGGCTGATATGTCCATTGGTTAAAGTGGGATGTTAAAGTCCCCTACTGTTATTGTGCTAATGTTAATTTTCTCTTTTATGGCTGTTAGCATTTGCCATATGTATTGAGGTGCTCCTATGTTTGGTACATAAATATTTACAATTGTTATATCTTCTTTTTACATTGATCCCTTGATCATTATGTAGTGACATTCTTTGTCTCTTATAATAGTCTTTATTTTAAAGTCTATTTTGTCTGATATGAGAATTGCTACTCCAGCTTTTTGTTGATTTCCATTTGCATGCAGTATCTTTTTTCATCCCCTCATTTTCAGTTTGTGTGGGTCTCTAGGTCTGAAGTGGGTCTGTTGTAGATAGCATATATTCAAGTCTTGTTTTTGTATCCATTCAGCCAGTCTATGTCTTTTGGTTGGAGTATTTAGTCCATTTATAATTAAAATTATTATCAAGATATATGTTCCTATTGCCATTTTCTTAATTGTTTTGGATTTGGTATTGTAGTTCTTTTCCTGCTCTTGTGTTTCCTGCCTAGAGAAGTTCCTTTAGCATTTGTTGTGAAGCTCGTTTGGTGGTGCAGAATTCTCTTAACTTTTGTTTATCTAAAAGTTTTAATTTCTCTATCAAATCTGAATGAGATCCTTTCTCGGTATATTAATCTTGGTTTAGGTTTTTCCCTTTCATCACTTTAAATATATCCTGCCACTCCCTTCTGGCTTGCAGAATTACTGCTGAAATATCAGCTATTAACCTTCTGGGGATTCCCGTGTACGTTATTTGTTGCTTTTCCCATTGCTGCTTTTAATATTTTTTCTTTGTATTTACTTTTTGATTCTTTGATTAATGTGGGTCTCAGTATATTTCTCTTTGGGTTTATCCTGTATTGTACTCTCTGTGCTTCTTGGACTTGATTAACCATTTATTTTCCCATGTTAGGAAAGTTTTCCACTATAATCTCTTCAAATATTTTCTCAAACTCTTTATTTTTCTCTTCTTCTTCTTGGACCCCTATAATTTGCATGTTGGTGTGTTTAATGTTGTCCCGGAGGTCTCTGTGACTGTCCTCAATTCTTTTCATTCTTTTTTCTTTATTCTGCTCCCTGGCAGTTATTTCCACCATTTTATCTTCCAGTTCACTTATCTGTTCTTCTGCCTCAGTTATTCTGATATTGATTCCTTCTAGAGTATTTTAAATTTCAATAATTGTGTCTTTCATCACTTTGTTTCCTCTTTAGTTATTCTAGATGCTTGTTAAATATTTCTTGTATTTTCTCCATTCTGTTTCTGAGATTTTGGATCATCTTTACTATCATTACTCTTAATGCTTTTTCAGGTAGCTTGCCTATTTTGTCTTCATTTATTTGGTCTTTTAGGTTTTTACCTTTTTCCTTTGTCTGTAACTTTTTTTTTTTAATGGGTGGTGCTGTATTCCTGTCTTACTGGTTGTTTGGCCTGAGACGTCCAGCACTGGAGTTTGCAGGCAGTTCGATAGAGCCGGGTCTTTGTGCTGAGATGAGGTCCTCTGGGAGGCCTCACTCCAATTATTATTCCCTGGAGTCTGAGGTTCTCTCTTAGTCCAATGGTTTGGACTCATACCTCCCACCACAGGAGCTCAGGCTAGACCTCCACCCTGGGAACCAATATTTTGCAAGCTCCCATTCCCTAGTTTTATCTCTTGGCTCCCATCTAGTCACTTCACATTTTTGGCATCTTTATTCAGAAAGACTCTTATCCTGGAGCCACAGAGACAAGCTGTCACAGCTACACATCCCATCCATGTTATTTTCTATTAATATAATTCAACTATAATCTTAGCTGATTATTTAACTGAATAAATAACAGATGGGTTTCTGTCAAATTTAGCATACATGTAGCTATCTCCATGAATATATTGGTGACCACACAGATGAGTTTTTTCCATTTGACTTAATAGATGGGAGCATAACTGAATGGAAACATTTAGAGAGAAATATTTAATCACAAAGTAGAGAATGTTTGGTATCTTATCAATAGGAAGTATAAATACACACACACAAAAATGAGGGTTTGGGAATAAACATTCAGCTCTGACTCCTTGTTCTGCCACCATGGCTATAAGCCTTTAGGAAATTACTTTTCCTTATTCGTGAAAGAACACCACAGATATCTATCTCTCAGAGTTACTGCGAGATTGTTTCAAACTATGTGCTTTAAGTGCTAAGCAGAGTGGCCTCCACCTAATAGTCATTCAATTAATTCTAACTTGTTCAAGGCAAGTTAGAGACTCACTTCTGAAGACAGGAAGAACAATGTGGGAATTCTGGTGACTTGATTTACTAACTGTGTCATCTTATACAGTCATTCAACCTTGCTGAGTTTTGATATCAAATATATGAACAAGGAATAATAATGTTGCATACATATATTGAGGGAATTAAATTAGGTTGACAGAAAGTACTTAGCATAGTCAGTACGTGCTCACTGACTAATAAGAAGGGTGTTTGGTGTTTTTTTGTCTCAATTATGACAAAATCAAAGAATTGCATAATGTATAAAACTCTTTACTTACCCTGTATTTATACCCTCAGATAATTCTAAGGCTCTAGATAGTCTGAACCCTGAAACAAATCTGTCTACTTTTTCTCAAGTTGGTCTTCTCACTTTCTTTAGTTCTCATCCATTTTAACAAAAGCTAATATGATAAGTATTCTCCTTGATATCTATGTAATGTTTTGTAAAGTGTTTCCATTTCCTTTTATATAAGCATGATTGTTCTTAAGTTTTTAAATAATGGCCACAGCACTCATGCCTGGAGAGAAACAATTTTCCAAGCACAGAGGTATGTATTAAACAATTCTGCTTCAACTGTGAATGCCGTAACATTACCTTGTTAGTTGAGAACCCTTCTTTCACACTGAGAGAAAGAGCTGGACATGCTTGAAGCAGGATAGACAAAGTATACGATATAATAGGCATAAACCCAGTTGTGAAAATTGATCTTTAATTAAGCGATGCAAGCAGAAGTTGATATGCTTATTTGTCCAAGCACAGGAAAGACCACGATGCTTCATCATTCCATAGAATGCCATATTTTAATAGCATTTTTGACACTTAATAAGGAAAATGTGTCTACATTGAAAGTTAACATTATAAAGATATTTATAAATGTAGCCATTTACCAAAAGGAGCCAACAGCTTTTGATAGTAAAAATATTTCCTGCTGTGAGTTTGATGTGGAAATATTTGATAAACATTGATAAGACTTTTTTTTTTAAACTAAAACTTGATATTAATGATGCATTCTATATTTTTAATTAAAGGAGGTGGGAGGTACATTGATTTTTAAAAGTGATATTTAAAGCACCTTTTATATGCAAAGATTATGATATTCCTCAGGATAAAGAAATTAAACAAATGCACACACACAGAGCAGCTTGAAGTCCAGTAGAGAGAAAAAATTTACATCCTTTCATAAGGGTGATAAAAGTCTGATACATATGTAGGGAATAAGTATGCCTGGCATCTTCCGGAGGGAATGAGTTGAGGAAGATTGAATTGAAGCTCAAAACCCAGGTTAAGATTAGACAGGTGAAGAATAGAGAACATAACTGCAGTTTGTTGTGTACACAAGGAGCTTAGGTTACCTGTGCGGGAATAGCAAATAATGAGGTTGTAAAAAGATGCTTTAGAGAGATAATGAAAAGGCTTTGCACTTTGTGCTTGGAAAAGGCTTTCCAAGGTGACATCTTAGAAATTTATCGTGACAGCAGTGTCAGTGGGGGGAAAAGATAAACCAGAGATGCATGAGTGAGTTTAATAAGAAACAGTGACAGGAAGATTTGCATTTCAAAATAAATAATAATGAAATTTCAGAATGCTGTAAAGGGTGGAATATATGTTCCTAAAAGGTAGGCCAAAGGAGGAAAAATTGAGGTCAGGGACAAACTTGTTTCAATGTTGCTCTATATATCCCAACATACCAAAAAAAAACAAAAAACAAAAAACTATTCCACATAAAACAGTGGTCACCCAAGGGCAAATTCCCCCCTACCGGGAGACATTTGACAATGTCTGAAGACATGTTTGGCTGTCAGAACTCCGTGTGGAATGTTACCATCATTTGTAGGTAGAGGTCAGGGGTGGTTCTGAACATCCTAAAACTCACAAGTGAGTCCCCACAACAGAGAATTATCTGGTCTGGAATATCAGGGTTTGAAAAACCCTCACCCAGAGTACACCAAACTGGGTAGTACTTTGGTAAAATGGGGGTGCTAATTATACTCATGGAAAGAAATTTTGAAAATATATTTTTGGGAAATGCATACTAGCATGTATGTTTCACATATATGTGTATTCATGTGAATATTTCAACATACGTTTCATTTAGTAAAAAACTACAAAAAACAAATTATATATAATGGCTCCATTATATTGTTAATTGCTTCAGTAATTGCTGTATATCACTGGGAGCATTTAATTGAACACCAGCTATGTTACACACATTCGCCCAGTTGTTGCTATGCAAAGGTGACAGATATATTGTCTTTAAATGCAAATATTGAGAAGCACAAATCCATTAGCATATACATTATTCTTTCTGCTTTGTTTCGGTTAGACAACTAAAATGAATCCTTCCAAAGCTGCCTTAAAATAATCAGACTCCATAGCTGGTGTTTGAGGGCATAACTTATATAATATTTGTTCTTGATTTTAACAAAAGTGTGTCATTTACATGGGCCTCTAGGTGCAAACAGTGAATAAAGCAGAAAACATTAACAAATACAAAAGTAATCCTCATACTTCCACCTTTCCCAGGGACCAAATGTTTGTACTAATTAAGGAGATGCACATTGAGAGATGTACCTTGCTATGTGCCCTGAAATGCAATTAACTCCCAGTCAGTAGAATTGATAATGAAAGGGAGTTTGAGTCTCACAGGTATTTGTGAAAAGCTTCCTGACTTGTCTTTTGTATTCCCATTTTCTAAACTATTAGTAAGATTCTTCAGATTTCTAAGAGCATATCATGTCTAGCTTTTGTCTTTTTTAACTCAAAACAAGGATATGCAATTTACAGCAATATCATCATCAACTTTCTTAAAAATAAAATCAGAACCAGGCTATTTAACAGTAGTGAAGAAACCTTGATTTAAACTGGCTGTGCTCACTTGCTGGCATACTGGAAATAGAATTCAGGAATTTCCTGAGTAGCTACTGACAGATGAGCAGTCCTATGATGGACACAAGAAGCAGGGGAGTTTTCTGAAAATGTGACCCTGTATCATGTGGCTACTAAAAACAGTGACCATTTGCTGCTTGCTATCTGTGGGCCAGGGGTTTGTAACAGCATGCCCCAAACCCTTGTAACAACCCTAATGACTCTGCAATATTAGTCCCATTTTATAGATGAAGAAACTGAGGTACAAACAGGTAATTTGGCCAAATTCACATAATGATAAAGTGGCAGATCCAGAATTTAAACCCAGTTTTGTTTTACTACAAAAACCCTGTTTATTTAAAGCCCCCAAATCTGCCTCTTGTATATTTCAACTAATAATAATAATAAAATGCATTTACAGAAGTCTGATATCACAAAGTAGGAAGTGAATGTTTCCCATGTTCAGATGTGTTTCATACTCTGGGAAAAAAAGATGCTGAAGAGAATTCCATTTTTAACTCTAGGATCTCGCGAAAAAAAACCTGTTCTTTATTTTAGAGTTTCTCCATATCGTAAAGTCAAATACTTATGCCACTTGATTTAGTGCAACATAAAGAAATTATTGAAGCCCACAATTAATAATTCTCGTAGGATGAAGAGCCTTAGTATGAATTTATATGAGTAAGTATATCCTCCCATCTTTGCTTCTTTTCTACTCTGATTTATAATCTGAATTTATCTATACATTTATTTATTGGTAAAAATTTTAGTATTTTCTTTGTATAGAAACTTTAAAGCCATCAGAAAGAAATATTAAAAATCTTGCATAACTTTTTCAAATGCTTACCTTGACATTATTTAGGAAACTATAGCCAATATATACGCTAACATAAGAAATAAAATTGTGATCAGGTTTGGAAATATTTGCTAAATTAAAAAAATATCTTTCTAAAATATCTTTAAAAAAAAAAGAATAGTTGCAGAGAATTAGAAGTCATTACTCATCTTGTTTTGAGTTTAATTGTAGCCTCAGAGAATAAATGATTCCAATATATTCATGGAATCCTTATTAGTGTGTTGTTTTCTTACACATTTCTGAAATTTTCGCACAGCTCATGATGAGATGGCAGTTAGGAATACCTCATTAATTTAGAATGTTATAACAGCAAAAAATAGATATTTCAAAATAATGACAAGGTCATATAGCAAACTTGAAAAAGAAAGTAAAAATTTTTGATTAAGAAAGTTTGCATACAGGATTCAAACTTCTGAAAAGAAAGACAAGAATACTCAGAAAATGTGTTTCAAAATATATTCATATTAAACTGAGTTTTTATTCTGTTGACCAAATTGATTTATAAAAGTTTAGCTTAGTGAAAGTCAAGAATATCTTAATTGGACCTTTAATAGAAAGCTTTAATATACCCTCATCAAAACTGTCATAGTTTTCTGATACAAAGGAGATAATTCATTAAGGACATTTCATGCAAACTGAGTTCAGCTAGAAAGCAGGCTTGCATTTAAAATCGGAAGTCTGTCTTTGACTTGTGTTTTGTCATTTATCACATTGCAGATAACGAAGTTAGCACATTTAGATTGACCAGTATTTTACTGTTTGTAAACAGTACTGTTTACTGTTAAACATCATGTGACTATGGCATTTGAGAATGTGAAGGGACCTAAAGATGACTGAGACAATCCTGTTCTTACAGAGATGAATATATCATAGACTAAGATGCCTGAGTGACTGGCTTCCAATCACACAGCTAACTAACCATAGAGACTGAATAGAATGTGGTCACTTTTACCATTCTTCAATAAAGATACAGAAGACCCCTGAACATTTTTTCCATTTGGGGCTCAAATTTACATAATAGCCTAGTATGTGACGGTAACCACCCCAAATCAGAGTCCTGACACCAGAAGGAGAACCTATTTTCCAGGTGTTCATGTGTAACTCATTTAGCCCTGGAATGAATGCCTAAATCCAGGCTTAGTGATGTCTGTTAGTCTACTGACTGGAGACTAAAACATCCAAATAGCTTTCATGTAAATTTTTCAAATAAAATTTTTAAAATGCTTAAAATGGTTCAATAGCATTTCCAGAACTCAATATTATTGGAATTTTTAAAATCTTAGGTACTTAGAGGCATAAATAACAGACAGAAACATATTTTCTTGTGTAGAGATTTTACTTCTTTAGGTACTTTTGTTTCTTTGGATCAAGATTTTGGTTTAGGAAGTTAAAAAGCTTTCCAAAATATCTATGTACTCTGAGTGCTGCCCATTTTATTAAGCACAATACACTATCAAGTGACAAATGATCCCTATGTTCTAATTTTTTAGAAAGATTATTTTCTGGATGCATGACTTGTGGAATAAATTGCATCCCCACAGTGAGCTAAGGGAATCTTAAAATTTTTTAATGAATCTGAGCTATACTGAAGATGTGTGACTTTTTGTTAAAATAAAGATGAGGCTAAACTGCTGTAATATCCCAAAGGGTGTATATTGATTAAACTTTATCCCATCTATTGATCATAGTCAGTAAAACTTACAAAAACAGCTGTTTGGGAGGCAAAATCTCAAATATATTTGCTTAACCACTCACATTCTGTATGTACAAGTATCAAAAGTGTGACAACTGAAAGACATCTTCTACACTTTTAGCCAACTGATGTTTCTCAAAGTAAATCACTACAAAAATAGATTTCCATTACATAAGTTTTAAATTAATTTTTATGGTGAAATGGACAGACTATAATGAAAATAATAAGTGCCTTTGAGGACTGCAGTTTTGTTATCGAAGTGAAAAATAACTTTTCTAATGTACTTTAACATGACTAATAATTATCTTGAATCTATGCCTATATAATCAAAGGGAAATTGAGTGTCAAATGATGAACTGGGTAATTTGTTTAAAGTAGCTTGTGTTGAAGAAAATACTTGAATAAAGGTAATCGTTACTGAGATTGACTGCTTATTATGATCACAACTTTTTTGCCTATTTGTTTGCCCACAAATTCTAATTTTAACAATAAATTTTCATTTTATTTCAATGTAATGCGTTTTCTTTTCACTTTGCCCATTGCACTAAAACATATTTACTAGAAATATGAAATGGTGCATATATTGAATGACAGAATAGAGAGTAGTTGTAGGAATAAAAATTGTAACCCATGTTTATAAACTATAGTGGCAACTTTGCAAGATCTCCTGTGTTAAAAGGACCCATTTCTCTGCCAGCATGAAATTAGTCAGGGTTTGAATATGGAATTGTCAAATTAGAGGGCTCTAAAGGACTAGTGGACAAATCTGAGCTGGCACAAGCTTAATTGCACTTCCTCTGGTCTATAGCCAGGAGATTATCAATCCCCCATAGGTAACATCTTACTGATCATTGATTATACAATTTCTTAAGGAGCATTTAGTATATTGGTTTGGCCAAAAAGTTTGTTCAGATGTTTCCCTTCAGAAAAACCCAAGCGAACTTTTTGGCCGACCCAATGGATATTATCTTGACACCTACTTCATGGAGGATGCAGTGAGATTATAGTGGTGGTCGTGTTATAATGTGCTGTAATCATGGTATTAGAGTAGCCCTTGAATCTGCCTCGATATTTCCACCCTCACAGTAACCCTTTTGGTCATTTATGCTGTAGATTCGTCTAAAGCATCAGCTAGATGTACTATGGGGTGGCTCTTTTTCTTAGATTCTACATGAGGTCTAAAAAAATGGGCGTTAAAAATGATAATTGTATTACAACTTAAAATTAGTTTGAGAACTATAAGTTAAATGAAATACTGCAAAAAGTGTACATTTATTTGTCCTTTTTGCAATGTTTAGATATCTCTCAATGAAAGGAAAACACGAACTAAGTACACACTGTAAAAAAAAAAGTTTATTTCCTGAGTTATTGTAACAAATTTCAAACACAATATTAAGAATATGTATAAAGGATAACGTTAGGAATCTATAAAATCGTAATCTCTATATGAAAACATACTGCTCTTGAGAAGTAAAGCATAATGATTTATTGGCCTGATTATTTCCACCAAAATATTTACAAAAGAAGTAAAGGCTACAATGAAATGCCTTACTTAGTTTTACATTAGGTACTAACAGGTTCTTCTTTATATTTGTTGAATGCCTGGTTAGTTTATTCATTTGCTTATGAGGCAAAGTCATACACCTATGCTATTCAGGTGGAAGAAAAAGAACTTTATTCTCATAAACTTTCCAAATGAAAGTTGACTCATGTGCATGGAGAAGGAAATTAAAAATAATTTAGTTTTCTGACAGATTTCTTTTTTTTTAGAAATGGACAGCAGTTCATGCTATTTGTATGGAGACTCTTGTTCATTCAGTAGTAACCCTTATTCAGATCCCACTGTGTTCACATACTTTGCCAGAAAGAAAAAGACAAACCAACAAATAAATGAAAAAAAACAAAAAAGCATTTACTATTTTTGAAGTGTCTCAACAAAATAGAACCAAGTTTTCCAAGAAAGGAAAAAAAGAGAAAACTATCCTAAGAGACATTAAGACAAATAACATTTATCTACTGAAGCATATCACTTGATACTCAAACATAAAATATTTTCATATATTACCTCACTTTATTGTCAAAATAAAATTATGATGTAGGTGGTATCTCCATTATGCTAACAAAGAAAGCTCAGAGAGGTCATAGGGCTAATAAGTGGTTTTATCTGTGATGAACATCACGTTTACTTGGTTTCCAAGACTGTGTTTACTCTCTTATTATTGATCCATGCCATTTTCACAGTATGGTGGATCTATTTTAGAAACAAATTTCCATAGAATTCATCTTTAAGTAGTGAATGAATCAAGTCCAAGATCTACAGTTTATTATACACTGAGGAAAATAATGTAGAAGATGTTTTTCAGTGGCCTGAAGAGGTTATTACCTCTATGATATCTGAAAATTGGGAAATTTGTTTTGGGTAAACCCTCCTTGGCATTCTTTTCGTCTATTAATCTGCAAAAAACAACCTATACAGAAGTGCACTGTAGGTTGAATTTTTCCCCACCAACCACCTCTAATTTCTCTCTCAAGCATTCTCTCGTTGGTTTAGTCGATGATATGATTGAATCAAATTCATTCCATATCAAAGAATATTTTATTTTAAAGTAATTTCTTCTACTCTAGTGTAACACTGTGTAGGGGTAGTAATGTTGACTGGGGCATTAATGTCGGAGTGAAGGAGGGAACTTCTGTCTGTATCCTACCTACAATCTCAACATGAAACCTCTCTCTTTCTTCCTCTCTTACTAGTCTAATATCAAAATAATAGTGGTCTGAAAAATATCACCACACTTCACAAACAATAGCTAAGATATCTGTCTCTCTCTCATCTGAGATTACTAAATTTTATACTTTCTAGATAATCTCTAATACACATCTCTCCTGTTACTTATCCTTCAAGACTGATCACACCCATGTTTTCCCTGAAGACTTTAATTGCTTAGAGTTTTACTCTGACCTCTGATTTTAAATTCTCTGAGCATCAATCAGTATTACCTTGCAAACACTTCCTTTTTCTTTTTTGCCTACTTGTTTCCCTAAGTAAGTCATGTCTAAATAATGCTCAGGTCTTTCTATTTCCTCTCTTTTAAATATTTCTTTTTATTGTACTCCTTCAAATGAATATTTTTCTTGTACTTGTACTCCTTCAAATGAATATCCTTTGAATGAATGGGTAAAGCTTCAAATATTATCTACTTTAAAAAAGATCTTATAAATATTTCTTAATTTTTTAAACTTGTTTTAGGGACAAGTGTTTGTTTTGTTTCTTAATGTGCTTGCATTTATTTATTTATTTATTTTTGGTCATGCTCTGCAGCATGTGGGATCTTAGTTCCCTGACCAGGGATCAAACCTGCACCCCCTGCAGTGGAAGTGTGGTATCCTAACCACTGGACCACCAGGGAATTCCCAGTATTTCTTAGTTGACTGTATTAATTTTTAATCTTTTGCACTAACTAGCTCTTTGATGTTGAATAAAATTCTCCATCACCCTGTGCATTGGTTTTCTCCTCTATAAAAAATGTGTCTATTAATAGTACCTATCTCATCCAGTTGTTCTGGGTATGTAGTAAACTAATGTTTAGAACACATTTAAAGCACATTATAGTATATTGTAAGGGATCCATAAATGTTAGCCTTTATTATCTCATATCAGTTTGCTTTTTTAAATAACTTATAAATGTGTATAAATGTTTCCTCCCATTCTCAAATATCATCTCTATATAGTCTTATGTTAAGGGGGAAAGTAGAATTTGAAGAATATCTTTTAACATTTTATCTGGTTATATACACTATAGCCTCAATTTACGCTGGTTCATTTTTGACAGCTATGATCTAAGATATTAAAAATAAAATCTCAAAACTCTAATTCCTTAGGCTTCATAATCAATCCCGAGTTAGAACGTATATCACCTAGGCAAATGGTTACTTTATTTTATACTTGCTGGATATATCTAAAAATGTCAAATTAACATTTGCAAAAAACTTTTATATATATATATATATATATATATATATATATATATATATAAGTTCATGAAGTATTAAGATGTTGTGTTTACTTTTTGAAGGTTAGTGAAGGAAATAAATGTATTTTATTACAAAAATATTTTGAAAAGTTACCTACTGAGAATATTTTATCTATTTCTTTTGATAAACAGTTTTATGGACCCATGTAACTTCTTAATTTTAAATAATTTGCATTGAATCATTGTACATATAACACCCGCCCCCCCCCGCCCCAAATAGTTTTGAATAGTTTCTTTCACATTTCTGTTTTCCCTTTTTCTGTGTTATTATTACTATGGCTAGGCAGAAATCCAAGGGTACTTAAGCAGAACTATTTAGATCTACTTGAGTCCAAATTCAATTGCAATTCCATGAATAAGACTTTTTGGCTCAAAGCATTGCCCTAATATCTAGCACTTATGTTGCAGATTTCCCAAGAGAGTTAGGTCACATAGAAAACTAAGAAGTAAATAACTTGAGTCTGAGGACACATGCCTTACATTATGCCTACCATTTAAACATAGGTTATATATTTTTCAAATTCAAATAAAAAATATATGTATTCTAAAAGTATTTAACCACAAGTACTAGCACTTAATGTTAGAAATCTCTGTGTGAAGTGCCTAAGAGAGAGGGGATTGTTCTGATAAAGAGGCTGTACATTTTCAAAGTCTTAATTTAGCTTATAAACAGAAGAAATCCCAGTTTCTTCCAGACTGACAGCTGTGAAGTGATCAGATTTCTAAAATGGGGCATGTTCTTCTATATTACACAGGGTTGCATTGATAACAATGTAATCTGAGCTTTGCTGATAGTTGCTGCAGGAAACATTGATGTTGAATAATATTTTTTAAATTTTAGGTCCAACTTTAAAAAACAAGAACCATTATTCTTAAACTACCCAAAAATGGAAAGTGTCTTGAAGACAGGTTACTTTAGATGATATAATAACCAGACTGCCAACTGATTACATTTTAAAGGATGTTATTCCTTGAGTGTGACAAGATTTCTCACATCTCCTTAGCAATTCAGACTTCAGCGGTGTCAGGCCCCAGGGGAAGGATATTATGAGAGGGGTTTTTTGTGATATAAACTCAAGTCAAAGAAAGTAGATCATCTTTAGGACTCTCTATGTATAGTATCATGTCATCTGCAAACAGTGACAGCTTTACTTCTTTTCCGATTTGGATTCCTTTTATTTCTTTTTGTTGTGGCTAAAACTTCCAAAACTATGTTGAATAAGAGTGGTGAAAGTGGGCAACCTTGTCTTGTTCCTGATCTTAGTGGAAATTCTTTCAGCTTTTCACCATTGAGGACAATGTTGGCTACGGGTTTGTCATATATGACCTTTATTATGTTGAGGAAAGTTCCCTCTATGCCTACTTTCTGCAGGGTTTTTATCATAAATGGGTGTTGAATTTTGTCGGAAGCTTTTTCTTCATCTATTGAGATGATCATATGTTTTTTCTCCTTCAATATGTTAATATGGTGTATCACATTGATTGATTTGCATATATTGAAGAATCCTTGCATTCCTGGAATAAACCCCACTTGATCATGGTGTATGATCCATTTAATGTGCTGTTGGATTCTGTTTGCTAGTATTTCGTTGAGAATTTTTGCATCTATGTTCATCAGTAATATTGGCCTATAGTTTTCTTTCTTTGTGACATCTTTGTCTAGTTTTAGTATCAGGGTGATGTTGGCCTCGTAGAATGAGTTTGGGAGCGTTCCTCTCTCTGCTATTTTTTGGAAGAGTTTGAGAAGTATAGGTGTTAGCTCTTCTCTAAATGTTTGATAGAACTCGCCTGTGAAGCCATCTGGTCCTGGGCTTTTGTTTATCGGAAGATTTTTAATAATCGTTTCAATTTCAGTTATTGTGATTGGTCTGTTGATATTTTCTATTTCTTCCTGGTTCAGTTTCAGCAGGTTGTGCATTTCTAAGAATGTGTCTATTTCTTCCAGGTTGTCCATTTTATTGCCATAGAGTTGTTTGTAGTAATCTCTCATGATCTTTTGTATTTCTGCAGTGTCAGTTGTTACTTCTTTTTTATTTCTAATTTGATATGATACTATACACAGAGAATCCTAAAGATGCTACCAGAAAACTACTAGAGCTAATCAATGAATTTGGTAAAGTAGCAGGATACAAAATTAATGCACAGAAATATCTGGCATACCTATACACTAATGATGAAAAATCTGAAAGTGAAATTAAGAAAACACTCCCATTGGGCTTCCCTGGTGGCGCAGTGGTTGAGAGTCTGCCTGCAGATGCAGGGGACACAGGTTCATAGCCTGGTCCAGGAAGATCCCACATGCCGTGTAGTGGCTGGGCCCATGAGCCAAGGCCACTGACCCTGCACGTCTGGAGGCTGTGCTCTGCAACGGGAGAGGCCACAACAGTGATAGGCCCATGTACTGCAAAAAAAAAATAGAAAACACTCCCATTTACCACTGCATCATAAAGAATAAAATATCTAGGAATAAACCTACCTAAGGAGACAAAAGACCTGTATGCAGAAAATTATAAGACACTGATGAAAGAAATGAAAGATGATACAAATGGAAAGATATACCATGTTCTTGGATTGGAAGAATCAACATTGTGAAAATGACTCTACTACCCAAAGCAATCTACAGATTCAATGCAATCCCTATCAAACTACCACTGGCATTTTTCACAGAACTAGAACAAAAAATTTCACAATTTGTATGGAAACACAAAAGACCCTGAATAGCCAAAGCAATCTTGAGAACAAAAAATGGAGCTGGAGGAAGCAGGCTCCCTGACTTCAGACTATACTACAAAGCTACAGTAATCAAGACAGTATGGTACTGGCACAAAAACAGAAATATAGATCAGTGGAACAGGATAGAAAGCCCAGAGATAAACCCACGCACATATGGTCACCTTATCTTTGATGATAAAGGAGGCAAGAATATACAGTGGAGAAAAGACAGCCTCTTCAATAAGTGGTGCTGGGAAAACTGGACAGGTACATGTAAAAGTATGAGGTTAGAACCCTCCCTAGCACCATACACAAAAATAAGCTCAAAATGGATTAAAGACCTAAATATAAGGCCAGAAACTATCAAACTCTTGGAGGAAAACATAGGCAGAACACTCTATGACATAAATCACAGCAAGATCTTTTTTGACCCACCTCCTAGAGAAATGGAAATAAAAACAAAAATAAACAAATGGGACCTAGTGAAGCTTAAAAGCTTTTGCACAGCAAAGGAAACCATGAAAAAGACCAAAAGACAACCCTCAGAATGGGAGAAAATATTTGCAAATGAAGCAACTGTCAAAGGGTTAATCTCCAAAATTTACAAGCAGCTAATGCAGCTCAATAACAATGTTTTGACATTGTTATTGTCAATAAGACAATAACAATTCTTATAGCAATACTTATAACAATAAGAATGCTCAACATCATTAATCATTATAGTAATGTAAATCAAAAGTACAATGAGATATCATCTCACAACAGTCAGAATCACCATGATCAAAAAATCTAGAAATAATAAATCTGGAGAGGGTGTGGAGAAAAGGGGACACTCTTGCACTGCTCATGGGAATGTGAATTGGTAAAGCCACTATGGAGAACAGTATGGAAGTTCCTTAAAAAACTACAAATAGAACTACTATATGACCCACCAATCTCACTACTGAGCATATACCCTGAGAAAACCATAATTCAAAAAGAGTCATGTACCAAAATGTTCATTGCAGCTCTATTTACAATAGCCAGGAGATGGAAGCAACCTGTGTCCATCATCAGATGAATGGATAAAGAAGATGTGGCACATATATACTGTGGTATATTACTCAGCCATAAAAAGAAATGAAACTGAGTTATTTGTAGTGAAGTGGATGGACCTAGAGTCTGTCAAACAGAGTGAAGTAAGTCAGAACGAGAAAAACAAATACCATATACTAGCACATATATATGGAATTTAAGAAAAAAACCAAAAAAGGGTCATGAA
Organism: Phocoena phocoena; assembly: GCF_963924675.1. NCBI lineage: Eukaryota > Metazoa > Chordata > Mammalia > Artiodactyla > Phocoenidae > Phocoena > Phocoena phocoena. The sequence goes on along the minus strand of NC_089221.1, from coordinate 16,497,970 downwards.
GAACATAAGGGAAAGACGGGAATAAAGACACAGACCTACCAGAGAATGGACTTGAGGATATGGGGAGGGGGAAGGGTAAGCTGTGACAAAGTGAGAGAGTGGCATGGACATATATACAGTACCAAACTTAAAATAGATAGCTAGTGGGAAGCAGCCGCATAGCACAGGGAGATCAGCTCGGTGCTTTGTGACCACCTAGAGGGTGGGATAGGGAGTGTGGGAGGGAGGGAGATGGAAGAGGGAAGAGATATGAGAACATATGTATATGTATAACTGATTCACTTTGTTATAAAGCAGAAACTAACACACCATTGTAAAGCAATTATATTCCAATAAAGATGTTAAAAAAGAAAAAAAGAAAGTAAACCAGTTTCAGTGCACCATGGCCTAATGCTTTGGGAAAGCCCAATGGCATACCTCTTTACCACTATTCTGTAGTGTCTGGATCACGTGTCTCTTTGAATCAGATTTGCTTTGTACCCCTATCTTTTCTCATTTAAATTGATTTTGCATGTTGAATTTTCTTTAATTAACATATAATTATTATTAGAACAACCGGTACACAAAATAGCCAATTCCTTGTTTTGGTCACACAGTTTTAAGTGATGTCTTCTGTTTTTGTCAGGTGTTATTTTCACTAAATGAGCTCCTAGATTTCTTGGGATGCTCTATAACTTGGATCTCTGTGGTGCTATTAATATCTTCTGCTATGTTTGAGCATGTGTGTCCACAGGTTGTTATGAGGTTTATACCTGAGTGATATGTTCTAGGTACCCTGTTAACACCTTATGCCTATGCAAGACACAGGTTGTATTTCAGTTATGCTTATATTCTCTTCTAGAAAGTATGATGATGTTTGTAATATTTCCATCACCACAATCACCTGTCTTCTGAGATTTTCCTCATGTTGAAATGGAAGAAGTGTCTCTGTTACTTTTAGTGGAAATCCTTATATTTGTGCCCTGGAACACAGTCTGTTCACCTTCTCATGAATTTTCTCTTTATAGATACTCCCCCTCCCCTTTTTTTGGCTGCACCACATGGCATGTGGGATCTCAGTTCCCTGACCAGGGCTTGAACCCCCACCCCCGAATTGGAAGTGTGGAATCTTAACCACTGGATTGCCAGGGAGTCCCCTTTTTTCCTCCCTCTTTCAAAATTATTATATTCTTCAACAAAGACAGTGACTAATATTTCCCATATCAGAAAAAAATTAATTTGTTGAACCCACTTCTCTGATGACATAAGGCACCATTTTTCTCACCTTTACTTCAGGTACTATTATCCGATAAAGTCTCAGGACTCATGGATTTCCTATATTCACATTCAATATACTTTAGAATCCACTACAGTAAAACTTCCATCCTTTCATATTTTATTGAAACTACTCTTTTCAAATTAACCAATGATGTCCATCCTGTCAACTCCAATTCAGCCTTTACTAACCCTACTAAACTTAATAAATTTTACCTCAGCTGTCCACTTAGAACCCTCCTTTCTTGACTTCTATGCCTCCTTTCCCTCCCAGTTTTCCTTCTCCCCTGGGCTGTTCCTCTCCTTTTGCTGGTACCTTCTCCTATTCAGATGCTGGACTGCTTTAGACTTAAAAGACTGGATGCTGTACTGCTCAATCTTTCCCTTCCTTTTCTCTTACAATTCTCTCCCAGATGAGATTGTTCCCATTATTTTACATTTAGGCTGATCTATCTCAAATTTATATTTCCTGTTCAGAAAGTACACTTGAACTCCACACTCATTTCTAATTTTCTTCTTTTTATTCCATATGTTTATTTAATTGACATCTAAGATATAACATGTCAAAATCATTGATTTCTCCCAAACTCTTTTTCTCCCAAAGGGAATCTTTCCCCTAACTTTTTATCCAGCTCCATGAATGGGCTTATTAATTATATGCTAGATCAAATATACAGATACAACACAAAAATTGAGTCATTTGTAATTTCTTCTTTTTACCAATGCCACTACAACAAAAAGCTTTATAGGTTGTAGTCAATATATAGCACTATTTTATACACTTAATTTTCTTCTAATTTTTCTACTTTTGTCCATGATGACATCATTTCTTTTCTGAATTGTTTTCAACATTCTATAATCCCAGATTCAAAGCAGCCACTGTCATTTTTCCAGAATGTAAATAGATCCGTTATTTCCTTTGTTAAAAATGTTTTCCCATTGATTTTATAAAAAAAAATTAAAACTCTTTACCATGTGCTATAGGACTTGCTTGTCCTATGCCCTAGCCATCCACTTCATTCATTCTGCCATCTATACTGAGACACCTATCTGTTTTCAAACCAAGTCAAGCTTTTTCTTTAATTTGGATCTTTACACTTTAGTTCCCTCTATTCAAATATTCTGCACCTTGCACTTTTCACATAATAGTTCATCTTTTTTTCTTCAGGTGTAGATGAAATGTCACTTAAGCTAAGATTAATGATGAGGGAAGAAGTATTAGAGGTTTGAGGAGAAAAAAAACTCATTAAATTGTTTTAGGAATAGTTTGGAACATTTCTAGAACATATGATGATTGTTGACTGTATTATTTATTCACATTTATGTTAATTAACTGCTGCTGAATAATGTAAAACCCCAAAACTCAGGGTATAGGAAAAAGGCATGTATAACCATGGTGTATGTGTCTGTGAGTTAGCTAAGGAACAGCTGAACTAGGCTGGCCTCTCTTTACCAAGTCTGCTAATCTCCAGAACATTCATTCCTACATTTGCTCATTTACTAGGTAGCTCTACTCTAGGATGGGAAGCTGACAACTCTGCCTTGAGGGCTCATCTTTCTTCTGGGAACCAGTGGTCTAGCCCTGGAATGTGCTTCTTATGGTAGTGGCAGAGCATAAGAGGAAAAATTTTAAGTCTCATGAAATCTAGACCCAAATGTGGAACAGAACACCATCACTTTCAACTCATTCTATTGCCAAAGTAAGCTGGAGGCCAAACCTAATAGAAGAGAGCCCTACAAAATTACATGAACTAGTGAGGGAAGAAGATTTGTGGCTGAGGATGCAAACTACTTCCTGTTTATTTTCTCATTCTTTGACCAAACAAGTTTCTAGGTGATGGAGACACAATGGTCATTAATTAAAATGTTTTGTTTTTCATTTTGTATTTATCTTCAAACCTCAGCTATGATGAAATTCCAAGATAAATTAATCTTTGACATCTGTTATCCTAAAAACATTGTACATAGAGCAATGAGAAGTTTCATTAAAGGTTTATTTTTTTTCTTAATGTACTATGGTCTTCACAGAGGCAGTTTTTTTAATCCTTCCCTTATTAATTACTGTGTTTTTGCTATCTACTACCTACTATTCTATGCATGGAGTTTAGTGTTTTGATTTTTAACTTTTTGAATTAGTAATTGAATTAAACCTTAATTAAGGACTGACAGAAAAATAATTGATATCATTTCTATGCAAATATAAAACAGGGGACAAATCTTAAGGGCCAAATATGGGAAGTAAAAATGCATATTTCAATATTTGAGTATAGTAGATTTAATACCTCCCTTGGTTCAGTATTCTTTTCTTCATTATAGCATCAAGTAAAAGAGTATCCAATTTTTTTTTTTCTCTAGATACTTCATCGACTACAATGCTGAAGATGACAGGTTTTTCAACATTGATGCCAACACTGGGACCATTAAGACTACCAAGGTTCTTGATAGAGAAGAAACTCCATGGTACAACATCACAGTTGCTGCTTCAGAAAATGGTAAATTTCTTTACATTATGTACCATAGGAAAGATGTCACTTATACATGAAGATTTATGCTGAGACTTTCTCTGGAGCAGTGCTATCATGATTTCTATTTTTTATGCCGTGATCTAGCAGAGTGCACAGAATATAGTAGATACAGTTACTCATTGTCAGATGCAGTGAATAAAGCGTATACCTTTTTCTTTACTTTAATCCCCACATAGTGATAGAAAATTGGCATCACAGAACACTTAGTCTGCATCACTGAGTCAAAATATTTAATTCTCTTCTTAATTATGAGACTTGCTTTGTCATGTGCTTATGTCTTACTTAAGTAGAAGAAGTATACTTCATATACGGTGGAGCAGTTTAGGAATATAAAGAGAAGAAACGAAAATCTAACATTTTACTTGAATAACTTTATCAATATAACACCCTTCCTCAAGCTTCAATTAACACTTAGAAATTTTATAGCAAAAGAATAGCTCTTGGAATTTCAACAGGCAGGTCTAAGTTCTTTTCAAGAGACGCACATGGTATACAACTGAGGAAGGCCATTGTTCCATCCTCATCCAGAGCATTGCATTGTGCTAAACACCTAAGTTTTTTTTAAAAAGTATAAATGTCAACAATTATCTCTGAGTTCAAAAAAATATGCATAACTGTCTTCAAATGAAATTAGAATAAAGCTTTAGGAAAATGGGCTACTGTCAAGAAAATGAAGTCTTTCTTTAAATGTTGAGAAATAAGTGAAAGGTACAAATTGCCCTAAGTTTAATATTATATATAGTATAGTATACCCAGCTTACATATACATTTTAAAAGATTCCAACATACTCATGAGTGAACTATAAATGTTAAAATTTAGGAAAACTTCATGTTAGAAAATAAAGCTATGTAAAATAAAATTATGCTCTCTCTTTCTTTTGCCCTCAGAAGGTATAAGACATTTTTAAAATATTAAAACTTCATTTAGAAATAGTTTACATACCATACCATTCACCGTTTTAAGGTGTATAGTTTAATGAGTTTTAGTAAATTCAGAGCTGTGCATCAATCACCACAATTGATTTTAGAATGTGTTCATTACTTCAAAAGGAAATCCCTGGGCTTCCCTGGTGGTGCAGTGGTTGAGAGTCTGCCTGCCGATGCAGGGGACGCAGGTTCGTGCCCTGGTCCGGGAAGATCCCACATGCCGTGGAGCGGCTAAGCCCGTGAGCCATGGCCGCTGAGCCTGAGTGTCCGGAGCCTGTGCTCCGCAACGCGAGAGGCCACAACAGTGAAAGGTCCGCGTACCGCAAAAAAAAAAAAAAAAAAAAGAGAAATCCTGTCCCCCTTAGTGATCACTCTCTACTCCCCCTTCCCCATGCCTCAACCCAAGAAGCGACTAATCTAGTTTTTGTTTCTATAGGTGTCTTAGTCTGTTTAGGCTGCTATAACGAAATATCATAAACTGAGTGCTTTAAACAGCAAACATTTTTTTCTCACAGTTCTGGAGTCTGGAAATCTGAGATTAGGGGCCAACAGATTTGGGGTCTGGTGAGAACCCACTTCCTGGTTCATAGATGGCTGTCTCCTAGTGTTGTACTCACATGGTAGCAAGGGCAAGGAATCTCTCTGGAGTCTCTTTTATAAGGGTACTAATCTCACTCATGAGCGGTCCACTCTGAATTCTGGGGAGATATAAACATTCAGTCTATAGTGATAGATTTGCCTTGTATTGGTATTTCATATAAAATAATCAATAACACATGGTCCTTTGTGACTGGCTTATTTCACTTAGCATGATATTTTCAAAGTTCATTCACATTGTAGCATGTATCAGTATTTCCTTCTTTCTTATTGCTAAAAAATATTCCATTATATGGTTATACCACATTTTATTTATCCATTCATCACTTGATAGATGTTTGGGTTGCTTCCACTTTTTGCCTAATTTGAAGAATGCTCTTAAGAGCATTAATATGAATGTTTCCGTGTGGATGAGTTTTCATTTCTTTGGGATATATACCTAGGAGTGGGATTGCGGGGTCATAAAGAAACTATATTTAAAATTTTGATGAACGGCCAGACTGTTTTCCAAAGTGGCTAAATTTTACATTCACAACAACACAATATGGGGGTTCCTATTACTCTATATTATTACCAGTGTTTATTATTACATACTGACCATAACCATTCTAGTGGGTGTGGGCTGATAACTCATTGTGGTTTATGCTCTTTTATAATGTCCTTTATCACAAATCAGTAATTAAACTACTCTAGTCTTTTTTTTTTTTAATCTCCCTCATCCCATTTCTTGGTATCTGCTATTTTTTAAAATTAATTAATTAATTAATTTATGGCTGTGTTGGGTCTTCGTTTCTGTCCGAGGGTTTTCTCTAGTTGTGACAAGCGGGGGCCACTCTTCATCGTGGTGTGCGGACCTCTCACTATCGTGGCCTCTCTTGTTACAGAGCACAGGCTCCAGATATGCAGGCTCAGTAGCTGTGGCTCATGGGCCCAGTTGCTCCACAGCATGTGGGGTCTTCCCAGACCAGGGCTCGAACCCGTGTCCCCTGCATTGGCAGGCAGATTCTCAACCACTGTGCCACCAGGGAAGCCCTACTCCAGTCTTTTCTATTCCACCTGAATTTTTCATGTTTCTCATCTGAAAAATCAACTCAAGTGGTTTCCATTTAGATATTTTTTCAGCACAGTATTTCCCTTTGAAAATAAGCATTTTCAAAGAGAAATACTGTGCTGAAAAATTACTTTTAAGTGAGTGTTATAAAGAATACATGAGTGGGTTCATTTGTTATAATTCTGGTTAATTTTCATTTTCAAAATAATCAGACTAGGTCTAGATTTGCATGTTCTTAGTCACCCAAGTACAATAAAATAGCTTTCAAATGATAAAGGCTCGTTTAAAATTAGTTTTAAAATAAAAGAATAAATGGATTGATATACTGAAGTAGATGTGGTGGAGACATTGAAGTTTCCAAAAATATTGTGTAGCTCTTCTTGAGAACAGGTTCCATGTACAGAAGAAGGAAGGGGAGAATCCCTGGAGAGAATGATATTTGCTTGTCAGATAGAATAGGAACTTATTTTAAAATAACATCAAGTTTAACTCCAGAGGTATTTTGATCAGAAGCCATACTTTAGATCACTTCTAAATCTCACCTCAGCCCAAATAATATTTGTATCAAGTAGAAGCTAATTTATAAATATACATGACTTCAAGTATATCATGAAAATTATATTATTTGCAATCATTACTAAAGGAAATGTTCATTTTTACTAAAGTAACGTCTTAAATATGTACTTACTACATTCTTTTTCTTTTCTTTCCTTTTTTTTTTTTTTACTATCTGCTAGTATTTCACATGGGAAATGAGTTAATACACATCTACTAAGTAAAACAGTACAGTAAAGAGTAACATCCTGAATTTTATAGATGGTAATAAAGAAGCCTTAGAGACTCCTCAATGAGCACTACTAAAATATAATTTAATCCTAATCATAAACAGGTATGTAGAAAGAACGAGCACTAGTTAAGATTTTATAGCCATATTGGGAGACTGTGTCTGGAAAAGCTCACATTCACTTACTGATTGCTTAGCCTAAGTGCCTATTAAATAGAGTTGGGTGCCCTTCCGCGTACAATTGTTTGTAAGCATTTACTTTAACATGAGCCATGTCATCAAAGTATTTTCTATTTTGGATACTTTTCCTACAGGATCTTTTTAAAGGCTTTATTTTGTTTAGTGCAGTTTTAGGCTCATAGCAAACTTGAGAGGAATGGACAGAGACTTCCCATATATTCTCTGCACCTGCACATGCTTAGCTTTCTCTGCTATCAACATTCCCCCACCAGAGTGATACATTTGTTACAATTGATGAACCTACATTGACACATCATAACCAACCAATGTTTATAGTTTAATTTAGGGTTAACTCCTTATTCTATGGCTTTGGATAAATGTATAACGGCATAAACCCATCAATATAATATCATACAGAGTAATGTGAATGCATTAAAAATCTGTGCTGTACCTGTTCATGTCTCCCCATCCCTACCCCTGGCAACCACTGATCTTTTTATTGACTCCATAGTTTTACCTTTTCCAGAATGTCATGTAGTTGAGATCATACAGTATGTAGCCTTTCAGGTTGGCTTCTTTCACTTAGTAATATGGATTGAAGTTTCCTCCATGTCTTTTTATGTCTTGATAGCTCACTTTTTTTGTACTCAATAATATTCCATTGTCAGCATGTACCAGAGTTTATCCATTCATTGTCTGAAGATGAATTCATCTTGGTTGTTTCCAAGTTTTGGCAATGATGAAATAAACCTGCTATAAGCATCCATGTGTAGGTTTTTTGTATGGCCAGAAATTTTCAGCTCCTTTGGTAAATACAAAATGTGCACTCCTTGGATCATATGGTAAGCGTATGTTTAGTTTTATAAGAAATTGACAAAACGTCTTTTGAAACAGCTGTGCCAGTTTGAATAGCCACCAGATATGAATGAATAAGAGTTCCCATTGTTCCACATCCTAACCAGCATTTGGTATTGTCAGTCTTCCCTGGATTTGGGCCACTCATAGATATGTAGTAGTATCTTGCTTTAATTTGCACTTTCCTGATGACATATATGTGAAACATGTTTTCATATACTTATTTGCCATGTGTACGTTTTCTTTGGTGAAGTATCTATTAAGGTCTTTGGCCCATTTTTTAATCAGGTTATTTGTTTTCTTAATGTTTAATTTTGACTCCTTTGCATGTTTTGTGTAACTAATTTATTAGATGTGTCTTTTGCAAATATTTTCTCCCAGTATGTGTCTTATCTTCTCATTCTATTGACATTGTCTTTCAAGAGCAGAAATGGGATTTTCTAAAACCTTAATGTAACAGTTTTGAGGAGACTGTTGTTCTATGGAATTAAAATTAGAAGTTAAGGTTTTAAAATACTTGTTTAGCCTACCTAGGGGTTAAGAGAAGAGAAATGTTCCTTCTCTGGGCAGATGAAGCAATGCACCAGGATTTAAGAGAAAATAAGAGCAAAGCACCTCTGTGCAAAAGAAAACAAAAACAAAATATTGGTCTTTCCTTCAGGTGAACAGGCCTCCTGCTAGAGGACCAGTGTGAAAGCTGAGGGTGTCACAGCTGAAGTGGGCATCCTTTGAGCATTCAGGTGGGGTTCAGATGCAATGTGGCTGTTAATTACATGATGTTTGGCTCTGCCTTTTTTCATCCTGTGGTTCTAGGTCAAAGTGATTATTCAGCTGCCCAGTCATGCAGGAAAGGCAGGAAACTTGGGTCTGGTCTGTGATATCTTTTACTACTGCAGCTAAACATAACTAGCAGCTATTTGCACTTGTATGGTGTGTTTTACAGCCATGTCATCCTAACAAAATTTTTTGTGAAATAGAGAAGACACATATTTTCTCATTTTATAAGAGAAAGGAAAGTGAGACTTACATAAAATATGAATCTAAATATTTTGGTTCCTAGATCTGTGCTTATTCTAATATGACCCTCTGTGGCAGCTGTTGTCCATTGAACCCAAGTACTGGTCAGGTATTTTAACTGATTGAGGTTTATTCTATTATTTTAAAAATTCATTCTGAGACATAAGATTATTTTCACAATTTTAAAGAATACACTAATAATCAGATAAATTCAATATGTGTCTGGTCAGGGAAATAGAAAGTGATGTCTTATTATCACATATCACAGTTCTGGTGGAAGGGTACTTTCTCAAAAAATACCTGTGGAACATTTATGTTACATGTAACAATATAATCCATAATGGAGCTATTTGGTAACTTCTATTACTTTTCTATTAATGTGTAACAAATAATCATATGATTTCTTTAGGTCAGAAGTCCAGGAGTGTTCAACTGAGTTCTCTGCTTTAAATCTGGAAAGACTGAAATCATATGTCAGCTGGGCTGGGCTCTTATCTGAAGGCTCCAGGGAAGAATCTGATTTCACACTCATTTTCCTGGTTGGCAGAATCCACTTTCTTGAGGATGTAGGTGTGAGGGCTCCATTCTTTTTCTGGTTGTTAGCTGAGGCAGTTCCCTCCTCTTAGAAGCTGCCTGCATTCCTTTACCTTCTTCAAACAAGCAACAGTGTGTCAAATCCTTCTTATGCTTGAATCTATTTAATTTTCTCTTCTGCTACCATCTGGAGAAAGTCTCTGCTTTCAGTGGTTTTCACCCAACTGGGTCAGGCCCACCCAAATAATCTTTGTGTTTTAAGGTCACCTGACTTGGGACTTTAATTACACCTGCAAAATTCCTTCACAACAGTATCCAGATTAGTGTTTAGTTGAATAACCAAGGGACAGAAATCATGTGCTGGCACCTTTAGAATTCTACCTACCATAACCTTAAAATATCTGTAAAATTTGGGGGTATTATTTTTTTATAGGATAATAAATATTCTTTCAAACTTATATGTCATCACTTACTTTTCCTTTTATATGACTCCTAAGTAAAATAATAGCACTAGTAGCCACTCAATAAGTAGTTCTTAATATATTTTTCAAGTGACTAGCTCTCATCTCCCTCAATTTCCATGTTAATGTCTCAGCTCAGGATAATGTATAGTTTCATTCTAAGTGATTTTCAGAAACTGCCATTGTGTTCATCATTTCCCAATAGCTAAACCAATGAGTACTTTTCATTTCTTACCTCCCCTGATTTGTTTGTGTTGTTTGACTGTACTAATCATCCTCTCTCCTCTTGGAATGTTCTACTTCCTTGGCTACCATTCCAGTACTTTGGTATGGTATACTTTACCATTTTGGTCCTAAAGTATACCTTAACTAACTCACTCAGAATATATTAATAAATGATACTTGCTAGGTAGTGTAGTATTTTAGGCACTAATGATATTGAGGGTATTATTTTGTCTTTGAGGAATTTAAGAGTCTAATGCAAAAGATAAGTTAAGCAAATAATTGCATTATGGATAATTACTGTGGTGATGTTTTCTTTTTTTTAATTCTTAAATTTAATATTATTTTTATACAGCAGGTTCTAATTAGTTATCCACTTTATACATATTAGTGTATATATGTCAATCCCAGTCTCCCAATTCATCCCACCACCACTCCCCCACCCCCCATGCCACTTTCCCCCCTTGGTGTTCATATGTTTGTTCTCCACATCTGTGTCTCAATTTCTGCCCTGCAAACCGGTTCATCTGTACCATTTTTCTAGGTCCCACATATATGCTTTAATATATGATATCTGTTTTTCTTTTTCTGACTTACTTTGCTCTGTATGACAGCTTCTAGATTCATCCACGTCTCTGCAAATGACCCAATTTCATTACTTTTTATGACTGAGTAATATTCCATTGTATATATGTACCACATCTTCTTTATCCATTTGTCTATCGATGGGCATTTAGTTTGCTTCCGTGATCTGGCTATTGTAAATAGTGCTGTAATGAACACTGGGGTGCATGTGTCTTTTTGAATTATGGTTTTCTCTGGGTATATGCCCAGTAGTGGGATTGCTGGGTCATATGATAATTCTATTTTTAATTTATTAAGGAATCTCCATACTGTTCTCCATAGTGGCTGTATCAATTTACATTCCCACCAACAGTGCAAGAGGGTTCCCTTTCTCCACACCCTCTCCAGCATTTGTTGCTTGTAGATTTTCTGATGAGACCCATTCTAACTGGTGTGAGGTGATACCTCATTGTAGTTTTGATTTGCATTTCTCTAATAATTAGTGATGTTGAGCATATTTTCATGTGCCTCTTGGCCATCTTTATGTCTTCGTTGTAGAAATGTCTATATAGGTCTTTGGCCTATTTTTGGATTGGGTTGTTTATTGTCTTGATATTGAGCTGCATGAGTTGCTTGTATGATTTGGAGATTAATCCTTTTTCTGTTGATTCGTTTGCAAATATTTTCTCCCATTCTGAGGGCTGTCTTCTCATCTTGTTCGTAGTTTCCTTTGCTTTGCAAAAGCTTTTACATTTCATTAGGTCCCATTTGTTTATTTTTGGTTTTATTTCCATTACTCTAGGAGGTGGATCAAAAAAGATCTTGCTGTGATTTATGTCAAAGAGTGTTTTTCCTGTGTTTTCCTCTGTTTTATAGTGTCTGGTCTTATATTTAGGTCTCTAATCCATTTCAAGTTTATTTTTGTGTATGGTGTTAGGCAGTGTTCTAATTTCATTCCTTTACATGTAGCTGTCCAGTTTTCCCAACACCACTTATTGAAGAGACTGCCTTTTCTCTATTGTATATCCTTGCCTCCTTTGTGATAAATTAGTTGACCATTTGTGCATGGGTTTATCTCTGGACAGTCTATCCTGTTCCATTGATCTATATTTCTGTTTTTGTGCCAGTACCATATAGTCTTGATTACTGTAGTTTTGTAGTATAGTCTGAAGTCAGGGAGTCTGATTCCTCCAGCTCCGTTTTTTTTTTTCCCTCAAGACTGCTTTGGCTATTCAGGGTCTTTTGTGTCTCCATACAAATGTTAAGATTTTTTGTTCTAGTTCTGTAAAAAATGCCATTGGTAATTTGATAGGGATTGCATTGAATCTGTAGATTGCTTTGGGTAGTATAGTCATTTTCACAATATTGATTCTTCCAATCCAAGACCATGGTATATCTGTCCATCTGTTTGTATCATCTTTAATTTCTTTCATCAGTGTCTTAGAGTTTTCTGCATACAGGTCTTTTGTCTCCATAGATAGTTTTATTCCTAGGTATTTTATTCTTTTTGTTGTAATGGTAAATGGGAGTGTTTCCTTAATTTCCCTTTCAGATTTTTCATCATTAGTGTATAGGAATGGCAGAGATTTTGGTGCATTAATTTTATATCCTGCATCTTTACCAAATTCATTGATTAGCTCTAGTAGTTTTCTGGTGGCATTTTTAGGATTCTGTATATATAGTATCATGTCATCTGCAAACTGTGACAGTTTTACCTCTTCTTTTACAATTTGTATTCCTTTTACTTTTTCTTCTATGATTGCCATGGCTAGGACTTCCAAAACTATGTTGAATAATAGTGGTGAGAGTGGACATCCTTGTCTTGTTCCTGATCTTAGAGGAAATGCTTTCAGTTTTTCACCATTGAGAATGATGTTTGCTGTGGGTTTGTTGTATAATGCCTTTATTATGTTGAGGTAGGTTCTCTCTAAGCCCACTTTCTGGAGAGTTTTTGTCATAAATGGGTGTTGAATTTTGTCAAAAGCTTTTTCTGCATCTACTGAGATGATCATATGACTTTTATTATTAAATTTGTTAATATGGTGTATCACATTGATTGATTTGCATATATTGAAGAATCTTTGCATCTCTGGGATAAATCCCACTTGATCATGGTGTATGATCCTTTTAATGTGTTGTTGGATTCTGTTTGCTAGTATTTCGTTGAGGATTTTTGCATCTATATTCATCAGTGGTATTGGTCTGTAATTTTCTTTTTTTTAGAGTATCTTTGTCTGGTTTTGGTATCAGGGTGATGGTGGCCTCATAGAATGAGTTTGGGAACTGTTCCTTCCTCTGCAATTTTTTAGAAGAGTTTGAGAAGAATGGATGTTAGCTCTTCTCTAAATGATAGAATTCACCTGTGAAGCCATCTGGTCCTGGACTTTTGTTTTTTGGAAGATTTTTAATCACAGTTTCAATTTTATTACTTGTGATTGGTCTGTTCATATTTTCTATTTCTTCCTGGTTCAGTCTTGGAAGGTTCTGCATTTCTAAGAATTTGTACATTTCTTCCAGATTGTCCATTTTATTGGCATATAGTTGCATGTAGTAGCCTCTTAGGATGATTTGTATTTCTGTGGTGTCTGTTGTACCTTCTTTTTCATTTCTAATTTTATTGATATGCGTCTTCTCCCTCTTGTTTTTGATGAGTCTGACTAATGGTTTATCAATCTTGTTTATCTTCTGAAAGAACCAGCTTTTAGTTTTATTCATCTTTGCTATTGTTTTATTTGTTTCTATTTCATTTATTTCTGCTCTGATCTTTAGAATTTGTTTCCTTCCGCTAAATTTGGGTTTTGTTTGTTCTTTCTCTAGCTCCTTTATGTATAAGTTTAGATGGTTTATTTGAGATATTTCTTGTTTCTTGAGGTAGGCTTGTATTGCTATAAACTTCCCTGTTAAAACTGCTTTTGCTGCATCCCATAGGTTTTGGATCATAGTGTTTTCATTGTCATTTGTCTCTAGGTATTTTTTGATTTCCTCTTTGCTTTCTACAGTGATCTCTTGGTTATTTAGTAATGTATTGTTTAGCCTCCATGTGTTTGTGTTTTTTATGGTTTTTTTTTCCCTGTTATTGATTTCTAATCTTTGTGACCAGAAAAGATGCTTGATATGATTTTAATTTTCTTAAATTTACTGAGGCTTGATTTGTGACCCAAGATGTGATCTATCCTGGAGAATGTTCCATGCGCACTTGAGAAGAAAGTGGAATCTGCTGTATTTGGATGGAATGTCCTATAAATATCAATTAAATCTATCTGGTCTGCTGTGTCAATTAAAGCTTGTGTTTCCTTATTAATTTTCTGTTTAGGTGATCTGTCTCTTGGTGTAAGTGAGGTGTTATAGTCCCCCATTATTATTGTGTTACTGTCAATTTCCTCTTTAATTGCTGTTAGCATTTGGCTTATGTATTGAGGTGCTCCTATGTTAGGTGCATATATATTTATAATTGTTATACCTTCTTGGATTGATCCCTTAATCATTATGTAGTGTCCTGCCTTGTCTCTTGGAACATTCTTTATTTTAAAGTCTATTTTATCTGATATGAGTATTGTGACTCCAGTTTCTTTTGATTTCCATTTTCATGGAATATATTTTTCCATCCCCTCACTTTCAGTCTGTATGTGTTTCTAGGTCTGAAGTTGGTCTCTTGTAGACAGCATATATATAGGTCTTGTTTTTGTATCCATTTAGCGAGCTTGTGTCTTTTCATCGGAGCATTTAATCCATTCACGTTTAAGGTAATTATCAATATGTGTGTTCCTATTACCATTTTCTTAATTGTTATGGGTTTGGTTTTGTAGTTCCTTTTCTTCTTTTGTGTTTCCCACTTAGGAAAGTTCCTTTAGCATTTGTTGTAGAGCTGGTTTGGTGGTGGTGAATTCTCTTAGCTTTTGCTTGTCTGTAAAGCTTTTGATTTTTCCATTGAATATGAATGAAATCATTGACAGGTAGAGTAATCTTGGTTGTAAGTTCTTCCCTTTCATCACTTTAAATATGTCATGCCATTCCCTTCTGGCTTGTAGAGTTTCTGCTGAGAAATCAGGTCTTAACCTTATGGGAGTTCCCATGTATGTTATTTGTCATTTTTCCCTTGCTGCTTTCAATAATTTTTCTTTGTCTTTAACTTTGCCAATTTGATTACTATGTGTCTCAGTGTGTTTCTCCTTAGGTTTATCCTGCCTGTGACTCTCTGCGCTTCCTGGACTTGGGTGGCTATTTCCTTTCCCATGTTAGGGAAGTTTTCAACTATAATCTCTTCAAATATTTTCTCGGGTCATTTCTCTCTTTCTTCTCCTTCTGGAGCCGCTATAATGCGACTGTTGTGTTTAATGTTTTCCCAGAGGTCTCTTAGGCTGTCTTCATTTCTTTTCATTCTTTTTTCTTTATTCTGTTCCACAGCAGTAAATCTCACCATTCTGTCTTCCAGGTCACTTATCTGTTCTTCTGCCTCAGTTATTCTGTTATTGATTGTTTCTAGTGTATTTTTCATTTCAGTTGTTTTATTGTTCATCTCTGTTTGTTCTTTAATTGTTCTAGGTCTTTGTTAAACATTTCTTGCATCTTCCCGATCTTTGCCTCCATCCTTTTCCTGAGGTCCTGGATCATCTTTACTATCATTATTCTGATTTTTTTTTTCTGGAAAGTTGCCTATCTTTACTTCATTTAGTTGTTTTTCTGTGGCTTTGTCTTGTTCCTTCATCTGGTACATAGTCCTCTGCCTTTTTACTTTGTATATATTTCTCTGAATGTGGTTTTTGTTCCGCAGGCTGCAGGATTGTAGTTCTTCTTGCTTCTGCTGTCTGCCCTCTGGTGGATGAGGCTATCTAAGAGGCCTATGGAAGTTTCCTGATGGGAGCGACTGGTGGTGGGTAGAGCTGGGTGTTGCTCTGGTGGGCAGAGCTCAGTAAAACTTTAATCTGCTTGTCTACTTATGGGTGGGGCTGGGTTCCCTCTATGTGGGTTGTTTGGCCTGAGATGACCCAACACTGGAGCCTACCTGGCTCTTTGGTGGGGCTAATGGAGGACTCTGGGAAGGCTCATACCAAGGAGTACTTCCTAGAATTTCTGCTGCCAGTGTCCTTTTCCTCACAGTGAGACACAGCCACACCCCGCCTCTGCAGGAGACCATGCAACACTAGCAGGTAGCTCTGGTTCAGTCTCCTGTGGGGTCACTGCTCCTTGCCCTGTGTCCCAGTGTGCGCACTACTTTGTGTGTGACCTCCAGGAGTGGAGTCTCTGTTTCCCCTAGTCCTGTTGAAGTCCTGTAATCAAATCCCTGTAACCTTCAAAGTCTGATTCTCTAGGAATTCCTCTTCCCATTGCCAGCCCCCGTGGTTGGGAAGCCTGACGTGGGGCTCAGAACCTGCACTCCAATGGGTGGACTTCTGTGGTTTAAACATTCTCCAGTTTGTAAGTCACACACACAGCATTTATGGGATTTGATTTTATTTGTGATTGTGCCCCTCCTACCATCTCATTGTGGCTTCTCCTTTGTATTTGGATATTGGATATGTTTTTTGGTGAGTTCCAGTATCTTCCTGTTGATGATTGTTCAGCAGTTAGTTGTGATTGCAATGCTCTTGCCAGAGGGAGTTTTAGTGATCAATTTTTTAGGGACTAGAGAAACATGAAAACATGGTGACTTAATCTCTCTAATAGGACCAGTGAAGATTTCATAGAGCAGATAATTCATGGATTCAGCCTTGAGATGAGTAAAGATTAACCTGCATTCTGCTGTCAACTGTACTTGTATTATTCAGGGTGCTACAGAGAAACAGAATCAACAGGATTCAGAATCAATAATTCTGAATCAATCAATTCATTTTGATGAATTGGCTTATATTGGCTCCTGCAGTTATGGAGGCTGGCAAGTCTAAGCTCCTCAGATCCCATGTCCTAGGGTACATCTTTTTTGTTTTTTTTCTTCTTTATTATAGTATAATTGCTTTACAATGGTGTGTTAGTTTCTGCTTTATAAAAAAGTGAATCAGTTATACATGTACATATGTTCCCATATCTCTTCCCTCATGCATCTCCCTTCCTCCCACCCTCCCTATCTCAGCCCTCTAGGTGGTCACAAAGCACCAAGCTGATCTCCCTGTGCTATGCGGCTGCTTCCCACTAGCTGTCTATTTTACGTTTGACAGTGTATATATGTCCATGCCACTCTCTCACTTTGTCACAGCTTACCCTTCCCCCTCCCCATATCCTCAAGTCCATTCTCTAGTGGGTCTGTGTCTTTATTCCTGTCTTACCCCTAGCTTCTTCATGACATTTTTTCCCTTAAATTCCATATATATTTGTTAGCATATGGTATTTGTCTTTCTCTTTCTGACTTACTTCACTCTGTATAACAGACTCTAGGTCCATCCACCTCATTACAAATAGCTCAATTTCGTTTCTTTTTATGGCTGAGTAATATTCCATTGTATATATGTGTCACATCTTCTTTATCCATTCATCTGATGATGGACACTTAGGTTGTTTCCATCTCTGGGCTGCAATGAACATTTTGGTACATGACTCTTTTTGAATTATGGTTTTCTCAGTGTATATGCTCAGTAGTGGGATTGCTGGGTCATATAGTAGTTCTATTTGTAGTTTTTTAAGGAACTTCCATACTGTTCTCCATAGTGGCTGTACCAATTCACATTCCCATGAGCAGTTCAAGAGTGTTTCCTTTTCTCCACACCATCTCCAGCATTTATCGTTTCTAGGTTTTTTGATGATGGCCATTCTGACTGGTGTGAGATGATATCTCATTGTAGTTTTGATTTGCATTTCTGTAACAATTAATGATGTTGAGCATTCTTTCATGTGTTTGTTGGCAGTCTGTATATCTTCTTTGGAGAAATGTCTATTTAGGTCTTCTGCCCATTTTTGGATTTTTTTTTTTTTTTTTTTTGAGATGCATAAGCTGCTTGTAAATTTTGGAGATTAATCCTTTGTCAGTTGCTTCATTTGCAAATATTTTCTCCCATTCTGAGGGTTGTCTTTTGGTCTTGATTATGGTTCCCTTTGCTGTGCAAAAGCTTTTAAGTTTCATTAGGTCCCAGTTGTTTATTTTTGTTTTTATTTCCATTTCTCTAGGAGGTGGGTCAAAAAGGATCTTGCTGTGATTGATGTCATAGAGTGTTCTGCCTATGTTTTCCTCCAAGAGTTTGATAATTTCTGGCCTTACATTTAGGTCTTTAATCCATTTTGAGTTTATTTTTGTGTATGGTGTTATCGAGTGTTATAATCTCATACTTTTACATGTACCTGTCCAGTTTTCCCAGCACCACTTACTGAAGAGTCTGTCCTTTCTCCACTGTACATTCCTGCCACCTTTATCAAAGATAAGGTGACCACATGTGCATGAGTTTATCTGTGGGCTTTCTATCCTGCTCCATTGATGTATATTTCTGTTTTTGTGCCAGTACCACACTGTCTTGATTACTGTAGCTTTGTAATATAGTCTGAAGTCAGGGAGCCTGATTCCTCCAGCTCCATTTTTCGTTCTCAAGATTGCTTTCACTATTCGGTGTCTTTTGTGTTTCCATACAAATTGTGAAATTTTTTGTTCTAGTTCTGTGAAAAACGCCAGTGGTAGTTTGATAAGGATAGCATTGAATCTGTAGATTGCTTTGGGTAGTAGAGTCATTTTCACAATGTTGATTCTTCTGATCCAAGAACATGGTATATTTCTCCATCTATTTGTATCATCTTTCATTTCTTTCATCAGTGTCTTATAATTTTCTGCATACAGGTCTTTTGTCTCCTTAGGTAGGTTTATTCCTAGATATTTTATTCTTTTTGTTGCAATGGTAAATGAGAGTGCTTTCCTGATTTCACTTTCAGATTTTTCATCATTAGTGTATAGGAATGCCACAGATTTCTGTGCATTAATTTTGTATCCTGCTACTTTACCAAATTCATTGTTCAGCTCTAGTAGTTTTCTGGTAGCATCTTTAGAATTCTCTATGTATGGTATCATGTCATCTGCAAACAGTGACAGCTTTACTTCTTCTTTTCTGATTTGGATTCCTTTTATTTCCTTTTGTTCTCTGATTTCTGTGGCTAAAACTTCCAAAACTATGTTGAATAAGAGTGGTGAGAGTGGGCAACCTTGTCATGTTCCTGATCTTAGTGGAAATGCTTTCAGTTTTTCACCATTGAGGATGATTTTGGCTGTAGGTTTGTCATATATGGTCTTTATTATGTTGAGGAAAGTTCCCTCTATGCCTACTTTCTGGAGGGTTTTTATCATAAATGAGTGTTGAATTTTGTTGAAAGATTTCTCTGCATCTATTGAGATGACCGTATGGTTTTTCTCCTTCAATTTGTTAATATGGTGTATCACATTGATTGATCTGCGTATATTGAAGAATCCTTGCATTCCTGGAATAAACCCCACTTGATCATGGTGTATGATCCTTTTAATATGCTGTTGGATTCTTTTTGTTAGTATTTTGTTGAGGATTTTTTCATCTATGTTCATCAGTGATATTAGCCTGTAGTTTTCTTTCTTTGTGACATCCTTGTCTGGTTTTGATATCAGGGTGATGGTGGCCTTGTAGAATGAATTTGGGAGTGTTCCTCCCTCCACTGTATTTTGGAAGAACTTGAGAAGAATAGGTATTTGCTCTTCTCTAAACGTTTGAAAGAATTCTCCTGTGAAGCCATCTGGTCCTGGGCTTTTTGTTGGATGATTTTTAATCACAGCTTCAATTTCAGTGCTTGTGATTACCATGTTCATATTTTCTATTTCTTCCTGATTCAGTCTTGGCAGGTTGTGCATTTCTAAGAATTTGTCCATTTCTTCCAGGTAGTCCATTTTATTGGCATAGAGTTGCTTGTAGTAACCTCTGAGGATCGTTTGTATTTCTGCAGTGTCAGTTGTTACTTCTCCTTTTTCATTTCTAATTCTATTGATTTGATTCTTCTCCCTTTTTCTCTTGATGAGTCTGCCTAATGGTTTATCTTTTTTTTTTTAATCTTATCAAAGAACCAGCTTTTACTTTTATTGATCTTTGTTATTGTTTCCTTCATTTCTTTTTCATTTATTACTGAACTGATCTTTATGATTTATTTCCTTCTGCTAACTTTGGGGTGTTTTTTTGTTCTTCTATCTCTAATTGCTTTAGGTGCAAGGTTAGGTTGTTTATTTGAGATGTTTCCTGTTTCTTTAGGAAGGATTGTATTGCTATAAACTTCCCTGTTAGAACAGCTTTTGCTGCATCCCATAGGTTTTGGGTCGTCATGTCTCCACTGTCATTTGTTTCTAGGTATTTTTTGATTTCCTCTTCGATTTCTTCAGTGATCACTTTGTTATTAAGTAGTGTATTGTTTAGCCTCCATGTGTTTGTATTTTTTTACAGATTTTTTCCTGTAATTTATACCTAGTCTCATAGCGTTGTGGTCAGAAAAGATACTTGATACAATTACAATTTTCTTAAATTTACCAAGGCTTGATTTGTGACCCAACATGTGACCTATCCTGGAGAATGTTCCATGAGCAGTTGAGAAAAATGTGTATTTTGTTGTTTGTGGATGGAATATCCTATAAATATAAATTAAGTCCATCTTGTTTAATGTATCATTTAAAGCTTGTGTTTCCTTATTTATTTTCATTTTGGATGATCTGTCCATTGGTGAAAGTGGGGTGTTAAAGTCCCCTACTATGAATGTGGTACTGTCGATTTCCCCTTTTATGGCTGTTAGTATTTGCCTTATGTATTGAGGTGCTCTTATGTTGGGTGCATAAATATTTACAATTGTTATATCTTCTTTTTTGATCAATCCCTTGATCATTGTGTAGTGTCCTTCTTTGTCTCTTCTAATAGTCTTTATTTTAAAGTCTATTTTGTCTGATATGAGAATTGCTACTCCAGCTTTCTTTTGGATTCCATTTGCATGGAATATCTTTTTCCATCCCCTCACTTTCAGTCTGTATGTGTCTCTAGGTCTGAGGTGAGTCTCTTGTAGTCAGTATATATATATATATATATGTCTTGTTTTTATAGTTTATATATATATATATATATATATATATATATATAGTCTTGTTATATATAGTCTTATATATATATATAGTCTTGTTTTTGTATCCATTCAGCCAGTCTGTGTTTTGGTGGGAGCATTTAATCCATTTACATTTAAGGTAATTATCGACATGTATGTTCTGATTTCCATTGTCTTAATTGTTTTGGGTTTGTTATTGTAGGTCTTTTCCTTCTCCTGTGTTTCTTGCCTAGAGAAGATCCTTTAGCATTTGTTTTAAACCTGGTTTGGTGGTGCTGAACTCTCTCAGCTTTTGCTTGTGTGTAAAGGTTTTAATTTCTCCATCAAATCTGAATGAGGTCCTTGCTGGGTAGATTAATCTTGGTTGCAGGTTTTTCTCCTTTATCACTTTAAATATGTGCTGCCAGTCCCTTCTGGCCTGCAGAGTTTCTGCTGAAAGATCAGCTGTTAACCTTATGGGGATTCCCTTGTGTGTTATTTGTTGTTTTTCCCTTGCTGCTTTTAATATATTTTCTTTGTATTGAATTTTTGACAGTTTGATTAATATGTGTCTTGGCGTGTTCCTCCTTGGATTTATCTTGTATGGGACTCTCTGTGCTGCTTGGACTTGATTAACTATTTCCTTTCCCATATGAGGGAAGTTTTCAACTATAATCTCTTCAAATATTTTCTCTGTCCCTTTCTTTTTCTCTTCTTCTTCTGGATCCCCTACAATTTGTATGTGGTGTGTTTAATATTGTCGCAGAGGTCTCTGAGACTGCCCTCAGTTCTTTTCATTCTTTTTTCTTTATTCTGCTCAGCTGTAGTTATTTACACTACTTTCTCTTCCAGGTCACTTATCCATTCTTCTGCCTCAGTTATTCTGCTATTGATCCCATCTAGAGTATTTTTAATTTCATTTATTGTGTTGTTCATTGTTGCTTGTTTCATCTTTAGTTCTTCTAGGTCCTTGTTAAATGTTTCTTGCATTTTGTTTATTCTATTTCCAAGATTTTGGATCATCTTTACTATCATTATTCTGAATTGTTTTTCAGGTAGACTGCCTATTTCCTCTTCATCTGTTAGGTCTGGTGGGTTTTTATCATGTTCCTTCATCTGCTGGGTGTTTTTCTGTCTTCTCATTTTGCTTATCTTACTGTGTTTGGGGTCTTCTTTTTGCAGTCTGCAGGTTCGTAGTTCCTGTTGTTTTTGGTGTGTGTCCTCAGTGGCTAAAGCTGGTTCAGTGGGTTGTGTAGGCTTTCTGGTGGAGGGGACTAGTGCCTGTGTTCAGGTGGATGAAGCTGGATCTTGTCTTTCTGGTTGGCAGGTCCATGTCTGTTGGTGTGTTTTGGGGTATCTGTGGACTTATTATGATTTTAGGCAGCCTCTCTGCTAATGGGTGGTGTTGTTGCTTGGCATAGGGTGTCCAGCACTGTATCTTGCTCGTCATTGAGTGAAGCTGGGTGTTGGTGTTGAGATGGAGATCTCTGGGAGATTTTTGCCATTTGGTATTACATGGAGCTGGGAGGTCTCTTGTGGACCAGTGTCCTGAAGGTGGCTCTCCCACCTCAGAGGCACAGCACTGCCTCCTGGCTGCAGCACCAAGAGCCTTTCATCCACAGGGATAGAATAAAAGGGAGAAATAGAAGAAAGGAAGGACGGAAGGAAGAAAGAAAGAAAGAGTATAAAAGAAAATAAAATAAAGTAAGAAAAAATAAAATAAGATTATTAGAAATAAGAAAAATAATTATTAAGAAAAAAAAATTTTAAGTTAAAAAAAAAAAAAAACGACAGATAGAACCCTAGGATAAATGGTGAAAGCAAAGCAAAAAAATAATAAATCTTGCTCTAAAAGTCCACCTCCTCAATTTGGGATGATTCGTTGTCTATTCAGGTATTCCACAGATGCAGCATACATCAAGTTGATTGTGGAGATTTAATCTGCTGCTCCTGAGGCTGCTGGGAGGAATTTCCCTTTCTCTTCTTTGTTCGCACAGCTTCCAGGGCTCAGCTTTGGATTTGGCCCCGCCTCTGCGTGTAGTTCACCAGAGGGCGTCTGTTTTTGGCTCAGACATGACGAGGTTAATGGAGCCGCTGATTCAGGGGCTATGGCTCACTCAGGCCGGTGGGAGGGAGGGGTACGGATGCGGGGAGAGCCTGTGGCAGGAAAGGCTGGCATTGCATTGCACCAGCCGCTGTGCGTTCTCCTGGGGAAGTTGTCCCTGGATCCCGGGACCCTGGCAGTGGCAGACTGCACAGGCTCCCCGGAAGGGAGGTGTGGAGTGTGTCCTGTGCTCGCACACAGGCTTCTTGGTGATGGCAGGAGCAGCCTTAGTGTCTCATGCCCGTCTCTGTGGTCTGTGCTTTTAGCCGCGGATCACATCTGTCTATGGAGCTCCTTTAAGCAGTGCTCTTAATCCCCTCTCTTTGCGCACCCGGAAACAAAGAGGGAAGAAAAAGTCTCTTGCCTCTTTGGCAGGTCCAGATTTTCCCCGGACTCCCTCCCGGCTAGGCGTAGTGCACTAACCCATTCAGGCTGTGTTCATGTGGGCAGTCCTCTCTCTGCACTCCGAGACCGAAGCCCGAGCCTCAGCTCCCAGCCCTGCCCGCCTCGGCAGGTGAGCAGACAAGCCTCTCAGGCTGGTGAGTGCCGGTCGGCACTGATCCTCTGTGCAGGAATCTCCCCGCTTTGCTCTCCGAACCCTTGTTGCTGCACTCTCCTCCATGGCCCCGAAGCTCCCCCTCTCCGCCTCCCGCAGTCTCCGTCTGCATAGGAGCTTCTAGTGTGTGGAAACCTTTCCTCCTTCACAGCTCCCTCCCACTGGTGCAGGTCCCATCCCTATCGTTTTGTCTCTGTTTATTCTATTTTCTTTTGCCCTACCCAGGTATGTGGGGAGTTTCTTGCCTTTTGGGAGGTCTGAGGTCTTCTGCCAGCGTTCAGTAGGTGTTCTGTAGGAGTTATTCCACGTGTAGATGTATTTGTGGTGTATCTGTGGGGAGGAAGGTGATCTCCACGTCTTACTCTTCTGCCATCTTCCCCCTCTCCCTAGGGTACATCTTAAGGCCAGAACCAGGGAGAGCCAATGTCTCAAAGGCCATCAGGCAAGAGAATTCTCTCTTATTTGAAGGAGGATCAGCCTTTGCTTCTGTTCATGTCTTCAGCTGACTGGATAACGCCCACTCACATAATGGAGGGCAATCTGCTTTACTCAGTCTCCCAATTTAAATGTTAATCTTATCTAGAGACAGGCTCACAAAAACACACAGAATAATGTTTGACCAAATATCTGGGAACCCATGAATTAGAAACTGGTTGTGGCCAAGTGTCCTGGGTTTTATCAGGCCCTGTAGGTGATTCTCATTCATTCTAACATTTGAAAAAACACTGACCTATGTGATTCTAATGTAAATTAAGTTTAAGAAACATTGTTTTTAATAACAGTTTGATTTATATCATAGTTTCATGTAGTCCTACTCTCATGGGCATGCACACATGTGCATGCACACACACATACACATGTCCTATTTGCCTGAGGAATAAACTTCATATGTGACATATGTGGTTTTTCTTTATAATATTTGGCCCTCTGTTCTCAGCTGAATCATCTGAAAAATATATATCACGCTTTTAGTCACAGACCTTCAAACAGGTCATGGTCTTTAAATAATTTTATAATCCTTTCATCTCTCAAAGCCCTCTTCTCATTTTCTTCTGCTTTACAAACAGCTATTTTCTTTTCAAAAACTATTTCAAATGTCACAACATCTGTGAAACTTCTCTCAACTTCTCAGGCAAACTTTGAAGCTCCTTCCCTTCTGTACTCTAACTTTACATGGGTCTTAGAATAACGCTCATCATTTACTAGTCTTGAATATAGCATTTATCACATTTTTTTGGTGGTATTTTTTACCTTTACTACATTGTGAACATCTCAAGTCTAAGAATCAGGTCTATTTTGTCTTTGTTTATCAGAGTATTCCCAAATTCTTTGTAAGTTTCCTGACATATAGAACTGGATTAATAAAATTTTGTTGAATTCATGAATATTCTTTGCCCTCATTTCTCCACCCACCTTAATTACCCAACAACTTCATCATTCACTACACATTGCAATGATCATTGTATATTTCCCATTTTCAAAATATTCGATTTCTCCTTGTTCTATGCACTGAATGTGAGAATGTATTCTATCTGATCAATACACCAAAATGGGACTCTCTTTCATTAATTGCTTGCATGACAGTTGTACTTCCAAAGGAGTCAAATTTGAAGAGATGCTTGTTTATTCATACTTCTAATGAGTCCAAAAGGTTCTGCTGTCTCCAGAGTTCACAGTTTAAGCAACAATAACAACAACTGCATGTTTGTGCATTGATACGAAAATTTGCCTCAGCTCCCTGTTTCATTTTTTCTCTCAGATTATATGCATAATTCAATTCCAGAAACCAATGTGTACATGTTCTTTATTCATTGAATCTTTCTCATTTATCCCCCTCAATTCTCATGCAAATGTATTCAAAGATTAGGATCCACAAATTTCAAATTTAGCCCTATTGTTAACTGCAGGCAATGGAAATTAAATTTAGATTTTATGAACTCATTCCTTGTTGCCTTTTAATCTGAAATTAATTTTTGTTAGCAGCTGCAGCTAGCAATATAAAATGCTGTTACTGAAGAGTGGGTGGTTTTAAGTCCCTTTGGCTTCTACACATTCTTTTGTTATTGTCAGTGTGCTTATTTTGATATATAAAATTTGTCTTCCACAATGTGTTCATATTAGAAATTTCCCTAGCACACAAAGGTTCCTAACGGGCCTTTTTTCCTTGGCACACAAAAGGAATAGCACACAAAGAAACTGGCATTGCTTTAACCAATGATCAAAAGTAATACAATAAAATACTTTTCTGAAATTTTTATTTATACATGCATGGGTCAGTGTATTAGTTACCTATAGCCATATGACAGATTACTCCAAAATATCAAAAAATAATTCAATTTGGTCTAAGATTTAAAATAAATGTATTGGTTCATTTACCTGAAAATTTCATAGGTGAATCGGACTTCAGGCTTACTTAGATCAGGTATCTGTCTCCATTTCTCTGTGATTTTTCCATTTATGCATTTCTTTTTATCTCATATTTTTCTTTAATGTTGCTATATTATAGTAACAAACAACTAGTACTATATTAACTTTTAGTATATTAACAGGATGAATGCCACCTTAAGGTGGGATACACTCAACCTCATTCACACCTAGGGTGAGATAAATTGTCACTTCAGATAACCATTAAAAACATTGTTCCAATTAAGTCATTTATGAACTAACTTCCATTCACTGTCTTTAAAAATAATATTTATTATGTGAAATGTGCCCACAATTTAATTACTTAGTGTAGCAAAATGTATGGGATTGTTCACATTGGCTCAGGACCTTCGAGGTTCATATTTTTATCTTCACTTGCAGTCAATTCCATTCAAAACTGTTGGATTCTACACACAAGGAGGAGTTTGATCAGACAATTATAATATCTAATACAGTCTATTTTTGTCATTGTTTACCCAATATGTCAATACATTGAGGGATTACTAATTGCATTATCCCAATCTCAGTATCAAATTCTAAAAGAATTAGAACACAGTTGTTTGTTCAAAAGAAACTCAGGCTTCCCTGGTGGCGCAGTGGTTGAGAGTCCGCCTGCTGATGCAGGGGACATGGGTTCGTGCCCTGGTCCTGGAAGATCCCACATGCTGTGGAGTGGCTGGACCCATGAGCCATGGCCACTGACCCTGTGTGTCTGGAGCCTATGCTTCACAACGGGAGAGGCCAGAGAAGTGAGAGGCCCATGTAACGCAAAAAAAAAAGAAGCTCAAGTAACTCAAGCAATTATATACAGTCCTGCTAAATATGTATTTTATCGTTTTTCCTCTCTCTACAATTTTTCAATACTTTTTCAAATTTCCTTACATGCATCAGATAATCTTGCTTCTCTAGTGACATAAAATAAGATCGGTCGAAAAGAATGTCCACATTTTCCTTCTATCATATCTACCAACCTAACTAGTACTGTGGGCAATAATCCCCATAAATCTGACTTTTGTCAGGTTACTGTGAATGAACTCTTCACGCCATGCTTATGACCACCCCGCTATGTGTGCCCTGAATCCTGTCCTCCCTTGCTCACTCTGAGGCATTGCACCATTAATAATTTCTCCTCTTTCCTGTATTTTTATTTTTCCTTATCTGGTACATAATTCCCCTGTCCTCAAAAACAGGCTTTATTTTCTATCTGAAAATAAAATCAACTCAAGCAAACAAAACCCAAAAACCTTCCTTGATGCAGTGTTTCCCTCCAGATACACCTCTACTATTTCATTCCCTTGACCGAAAAACTCCTTGAAAGAATTGCCTATATTCACAGTCTGCTTTTTCTCTCAGGCTCTTTCAACCTCACTGTAAAGAGTCTTATCTTTATTACTTCACTAAAATCACTCTTGTCCTTCATACTGCAAAATCCAATATATAGTTCTCATGCCTCCATTTGCTCAAAAAATTTGCAAATCTGACACAATTGACACAACTCCTTCAAGAAACAAGTTCTTTCTTTAGCTAAAGGAAACAACATTCTTATTCCTTCACCGATTCTTCTTTCTCAGCGTGCTGCTTAGCTCCTCCCAATCTCTTCATTCACTGAATTGTGACGCCTCCCAATTTTCAGTCCTCAGACTTTTCTTGAGTTATTGCCCAATTAATCTCATTCAATCTAATGGACTTTTGTTAACATCTACATAGAGATAACTCTTGAATTTAAATCTGCAACAGCTTGGTCACCTTTTCCATGAATACCATATTAGCCACCCTGATTTCTTTTCTCCAAGTTCTCAAACTCAACATGATCCAAGTAAAACTTTTCCTCAAAATCCAGTTTATCTGTATATTTGCTCCTCCAGAGACCTTATCCATCTCAACAATGATAGTCATAGTCTTCAGATCGCTATGCAAATCACCCAGGTTCATATTTGAATCTTTTCTTTCTGTCATGCTGTACTTCCAGTTCATCAGACATTTCTGTCAGATATACTTTAAAAAATATCCATGAGGCGACCACTTCTTCCTATTTCCACCACTCCCACCCCTGTCTAAACAACGATCACTCCCACTGGATTATTTCAATAGCTTTCTAAATAGTCTAAAGAGTCTTTAACCCTTGCCTCCTTTAATCTGCTGTAATGTTCCTTTAAATCATAAGTAATAGCATGTAGTTATTTTTTTCAGTATGACAAAATACTCCCAAAGAAATTAAGGCTCCAAAACATGACAGTCATATAGGGTGAACCAACACACACACACACACACACACACACACACACACATTCACACTCACATCCTGCCAAACAAAGCGTAAAGCGTAAAGATAAGGTGTGTCTTCTGTTTTCAACTTTGCTCTGGGTAGAGGAAGTGAAAATGTGAAAATGTTACCTATTAGAAACACTGAGTACATGACACTTCTTACATGTTATTTCACATCACCTTGGCTTCAATGACTTTGACAAGTGTGAAACAGAAACGTTTTCAAACAACTAAAGTTGAGCAGGTTAACATTGTTACTTTGGAAGTTCTTAGAAATAAAGAAAATTATCTCAGAAGGAAGGTTTAAGATTCAATAAGGAATGATAACAAAGCAAACGGTACACATGAGGACACTGACTCTGTAATAACATAAAATGTCAAATTTGACGGATTAACAAAACTTCAATCATCATCATCATCACCGTAACTTATAGGCATAAACTTGTAAGACTTGATTGGAATTAAAGCATTTAAAAGTTCTTACAGGGCTTCCCTGGTGGTGCAGAGGTTAAGAATCTGCCTGTCAATGCAGGGTACGTGGGTCTGAGCCCTCATCCGGGAAGATCCCACATGTCACAGAGCAACTAAGCCCGTGTGCCATAACTACTGAGCCTGTGCTCTAGAGCCTGCGAGCCACAACAACTGAAGCCTGTGCACCTAGAGCCTGTGCTCCGCAACAAGAGAAGCCACCACAATGAGAAGCCCACGCACCGCAAGGAAGAGTAGCCCCTGCTTGCCTCAAGTAGGGAAAGGCCGTGCGCAGCAACAAAGACCCAACACAGCCAAAAATAAAATAAATAAATAAATAAATAAATAAATAAATAAATAAATAAATAAAATAAAAGTTCTTGTAATGTTCAGGAAGAAAGTGAAGATGCCAATTGTTTTTAGATTTTCCAGAGTTACACAAGCATGTTAACATTTCTAGATTAAAAAAATAAAAGAAGGGCTTCCCTGGTGGCACAGTTATTGAGAGTCCGCCTGCCGATGCAGGGGACATGGGTTCGTGCTCCGGTCCGGGAAGATCCCACATGCCGTGGAGCGGCTAGGCCCGTGAGCCATGGCCGCTGAGCCAGCGCGTCCGGAGCCTGTGCTCCGTAATGGGAGAGACCACAACAGTGAGAGGCCCATGTATCGCAAAAAATAAATAAATAAATAAATAAATAAATAAAAGAAATTTAGTGTACAGATGTAAAATTAGAACGGAAATTTAATAAGAATATAACTTTAATCTACTGGAAAGTAATATTACAAAGGATTAAAAACAGAAAAATTAGGACAAATTTGAAGCACACAATAAAGTGATAAAAATATATATTAATAACCAAAGTGGCATAAATGAGATAAACAAACAATGTTACCATACTGGAGTGAAATAAGAAAAAATTATCTTTATGTTATTCCTAATAGGCACATGATAAGATATAAAGATATAGAAACTTTTAAGATAATACAATACAATAAAAAATAGACAATACTAACCAAAATAAATCTGGCAGAACTGTTAGTATCAGACAAAATATACTTTAAAACAAAAAGCTGCCATGATGATAAGAAAGTCACCCAGTGAGGTAACCACTTGGAACTTGTATGCACCTAATTAAATGCATTCAAAATAAACAAAAAATATAATCATGGAAGAAAATGGTAACATATCTCTCTCAGAAACATTTTATTAAGCAGACCAAAAAGTCAATAATGATAAAAGTGTTTCAAAGAATGAAAGAAAAACACTTGAGTTTAACTACATATATATGTATATATATTTTGCAGTAAACTTAAAGAATACATATCATTTTCAAACACATAAAGCAAAATATACTAACATTGCTGACATATTAAACCACGTAACGATTTTGAAAAAGAAATATGTTAATACAATTTGCATCCTTTGAAAACCATGCAAATTGCTAAAAGACAGTGTTATTGGCAGGCCAGTGGGGAGAATGGACAGACACTGCAACAAACAGCTGAAGACAGAGGTATGTCATCTGGCTCTGAAAATAAAAGTACATTATTTAGCTACCTCACAACCATAAAAAATAAGCACTTCCAATTTGTGGAAGAAAAAAATTAAACCTTAAATGAAATGTAGGATAATATGACTATGGCTTAGGAAAAGAACAAGTTTTATAAAAGTACAAATTGTAAAACCCTTAAAGGAAGACACTGATAAACAAAACTATGAAAATTGTGCTTAGTTGGTAATTAGAACATAATTTGAAATAATGAATGAAGATATGTATGTGTATGTACACAGATATCTTTATTAATATATGAATACATTAAAATAATTGGACCAACTATTTTTCAACTGGTGTTGTAAGATATATCAAGTATTGGTATATTGATATCTTAAGTATATAGTCAGTTTCAGTAATAAACAAAACACTAATTTAAGAGCCACCTACCTTGAAGAAATAAGCTTTACATGTGCCTCACTGTGACATTCCTCTCCATTCCACCCAGAACTCATCAATATTGAATTTTGTATTATTTGTTCCTTTGTTTTCTTTATAGTTTTACCAAATACAGTTTGGCCATTTATCTATATTTATGTATATAACTACATCTTTGTATTTATTGACTCATGGGCATTGTAAATATAAGTGACCTAATATTATATGCAGTTTCTGTGAATTTTCTTTTTTTTTTTGGTGCTATCTTTTAAAGGATCATCCATGTAGAGAAGTACAGCAAAAATTAATTCATTTTCACTGTGATAAGAAAATAAATGTATTTTAAATAACTAATGCATACAACTTCCAATGGCTTTGGGTTGTTTACTATTTTTTATAGCTTCAGATATTATTAATATTGCTGATATTACTTGTCTTATACATGGTTCTTATTGCATGTGAAAAACTTCTCTAGGTATATACCAAGAGTGCACATACTAAGAGCATATATTTCTAGAAGTACTCTCAAATGTTTTTCAAAATGAGAATGTTTAACAATGTTTTTAATAAATATGTAACTATATTCAATGATTGACTCTGAAACTAGTGTGTATGTTTAATATGTGAGTTAAAGATCTCAACCAATAGATTTCATTTTATGCAGAAAAATTCCACTCTAAAATGTTTGTATTCAGTTCCAAAATTACACTAACTATCCTAACTCTCACCTTTCTTGTTCCTTGAAGTTGTAAGAATTTAAAGGTTATAGAAAAGATATTTTAATATCTTGTATATGAATCTGGATACATTTTAGATATGTTTTATAAATGTAGACTGCTCTGGCTTTTTTATTGTTTTCATTATGTATACTTCTCCACTTTTACTTCTATATTAATGAAGGGTATTGATTTATATCTAATTAATTATCATTGTATTATCAATAAAATCCTTACATTTTCTAGTAGGCAGTAATGCATAATACTTAAGAATACTAAATCTGAAGTAAGGGAGGCTCTAGTTAAATTCTGTTTCTGTTCATTATAAGTAGTTGAAACTTGGGGAAATTATTTAACAAAAATATTACATATTTTCTTATCTATAACAAAGGATTACAGTAAGGATTAAATTAAGTATCTTCACCCAGTATCTAGTACATGGTGTCATAATAAATGACAGTTCTTATCATTATTATAAATATGACTGAACTATATGCTAAATTAATATCAGTCATTACTTGGTACATCTTCATGGGGATTAGGGACAAAATTACATTTTGGAAACTACTAAAAAGTAGCACACAGATCAAAAAGTTGGAAATACATTCTTATAAATTATTATATATAATGATAAAATATTCTGGCACCTATGTCAACATTTAGAAAATGATTTCACATTGGAGCCCTATTAAAATACATTAATTAAACTCTCTTAACTATGATTGATTTTGTGTAACACTTACTTAGTTGATGCCCACAATTAACTGTATGCCAGTAATTAGAATAAGATTCTGTCTAGGATGTATGAGCATTCTATTCCCCTTAATTAAGGTTTTTTTTTTTTTTTTTTAAAAGGATAATATTGACATTTACTAAAACGTACAGATCTCCTTACACTTCAATGGATTTTCAAAGGTACACTTCCATGTAATCGCATCCCTATCAAGATACAGGACATTTCTGTACCTTCAGAGTGGTTCTCCTTTACAGTCAATCCCCTTACCCTTCATTCCTCAGAGGTAACAATGTTGTAATTTATTCTGTCATGTTCAATTTATGGAATTTCATATAAATGGAATCAACAAGTGTATAAGATTTGGGGCATACAGTATATATAATTTGGGCTGCTTTTGAAAAACATAATATTTTGAAATTAATCCATATTTCTTGGTGGCAGTAATTTATTTCTTGTTGTTTATAAATAATATTCCTTTATGAATATAACATAATTTGTCTTTTTTTCTGTTGATGAGCAGTCAAGTTGTTTCCGGTTTGGGGCTATTATTTGTAAAGCTCCTATAAATATTTGTACCCCAGTATTTGCATGGCTATGTTTTCATTTTTCTGGATAAATACCTATGAGTTGAATGTTTCCATCACACAATATGTGCACGTTTAACTTTATGAAAAACAAACTATTTTTCAATGTTGTTGTAACATTTGTCATTGTTAGAGATTTCAGTAATAAAAATGGGAAACAGAAACTTAGGTTATTTTCCTTATCAAAACTGTGTTCCTTGGAGCTGCAATATTATGATGGTTTTCGTGCGTTTGTACATTGGATGTCTTAAGCTGAGTGCAATTTAGGGGATCCTTTCTAATTATAGAAAGGTACTTGTTTCCTTCAACACTGTGATCTGACCTTGCACAAATCTGTACTATACACCATGTAAATGGCTAACAAGTCAATCGCAAACCAAGTGAATGTACAAATCTTAGTGCTGGTGCTGAAATCTCTTCAGGATAGTCATCATGATCTCAAAGTTTGTTTCAAAATTTGCAAGCATCAAGTGTCAATCATAAATGAAGATGGAACGCTAATGAATGTTGAATTCTCATGTTTTAGGTGTACTTCCTTATTAGAGTTTTTGGTTCTCTGCTACTTTTACCATACCGTTTCATTTAAATTTCCTACATACTAACTTCCTTTGTGCAATTGAAATAAAATTGCAGTATATAAAAAAATAAAAATAAATTAAATAAAAAATAAAAACATGAGAATTCTGGCTGTGTGCCTCATCATTTGGAGTGGATAATCTCTTTAAATTTTAGCCATTCATTTAGGAGTGTAGTAGAGTTACATTGTGTTATTAATTTCTGTATCTTTAATTATAAAAGATACTAAACACTTTTTCACATCTGTACTGGTCATATGTATATATTACTCTGTGATAGCATTTGCTCACTTTGTTTTGAGTTGATTTCTTATAATTAAATATTGTAAGAATTATTTTTATATTCTGAACATAAATTCTTAGAGATATAATATGAATATTTCCATTATGAGCCTTGCTGTTTTGTTTACTTAACTGTATTTCTAGAAGAACAGAAAATTTTAACTATCTTGAGTTAACATTATCAGTTTTTCTTTTATAATGTCATCTCTTTGTCTTGTTTATAACATGTTTGCCTACCCAAGACTGTGAATATTTTCTTCTAATAGCTTTGTATTTTTAGTTCTTAAGTTTAGGTTCAACCCTCATCTAGAATTGTTTGTACCTCAGTGATGTAGGAATGGGAGTAGATTATTTTCCCATACAGGAAAATGACAGAATCACTTTGGAAAATTTGACAAAAATCAATTTACCATACACGTCTGTTACTATTTTTGGATACTCTTTCCTGTTCTATTGATTTCTTTGTCTATACTTCTATATGTGTCTGTATGCCAATGACACATTATCTTCATTACTGTAACTTTACAGAGAATTTTGAAATCAGGAAGCAAAAGGTTTACAACTATGATCATCATTTGCACAATGGATTTAGAATTCTGGATTTTTTTTTTCGTTGTTTTGCATTTCCTTATAAGTTTTAGAAACAGTGTGCCAATTTATACCGAAAAAAGAAAAAAGCTGCTGAGATTTGGATTGTTATTGGATTAAAATTTATAAATCATTTGGGGAGAATTGACATTTTAATAGTGTCAAATCTTCTAATCCACGTATATGGTATATATCTCCATTTACTTAATTATTCCTTGATTTCTCCCAGCAATGTATTGTAGTTTTCATGTGGAAGTATTATGCATCTTTTGTAAAATTTGTCTCTGAGAATTTTGTGATTTTTTAGGCCATTTTTAAACAAATATTTATTAATTAAAGCTTTATTTCCATAATATTTAAATTTAAAAATCTAATATCATTATTCATAATGCAATTAATATCTAAACTAAGTGATACTATTTCTTGGCTCCAAGTCAAAAATCTCAGAATATACCACTGTTTTGTTTAAAAGTCAGATTTGTAAAGGAGTAATTTACATAGTAACATCACTTTTTTTTAAGTATAGAGACATCTAGTCATATGAGTAATGCCAGAAAAATGATATAGCATAATTCTATCACTTTCAGAAAGTTCTCTTTGAAATGATTTCCTTTCCCCTACTTCCAAATCTCAGAAACTAGTGATTGATTTCTGAGTCAATAGTTCTGCTTTTCCTAGATGTAATAAAAATGAAAGGTAAAACATATAGACTCTTTTGATTGGCTTTTTCTCATGTAGCATAGGCTTTTGATATCTGTCCATGACATTATCAATAGGTAATTACCAGTTATTCTCTTATATGTATGTATACCACACTTTATTTTTAAATTTGTTGATGGAAATATGACTTGTTTCCACCTTTTAGCTATTCTGAATAAAGCTTCTATCAATATTTACAATCAGATTTTCTGAGGACATATGTTTTAGTTTACCTTGGGTCAAGAGGTAGAGGTGGGAATTTTGGGCCAAATAATATGTTTAAGTTACAAAAATATGCCGAATTTTTTCCCAAAGTGGCTATTACCATTGCCACCGTTATTCCTCAGCCTTGACATTGTCAGTGTATCCACCCCCCCATTCTAGTGTGTAGGGACATAATATTATTTCAATTTGCATTTCACTACAGACTAGTGATGCTGAAAACATTTTTATGTGCTTACATCTATATATCTGCTGTTGTGAAATTGCTGTTAAAATTTGTGCACATTTTTATAAGGTTGTTTAGCTTTATAGAATTTAGTTTTGAGATTTTAATATATTATATATATATGACTTTATCAGGTATCTACTTTTCAAATATTTTTTTTTATATTCTGTGTCTTATCTTTTCATTTTCTTAATAAACATTACTTTACATAGCTGTTCGAGGAAGGGTAAGTTTTTGGAAAAAGTATAATTGTATATTTTTCGTTTATTTTATGATTCTTGACTTTTTTTGCATTATCTAAGAAATGTTTGCTAAATCATAAGGTAGTAAAGCTTTTACCATATTAGTTATTATATATTTAAATGTAAGGTTTTATGTTTTGGTCTATGGTTTACTTTGAGCCATGTTTTGTATATAATGAGCGGTAAGAATCAAGATTAATTTACTTTACATATGAATTTACAACACACACACAATTTATTATATATGCTAATATTTATCTATTTAATTATCATGACAACTTTGACCATAAACACTGGACTCTCTTCCATGCATACCAACAGTTTTATATATATATATATATATATAATTTATAATATTATATAAATTATATAATAAACATATTATAAAACTTCAGGGAATTTCATAAAATAATGTTAAATTATTTTGAATTTATCTTCACATTTTCCTTCATTTGGATTAATCAATTTTGGATTCTTCGATGAGGCAGTGCAGGTGGTTTTTACAGGATTTATGACAGTAACCCCAAGCAGCCCATCCATTCTCAGAGATAAGATTTTATCTCTACATCCAGGGATCTGAGATTGGTGAATGATTATGTAGTCAAATATTTTAATACAAATATTTAAAAAATATATGTATCTAATTTGTATTAATGAATTCTTGTTAGCTATTTTGTTAAAATTAACAAAACCACTTTGAGGTGTTGGCTGTATATGATAAGAAAATTTTTATTATCCTTATATTGCTCACCCAGAAAATGAAAAAGAATATAAAATGATTTATGTTATTAGCGAACTTTTAGGCAGCATAAAAATATGACTGCAAATATAAGCTCAAAGGACAGAACAATAGTTGATCACAAGCTGAATTTTGGGAACCCTAACAAAGATAAAAGCTATAATAGTTCATAGGCATTATGGAGGAATAGACCAAGATGAAAAATAAATGTTAAAACTGAATTATTACTTAAAACATAGAAAATAAACATTAAATTTGTTAGATTCTTTAATATAATTGAATGGGCCAATTGTGACATTTTAAGAGTATTTTAAAAACGTATTTTTAATTAATTTTATAATCAATAACAAATACTTAGATTGCCCATCCCAATGTAATGATTTTCACATAAAGGTGAATTATTTTGACTACAGTTCTGATTTGTAGAACAAAGACAGTGTTCATTCTTGAAATCAAAGATATGACAAAGTTTTGAAACCTCCAACTTATACTAGTCTCAGGCAATAACACTAAAGACATATTAGAAGTGTTGGAGGATCTATGGGTAACTAGGAAAAAAATAATGTCCTTAAGGAAGCTGAGATTTATTTTAAGTAATTCACTTCAACCTGGGATCTTTATTGATGATCAGGGAGTTAATAAGATTTTATGTTGTAAACTGACAAAAAATTAAATAAATGCATGGAATGAGTTTTGAGTGATGCATTTCTAATTGCCTTATAAATTTTGAAGGTGCTTCTAGGCAAGTATTAGTTTCTTTAACTATTATGAAATAAGTAAGTGATCTAAAACATGTAGGGTTGCTTTAGTTTTCTATTGTATAATAATCACAGAATGTTTTATTTTAAACCATTTTGTCTGATTACAAGAAAGATGTTTGAGGATTAATCTACTAGATATCAGATGTATATTCTTATCCATTATGACAAATTATGTTTGTTACAATATCTGGTTTCTCAATCAATATTTAAACAAGATATAAGGAAGGGAAAGAAGGAGAGAAAAAAGGGCATATTAGGGACACCACGCAGATACCAGACATTGTGATAATTTTATCCATAAAGTAATTTTAAAATATATTAGATTCATATTAATGAGTTTCTATTACTTATTAACTATTTTATCTTATTTTTTGCCTATATATTAAATGACTTCCATATACAAGATTTTAAAAAGACAAGAAAAAATATCAAAACTACCTTTGTTTTCAAACAAATATATCATGTGGAATATTTGAGATTCACTTGAGCACTTACTTATTTGCAAAACTTATTTATTTATTTGTGCGGTACGCGGGCCTCTCACTGTTGTGGCCTCTCCCGTTGCAGAGCTCAGGCTCCGTACGCGCAGGCTCAGCGGCCATGGCTCACAGGCCCAGCTGCTGCGCGGCATGTGGGATCTTCCCAGACGGGGGAACAAACCTGTGTCCCCTGCATCGGCAGGCGGACTCTCAACCACTGTGCCACCAGGGAAGCCCCAAAACTTATTTTTATATAAATTGTTTAAGGAAATGCTGGAAACATGTTTATTCATAAGTAAAATATTAGTCAAACGTGTTAAAATGTTCTATCACCTGTGCATATTAACTTTTGAGAATGCAGACTGTTTTGGCTTGTAGATATTTGCTTATAGTGAAATGTTTTCATAGAAATCAAAGAAGCAGACCACAAAAATAAAAATTTTTAATGCATTGTTATAAGCGTGGACATTTATGAAATTTAGACAGCTATAAATGTAATAATTTAATTAAATTTGTAATCACTGCAGTTTAGTATTTTAGTAGTATACAAGGTTTTTCATAGTGAGTTTTCATAAAGTAAAAGTGGTTTTCTGAAACCACATTTTCAGAAAAATAATCTACATGACATAAACAAGAAAATTAATATATTTATATATTTTCCAACTATTTAATACTAACTTCAGAATATGAATACTTAGAAATCTACTGAATTCCCTAGTAAACCTTGCTACATATACTAATGAATATGATTTAGGTTTTTAGGAGGGCATATTTAAGTAATAATAGCTTTGGAGTAAACATATATTACATACATAAGTCACAATTTCAAAGAAGACAAATTGAAAAAATACTATTATTGAATCTGTTTTCTCCAATCCATATTGATAACGGGAAATCTAGAGGGGGGCATATTTCACCGTTTCTGTGTTCTCTAGAGTCCAACATAGTAGTGAGTACATATCAGATTTTCAAAGTAACTCACTAGATAAAATAGATTATTCTTCAAGGTATTGTGAATCCTCTACATATCTTATTTATTTATTTATTTATTTATTTATTTATTTATATTTTTTTAACATCTTTATTGGAGTATAATTGCTTTACAATGGTGTGTTAGTTTCTGCTTTGTAACAAAGTGAATCAGTTATACATGTACATATGTCCCCATATCTCTTCCCTCTTGCGTCTCCCTCCCTCCCAACCTCCCTATCCCACCCCTCTAGGTGGTCACAAAGCACAGAGCTGATTTCCCTGTGCTATGTGGCTGCTTCCCACTAGCTATCTATTTTACGTTTGGTAGTATGTCCATGCCACTCTCTCTCTTTGTCCCAACTTACCTTTCCCCCTCCCCGTATCCTGACGTCCATTCTCTAGTAGGTCTGTGTCTTTAT
Organism: Phocoena phocoena; assembly: GCF_963924675.1. Classification (NCBI taxonomy): domain Eukaryota; kingdom Metazoa; phylum Chordata; class Mammalia; order Artiodactyla; family Phocoenidae; genus Phocoena; species Phocoena phocoena. The sequence continues at coordinate 16,459,024 of NC_089221.1, read as the reverse complement.
TTCCCTCTACATATCTTAGCATGCAATTTGCATTTGCACTGGGATACAACCTTCACTGCATCCTTATCTCCATAGAGGGCGCTCTGCTGATGTGAGCTCCTGTTCCACCTGTATTGCATAAAACCTGGATGATTTGTACATAGTACAGGATAGTTTGTGCCGAAAATCACATGTATAAGATTGTCAGTGTGCCATCTATTTTGTTCTTGATTCTGTTTTGTCCTTCATTTTCAGAAAGGATTAAAATTGGTATTCTGCTCTCTCCCAGTCTCAGTGTTTTAAAATTTACATAGCTTCCTTAATTGTTTCTCAAAAACACAGTTTGGCACATTACATGATTCTTATTCCTGTTTACAGATTAAATAATTAAGGTATAGAAATAACAAATAACTTTCCAAAGTTCACGTTTCTTAAGAGTTCTGGAAAGGACCTCCTACTGACGTTTGTCTGAATATGGTGTATTTTATTTACTCTGCCATCAAGAGGACTGAAAACTGATTTTTAGAAATGAAACATGGACCTAAAAATAATAGTAGCAATAATAGAAATGTTGCATTAAGAACTCCAGCGACATTATCCAATTTTTGCCTTAGCAAAGTGCTTCTCACACACATGAATATGTTGACATTTATAGGTAAAGTGATTGGCCTTCAAAGGGTAGAATACTAACCCTAGGACTGTGGGAAATAAGAAATAAAAACACAAAGGAACTTGTCAATTTATTAATATAGATTTAGCTAATTTCATTATTGAGCAGAAAATACTGGAATGAGTGAAGTTTGGCCACAAGTGGTTACAAAACTATAGTGGGTTTTCAGCTCTAATTATCTGGAATTTAAAGCTACAGGTTTTATACACCATCCTACTTTTAGGAAATAGACAGCAATTATTCAATTTGCATCAGTAATGACGTTAAGCTTACTCTGACATTCTGTTTTTCATAACTCTTTATCTGTATCTCCTGAGGTTCGCCTACATGTCCTACAGATCATTAGCTGCATCTACAGTAAGGTTAGATTCAGTTTAACTTCCCCACAGAACACAAAATGGTAGTAAGCCTACAGACAAATCAATATCTGTCTGATCCCAGCCCTGTACTTTTAATCCTTAAGTGATGGAATAGTAATTGTACACTAGAGATATACAATAACATTGGAGCAACATGGAAAGAGTCTGTTTCCATCCAGAAGGATTTAGTTTCCTGTACCCAAGTATGGAATGTAGCCAGGCTATGCCAGTTCCAAAGGACAGCGTAAGCAATGCAGAGGTGGGTCCGTGAGAAGGTGATGCTTGAAAACAGTCAAATGCTTAGGTGTTTTTTTATTCTAGTCCTTCCTCAAGATACAGTCTTTCCAGAATCCTCTCTTACAAAACAGTTTTCTGATATGCCAAGGTTGCTTCTAACCTTTCCTGTTCAGAAAAGGAGCAGAGAACTATTTACTCATTTTAAGGCTGATGATACCAATGATTAAAACTAATAATATTATTCTTGCCTCAGATTTCTGGAACAGATTGCTTTTGTCTGCTCTTAAATGTAAGCAAATACCTGGTTGAGAAATATAAGACTACACTAGCAATGGTTACGATAGTAAATATATATTTATATAGTGGCAGTAGTAAGGCCTGAGAAGTAAACCATAACCTTGGCTTTGCCAAGATATGTCATTTAAACAGTGTCAATTTCAATTTTGTAATTTACTAAATGAGATTTCAGGCTGAATATTCTCTTTCAGTTTTAAAATTATTAAAAGATCAAGTATTACCTTCTAGAAAAGCTTAGCAATGCTTTTTCATAATAAGTAACTCTAAATAAGCAAATATTTAAATTAGCATTTTACTAATTTTAATTTCATGGATCTATTTATCTTTATAATATAAAATATTATATTAATTAATTATCTAATATAATACACAAGCATCTCATTATCTTTCACTGTATAGTGACAAAAATCCATTAATGGCAATTCTATTAGCTATTATATATTAAGCAATCTACACAATATATTAATTTTAAGATGTTTTTGTAACTTTTTTCTGTATACTTAATGTAGTACTCCACACTTACAAAGAAGATATTGCAAAACATAATAAATAAATTTTAACATATCACTGTACTTAAGAATTAGTGTTGTTAGGAGCATATCCTCAATAATATACTATTTCATTCTGCAATCAGATATTTAGTTTTGTGTGGGTTTTTTTCAGCTTTGCAATATTCTACCATATTTGAATGCAATCTTCTGAGACATTTCTGAAAAAATATTTCAATCAACATTTTGTTTCTAAGATTGTCCCTAATGTTGTAGCTATGTTGCTATTCATTTATTTTCTCTATGATATAAATAATCACATATTGCATCTATTCAGCTGTTGTTGGACATTTGTAATTTCCTGTTGTTGTTCCTATTGATTATGCTGGTGGTGTATGTTTTCAAGAGATTTTCCTTTGGATATGATCCAAGGAAATGGCTGGATCTTGGACATGAGAGTATACAACTGTATGAATTATTACATGTGGTTTACTTTAATTTGCAGTCATTCCCATTGGTCTATATCCAATCCAGCACTTGGAGAATCTTGTCAAACTTCTTGATATTGTGTCAATATTGTTGTGGTTAAACGATAACTTATTTTGGTTAAGCTGTATTTCTTTAAACACTATTGATGTTGAAAACTTTCACGTTTATTTGCCATTTATATTACTTCTTCTGTTAAATATTTGTCCTTCGTTGTACCCGTTTTTATATTGAGCTATCTCTTCTTCTTATTGATTCAATACATTGCATTATATATTAGAGATACAGATCCTTTGTCAGTTGTGTGTGCTGCAAATATTTTCACTCATTTTGTGACATTTTGTTTTCTTTGTGGCATATTTGGAGGAAATGAAAAAAGTCACATTTCACTGTAATCAAATTTATCAATGCTTCCTTTATGATTAGTGCATTTTATATTTTGAAACTTTTCTTGAGCTTTACTATATTACATGCTAATATTTTTTTCTAAAGTATGTATAGTTTTTGCCTTATACATTTAAGTCGTTAATTATTTAAAATGTATTTTTGTGTACAGTGTAGTTATGACCCATTTTATAATGATGGTAATGACGTGGTTACAAGCTTTACTAAAACTATTTCTTGATCAATCTGTACTTTCCCCATTGATCTGCAATAGCATTAGTACCATATATTAAATTTCTATATATAGTAGATCTGTGGCTGTGTTCTGTTTTCTTTTTCTGTTTGTCTATCCCTTTGACACTTTCAAAGTGACCTAGGTTCTAATACCAAATAATAAAGCCTGATAAATGGTAAAGCAATTATCCTTTATTGTACTTCATTCAAGTCTGGACAATCTTAGTACTTATAAATCTTAGAATCAGCTTTCATTTCTCATTGGAAGTCTATTAGATTTCATCAAAATACATATCAATTTGGAGAAGTTGGCTTTATTTATGATATTTTGTCTTCCAACCACACAGGCAATATACCTCTTAATTACTTTAGATCTACTTTAATGACATTCAATAAAATGTTTTGCATATGTCTTTCATATACTTTGTTAGATTTATTTCAAGGATCCTCATAGCTTTGTTTATTAACTCTTGTTAGTTTTTGACCATTAAGAATAATGTTTGTTGTACTTTTTGTTGTTGTTTGTTGAACGTATCCTTAATCAGCTTGGGAGGATACATTCTGTTCCTAGATTGCTAAGAGTTTTCTTCTTTGATTTTGCTTTGTTTTGTTTAGAATGTATGGACATTAAATTTTATTTTTTGTTTTTTTCTATGTGTATTAAGATAAGCATCTATGTATTTTTTTTTTGTCCCTCTTTTAATTCATTAACGTTTTGGATAACTTTTATGCTTTTTAAAATTCCCTTCTTCATTTCTTCTCTCCCTCCCACTTTCTTTCCTTCCTTCCTCCTTCCCTCCCTTCTTTCTTTCCTTGGTTTAATGCCAAACTATGCAAGCATTCCTAGAACTAAACTGATGACAGACTTTCATTTCCATTCCAGTAGAGTGGGTTTGGTATTATTTTATTTAGTCCAATGACAGCTAATATCTCTCATGAGTGGGAGCATATGGTATTGATATTAAAGTTTTACTGGCCACAAAAAAATAAGTTGTAGAGTATTTCCTCCTTACTCTGTCTTCTGGGGAAAAGATGTATGAGACTGAAATCACCTGTATCTTTAACTGTAGATAAAATTATCTAGGCCTGATTTTTTACCTAAAAATTGAGTTTCTTTAGTTATTGTAGTACTACTCTGATTTTCTACTTCTTTTAAAAGTACCTATGGCATGTCTAGTCCATCCATATTCTTAATGGATAATTAAAAATGGATAATTTAAAAATCCATTATCTTTAATATCTTCTGTGTGTATATATATATATTCCCTTTTGCCTAATGTGTTTAGTTTTTGCCTTCTTATTAATTTTTTCATTATGAATTCTTCAGTTTTAGCTTTGATGCATAAAATAAACCAAACATTTATCTTTTCTTATATCTCAGAACTAATAAACTTACTGAGATATGAGAAGACTGCACTCAAGAAGTATTTTAAAATATTAACTGTAATATTTTGATGTTTACCAGAGTTATAGATGAATTCCATGCTAAGTTCTAATTTAAATTATTCTTTATTTTTCCCCAAGTATGACTTGACACCACAAACTGCATATATTCTCCTGTAAGAAAAATTTTACCCTGGTATAAAGAACTTTACCTTCTATTTTCTCCAAGTTGATTTAGACTGCAAACCTTGAATGTTTTAAAGATTATGTAATTTTTTTTCCAACTACTCTATTTTTCTTAGATTAATGATGAAACCAGGTGTTCATCCCTTAGACTCTGACAGCATACAATGAATTCTGACAACTTTCTCCCATTTCAGTTCCTGAATAACATGTAATTTCCTTGATATGACAAAATATCATTTTAACATTCATGTCATGCCTTGGTGTTCATTTTTCTTTTTCTGTAAGTTAATGACTTATAAAAAAGAATGACATCATAAATTTGTCTTTTGCCAAAAGTCCTGCTGCAGCATATGGGGCTAGTGACAAGCTACAGTATTAAGGAGATTGGTTTCAAACCAAGCCTCTAAAGTGTGCATGGAAATACTAAATGCATCCCTATGTGTTTTGCAGACAATCCGAGTTTGCTGAGCCATGTCACAGTGGTTATTAGAGTTCTGGATGTTAATGACAATCCACCCAAACTTGCCAGGGAATATGATATTGTTGTCTGTGAAAATTCTAAGCCTGGCCAGGTAAGTTAATTATTTTCCTTCCTAGCATTTGAATGGAAGAAAAATAAGCAGCTCTATTTCTATTATTCTTAGGTATAATCCTCAAAGATCCCCCAGTGTCATTTTTGTGCTTAGTAAACATAATTTTATAAAGCTTTATTTTAAGTACCAAATAGATATTTTGAGACTCATAGAAAATACTCTTTCTCCAGATTCCAAATGTAATTCAACAAATGAACTCATTCATGTATACATTTATTATACCAATAAAATGATATTGAATGATTTTGGTACAGCCCTGTATTAAATGAGGAGGAAACAATGAACTCTTCCTGTCCTAATGAAGCTTAGAGACTAGAGTGGGGAGGAGAGACTGGCCTGACCTACATATTTTGGAGGGAATGAAGGAGTCACATACAGTGGCCATTGAGTGTTATTGATACTAGAAGATGATTAGGTTTTAACATGAAGAGTGGGAATGATTGGTGGAGGTGGGGAGAGTGAAGGATGGAGAGAAGAGCTTGAACATAAGACATGAATCTGGATGTAATATGGCAGCCGGTTAAAGGAGCATGACAATTCCAAAGGGAGGCCAGTGTTTTGACGCCCATAAAGCAAGTGAGACATGGGAAGAGAATGTGCATCTGTCTTCTCTGCTGTGTAACAAACTACACAAACTTAACAGCTTAAAACAACACATATTTATCATCTCATAGTTTCTGCAGATCAGAATTCTGCTCATGGCTTAGCTAGGTATTTGCAGGAGTCTCATAAGACGTAATCAATCTGAGTTCTTACCTGAGGCTTGGGGATCTCTTCCGAGCTCACGTGGTTGTCGGTAGCATTCAGTTACTTTCAGCCGCAGACCTGAGAGCTTCAGGATGTTCCTTGGCTCTTCAGTGTTCCCCAGAGTTCAGAAATGCCACCCAGAGTTTGTGTGTGTGTGTGTGTGTGTGTGTGTGTGTGTGTGTGTGTGATATGGGTTCCCCAACATGGCCACTTACTTCATCAAACAAGTAAAGAGAGTCTCTCTGGTGAGTCTGACAGTCTCATATAATGACCAGAATAAATATACCATCCAAAATTATTTTAAATCATTTTGAAGCTTGTGACAAAATTATAGTCCTGAGAAACATTGCCTTGTGTATATATATATATGGAGGGCACTTTATGTAAAAACATGAAATTTTCTCATGTTCATTTCTCACAAGAAAATTAGAAAATGTGAATGAGGACAAAATGACTGAAACTTATATTTGAAAGTATTTATAGGTTATCTGGTTTACTCTTAGCAATGCTTTAAGATTATCACTTCCAGTGCTTAAATATTTTTCCATATCACCATTTCAAAAAAAGTATTTTATGGTACAGATACATAATGACTTACTTACCAAATCGTACTTCAATTGTGTTAGAAATGGATGCACACATCCTAGAATTATTTTCTTAACATATTTTATACAAGTACAATTGAGAAAAATGTTAAACATGCAAATAGAAAATTTAGATTTTAAAAATACAGCCACTTAATATAGGATTTCAATTTTGGTAATAACATCAGATTAGACATAGCTGAAGAGAAAATAGTGAACTGGACAGTAGGTTAGATTAAATATTCATGTTAAAGCATGGAAAGTCAAGAAGATAGAAAACATTAATAAGAATATGAAAGATATGGAACATGCAGGTCTAATACACAAGTTATCCAATTCTCAGAGGGATATTAATCAAGAGATTTGGGCAGAAGTAATATTTGAGGAGCTCATGACTGAAATTTTTTCCATACTGTTGGCAAGCAACAAGTCAAAAATTCAAGAAGCATAAAGAAAAACAAAAACAAAAATCTAAGCAACCGTTTAAAAAAAATAACTTTACCTAGATGAATTGCAATAAAATTTCAGAAATAAAATTAAGTTTAAAATTTAAAACATCTAGAAAAAAAAGACATAATACTGTTAGGGGATAAAATGGATGTAGTGCCAGGCAAAGAGTTCTTGGATGACACCAAAAGCATAATCCATAAAAGAAAAAAAAATGATAAATTGGACTTGATCAAAACTAAACATTTTTGCTTTCTGAAAGACCCTGTTAAGAGGATAAAAAGAAAAACCACATAGTGGGAAAAGATACTTGCACACCATTTATCCAATGAAGGATTAGTATGTAGAATATAAAAATAATACTCAAAACCTTTAAAAGAACAATTTCAAAAGCTGATTATTTAATCAGGAAGAATGAAAGATTAAAAAAAATAAAATAAAGTAAAGGAAAGATAAATCCAAGAGCCAGAGATACTATCTAACAACCATGAATTCTTTTGTGTACCAAAAATAGTCCTTAAAAATAAAGACAAGAAAAACTCGTATTTAGGCAAAAACAAACAACAACAACAAAAAAGTGACAATTCCTTGCCAATACACACATTAAAGCTTTTTTTGGAAAAAGAAAAAGGAAAATAATCAAATTGGCATCTTGGAGTGGTAAGAATCCGTAAAGACCAAAACAATCAGTAAATATATTGTTAACAATAAATTATTAATGAATGAATAGAAAACAAAGGAACATTTTCTAGGGTTTAAAATATACATAATATACATTGGAACAAGGTATCAGAAGGAAGGAGACAAAGTTAAAATATTCTAAACTCCTTAAATTTGGGGTAATTGAGAAACTACTAATTTATAATAGATTTTTTTTGTTTTGTTTTGTTTTGTTTTTTGTTTTTTGCGGTACGCGGGCCTCTCACTACTGTGGCCTCTCCCGCTGCGGAGCACAGGCTCCGGACGCGCAGGCTCAGCAGCCATGGCTCATGGGCCCAGCCGCTCCGCGGCACGTGGGATTCTCCCGGACTGGGGTACGAACCCGCGTCCCCTGCATTGGCAGGCGGACTTCCAACCACTGCGCCACCAGGGAAGCCCCAATAGATTTTATGTGTCAAGAATGAATACAGTAATTTTTAGTTTAAGTAATAAAATAGTAAAAGACTATGTAACTAACAAAATAATAGAGATTGGAATTTAAAATACTCCTAAATAAAGTGATGTTGACAGTTTTATTTATTGACCTTTATTATGTTTATTAAAATGTTCATTCAATTAATAGTTCACACACTTACAAAATTGTTGCATGTGACTTTATCTTGCTTTTTTATATTTTATGATACAAAGATAAAGGTAAAAAATCTTTTATATAGGACCTATTTTCAAGGATTCTAGAAAGGCATATTTAAAAACTAAAATGTAAACTTAATAAAATATGAAGTATATAACCAATTTAATATTTCCAAAATAACCCTGTGAATTTCTGTGAAGTTTTTATAATTCAAAGTTAGAATGACAAATTTTCATATTTGCTCTTGAGATATAGTTTTGTTTTATAACACAAGATAGGTAAAATAAAAGAGAAAAGCTTAGTACACAAATTTATAATAGCTAGGTAGAAGTCATGGTAATTTTTTTAAAAACCAAGAAATAAGATAATAAATATGGAACAAGTAGAAAAATAAAAAGCAGACAAATATAATGTAAACTTAAAGAAGTATATATCAATATTTATGTTAAAATAAAATCACCAAATTATTTAAGAAATGTCTACTGAGATTATTGTGCTGAGAGTTTTAGTATGCTTTTGTCAGAAACTGATAGAATAATCACATGAAATTTTATTAAGGAAACTGAAAATTGAATACCACAATTAAGAAGCTGTACTGTTTAACAAATATAGAACATTGCATTGAACAACCTTAGATTATGCATTCTTTCAAAACTTACACAAAACATTGACCAAAATTTACCATGTTCAGGACCACAAGGCAAGTTTTAATAATTTTCAAAGAATTGGTCTCATTTTTATTACAATAAAATAATACAAGATACTAATTCAAAAATATTGCTAGAAAAACTCCATCAGAAATGAAGACACTTCTAAATAAACAATGAGCCAATAAAGTAATAAAAATTGAAAATAGTTAAATGGAATGATAATCAAAATATATTGTATCAAAAAGGAAAAAAGGACAATCAGTTTTTTCCTAATTTTATGCTGACAACAAACTTTGAAATCAAAACCTGTGAAGGATATAATTTGAATTATAGATATTCTCTTTCATGAACATAGAAATATCATAAATAAAATATTGTCAAAGCAAATCCAGAAAAAATAATTACTTTAAAATGAAAAGGAGAAAAATTAAAATTCATTTTCATAGATGAAGCCAAAGGTTTTGATAAAGTTAAACATTCATTAATAATAAAAATACTACTAATAATAGTGGTAATACTACTATACAGTAGTTGAAATTGTGAATAAAATTGAGCACAAGTTCAAACTTGTGCTAAATATAAGGTCAATATAAATGTATTTCTTCCTTTTCTTTATATTAGAAACAATTAGAAAATGAAACTTAAAACACTATACCATTTAATATCACTTTAAGAAAATAAAATATCTAGAAATAAATACTGCTTTTCTTAGGTATCAATCACCTAATCTATCAATAACTTTTTTTAGTAAACTTAGGACCTTTCCCTCACTGAATCTTTATTTCTTTGGTTCCTAGGTTATTCAGAGAATTTAAACTTAGATCATTTGAAATGTGACATAAAGAATCAAAAATCATCAGCTTTTATTATATGTTTTCTTTTTAGATTATTTCTTCTAAAATTTTTGTTTTAATTAACTAATTAATTAATTAATAATTTTTACTTCAAGGATAAAGTGTGATCTTGTATTAGGAGCAGCTCACACATACCAGTTTTGTAGGTGCAGGTGAAATTACTGAATTTCTGAGCAGATGATACTCAGCCCTTGCTCTTGGATCAACTGATCCTTCCCCTGTGGATGTAAATATCTTCTCTGTAATCGAAAATGCTAGTCTCAGTTTTCTGGCTTGAACTCTCTTCATATTGGCATGTGACATTGAATTTTTCCATTGACCTCGCGTGTTGTCCACTTTTTGCTCATGAGGAAGTCCATTCAGGCATTCTCACTGGCCATGCTCTCCTCTTAATGTCACATTGTTAGCCTGGGTCCCTCTGTTTTACCCTCCACACTGACCACCTAAACTCTGTAGCCTTCCTAAGAAGTAATTTAATGTGATGTTGACAAGTGCTCTCTTAATCTCTAAAATGAAGAAAATTGTCAGAATTTCAGGGCCCTTCCAAGCCTGAGATTCTATGAGTATATGACTAGATAAGTCTTAAATTCCTTTAAGTGTGGGTTGTCCTGTTCTCCTCAGGTGAAAAGTTATTCCATTTCTTAGAGAGGGCTAAATCTGTGACAAACTGTTTCTTTTGTGAGTCCCATTAACCACTTATATAGTATTTTTTTTTCATATAACTGTTATTATTTTCAAGACATAATTGCTAGACCTAGCCCCCTAAATTTCTAATATATTTTTTATGTGATTATTTCTTATTCTTTGTAAACTATTTTCACATTTAGCATCATTGCTGTCTTTAGTATTGCATGATTTTAGATGTCACTGTAAGAAAACTGGATTCTTTATGTTATCTGAGCTTTTGTTTCCAACTCTTTCACCAAAATGAATTTAGACTTTTCATTGAGGGAATAAAAACATCATTTTAAAAGTATTGCTTATTACACCTGCATTTAAACAAATCATTACCCATTCATGTAGTCAATTGTATGATTAACACATTACAGTGGAAAATTGTCTGAATCTTTCTATTATTTAATTTTGAAGTCTTTTGTTCATTTACTCTTATGGTTGTAGCATTTCTGGAGAAACTATATTTTGATGCAGAGTTGGAATAGGAAATTATGTAAATAATGATTTGTGAAATAGCTTTTCTGAAGCATATTTGTATTGCCACAGTTCCTCTTTCTATGACAATTGCTTTTAGAATTACAGACACTTCTGTTATGGTTGTTGTGCATTTAAATGTAACAGCATGTGGCTACAGCTGAGACTGGTCTTTTCTGAAAGCAGAGGTTCAAACCACATGTAAGAGCAGAGTTCAGGTCGATTCAGGTATCAATATAAACTTCAACAATATATTTCTCTGAGTTAATATATTTTCCTGTTCTGAAAAAAATTTTAAGTACCTTGCATAAAAAAATACTAAAAAGAAAATCATGCATGCATGAAATTTGAAATCAGTTCCCAAAGAAGAGTGAATTCAAAATAGTTGAGATGTGCCTGTACCTAGAAACTTTGAGAAATAACAAAGGGAATGTTTTCTGTCTTATTCGTATTGACTTTTCCCTCTGTATTTTTTCTTTTTAAAAGTAAACTTAGAAAACATAACATATAAAAGAAAACATTTTATTACGTAACACCAGCCTCTGCCCCCATGATATCCATGGTATTATTGATATTATTAACAGTACAACTTTGTATGAAAAAAGTTAACTAGATCATAGAGATTTTACATCTTACCAAAGATAAACCTCAGCTAAATAACAAAAGTTGGTATTATTATCAAATGAAATGATCATTTGAGATCATATTATAAGGCAAGCTCTATTAATTAAAGGAAGATGCAATGTGTTCCATAGAATTTCCTTTTTAATTTGCTTTAGTTAGGGTTAGCTCATTTACCAAATAAAAGACTATGTTATTTGTATAAATTTCTGACACTATTTTTCCTAATTAAAGTACTCTAGAAGTGATAGATTTTAAACGTTTTAAACACATTTAAACAAGGGGATACATTTATTTAACAAGAGGAATATAAAATTGGTTTTAATTATTTTCTACCAAAGATTAATCCTTATTCATGGACATTATCAAAAAATTCTGCTAGTAATTATTTGTAAATACCATCAATCAATTTGAGTTTTCTCTCCCTTTGTTAGAGTAAATCTCAGATCTTTCAAAATACGTTATGTACTTATTGCATAATGTGCAAGTGATAGAAAACATTTGAGTCCAGTTAGAAGGAAAGAGAATCAGAAAATAAATTTTTTATGGATCATACATCACCAACTAGCTGCACAAACAGAGAGCACAGGTAGCACAGTGTAGATAAATCAATAAGTCTGAAAAAATGGTAGAAAATATTGATGAATGGAAACATGGCAATTATCTGATATCTGCCAGAAGTTTAAATCTTCTAAAAATCATAAACATGTTAACTTCTTACGAATGTTCTATTAAAAGTCTGAGGAAGCAAATGGAAATCCCATTTCCTAATGGAAGAGAAAAAGTGATTAGTAAAACAACCAAAAAAGAAATTGAATATACCTTCTCTCAACAAGAGAATATCTAGGAGTTCTAAATTAAAAAAAAAAGACCAACATACGTTTTTAGAATCATCTCTCAGAAATATTACGGAAAAATATTTAAGTACAGATGCATGTCCAACACTTCAACAAAAGTTCAAGATGAATCATTCACTCTTAAACAAAATGTGGTAACCAACTTATCATTTACTATGTAGATGAGACTGAGAACCCTTTCTGAGGAAGAAAAATTTGCCATAAGTGAGCTTCCTGGTAAATTGAGATTTGAAATTACCTGTATAAAAATGGAAGGGATATTTATATTTCAGAGATAACAAAAAAATAGTAAACATAATATAATATGAATTATATCAGTGTTTAACAAATTGAATAGGTTCATGTTTGTAAAATTTTAAGAAAATTTAAAATAAGTGATAAATTAACTTTGAAATGAGAAGAAAAGAAAATTTTTCCAAAGCATTGATAACAGAAAACATAAAAAGCTCAGTTTATTTAAATTAATTGTTCTTTACCAATCCCCTCCAGAGTTACATTCTAGGATAAGAAGTGAACTTGCAAATGTGTCAGTATGTTATGAGGTATCATTGAGGAAATAGGATGGTAAATTGCAGAATTACAATGAATGAAGAATAAGAGTGAGAAGACATTTATTTTCCCAAAGAAAAATTTATACGGCTGTCCCTTAGAATCTGTGGGGAATTGGTTCCAGGACTCCGCCTCCCTCAGGATAACAGAATCCACAAGTGCTCAAATCCCTTATATCAAATGGTGTACTGTTTGCATATAACCTACACACACCCTCCCATATACTTTAAATCATCTCTTATAATATCTTATAATACCTAATATAATGTGAATACTATGTAAATTGTTGCAAATACAATGTAAATGCCATCTAAATAGTTGCCACAGCATGGCATCAAGTTTTACATTTTGGAACTTTCTGGAATTTTAAAAAATATTTTTGGCCCATGGTGGTTGAATCCACAGATTCAGAACCACGGACATGGAGGGCTGACAGTATTTGTTTTATCTAACCCAGAAAACAACCTTGAAAAGTTGATATTTTATTTCAATTTGATACAAAGTAACTAACGTGTAGAAAATGTAGTTGTGTTCTTCAGATTTTGCACACTCTAAATGCTATGGAGCTTTTCCTGTGCTTGAGAAAAATCATAAAGATTGCTTCTGATTATCCATCAGTTTATTCTATTTATAGTCAAAAGGCAATAACAAGAAAAAAAAAGATCTGTTCAGACCTAGTTGTGCTTTCAATGAAAAAAAAAAATCAGCAGCTATGTAAATTTTCAGTTCATAGATAAATAATATGGAGGGAAATAATGAAGAATGATAGAAACTTCTTGGAATATGTAGGGAGAGGGGCTTTCACCAGGATCTCCTGCTGAGAAAGTAAATTCTGAATGGTGATGGGAAAGGGCATAAGGAATGAGCCATGGGCATATATGGAGGAAATTGATCACTTTTATACCCTGAAGTTCGTTCTTCACTTTCACTTCATGAAAACACATGCTCTTCTGCTCCTACTCTCCCTGACCACTCATTCTCAGTACCTTTATATTCCTCCTCGTCTCCCTCACAAGCTAACAGTCTCAGTACCTGGAGAGGAATTTAGGTTTTAACTATGATGCATTTTGGTGGATTATCTCACCTGTAAAATATTGAAATACGGTGAAACTGAGTAAAATGTTCTTAGAAATCATACCAATTTTTGAAATGCACGTACTATATTTCATATGCAGGAAATACTATTTTTCTGGCTCTACTTTCTCTCTGTTTTCAATTTCTCTAAGGAAAAGCTATAAAGAGTACACTTGAGCATTAGGATACTATTTTTTTTTTCAAAAGTAAAATATCATCTTGCTTGTTTGTTTCAATATTACTTTTAAAGATTGGAATGACTCTAACGATTGGAATGTGTATGCTGCTCTTAGGCTACCTGGGATATTTTTTTATATATTCTAACTTTCTCTGTTTCTTAATGTGTGTAAAGTCCAAATTTGGGTATTGCTTTCTCTCAACCACTAGGGATTAAAAAATTTCCTAAAGCTCTGGGTGGTCTAGTTTTACCTCTGCCAGATTTTTACAGATTTGAGGCACATCACACTCCTTTTGGGACTCAGAGTCCTCGTCTCTAAAATACAGGAGCTGGATCATGACCTCAAAGGTCTCCTAAAGCAAAAAATTATGACTCTAGTGCTTTTTCATTTGCTGACTGAGACCAACATGTACAGAAAGGCTGTTCTACATCAACACTGGAATATTGGTATTTGTACAAACCATATTTCACGTCTCCCTAAACAAGCGTTCACACAAAACCTTACAACTAATTGGGCCCAAGGTACTGTGAGTAATAAAGGAAAAAAAAAGTAAATGTTTGTGCCATGCTAGAAAATAAAGTGTGAATGATTATATGGTGTGCCATAATAGATTTCTTAAAGTCTAATGCAAGGGAGAGCAAATTAGCTCATACCTTTACTAGAATAAGAATTTGAAAACACTCAAGTTGGATATTGAAAAGTTATAATATTAAAATCAAGGGACAAAGCCAAATTAAATTTACTATTTAATTTTTCTTTTCTTTAGGTTATTCATACCATCAGTGCCACTGATAAGGATGATTTTGCCAATGGACAAAGGTTTAACTTCTTTCTTGATGAACATCTGTCTATAAACCCAAACTTCACTCTGAAGGACAATGAAGGTGAACATGAATACATATATTTTTTGATCTTTGTGGTATCTGCTTTGACTTGATATGGAATAAGCCTGAGCAGCTTTGCTTTATTCTTATATACTCATGAACAGCTTGCAAATCAACATTCAAAGTCAGTTTGATGTTAATGTGTTATGATCCGTGAATAGCTTGTGTTTAAAATTGAGCCATATGTACAAATAACTTTCAATGAGTTTATTTAGAAGCATCCCTTTAAACAAGAAATGTTCATGTAATATGCTCTTGGGCAACTTTTAAGAGAAATCTTAGCTGACAAACATGTTTATGAGAACTGCTGCAACTGCTAGGAGGTGGAAAAAATTTAAATGAGGATCAATGAAAAATATGTCCTAGGGACCATTAGAAAAGGAACTGCAATGTTTGAAATCATCTTGCTTTAGCAAGGTTATCAAGATGTGCTGTACAAATTATATTTCCCCTTGTTATTATGAATATTTTCCCAAAATATGGGTAGATACATATGCATAATTATAGAGCACTGTGGAAATTTTTGAATTATTTTTGTTTAAACTTCTTATTGTGTAGGGAAAAAAGAACATAATAACTAGAGAAGATTCACCATGATTTAGAATCCTGATTTGGTAGATTCCTCAAAGTTGTGTAAAAGTCATTCTTCCGTATGGAAGGGAAACAGCAAGCCACTCAATATGTACAGTGTTCTGACTGGCATCAACTTTCTTCTTCTCAAAAGTAGTTTTGATCACATATATCTGAATATACTGTTATTTAAGATTTAAGACGTGCCTCAGAATCACATGAAAGAAACAATAGCATGTACATTTTGAAGTAGTTAATTCCTTCTCTGTACCCTTCATGTAGAAGCATTTTCAAATTCAAGCAAAAAGACAATCACTAAATTACAAGCCACAAAACATTTTTTCCATTATCCCTAAGCTTCCTTAAATAATCATAACAGGGATACTAAATTATGCATGTGGCCATAACAAAATTCATATAAAAATACCAAGCTTGTTTGTCTCTCTCAGTTTAACTATCCCTGTGGTCAGCTGTACTTATGGCAATACATATTTATCCATGTTTGTGTATGACAAATTGTATTAAATTGACTATTGAACATTTATTTACATCTGAACATCCAACCCTACAATCCCAAATGTATTTAAATATTATAATTAACTATGCTAAATATCTGAAAATCAATTCATACTTTCCCATATTCAAATAATTGCATAATTTGGAGAGCATTCAACTTCCTGCTTTAATAAACTGAAATTTACTATATTTAGAAACATATATTTAGAAATCATATTTCAGTTGAATTTTTTCCATTCCAATTAAAAATTTATTTACATTTTAAAAGCAATTTTAATTTGATGATATTATAAAGAAAAATTGACTTAGGTCTGAAGATGTGTTGTCAAGCTAAATCAAGCTATTTGATGTAAATAACTCCTGAAATATTTTAGAAAAACAAGAGAATTTTACTGTTGTTGAAACCTATATTAGTGACTAAAAGTCCTTCATTCAAGATTATTATGCCTGGAATTTCTCAATTTAACTAATGAATACATTCAAAAGGTCTCATTTTAGTTATATGACAACATTACCAGTGCTGGGAACTCATATTCAAAAAACTCCCCTCAAATATGTACACACTTTTGAAAGTGTTTATAATGCTGATATAAATTTTTTAACATTTATTTTAACCATATATATGAATGCTTTAAATCAGCTATGCCATCTCAAGTATGTGATGCCTGTGGGCAGTTGTATGGGAGTAAAGATGTTTTAATTTATTTTAAAATTCATTTAATTTATTTTAAACATTTTTGGGAATTGATGAAATTATATATAACACAAATAATTTCTTTCAGATAGAAAAAGCAGCAATGTTCTTTAAAAAAAGATACTAGCACATAGGTGAAAACACATGCTTGTGCAAACAACCTTGTTTATGCTAGATAAGACAAGCCACCAAACTTCTCTTAACCTCAGTTTTTACATCCATTAAGTTTTGGTTTGAAATATCTACTTTGTAGCATTGGAGGAATTAATGGCGCTGTATATAGATATTGAGTTAATGGGCTTCCCTGGTGGCGCAGTGATTGAGAGTCCGCCTGCCAAGGCAAGGGACACGGGTTCGTGCCCCGGTCCGGGAAGATCCCACATGTCGCGGAGTGGCTGGGCCCGTGAGCCATGGCCGCTGAGCCTGCGCATCCGGAGCCTGTGCTCGGCAACGGGAGAGGCCACAACAGTAAGAGGACCGCATACCGCAAAAAAAAAAAAAAAAAAAAAAAATATATATATATATATATATATATATATATATATATATATAAGAGTCAAGATGGCTTTTTCTCTAAACAGAAGGCAGTTATGGATAATAATTTATAAAGATGAAATTTAAAATGGAATAGTCATACCAAAATGAATATATACATATATTCATGGGTACATAAACATCTCTCTGGCCAACAACCAGAACAAACTACAAAGAGTAAGAGTCAGCAAGTCCAGGCCTACTGGATCCTGCAGCTTGGTCATTGCATTCCGTGAGTTAGTAAACATTTACATGCATCCAGAACATAAAGAAATCTAGAAGAAAAAATTAAAACCATTGTTCTTCTGTGCCCCCTGCTTACATGAATATGAATATTCAGGGAACAATAGAAGCCAGACAGAGACTCCAAGCCAGGATGAGAGATCAGGAAGCCATTGGTTTAGTGGCATCTCCAAAACTGCTTTATGGCAAAGAGTGAGTAGAGACAAAAAGCTGTTTCTAAAATTAGACAGAGAGAAATGCATATTGTTTTGTATGATAAATCTGAAAGGCAAAAAATTAAAAGATAGTCAATAAATAATAAGAAATAAATCAGAAAATGAATTCACTCTGAATCATGAAAAATACATAAATGAACAGAAAAATACTTGAATATTAGCATGTTTAGCATTTTCAAATTAAGAAAAAGAAGATTTTTTTTAAAAAGACCGAGAAGTGATTACATAAAATGAGACAATGAAAGAAAATATTTATATAAAAATAATTTAAAAATCCTTATTAAAATAAAGCTACAGTTTTTGCCTAGATAGAAAAGTATATAAAATGACATGAAAATATATAGATGTTTAGTGTTATATACATAATTATACATAAACATACAGAAATTAAAATTTTGTTTAAATATATGTATGTATATATGTCATGTATACATAAGATATATATTAAAATATAGGTATTGAATATATAGAAATGTATATAGAACTATATCTAGAAATTACATAGATTTAGTTATACATATAGACTATATAGATATAAATTATCCATACATTTAAAATGTATGTGTAAACATATATGTATATATACATTTATGATGTATATATGTATATGTGTATGTACATGTATATGTTTTATATACACACACACAGATACAAGGAGAAAACAATAAAAAAACTACATTACTTCTAGGCTGAACACAGAGAGATTTAACAAGTCAAAAGTAAAATCCATTAATTCAAGCAAACAAAGTTCAGATATGTCAAAATTTTTAAAAATTGTGAGAACACTTAATAGATATGGAATATAAAATATTTGGAAGAATTAGAAATTATAGCAACAAGCAATATATGTAGATAAAATTGCATGACAATTTTTCAAGGTTGAAAATATGTGGACCCTCACGATTAACATGAGCACCAGGGACTTCCCTGGTGGTGCAGTGGTTAAGAATTGCCTGCCAATGCAGGGGACACAGGTTCAAGCCCTGGTCTGGGAAGATCCCACATGCCACGGAGCAGCAAAGCCTGTGCACCACAACTACTAAGCCTGTACTCTAGAGCCCATGAGCCACAACTACTGAGCCCACGTGCCACAACTGCTGAAGCCCATGCACCTAGAGCCCGTGCTCCACAACAAGAGAAGCCACCGCAATGAGAAGCCCACACACTGCAATGAAGCATAGCCCCCACTCGCCACAACTAAAGAAAACCTGCGTGCAGTAACAAAGACTCAACACAGCCAAAAATAAATTAATTAATTATTTTAAAAAATTGGCTATTATAAAAGAAAAAGAACACCCAAAGGCAAGCAGGAAATCAAATCTATACTTGAATATGCCAATTTAGAAGTGCTAAACCTCAAAGGTAAAGAGAAAAAATATGTAATCAAAAGGAAAAGGCAGAATATTTAAAAAGCAATAATAATTAGATCTAAAGTAGATTCCTGTTAAAAAAGAAAAAAATAGATGACAGATGTTGATAACAATTATATGCTCAAACTGCTAAAGGAAAATAATTTCCTATTGTCAACATTCTCTATATTTAGTTAGCAGTGGTAAGCTATCAGGAATTAAGGGAGGACAGTTATTAAAGACTTTTTTCCAATGTATAAGAAAAGAAACTTTTAAATTTTTAGCTACTGACATTTTGGCAAATATTGTATTAATCTTTGCCTTCAGGATCTCTGCAAGAAATAATAGACAAAAAAGCCTTGCAATTAACATTTCATTTCAAATGTTAAAACTTGAAGAGTTAACACTAGAATAATAGTTAATAGAATAAGACTCTGTAATTTCCAAAGCAAGGAGAGATTTTTAAAAAGTTAAATAATAAAACATTTCATCAGTAGAACAGAGGTCAGAAAGTAGAATAAAAGATGCAAAATAGAAGCAATGACAATTTTATTTGAAGTAGAAAGTAGTTCAAATATACCATAGTCACAGATTAAATATCATTTTTAAAGATATTTTATTTTAAAAATAGACTGTTATATGCTGCTTACAAGAGATATGCCAAATTCAAAATGTAGTAGGAAATTTTACATGAAAAGTTAGAAATATTTAGCTATTGCTTAAAAAAACAGCTATTGCTGAAAAAGAAAACAATTCCAAAACTAGTTTTCTTAAAATAAAGCACATTTATTCATTTATTTAGCTCACATTTCTAAGAATTAGCAATTTCTGATGGGTTCAGCTGGACAATTCTGCTAGTCTCAGGATATTTCAATCACTACAATTAATCAGCAGTGTACTGAATGTTCTCCTCAGTCCAAAAAGATAAAACAAAGCAAAAATAGAACAAAAGAACAATAATAAATAGAAACAAAACATAAGATTATCAGTGTTAACAAATGAGATGCAACTGTCTTTCTGAAAATTTAAAAGAATCCACAGAAACATCTTAAGAAACAATTGGATAGATTGCCAACTTTTGGAATACAAATAAATGCCCCAAATGGCTAGATTTTCTATATGTAAGAAACGTGAATAAATAGCAAATCAGATAAATGTAAAATGGTAAAAACAAATCAAACAAATTAACAAAAAACTCTTCTAAGATCATCAGAGAAAAAATATCCAATAAATAATGTTCAAGTCACCATTATGAAAGGCAATGTTACTGAAAATATTTAAAAAACACAAAAATAATATCTTTACCCCATTAGTAAATAAACACTCAAATTTCCAAATTAATATATAAGTTAAATATAATTTTTATCATAAACTGAATTTAATAATCTGTTAATAAAATGCAAATGGTAAAGGGTTGAGAAAAGCAAGAATGTAGGAAAAGAAGAAAATAGAGGAAAGAGAAGAAAAGAGGGCATATCCTAACGTATCAAGATATTATAAAGATGGTAAAGATTTACATCTCTATAAAAGGAAGAAATGGCTATCAACTAAAGCAATGGGTGTTTGGAGTACCTTTTCTTTGAATGGATGTATTTGCTTTGATAGATAGGACTCTTGCTTTCTCGAACAGAATGTTAGCTCAAGGAATAATCTGTTAATTGTTTCCTCTAATTATTATGAAGATGATATTATAAAAATATAAAGGTAGTGTAAACCCTGACAGCTGGCTTTTCTTTTCTTTTCTTTTTCTTTTTGTAATGTAACTGCATGACTAAAATTTGATTGATTGACAGGGATCCATTTCAAAGAAGCAGCCATTTCAAAGATGGCTGTCTTGTATAAACACATTGTCAGCCACTAGTAGATAGAAAGACAGCTCCCCCATTCCCTTTTGTTCTAGAGATTTTGGGGTGATTTCAGTAACTGATCATTTGGGCTTTTTTTTTTTTTCTTTTCCCCAACTTTAAATTCCTGTTCTTATGTTTTAAATTCATCTGTAAAGAGTGAGCTTGAGAAACTCTAGGCCCCTACCCTTGACCACAATAAAAGCTGAATCCCAGAGACATATACCTTAATAGCGTTTATGCCTGGAATCATAGCTAATGTCCTCATATCAACTAAGAAGATTTTCTTCCATCTATACCCTGGTGGGATTCTCCTATTCACAGCCCAGATCTGCTTGATAAATACTTAAATTTAAGGTAATGTTTCATGTTGTTCCAGTTCTTTGCCATCTTTGTTAGATCTTTCCTGCCCTATGTTTTATCCCTCATTAATTTGGAATCTGCTAATTTATCTGAACATTAGAGAACAAATGTCTTCTTAAGTGTTCCATTCTATGTATATAAAAGTTTCTTTATTTGGGGCTTATTTTTGTTTATTATTCACTGTGACATATGTTAGGGATATACTGGTAGAAAACACTAGCATGTAACTAACATTCTGCTCAAGGAAGCAAGTGTCCTATCAAATCAAATACATGCACTCAAAGAAAATGTGGTCTGCTCACTGCTTTTGTTGATAGCTGTTTTATCTTTTTTTTTCCTTTTATAGAGATATAGATCTTATGAAATTCTCTATAATTTCTTTTATGTTTTCTATCTTTTCTTTCTCCCTCTATTTTCTTGAACATATTAATCTTAATGATTTTACAATCACTTGTCAGCTAACTCTACTTTCTTAATAAAGTGATAAATTTTCTTTTTGTTTTTCATCAAGGGGACTGGGGAGACAGGACTGGGATATAATGGTTTTGTTTCTTACTATCTCTAGCAATTTTTAGTTGGGTGTCACACATAGTGTCAAAACCTAGAAGAGTCTCAAATTGTAATATATTTCTTCAGAGAGTGTTTGCTATTTTCTTAGATGAACAATTAGAGAGGGGCACCATTACAGGTGAACCTCAGAGACATCTTGGTTTCAGTTCCAAACCTCCACGATAAAGCAATTATCATAATAAAGTCAGTCACATGAATTTTTTTATGCTCTCCAGTTCATATAAAAGTTTTGTTTACACTATACTGTAGTCTATTAAGTGTGAAATAGCATTATGTCTAAAAAATGTACATACTTTAATTAAAAAATAATGCTAAAAAATGCTAACCATCTTCTGGGTTTTCAGTGAGTCATAATGTTTTTGCAATAGTAACATCAAAGATCACTGATCACAGGTTACCATAACAAGTTATACTAATAATAATAAAAACGTTTGATGTATTGTGAAAATTACCAAAAAATGACATAGAGACACAAAGTGAGCAAATGCTGCTGGGAAAATGGTGGCAGTAGTCTTGCTTGATACAGGGTTGTCTCAAACTTTCAATTTGTAAAAAAACCCACAATATCCAGGAAGCACAGTAAAGCAAAGCAAGATAAAAGGAGGTATGCTTGTACTTTAATCCAATCAGGGTAGGATTGAACTAAGTCAATGTTAATTTGCAGTTTTTTTTAGATTCAGCCTGTCTCTGAACTATCCCTGTCCCTAAGGCATGGCCCTCTAGGGCTTTCAACTGAGAGCCTGTTTGTGCACTAGGGCCATTCACCCTGGTCCCCTACCTTAATCACTGTCTGTTCAACAGGAAGAGATGGGAAAAAAAAAAAAGCTCTTCTTTTCCACTTAGAGTTTTAGATCTCTGCTAAACTTTCAATTTAACTTTCAATTTTAACTTTCAATTTAACGAATATCTTTAGGGAGAATCAGCCATGTGTCAATTTAACGAATATCTTTAGGGAGAATCAGCCATGTGTTTAAGGCCCCTTAATTTCCAGTATGACTGTGGGCCCAGGAGGGTGGGAGAGAGGGAGAAATAAGAGGGAAGAGATATGGGGATATATGTATATGTATAACTGATTCACTTTGTTATAAAGCAGAAACTAACACACCATTGTAAAGCAATTATACACTAATAAAAATGCTAAAAATAAAATGATTGAACGGCTAGGACATGGCACAAAAAGCTAATCATTTAAAGATCGAAGCCAAAAAAATAAAAAAAATAAAAAGACTCGGTTAAAAAAAAAAGAAATGTTCTCCTATTTTCTCTGTTCCCAGCTTGGAATTCCAGCCTGTTGTTAGCTCCTAATATAAACAAATACATTGTAATCCACAGTTCAACTTCCCACATTTTTGCCCTCTCTAGAATTTTACCCCTCTACTTACATCACTTTAGCGGTTCTCTAATGTCATTAAACAGAAATTTCCTTGAAGATTTCAGGGTTTTCTCTCAGTTATCAAGGAGACTATTGGTTAGTCAAAAACTACTGTTTCATCCATATTACGTTTTATACTTCAAGAACCATTTGGCAAGTTTCATTAAATAGTTGGGATATAAACTGGGCTTGGAAGAAAGGTCATAGTTCATTAGCAATCTAATTATCATTAAGATGCTGGCTGCCTGGTTGTTCATGTATATGATACATATATTTGTTCTTAAAATTTTAATTAAAATTAGTTCAGAATCCCATCCTATGTACTGAACAAAACCAAGATCCTCTCCAAAATTTCTGAGGATTATATTATGCGAGTGAGGTATACAACATTGTCATTCTTTATGCCACTCACCAATTCAACCATTCTTTTCTCTATTTCTCTGGATTTTGTTTTCTTTGTTACTCTTCCATGCCTGCTATAGTCTTTCTCCTCAAAGTACCATGTGCTCAAAGCACAAACTATTAACAAAAGTAGAATGCACAGAGTTCAGGGAAAGAGCAGCCCAGCGTGGCAGTTATCTGAAAGGGATAGCAGAATGAAGAAAACTGTAGCCTAAAAACTAATGTCAAACTCATTCTTTTTTAAAAAAATCTTTACTGAGATAACATGTACAGCTAAATAAACTTAACCTATGGATGAATCCTGAAAATCACCTCCAAAGCACAGAGGCATTGAGAATCACAGAAGATATTTAGGTACTGGCCCAAATCTATCCTTTAAATCTTACTATATAGGAGGAATCCCTGTGATTCAGAGCTCAAAGGACCTCCCCAAGTGGATGATCAGAGAACGTTGCAGGGTTATGCAGGTTGAAGGACAGAGGCGGTTAACATATAGTGGGGTGTACTTAACATTAGAACAAGAAAACCATACTTAAATATCTAAGGAAGACTTTTTGAGTTGATGCATGAAAATATTACCAATTTAAATATTCGGGTAAGGTGATAAAATTCAAATGGACACTGCTAAAACCTGAATTAGTAACCAGAAAGATCAAAGAGGAGGCAACACTGCCCGAGAGAACATTGCTTTCTCCATCACAGTCTCACAAGGTGAGCTGGGAGGTGGAGTCGTTGTCCTTGGGCACCTCCCTGCCTCTCTGAGTCTTGTGGCACTTAGCTCCCTCTCCTGGTCCCTGTCATCTACCAAGCCCCCCTTTTTGCCAAAGTCTTGGGAGCAGTTTCTCCATCCATACTCGAAATCATAACTGGAAAAATTCAATGTCCATAAACGCAAGTGAGCCAGCACTTCAGACACCCAACACTCAATACCCTACAGTGATCGCCAAAGCAGATCCACGTCTTTAAATGACAAATGGGGTTATTTGATACCCTGCACCTCCCTAACCCTAGCACTTTTCACACTGTGACCTCTCTCCCATTTAGACTGTAAGCTCTGTGAGGAGAGGGACTTTTGTCTGACTTATTTGCTGCTATATTCCTAACTGCTACCAGAGTGTCAGACACAGAGGAAAGTTTAGATAAAAATTTGTTAAATGAAAAAAAAGGAAAAAAGAAGGAGAAGGAAGCAACATAGAAGAATGTTTCAGAGTTTGACTCAGGAAACCAGTTGCCTGAATCTGAAACCAGGTTCCTCTGCTAATTATGTGTGAGGCCATAGCCAAGTTCCTGCTCTCAGTGTGTTTCAGCTTCCTCTTTTGTCAAATGGAGATATGGAAGCAATTACTACCATTTCATTTTTTTTTTTATGAAGAGAGATCAAAATACAAAGAAGTTGAAATCATGCACAAAGTGCTGCAAATTATAAAGGGCACAATGAAGATAACTAAGAATTAAATAAATAAATAGATGGAAAAATAATAATGAAATATCTGAAGGAATTACCTTGAGTGAAGGAATATATGGGTTTTAGATCCAAAAATATGTATAGCATCCCTAACTTGAGAGATAAGAAATCATTTTACAAATTTCCAGACAATGAATTTAAATTATAAAGAGAATAATCAGTGCTGAAGTACTCATTTGCAAGATTCAAGCTAATAGTCCATGGACCTTGTTTTAGTGACATTTCAAAGAAACAACTACAATAAAATACATCTCTGCCTATTTAAGATGACACTCATATGACAATTAAGGAAGGGTATTTTAAAATACTGAATGCCTCAGAAAATATAAAAAAACATGTGTCAATTACAGTAAAGTTCTATTGACAAAATATTTGGAGCTATAGCGAACAAACGAAAATAAAATAAAATAAAAATAAATTTATGAAAAAGTAAAGACAGTATAGAACAAACAATATATGATTAAATATCAAACAGAAATAATCATTTGAGTAGCATATATTCTCATAGAAAAGCAATAATGATAATATGATAGGATATATAATGTTTCTTAAGAAACGTCTATGAAATGCACTTTGAATATTTTCAGTAAGAATATATTCATGTATTGTATTGAATTAAAAATGAAAAAAATCCACCTGAAATACACACACACACACACACACACACACACACACACACACACACAACTCAGCCCTATCCCCTACCCTGACATTTTACTTGGGGCTGTCCAGTGTGTTCTCCAGCCTCACACTTTATTGCTATTCACCACCATTCTTTTCTCTTTTCTTAGAATGCTTTCCTCTAAAAGAAATTCTATAGTCAGCTCTTAAGTTAACATTGTTTTTTTCCCTTCCATTCAGTCTTCAAGGCATTGTCTGCTGTGTATAAGGCAGTGATCTAAGCTGTCCAGATGCAAGGAAATAAAACACATAGCTCCTGCTTTCAAGTGACTCTCCATCTATTTGGGAAAATAAAGATGAAATGAAATGTAACTTGCAATTGAAGGCAGTGAAATGTGAGTTACTTTAGAGAGATCACTGAAAGTCCTATAGTTAAAAGAAGTGGAGCATGATATGACTTTACAGGATAGAGTTCATTCCCTCATGTAGAGCGGATCAGAGAATACTTTTCAATGAAGTGGGGAATGAAGACAGTATAGAGGTGACAGAATGCAACGTTAGTCTTGAGAATCTAGCTAGGGAGATATGGCAGAGCAGAGACATGAGCATTTTAATTCACTATTAAAAACATTAAATATTAAGCACTGTGCTGTATTTTGTGCTCCCCCCAAACAAATAAGATATTCTGCCATTAATTCTTTATTTGCTATAGTACCAAACTGTTGCAGATAGAAAAATTTTTGCTAAGCAACCGTCTTCAATATTTATCTGGAAAGTTATGACCCCTTATCTATTAAATAAGAAACATTTTGATTTGGAAAATAGCCAAGTGACAGATTTCTATTTTTTTAACAACATATACAGCAAAATGTATACTGTAAATATGTTTTTTGATAATGACCTTATTTTTATCATTAACTAACATACTGGTAATAATACAATTTTATTTAAAATTAAAAACTGGAATTCAGATGATAATTTTTAAGTTACAACATTTAAAAATTATATTACCTTAAAACAACAATGAAAGCATGATGTTTTCTGATTAAAATGTAGATTTTTCTATAACCATCTTCTCTTTAAATTGTGATAGGTAAACATTCCATCTTGGCATCAAAGAAATCCATTGTATAATTTCAACTTTTTAACCAAATATCTATAATAAATGAACTAAAGCCATAATGTCATAAAGTCTGTGAGTCTAGGCTTACCCCCAGGAGGGTCTGTGCATACAGTACCTTTGTTCATTCATTTTGTAATAGAAAAGTGTATCCTAATCCACAAATATAAAATCATCATTAATCTACAAGTCTATTCTGCTTCATGATCTTTATGCTGCCTCTTGAGCGACTAGGTTTTATTTGATGCAAGGAGATTTGCCAGACTAATTTCTAGGCTTAATTCCGACTGTCAAGTGCATTTGTAAATCTTACAGATTTTAGTAGGAGAAGAGATTATTTTTAACTATGTATATGTTTGTATCTCTTTATTTTCAGGGTTCTAAATCACATTACATGTGCCTTTCAGATTGAAAATCCTTATCGTAATTTAACTGATAATTTGCTATCAAGAACATCTACTGCTCATATTTGTCTCTAGGTTATCTTCTTTAGATACATGTTTTCCACTTCTGTATACGTTTCCAGTCTTTAAGAATGAATGGGTTCACTAACACAACATTGCAAAGCAACTATACTCCAATAAAAATTAATTTTAAAAAAGAAACAAATGAATGGGCTCAAATAGCACATTCTTTTAAAAATAGTGAGTGAAATGCACCAAAAATGACCATTTTAAATCATATTAAATGGAAGATTCTGTAGACTGTCACTTTCACCTTGTTGCAGAATTTGAAGATGTTTTTTCCCCTTGGTTTTATTACTTTTTATTATTTCCTTGTAATATTACTTTTAAAAGTGAAGGTCTTATTATTTATAAGTTTTATCATTTTTAACAAAATACTTAATAACCATTGTCAGAAAATACTGATTTTCCTTGTGGCTGTTTGGGTTTGGTGAAGGAATATCTAAGTTTATGTTGAATTGATTTTAAGATAAGGGATATTTTCAAATTTGACTATGAGCTGTTAAGAAGATGTCTTTGGGGGCATTTTCGTTCAGATTTCATAGTCCACTGATAGTGAAATGCAGTTTTTTAGTTTGATACATATTGGGAATCATGAGAAATTTTACGTTTATTTTGTACTTCTTTGGCATTGCCAGATCCCTAGTAGTTGATATTCCCATCATTTACTTTTGTCCTTCAAATGAGAACTCACAGCTGGTATTGTAATGTGCTTAATGTCTCTATAGATTACAACCATTTAAAATTCTGTTTTTTTCCACAGGGCTTCAAGAGACCATTTAGCATTTTTTCTCCCATTCCTAAATAAAATAGCACGTACACAGTTTGTCCTGAGAATATAGTTGCAAATGATGCCTCAAACAGCCTCTATGGGGTGTGGGAGCACCTGTGCCTCAAGTCACTACTGTCAGTGATGAGGCTGAGACACGTTGTTTTTGTTCGGCTACGAATCTCCTTTCTTCTCCCGGTCAAGTCTCAGTCTTCACTTACTAGCATTTACCCAGTCATACTTGATAGACTCACACTATCCTTTATGGGAAGGCAGAGACTCAAAGCTTGACTAATGAGAAGGCAAACAGTCTGTAAGCCATCATGACACCAATATGGGAAAGGGTAACTTGCAAATGTAGTGGTGTGTTTTAGTGAGTCTTTTGCTTTAGATAGAAAAATATGCATTTATTCTCTCCTTAGTGATTTTAACCTCTGTTGACTTTTTTTTTTTTTTTTTACTTTCATGTATATTTTTTCTAATGGGTTTGTCAGCCCACACCTTATCTAGTGATTTTAACCTCTGTTGACTTTTTTTTTTTACTTTCATGTATTTTTTTTCTAATGGGTTTGTCAGCCCACACATTATCACCTTCTTATATTCCTACTCACAGTGACAGCAGAAAAAAAAAAAAAAAGGAAAACAGAAAAAAAACAAATAGCTGACACGTATTCTAAGCAATAAAAATATGACCAATTGGGCCATTCTGTGCCACTTTGTTTTGCTTTCCTATTGTGAAAATGTAGGTTACACTATTTACCTTAATTCCTTCCTTGCTCGGAATCACATAAATGCTGCAGGAGTCATCAGCTCTACCCTGTGCCTTAAGGGGGTAAAATTTATTTAAAAACAGATTTTTAAATAATTTTAAGAGCAGGAATATGTATTTGTTTTTTCAGTCTCTCTATGGATTAATCTCTAGAGTTTCCTTCAGTGTTTATAAATATCATGACTCCATAATTTATTGTACTTGACTCATCCATTTCCTACTAAAAATGTAGTATTTATTAAAGGTATGTGATAAATATTGGGGAGAGGGTTTCTGTTGAAATTCATGTACTTTATTTTTTATTTTTTTGGTAAACTGCTGTTCTCTGTACTTCTACAGTTTCTACAATTATTATGATATGCTTATGAATTATTTTAGATTTTGGGTTGAGTTTCTACTTAAAAAGTTGTTTTTCTTCTTTATTACCCTATTCATCTAAACTAACACTCTTATGCAAATTTATATGTGTTTTTCATGAGCAGATTTGCTGATATTCTTCAAGATTCATATTTTTGTTTCATACGTATTCATGTTATTTTTTTACGTCACAGAGTCTTGTATACATAGATAGACATAATTAATAGCAAAGAAGGTTGAGCAGTTTTCAAATGTGGTTTTCATATGTTGATAATAGATGGTAGCTTCTTTTCAGAAAAAGCTGTTTTCCTGCTGTGAGTGGAGGAATAGCGCTTAAGAGAAAATGGCAAAATAAGCTTAGAATAGCTAGCTAGTCTATGGCATCTGATGAAATATGGATATTAATACATTAATTACCAACCTCCTTTGAGAACTTAGAGTTACCCTATATACTTATTGGGGTCACTTAAGATGGTTACAACTATTTACCAGCGTTGTTTATGAATTTGAAAGCAGAGTCTTTAGACAATGTATGGTTGTATTTATCTGGGATTTAAAAAGCATCAAGAAGGAGTGTGGCAGGTGGTCAAAGGGGTGGCATTCCAGGGTGCAAATAGGAACATAATAACATATTGGATCATGCATTTGTGGTTTGGCAGAAACACAAGTGAGGCCAGGAGAATGTTTACAAACTTAAATGAACTTGCCGAATCCAGTTGAAAATTGAAATTAGGGTAATTCTAGGATTAAAAGAATGGGAAGTGAGGAAACAGGAGAAGAAGAATCAGTCTTCAGCAGAGAGCATGAGGAGATCAAGATAGATTAGTTCATTTTGGTTTTAATTTCTTAATACATGTCAATATAATGAGGAAACTGTAAGAGAAGACAGGCTTCTGCTGAGTGTAGTTCAAATCATTATTTATCAAGTACCTGTTATGTGAAAGGTACTTTGCAGGAAAGCAAAAGAGCGTTGTTTCCTGCATGGGCTCTGATGACAGTTAAATTATGAATGGATCTTATTGCTGCTGGAAGACCAGATAAAAATGAAATGCTATGATGCCATGAATATTTATCTCTTCGGTGGAAGTTAAGTTTCTATCTCCCAGCTTTTTCTTCATCTTTTAAAAAAAGTTTAATCCAATTACAGAGCTACATCTGAAGATCTCAAATGTTTCTGCTATTGTGATAGATTTGGAAATATTACTTTAATAGTCTGCTAGGCTATACTTGAGACAAAGTTTATCTTTATGTCTGCATGATCAAATAAGGAATTCGTTGAAATTGCAGGGAGGGTATGGGCATCTGATAGTTTAAGAGTTTTGAAGAACACATGATTTTTTTTTTAAATCAATTAACCATAAACGTAATGGTTTATTTCTCAATTCTATTCCACTGGTCTCTATGTCTATCTTTATGGCAGTACTACAAGGTCTTGATTACTACAGCTTTGTAGTCAGCTTTGAAATCGGAAGCATGAGTTCTCTGATTTTGTTCTTCTTTTTCAGGATTGTTTTGACTATTTGAGATTCATTGAATTTCCGTTTGAATTTAGGATGAGTTTTTTCCATTTCTGCAAAAAACACCATTGGAATTTTGATAGGGACTACACTGAATCTACTTTTGGTAACATTGTCATCTTAACAATATTAAGTTTTCCAACCCATAAACATGGGATATCTTCTCATTTATTTAGATATTTAATTTTTTTCCATGAAGTTGTGTAGTTTTGGGTATACAAGGCTTGTGCTTCTTTTGTTAAATATATTAAACACTTTATTCTCTTTTATGCTATTGTAAATGAAATTTTTTATACACCTTTATTGGAGTATAATTGCTTCACAATGCTGTGTTAGTTTCTGTTGTACAACAAAGTGAATCAGCTCTATATATACATATATTCCCATATCCCCTCCCTCTTGAGCTTCCCTCCCACCCTCCCCATCCTACCCCTCTAGATTGTCACAAAGCACCAAGCTGATCTCCCTGTGCTATGCGGCTGCTTCCCACTAGCTATCTATTTTACATTTGGTAGCGTATATATGTCCATGCTTCTCTCACTTCTCCCCAGCTTCCCCCTCCTCACCCCATGTTCTCAAGTCCATTCTCTATGTCTATGTCTTTATTCCTACACTGCCACTTTTTTTTAGGTTTTAATACTTTCCAAGATATAAGGTAATTTTGGACTTTAATGTAGGATGTGTTTTTGCCCAAGGGAGTATTTTAAAAGTATGCCTTATTTTAACTTAAACTCTGCTACAGTTTATGAAAGTAGCACAGAGATTAGAACCTTTCAAGATCGTTCAAACTATTGAACAAAGAAATAATAGAACACATACTACTAGTTCAAGAAAATTATATCTGAATTTTAGAAACACAGTGTTACTTGTATTATACTGTTGTATTCTGTAGCCTTCTGTCCCTATAGAAATGTAGACGTTGGAAGTGTATCTATCTACCCAAACTTGTATTTTACTGTAATATTTTTTGTGTGAAAGATCCCCCCAAAATTATCAATTATGAAGTCCCTGGACTTCCTATAATTACAAAAATAAAATTTTGTTATTATTTTTCAAAGGACTCAAAATTTCAATTCTTTCACAGTCATCACAATGATATTTGTAAATATCTCCATGATTCATCTATTGTATATCTGCATGGCAGTCTCCCTGCTTCCTCCTATATACATCCATATCATTTTCTGCAAAATGGGATATGCAACAAAATAAATAATACATTGTCATCTATTTTGAAAGACTAAACCATGTTCAAGGCTATTTCCACATTGCATCAACGTTATAGTTGCTGGGAATGTCAGGAAAATATTGATTATATTCAGAAAGACATTAATTGCTAACAGAGTTTCCCAAATTTTTCTTTAAATTTCTAAGTCATTTCAGGCCCCTAAATTCATATAAGACATGTAGAATTTTCACACTGTTTGTTTCAAAGATTCTTCATATGACATACTTTTCTAATGCTTTTATTGCAGTCAAGGTCTTCTAAACTGGGTTAAAGTATCACTTTTAAGATAGTAGACCCAAATTTATGCACTGTATTCCAATGACGTCTTCTCAATAAAGATCTGCATAAAAATTCCATATCATTATTGAATCCTTCTGAGACTGTTTTAGATCTATTGCCTAATTGCTACATTCAGATAGTATATGTATTAGAAAATAATAGATGTTACTCAAAATCTCTCCCATATGATACTTTTCAAAGTGTACTGTCTAACACATATCTTTAGTTCCTGTCTTGTTAGCTTAAGGTCTTTGTGCTAGCTGTTCAAAATCTCCTTAAATCTTAATCCAATACATTAGCTATATTAGCTTGGCTTCCAAGTGTTCTATAATCTTCTGTCTTCATCCAAACTCTTGACATTTAGAATTAAGAACAAAACTTGGGCACACATTATTAGAGATTGTCCTTTATTTGACATTGATAATTAGCTCTTCTCATCCAGATTTTACATCCTGCTATGGTTTCCTTTTATTCAATTTATATTAATTTTTTATCCAGTTTAAAGTAGTTATGCAAGACTTTCTGTAATACTTGTTTTATTTTTTAAACATTATATTTCAAGTTTAGAGATTTGTTTTCTTCTTGTCACCTAATATTTCAGTTTCAGCAAGACAAAGTTTGTTCTCATATGTATATGTATATTTATGTGTGTGTGTGTGTACACACACACACACACACACACACATATATATATATATATATCTTCTTATCTCTTTCATTTTATTTCAAAGTTTTCTTGTTCAAGTTCAGTGAGCCTACTGCCCAGTACATTTTTTGCAGTTCCAGGGAGATACACAATACCCCTTGTCAAGAGTTCATTATTCTGCTGTGCTAAGCCTTTCTGGTTAGGAAGCTCTTTGTTTCCTGAATCCTCTTTTCTTTTCAAAAGTCAAACCTTCAGTTGGAAAAGCGAAAGAATATTGTCATGTCTCCACGTGTGAGAGCTTTCTATTTGAGAACTTAAAATGCACTAGAAACATATTCAGGCTTTCTTCTTGTTTCTC
Source organism: Phocoena phocoena (assembly GCF_963924675.1). Lineage (NCBI taxonomy): Eukaryota > Metazoa > Chordata > Mammalia > Artiodactyla > Phocoenidae > Phocoena > Phocoena phocoena. The sequence goes on along the minus strand of NC_089221.1, from coordinate 16,425,580 downwards.
ATGTTTCTGATTGCATTTCCAATAATTATCTTGAAAAAGAACATGCTTCCAGATTAAGAATGTAAAGTGGACACGAGGCTAGAGCCATGAAAGAGAGTCCCCATCTACCCCTGCATGTTATCATGTCATTCCACACATTATGATGTTTACTGAGACCAGAGACCAGTGTCTTACATCTCTTCTTCAGAGGACCAGCAGTAAGATTCTCAAACGTGTTTGTGCCTATGAGCCCAAGTTCAAACCTTTTCCTTAGGCTAAGGAATTGTGCATATATGCAAGTTTATATTAATCATGAAGCAACATCCTACACCTGATAGGTGTGCTTACTCAAAGGTCAGGTTTCCAGGAGAGTACCTGTGATAGCTATACTCTTAAAAACACACATGATGCAGTTTCTCCTTTTTCCCCATCATTCTGAAACCTGCTTCAGAGTAGGCAATTGACACACTTTTCTTTAAATTTCTCTTCTTCCAGGTGAGAAAATATTTTAAATAACTTATTAGATTATTTATTTATGTTCTATAACAAATCTTCTTATACATATATATGTGTGTATATAATTTTAATTTACGTATATAATGTGTATTATTCATGCTTTATTACCTGCATTATATTGAATATTTGAAATATTCATTATCTTTCTGTTGCATTAGTTTGGCAATGTACAACCAAGAGAATATAGCTATAGGGTATTGTATCATGGCTATCATAAACATACTCATAATTTTAAAAATTCCAATTTTCAGAATAAGAGAAATTGATGGGAAAAAAAGAATACCTAAAAGCAATTGTCTAATGATTTACTGACTTTTTAGTGAAAAGTAATTAACTCAGATGTGTAGTCACAGGTTGGATGATCAGGGAAGCAGGCTCTGGATTGGAGTTTAGGGGGCAGGATATTTATTGGAGTGTGCTCTCATGATCGACATCTGTGGACCACAGTGGGAGTGGAAGAAAGAAAGGCAGAGTGAGCAATTAAGCTGCCATGCAATTTGAATGTGTCCATGGCTGACTCCGTGGGAAAGCTCTGGAACTAAACTTGCCCTTCAGTATTTTCTGCATTCAGCAGAGGCGGCTTGATATTTATAACCTTGCAGCAATAAGTCATTGGCTATGTGTTGCTCCAGAAAAGTGTAACCTTGGGCCAGGTGGCAATCTACAGTTCAGGCAACAAGTCACTTCATGCAGGGGTTCTGAGCAGCACGTCCAAGTGTGCACCAAAAGGTTCCTTTAGCTAACAGACACGGAAGGGGGACTGACAATGCTAAGATAAACATTTCCTATGTGCACCTGAGGCATCAATACCAATTGGAAGTGAACTGGTGGAGTAGAGGCAGTATGACATCCTGGTTTTGAGCAGGGTTCTAGAATGTATTGGGGTTGTAGCTTGATTATTCACTAGCTCTGTGATTTGAGGCAATTTATCCTCTGGGACTGAGGTTATTTATTTTAAAATTATTATTCCTAATAAAAATGATTTTCCCTAAAATGTAAGGAATTTAACATGTTCTCCCTTATAGGGTTGTGTGGACTGATCAAAATACCTCATGCAATCATTTACTATAGTACATAGTATGTTAAAAGCACATAAAAAATGAAATTAACTATTTTATTCATTATTAACTTACCCATGGTGTGCCCACTATAACAAGAGTGCTTCAAATCACAAGTTTAAAATAGTTTATCAATTGATCTGGTGTCTTCATAAATACATTATCTGTACCAACGACTTAAACATTTTTGTACATTAACCTCACCCAAAGTTCGCTAAAAATATAGCCGTCTATTTCTATCACTTATATTCAGAGTCACCAGGTTTGTGGTAGGAACCACTGGCTCACCCCGAAGTCTGGTATCCATGTATCCTTTTCAATCCTTTGGCTATTATGCCCATGCCCCAAATGCTTACCGCTTCCTTCCTCCTCTGTCATCCACTATTTCCCCTCCCCTTCAGTCCAGGCCCTATTAAATTTTCATATATGTTTCTCCATTTGAGAATGAGTTTTAGTCCCTGGTTAATAATCTCCCCTTCACGTTCCTTTATCCATTTCATAAACGGAAAAGAAATCGCACATGCCCATTTTATCCATTAAAGGAACTGTGAATCTTTAATGGCGGCTTTACTAAGTCCATGTTGTTCTGCTTATGTCTGTCATAGATAACACAGCCAGCATTCTGACAAGGCGGAGGAGATTTAGTCGAACTATTCAGGATGTGTATTACCTCCCCATTATGATCTCTGACGGTGGAATCCCCTCTCTCAGCAGCAGCAGTACCCTCACCATCAGGGTTTGTGCGTGCGAGAGAGACGGGCGCGTGCGGACCTGCCGTGCAGAAGCCCTCCTGTCCTCGGCTGGCTTGAGTACAGGAGCCTTAATCGCTATTCTACTGTGTGTTGTCATTCTCCTAGGTAAGTCATTCTAAATGTTAATGTGTGATGACGATTCTGAGTGTACCCTACAATGGCGCGTTAGAAAAGAGAGCAAAAGAGACAGAGAGAGAGAGAGAGAGAGAGAGTCATTTTGACAAAACTTTGGAATTAGTAGTGCTTTACGTGATAACAAGACATGGCTGTTTCCTTTAATTAACTTTCTCAATACCATAGTTAATCTGGAAATGATTTGGTTCAAATGTGATGAAAGACTTGAAATATTAAAAGAAGGGATACAATAAGAGAAATCTTTTTGGAAAGGACCTATTTTAGAAAGAATTGATATTAAATATTCTAAATTTCCTATTGAAAGGGCATTTACAATTTATTTCAAAGAACATAAGTGACATTACTCTGCAAATGAATCTAACCACCAAATAAAAGGAATAAATTTCTTGTAGAAATTTCTATCAGTCTAAAATGAGTTTATCATCAATCTTAGCTGAATTTTAAAGGATTAAATATAAAATAATTTTCAACTACATTTGAAACTAATATTACTATAATCTCTTTAGAATTGCTATACAAAACAAGAAAGGAAATCCAGATTTTTTTATAGGAAAGGCAGATGTAAATAATCTTTTGCTTTATAGTTTAAAATGGGTACATATATATATTTTCCAGTGTGTCCTCTCCCTCTAGTTTTCTCTTAGGAGCCTTATCTTTTGTTCTTTTCTTGCTACTGTGCATACATAAGGAAAACAAACAAACTATGTACTTTGAGACACAGATATTTTTGCAAGGAATATCCTTTGTTTTGTTCCTGGGTTAGAAGACAAATTACCCGTACAGAGGAGTGGAGATCAAGGTGGAATAAGATTGAGTAGAAAGGATGTTTAGGCAGGGTCGAGGCAGGTTGGGGTAAAATGGCAAAAATGGTGGGCTTTGTTCTAGGAGTTTGAGGAGAAGTTGAAAGTAGGCGCGTCCCATCATGAAATTTGCATGTTGAAAAAATATGATTATGAATGAAGTGGAGAACAGATCTCATGCTGGTAAAGAGAGCAGGTAGGCAAACTGACTAGAAATATGACACATTTGTCTCACTCAGATATAGCATAATTTGGACCAGTATACTTAAAATGGAGCTGAAGAAAGATTGATAGTACCAAGATGTCTTAGGTGAAATCAAAAGTGATCTTGGGTAATAGGCTGCAAATCACAGGATGGAAATATTTACCAAAATCTTTACTGAATGCTTATTGGAAGTACCTGAGATTCCATGTGAAAACTGCAGTGTTAATTATTTCACGTCAGTGAACAAATACTTAATGTTTATGACATGGTGTCTTTTCTTGGAACAAGTTTCCAAGGGCTAAAAGTAAAGTAGCCAAAAATTAAAAAAAAAAAAAAAAAAAGTGATCTTGGATAAACTGGATATGAGACTGAGTTAGAACAGTATCAAAGAAGACTTTTCATCTCTTGCTGAATATGGGCCCTGATCTTCCCTGGGTTGGGGGACACCAGAAATGCATTTTGTTGTTGTTACCACAGCAAGCGTCTATAAAGAGAGAGAGGATAGACTAGGACTGAGCTGTGATAAACTCCAGTGTGATCACTAAATCTAGAAGGAGGCGATAACATAGAGCAAAGGAAAAATCACAGAACAAGGAACAAAATTAGTAAGGTATAATATCCTGAAACAAAGAAAATAAGTGCATCAAGGAGGACAGAGCATTCAACAGTGTTCAAAGCTGCCCAAAAGTTAAATAAATTCAGTAGCAAAAAGTATCAATTGCACTTAGCAACTTGGAATATGGAGGTTTGATTCACCATAACAAAAACTATTTCACTGCAGTACAGTCTTTTGCAAAAGTGTGATAGAGATGGTATTTGGGAAAATCAGGCTTTCTTGATTTTATTAATTTATATATTGATTATTTATATATATATTAACTGCTATTTTCTTTAGAAATTAACAAATTACCTTTTATGTTTTTGAAACTGAAAACCAAAATATCACAAACCAAAAAGGAAAACAAAACAAGAACAAAACCCCGAAGAATAAACAACTATAAACATTGAACCCTCTAGGGTTCCTAACTGAAACTGAAAATAACAGAGCTCAGTGACTTTTCGTAAGTCAATTTTACTTCCATTAAAACAAAAATAAAAACAAAAACAAACACTCTGACACTACTATAAGTTCCTCCAGAGGCCTTATTCTGAAAGATATTTCAACTGGTGGAGGCATGTTACCTTTGGCTTTTGTTTTCTTTTATCATCATAAAATTATTTTTGCATACTAAAATTGAAAATCTTTAAAATTGAAAGATGTCAATATAAGGTACATTCAGGTGTACTATATAAAATAACATTTTATTATTTCATGAAACAATACATCCCTTTAATTGACTTTATGAAAATGTTTCCCCTTTGGGGTAAATAAGAGAACATTTCTATATTTTATGCTGTACCTCAGGGCTAATGAAACAAAGTTTCTATTTGATATGTTTGCTCTTTCAATTTTTATTGAAACTCAAATGTATCTTTACAGTTTTATCCAAAGGTTGCAGAATTTCTTAAGCTTAGATTTAAACAATCACTATTTATAATGTAATTTATATTTTTCATGGCATTTTAAGGGTTTATATCGTCATTCAGAAAATATCTGACCCACAGAGTTGGATGGAGTCATTTGCAGTTTTGAAATATTGTTGGTTAATGTGTGAGCTCATAGGTTTCAAGGAAAATATCAACAACATCAGAGGTAGCAATACTTTTAGAACTTGTAATTCTGAAATAGCATTCAACCTCAACAGCTAAATAAATCATGAAGTTAAGTTAATCTTTTAATACTGAAAAATGTTTTACTTAGTAGCTGTTTGTGAACATGACTGTGATTGTGGAAACTCAGCCCCAGTTTTGCCACTAATTAACTGTGTGATCTCAGGACCCATGAAGTCTCTTGCATCTATTTCTGAATCTATGAAAATAAAGTTTCAACTAGAATGACCTTAGAGTCATCTGTAAACTTCTGTGGTGCTTATTTATGTTTTATTATAGGTTAAATATGATTCAATATTTTACAGTTTGGTCAGACTCCATCTATGTATATATTGATTACCAGAAGATGGGGTGCTTGAAAACCAAAGGGCCTAACTTTAAATGGTAAATGTAAACCTTGTGAGTTGAGTTATGTTTTGTCAGGATTACCTTTTCAGATCCAATTCAAGGAATGGATAGAAAAGAATTTAGAGTGAGCTATCATGATGCAATCAGAGTTTGGTGCCAGAGGAGGGGATTGTCAGAGTCCTCTTTCCCTCCCAGGTATCTGACATTTCTTTCCCAACCCACCCTATTACTTGTCAGAGGGACCAGAACTGTTGGTAGAGTGAACCAGTGCAAGAGATGATTGAATCAGGATCTGCATCAGACCTCTGGAAGGCTACCTTTGTAGTCCATGCATCACATATGATCCGCTGACCTAGATGAATCCACCACACAGTTTGCTCCTCTTCTTGGATGTAAATTTCATCATAAATGGGGATCAAGGTGGGTGTGGTGGGAGGAGAGTGAGGAACTAGGAGAGGAGGTGGAATTGATGAGAAGATAACTGCCAACCTGCTTGCCATGAAAGCTATTTTAAATGACCTTGTGGGCTCCCCTGAGTTTGAAAACGTGTTTCAATGAGAAGTGTCATTACCAATTATGGCTACAGAAGCTAATCAAAATCATCTCCCTGACTTGGGCCACCTCATTCTACCAAGTTTAGTACTCACATATGATGGTATGAAAAAAGAATCAAGTGATATTTAGGGGTAAACAAATCTGCTATGAAAAGTAGTTTGGGGGAGTATGTTAAGAGTCAGTACATAATGTATTCAAATGCAAGTTGTATGTCAGTTTTAGTTATGAAAACTCAAAGCCCCTTAGTACTCTAAGCACTGAAATGATAATATAAGTAAGTAAATATAATATAGGAGAAAACAAAGAGAAAACTGTTTCCACAAATTTGAATTCCTTTATGAATAGAATAAATTACTGACAATAAATTCATTATAATTTTCTTATATAAAAAGAAGAACTTGGGTTTAAAATCCTGGCCAGACTTAAAGAGAAGAGAAAGACATATACTAACCAAGAATAAAATATTCATTAGAATAAAGACACCTCAAAAATACTACAATTAATTCATTTTATTCCAGACTATGTAATCAAACTTGAAAATACCAGAAATCATTTATAATATAATTTTGAACAAAGGACAAGCTCTGTACCCCTCTCTCTCTCTCTTTTTTTAATAACAGCATGGCTCTATCATATTACATTTTCCCAGATGAACCACTGAAAGAAGTACTACCCTGTTATACATGTATGGTTTGATATACTGTGGGAGACTCATTTGATTATGCTTATTTGCCTGCCAGTTCGTAAATAGGGATTTAACTCTCAAATTTATATGTATGATTATTATCTTCATTTATTCTCTTCAAATAAATTTGGCCTTGGGATTTTGGGGGAAATATTTAGTTTGTTTTTCAAACTTTAAAAAATATTCTCAAGCAAAATTAGGTGTTTGGTATTATTAGGAGCAGTAAGTTGATTTTTAAAAATATTTAAAAATTATTTTCCTAGTGAGACTATTACTATTTCCTAGTGAGACTATTACTATGAAGATTCACTTAACCCAGTGCCACATTATCACTCTCACAGAGATTATTCTTTTGTTCATCCACATAAGAATTGTTTACAGAGTATCCGCTATGTGCCATTTGCTCCAGAAACCTCTACTGAACAAACATGATTGTAAAGAAATTCATTAGAAGTGTACCTTCTCATTCATGCTTCCACATTCTTCTCTGAATTGATTTGAATTTGTCTTTGACTAAAGGGACCATATGTCTGTATTTGTCCTGATGTCCTGATGTAATTATAAACGAAATCCCCTTTCACCCTTAAAAAGTGTCCCAGATTGTACGGCTATTTATAAATTGATCTTTATAATAAATAGTTATGTAACAAATCTAGGAATCATTTGTCACTGACAAGTAACTCTCTTTGTCTAGAAAAAGAGAAAGATGTAAAACTCTAAATTCAAACTTACCTAGTATCTATATTTTGAATCAACACATATATATCAGGAATATTTTCTTAAATTCGGGGAAATAAGCAAATAAAAGCTATCATAATAATAAACCCAGCATTATCCACTATGTTTCATTAGGCAAATATGATACTGATATTGGTGAAGGATGTAAATTACCTCCATACTTCGATAATAGTATTGATCACATTCTTCCTGTTATACATGCACATAAAGTCCCTTGGCATTAACTACCAACCATTTCAATATAAGGAAAATAATTTATTGACAAAAGTAAGAAATTTTACTATAATAAATTAGGCAGTCTGTAGAAATAAATGTTTTGATCTAGAACAGCCTCCTCAGTTAATCATAAAGATGAGCAGAAATATATAGTGGATGATAAATATAAACCTCTTGGTAGAATGGAGTGCATTATTTGAGGATACTGCTTGGGCCACTGAATTAGAAAGCTGTAGGCTGGATTTACACTAAAATAAACAGTAAGGTATTAAATGCATATTGATGGCATTCAGTGAAATGTTTCTTTGTTGTTGTTTGTTTGTTTCTTTTTCCCAAAAAGAAAGTATAAGCAACGTGAATGGGAAACTACTGTATTCTGTAGCAGAGCATTTATGAAGCAGAGCCACATGCAGCATCAACATTTCATTTTCTGCTTTTTCTGTAATCACTCCCTTTCCAACACAGTGACTCAGTAATTCCCCATGTCTACTATAATCTCCCCATTGCATTTCCCCATTACTTAGGCAGTATCCTCTTATTCCATACTTTTCCAGATGATTCCCTGACCCTCCCTAAAGATGTTTTGTCTGTTTTTTTCTTTATTCCCACAGGTTCCCACTTGCCTCCTGTATGCAAAATTAGCTTCTTCCCAGTACACTCTGACCACCTCTTTCCACATATGGTAGATTTCCCTCTCATAATTATCCTTTCCACTTATGGCTTGAATATCTATTCCTCTTTCTCTCTACATTTTCAAGTCTTAAAATCACATATACACTATGATATCTAGTTCAAATACAGGCAAAGCTTATCTGTATTGTTTATGGGTATACATAAAAAGGGGTTAAACTATAAAGATAAGCAAGGAAACAATAAAAGGAAAATAAGTTATTTTTTAGAGGGGAAGGGTAAAAGGGTGGATTCGAGGGTGTCAGGTATGTTCTTTGTCAGAGAATAGGTAACCCGGTGTTCGCTTGCTTTCTGACCATTTGTTAAATCTTACATATAATCAGTATTTCCAGGTAAAATACAGTTTACAGACATAAATAAATAGACAAAATACAGTATAAAAATGTGAGTTTTGTATAAAAAATATATATCTGTAGGAGTTTCTGTGTGTGTATATGTATACACATACACCTACAGATATATTACATAGGACATACTTAAGCTATATATATGTATAAGCTATAACATACTTTTGAGATATATATATATACACACTTATGCTATAATATGTATAGCATAAATATGTCCTATGCATAATATTGGGACAAATATCTAATATATATACTTAATGTGTTCATAAAATATTTGCACATTGCATGAGACATACTTAATTGTATATTACACATATATATTATATATAGTATGTAATATGCATGAATACATATATTATACATGTATTTTTGTTGTTTCATCTCATATTATACATATATAATACATATATATTTTCTGCTGTTATTCATATCAAATTTACATTTAATTAAGTGTCCTGCATTATTTGCTAAATCTAACAACCCTACATTCCATTTGAATATACCTCTCTGATTATTATATTATAAGGAATGTTTTAAATACTAGTGAACCATATAATTGTTATCATAAAGCCTAAATTATCAGCTAACCAAGAAGCAAACAGTCTGTAGAGATAAAGTAAAGGGTATTGGGCCTAATGACATAAAGTAGAAATATCTTTCTATTTAGTAATGTTTTAATACCATCAAATAGAGTAATCTGAAACTATTGAAAAACCACCAACGCAAAATACCCAAGACCTATTTCTATTAATTTATTCAACGGCTACAACATTATTGATAATAAGAACCTATTCACTGCTTTTGGCTAAGTTGCCCTAAGACACACGGCCAACAGGTCATTCAGTTCCTTGTTCTATATTTTTAAAATAATGAAGTTTAATATGGTAATGGAAACATCATCATCTTTGGTGTGAAAAGTCATAAACTACAGCCCAAGGTTTTTCACCTGCCATTTGTGTGGTCTTACAGTTACATGGTATTTACTCATGTAATCTCTCCTGAGTCTCAGTTTCCTCATTTTAAAAATGAGGAAATCCCCAGCTCTGCTTTGAGGATTAAGTTAAAATATTATGTAAAGAGCATTGTGTAAACAAAAAAATTCCTATGAAACATAAATTATGTACAAATAAAATAACATCTTGGGGGCTTCCCTGGTGGAACAGTGGTTGAGAGTCTGCCTGCTAATGCAGGGGACACGGGTTCGAGCCCTGGTCTGGGAGGATCCCACGTGCCGCGGAGCAACTAGGCCCGTGAGCCACAACTACTGAGCCTGCACGTCTGGAGCCTGTGCTCCGCAACAAGAGAGGCTGCGATAGTGAGAGACCCACACACCGCAATGAAGAGTGGCCCCGTTTGCCACAACTAGGGAGAGCCCTTGCACAGAAACGAAGACGCAACACAGCAAAATAAATAAATTAATAAAAAAAATATCTTTTGCAGCTTGATAGATAAGTGCAATAATTAATGCCTGATAATATTATTCTAAAGGATAATGAACAAACAAGATGTACCATGTAAAATATTCCTGCTTTGATTTTCTATAAAGCATCAAAAGGAAAGAGTTAACGATAGGGGTTCCTTCTTCCTATTTTACAAAAACTTAAAATATCCTGCCTTTAGTGTACTCCTTAGAAGGATAAGTATCTGTAGATTGACTCCCATACAGAATTATTTTTCCAGTCAAAATTTCATATTGCTTTTCCATCATCTGTTTCCCTGACTGAATGATTAGACTTCATCACCGGTCACGAATCCTGAAGCCATAGCCTGGCAAATGAGAATATCACAGAGTTCTCCAGAAGATCAGCGATTCCCAATGTTTTGTAGAGATAGATAGTCATTTTCTACATTCTTCAAGATGTTAAAATCTTTTATGGTGGTATTCACAGAGTGCAGAGATCAGGGCTGTGTTACAACGTAAGCCTAAATGGAATGTAGCTGATGATAGTGGCTGGGGATTGTTGATGTCCAATCTCCAAGAATGTCCTTCTTCTTTTTCTAACCCTTCATCCTCTTTCCATTTTTCCTTAGCAATTGTAGTACTTTTCATCACCCTGAGACGCAGCAAAAAAGAGCCCCTGATCATTTCAGAGGAGGACGTACGGGAGAACGTGGTCACCTATGATGACGAGGGCGGCGGCGAGGAAGACACGGAGGCCTTTGACATCACAGCCTTGAGGAATCCGTCTGCTGCCGAGGAGCTCAAGCACCGGAGAGATATCAGACCGGAAGTGAAACTCACCCCAAGGCACCAGACGTTTTCCACCCTGGAAAGTATAGATGTTCAGGAGTTTATTAAGCAAAGACTGGCTGAAGCCGACCTAGACCCCAGCGTCCCGCCTTATGACTCTCTGCAGACTTACGCCTATGAGGGTCAGAGATCAGAAGCTGGGTCCATCAGCTCGCTGGATTCAGCAACCACACAATCAGACCAGGATTATCAGTACCTTGGAGACTGGGGACCCGAGTTTAAAAAGTTAGCTGAACTCTATGGAGAAATAGAATCTGAAAGAACAACTTAAGGGGTCAATTCTTGCAACCTTCTAGAATTCGCTTCCTGAGCAAGTGGAGATATAACCTCAGCAATGGCAAGGAAGAAGCTTGGAAACAGTACTAGGAACTGAGCAAGCAGAGCACAGCTACTGTAGAAACAAGTGCCCTTTTCATGATCGAAACTGGGTTATTTAATGGGAAGAAAGTCAAATTAAAAAAAAAAAATACAGAGAAAAAGCTATTGTTCCTTGTGTATATTTTCAATTGCTCAATAAAATCTGTGTACTGTTTAATGAAGAATACCTGAATTAAGCCAAACAATGATATTTGTTTCAATATTTTGTGATTTCTTTTCAAAAGCAAAACTGAACAAAAAGTTTCCAAATCACTTATGACTCTGATTTCTAGGGGTGGTACACTGTAAAATGAAACTGGTGAAGTTAGTCACAACCTCTTTTTCCACTATTTTGGGTGGACTTTTGAGACCCACACTCTGTTTTTGTGACACATCTCATTAGCTTTTTCTTGTGTTGAAATGACTCGAGGTATTTCCAATATACCAGGCCACTCTGTCATGGACTTGTATGTATCATTTTCCTTTGCCCTCCCCACTTCTTTTCTCCATATGAAATTGATGGAGCATGGGGATTTGCTGCTTGCACTATGATGTATGCAACTTCTGTGCACCAGTTGTGCACTGCTCTGAATCACAGAGACTACTGTCTCTGTCCTGCCTGTCCCCCTTTATTTTAACAGGAGAACCCCCTTTTTTAAGTGGATAGAATGAATGTTTTAAAATTTACTCAGATCATCTATGTCAGGGAAAGATTTAATTAAAAAAATACAAAAAAACCTACAAACCTTATCCTGTACAAAACATTGAAGAACTCTATAATTTTCCCCCCATTTGTTTTAGTGCATTTACGTCAGCAACTCTGATCATTCCTGTACCTAAAATTGGTTGTCAAATATTTGATGATTGGTTTATACTTGTCTAATTTACTTATTTATAACATGGCAGTTATTTAAAAAAAAGAACCTCATATGATAACTATGTAGTCTGAAAAGACTATCCTCCAACTTACATAAACTTCGTAAACTTATGATTGACTTGTCTTTATTCCTCATAGAAGCTCAGACTTTCCCCATCTCACTGATTGATTAGCCCTTTATGTCTGAGACCCACAGAAAATGTGTAGGGCTTGGAGCAAAAAAATAGGAGTTTCCCACCTATTATTCTCAGACACGTCTCTTAAAGTCAGAGTCCCAAACTACAAAATAGAGATGGCAAAGACTTCCCTGCTTAACTTACAGGGTTATGTGAAGATCAATACGCATCTGTAAAAATGTTTTGCCAACTGCAAAGTGTTCTGTTATGTAAAGGCTGGCAGACACTATCACTTTCTAATTCCATTAGTTCATAATTATAGAGTTATATACATTTTGAATAAAATACTATATTACCATGGGAGAATTTCATGAAACCTTCAACAGTGAAGTAACTGCTAACTGGAAATATAATGTGAAAGTTTAATTCTTTTGACATTTTCCCAAATAGGCTAATTTTTTTCAGAATTTCTTGGGGTTTTCCCCCTAAATTGCTTAGGTAACAGTTTGCTGTTGTTGATATTGGTCGTGAAATAAAAATTCATAGCATAATGATCCTAGTCTCCAAAAATGACCAGATTTATGTATTTTAGATTAATTGTAATTTTGAAACCCTCAAATTAAGATTTATTTTAAGGGAAAGTTTTGCCTTTGCTCTTTAAATATATTATAGAGTCTTCAAAAGTTATATGCCATTTTCTGTCTGATTCTTCTGATGTGCAAAATTTTGAATTTTGCCTCTGTTCGCAACTGCCCTGTGCTATTATTTTTCAATTTTGAGGTATGGGAAGTAAGTAAATTTAATTTGAATATTTCTCAATTTGTGTTTGAAGCCTGAGGAATAAAATGTAATTTAAGTTTTTAACAACATTTTAGCTTTCCAGATGCTGCTTTATCATTTTTTATATCATAATAGTATGCAGTCCAGTATAAAGCTAAATCAAAAGAGACACTCAGGGGCTTTGGGGAACAACCCCTGGAGACCCATACTCTGATTATGCAAATGCTGGACTATATTCACCCTGACAGAATGGTCCACATTTGAAGAATGACTGTGGAGGCTGGTGCTTTGACTTTCTTATGCAAAGAGGACCAGGAAAACCAGGTTTTGGATATCCCGTAGGTTTTTGGATTTAGATTTTTGATAAACTATTCACAGCTTTTGTTTTGTTTTGTTTTAATATTCATCTGGTAACTTTACAGGTAAAGGCTTGAAAGAGGAGAATACATGTACAAACCACTTAAACGTAAAAGCCAAGGTCCTCTGCATGGTTTTGAGTACGGAAACATTTCCCTGATTTGTGGAAAAAACACCCCAGAGCCATCTGATTTTAATTACACATTTTAATGATAATGGATTGCTTCTAAGCCCCTGATATTAAATCTCATATAGAAGCAAAATGAAGCTTCTGTAGTATTGAAATAATATGTTCCTATATTGATTTATTTTAGAATTTTGTTAAGGAAAGAATTCCAAATATTATTTTTATATAAATTCTGAAATGAGGCAATTATATCATTATTATAAGTATGGACTGGGTCTCATATTTTTTAATGTGCTACTTTGAGTCAAAAAACCAATAATGATATATAAATGTTCTGCCAATGGACTGAAGTCATTTAACATTCAATACCTTGCTTTAAAAACTTCAGTTTATCAGTGTGAAAAGCTAATTCTCAAAGAGTTTAGTGGGTAAAGAGTTTGCACGTACTCTGAACCCTCTCTAGCCACAGATAATCAGCTACGGAATATATGATTCCATATGGATTCCACTATGGAATCGCTAATGTGTCTCAGCACATTTTGTAAGCCTTGGTTGATATTTACTGAAAAAATATAACTTTGAAATCAATTTACTTATTTCCAAGAGAAGAATTTTCCACAGACAGACCTTATACAATGTGGTAGCTGCTAAATTAGAGGAAATACAAACAGTTATAACTTTTTTACCCAATGGCTTTCTTAATAGAATTTATAAATTCCAAATAACTTTTGTGCAGGCATAGGTCTTGCAGAAATTACTAAAGACCTATCATTATAAATTCTTTCTGTGATAAATCTGTACATATACAGATTTGAAGGGGAAATTGAAGAGGAAATTATCCCTAAGATAAGGCTCTATGCAAAGTTGTGACTCTCCCATAACCACGTATAAGAAGGAAAATATTCTGAGAAATGGCATTCATGTAACCACACACCCATTCACACACATACACACACATATGTCTTCTTGAAGAATATTTAGAGAGTAAAAAAATATTCAAAATAGTGACTTAGATATTGATATGATCCAAATATGTGATGCACACAAAATTTAAGTACCCAGCATATGGAAGATTCAGCAAGAAGTTAACGAACATTCTTTTTGGCTTTTATTTTGTGTCTAGCCTCAGCCTAACTTTCAGTGCTGTCCATGATTGAAGCTGGTTTCACAGAGCAGAAAAAAATATTAATAATAAATCAAAATTTCAGAAACGATGATTTAATGAACTCAGTGTGGCTATTAAATACTAAAAAGTGATTTGACTTAGATTCTTAGTGTACTGCAATGTAGTCAGAAGTCTGGGTCAAAGAAGGAAAATGTACTAAGTACACCATTTTCAGCAATGTTGAAACCTTACATAACATAGTCATTGTTTTATTTGTTCCTACAAACTTACATCCATAACTTTGATTCATTGTCCTTTTGGTTTAGCTGAATATATAGGGAAAACACAGAAATTCAGGTAGACTCGTTCATGTCAGCAGCCATCAAGAAGTTCCAGGTACACTGGAACACTGGAACATGCATAGATCCAATAGGTACACTGGAACATGCATAGATCCAATATTTTTTGGTAAAAGCTTCATCTGCTTTTTAGTATGGGCAGTGCTTGATCAGCTATTCAACAAAGCAGAACTCTAAAGCTGATCATTCTGGAAAGAGGCAAGAGTCTCATTTTTCAAACTCAAATTGTACTTAGCTTCAAGTTATGGTTACATTCAATTAATTTACTTGCCTTTCAATTTCAAGAATAGAACAAATCTCAGAGCCATCCTTGGTAGATATGTGACTCAAATCCTCTCTTTTTTTTACCCTTTAGGATTAAAGGCAAATCAAATATAATCTGAAAGAAACAAAACCACTTCAACTTTTATATTCTACCTCATCAGCAGAAGGTAAATTTTTTTTGTAATATAGAATTAGAAATCTCATAAACCCCACAGTCAAAAGTAGCTCACAATCATTTGAAGATAACACTAGCACAGAACCCACTCTTTTTTCAAAGATTCCAAATACGTCATTTTAAAATGAAAATATTAATAACAACAGTTTTTAACATGTCAAAAGATATATTCTGCCTTTGGCTTCGACCAATGAAAGAAGTAGTGAGGAATTTTTTGTTTTGTTTTGTTTTGTTTTGTTTTGTTTTTGTTTTAATTAGAAATTAAAAAAAAAAACAAGTTGTGTTCTTATTTGAAGCTTGATGAGAAAAATCCTTTAGGCTAGTAAGGAATGATTACATTTATCTTCTTTGCTGAGTCTATTGAATTGAGGGATTTTTGCCCTTCTACAGAGACATCAAACCTATTTTAGTAATAATTTGTTTTTAAAGTCTTAGGTGAAAATAAATGAGAAAATAGGAATTCAAAGAATCCTGAAATGATATTCTGTGAGGAAGTCATGTGTCATTTACAGATGGAAGTGGATTCATCTGATGATTTCATCTTATTGCCCAGCAATATTACCTTCAGAAATAAAGAAATGGGCCATAATAGTTAGTGTCACCCTAATGATTTTATCAAGGCAATTTTTCTTGTGTCATAATGCATCAAATTCTTATTCTAAAATATTTATTGCCATTTTCAAAGTGCCACTTCAAATGCCTTAGTTTCAAACAGGAATCATAAAATCTAACATTGTGATTTACTGAGTAAGCTCTTCTAAACATGCATCATATGTAAGATACTATTCCAGGCACTGTGAAGGCTGTAAAAAAAAAAAGTGTCTTGGTGATAGGCGTTATCATCAATGAAATGAGAGTCTCACTTGAGAGCTAAGACCTACATATAAAATCTATAGACAATATAATATAAAGCAAAAAGTGGCAAGTGTTCTAAAATAGGCTCAGATATATCTAAAAAAGGTTTTAGGGTCACATTAAAACTGTGTCTGCAGTATGCAAGCTTGAGGTACTCCCCAAGATGTGGGGAATAATACAAGTCCAGAGGGAGGGTGAAGCAGAGGGAGTCGTTTCAACAATTGTCCAAAAGTAGATCATTCAACATGGGATAGAGGACTCATGCAAGGCAATAATGATAACATATGGTGTTAGGAGAAGTTAGATTTAGATTTAAGGTGATTCAATGGCACTCATCCTTTAATCAATGTCACTGAGTTTATTTTTCTCCTAAACAGAAAAATGACCATGGCCAGACATCTCTTTTAAGAAACTCAGTCTTTCATTAATGTCTATCATTCAGTGAAGATATCTTAAAGAAAGATTACAGAGTCATTTGTGCCTCCAGAAGGAATATTAGATTATTTTAATTATTTCCAAAAGATAATACCCATTTTAGGAATATATTTTGAGAAGGCAAAAAATGAACAAAAAGACATAGGCGATTTACATTTCAGGGTTTAATTGTTGGGTCATTTAATTTGATCAATTTATTCATCCTAATATAAATAAATTTAAATGAGGGCAAAGGAGATACTTTTAAGAACAATATTTATTCATATACATTTATTCTTAACTGGCCAAATGTGCCCATCTTCTATAATTTTTTTTAGGTATAAAAATATTTTTGGACTAAAAAGAAATAATAACCAAATACCAAAGACCAAATTGATGCCCTATTAAAACTGCATCAGTTATTTTTAATTAGTCACAATCTTTAGTGTTTGTGACACTAGACGTCTCATACTCCAGTGTTTCATTTTATTAAAAAATTTGCATTTGGATTTGTTTTCAAAAAGTGACTGTCGTAAACATGAAGATGCAATGATAGAGGTAGATTTCTTAAACTTAGAAATTCCTACTTTTAAAACTTGTTTCTCATTTTTTCTTTTTTCACATTTACTTGCTTTTTTTAAAAAACAACCCTCGAAAAGCTATATTTGAGCAATTTCTATATCTCATGTATTTTTCAGAACAAATTCAAGAAAATGTTTTTCAGAAATAGAAAGCAGTTATCAGGTTGTTTTCAAGGTTTAGATTTTCATCACATTTTCTCTCCCTCTGTCACTAATGCCCTTCCTCACCAAAAAGTTATAAAAGAAAATTGCATTCAGAAAAATACTCTGTGACAGTCACTTTCCTGTGAGCCTGTTTCCTTCCATGATGTGGTTTGTTTTTTTTTAGCTCTTTTGGTCAGCACTGTGTATTTCCAATCTCCTGGAAGTCATCCTGTCTTCTGCCTTCCAAAGATAATTGGGGGAGAAGTCATTTTTGTTCATATGAAATATGTTTCAAATATTTCAGATGGCTGGGACGATCCCTTTCATAAGCCATTGAGATTAAAAATGAAATTAAAACAGTGCTTTCCTCCTTTTAAGCATTTTTAGTATCATGTTTTAAAAATTTAAAGTACAATTTTTAAAAAATCAGTATAATTTTATGGATACCCTTTCCTTTCCTTCAAAGAGACATTAGAAAATTGTTTTCTCAGAAAAACTAACACTGAATAAGTCTCCCAAATTTCATCACCTAAGTGATATTTTTCTCTTTTCAGATGCACATAATTTCTCATTGATTCCACAATGATGATAAATGGAAGTTAGCATATCAATAAAATACTTCATGAAAATTTAGTTTTAATCATATCTTCTCATTTATGTTGTGATATGATGCTTAAGCTTCTTTTAATTTGAATTTTGCTAAATTCTCCTCAGAATATGATTTCCAAAGCATGGAAAGATTAACATTCCTTCCTTGCCTCTTACCGACATTTGTCATTTCCTTTCATTGCCCCGTTTTATATTTGCTGTCCTACCCATCCTTAGCTGTCTCAGATTCAGTTTGAGAGAATGAATAATTCCAGGAAATGAAAGACCTGACTGGGACAAATAACTTTTTTAAAAAAAGGTCAGAACTCAGCTTTCTTGATTCCTAATCAATGTTTTGAATTAAAACATGAAACTGGAAAACATTAACAGAATATATCTGTACTTAGATTAATAAGGAAAAAAAAAAACAACCAAAAACCTTAGGACTTGGAGTCCAGGATTGAGAACATGTCAGGAATCTGTGACTACAACTACTTATATAAGTTTAAATGTCATTTTAAACATTGTTTAAATTCCCCTTCCATTTAAAGTAGAAATAATATCTTTATATTTACCTCACAGAATTGATATGAATACTAGATGTAATCTTGTGTTTGAAACACAGAAATGAGTAAAGTTATTGGCAAATTATATTTTTATTATCATGGTTTCTTTTTTGTTCCTCAACCTTCCCCATCTTCTGGCTTCAGAAAGTTGTGACTTGGGCTATAAATTACAGGTATGAAGGCTTTGCAAAATTTCAACATACACTAAGCATGGTGAAGTATTCTCCACCCAAGCAGGCAAAGAACAGAATCATCTACTATAGCCATTTGATCCTTCTTTTCACCATGCAGAGGACAAAGGAAATTACTATCTCATTTCACTATGTGTCTTTGATTTCCTTTAATAACTTTAGTACACAAAAATCTAAATATAAGATTAAACTAATAAATTAGAGTTGCTTTATAACTTATACTTAATACTCTTCTGTGTTTCAGAATCTTTTTTTTCATGAAAATCAGTTTCTCTTGTTGATATAATTATTTTAAAACTTTTTTAAAAAGAATTTTTCTGATTTTTTAAGAAGACATAGAATTGAAATGTTTAGAGCAAGGCTATATGGAGGTTCATAAAAACTCTGAAAATTCAAGAGAAACAAAACTCATTAGCATAGCCATGAAGAACATTTTTCATTATTAAGGAAACACAGTTCTATGATATCTGAGAGCTCTTTGTGTGGTGTTACAGGGATTCTATCATGAATAATAACACCATATTATTATATAATAATTAATAAACACCAAAATATAATAAACACTCAAGTGTCATGTAGTGCTTGGAAATTCTTAAATATAATAGACGTGATGCAGGATCTAGAAGAAAACCTGGCATTTCCTTCAAATTCTATTTTTTCCTCCAATTTATCCACAACCTTAAAATACCAGGGTGTTAATTTTAATTGAAATGTTATTTACTGTGATAGAGTTATATTTCTAATAGAGAAGAGAATCTATTCTCCAATTTCAATCAAAGAAGAATGTTCCTATTTTAGGAAGCATTGAACAAAATAAAAATGATTTCCTAAGAGGCTAATCCTTCACCTGCCAGACAATAAAACTTCATATTCCACATACAGGAAAAGAAACACTTGTTTTCATAAAACAAAACTTCCTTTTGAGGAAATTGACATCAGTAAAATTTTATTAACACACAGTAATTTAAGAATATTAAGACAGATCTTGGACTTCTCTGGCAGTCCAGTGGTTAAGACTCCGTGTTTCCACTGCAGGGCATGCAGGTTCCATCCCTGGTCAGGGAACTAAAATCCCACATGCCACATGGCATAGCCAAAAAAAAAAAAAAAATTAAGACGGGTCTTATTGGAAACAAGAATACATTCTGAGAAAATTTCTTCTTTTCTCTATATCCCCATCACATGCCAGCCCACTTCTGTTAAATATCAGTCTAATCTCCTTGTTTACTGACAGGGTAGAAATCCCTGCATAAGACAAATAACAGAATTCCACAACTTTCCCTTTTTCTCTCCCGAATCTTATTTTGTTTCAACAAACAAAGTTGACATCTAGGACTCTTCATCAATCCCTTTGAAGTCTACGTCCATAGCTACTTATTTTTCTGTCAGTTAGTTAAAGGATTGGTCTCTCAAATTTTCATTCAGCCTTTACATAGAAAAGACTGTTGAAGAAGTTCCAAAAAAAAAGCAACGGACCAAAAAACAAACAAACAAAAGTTTGTGTTGGTGAAATTGTACAGGTTCCTAGAGTGTTACTCCCTGGCACAATCACTGCTTTTTTGCCAGTGGTTTCTTTTTTTTTTTTTTTACATCTTTATTGGAGTATAATTGCTTTACAATTGTGTGTTAGTTTCTGCTTTATAACAAAGTGAATCAGTTATACATATACATATGTTCCCTTATCTCTTCCCTCTTGCATCTCCCTCCCTCCTACCCTCCCTATCCCACCCCTCCAGGCGGTGGCACACGTGAAGTCCAAAGGCATTCTGCTGAAGAGCTACCGCTTGCTCTAGAAGGCTGGTCTTTTTGTTCTACTCACGTCTTTAACTAATTAGATTGTGGAGGGAAATCTGCTTGCTCAGAGTTCACCAATTTAAATGTTATTCTCATCTAAAAACACCCTCAACTTTGACACATAACCTTAACCATCACCATGGGTACCAGATTTTGTCAAAGGCTTTTCCAGATCAGTTGATATGAGTACATGGCTTTTCTTCTTTAGCCTGTTGATATGGAAGATTCCATTAATTGATTTCCAAATGTTGAAACAGTTTTGGAAAATAATGATAAATTCCACTTGGTCTTGGTGTGTAAATTATTTGTACTGCTGTATAATAAAGACTTTGTTTAATCTTTGTCTTGTGTTCCTGGGATGGAGCTTCTAATCCTTTAGCATGTCCTGAGTGATAGGAGTGTCTTTGTTATTCATAGTGGGGCCCTGAAATCATCCCTTAGTTTATGCTAATGAGATAACTTATGGTGGATCCCCAATAGTTTCAAGATGAGTAAAGTGTGAAAGCTGACCATGCCAGGAAAACCAACTATGTGATTTGACTGTTGGATATTTGAGCCAGGTGATTTCAGCCCAAACTCAGAGGTGTAGACGGGGGCTAGAATGAAGTACAGTCATTTAGACAATAATTCAATCAAATGTACCTGCATAATGAGACCCAATAAAAACTCTGGATATCAAACTTATTTGAGCTTTCTGGTTGGTAAACACAGGGATGGGTCAGGAGGGTAAATTTCTTAATAGACATGTCTATTAAAATTGTTTCTTTCTCCTTTTGTCAGTTTCAGTAGTTTATATCTTTTGAGGAACTGTTCATTTCATCTAATTTGTTGAGCTGTTTACAGTATTCCTTTATTATCTGTATAATATCCATGAGATCTCGCTCAGCTTACATCAGTCTTCTTTTCTTGCATGTTGTCTACTTTTTCCATTAGTGCTCTTACCTATTAATTATAATTATTTCATATTCTAAAAACAGTCATCTTTAAGTCTAATTTGATGCTTCCTTGGTCCCTTCAGGCTGTGTTTTGTCCTTGTCTTTCAACATGTCTAGTAACTTTCGGTTGAAAGCCTGATATGGTTAGTCAGGTAAGTGGGGTTTATATTATGAGGTTTTACGATCTTCTAGCTACAATTTGAACACTGTTTAATGTTTGTGTTACCTGCACATGCCAGAGAATTCATAATCCTCTATTGTCCTTGTTTTTGTCTTTCCTGTTGTCCTGAACTCCTCCTTCAATAGGTCTGTGCCTCACCGCTCTTTTGGTTGTAATCCACAGTTTCCGTTGTATATAATACACTGTAGCCCTGTTGATATGGTGGTAAGAAGTGGGGAAAGGGAAGTACCCTACAATCTCATGATTAAATTTATGCATTTAATTTTCCTGTGTCCTTGGGCTGTGATTTTTTTTTTTTCACAAGTGCTTCTCAGTTTACACCCTCTCTAAGCCTTAGCCTAGAGATGAAGTCTCTTCCCTTAGGTGGAATAATGCTCTGATAAAGCCTTTTTCTCATTTCCCTTGTTACAAAGAAAAAACTATGTTTATTTCTCAGTGGTTGATTTCCCCTCACCTTGCTGGAGCCAGAAGGAAATCTTTCTTGACTCTTTGATGCAAGAACTTGATGGAATTCTTATAGGTAAGAACTTAATTGTGGACCCCCTCGAGCTTGAGGCCCCAGGATTTTTTCATACTCACACTAGTCCACAATGAGCCTCTAGCAATTGGTCAAAATTACTACTCAACTGTCCCTATCAGTTTTGACTCCAATGGCCTCTGATCTAGACAAGCAAATATTGGCTGTTATTCTGTGTATTTGCGTTTCTTTCTAGATTTCTATGTGGCAGTTCTTCCTAAGGCCTCATTTCTCTGATAGGTTCAAGAAAATTCATTGATTTTTAGTTTATTGAGTTTTTTGTTTTCTTCTTCTTGTAAGGATGGGGTTAGTGACTTCCAAAATTTTCGTATGTGGAGACTGAAACCAAGAATGGTCATTTTTAATACATTCATTCTATTATCACGCATTTAATAAGCCTTTTTATTTAGTTGAATATATTGATTCTGTATGTTCATTCGTATCTTTTTTATTTCCAGAATCTTTCATCTTCCATTCTTTGAGGTGACCCTGCTAATTTCTGAAGAGAAGGGACAACTGTCACCACAAATTCTGACCAAATTGCAGAACTGTGAGTAAGATAAATGATTGTTGCTATTGTAAAGCACTGACTTTGAAGTGATTTGTTATGAATTAGAAAAAACTAGGATACCTAGGTTAAGGGAAGATTTTCGTCATTGTTGCCTTATCCAGTACTAGAATTACTATCAACTAGGAACTATCTCAAACTAAATAATCTGATGACACTTGCATTTGGAGTCCTTTTTCAGCCTTGTATTATGGCTAGGATGTGTTTACCAATTCTTAGAGGAAAATTGTCGTTGATCTTACTTCGTCCTCTTAGATCCAGACCCCAAAATGTGATGGGCTGCTCTCTTTTCTGTATCCTTTTACAGTGTGGTTTTCTAAATTCTCACTTTTATTGATGTTTCACTTTTCTTGCTCCTAGACATATGAGGAGGTTTCTAATCTGAAGTCCCAACTTTCATGAGCCCGTAAGCTTTTTCTTTTGTCTCCATATATATATATATATATATATATATATATATATATATATAATTATTTTTTTTTTAATTTATTTTTGGCTGCATTGGGTATTTGTTGCTGCGCACAGGCTTTCTTTAGTTGTGGCGAGCAGGGGCTACTCTTTGTTTGCAGTGCGTGGGCTTCTCATCGCAGTAGCTTCTCTTGTTGCAAAGCAGGGCTCTAGGTATGCAGGCTTCAGTAGTTGTGACACGTGGGCTCAGTAGTTGTGGATCACGGGCTCCAGAGCACGGGCTCAGTAGTTGTGGCGCACGGGCTTAATTGTTTTGCGGAATGTGGGATCTTCCCAGACCAGGGCTTGAACCCACGTCCCCTGTGTTGGCAAGCAGACTCTTAATCACTGCGCCACCAGGGAAGTCCCTTCGTATAGTTTTTTTAAAACATAATTTCCAGGTCAGAAAGCCCATGGGACCACTGCTGACTAGATAGCTTACTTTCCTTTCTGGTTTCATGCTTTTTCATTATTTGGGACCCATGAAATTTCCCTTTATATAATTGTCTGCTCAGCGGTATCTTTTAGAAGTATGTCTGTATTTTATCAAATATTTGAATTGTTTTCCACAAAGAGGCTTTCTTGTTTCTTAAGATATCATATGCCCTTGTTGCCAGAAAGAGAATTAGTTTGCATTTCTACACTCTTCTTAAGTTCTTATTTTAGAGCAATTCTCTAAAGGCTAGTAACAAATCATGCCAGATATATCTCAAAGCACACACACACACACACACACACACACACACACACCAGTTGTTATTGTATTACACCTCAAATAAAAGGAAATAAGTGAAAGGGATATGGTGAACCATGTTCAATCATTTTTAGCTTGAGAATATATTCACTGCCATCACTTGTTTCTGTTTTTTATTTTGGAACGTTCATTTAGTGAGGATCTTTCGGAGTCATGAAACAATTTGTGTTTTCAGGAGTTTATTGCTATCACTCATAGGAAAAATTCTTATCAAAGCTCACACATCTCTTGGGTGTATTCTCTTTACTTAAGAATCCATGTAAATTTTGCTTTCACAAAAGGAGGGTGAAGGTTCAGCTTTGAACCCCCTATTATTTCATCCACTTAATTTCTTCATGTTTTGAATATATGTGCACATACACACACAAACACACACACATATAAAATTAGAATTACTGTTTTCAACCACAAATCTCTGTTAAACCATAGAAATAAATACATTTGTATTTTCACTCATTAAAATAATTCACAAAATTACCTAGTCATGTATTTTTAACTTCTAAGTATTTAATATCTTAGGTCACATTTTTAATATCTTAGGTCACCTTTAATATCTTTAGGTCACATTTTATAAATTATATATTTATAATTTACTATATTATGATCTGGGAAGATGACTTTAATTTTTGAATATTTAAAATATTATAACCGAATGGTCTGATAAATATTCTTTTAAATATTACATGGATATGCAAGAAAATTTATTCTGAGTTCAAGGGATGCAATGCTTTATATTGAAAATAATTCTGATACCAAATAGTTTATTATTTTCTTCATGTTTTCATAGTTTATTCTGTCTCTCTGACATCTTAGATTTTGTTGAATTCAAGATGTTTATAGGGAATGTCTAAGTTTGCATTGTTTTTCACTGTTCGAGTCTTTCAAACTGAAGACGTGTATTTCTCCAACTTGTCGGTATTGCCTTCCATTATTTAACTGTTTCTTTCTTCCATCTGCTCCTTTTCTTATCATAACAATATTTTCATTAATACATAAGTTATTGAAACTCTTATTCCTCATACTTGTCTGTCTTTGTATTTTCACTTTGAGTTTTTAGATATTTCTTTGATTTTGTATCAGAGGTCACTAATTTAGAAATTGATGGTGACAATCCATTCTCCAATTTATCTACTTTTGCTGTGATTTGTTGTTGCTTTTAAGATCTAGATCTTTATCGGATTCTGGTTGAATTTCCTGAAATACCAACACCACTTTCTTGCAAATTTAGTCTCTTTCCTTTAGTGACTGTGTTGTTGGTTTAGGCACCATATTTAGTTCTACCTTCTGTCTTTATACTGTTGTTATCCAATAGAAATATAATGTGAGATAAAAAGTTAGCGTAATATATAAATATGAGTATATCATACATTATATAAAATATGTAATTTCACATATTTTTAGTTTTCACATTAAAAACAAGTAATAAGAAAATGTAAAACTAATTTGGATAACATATTTGATTTAACTCAATATATAAAAATATGAAACATATCAAAATATGACTGTAATATGTAATCAATATAAATATTAATAAGATACTTTATTTTTTGTTGTATTTTTTAAACTGGCTGTATGTTTTACTCTAAGCAGACATCTTAATTCAGTCACCAAATTTTCATCAGTTAAAATGAAATATAGTCTCATATGTATATATCATTTTTTTTTCAGATTCTCTTCCCTTATAGGTTATTACAAAATATCGAGTATAGTTCCCTGTGCTATACAGTAGGTCCTTATTATCAATCTATTATATATATAATAGTGTGTATATGTTAATCCCAACCTCCTAATTTATCCCTCCCCCCATACTGTAAATGCTTTAATCTGGATTTTTATACTTAATATGATATCAAGAGCCTTTTCGTTTACTGTGCTGTACACCTGAAGCTAACATGATATTGTAAGTCAACTCTACTTCAATAAAAGTATTTACAGTAAAATAAAAAAATGAAATGTAGTCTCACTCATGGGAGCCACGTTTCAGGTGCTTAATAGACATAGGTATCTATTGAACAGTTCAGTCCTGGTACTTGGACACCTTAATGTGTTGTTATTTGACAATTTTTCTTTTATTCAGTTCTGGCTCTTAGAAAACACAAAGGATATAATACAATATTTCTCTTACTATACCAGTGTTAGGACAAGGGAAACCTTAGCTGACCTATTTTCTTTCTCAGCATCTTTGAGACCAGAGGTAATAGGGATTATGACACGGACAAAATCTTGGGTCCGTTAGGGCCAAGTCATGAAAAGATACACATACAGTTAAAAGCATGAGGATCTCGAAAAAGGTATAAGGATAATTTGATGAACTTAACAGTTTTTCATGATTAAAAAAAAACTTTAACAGAAGAAACTAGAAGAGAAGACACGTAACAATAAAAACTCCGGGCTTCCCTGGTGGCGCAGTGGTTGAGAGTCCGCCTGCCGATGCAGGGGACACGGGTTCGTGCCCCAGTCCGGGAAGATCCCACATGCTGCGGAGCGGCTGGGCCCATGAGCCATGGCCTCTGAGCCTGCACGGCCAGAGCCTGTGCTCTGCAATGGGAGAGGCCACAACAGTGAGAGGCCCGTGAACGGCAAATAAATAAATAAATAAAAATTAAAACTCCTTATTGAAAATGAAGGTAGATGTAACTATGTTCATTGAGAAATCTATTAGGAACAAGAGTTGGACACATTATTGAGTCTACTATTCAATATATGGAAGACCTGATCAGAAGAAAAGAAAGAAGAGAAAAATAGACATTTTTATGACAAGAATTTCAGAGAAAAAAAATACCTTTATTTGAGATCATGTGAACATCCGAGAAAATCTAGAAACAATTTATCAGTGGTACAAAGAAATTAGTAATTTCGCTAGACACAAGTGTATTGGGGATAAATGAGTAGCTTTCTTTATAAAAATAAAGTTTTTAAGTACAATACAAATAAAAGAAGTTATTATTCTAGATATAACCAAGAATTATAAACCTTACTTTTATTACCTGAAATATGGATCAATTACATTTTATATTTAGATTCTACATAGATGTGACCTTCAACAACTTATTACAGCAATCAATGTTTACGGCCAGACAATTCCATATGATATTATGCAGAAGGATGACTTCTGGGACATTGTATCGTAAAGTCAGCAGATCATCCACTGTCATATTTCTGGTCTGTCTTCTAAACAGTTTTTCACAAAATGTATTTAACATTTTATTTCTTAGCAATGTTCTTACTGGGCTTTTGCTATCAATATTTGGACATTGCCTCAGTGGAAAGACAGGTGTTATGCCTTAGGATTCTTTACTTGGTGGATGAATTAATATGTTTTTCCTTCTAATCAACAATTTCAGATGTTCTATGGCAATGTATCACAGTAACCAAAAACTGTGATAGTTTGTTTCTGGATATTGTGTCATAGTACTAATCAATATGATACTCAACAATAATGGAAATTTCTATAAGCTGTGCTTTCCAATATGGTAGCCACAGTCATATATGACTATTGTGCAACTAAAAAATTGAAGTTTTAATTTGATTTAAATTTTCATAGTCATGTTCAAGGCTAGTGGATAACTATATTAAATAACACAGCTATAGATCACAATTATCATTAGAAAAAGATGTTACCTCTAAGTGTATTTTGTGTTTAAACATCAGTATACCATTTAAAAATATGTCCTATTCCATCATTCATAGATCAAAAGAAGGAAGAGTTTTCTTTCCACCTCAACATGTATTGAGCTTGACTACAGTATCCTCAAAGTACTCTTACACAGGCTCACTAAATAAATGAGCCAATGAACTCATTAATGACAAACATAATTTTGTTTATGGGAAAAGCAGAACTTATTTGGCCTCATTTAGAGCATACAAGCATTGTGTATTGCTCTCTACTTAACAAGCCATGATGTAGATCTGGATAATCTCCCAAAACTAAAATTTCGGAAAAATGAATAAGTATACACCATGCCTTCCTTTTCTTCATAATAGGCATAAATAATATGATACCATGTGTGACTCATTTTTTAGGCCTACAAGGTAATCTAATTTATATTTTATAGCATCTCCAAATATTCTATGAATTAAAGAAATCACTTAGGTTAAAGCAAAATAAAATGCTATGTTCTGGTTTTTCTTTGTTTGCTTTGTTTTGTTTTCCCCTAACAATAACTATCATGAGAACCTTAAATTCACAAGACTCCAAATGGCTATAGAATTTTTAAGTATACCATTTTGTTGAGGCATAATTAACATAAAATAAAGTTCACATATTTAAAATATTCATTTTGATAAGTTTTGATGTATGCATATATCCTTTAAGCCATTATCACAGTCAAAATGCCAAAATTTTCTACTAGTGTTGAATTGCATAGTTAACAGAAAAGCAAACTGAAAAAAGTCAGATATTTCACAATTTTATATTCTACATGGAATAAGTAATTTATATCTCTACTACCAATGGGAAATAATGCCAATAAATAATATTTCCACTGTCATCTTTAAGATCTAAACTTTAGAATAAATACTAAATCACCACAGCACATGGAGAAGACAGAAAGTAATCCCTTGTCAACCAATGCTATTTTCATTTAGAAATAGTCACCCATCATGATTAGCTTATGCTACATAAGCATTTGTAGAATGGAATTCAAGACACTTGAATAATGATAGAATAAGACACTTGGCTCCCTTCTCAAAGAAGCCAAACTTATATAAGATGTCATTTTATGTGTCCCCAAGGAAACAGTGACAATATTAATCCACGTGTTGGAAAATTGCCATTCTGAAGGAAAATGGGATTTTATTTTATGAAATTACAATGGAAGTGTGCAGTGAGAAGTGTTAATATCTGTTGGAATTTCGTGTAGACTCATATATAATTCAGCCAATGAAGGTTTTAATAGATGTGTGTGTTAGAGATTTCTCGCAATATTCCATAATTCATTTGTCTTTCCAATACTCTAGCTACTTCTTCCATTATTTTATAATAAGTTGGTATATCCAGTCTTATGAAATGTGATAAAATCATTATACAGCAAACATCATTGTTGTCAAGGATAAAACTTGTCTAGCCCCTTACAACTTGTAAAATTAGCTTTGAATAAAATTTATTTTTTTTCAATTTTACGAGAGGAAACTGACAGGAATAAAACAATATATAACAGTGATTGGGCTAGAGAAAAATCTTTTAATTCTCATATCAGGGACTCTGTTCTCTAGATGGTTAATTCAAATTAAATTTAACTTAGTTTCCAAATATAAATAGCAGCCATATGTTGTAAACAGCTGAAGGCCTAATGACTGATAGTATCTTGCCAAATAATCAAACAATAATGTGAAAGTGGCATGATGCAGTAAAAGTATCAAACTGAAAACAAGAAAGGAGACTGTATGAAGTTCTATCTCCCAGATGACAAGTTGTATGCTGTGACATGACTCTTAATATTACTGGATGTAAGTCTACTCATCTTTAAAGTGGAGATAAGACATGGGATCTCTCACCTTAGTTCACACCTCGAAAAGTAGAAAATTCTACATTATTTTTCCTTTTCTTATGTGATTTCACTCAATTTAAGGTGTTTTATTTTTAACATTTAATCATCATTATCATGGAAGAGAATGGATATTCCATTCCTAGGGATGCACAGCCAGAAATTTCAATTCTTTCATTAATTTGCTCAGTTCCAGATTTCCTGAAACTAATTTCTCTGACTAAAGCCTTGAAAATTCAGTGTTTGTACTACCTAGTCAGATGCAGGTATTTTATCTATGATTCCTACATGCTAAAACCTGTGAATCTGTTCTGAAATTTTGACTTTATTTTGCCATAAATTGTTTTTGATTCTTTTGTATCTGTGACTATTTTTAGATTGGGCCAAAAAATGATTAATTGCTCATTGTCATCTGTGTCACCCAATGTCAAGTATAATTCCTTGAAGTTATAAGTGACGCTTACCAATGTTTCAGGCTCAACATCTTGACTGGATTACGAGAGCATTAAACTAAACCTTATGTGCCAATGGGAGTATTCCATTTAAATTTTCTCATAATTCCTTAATTCCAAAGAGTCTTTCCCAAACATTCCATGATAATTATACGACCACATTAGAAAAATGGAAGTGCGTAAAAATCTAAGGAGTGTGTGAACAAACAGGAAAATGAACACAACTGATAAATTCTTCCACGGTAACATCGAACAGAACTATTTATTAAAATGCAATACACAAATTTTAATGAGGAAAAAACAAAGAAAGCGGAACACAACCTTCCCTTGAGTTTACCTTGATTGCACTAATGAAGGGCTAACTGTTTCTCAATTGGGAGTATGTTGTTTTTGGTTTTCAGCACAGATGTTCCCTTCTGCAAGAAGTAGACTCCAGTTTTTCACATATATATCAAATTTTGTGCAATTTTTAGGTAGGCATCAGTCAACTGTAGGATAAATGATTGCACGTCTGTGTTCACATGTATTTCACAACTGAATTTCATTCTCAAGTCTGGGAAAATATTAATTTAATAACTCACAGTCTGTATCTTAAGTATTTTCGATTTAGTCCCAGGTAGATATGTGGCAGTGCCAGTTTTACAGTTCTCATATCTAAGCATAGTATGTTTTATGCCTCAGATATTTCGATCTTAATTTTATTTATTTTTCTCACCTGATTAATTGAATATTTCTTAAACTTGATAACACTGTGATGCTAAGAATGTAGCCATATAGTCTAGTGACCCCAGGTGAAGAATACTAAGCTCCATTATTGTAATTGTAATTGTGGGGTTTCAGACATGCCAGCACTCAATACCGGCTACCAAGGCTACCAATGTTTGAAGGCAGCCACATTCTTCAAGGGTTTTAAATAGGGCAGAATGCACATTCCTAGGACAACAAATAGTCTAGGTGCTCTCATTCCAAAATTTAGTTGTAAATATTAATACTACCGGTTAGATGGGACATTTGAAGCATTCTGCAGTCAGGAAAACTAATTAAGTACTAGATGATGTAGAAAGATGGCCTCATTTAATCCTCATTATGATTTGATGAGTTACGACTTAATATTTCGGTAAAAAGTATTGCTCAAATCCCATAGCTTTTTCCTGGCAAAGTTGAGGTTTAAGACTTGGATTTCTGGGCTTCCCTGGTGGCGCAGTGGTTGAGAGTCCGCCTGCCGATGCAGGGGACGCGGGTTCCTGCCCCGGTCCGCGAAGATCCCACATGCCGCGGAGCTGCTCGTCCCGTGAGCCATGACCGCCGAGCCTGCGCGTCCGGAGCCTGTGCTCCGCAACGGGAAAAGCCACATCAGTGAGAGGCCCGCGTACCGCAAAAAAAAAAAACCCCCCCCACACAAAAAAAAAAAAAAAAAAAAAAAAAAAAAAACAAGACTTGGATTTCTGACTCAGTGGAAAGCTATGATTACATGTGCTCAGCATTTTCCTTAGAAAGCAAGATAATGAATATTTACTAACTTGGAATTAAAATATTAACTATACATCAGCTCTTAATTCATAATTCAGGCAAACTTTTTGCAAAGAAAACTTATTATAAGTGTCTTTGTGTGTCAAGGATTGTAGCATGGGTTTCAGGATCATATTAAAATACAAAACAATGTCCTATTAAGACCACATCTTTTACTGCTAGTCTGTATTCATAGCAAAATAGTGAATATATTTCATCAAATACTTTTTACTGGCTTGTTATTTGGCAGAAATTATTCCCCGAACTTGACGTTTGAAAAATTCAGGAAATTATTTTCTTTCTGTAATGAGGAACTCTTCAACTTCTAGGACGGACCTCAGAAAGGAAATTACCAAACACATCAATTGACTTAAATTAGCACCTTGCCTTTAGAACAAGGATGATTTTTAATGTTCCTTCATTATTAAATTTAACCATAGGCAAAATATACACATATTTATTACTTGATGTTTTTAGAAAGGTGGCTAAATAGAGGTACTATCATTATCAAATAAAATCCAGCAGAAAAAAAAATAAATCCTAAAAATAGAGTATGGGTATTAAAAATGAAATATGAAGGAGTTATCAAAATATTTTCACAGTATGCTAAGTTGAAGTATTTGGTCTAATAGTAAAGAGTGTTAATACCCTACATTTCCCATAGCTATCCTTGCTACAAGGAATATGCAGTGTTGTTCTCGTACCAAATCCATGTTTGTGCTCCTGTGTGGAATTCTTCCTTTCCTAATATCACGTGAAGGATTTTATTTCAACCTTCTTTGAAGTCATTCTTACCCAGTGCTTTATGTTCTGCTCTCCCATGTGTTACACTGCTAGAGCAATTAAAAATGTAACGATCATTTCCTTGAATCATTCTCTCTGTATTAATTAAGGAAAAATGATATTCTCTTGAAATTCCTCAGTTGATATTGCAAATGTGCTTCTGTTGCTCATTACTTTTAAATGTTTTTACTCTAGAAATAAGTAAACATGTCATGATGGATTTGCTGTCTCCCCATTGTGAAGGATCTCACTAGCTCTCTTTGGGTGTAGGCTCAGGGCTCACACTCTATCAGAATTACCAACTTTGAGGATTTATAAAGGCTGCAAGGTTTTTTTTCCAGGGAGAAAGCAAATTTAAACTGAGTAAAACATGAAAAAAAGCCATCTCTGTGTATTCCTTACAAATATCCCACTGCTTCCAGCTGCTGAGGATCTATTGGTTAACCATTTTTTACCCACCACATGAAGGCAACAGCAGTTCCATAATGATAAGGAGTCTCAAATTATCTTTTTATTGACTGTAATTACCTCAGTTATAGTAAAGCATACGGACAACTAGGGATACATAATTACAACACATTTATACTTAAAAATGGAGTTCCTATACTTAAAGATCAGTATTTAATGGGAACTACTTTGAAATCAACTGCCACAAGTGGATTTATACTAAATTATCCACAAAACTACAAGATGGTTAAAGATGTTTCAATTTTATTTTACAGAATATCAAGTGTAAAACTCCAAATGGCATGGCCAAATTTAAAAGGAAAGAAAATACATGTTCAAGACTTTCAGAGTAATGCTCAGCCAGTTTTACAGTTCTTGAAATTGATCTTATTCAACCGGGTGAACTTTATGTGAAAAAAATTCTAATCAGAATCATAAATAGCTCATATTCATAAAATTGAATTTCAAACCAGTTGTTCCACCAACAACCTATTGAGTTTAACTAAATTTTCCAATAATCCTATTTGGAATTCCATAGATTCAGTCTGCAGGGTGCACTTTCTTCAGAATTACTTCCATTCCATCGATCTAGTAAGACAAAAGCAAGTCACACATGGATTATAGGAGCTTAATTTAAAAGCAAAAGATACAGTATGGTTTTGCCATTCCAAAATGAGCAAAACAATTATGATTTGTAGTTTCCAGATGACAGATATATTTCTAAGAGAATCAAATGGTGTATTTCAGACATATCCATTACTGGCACTCTTTCACTTAAGAGTATATCAAATTTCTGTGTATTAGGCAGAAATGATAGTGGCTAGTCCACGGTGAATTACTTTTCCTAGATGTTTCAGTTGGAGGCTATTTTTAGGTAAAATAGCTTCTCATCCAGCTGAGCCCTTCGATAAAATATCCAGTAATGGTCAATTATTTTTATAACTTGACCTGTTGTAGCTAATATGCCGAAAGCCACGTAGAAAAAAAGGAGGTTAATGAAAGTTCAGGATTCATGATTTTGCCATGTTGCACCTAAGTTTCTAATAAAATTTATCTACTCATCATGTTACTCATCATTTCTTCCCCACTCCCATACCACTCTACTACCTATAACTTGATTCCAGTCAGCTTACCTTTTGTTTCTGCTCTATGCATTTACATGAGTCTTGTCTAGCACTGTGATTCCTCAGTTTTTCTCTCTTTTGAGTTTGGCATCCTTTTTTAACCATAGCTTAACTGATGGTGGCTTAGTCGTCACTGTAAATTTCTCCTCCATTTCAAATAAGCAATATTTCATCTTAACAAATCTGCATAGTACAGGCAAAATGAACCATGTATGTTTAGACCCAGCTACTTTTCAGTGCTGCACAAAGTAGAAAAAAATGTCAAATTACATGTTAGAGAAGAATATTTTCCCTCAGTTTAAAACCACAGAGTGGTTAAGAAGGCAGTGTTTTTCTCCCATTATCCTTGTGGCAATGTTTTATTTCTATTTGGGGGTTTAACACTGAGGAAAAAAAGCCGAAGGCGTTAGAATCATCTTATTAAAATGACTACACAGCATCCTTTGTCAAGCATTCATTTAGGATTTTAAAACGTATTGGAATTTAAAGCATATTAAGAGGTCACTCATGGATTTTACTATGTGCATGCTTCTGGAACTTAGTTAAGTTCTTGAGTATCTAAATTGAGAGAAAATCCTCTCAGTACCTTTTAAAGTGGAATTTTTCTAATGCTATAAATATATCATCCACTGTGACAGAAGTAAGATGTTTTAAGACAACACCTCCTCAAGGACATTACTCAGGTTTTCTCATCCTGGGCATTAGAATCTTAATAAAAATAATTAAGTACAGTCTATTTTCCATAGAACTTAGAATGATTCTGGCTTTCAAATGGATAATAAATGCTCAATAAATATGTGGAGAATAGATAAATCAAGGAAAATAAATCATGGGAGTTGTATAGAGATTGTTAACAAAAAACTATATTTTATATCGGGTATATATAAAGTGGGTTGAATTTTAACTGCTAAGACCCTTATACAGAGATTTAGCAAAACTTATTTTTAAAGTGCTATGTACTGATTAGGTACCTGTGTTTTCCTACTTTTTAGTCATTCTGTGCCTTATCGATCTTCTGTTCCACCCTCTATCCCTCCAGCAGCAATCTCCATCAGAATGGCCACTTTAATTTAATGTCAGGGTTTAGACCTCAGTCACTGAAATTTTTCCATCCTTACTTGCTCAAGCAGTGAATTTTTATTAACACTTTCTATAGCACAGAGCATACTGACATTTAAGAAACTATATTCTATAAAATGCATGGTTCCTCCTTTCGGGTGGCAATTACTTTTTCTATGCCTCTTCTCCTGAACTCCTTTGCTTTCATTTTTTAATTTTCTTCAGTATTCTTGAAATTTGCTGAATTGTGAAATAATTTAATTCCTTCTTTGGTAGGAAAGATGCATTTCTTGACTGAGCATGACCCGACTTAGAATTTTTTAAAAAATAATAAAAACTTGGGACTTCCCTGGTGGCTCAGTGGTTAAGAATTCACCTGCCAATACAGGGGACATGGGTTCTGAGCCCTGGTCCAAGAAGATCTCACATGCCGCGGAGCAACTAAGCCTGTGTGCCACAACTACTAAGCCTGCGCTCTAGAACCCATGAGCCACAGCTACTGAGTCCACATGACACAACTACGGAAGCCCACGTGCCTAGTGCCCGTGCTCTGCAACAAAAGAAGCCACCACAATGAGAAGCCCGTGCACCGCAAAGAAGAGTAGCCCCCGCTTGCTTCAACTAGAGAAAGCCCACGTGCAGCAATGAAAACCCAACACAGCCAAAATTTTTTTTAAATAATAATTTTATAAAAAATAATGATAATAATAAAAACTTACTTCTCATACAACAGCCTTCCCTCCACCAAACCCCAATTAACAACCTGCACCCTACAGTTCACGATTTTAATCTTTAACCACAGCAATCATTTGTTAAATTACAATACTGCTTAGCCTTTTTGTGTATGCATGTGTGTTTCATTAGTTATGTAAATAGTTGTATGTACATCCGAATGGTTTTATATATATGTATATATATATATAGTTACTGATAAATTGTAATAGCAGCCTGCCTACATGAAAATGAATATTTATTCTTCTGAATCATGTATTTTATTACAGTCTACTGAGGTTGCATGTATAGCTGGCAAGATTTGGAGATTTAATAGAAGGTGTATTACATCTGAAGCCTTTTGATATAGTGTTCCCCAGCCTCCTTGCCTCAAATCTGTATCATCCATAAAATACTTTTACCGAAGAGAGGATGGTGGGAATAAGGGATTGTATCCAAATTCCTATGACATACTCCCTGATTGAAACCTCTGGTAAGAATGACTTTGCTTTATTCTGGACTTGAGGACATGGGGAGGGGGAAGGGTAAACTGGGACGAAGTGAGAGAATGGCATTGACATATATACACTACCAAATGTAAAAGAGCTAGTGGGAAGCAACCACATAGCACAGGGAGATCAGCTTGCTGTTTTGTGACCACCTAGAGGAGTGGGATAGGGACGGTGGGAAGGAGACACAAGAGGGAGGGGATATGGGGATATGTGTATGCATATAGCTGATTCACTTTGTTATACAGCAGAAACTAACACAACAATGTAAAACAATTATACTTCAATAATTATGTTAAAAAAAAATAGAATGGTTTTGCTTCGGTTTTGGATTTGTTGAGCCTTCCTTGTAGGAAGAACTGAAGGAGTGGAGAACATAGCTTTTCAACACCACACTTTTCCTCAAGCAATTCTTCAAGCCAGAGTCATAGTTTTGTGAACCTCTCTTATTTTGAATTGGGTTGGCTCAATCAGGCTTTTACATTTTATTCAAAGTTATATCACATATTGTTACTTTCCTTTAGTTTCAGTATTTTCCCCAACTTCCAACTCTTCAGAAAGCTATTGATCTCACTGGGTGACATGAGAGATTTCCCATCAAATGTTGTCTTTTCCACAGAAAGTATGGAAAGTTAACAATTGTTCGAAACTATATTATCTGACCTTGTGGAAGGTAATGTTTATCTTTGTATTAAATGCTGCCTTTCCAAAGATCAAGTACTGCTTTGAATAGCTAGTGTTCTACTCACCTGTGTGACTGAGGATAGTTGTTAAATAATTCTGAATTTCAATTTTCTCACCTGGAAATGGAGTGACATATCAATAGAAATTACTGTAAGTATATACATAATGCATTTGAGCCTTTTTTTTTTTTTTTCCTGATGGGCCATCAAGAGTGGGGAATATATATATAGTCCTAACTGAAAACTTTCTGCTGAGTCCCTGGTTTATCTAACAAATTCAAAGTGGATCTAGGGTGGGGTGAGATGGAAATATAGACCTTGCAATGGTTCTGGCTGTCTTTTCACCTCTTACTTCTCTTTGGGTTTTTGTTTTATTGTGTTATGTTGTCATTCTTCTGGTTAAGGTTTTGTTGACTTTTCCAGTTTTCTTGAATCCACTATCTTTATTTTATTTCTGTTATCTTACCCAGATAACCTCTTTTCTCCTATACAATTAATTTTCCTCTCTAGACTGTCCCTCCAGTTAATTTTGCCCACTCAGCAAAAAATCTCTCCCATTAAGATGTCATTTGTAGTATTTTATTCTATCATACATGAGAAGGGCAAAGAAAAATATTTCAGATATGGAAGGACTAAGAAAACATAACTTACTGGGTGAGGAAAATAATTGAGAGGGGGGAAAAAACCTAGTCAGCATAACAGTAAATCAGAAAAGTTCTTAACAGAGAGGGGGAAACATTTCCAAAATAATAGTGAACAAAGCTGATATATTTTCAGTTAAACCTAATGAAATTATACAGTATGAGTTTAAGCTGAAATCTAAGAATTAGAGGATTAATTAAAAACATAATTTTAGTTTATAAATATAATAACTAATTTTCTTAACACATGAAAAAGTGCTTTGGAGAGTTGGAAGTAATAGTTACTAAAGTCTTTTCTTGACAGGCATGATCATTATTTAATTTGGCATTCTGATAAAAAATAGATAAAAATTCTATCACATTTTAGAAATGGAGGAGGTATAGACATTTTAAAATTACTTGCTAGATCAAGAATAAAATAGAGAAAAAAGAATAGTAACAATAAGGGAAGCATATTATATGGTAAACATGCAACAAATATTGAGTAGGAAATGGTTGGAGGGAATAGATCAAGATAGTCCTAAAATGTTTTAGTTTTGATTAGGTGACAATCAAAAACCTAAGAAAGCATATTCAAGATAGATGCTGTTTAAAGCAAATCTATCTTAAACAAAAAGATAGTGAAACTATGCAGCAGGTATAAAGAAAGGAGTATTTTGAACTGGAATATTCACCAAAGTAACATATTATTCCTTGAAAAGGCAATTAGTAGTTTTATACTATTATATTATAAATATATAAAATATAAAAAAACATTATAAAAAATAGAGACATTCACATATATAGACATTCATATATTTAAGTACCAATGCATATAAATAAATAAATGCAAGAAATAAAAACCTTAATATTGATATATCCTAAACTGCTTGCAGAAATACAGGAAGGAAGACAAAAGGGAGTACCATTTTTGCTCTAAACACAGCTTTATTCTTATTTTTCAGTGTACATTCAGGTTCATGTTACTATCACATTTGAAAAAGATATATACAAAAGAGATATTTAGGGCGTTTATAATTGTTGGACTTTATTGTTTATGTTCTAGTCTTATCTAATAATGCCCATCTATGGGACTGTAATTATATCCTTTGAATTTGGGTTTATATAATTTAAAATGATATGCAGGACACAAGTGGAAACTCACTCTTGTATCCATCAAGTCCTTCTTGGTACTTGATAGTTTGAGAAATAATGTCATGATGTATTTAAACACTTTTAGTCACACGTGTAGACAACTATAAAGACTTTGAGTGGTAGAGGAATTGATCTCATTGGTCCCAAATGATACAAAGGAAGGTGGAAACTATTGGACAAATGGCTCCTTGAATGTGATAGAGGTACTTCTCTAACACCTCTCTGATATATTGATAAGGGCAGAAATATATGGTTTACCACAGTCCTCAAAAAGACACATTTGGGGCTTCCCTGGTGGCGCAGTGGTTGAGAGTCCCCCTGCCAATGCAGGGGACACAGGTTCGTGCCCCGGTCTGGGAAGATCCCACATGCTGCGAAGCGGCTGGACCCGTGAGCCATGGCCGCTGAGCCTGTGCGTCCGGAGCCTGTGCTCCACAACGGGAGAGGCCACAACAGTGAAAGGCCTGCGTACTGCAAAAAAAAAAAAAAAAAAAAAAAAAGACACATTTGGATTAAAAGGAAAAAATAGTAAACAAAACTAGAAAAAAATTTGGAACATAAGTGCCATATTTCAGCATTGAGTAAAAATACATTTAACATAGAAAAACAATTGTAGAATAAGAAAGTTTATCAAAGTTATGATAATAGACCTAATTTATGAATGGAGAATAAGTTTCTGCTCATATGTTAACTAAATTAAAACATGATTTATTACTCATATAGTATATGTATAGCTGATTCACTTTGTTATAAAGCAGAAACTAGCACACCATTGTAAAGCAATTATACTCCAATAAAGATGTTAAAAAAATAATATAGCTTAAATTATGTTTTTATTTAGAATAATTGTATTATTTACAAACCCTCTCTTTTTCCAAATAGGGTTAAAACATTATACAAAATGCATATACTATATCAAGGTAAAAATAGTTCAACAAATAGAGATCAATGAAAGAAGACATCAATGGAATAAAGACAGAAATGGTAATATGTGGCCAATATATTACGGTAAAAAGTTCAGCGTCAAATCAATTATATAATTGTAGTTTCCAAAGGCCAAAATAAATGACAAAAATCACCACTGGTTATGTGAATTATGTCTTTCATATGCAAAACATATCAATCAAATATTTATTTTAAGACCACAGATATTCTTAAAAGGGAGACCCCTACGGCTGCATCATTAGACACCATTATATAATCAATAACTAACCCATAAACTCCTTGCATTAAATATGACAAGAATTTGCATATTCTTATCTAAAATCCCTCAGTGTAGAATAATACCACAAAGTCAAAACATATTTCAGAATATGTTGTTTTTTTATGGTTGGAGCAAAATGTGTGGAAGATGTAGATTTATATAATTCAAATACACAAGGCTGATGGTTTGACTTAATTCTTAATCTAGATATTCTTCTGTAAACATGGTTATGAGTTGAATGTATCCCTGAAAATTCATATGTTGAAGTTCTAACCCTCAGTAACTCAGAATGTAAACTTATTTTGAAGTAGAGACATTGCAGGAATAATTAGTCAAATTAAAATGATGTCATTGGGGTGAGCTCTAATCCAACGTGTCTGGTATCCTGAAAAGGAGAAATTTGGACACAGAGACAAATACACATAGAGGGAAGACAATGTGAGGAGACACAGGGGAAACACAATGTGACAATGAAGGCAGATGGAGTGATATTTCCACTAGCCAAGAAACCAACCCAGCTAATTTCTTGATCTTGTACTTCTAGACTTCAGAAATGTGAGACAGTATATTTCTGATGTGTAAGCCACCTGGTTTGTGGTAGTTTCTTATGGCAGCCCTAGCAAACTAATACAAACGTTATTTCTCTTTACCATGCTTTTGATAAATGTTGTGCTGCTCTGCTTTTGAGGATATAAGCTTTAAGAAATACCTGGAGCTGAGTGTTCTGTGTTGCAAGACCCTGTGTTTTGTTTTAACTTTCTGCAACCCTACTGATAGGCTTCACAAGGGCAAATATGTTTGTCTTTTTGCTCACTGATATAATCTATATAATCTAAGCCATCTGAATGGTATGTTTGGCATATGGTCCACACTCAGCAGATATTTTGTTGCATGACTGATTGAATTCTCTTAAGGGAGTTGAAGGGTCTAACTACTGCTTCTCACTGAGTAGACTGCTATTCAACGGTATCACAGAAGCGGGCCAAGGGATTACTTATCAACAGATCCAAAAGATTTCCTCAGCAAATAATTATGGATTAGCTCCATAAGGAAAAATATTAAGTTGAGCCTCTAAATTCTCATATTAAAGAGAATACAGGAATGCTACTTTCAAGCTTGTATTTCCAAATATCCATTATTGAACCCTGATGTAATAATGAGAAGTGACAAATAAAATCCACAGTGGAAAGTAAGCCTGGAAAATCTCTGAAAGTACCTTTTTCTAATCTTTTAGAAGAAGCATTTAGACAGACATTTTATTCATCAGTCTCTCCAGAAGGTTCAAAAATGATTGGACTTACACAGTCTGGCAAATCATCAAGAGGTACATGTAAAAATCAACTGTCATTATCTCATTCCAAAAGAAAAGTATGAATGCACCCCACTCTGGCACAATTGCTAACCTGAAAACAGAAAAGCAATCCACATGTTCAGTTTCTGCAGTTGCACTATTTTAATAGAATGAGGGCAATGAAAGTAGTTAATTTGATCTTCCATTGTTGGCTAGAAAAGAATCTTGAAATCATCAGGGCGAGTGGTGACAGCTCAGTTTTAACTGTGACTCTACCCAAGCTTAAGGACATGTCTAATGGAAAGAAAACCCATCTGTTGTTTTACTTGTTATTACCTAATTTTCTGATTTTTTAAGGGACTATTTCTGATTCATGATTTCACTTTAGAGACACATCTATAAGAAATCTATGCTGAATGTATACAACTTAATGCCAGTCCTGCAGACAAAGATAAAAGAAAGATCAATACATACTAAAAAGAATATTATACTTTTAATGTGATTCTTAGGTCATAACAAAAAATTAAAATGATCTGAGTTGGATTAGGCATACTGAAATCTAATGTGCTTCTCAATTAAAAATGTGTTGATGATATTAGAAATATATTTTATTTGATTCTGAGTAAAGGTTCCTAATGCTTTCAAAAACTTTTCAGAGCAAGAAGTAGTTTACTGACAGTGGAAATCATCAAACTGCCTTGTTTCTGTGTTAATTTGAAAAGTATTTTCAATTTGTGTGAGACAATAGTCTGTAAATAGACATTTTTAATGTGAAAACACTATGAAAAATACCCAAACATATTTGAAAAATAATTATCAAGACTGTAGAATATTTAAATATACAGAAAAATAAAACACACATGTAATTGCTTACCGTTTATGGATAGACAAAAATAAGAATAAAGATATTAGTGAGGATTGTTATAAGTAAACATATGATTTAAAATTAGGCAGATCTGAGTTCAAATACTGGCTATCTTTAGGAGTAATTTAACTTGGTCATATTATTTTACTTCTTGAAGCCTCAGTTTTCTTATAA
Organism: Phocoena phocoena; assembly: GCF_963924675.1. Classification (NCBI taxonomy): domain Eukaryota; kingdom Metazoa; phylum Chordata; class Mammalia; order Artiodactyla; family Phocoenidae; genus Phocoena; species Phocoena phocoena. The sequence goes on along the minus strand of NC_089221.1, from coordinate 16,383,468 downwards.
GGACAATGGAGGCAAATAATGCTTTAGTTATAGGCTTTTTCCTGATTATTAGGGACTTTATGCACTGCTTGGTGTGTTAAGGTCTTCAATGAATAGGACTCTTCATATTAGAATTAATATTAATACTTTGAATCTAAGCCCAAGAAAGTTGGAGTTACTATTCTAAGTGGGTCTACAGCTTGGAATAAGGACCTTACAATTGGATATGGGAGCAAACCAGATTAACTATTCCATGGAAAAATAAAAAGTGATATCAATACAGAGGTAGATCAAATGCAAAGTTAGTTCTTAGATAAAACACATTTTAATTTTTATTTTTTATTGAAATATAGTTGACATAAAATATTATGTTATTTCCATGTTATTTTCAAGAATGATTTGACTTTTAAGTACATTATGAAATGATCACATGGTAAGTCTAGTAACCAACTGTTCCCATAGAAAATGAAATTATTAGAGTGTTATTGACCATATTCCTTTTGCTGTATATTACAACCCATGACATTTATTTTGTAACTGGAAGTTCATACCCTTAATTCCCTTCCCCTATTTCACTCAGCCCCAAGCCCCTTTTCCTCTGGCAACCACCCATTTGTTTTCTGTATCTATGAGTCTCCTTTTGTTTGGTTTGATTTGTAAATTTTATAGTACAGAGTCCATATAAAAGTGAGATCACAGAGTATTTACTTGTCTCTGTCTGGCTTATTTCACTTATCACAATACCCTCTGGATTCATCCATGTTGTCACTCCTTCATTTGGAGCATATTCTTCTGTAGCTTCATTTTGCCTAATGCTCTGTGTTTATTTCTATTTTTTGGTAGGTCTATTATGTCTCCCAACCTCAAGGAAGTGGGCTTATTTAGGAGATACCCCATGGGGCCCAACAACATGCCTCCCTCTGGCCACTAGAGCTACATGCTCCAGGGATGTCCCCTATGTGGGCTGAATATGGCTTTCTATGGTGGCTGGGCTGACTTCTTGGGCATGCTGGTAGGCGTGGCTAGCCCCTACAGGGCTGGCTGCAGTGCTTGTGAGGCTGATGTGGCCCCACAGGTGGGCAGGGATGGCTCTCTATGATTAAAAAAAAGAAAAAAACAATCTTTAAAATAAGTAAAATGACCATATAAGAATAGCAAAAAAAAAGTTTAATTTTAACTCCATCCTTAATACACAAAATATATATATAGCTCAGGATAGTATAAGTAACTAATCTAAATCGAAAGAAATGGAAACATCCAAGGGAATGGATCTTTGAAACAGGAAGCCTTAGAGCAGCTTTTAGAGATGAAATAATAGGAAAGACCTATGGCTTGAGAATAAACACCTGGCCACTGTAACATGTGTTGAATAATCAGCAAATGGGAAATATACCAAGATAGAATATCAGGAATCATCTGTTAGTGTAGCAAGCAGAGCGTACATGATATACAGTAGATAGGAAAGGATAATTCATTTTTTGGGTTCCATTAGACTCATGGAATTATGCAGCCACAGGAGAATTGTAAAACACTGCAACCAGTAGAAAGTGTGAATCCTACTACCAACATTATATTATTGTCTAGGTCCAAAGATTTAGATGTGAGGGAATGAACTTTAATTTGAATATATATTTAAAGACCAAACCCTAATTTCCATCACACTTCTGTCTCTGGAATTTCCAGTTCGATCCTCCTATTAAGATACAGAAAGAAAAGAAATTAAAACATTCGATTTGCGGCAACATTTTGTGAGTCCAGACTCCTTGCACAGTCATCTTCCATCTGGAAGGATAGAATAGATGACATTTAAGAAGATATATTCCCAAACTAAATTGGGTAAACTCCCTGATATTATTTTTACATTCTTCTGGCCACTGAGTCCTTGGGGGAAATGTACTATGAAGCATGTGGGGAAATTTAGAATTTCTGATGAAAGGGGATAGATACGATTTACAGCACCTCTTCAATTATATCCTCTTCTTCTTTCTTTTACTCTGAATGTAATTACTCATCATTAGCAATCATCTAGAGAATATGAAGTAAAGATAATACTAGAATCATAAAATGAGCTGGCAAACTTTTTCCTCTTTTATGTACAATAGAATAATTTTATAGCATGAAAATATCTTTTTCTTGATCATTTCATAAAATGGATGATGTATATGGTTTTTCAATGATCACAATTTAAGCTGTTGATTCAAAATTGTAAATATTGATAAGGAAATACAGCTTTTATATATTTATTGAGAAGGTTTTAGAAATTATATATACCTGAAAATTACCCATTCATCTATATTAAATTTTCTTTACAAAGGTATATCTACTTAACATCTATTTAACTTGTAGACCTGTCGATTTTATAGTCTCCAAATTATTTACTTTCAGCCATACTTTGTTTTTGAATGTGTCTTGAAGTTTTAAAATCTTATTAATCCTTTCAAAGAACCATATTTTGTTTCTCCTTCCTCTTTCTTCTCTTCCCCTTCTTCTACTTTTCCTTTCATCTCCATATTCTTTTTTTTTCTATTTTATTTATTTCTTCTCTGATAGATTCTTTCCCCTTCTGTTTTCTAAGGGTTAATTTATTGCTTTTATAAACTTTCAGACCTTTTACTTTCAATATTTTCTTATTTTCTAAATTTTACACTTAAGGATAAAAAGAAAAAATTTCCAAGTGCTGCTTTATTTGTATCACACTAGTTTTAAGATGTAGTATTCTCATTCACTTCAAAACAGTAATATTATAGTATTATTAATCTTTTTATTGTTTAACAGACATTATTTTCTTTACTTTTAACAATTCCTTTCACTGTCATAAATACCATGTATTTCAAGAAATGGCATGCTTCTAATAATAGTGCTAAATAATTCCGAAACATCCTGTAGGTAGTAGAAGTTCTCAAGTATTCCTTTATAGTGGTTTATATTAGACAGTTTCTCCATATATATCTCCCAAATTTACAGTTATTTTAAAAAGTAGATGATATGAAGAAAAGACAAGCCATTGAGTGTCAAGAGTGTCCCTGGATATGTTGTTGCTACAATTTTAGTCCCATTGTTTTCTTATCAGATACTTGCTTGTGATAATATTCCTCAGGCTTTAGGAGAAGATTCATTAGATTATTTATTTAAAACTACTTCTTCAGCTATAAAGCACTATGCAACTTTTTTTTTGTCTGTTTTTTTTGATTGGAGTATAATTGCTTTACAATATTGTGTTAGGTTCTGCTGTACAACAAAGTGAATTAGCTATATATATATACATATATCCCCTCCCTCTTGGACCTCCCTTCCACTTCACCCATCTCCCCTATCTAGATCATCACAGAACACTGAACTGAGCTCCCTGTGCTGTACAGTAGCTTCCCACTAGCTATCTATATTTCACATGTTAATGTATATATGTCAATCCTAATATCCTAATTTGTCCCACCCTCCCCTTCCCACCCTGTGTCCACATGTCCATCCTCTACGTCTGCATCTCTATTCCTGCCCTGCAAATAGGTTCATCTACCATTTTTCTAGATGCTAAATATATGAATTAATATTCACTATTTGTTTTTCTTTCTGACTTAATTCACTTAGTATGACAACAACTTTTAATATAATAAAGTGACATGTTTCAGAAAGATGAAAAGCTTGAGGTCTCAGTAAACACAATAGTTTAGTGAATACTGAACTCTTGGTATCATGGCTAAAAATAGAAAACTGAACCCCCATCCTTCTTGTTATATAATGTGGTTCAGAAATTATAGTTTGAGACGTAAAGGAAATGGTATTTAGCTCCTGTCTTCACTAAAGGAAGTTGTCAAAAACCATGAACAATTTGAGGCTCTATCTCATTTGCATGCTAAGGAGTTAGCTTTCCAGTTTCAAAGGTAGTAAGAAAACACAGGACATCTGGGTCAGAGACAAAGAATGTTATTACTCACGGAAAGCAGCATGATTTTCAATGTTCACTTTAGTTTCCCTTGCCTCTGCCCCAATTCCCTTAGGGCAGTGTAGAGTAACCAAGTTGAAAGCCATACACACGGTGGATTGGGTCACAGATGAATGATCCCCAAGTTTAGGAAACCTCCAATTTATAAGGGGCTATGAGCAAACCTGTCCAACATTTCCCTGGAGAGAAGCATTATTTTTATTAGCCTGATCAGACAGCAAAAATATACCTTTTGCTCCAGATGGAGATACTCTACCTCTCAAGGCTACTTGCTATGCAAACATCCTTGAAATAAATAATCTGGAAACCCAAGGTATCAATGCTTCTTCATGAGATTTTCAGAAATGCAAGAGATCCATTAGGAATTGTCTCTCAACAGGAGAATTCAGTACACATTTGTGCCTGACAATAACACTGATTATTTTTATTGCAAATCTACATGTACTTTTCCTGGAAAGCATAAAATTTAGTACAAATTCTACAAGAAATATTTTGGGAACTAAGATTTTGACATTTAGTTCTGTTTACCAATAACTATGATGATTTTGTATATGAATTAAATGATTGAAGAGTCAAGAAGTAATCACATGATTTATGACAAAGAATGACATTTATTTGTAATTTCTAAATGAAATGACATATCCTGAGCTATGTTTTCATTTTGAAATAAGATCACATCATCTATGACATTTCACCTCTCAAAGATGGAATAAAAATAATCTAAATGAATGTCTTCTACTTGTAAAATCTGATAGCACGTACTAGATAATATGAATTACACATTTTCAAACAAGAGTTGATGGCTTAATAAAAGTATTTTGGACAAATTTAGTACATAAATGATTAAGCCATGTCAAAATATAAATTACTGACAAAAGCATGCCACCAGTCAGTATAGTATTGCTAACTGCCCATTTCAAGGAATGATCTATGTGTAAGAATTACCCTGACATTTTCCTCAGGCAAGGCAATTGAGAGAAATATATTTAGTCTCTGCCGTTTCCCTTTTATGTATAAGAACTTCATTTACACCCTCTTTACATAGTAATCTCACTGATTTTCAAGCTGGCTTCCTTCTGTTAATATGCAGTTAGAACTTCATAATTTTGCTTTCAAGATTACTATCTGGTGATTCTCATTTATTTTTATCCTGCCTGTCTTCTAGTTTTGTTTCCACATGAAGAAAGAGATGGAAAGTTACCTGAATAAAGAATCTCTGATGTGCTTTCAGGGTGCAGTTCTGGATGTGCATCTAAACTTGACCTTGTATGATTTCAGGGTCTTAAACTGAAAAGTAAACAAGGTTGGTAGCATATTCAAACTTGAATGGGCTGTACACTTAAATTATTAGAAAAAAGGATTCATTGTGAATAAACAGCCTCTGAAATGTGCCATGGCATGAATATCACCCAAGATTTTAAACTATAATTTGAGTGACAATATTGATGGCTGAAGTTTTCAGATATGTATCATGAGCATAATCTGAATATGGATTTATATAATCTCAGATTTCAATTTTAATGTGAATCTATAACAATGTTATCTATAAGAGATATGTTTTAAATTTTTAAAACAAACTGCCTATGCTCAAGAACATTATAAGTTACCTCAATGGTGATTCATGTAAAACAGACACCTGGGGCATTTATTTGTCAGAACTAATTTGTGCCAACAATGTGTTGAGAAACAGAACCCGTCTAATTGAAACTGACATATCATTGCTGAAAACATAATGTGCTGATAAAAGATTTGATAAATCTCCAGTGATCACCAACTCTTTGAAACAATATTGTTCTCAATTCCTAGTATTACAATTTTAATTGTAGAAAAAGTATGCAAAAAAGAGTTACCTTAAAGTATCTGAAGCCAAGAGTAAGGAAAAGAGACTAGGCCCTCTTGTGAAAACTAAGGAAGTTATACAGAAGAAGTTTCCAACTAAAAATTATAAATATTATTGTAATGGTCAGAAATCTTATCATTATAACTGTGGAATAGATTACCTACTTAGAAGTAACCATTGGCAGAGTTATCCAATATATACTGAATTATTGCTCACAAACAACAATCTCATGATTTGTTGGCCATGAGAATGGCCCTGTGTAAATTCCTATACAACACGGATATTCTGTAATGTGAGCACTGGTATTTTAAAATTTCCTTCTTCATATATTTTTTTTTCCTTTTGACAGGAACAATATAAAGCAATATTTTTTCAAAACACAGCTGAAAATAATGCTAATTAGTAGGAGGAGTATATTAACATAAGTATGGTCCAAGGGGAGAGATTATTAAATTAATTCACTCTTTAAACTTGAATCTGTACTCTTGAAAGACACTACGATTGCAGTTAAATGGTTAAATTTCAGTCAATTTTTGGAAGAAGTCACCAAGAGAAAATTAAACTTGTGGAAGATAGAGGTTTTTAAGAATGAGTTTTACATTTTGGTGGGCAATATTATTTAAAACTAATAATCTTAAAAGAAGTTTGAATTTGTAAGGATGAGCCAAGAGGTATATAATGCTTCTTGCATATCAAGGTGTGTTCTCAGAGAATAATATCTGCACACTGAGAAGAATAGCAAGAAGCAATATCAACATAGTTTCTCCTAAATTGACACATCAAAATATCTCTGTTTTAATTGATGATTGTATGTTTTATCTATTGCTGCATAAACAATCATCTCACAGCTTAACAACTTAAGACAGCAGCAAACACTTATCTTCAATTTCTGAGGGTGGGAATCCAGGTGTCATTTTGTTGATTCTCTCTGGCTCAAGGTATCTTATGGTTTTGTAGTTGTACTATTGGCAGGGGGTGTAGACATATCTGAAAGATTAACTGCAGGGAAATTATCTGCTTCTAAGATCACCCTCATGATTGTTGGCTGGCTTCAGTCTTGTTACCTGGGCGCCTGCACAGGGCTGTTTTCATGACATGGCAGCAAGTTATCACACAGCACGGCAATTAGCTTCTACTAGGGAAATAATCCAAAAGAGAATGAGAGAGACAAATCAAGATGAAACAACAGATTTTTTGCCTAATCTCAGAAGTTGCATGATGTCACTTCTACTATATTTTATTAGTTATAGTAAGTTCAGGCCACATTCAAGGGGCAGGGAGTAAACAAGACAATGAATATCAGGTGGTAGGAATTAATGACAGACATCCTAGAGTTTGTTCACCACAGTTGTCTTCTATTTTTTAATCTCTGGGTTCCTACTCAAAATACTCAGGATCTATATACAGGAATACAGAGTTCTCAATAAAATCTGTTTTATTAGCAACAGGGGAATCAGTATTCATAGGTTCTTCCTCAAGGATACCATGGCCTCACCACATTACTGGTGTTCAAGCAAACTAATAAGTTCAAACTTCTCTTATTAAGGATGTATAGATGTCATTCTCTGATACTATTTGATAGAAAACCAAAATTGGCATTTGATAAATAAAGATTATATTTTAATTAAAAATAAAGATTCATTTTTAATATTAATAAAATGTACTGTATTAATTTGACTATTTCTTTGAGTATCTGTGACAGAGAAGAACAAACCTGACTCCTTATTGGATCTATTCCTTTAGCTCTAAGCTTTGTGCTGTGTTTAGTCATGCTGGCTCTACACCTTTGTAAAAGAATGCTGCCATAGCCTGGAATATACACCATAGCACTTTCTCAATGCTCTGTCTCCCAGCCTTGATCTTTAAAGGTATAACAATTTTCCATTCACACAGAGATCAAAAGTTACAGAACAGAAAATAGTAATTGTCTTATTGGAGGTTTACAGGAACATTGTGACCAGACCTATGCGGATGGCTGCAAAAACATAGGATTTGGCACCAAGAAGTCTGCAAAAACCAGCCACTTCCCCTCTCCTTTTAGTATAAAAGAAGGCTGAATTCTAACTTTGGTAAGATGGCTCTTTTGGACACTAGTCCATCATCTTCTCGATCTGTTGGCTTTCCAAATAATGTTGCTATTCCTTGTCTCAACACCGCATCTCTCAATTTGTTGGCCTGTCTTGCAGCCAGCAGTATGAGCATGGACTCTGTAACAGATCTATCTCTACATGTTTTTTATTCCCATACAATTGAAATGCACTTCTATCCCTCTTTCATTATTAAGTTCACTCTCCTTTCAAAGAAATGGAAGAACTTAAATTTATCAGAGGAGGACAGTTCTTCACATTCTCAGTTTTTCTGCTGGTCTCACTCTCATTTTGGTCCCTGATTCTAATAACCTGCACCCTCACACCATGTACTTCCTTGTACCCTACATCCAGTATATGCTACTTTGGTTTGATAGTTACCTTGAATTCCAAGTCTTTTGCTTGATTTATTACCTGCTGTTAATTGTTCATCTATGATGTCCCTTTACCTGACTGGTTGAATTCCTATCTTTTGATTTAGAGATGGACATATTTTATTTATTCTACGTGTACTTTAGCAAGTAGAATATTGTTGCATGCTTAATAATATTGCTATTAACTATATCTGTAAATATTCTTATAGTCTGCAAACCTTTATTTAATACTTCTCATATTTAATAATTACAATAACATTGCTAGTTACATATTACAATTTTATGACTGAGTTAATTGAAATGAGGTAAAGTGATGCCTGTATTTACAGTTTTTTAATGGCAGAACCAATACTTACATACAGATTATGTCTACTGCATACTTTAAAGTCCATATACATAAATGGTTACATTGCATAATATTAGAATAAAAATTATAAAACAGTTCTATAATTAAAGGGGACAATTTTTTTCTTTTAATAAACCAGGAATAACTAGGAGGAAACTTGTTTCATAGAAAATTTGTTTTAAGTAAGGTGCTCAAAAATATGATATATCCTTGTAATAGTTTTGGTTAGTCTAGGTCTTACATTCTATACTGTCAAATGCAAGGAATGTTACTTTTGGATATTTTGCTGACTTTTGAAATGCTGGCTCCCTTTAAGTGTTTGTAGCACTGCTTCTTGTCACACTCTGCCAGAAATCTTAGCATGACATCCACTAATGATATTGCTGGAAAGAACAAAAGCTGAGGCAGGAGCCCCAGGATAAAGATTAAGGAAATGAACTTATCTGGTGAGAAGTAAACAATTTAAATTGCTGTAATCAATTCAGTAAAGTGGGTATTAGAATGTGGTATTTAAACACTAAATGATTTTTTTTAAAATGTTGTACATACAAGTCTTCAATGGAATTTTTTGATGCAGAGAGATGATTCTATTTTATTTAGAAAAGAAAAAAAAGTCTGCACCACTGTATTCATTTAATGTTTTTATCCCTGAAGCTTATAATATACAAAATAACATTGCCAAAATTTCAAATCACTAATTTTATTTCTTTGATTACATTACATTAAAGAAATTATAGTTGTGGAACATTGCAGAAGGAGATAAAGGGATCCATTTATTATCAAATATCTTCCCTCTCTCTTCCCTGTGTTATTATTTTCAATACTAAAATATTGGAACTAGACAGAGTTTCTAAAGAAGAGAAACTATTTAACCCAAGTTATTTCTATAAAGGAATGAGAAGAAAATTAATCTTCATTTAGGATCCATTCTTTGCCCAGAGTCCTACATTAGTTATTCCATTTTTTCTTGTCAGTAGCTTTGCCACATGATTATTATTTTACAGGTTAGAGGAGTAAAGAGTGTTTGAATAATTTATTTATAACAAGGGTAACAGTGAGTAAACCTAGGAGCTCAATAACTTTTTTTATTTTTTTCTTACAGTTTATAGGAGAATACCACAAAGAGGTAGTGGTGGTAGCCATAGAAAGAAGTCCATTGCTTAAGTTCTGTGGGATATAGCTTGTTTGCTTTTTCCCTAGTGAAAGACTCATTTTTAAATTATGGATTCATCTACAAACTATGGCTTGCTAAAGTAATATTAATTATTACAAGTTAAACAAAATGTTGAGACAGTGAAATGTTAGAATTAAATTAACATTACTATTTCAAAATCTACCTATGATGCTGCTTATGGCTGGTTATGGCTAATGAGATAATGTAACGAGTAGAGAATAAAATAGTTACATATTATTTATATTTGAATGATGCTTTGAATTTATACATTGATTCATTTTAGAGGAGATGTTTTACTCAATCTGCCTTAGTCTCAAATGACTCATTCTTCCTTCTATACACCTAATTCCTCTACCCTTCCTTTTATCTTAATAATGTATCAAATCCCAGCATTATCAATTCTGAAACACTTCATTTTTTTTGAGGGTGGATTTTGCTCTTCTGTGCTTCTTTAGCATCTTGTTTACATGTATACTTCCATCCATCACCTCACAAATAAAACTGTTATATTCTCATCACCCTTGCAAAACAAACAAACAAACAAACAAAACCCCTACATTTTAATCAACATCCAGCCTCACCTACTTCTCTTTGTATAGAATTAGCAATATCTTGGTATTAGGCTAGTCAGCTTCTGTTCTGTATACCATATTTTATTTTTTCTTTATTTGTGGTACGCGGGCCTCTCACTGTTGTGGCCTCTCCCATTGCGGAACACAGGCTCTGGATGTGCAAGCTCAGCGGCCATGGCTCACGGGCGCAGCCGCTCCACGACATGTGGGATCTTCCCGGACCGGGGCACAAACCCATGTCCCCTGCATCGGCAGGCAGACTCTCAACCACTGCGCCACCAGGGAAACCCGTGTATACCATATTTTCTACTTCCTTATGAATTATTCCCTTATTTCTTTGAACCCCATTATCATTCTTTCTCTCTTCCATCTTGTCAAAACAAAAAGAATTAAATTTTACTTGACTCCAATGCATCTCACAATAATCCCCAGTCCTTCTTCTCTCCTTTAAAGCCAAGTTTCTTGAAAGGGTAGCATGTACTTACCACACATTCGTTCTTCAGATCACTCCAATCTGAAAATTGTCTCTACTACTCCATGAAATAATTCTAACCTAGGTCACCAATAACTTCCTCATTGCTAAACATTAATGCCAATTTTTATTCTTCATATTAATGAAAGTCTTTGCAGCATTTGATATGCTTCTTCCTTTACCATTTTTCTCCTTTTTGTGTGTGTATGTGTGTGTGTTTGTGTGATTTCATATCATCCCTGATTTTTTCCTTCTACACAAGTATTTTTTTTCTTAATGTTCTTGATTTTTGTGTATTGTGATCTCTCTTGCTGGTCACAGTCTAACTTCAACTGATATGACACCTCATATTTAGTTTTAGGAACTTACAATTGCAAGCTTCCATTTCCTCCTTTCCAGTCCTTGCACTCATTTTTATGTTTATTTCTGCATATGTTACATGCCACACATACACTGTCATTTCTTCTAGAGAGTCAATTATTTTCATACGCTTAAAATAAGAAAATAAGTATTCTATGTTTACCCAACTTTCTAAAGTATTTTCAGGACTGCTACCTTTTTAACATCTTTCAAATTTCCATCTGGTATCACAGTTCTTCTTCCTGAAGAATTGTTTGTAATATTTTTTGTAGTGCAGTCCAAGCCTTCCGATAATGAATTCTTCTGACTTTCTAAATTTTATTTTGTCTGAGAAGGACTTTATTTAATGTGTGTTTAGATAAATATTATTATTGAGACATACATACAATAAACTGCACATATTTAGAGTTTAAATTTTAATATTTTTTGCCATAAATATTGTCAATAAAACTATCATCAAAAGAAAAAAATAAGCAGATTTATTATCCCCATGTACTTAGGCAACTATTGTTCTCCTTTAGTCACTATATTTTTTAAGTGTTCATAAATTCTGATATATCACTTTATTCATTTATAGATTGTACTTCTGATGGTGTTTTATCTAAAGAATATTTGCCTAATCCAAGCTTATCAAGATTTTCTTATATGTTTTTATATAAACTTAAGCTTTAAATTTAAGTCTGAGATTAATTTTAAGTTACTTTTCCCCCCAGGTATATTTTTTCTTCAAGCGTCAAAGATCTTCAAATGATCCCAACATCCACCCCTTCCTACTCTTACATTCATGCATCTGTAAGATAGTTGCCTAGAACAGGTCTAAAGTTAATTTTTATATGGCATAATCAATGGATCAAAATTTTTACTTTGTCATAAAGATAGCCAATTTTTTCATCACCATTTGTTGAAGAGACAATTCTTTCTTCATTGAATTGCCTTAGAACATTTATCAGTTGTCTAAATATGTGGGGAGCTTATTTTTGGGTTTTCCATTGTGTTTCCTTATTCTATTTGTTTATCTCTACATCAATACTATATTTAAAAAATAAGTCTAGAGATCATGGAATGTTAGTCCTTCAACAATTGTTTTTCTTCAAAGTTGTTTTGTTTATAAGTCCTTCATAGCCCATATGGATTTTAGAATCAATTTGTCAATTTAAATAAAACTAAAGATAAAATTATGGAATTCTCTATGGGATTGAGTTGAATCTACAGATTAGTTGAATGAGAATTGACATTTTAACTATATATATATATGTATATATATATATATATATATATATATATATATATATATATATATATAAACATCTTTATTGGAGTATAATTGCTTTACAATGGTGTGTTAGTTTCTGCTTTATAACAAAGTGAATCAGTTATACATATACATATATCCCCATATCTCTTCCCTCTTGCATTTCCCTCCCTCCTACCCTCCCTATACTACTTGTCTAGGTGGTCAGAAAGCACTGAGCTGATCTCCCTGTGCTATTAAGTCTCCACAATATAGCTCTCTGTTATTTTAGGTAACTGATTTCTTTTATCAATAATTTGTCATTTTCAGTGTACAGATTTTACCCATCTTTTACCAGAATTTCCCCTAAATATTTCAAAATTGTGCTGCTATTATAATTGTGTTGTTTAAGATTTTTAATTTGATTGTATCATGCTGGTATTTATAATATAGTTAAATTTGTACTTTCATATTTCTATCCAGTAACACTGCTACACTCACTCATTAGTTCTAGTGTCTATTTTGTAAATACCATTGGATTTGCTACAACAATCCTTATGTAATCTGTGAATAAAGACAGTTTTGCTACTTCATTTCAGTTGTACTTGCCTTTTGTTTCTTTTTCATGTCTTACTACATTGGTTGGAATCTCCAGTACAAGGTTGATTAGAAACACTCCCAAATTCATTCTATGAAGCCACCATCACCCTGATACCAAAACCAGGAAAAGACATCACAAAAAAGAAAATTATAGACCAATATCATTGATGAACATAGATGCAAAAATCCTCAACAAAATACTAGCAAGCAGAATCCAACAACACATTAAAAGGATCATACATCATGATTAAGTGGGATTTATCCCAGTGATGCAAGGATTCTTCAATATACACAAATCAATGTGATATACCACATTAACAAATTAAGGAATAAATATGATATGATTATCTCAAGAGGTGCAGCAAAAGCTTTGACAAAATTCAACACTAATTTATGATAAAAACTCTCCAGAAAGTGGGCATAGAGGGAACCTACCTCAACATAATAAAGTCCATAAATGACAAACCCACAACAAGCATCATACTCAATGGTGAAAAACTGAAAGCATTTCCACTAAGATCAGGAACAAGACAAGGATGTCCACTCTCACTGCTCTTATTCAACATAGTTTTGGAAGTCCTAGCCAGGGCAATCAGAGGAGAAAAAGAAATAAAAGAAATACAAATTGGAAAAGAAGAAATAAAACTGTCACTGTTTGCAGATGGCATGATACTATACATAGAAAATCCTAAAGAAGCCACCAGAAAACTACTAGAAATAATCAATGAAGCTGGTAAGGTTTCAGGATACAAAATTAATGCACAGATATCTCTGGCACTCCTATATAAAAACAACGAAAAATCAGAAAGAGAAATTAAGGAAACACTCCCATTTACAACTGCAATGAAAAGAAGAAAATACCTAGGAATAAACCTGCCTAAGGAGGTGAAAGACTTGTACTCAGAAAACTATAAAACACTGATGAAAGAAATCAAAGATGACATAAACAGATGGAGAAATATACCATGTTCTTGGATTGGAAGAATCAATATTGTGAAAATGACTATACTACCCAAAACAATCTACAGATACAATGCAATCCTTATCAAACTACCAATGGCATTTTTCACAGAATTAGAACAAAATATTTTATAACTTGTATGGAAACACAAATAAGCATGAATAGCAAAAGCAATCTTTTTTTTTTTTTTTTTTTTTTTTTTTTTGCAGTACGCAGGCCTCTCACTGTTGTGGCCTCTCCCGTTGTGGAGCACAGGCTCCGGACATGCAGACTCAGTGCCCATGGCTCATGAGCCCAGCCACTCCTCGGCATGTGGGATCTTCCAAGACAGGGGCACAAACCTGTGTCCCCTGCATCAGCAGGTGGACTCTCAACCACTGTGCCACCAGGGAAGCCACAGAAAAAGCAATCTTGAGAAAGAAAAATGTAATTGGAGGAATCAGGCTCTCTGACTTCAAACTATACCACAAAGCTACAGTAATCAAGACAGTACGGTACTGGAACAAAAACAGAAATATAGATCAATTTTACAGGATAGAATGCCCAGAGATAAACCCACGCACATATGGTCACCTAATTTAAGACAAAGGAGGCAAGAACATACAATGGAGAAAAGACAGCCCTTCAATAAGTGGTGCTGGGAAAACTGGACAGCTACATGTAAAAGAATAAAATTAGAACACTACGTAACACCATACAAAATAGTAAACTCAAAATGGATTAAAGACCTAAATGTAAGACCAGACACTATGAAACTCTTAGAGGAAAACACAGGAAAAACACTCTTTGACATAAACCACAGCAAGATCTTTGTTGACCTACCTCCTAGAGTAGTGTAAGTGAAAACAAACAAATGGAACTTAATTAAACTTAAAAGCTTTTGCTCAACGAAGGAAACCATAAACAAGAAGAAAAGAGCACCCTCAGAATGGGGGAAAATATTTGCAAATGAAACAACAGACAAAGGATTAATCTCCAGAATATGCAAACAGGTCATAGAGCTCAATATATATAAAAAAAAAAAAAAATCCAATTAAAAATTGGGAAGAAGACCTAAATAGACATTTAACCAAGGAAGACATACAGATGGCCAAGAGGCACGTGCAAAGATGTTCAACATCACTAATTATTAGAGGAATGTAAATCAGAACTACAATGAGGTATCACCTCACACTTGTCAGAATGGCCATCATCAAAAAATCTAGAAATAATAAATGCTGGAAAGGGTGTGGTGAAAAGGGAACCATCCTGCACTGTTGGTGGGAAAGCAATTGATAAAACCACTATGGAGAGCAGTATGGAGGTTCCCTAAAAAACTAAAAATAGAACTACCATATGACCCAGCAGTCCCACTACTTGGCATATACCCTGAGAAAACCATAATTCAAAAAGAGACATGTACCACAATGTTCATTGCAGCACTATTTACAATAGCCAGGACATGGAAGCAACCAAAATGTCCATCAACAGATGAATGGATAAAGAAGACGTGGCACATATATACAATGGAATATTACTCAGCCATAAAAAGAAACAAAATTGAGTTATTTGTAGTGAGGTGGATGGACCTAGAGTCTGTCCTACAGAGTGAAGTAAGTCAGAAAGAGAAAAATAAATACCATATGCTAACGCATATATATGGAATTAAAAAAAAAAAGGCGGTACTGATGAACCTAGTTGCAGGGCAGGAATAAAGATTTAGACACAGAGAATGGACTTGAGGACATGGGGTGGGAGGGGGAAACTGGGGCAAAGTGAGAGTAACATCGAGATATATACACTACCGAATGTAAAATAGCTAGTGGGAAGCAGCAGCATAGCACAGGGAGATCAACTACATGCTTTGCGATGACCTAGAGGGGTGGGGTAGGGAGAATCGGAGGGACGCTCAAGAGGGAGGGGATATGGGGACATATGTATGCATATGGCTTATTCACTTTGGTGTACAACAGAAACTAAGTATTGTGAAGGAATTATACTCCAATAAAGATCTATTAAAAATATGTGGTAAGAGAGAGATATATCTGTCTTATCCTTAAGCATTCCCTCTTTTATTCTTTCATATTTAATATCATTAAATGTGGTATTATCTGTAGATTTTTTTTCTTAGATGTCTTTTATCAGGCTGAGGAAATTTCTATTTCTCATTTGCTGAAAGTTGCTTTATTTATTTTTTAATCAGGAATGATTTCTAGATTTTTTCAAATGACTTTTCTACATCTATTTAATTAATTGTATGGATTTTAATTAGTTGTTTGAAATGAATTGCATCCATTAATTTCCATTATATCAACCTTATATTCTTATGAAAAACTACACTTTGTCACAATATATTATCCTTTGTATATGTTACTGGATGTAATTAGCTAAGTTTTAAAAAATGTTTTCCATCTTAGTTTTCATGATGGATATTGGTGGAAGTACTGTATACATGTACTTTTAGAAATAAGACTAAAATATATTCTCAAATATCCAAATAAAATAGTACCTATATGCATTAACTTTATAGAAATGGTGCAATTAACAAAAATACAAGGAAAAGTAGAAAATAAAAATTTATTGATTAGAGACTCTGCAATAACTAGAAATCAAGATATTGTTTTATTTTGAAAAGACCAAGTAATAATTATCATAGTATTAAATATTATGTTAATGTAAAGGTGAAAATTATGACATAATGTAGCTGGATTAAAGATTTGTTATTTGCTCATATCAGGGAACTAATATAGAGAACTTAATCCTAATGAATAAAGTTATTTTATAAAAACATAACTGGAAAGTTAAGAACTAGAAAACATCACAAAAGTTAAAAAAACATAAAAACAGAAAACATAGCATAAAAGTGCAAAATGAACTAAGATCAAACATATATATTGTCATATCAATAAATATAAATGTGTTTAATTCACCTATTGAATTTCAATTCCGATTGAATACAAGACAAATCTGAAATGTTTGTCCTAGATAAGGGATGTACCCAAAACAAAATGATGCAGAAAATTTGAAAATAAAAGCATGAGCAATGATCTATTAAATATGGACAAAGTCATAT
This sequence comes from Phocoena phocoena, assembly GCF_963924675.1. Classification (NCBI taxonomy): domain Eukaryota; kingdom Metazoa; phylum Chordata; class Mammalia; order Artiodactyla; family Phocoenidae; genus Phocoena; species Phocoena phocoena. Next base: position 16,366,480 of record NC_089221.1, on the reverse strand, counting down.
TGGAAAACTGAATATTAAAAAAGGAGAAATAGCAATTTTCATACCAGTCATATAAATGCAAACCACAAAGCATTAATTAAAGCAAAGAAGACTTGTAACACTGACATTTTGCAGCAAGTGCAAACAACAAACTACTATGCATTTATAAAGTAGAATAAGAGAGACCTCTATGCAACTTTTTGTAGTAGCTCCAAGAAATCATTTTAAGTGAAAAGCATCTTGAATCACAATATGAATAGGAGGCTATCTTAGGTAACATTTAGTAAATGTACCATCATACTCTTATTCAGTGATAAATATTTGCTTTAAGAGATTAGCATACCAAATTTTAGATTTACACATGATTATTCTCTTTTTCAAGAATAGAATTTTAAAAATGCAATCATTTCATTTGGGTTGAAGCATGACTTGAAATAAGAGAAATGCATAATGTATGACATACATTTAATATGTTAAAATTTGAAATGAGCTTCAGTTTATGAGAATCAGAAATTCCCTCTACAGATAAATCCAATATTGTGTTTTGATATTTCAAAAAAGAACATCTTTCATGTTCTTTAAAATTTTTATTATGTTATAAAAGCTAATATTCCTTTGTATTTAGCTATTTGTACGGCCATGGTGATTGCTATCACTCAGTAATTCTAGACTGGCAGTTTAGTACATAATGAATATTAAGTCTGTTCCAGATTATTATTAACCTTCAGTTCAAAACAGTATCATATAGGTGAAATAATTATTTGTCTTCTTGAATTTAAACAAAAAGGATTATTTTTCAATGTTTTAAAATAACACCAATAGATGTTTGCTTTAGCTATATTTCTTTAAGTAATTGTTTATTCAATTACATTACTTATGTTACCATTTAATTAATCAATGTATATTATTTTCCTAGTATAGCTAGATGAAGAAAATATTAACTGGTATTTTTGTAAATTAAAAAGATGGAAGTCAAAATGATGATAGAATCCAGAAATTGTGCAGGATTTTTAATATTTGGACTATATCCTTTATTGGGTTACCTTTGAATGCAATACTTGAATTTATGAAAGGGTAAAAATTGATAGATGACCTTTCTCTAATTTCACTTCATTCAAAGCTTGTGTGAATGTGACTGAATCAAAAAGGATTAAATTATTTGTAAAATCCAATTTACCACACTGTAGCATATTCCCAGAAACACCAACCCTGAGCCTTTAAAGTCATTTAAGAGGCTGTGTAGTTTGGGTCTAACTACAGTTGAATAACTTAAAGAAGGTAGTAAAACACTTTGAAAAAATATATGTGTGTGTATAAAATGAAATCCTCCTGGGCACACTCAACCCACCTTCTTTCCACCCAATTTTTTTCTGAACTCTAGTTGGTTGAATTCAAATTAGTTCTTCCTTCCTTCTACCATCTCCCCTTCCTTCCCCTCCCTCTATCCCTCCTCCCTCCTCTTTTCCTTCCCTTCTGTTCTAGGCCCTGGGCAATACATTGACATCTAATGGTGAACAAGTGGGAGATAGTCCTCATCCTTGAGTCCTTTTTATTTTGATCCAATATGGGAACCAATCTATTTTGATGTATATATGAGTGTGAATGTTCCTGTGTGTGTGTGTGTGTGTGTGTGTGTGTGTGTGTTGTGTGTATGAAGAGAGAAACAAAGAGGAGAGAGAAAGGTTTGAAAAGCAGAGATTATTTACTTTAATATTATTTTTGTGTGATATGACACATAAAGTAAAAAGCAATTTTACAAAACCTTTATCTCTAAGCTACTTGGAGCAAGGTTAAGATTTTGTTTTCATTAAAGGAAGTGAATAGATGTGAGTCATTTAAAAAGGCAAGGTACTACTGATTTCAAGAAAGCATTCCCAAAGCTTCTCCTTTAATTTTTGAGGACCCTATAAAAATATGAAGATATAATCATATTCAGTTGATATTTTCAACATAAACTATGATGTTGGGCTTCCCTGGTGGCGTAGTGGTTGAGAGTCCGCCTGCCGATGCAGGGGACACGGGTTCGTGCCCCGGTCTGGGAAGATCCCACATGCCGCGGAGTGGCTGGGCCCATGAGCTATGGCCACTGAGCCTGCAGGAAAATGGAATCATGGCAACTCAACAATGGCTCCTGAAGGTGCCATCTGGGAAATTGGCCAGTCATTTCTGCTGACATTTTCTTTGTCAGAGCAAATCACCTAGTCACACCACACTTCAAAAGTGAAGGGAAGTAAAATCTGAACATGCTCATGGAAGATGAGGAGCCAGAAATATATTTGAAGAACACAAATGACAAAAAGTGCAATGACGTACTGTAAATGCAAGCATTTGAGTATCAAAAATTCAATGCACGGGTGAGGCACATATTGCCAGCAGCTGATGTGAAAAATTCAGCTGAAGACAGTTCAGCAAGGTGAGATGTGGATTGAACAATCCCTATGTATTTTGGCTGCATTAACAAATTTTTGTCAAAATGAGAAGTGGTAGTCTTGTAATCTCACTGCCCTTCCCAGCTCTATAAGCTGTCAGCCAACAGCCTTCAGTATGGATAGAAATTGATAATCTCAGACTCAGGAGCCAGTGGCATTCTTTGTCTGGGCTTAATCTTGGATCTTAAAATGTGCTTTATTGTTGTCAATATTCACTAATTTTGTCTTTATGAAAGAGCCTCTGCTGTGATTTTGTTTGCATGACAAGTAGCCTGGGAGACAGAATCATTCTAAATTCATCTGCACTAATGGCTTCTGTTATTTTATATGGCTTGATAAATCTCTCTTCCCAAAGCATTGTCCTTAAGCTTAAACCTTAGCAATATGCATGGATACTACTTCAAATTGCACCTACACATGAAAATTTCCCTATCTTTCCCAAGATTCCAGCATCAACTCTGGCAATGAAACATCTTGTCATTACAACAAAACGGGATTTGTCCTATTTGTATACTGATAACGTCCAGATTGTGCTTGAACTTGGTATTATTTTAGTTAACTAATATTGTTTTGATAATCTTCCATAGGAACCCATTCTTTCAGGCTTGTTTTTCTGTCTGAGTCAAAGCTCTCTATTTTCGGTGGATGCTGTAACCAGTTACCACAAACTTGCTGGTTTAAAAGAGTAGAAATCTATTCACTCACAGTTCTGCAGTTGAAGATAACTCTTGGTTAAAATGTGAACATGAACTCTTTAATCCCATGCCTCTGACTCTATTTCTATTGAAATGATCATAAACATTTGAAAAAGAAGGTACTATCAGCATTAGAAATCAAACAAAGAATGGTGTCTTCCACAAAGAGAAATGTGTTCTTGAAGGCCAAAATGAAGAAGACATCAGGTTTTATTGCTGGTGAGGACCAAGATCTTGATAGGAATTAAAAGGAAGTCTTGCAAAGCAGAAACTCACAAACTTTAACTTCTGAGTCAAAGCACTTGGGTTTAAGGGCTGGCCAAAGAAGATGGCAAGAGGATTGCAACACGAGAAAAGGCATTTGGTAGAGTCCTGTGTGCAGTTTGCTGCTGAGCTCACTCCATTTACATTCTGTTAACAACTGACATGGGAGATGTGCTCTGGCATGGGTCACTTTGGAGGCACTGCCCAAGTTCATTTCCAATGACAGCAAAAATATGATTTAGGAAAATGTGCTCTCCACAAACTAATCTGATTTTAACAAATATGTAATACAAGTCTTCATTCTGAACAAACCCACTCCTTGTGGACCCACAGCCTCCAGCAATAATTTCCTCTGTCTTTCCCTACAGTACTTACCCAACACTCTAACCTTTTAATGTCACTTTCCAATATTAAACCAATTCAAAACTTCCTTGTGAAATTTTATCCATGTATTCCTGTATTTTATTAAAATAATGGATTAATAATTTCACCAAGGTATCAACTACTTCTTCAAGCTTTGGCTAATTAACGTGGTTTCACTTCTACAATTGCGTTCATGGCACTGAAGTGTTTAGAGGCAGTTAGGTGCTACAGTGGAACATTTCCATCCTTCCCAAAGACATAAACATATCTCACCTTGTATTTTTTCAGTTATTACTTAGTTTTGATACTATGATACAAAGCTGCTTTGAAATAGCGGAAATGCATTCTGAAAATGATGTAGAGTTTCATTCTGTGTGGTCAACCATTTCATTTGTCACTGCCAATTTTTAGTCTTTACCATGTATACATTTGTTATTTATATATTTACAATATCTTCATAAAATTATTGCATATGTAACATTTATTGGAACTTCATAATGTTATGGTAATCCATTATTCTATGCTATCTTTTTCATTTTTTACCTTTCATAATTTACACATTCCCTCAACTCAAGCCATTATATTTTTGGTAAACCATGTCAACACTTTTCTCTATATATAAATGGAGATGTAGGAGTAAACATGGTAAACATGGTATCATTCTACAGTATCTTCTCTTAACATTACATTTTTCACTTAACAGAAGATCATGAAAATGCTTCCAAGCCTCCTGCCAATATATATATATATATATATATATATATATATATATATATATATATATATATAATTTTGTATATACATATAATTATATAAATAATTTTTAATAGCTGGATAATATTCTCCATTAAAAAATACCATTGTTTACTTAACCATTTCTTGTTGACAGATGTTCCATAAATTCCCAGGTTTCTGCTGCTGTGAAAGATATCAAAATAACCACTGTATAATTTTTACATAGTGATGCTATCATCTCTATAGATTCTTGTATAAAGTGGAATTTTTGAGTTAAGGATTTACACTTTAATTTTAATTGCTATTATTAGATTGCTTTAAAGGACTACTTTACCAATGCACATTTCTAACAGCAGTATGTGAGAATGTCACTTTCCTTATATTCTTGCAAAAGCAGGTGGTGTTTATTCAACTTTTCCTAATTATAATGAGTCTATTTCATTGTTTCTTTTATTAAATTTCTTTGATAACCTCTAAGATTGAGAATTTTTCCTTCAGTCTATTGGAAGCTTGGGGATTCTCTTTGGATATCCCATTTCATGGATTTAATTACTTTGCCAATTTTTTTTATCACACTGTATTTTTTTTCTTAATTAGTAGCAGGTGTTTAGACAATATAAATATCAAATTTTTATCTCTATTAAACATTTGCTAATCACCTTGCTTTGAAGCTATGTAATGGTATAATTATAAATTAAAAAGTGTAAAATTTTGTATAGTCAAATATTATATATGTTATTGCTTCTCAGTTTCTTCTCTTATTTCTGTTTCCCTTTCCCTAGTGCATGCAATTATTCCACTAACATTTATTATTTACTCTTGATTCTTTTTAAAGTGTTATGCATTTCATACAATTTACATTGATTTCTCTACAATATGAAGCAAAATTTCAAGCATATTTTTCCAGATGCATAACATTTTTTTTCAGCAAAAGTACTATTCCCATAGAAATAACATACCATCCTGTTATATATTAAGGTCCAAGGCATCCTAGATTCTAATATTGGACTCTTCATTCTGCATCTTTTTAGAAAACCTACTTTTTATTACTATTAAAACACATTAATTTTTTAAGTTGTTTAAAAGTACAGTTTAATATTTAATGACAAAACATTTTCTAACTATTGTACCTTTTCAGTATTTTTAAATATTCTTCATTATTTCCTTCCATAAGACTAAAAATTATCTTATCCAATTTTTTAAAAATCAGTAAATTTCCAGGAATATACACTAAAAAATCTATGTGTTTATTTTAACTTTAGAATCAGCCAACAAATATTTCTCCATCTTTTCTATAAAGAAAAATGAAGAACCCAGGGAGATCTTCCAGATGATGGAAGAGTAAGACGTGGAGATCACGTTCCTCCCCACAAATACATCAGAAATGCATCTACATGTGGAACAACTCCTACAGAACACCTACTGAATGCTGGCAGAAGATCTCAGACTTCCCAAAAGGCAAGAAACTCCCTACATACTTGGGTAGGGCAAAAGAAAAAAGAAAAAAACAGAGACAAAACAATAGGGACAGAAACTGCCCTGCTGGGAGGGAGCTGTGAAGGAGGAAAAGTTTCCACACAGTAGGAAGCCCTTTCATTGGTGGAGACTGGGTTGGGGGGTGGGCAGGGGTGAAGCTTTGGAGCCATGAAGGAGAGCACAGAAACAGGGGTGCAGAGGACAAAGCAGAGAGATTCCCACACTGAGGATCGGTGCCAACCAGCACTCACCAGCCGGAGAGGTTTGTCTGCTCACCTGCTGGGGCTGATGGGGGTTGGGAGCTGAGGCCACAGCAATCAGAAACGAAAAAGAAATACAGGAATCCAAATGAGAAAAGTAGATGTAAAACTCTCAGTGTTTCCAGATGACATGATACTATATATAGAAAATCCTACAGATGCTACCAGAAAACTACTAGAGCTAATCAATGAATTTGGTAAAGTAGCAGGATACAAAACTAAAGCACAGAAATCTCTTGCATTCCTATACATTAATGATGAAAAATCTGAAAGAGAAATTAAGGAAACATTCCCATTTACCATTGCAACAAAAATAATAAAATACCAAGGAAAAAACTTACCAAAGGAAACAAAAATCTGTAGGCAGAAAGCAATAAGACACTGATGAAAGACATTAAAGATGACACAAACAGATGGAGAGATATACCATGTTCTTGGATTGGAAGAATCGACATTGGGAAAATGACTATACTACCTAAAGCAGTCTATAGATTCAATGCAATACCTATCAAACTACCACTGGCATTTTTCACAGAACTAGAACAAAAAATTTCACAATTAGTATGGAAACACAAAAGACTCCAAATAGCTAAAGCAATCTTGGGAAAGAAAAGCGGAGCTGGAGGAATCAGGCTCCCTGACTTCAGACTATACTACAAAGCTACAGTAATCAAGACAGTATGGTACTGGCACAAAAACAGAAATATAGATCAATGGAACAGGATAGAAAGCCTAGAGATAAACCCATGCACATATGGTCACCTCATCTTTGATAAAAGAGGAAAGAATATACAGTGTAGAAAAGACAGCCTCTTCAGTAAGTGGTGCTGGGAAAACTGGACAGCTACATGTAAAAGAATGAAATTAAAACACTCCCTAACACTATACACAAAAGTAAACTCAAAATGTATTAAAGACCTAAATATAAGGCCAGACACTATAAAACTCTTAGAGGAAAATACAGGCAGAACACTCTATGACATAAATCACAGCAAGATCCTTTTTGACCCACCTTCTAGAGAAATGGAAATAAAAACAAAAATAAACAAATGGGACCTAATGAAGCTTAAAAGCTTTTGCACAGCAAAGGAAACCATGAAAAAGACCAAAAGACATCCCTCAGAATGGGAGAAAATATTTGCAAATGAAGCAACTGTCAAACGGTTAATCTCCAAAATTTACAAGCAGATAATGCAGCTCAATAACAATGTTTTGACATTGCTATTGTCAATAAGACAATAACAATTCTTATAACAATACTTATAACAATAAGTATTGGAGTAACTCAGAAAGAGAAAAACAAATAACATATGCTAACACACATATATGGAATCTAAAAATATATATATATATTCTGAAGAACCTAGGGGCAAGGACAGGAATAAAGACATAGACATAGAGAATGGACTTGAGGACTTGGGGAGGGGAAATGGTAAGCTGGGACAAAGTGAGAGAGTGGCATGGACATATATCCACTACCAATTGTAAAATAGATAGCTAGTGGAAAACAGGTACATAGCATAGGGAGATCATCTCAGTGCTTTGTGATCACCTAGAACGGTGGGATAGGAGGGTGGCAGGGAGACTGAAGAGGGAGGAGATATGGGGAAATATGTATATGTATAACTGATTCATTTTGTTATAAAGCAGAAACTAAGACACCATTGTGAAGCAATTATACTCCAATAAAGATGTTAAAAAAAAAAAAACAAAAGAAAAACAAAAGTTTTTCAAATGGCTACTAAAATCAATATACCCTACATCCTTTGTCTCTCTTTTAAAATATTTGTTTAATTTTGCCTGAATTCATAGAGTGGAGTAGTATAATTTTTAACTGTTATCTAATAGACTGTAAGGAAACTCTTTATAAAACAATTATTTCCAGTATTTTGCCATTCTCATCAATCTGTCATCCATTAAACCAAAGATTGGGACTTAGTTTTGGCATTCTCTATTTTGTGCTCCTATTTCCATTTTCAGTATTTATTCAGAAATCATCAATTAGTTCTTCCAGCTTATAATTTTTATTAGAATATCTCCCAGAGTGTGGAGTGTCCATATTTTTCTGGAGCAAAACACACTGAGGTACTTTGATTTTATTGGGATTGAAATTGGGACACCAAGAGATAGGGAACAATCAATATGTTTCACAAACACATTATTCTCTTTCAACAGTAATTCTCAACAGTATTGAGGTATTTTCTACATTGCTTCAGTCTTTTGATGAAGAATTTAATTTTTTCCCTTAGTTTTCTGAAAGTTCTTGAAGCTCAGAGCTGCTGTTTAACATTGACCAAGATGATGCTGGGGAAGGAGCTATTAAAACGTTGACTTTCAAGTCTACGACCAAGTCCTTTTAGGGATTACGGGGTTGCAATTCTCAAAATTTAAGAGAATTTCAGACTATGTTATTTCTTGTACTGTGGCATCAGCTTGAAGCTCATAAGATGAACATTTACAAACTTCTTTTGAGAAGAAAAGATGCATGTATTTCCAAATCTACAAATATTAAAAGGATCAAGCACAGCTGATCCCTAGAAAATGAACTTAAAGAAAAACAGATCTCTAGATGTTATCCATTAGGACAGATAGGGAAAGAACAGTGTGTGCTTGGCATACTTTGTTCAAAAACAATCATCACTATGATAAAGTAAAATTGACAATAAAACATAAGAATTGCATTTGACTTCAGAGATTACTTCAATATATTAGAAGGAAGCAAACCTTATGATCTAAAAGAAACTATTTGTCTTTAAAAATAAGAAATATTCACCAACATATAAGGCAGCTTGCTTCTAGCAGACTTTGGCACCAGCATCATGTGTATTTAATAGTTTCAACCACAGAAATAAATATGGTTTTCTTTCTTGTGGAAGAAAATTTACTAGATTTAAGTTTAACAATTACATAAAAGGCTGTTTCATACACCCAACCATTCGTCACTATAGTGACAAGGTGTTATTACAGATTGACAGTAATTACTAAAATGGTGTCTTGAAATAAGAATGGGGAAGGAACCCCTATGGAGCTCTGAGAGATGGTACTTATGAGTTACACTGTTATTTTAGCAACACACTGTTCTAATCATTTCACCTGTTACTGAAGCCAGGGAGAAATGAGATGGCTGAAAGCAGAGGACCAGAGAATAACTGTCAGTTATCATGACTTACTAGTTCCATTTGTTCTGGTGAAAAGGAAAAATCAGTAATATAGTGTCAGGAAAGATCTGAGGTCCCATGGATTTTCCATACCAATTACCTTGATGTTAGAAAGATAATGTTTTACGAATGAAAGATTAGTAAAATTGAGCAGGAACCTGTGGGGCCCTCCCAGGTACAAAAACCTTTGTATGTCCCCCATTTTTTGTTTGCAGGAATAAGGCTGCAGCCTCCTACACTTTCCCTGAGTTCCAAAGGGCAGATTCAAACAGATACTAAATAGGGAGGAGAGGGAATGCAGAAACCAAGGAAAGGCAGTCAAGAACAATAGTTTTATCTGTGGTATCCTTTGCTGTACAAAAGCTTTTATGTTTCATTAGGTCCTATTTGTTTACTTTTGCTTGTAGTTTCATTATTCTAGACGGTGGATTGGAAAAGAACTTGCTGTGATTTATGTCAGAGAGCATTCTGCCTATATTTTCCTCTAAGAGTTTTATAGTATTTGGCCTTACAGTGAGGTCTTTAATCTATTTTGAGTTTATTTTTGTGTATGGTGCTAGGGAGTGTTCTAATTTCATTCTTTTACATGTAGCTGTCCAGGTTTCCCAACATCACTTATTGAAGACACTGTCTTTTCTCCATTGTTTATTCTTGCTTGCATTGTCATAGATTAGGTGGCCATAGGTGGGTGGGTTTATCTCTGGACTTTCTATCCCACTCCATTGATCTATATTTCTGTTTTTGTGCCAGTACCATACTGTATTGATCACTGTAGCTTTGTAGTATAGTCTTAAGCCAGGGGGCCTGATTTCTCCAGTTCCATCCTTCTTTCCCAAGATTGATTTTTCTATTTGGGGTCTTCTGTGTTTCCATAGAAAGTGTAATTTTTTTAATTCTAATTCTGTGAAAAATGCCCTTGGTAATTTGATAGGGATTGATTGCTTTGGGTAATATAGTCACTTTCATAATATTGATTCTTCCAATCCAAGAACGTGGTATATCTCTCCATCTGCTTGTGTCATCTTTGATTTCCTTCATCAGTATCTTATAGTTATCAGAGTGCAGGTCTTTTGCCTCCTTAGGTAGGTTTATTCCTAGGTGTTTTATTCTTTTAGATGTGATGATAAATGGGATTGTTTCCTCAATATCTCTTTCTGCTCTTTCACTGTTAGTGTATAGGAATGCAAGATATTTCTGTGTATTGATTTTGTATCCTGCACCTTTACCAAGACAACCCTCAGAATGGGAGAAAATATTTGCAAATGAAGCAACTGACAAGGGATTAATCTCCAAAATATACAAATAGCTCATGCAGCTCAATATCAAAAAATGAAATCACCCAATCAAAAAGAGGGCAGAAAACCTAAATAGAAATTTCTCCAGGAAAGACATACAGATGGCCAACAAACACATGAAAAGATGCTCAATAACACTAATTATTAGAGAAATGCAAATCAAAATTACAGTGAGGTATCACATCACACCAGTCAGAATGGCCATCATCAAAAATTCTACAAACAATAAATGCTATAAAGGGTGTGGAGAAAAGGGAACCCTCCTACACTGTTGGTGGGAATGTAAATTGCTACAGCCACTGTGGAGAACAGTATGGAGTTTCTTTAAAAAAAACTAAAAATAGAGCTAACATATGACCTAGAAATCCCACTCGTAGGCATATATCCAGAGAAAGCCATAATTCAAAAGGATGCATGCACCCCGATGTTCATTGCAGCACTATTTACAACAGCCAGGACATGGAAGCAACTGAAATGTCCATTGACAGAGGAATGGATAAAGAAGATGTGGTACATATGTAGAATGGAATATTACTCAGCCATAAAAAGGAACAAAATAGTACCATTTGCAGATACATGGATGGACCTAGAGACTGTCATACAGACTGAAGTAAATCATAAAGAGAAAAAACAAATACCATATATCACTTATATGTGGAATCTAGAAAAATGGTAGAGATGAACTTATCTGCAAAACAGAAATAGAGTCACAGTTGTAGATAACAAACTTATGGTTACCAAGAGGGGAAGGGGGAGTGGGATGAATTGGGAGATTGAGATTGACATATATACACAACTATGTATAAAACAGATAACTAATGAGAACCCACTGTATAGCACAGGGAACTCTACTCAGTGCTCTGTGATGATCTAAATGGGAAGGAAATTGAAATAAGAGTGGATATATGTATACATACAAATGATTCACTTTGCTGTACAGCAAGAAACTAACACAATATTGCAAAGCAACTAAACTCCAATAAAAATTAATAATAAAAAAAGGAAACAATAGTACAGTGAGAGGGCAGGGTCCCCATTCCTCTTGGGGGATGTGCATAGCAATCTGGTACATATCACTGAGTTCTACAGGAGCTGGGACCCAGTGGAGGGTGGTAAATTTAGGCTGAGACAAGAGTAGACCTCATAATGGTTGGAAGCAGAAGGCTGATGACTGAGATTCCTGGAACACAGCACTGTTACCTCCTCATCAACCAATCAGAGGAACATCACAGGCCCTGCAAAAGACCCCACCCCACCAAATTTACCTTTCAACACTCTTCCCTAAAGCCCATTGGGGAGTTTGGGTTTTTTGAGCATGAATTACCTATTCTCCCTGTTTGGCCCTTGCAATAAACTTTTCTCTGCTCCAAACACCACATTTCGGTTTGTTTGGCCTCACTGTGCATTGGACACATGAACTTGGGTTTGAAAACATTAGGAAACTTGTGGACAAAGATTAAGTTTAACAATTGTATTAAGTACAAAGTTGATTCATAGATGCTCCCCTATTCTCTACTCCTCCACCCACACTCTATACCATCCATTCTAAAGAGAAGCAGACCATACGCAGAGATACACACATACAAAAATATGCCAGAGGCTGCCATAAGCTGTGGTTCCTTCATCCATGTTCCATTTATTCTTTTTATACATGGAATATCATTCTTACTTATTGACTTAAAAAATGGAGGTACAAATTAGATCTGCATAGTTTCACTTTCTGTCAGCTTTTTATATTTTATATTTACCACAGCACATATGTTATTATATGTTTTATGATCTTCATAAGACCGACCCTAAGCTTACTTTTACTTACACTCTGCAATTTAGAGGTAGTGTTTTCAGTTTCTATTTTCAGTTTCTCCAGGTGGATTACATATACAGGAAATGTTCCTAAAGGAGAGGTTTTCAAATTTCTCTTCATCACTTTTAATAATGGCTGTATATTCTTAAACAATATACATAGTAAAATATCTGGGTCCCCATGGCAAACGTATTGTCTATTTGCTTGGTCACAAGGAAAATGAGCAAGCTTTGCCTCAGGCCAAGTGCAGTGGGAGAAATTGCTCCCAGTCTCCCATTTCAGTGCTTTCCACTTCTCCCCAACCCCTGTGGTCCCTCATTAAGCTCCTCCTACACTCCACACTCTTGTGACTTTTTCTCTCCCTCTTCCCTGTAATTGCTCTAAGGGAACTGAAATGAAAAAGAAGACAGGATTCATTTTGTGTGTGAACATTTGCAGAAGAGCAGCATTTCACAGAACTCAGAGCCCAGAGGTACAGGTGGAAACACAGATTCAAAGCTGAACATGATCTGAGGAGTTAAATTATTAAAAAAATAATTGCCTCTCCTCCCTCAATGGAGAGAAGAATGATTTTCTAAATTATAGGAAAAATAGAAGAGAGAATTTTAGCATTGACTTTCCTTTTGTGAGGACTTGCGCCTCAAAATGCAACAATCTCTTTAATATATGGGTCCACTTTCAGTACCTTTTAAATTAGTAGTTTCTTTAATTTGCCAGATGTAAAATATCTTATCCTCATAATGACCCGACAATATGTTATTTTGGAGCCAATAAATAAAGTGGAAAATGATGACAAATACGTGCTGACTTTGAATCATGGACTCCAAGCAGATTCCTCTGAGTCAGAGACGTTCCTTGGCTGCACATTTCCAACAACAATTCCTTCTGGGCATTTCAAATATAAAATTTCTAAAGTGATTTTCACTACTCATGTTTCCTCCACCTTTCGCCCATTCTTCTCTTTATCTTTGAAACTCATTCAGAGGTCAGAATTGTCTGACTAGTTTTATCAAAAGCTGTTAAGAGTATTTCATAAAGGATCAGTTTCTCATGAAGGCAAAGAGTTACAACAACCCGTTAGGATTAATACAACTACTTTAAAGAATGTGCAGGACAGGCTAAACAGAGCCCATAAATGGATATGAACGAAGAGAGGTGACAGAGAGACAAGCCCAGCAGGCCCCTCCCAGGGCTTTGTCATTTAGATGTTATTCTTGGACATTAAGAGTTCTGAATGTTGAACTATATAATAGTTGATAATATCCCTCTTACTCAAATTCAGTATTGAATAGTTTTGTTCAACCATAACCTCAGATTTGTACATATATATACATATGTATATACAGATACATATGTATATGTATATACATATGTATATGTATATATATATAATTTTCTTTTTTTTTGCAGTATATGGGCCTCTCACTGCTGTGGCCTCTCCCATTGCAAAGCACAGGCTCCGGATGTGCAGGCTCTGCAGCCATGGCTCACAGGCCCAGCCGCTCCACAGCATGTGGGATCTTCCCGGACCGGGACACAAACCAGTGTCGCCTGCATCGGCAGGTGGACTCTCAACCACTGTGCCACCAGAGAAGCCCTGTATATATTTTTTGAAGTTCAGAATTATTCCAGGAAGTTTAGAAGTAGATTTATTAATGTGTATATCAGTGTGAGATCGTTTCATGAGAAGTCAGAGAAGAGACATGCGCTTTCCTTCACAGCATTGAAGTACCTATAAATATTCCCATAAATGTACTTTTGAAAGTTCATTCCGTGGAGGTGGGAGTAAGTAACTTGTTTACAAAAATCTTGCACACAACTTCATAAACTGAAACTGCATATGATCCAAATGGGGAATAAAGTCCTCCAAGAAAGTATTAAATTACAGTAAAGAACTTATTGTGGTGCCTCTAATCTCTATTTGAAGACTGTCATTTCTCTAAAGTGCAGCCATAAACCAAATTATCTCGAACTGATGTTCCGAATGAGAAACTGTGTGTATGTGCTTATGCCTAATAATGTCTTCCACTCTGGGTGAAAACGTCCACCTGGGCAGGCTCATTTCCACCTCCCCCTCTTCATGTAAGTTAATTATGTAACAAGGATAAAACCTCGCAAGCTGTTTCGAGAATGTTTGTCTAAGTAAACGCCGCATCATATAAATTCCTACAGCCTTCTGATTTCCCGTCGTTGATGTGCTAAGGTAAATCCCGTGACTCAGGTCTTTCAGTTTGTGCCATGTTAAAAAAAAATGTATCTCATATAACTACTCTTTGATGCTTTTGGCGAAATTTGCAGCTTCCCTTGTTTTCTGTTTTAAAATATGTCTTTGAATTGTGAAAATTGATGCACACGTATTACAAAATATGCAAAATTCAGAATCTTACTGAGAATAAAATGTAAAACTCTTCACCCATAGATTGAAGGTATCTTCTCATTATCATGATCTGTCCAATCATGAACTTTTCCTGCCATTTTCTCTTTAATACTCCCTAATCCCCTTCTCCTCCTCTCCCCACTTTCTTTCATGTTCTCTCTCTTTTCTTTCATTTTTTTTTTCTTTTTACATATCATTCTCTCACAGTCTTTTTCTTCCTTGTACATTCTTTAATGTTCTTTCTCAGTCTCATTCGTTGGTGTTCTCTCTCTCTACACACACACACACACACACACACACACACACACACCATTAACTCTTATATTGAAGAACTAAAATTGTCTTCAGAAAAGTCCTTACCATTTCTTTTTTGGGTTATATCTAGATATTTTAATTATTTTAGTTGCTATATTTAAAGGAATAATCCCCTCAGTTATGTCTTCTAACTGTATTTTCTGATATATATGAAAACAGATGTTTCTTAAACAATACTACCATAGTTCCTACTTTTATGTAATGCTCCTTACAAAGGCTAAACTTAACAAAGGAAAACTGATGATAGTGGGCAAGTTTATTTATTCTCAATTTTAAAGGTAATGCTGCTAGCATGTCATCAGGATGAGGAGTATTTGTTGTTATTTGGGGGCATTTATATGTTCTCATGTTAAGGAAATAGCTTTTATGATTAGTCTTTTGATCCATTCACTTGTTTGTTTTTTATAGCTGTGGATTTTGGATTTTATTCAATGTGTTTTAGCATTAGCTAGTATCTTTGGAGATTTTTATTAGCTGTATGAAAAACATGTTCTCTTAATACAGGTCAAATATCATTTCAATATGGGTTTTAATTCTTTTAAAAATTCTGTAAAAGCAAATTTTATTCTTTATAGGATTTTGTATATATATATATATATATATATATATATATATATATATATTCCAAAGTTTTATTTTTATTTTTCTATATTTGTAGTGCTCTATCTTTATTTTTTAAAATCAGAATTGAAAGATCATCACCCTTATAGACTTTTACTAAAAATACCATTATGAATAAATGACTGAAATACTAAATATGTCCTTTTAAATATGTTTGTGCATGGGTGTGTGTGTGTGTGTGTGTGTGTGTGAGAGAGAGAGAGAGAGAGAGAGAGAGAGAGAGAGAGAGAGAACACCAGCAAATGAGACTGGGAAAGAATATTAAAAAGTGTCCAGAAAAGAAGAATATTGTGAGAGAAAGATATGGAAAAAGAAAGATTTATTAATCTATAAAACATCCTAAACTACAATTTTTTTAAAGATTCTAAACTATGATTTAAAATAAAAGAGAATTATTAATTAGACTACCATTTTGAGTTGATACTCCTATAAATATTTGCCAATCTGAGATTCTCTGTCTAGATTAGACAAATTAAAGACACACAAACACACATACATCTAATGTATAATATGTTTAAAATAGACAATATTGCATTTGTGAGTAAATAATTAATTTACTTATAATTATCTTTATTTTTTTTAATTTTGCATTCACCAAAGTTTGTTTGTTCTCTTTCCTTGATTTTTTTAAGTTGATACAATTTCCTTTGCTTCAATTTTTCTTTCTTAGTTTCAAACTTAAAATTATGTTTCTCTTCCCAACAATTGCAATTTCTTTAAAATGTGTCTAGCTGCAACTATATTTTCAATGCTACCCAAGACTCATCTCTGTATTAAAATTTGGGAAATTATCCACCATTTATGCCTTTAAATATTACCTCTTGCCCATTTTCTGTTCTCTCTTTCCATATAAATGAGAGAGTGTCCAAGATGAAAGCCACAGTCTTCTTTTTTTTTTTTTAAATCTGATTTCAGAAAATGCATCTCATCATTTCTATGGTATTCTATTTTGTAAAAGTTAGTCAAATAAGTCTAGCCCACACCCAGGGATATGAATCTAGGACACAGATATTATTGGGGATTATTGTAGAGACTGTCTACCACAATAATTAAAGTATTTAATGATATTTGTTTATCTCTGAAATCTATGGTCCATTCACATATTGTCACATGTAATAAACTTGATTATTTGTAGTCTCATCTGTTCAAAATTTGTATATTGTTATTTTGTTTAGATTACAAAGTTTTACAGGTAGCAAGTAAATGCTATAGCATAAATCATTCCTATCATGTCTTTGTTTTTAACAGGTCTGATCTCTCAAAGGCTGAGGGAATTATATTATCCTTGGCAAATATTAGATATTCACCAAGGCACACTCGTATCACTAAAAGTATCTGATTTTCTTAATATGATATCATGTCTTTCACTTGTGGTACAGTAATTTATTTAGATATTAACTTGAGTTCTGTTCACCAACTGCCCAGTCACAAAACCCCTGCCATTCTCAGAAAGAAACCAAAGCATAAAGCTGAAGCTGCTTGATAGGAACTTGTAGTTTTTGATGAAAGAAGCAAGACATAACTTAGTTGAGTTTAATTAGTGCTCTATTTCTAGCACAGAGGATGTACAAAGAATATACATAATAAGATTTGTTGGAATATTAAGTCAGAGGTAAATTTAAGGAAATAAATGAATGGAAAAGGTATAAAAAGTCTCATGAGGGCCAGAAGACAGAGGGTGAGGTGACCACAGATGGAGCAAATGCACCTTGGACCTAGAGAGTGGGGTCCGAGGCTCTGAACAATGACCATAGCAGCAATAACGTTGTTGTTCATTATAGTTAAAATCTAAGATCTTCACATACAATTGGGATAGAACACCCTCATATTGACTGAGATTTAAATTTTCACAAGATTATTCAGATGCAGGCATAATGTCATTTTTGTTTGGTTTATTTATATGTTTTAATTTTTACTATGACATTTTAGCTCTCCTGTGTTTCCAGTCCAAACATCACATATGTTACATAGATGGAGTTTTATCTAAAATTGCAATTATTTCAAAGAATTACAGAAAGATTACCCAATCAGTCATTAAATTTGGTATATTTGGAGACAAATGTTATGACCCTTAAAGACTTTTCCTAAACAATGCTATTGTGAATTAATGTCTCAAATACTAAATATGCCCCTTTAAATATGTTTCAGTCTACCTTTTGCTAATTCTTAATTGTGGATGTAATAACTGCAAAGTTAAGGAGGATATCATGATAAGGTTCTGCTAACATGTCTGTGGAACTAATTTGGATTAAGAGAGTGTTGTAAGATTATAAAAATTTAGGTGCTTGGACTAGTTCCCTGTTGTTGCTGCAACAGATTACTATCAATTTTGTGGTATCTTACAGTTCTGTGGGTTAGAAAACTTACTGGGCTAAAATCCAGGTGTTGGCAGGGATTTTTTCCATTTTGATGGCTCTAAGGGAGAAGCCCTTTCCTTGCCCTTTCTAGCTTCTAAATTTGGCCTTCATTCCAGACATATGGCCCTCCTCCTCCAAATTCAAAGTCAACGGGGAAGGGTAGAGCCCCCCTCACAAGATGTCACTCTGACCTCTGCTTCTGTCCTCACATCTTTTCTGACTTGAACTCTTCGGCTTCCCTCTGCACTATTAAAAACCATTGTGATTACTTCGGGCCCATCAGGATAATCCATGATAATCTCCCTATTGTATTTTATTTCATTCCTTTTTATCAAAACATAGAGTTTTATTAGGGCAATGTGACATACTGGCGTAAAGCACTACACCATTTGACAGGGCACCCTTTCAAAAGTGAGCCCCGGCAAACAGTTATGTAGCTTCCCCACTAATCCTTGTTACCTACGGCTACTTATTTAATCCTAACGATTGAGTAAAATTTTCTTTCTACAACATGCTGTACACTCACTTCAGTTTAGCATAGCAGCTCTTCTAATTTCACGAATGGAGTCGTGTGCTTGGCTGACAGTAAGTACCTCAATATGCTGGTCTCACATCTGCTCTGTGACCATGGCACCAGATTCCCTGGACAGCTGGGGCCAAACCAACCCCACATCTGCCTGACAGAGTGTTCCCGGATGCCACATCACCCAGAGAGGGAGGACTGTTCCAAGTTGGAGGAGAGGCTAAAAGAAGTGGAACCCAACCTCTTCACCAGGGTGGCCTTAGCTCCTCCTCATAAGTGTGGCCTGCAGATCCTTGGGCTTTTCTGTCTGGTGGCCTCACCCATGGGCTGTACGTGGGCTGAGTGGGCTGCTGCAGGACAGGGACCTCTCAGTATCAGATCTGAGTAACAACATCCAAGGTAACTGTGTCCACACAAATCTAACCCCTTTGTATAAATTAACAGGTTTACTTCTCAAAATTACAAGATGAGTATTATTATTACCCTCCAGTTAGAATCACAGAGAGATTTCACTAATCTGTCAAACGTAGATCCAGGATGTGAATCCAGGTTGTTTGGCTCCAGGAGTTGCAAGCAAAGGGCTAGGGGATGGGATGGAGCTTCCTGGCCAGCAGACAAAGTCAAGGCACAGAGGCAACTTTGTCCATCCTAGAAGCAAGGCCACAACAGCCAGGTTCTGTCCCCTGGCTCCCTGAGCCAGACCAGGGTTCTGTGTTCCTGAGAAGTCAAGGCTTTCTCTCTCCCTGCTCCCCCAGGCTTCCCTGAGTGGATCTCTTTCTCCCAGCAGCACTGTTGCTCTGGACTTTATTCATTCCCTGGGTGACTCCTTCCTACTCCATTAAACTAGGCAGTCCTGACTCAACTGTTTCCCAGCGCCTTACCAGACTTGAGAGTCATCAAGACCTATAGTCTCCAAGCAAGGAGTGCATCAGCTGCCTCTTCAGGGCAAGGGGGTTCCAAGTCCACCTATACCCTGCTCTTCTCCAGATAAAAATAAAGGATTAGAGTTACTGAACCAAACTTCAATCCGCTCACCCCTGCTCAGTAAAGCCAATCTCCTGACACCGGCTGTAGTGAAGGAAAGGGCAGCATTTATTGCAGGGCACCAAGCAAGGAGTCCAGGCAGCTAATGCTCAAAAAGCCTTTCAGGAAAGGTTTCAGGAAAGCATTTAAAATTTTTCTTAATCTTAAAATTAAAAAAAAATGTATTATATATTGGAGTATAGTTAATTAACAGTGTTGTGTTAATTTCCGGTGTACAGCAAAGTGATTCAGTTATACATATACATGCATCTATACTTTTTCCAAATTCTTTTCCCATATAGGTTATTACAGAATATTGAGGAGAGTTCCCTGTGCTATGGGGTCACAGAGTATGTGATCAGTTCATGAACAATTCTCTGATTGGTTGATGGTGAGGTAACAGGTTGGTGTCACAGGGTTATTATCAATCCTCAGGCTCCAGGAGGCCTGGGGCTACATCCTTATGGTCATCAAGTAGTTATACTCTTCCATTTGGTGGGAGTCTTCACATCTGTAAAACAACTCAGGAAATGTGCTTCAGTTACTGTTATCTAGGTACTTCAGAGAAGAGCTAAAGCAGAGGATATGGGAGAGAGGTCTATTTCGGGAAAGCCCCTTAAGGTCCTGCTCTGTTATATTAGTGACCTCCTCTATGTTCACCTCCTAGCACCCATCCTACTGCAAAAGCAGCATTACACTCCCTGACAGCACCTGCCGGCCACTGCCTTGTCACCGTCCACTTTCCCCCAGCTCCATATAAGGGACCCTCTCTCTGTTTCAGACTGGTGTCTGCATTTTGAGGTCCAGCTCCAGCTGCTCCACTTGCCAGGCCAGCTCCTGGACCAGCTGCTCTGCCTCTGATGGACTGGGGACAGTGACTGTGAAAAGGCACCGGGACCGCAGAGACCCCAATGCCCCTATCCCACCCCATTTCTTGCTGTAACTCTGCAAATCTGAGAGCACCAAATCTCCCTATTTTGAAGTCAGCTGATGAACAAACTTATTTCCTCTTGCCATTCAACCTAACATATTCACAGGTCCTGGGAATTAGGACATGGGCATGTTGGAAGGTGGGGGATATTATTCTGCCTACCGTAATGGTTTCAAGGTAACTTTAAGTTAGGAAGCATTAGTCACGTATTCCTGTTTAATGAAAATATGCATTTATCAACACTGTATTTATACTGCTTGAAAACTGCAGGTCTTCTTATAATGATGTGACTTAAAAAATGTGGAATAGTCTTTTAAGGAATACTTCTTAAGGCAAGACAGTACTGAGGAAATGTTACATGGCCTTTATTAGACTATTATGAAAAAGAGACAAAAAATGAATTTTGAATGTGTGTGTGTTTGTGGGTGTGAGTGTTTCTGGGTGTGTAGGTATGGTGTATAAGAGAGAGTACAGAGAAAGAGAGAGAGAACAAGAATGAAGGAGAATGGAAATATATTTGGCAAAAACATTTTTTTCATGAACTCATTTTCTGGTTAAGGTAATATTTGTTCCTTTGAAATCTCTCTGAAATTTATTTAGGAAAGATTTGTTTAAACATGCAATTATTTACACCATTCTTTAATAGCCAATTTCCTTTTACTTAAAAGCCACGTTTGCAAATTTCTAACTAAAGATAATGACTGTGCTAAAATTATATGGCTCCCTTCTTTCTTGCTGCATTTTCTCTTTCCTGTCTGCAACACCATCACACTATTGCACTAAAACCAATCATTTTCCTTTCCAAAAGTGTTTTCTTTCTAAAGAAAATCAACAGGAACTATTTTGTAGTCTCACTTGCCTATTCAAATTGGCTTACTGTGTTCCCTTTACATTAAGTTGGCTTACCTCTGCATGTGTGTATGTGTGTACACTGTTACTGCACTTCTAACACTTTTTTACAGGGCCCCAATTTAAAACAACACAATACTCCTTTACACTAATAATAGCATTCTTTCCTACTGAGAACTGATGGTTTAAACAGATTATAAAAAAATCATGATGTTGAACTTACTCATAAGAAACTCCATCCACATATTTGTTCTTAATATGACATTTTTACCCCTTCACCATTCCTTTCCTCAGTTTCAGAAAGTTAGTCTATTATTCAGAGTCTCTGTTGAGCTGTAACAGTTGGTAATACTTCTCTGAACTTAACCTGACTAGACAGGTTTAATCATTGCTTGCCATTTGAGTATATATACCTCTACTTTTCATGCTGAGGGAGCTGAAATTCCTGTATCATTAATAAAGTCCCAGGGACACTATTAATCAATGTCATTTTGATTCATCCTCCTAATATACAGTCTATGAACTCCTATTTACTATTTTCACCCCAAATGCGTCGATTGAACATTTGCTACTGTAAAATCTTCTAGAGGTCAACCAAGTTAGCTCTAATTAATTGTGTTACAGCTTGCATTTTATACAATACTTACCACACTTATAACTATATATGAAATTTATTTTTATTAGTATCTTCACTCCTCCTGAGACTGTGGGCCCATGAAAAGACTGTGTCTATATTGTTCAACCTTGTCCTCTGGTTTTTAGCCTCATGGCTGGAATAGAGCAAAGCTCAAAGCATTTTGAAGATTGAAAAAATGCAAGATGATTCCTTTGGATGCTTGGCATAGGATAGTTGGACATAGATATCATGAGAGTAGAGATGAATAACTCTTCTCATTGTTATTGTATATTTTCTAGACTCTGCTAACCAATATTTTCCAAAAATATATATGGAGAATGCATGTATAAACAGTGACCAAGTACAGAAGACCATAATTCTGTAGCTTGTCTTATATCAAAATCTTTTTAAATTCTCTTTGCTATAATCTAGCTTGGATTCCCTTCATGCCTAATGCTCTGTTAAGGTGTTATTTGCAAGGGTAAGGCAATGTATGAACTTCATGTCGGTATTTCAAAGTAAGTAAACAATAGATATCCACTAAATTGTTTTGAGCAAGAAAATGTTAGCTAAACCTTATAGTTTTAGAAAAGTATAAAAGATTGTGTATTCTTGTCTCGATTTGTGATTCCCTTCAGTGCCTACCTGCTTTCATGGATCCACATGTTGTTTACCTGCATGAGCATGTTAAGCTTGAACCCAGATATGGGTCCTAACAGCCCCTCTAACTGTTCAGAATGGAGTGTCAATAAGTCATAACTGATTTTTTCTATTATTTATCATTATAAAGATGACAGATACAGTTATTCTTGTGGGCATAGTATGGATTTTATAAATATTATTAACTCTAAGGGTGGGGAAGGACTGACTTTTTTCAAATATTTTTGAGCTGAGTTTATTCTGTAAGCAGTAGATATGTCACAGGGGTTTTTTTTGTTTTTGTTTTTGTTTTTTTTTTTAGCTCTATGCTAAAGATATTGAAATACCCATTTGGAGATCATATGCAATATTTACCATTATAAATCCATATTTAAGATTTAAACTATGGCTTCTATAGTATTTGATAACTGATGTTTGTCCTTCAAAAATGCCACAATCCACAACAATGCTCTTTATTTATTTATTTATTTTAAACATCTTTATTGGGGTATAATTGCTTTACAATGGTGTGTTAGTTTCTGCTTTATAACAAAGTGAATCAGTTATACATATACATATGTTCCCATGTGTCTTCCCTCTTGCATCTCCCTCCCCCCCACTCTCTCTATCCCACCCCTCCAGGCTGTCACAAAGCACCGAGCTAATATCCCTGTGCCTTGCGGCTGCTTCCCCCTAGCTATCTACCTTACTACGTTTGTTAGTGTGTATATGTCCATGACTCTCTCTCGCCCTGTCAAAGCTCACCCTTCCCCCTCCCCATATCCTCAAGTCCATTCTCCAGTAGGTCTGCGTCTTTATTCCTGTCTTACCCCTAGGTTCTTCATGACATTTTTTTTCCCTTAAATTCCATATATATGTGTTAGCATACGGTATTTGTCTTTTTCTTTCTGACTTACTTCACTCTGAATGACAGACTCTAGGTCTATCCATCTCATTACAAATAGCTCAATTTCATTTCTTTTTAAGGCTGAGCACAACAATGCTCTTTAAAATATATATTTTCATTTATCTATATCTATATAGTTATATCTATATCTATACATGTGTCTCATGAATGCGTGTGTGTGTGTGTGTGTGTGTGTTTGTAACCTTAATTCTCATGACTTTTGATAAGGACAAAAACAAATAAATGAGGCTGTTTTTTTTTTTTTTTTTTTTTTGTGGTACGTGGGCCTCTCGCTGTTGTGGCCTCTCCCGTTGCGGAGCACAGGCTCCGGACGCGCAGGCTCAGCGTCTATGGCTCACGGGCCCAGCCGCTCCGCTGCATGTGGGATCCTCCCGGACCGGGGTACAAACCCGTGTCCCCTGCATTGGCAGGTGGACTACCAACCACCGCGCCAACAAGGAAGCCCAATGAGGCTGTTTTTAAAGATAAAGAATCTGAAGTAGGGAAGAGACTTTCCATAGAAAGTCAGGAGAAAATGTACTGTTGTTTCCTACAACAGGTTTTAAATTTTTACTAACAAAATACACATGAATGCTCTCACAAGCAGGCGCACACACAGACACACACACACACACACGACTGTTAACTTGATTTGGTTTGAAGTAAACTAGGTCCAAATTTTTAATAGATTAAGAAACTGACCTTCAGGAAATATGGGTAACAGTGATTTATTACACATTGCTTGTTATACAATCCAAAAATATGGTTAAAGTTTTCATGGTGGCTTAAGCAACTCTCTAAAAATAAAATTGTCCTCTCAAAATTTTTCCCAAATTCTATAGGCCCCCTTTGGGGTATATGTAAAGGGGAATATGTGTTGAGAGGAGTAAATATTGGAATTTCAACCTTTATTTTTAAAATTTTCTGTGTGGGTTATTTAGTAGGAAATAAATAAATTTTCATAAGTAATGATCAAATGCTGGTGGTTACTCTCAATGTTTCTATTATTAAGGCTGTAGTATCCAAGAAGATAGAATCCACTGGTATTCATAATGTGTGTGTCATTTATTATATAATGCCTTATAATGTATTCTTGAGTTGGTTTATACCATACCATTATAAAATTGGGCCAATCCATTTGAGTCTATAGTGTCTTCCTCCAAAGTGGATCATAACATTATTAAATCTGCGATGAAGCCTACAAGATGGAATTGTGCATATGTGTGCATGTGATATATTGATTTTTATGTGTGTGTGTGTGTGTATATATATATATATATACATAGTATCTGTATATTACCTACATAGATATACATAGATGTTATGTGTATATATTGAACTTTATATTTTTAGTGTACACATCCCTTCTCACCTGCACACATAATCTCTAAGTGCATTTAGTGTATATAGATTCAAGAGGAAGTGATTTCAATATTCCTTTAGCTTGATAGCATCTTTGTTCTGGGAAACAAATAAAAATAGCCATCATTACATGCAATTTCAATATAAATACCTTCTTTAAAAGTAGAGATATTCAGGTATTCAGGTATGATTCGTTATATGCAATTTCAATATGAATATCTTCTTTAAAAATATAGATATTCAGGTATAAATATGACTAGGTATGGACATCAGAGATATTCAGATATGCATTCATTGTGGGTGGTAATTTTTTTATTATCTTAGGTAAATTATGGGCTAAGGTAAAATATGGTTACAACTTTTCAGACTAACTTATTTTTGATGAAAATGTATTTTATTTCTAGGTAATGGGATAAGACATGTGAAGGGAACATCTATGATTTTGTGTCATATCACGTATCTTTGAAGGGACCCTAAATCCTAAATTAGAATGAATTATTTTTGTTAAGGTCTCTGTACACGGCTGCTTCAAGAGAAGACTACATAGTTTGAAAGAGTGGAACTAATGGTCATGACCCTATCTTTATAAGAAACCCTGATTTTCTTTTGTGCCAAGAAGATCAGTATATTTTTAAAATAGCATCCTCACAGTGTTTTTATCTAAGTAGTTAATGCTCATATCCTATAATTCTAATGATGCATGTTTGTCTATTTTTTATCTGTTTATCTTAATCCACTCTTATTAAGCCATAATATCAGAGAACAGATTCTGGAGCTTCAGTTTTTACTCTAGGTCAACTCTTCTGAATGTCCAGAAACTCAACTTGTTTGTGGAGAGATGCTTAAAATACCCTGAACAATTTTGTTGGGGAGTTTTTGATGGAAGGCCATTTAGGCATAGATAGAGAAGGTGGCTTTTTCCTGTAAGATTCACAGGAATCAAGCAGGTGACAAATGTCCATGTCAAGAAGAACTGCACATCTGTGTGGGCTGTGTGTGGTATTCACAGAAGTGAAAATGAGTGAATTTATAGTATTTCTTCTATTTCCCACTACTGGATATGCTCCAGATGGTGTTTAATAGTCTGCCAATTCTGACTGTTTCTTTTCTGTCTTACTCCCATCACATGCTTCTCCAATGTCACCCAGCAACTCCCTTCCCCTTCACTTTTCTTCAGGGGGTGTCTCTTATTCAGCTTTAATGAGGGGGGATAC
Source organism: Phocoena phocoena (assembly GCF_963924675.1). Taxonomy (NCBI): domain Eukaryota; kingdom Metazoa; phylum Chordata; class Mammalia; order Artiodactyla; family Phocoenidae; genus Phocoena; species Phocoena phocoena. The sequence continues at coordinate 16,340,288 of NC_089221.1, read as the reverse complement.
AGAGGATTATATTTCTCTTATTCTTCACTCTTTCTAGTTCTACTGTTAAGTTCTAATCTCTTTTCACAGCATCCCTCAGGATTTCCTTTAAATTTCTGCTAGATTAAATTATGTCAATTGTTGACTCTCTTTATATCCTAATAAATTAATATTTTAATTATTCTACAGGCTACATTTGTGCACCTCAATCGTTAAGAGAAAATTATATCTAAGAGGTAAGGAAAGGAAAATCCCAAAGATTATTTCTAGTTACATTACTAATAAGTTATATGTAAATTCTACATGGATTTCTAATTAAATAATCATACTACATGCATGTGATAAGATTATTCCAGAGTAGACTTGAAGTAAAATATCTTACATAGGTTAAATGTTTAATTATAAGATAACCTATTTAAGTGCTTTCTGGCTTATCTATATATTATCTTATGTGATTAATATTTATTAAAGACCGGATATGCTAAGTCTTATGGATACAGTAATAAAAACAGACAATAGAGGGGTCTGTTCCCATGAAGCTTACTTTTTAGTAGAGGAGGTTTAAAAATAGGTAAACAAAGATTATGAGTAACTTTAGATAGAGATAAGTATAATAAAGGAAATAAAAATAGCTAGTAGAGGATGGATAGAGGAAGGATAATTTGTATTATGTGGTCAAGGAATCTCTGCTAAGGCAAATCTAGAGCTAGAAATTGAATGCAAGAGAAAGTGAAAAAATTCTTCTCCAAGCAAAGTAAATAACTAAAAACTCACTTTTTTCACCATAAAAGTGAGTTTACTCTGTGTATTAGTTTGCTAGAGCTTCCATAATAAAGTACCACTAACTAGGTGGCTTAAATAATAGAAATTTGTTGTTTAATAGGTCTGGAAGCTAGAAGTCTGAGAACAAAGTGTTGGTAGGGTTGATTCCTTCTGGGAGCTGTGAGGAATAATCAGTTCCATCACCCTACTCTAGTTTTGGTGGTTTGTTAGTAATCCTTTGTGTTCCTTGGCTTATAGAAGCTTCACTCTGATCTCGGCCTTTATTGCCACATGTCATTCTCCCTTTGTGTGTCTCTATGTCCAAATTTCCCCTTTTTATAGGACACCAGCTATCTTGGATTGGGAGCCCAGCTTATTTCACTAAGACCTCACCTTAACTTAAGTAATTATATCTACAACAATCCTATTTCCAAATAAGCTCATATTCTGAGGTTCTAGGTTTTGGGACTTCAACATGAATTTTGGGTGGACATAATTCAATCCATAACAGATTTATGAAGTCAATTTTTGCTGTAAAACAAACTTCCCAACACTTAGCTGCTTTAAACAATAAATATTTATTTCATAACAATTTTCCTTGTTGGCAGTTAGAGCCAGAATCAGTTGATGGCTTAGCTTGGTTCAATCATGTATTTGTGTTCAGCTGATGGTTAATGAAGCAGCTGTGCTTCCAGAGGTTGGCTGACTGTTGGTTGAGGTGGCAGGTACAACTAGGCTGTGTATCTTTCATCATCCAGCAGGATAGCCATGTTGTTCACATTTTGGCAACAGGTTCCAAGAGCAAAAAATAAAAATACCCAATACGAAAGCACTTTCCAAACCTCTGCTTGCTTCAGGTCTGCTACTAGCTCTTTGTCCAAAGTAAGTCATACGCAGATTCAATGCGTATAGAAACAGATTCCATCTCATGAGGAGGGAATCTGCAACATCATATTACAAAGGCTTGGATGTGAGCACATAACAAATTTGTGGCCCTTTTTATAGTTTACTATAGCTTGTCTGAGGACCAGATATAAAATTTGTCTGAATATCTGTATGTTTTAATTAAATCATTTAATTGGATAATTTAAAAAGAAGTTCGATATTTTTACTGTGTACATGAATAAAAGTGAAAACAGAAATGGTAACAAAAGCCCAGAAGAAATTTTCCCATCTTGTTCCCATAACCTCTTCTCTTATACCCATGGGAGATGGCTTTCATAATCTGGGCATTTTCTCCATGCAATGCACATGATTTATTGCATGGTATCATGATACCATTGCATGGTATCACCACTTTTCCCAGCCTAAAGGGTTAGGATTCTAATTCTCAGTACCATAAGAGAATTACAGATGCTATCAATATATGGCTTTTCAGACCTACTGCTCATGTCTTGAACAGGTTTTTGATATTTATCATGCTCCTCTTCTAACCTCAATTCATTATCACTAAAGAACCTTCTTCTAAATTTGTCCCTTATCTTCAAGGCTATTATTACATTAAGAGTTGAGGTTTACATTTAATGAGCTTAGTTTTTCTATTGAACTAAGAACTATTCTTAGTTCTCCTATATCATATTTAATAGGCTAGTTCTTAGTTTAAAGAAGAGGATTCAAGTTCCTTTTCCATGTAGTGAAACTTTTCTGTATATTGATGACCCAGTATCCATTGCCTACTATTTTGAAGAGTACTGATTTCCTTCTAAGGAATTATCTCTTTCCCTTTGAGTAGAGTATTTGTGCCTTTACGTAGACAAGGGGTGAGGGAACTACATTAGATCAATCTGACTCATTCTCCTGGGATTTTCCTTCTTAAGATACATGATTCAATGATGAAGCAAGTAAAACAGAAGTTCATTACTTGTGTTTGAGCCTCCCTAGTGGGATTGTTGAGTAATTTTTTTTATACACAGCCCTTTGAAGGGCCTGGTGTTGTTTTTTGCTAATCCTGGCTCTCCATTCTTTCTTTCAACTCTGTAAAATACCTGGGATTTTTCTATCTAAGTTTTTTTCCAAACAAGTTAAGATGAGTAAATTTCCATTGCTTGCAGCTAAAAACTTTACCTCGTATACTCTTATAAACTAAATGATGAAAGTTTATTTATTAGAAAATTTTGATATATATGAAAATTCTACTTGTGTCATGTTGAAAATTTATATTTATTTTTTTATTTTTAAAATTAATTAATTTTATTTTGGCCTCGTTGAGTCTTCGTTGCTGCATGCGAGCTTTCTCTAGTTGCAGCAGGCGGGGCCACGCTTTGTTGCGGTGAGCAGGCTTCTCATGGTGGTGGCTTCTTTTGTTGTGGAGCACCGGCTCTAGACGCATGGGCTTCAGCAGCTGTGGCCCACGAGCTCTAGAGTGCAGGCACAGTAGTTATGGTGCACGGGCTTAGTTGCTCCGCAACATGTGGGATCTTCCCTGACCAGGGTTCGAACCTGTGTCCCCTCCATTGGCAGGTGGATGTTCAACCACTGCACCACCAGGGAAGCCCACAAAATTGTATTTAAATAATGATTAATTTTGAGTGAAAATATAATCATTATATAAAATATAAACATTGTTGGACCTTGTTTCTATTTCCAGTGAGATGAAAAACATACTGAATTGTCTGAAAGTTTTAATTATCATGATTAGAAATTTCCATAAGGATGCAAAATATAATTTACAACTCATTATTCCTATTTCCTGGATGGGCACATTGTCTATATTGTATAATCTCTATACAAATGTAAACTAAGATCAAAGGGAATTAGTTTATACTATGTGATTTAATCTTTACAGTAATGCTTTGACATAATCAAAATAAATAACATATACGTAGCATATTATAATTTACACAGGACATTCCATATTTTTTGATTTGATACTAACTTCCTCCTTGCTCCTCCCTTTGCAATGCATGCACTGGTAAAATTTATTTTACTTGAAATTATCCATAAAGCGTGTGTGGTTCCATATTCCTATATTTTTGCTCATGAGGTTTACTGTGACATAAATATTCATCACTGTTCTGTTCAGCATGAAATTTCAGTTCATCCTTTAAGACTTTGTTCAGGCAGAAGTGGATTACCATACCATTTTTCCAATGCTTATTGGAGGTGCAAATCTAGTGAAATACCTCTTAGTTATTTCAGGTTAAAAATAAGGTATAATTTCTATTTTGTATTACATCTGGTAGATTTTAAGTCATTAGCCAATAATTTCAAGTAATCCAAGCTTCAGTTCCTGAGTTCACTTTCGGAGTTTTGTTCGGTAAACTTTATTTTAATACTGTTAATTTATTGCTTCTTAGTGTATGTTCCCTTAGGATTTTCACCTCTATTTTAGCACAGATCAAACATTATTATAAATATTTATTGATATACATCTCATATCCAGTAGACTAAATTTTCTAAAGAGCAAAGGTCTCAAAAAATACTAAAAGCAGAAAGTGCAAAATGTGCTGCTTACATGCTTCCCTCTATAAATCATGTACAGTATATATTTATAAAAAATTGAGAGATGTCGGGAATTATATTTGAAAAGTGTAGCTTGGAAATTTGGAGTAAAATTCAGAACGTTGACTGTCAATTTCATACAACTTAAAGGGAGTACCTTCCAAATAGCCATTCTGTAAAACATATAAAATAAAATTTTATATTTTATAAAATATAAAATCTATGTATAAAATGCATGTAAAATGCAGATTTAGTGAATACAGATTTTCAATTGACCTCTGAGCCATGTACTATTTCATATCTAATTTGGAATAATTTATAATACATAAAAACCTGATATTAATGCCCAACTCAGGCAGCTCTGTAGTTTTTTCCAATAAATTAAATATAAGACTATATTTTATGGTTATTATATATCTAAAAGCCCCAATGGTTCAAAGTTCTCCAATGGTCATAGATCTGTATCAGATCACCAATTATCAACTATATTAACAATATACCTAATCTCAGCCAATATTTTATGTATTGTAAAAAGGAGCACTCATTTTTTCTTAAGGTAGAAAAGGATTTATGCATCATTCAAATATCAAATGATTTTCATGTCTATTGAACGTAAAATATCACCTAACAACATTATTGAATAAGAGGAAATTATACAAGTTAGAAAATCAAAAGTGAATTTCTCACTGCTTTAAAAAGTTCTCTCGTTTCACTTCAGTGTTTTCCTCCCATCTCCTCTGTTTAGTAATTGAAAAAAATATATTTTATATTGCATATCCCAATACCTAAGTGGATATTATAATGTTTTGATTATAATATTACATTATGAGATTATATTGTGAAATTTCCAAAAATATGTACCAGAGTCTTAGTCATGTATACATGGTATTCCAAATAATTACTGAATCATATTGCAAATCAAGCACTATTTATACAATTGTAGACATAAGGATCCCTGGTATTGAAGGGAAGGGAGAGACATGTAGTAAGAGTCAATTTGAACTTGGGTTGAGCCTCAGCCAGCTGGAGGCAATAGGAAACCCAAACTGGGAAATAACAGCCTGGCTTCATTCCCTGCTTTGGTTACCCTTTGGCCAAACACAATCAGAAACTAGAAGACAACACAGTACATACAAGTCAGACACCTTGGACAAAAAACAGAATGAAGAAGGGGGAGGGAGTGAGGTAAGGTAGGTCAAGAGGGGAAAATGTAAGGTATTCTGCACTATGGTCTCTAAGTGTCTACTGAATTAAAGATGGAAGAAGGAGGAGATTTGCAGCTCGACAGCTGTCTGCTAAGCAGTGCTAGAAGCAATGCAATTTATCTTCCTTAAATCAAAAGCCATAGTCTTCCCCAAAATCAATATGTCAAAGTGTGTTTTTCTCTTTCTTTCTTCCTGTCTTTCTGTCTTGTTCTTTTTTTTCTGTTTTTTTTTTTTTTTTTTTTTTTTCCAGTAAGCATGTGATTGGGATGGGTATTCCTCATTACTCAGGTTCCTAAAGCCATCAAGGAGCTTGTCACTCACTTATTGACCTTCTCTAACACTCACCAGCCAAAGAGTAGCCAGTTTAAAATCAGCCTAAAGCAAGAATTTTTCTCAAAGCTAAGTACAATATTAATAATACTTAGAAGACTGGTCCACTTGTCCATGTGGTTAAATGTACCTTAGAGTCTGGTCAAAGTAGTCAATTCATTAGACCTAAATTCTATTGTATGGACCATGCCAGAGGGAGCACTCTATTCAATTTGTCTGAAGATACAATTCCTTTCCTCTCATAATAATAAAAATATTTTTAATATGCAAGAAGGTATAAATAACAGGCCAGCAGAAATCTTTCCAGGAAATATTCAGGAATGAGTGAAAATTCTGTAAGGAAGGCCAAAAACAGCATGGACAAAATTTCACCTGTTATAATGGTGGAGAAATATGTGTATTTACAATGTCTGAAGGCTGCAAGACAGAGAAACTAAGTTCTCAATTGTGAATGGAGCCCTTACTTATGTTATCTAACATCTCCAGCAGACAAATACGACACCTTAAAATAATTACATCAGTTCCTGACATTAAAGATAAGAGAAACTATAATATAAAAAAATGAAAATATTTCCTACCTAAGTCTAAGTCCCTCACCTTAAGGTCAAGCAAAAGGAAATGAGGGCAATGAAGTGAGACTCTGATGGAGTCAGGTTATTACTTCCTCCAAAGCTTTATAATCAAAAAACACATCTACACAGATATAAAAAAAAAAAATCAGTCAGCCATATATTCAGAAAGATAGAGCACACCTGTTTTATTTGAGATATCCTTAATGATGTGGAAAACTATGAGCTCAAGCTTTTCTGATTTCTGTTTAGTATTAATTTGTTCTAATGGGTTCCTTGTTGGTAATCTGTAGATGAGTTTATTTTATGCTTAGATCTCCTATAATATATTGTTCACATGTTTATTTGTAAACTGTATTTTGTTTTTCACTTAATCAAAAGAAGATTAATAGAACATAATATATAAGATACCTGAAGACATTAAACCCACACTTCTGCTTTCTAAGCCTTATTTTCAGTACACTAATTTGAAAAAAGAAATCTCTCCCAATAACTAAAAGTTATTTTGCAATCACTTCTCACTTAAATTATTATTTAATCATATGCTGACATTTAAGGAATTTTATATTGAGTTAAAAATCAACTCAGTAAATGGTAAATTGGATTAAACCATTGGGCTGATTAAGAAGCAAATTTGTCACCATTTGAAAGTTATTTCAAAAAATTTGTAGTTTTCTAATTGCATAAAACAATAACTCTAAAATTGAAAAAGGAAAAAAATGGAGAATGCATTTTTAACCAGGTATTTTGAATTACCTTTAAATTTTAGATACTTTTTATTCTTTATAAAAAGTCTTTCCTAAATTTCCTATTGAAAATTAGAATTCATAATATTTTCACCTTGGTAATCGATCTTAATTTATAGTTAGAAAGAAATGAAATATTTAATAAAATGAAGTTAGAAAGAATATGAAAGTACTTACAACAACTGTGCTCCAAAAATATAACTTTTCTATTGTTAAAAACAACAGGTCCAAAATGGTGTCACTTATGCTAACCCCCGCATCAACAAATTGAGACTTTATTACAGTTTCAGCTCTCCCAGCAATGGAATCTTAAACCAAGTTAATCAGGACTCACCTGATTAGCCCTAGTTAGGTAATCTGCCTTTTAGACCCACGCCATCCTCTAAAAGAAAGTGACCTTGCCATAACAACCCCCCCTTTTGCCTATTATAACTTCCTTATCCCTGCTCCCTTCTGCTTATAAAACTTTTATTTTGTACAACCTCTCTGAGTTCCTTTCTATTTGCTAGAATGAATACTGCTGGATTTTTGCCAAATAAACTCTTAAAATTTTTAATATGCTCCAGTTTCTCTTTAACACTAGTTCAATGGACTTGACCTAAATTGTACACTATTTTTCATTATTTATGAGGAGCAACATACCAAATCAGTAAAACATGAGTTGGAATTCAACATGAAGCTACAAATGTTGTCTTTCGTGTACCTATGGAGGTGATACAAAATTTTACAGAGGGCAAAGTGGAGATGTATTGCCTATATATTAAATCACTACCACCACCAGCAACATCAAAATAACTGAAAATGAAAACTTTTGAGATACAATTTTAAGTGTTAGAGGAATATTTAATAAATGGAAAAATACAACATTGAGAGTAGAAACATTCATAGGAATAAAAGGTAGTATGTTCTAAAAGCTGGGAGAGAGTATGCACTTTGAATACCTTTGGTGGAAGAGGTGTATAGTAGCTGGCATAATCAGGCTTTGTGAATAAATTGAGATTTGACTTAAATTTTAAAGAATGATAGCAAAAAATATTAGAAAAATAAAACAAGAAAGAAAGAAGCTTTATGAATTATGAGTTCTGTGATTGCAGTGGTTGGAATTTTTTTCCTGAGTGATGAGGACCCACCATATACAGAAGGTGAGTTATTCACCTTCCGTATGAAAGAATCAACAGGGAAAGACACCCCCGACTCTAATCCAACCAACACAGAGAGGCTAGGAGCTATTAGCAAATAAAAAATAGGAACATCCAATTAATAATAAAGAGTTTAGTAAAACCAATGTCAAAAAAAGCTGTTTCAAACTAAATCCAGAGATAGTGCAATACCCAAGGAAAGATAGCAAAAGAAACGGAAACAATAATTTAAATTAAATGTAATTAATATCTTGAAAAATATCAAAATAAATTAATATACATACATAGAATTAGATATTTGGGAACTTAATAAACTTTTTAAAATAAAAAAAATTGTGGGACAGCCTAGTTTAAAAAACACACACAAAGCTAAAGAGTAAATTTTGAGCTGGAAAAGATATGAACAGGAATTTCACAAAGGGGAAAAGCAATAATTTTAGATAACAATTTGGCCTTATCTAGTAAAATGAAGATGCACATTGCACACAGATGCTATGTTTTAGAATAAACATAGCAACTTTGTTTATGAGAACAAATCACTTGAACTAAGAACATCATCCCATCACTTGTCATTTAAATAGACCAATAAATGTGGATATTCATAAAATACTGAGTGTAACAGCACAAAAAAATTTTAATTGGAAAATAACAGTTAACCAGGGAAACATACAAACTTAGCCGTATGAATTTTCACAACATTCAAAATTAAACAATATAGAGCTTAAGAATAGATACATATTTTATAAAAGTAAAGAGGAAAATTACAGTCTGATTAATAGAAAATTCAAAGGAGTGGTTATTACTGAATATGGGTGAATGCAATTAGATAGTGGCAAACAGAGAGTTTCAAAATTATTAGTAATATTCCTTTCCATATTTTGAGTTGTGGACATGATGTGTTTAATGAATAGACCAAATCTGGAGCTCTAAAAGATGAAATAAACTTTTGATTACATATTTAATGTACATCAAGAGATATCTAAAGCTATTAAAAAGAAAATGAATTGAAAAATATATTTATGAGGTGTATGAAGATGAATTTAATAAGATATGCAAACTGAATAAAAACATGGGTGAATGATTAAACAGGAAATTCAGAATAACATCAATCAAATATCTAATGATCTAGACAAAGTTGCCCATATTCCTAAATCTGAGAAAAAAAATTAATGAAACAAAGAGATATACTTTATTATATAGCAGAATGACAAAAATTGAAAACAAACAAACAAACTGACTTCTTGAAGCAATATGGGAAAAGGAGGAAGAAACATAATAAAGTAATTTTGGAAAGCCATCTAACACTATTTCATTAAATTAAAAATCCACCAAACATTATACTCAGTAATCTTACTGAATCAAATCTTAAGAAATAAATCTACTGGTTTATAATGAAAATGAGATACAGCATATTGTGCTTTTTTTTAGAGTGCAGATTCTAAAAAATTGGAATCCAATACTGGCTATTTGTTTGTCCTTGGAAAATTTACTTAACTTCTCTGTTTCTCAGTCTTCTTATCTTTTAAATAATTATAGTACATTGTGAAATAATTATATCATGTCCTTTTAGTGTTGTTGAGAATACCCATAAAGGCATTGACTGTATACACATGGTTCTTAACGTTGATCATAAAAATGGGGAGTTAATCCATAAAACTGTGGGCATTAAGGATTTTTTAAAAACACAGCATGTGTGATATTTGAATATGTAGCATCCATGAATGTTATATATTCAAGTATCATATGTGCTTATCTATACACATGAAGTGATACAAAAGGAATTGTTTCCAAGAAGGAAAAAAGCAAAAACAATTGACAGTTAAAGCAGAGTAAATAACTAAAAGTTAAAAATTAAAAGATGGGGAAGAAGATCCAAGCTAAACAATGAAACACTGATCTACCTATTGAATGATGTGTTTATTATCTGTTACTTTTTAAAATTTATTTTATTATTTTTTTTGCGGTACGCACACCTCTCACTGTTGCGGCCTCTCCCGTTGCAGAGCACAGGCTCTGGACGCGCAGGCTCAGCGGCCATGGCTCACGGGCCCAGCCACTCTGCGGCATGTGGGATCTTCCCTGACCAGGGCACAAACCTGTGTCCCCTGAATCGGCAGGCGGACTCTCAACCACTGTGCCACCTGGGAAGCCCTATTATCTGTTATTTTTTAAAAATTTCTTTAGATTGTAACATTTTTTTCATTTAATCTAGTTTACTAATATATAGTAATTTTTTTCCTGGATCTCTTATTCCACAACTCAGTCTAACCAGATAAACACATCATTTAAGTTCTACTTATATAAATTCTTTAAGAAAGTCTCTGATATTTCATCCAGTGGTTTTTTTTCTTTTTATGACTCATCATTTTTAAAAGAAAATTTAGAAGAATATTTAAGACATAGGTGGAACAAATAAAAATTGCTATTAAAAAACATGTAATAGTAATGGTCTAAAAGAGTGCTGAAACTGACTTATAATGGTTTGTGAGAGTGAGCAAATTGTTAAATTTTCAAGATTCCATTTTGGCAGTCTGAAATCAGACATAATGAGTGTATTCATTGTCTAAGGCTGTGGTAATGAAATAGTACAAACTGACAGGATTAAACAACAGAAATCTGTGGTCTCACAGTTCCAGAGGCTAGAAGTCTACGATGAAGTTGCCAGGGCCATTCTCCTCCAATGGTGCTGGGAAAGCAGTCCTTCCAGTCTTCCTGTTACTGAACACAAGTTCATGTAGATGGTGCACAGCAAAGCCAAACAATACGGAAATGTCGGATTTTGGAGCAGAGAAAAGTTTATTGCAGGGACATGCAAGGAGATGGGTGACTTGTGCCCCCCAAACCCAGAACTCCCTGAAGGGTTTCAGCAAAGCATTTCTAAAGGCCATGTGAGGGAGGGGCATGGTTGGTTGTTGCACATTTAGTGCAGGAATCCTTTGTTCTTGCAGCTGTCCACCTAGGTCAGGTCACAGCCTTGTAAACCTCCAACAAGACAAACGTTATTGTCTGTTCTGCAAATTTTTATCTCTATATGGATGGAAAGTGTTATATCCTTAAATGTCACAGCCTTGCAAATGGACTATTCTGTATATTTCAGGCTATAGGCAATATCCTGAACTCAAAGCAAAAGCAGTAGAATACAAAGGTTAAAGTAAAAGAAACAGATCTAATATGGAGTCACAGTTGCTTTTCCCTATGACATTCTCTCCAAGCCTCTGGTAGTTCTTAGGCTCGTGTCAGCATAATTTCAGTCATGACATGATGTTCTCCCTGAGTACCTATCTGTATCTGAGTCCAAGTTTTAAAGTAATTTTAGAAAGCCATCAAGCACTGTTTCATTAAATTATGTATCTACTAAACATTAGACTCAGTAATCTCACTCTTGAGATGTTTGTTTTTGAATTAGGGTTCACCCTACTGACCTCATTTTTACTTGATTACCTCTGCAAATACTTTTCTCCAAAAAAGTTCACTTTCTGAAGTACTGGAGGTAAGGACTGCAACATACCTTTGGAGGGGACACAATTCATCCCTTAACAGTGAGAGTATTTATAAGATGAAAATTGGCCAACACTACACATGCTTTTCCTTTCCTAAAGCCAGTTAAATTTACCAGCACACTACTTATGTGTGTCATATCCAATAAACAGACATTATTAAGTGTTGGCTTCCCTTTTGGGGAGAAAATATGAGAAACAGAGAAAAGATAAGTATTAAGAATGCAAAACCACTGGATTCACACTCACATTACTTAGAAGTACATTCTTTGTGAGTAATTGGGGAATCAAATCTCCAAGTTTACATAATTATCACACAATGCTTGTGTACCTAATGACCTTCTATACTAATTTTAAGGTAATTATATCTTATTTTAAAATATTATATATTGGTCCTGAACTTCAACAATTTTATTACCTGTTTCCTAGTTTTGTTTGTTTTGTTTTGTTCTTCTAGCTGTTTAGGATTTTTAGACAGAGTATTACCAAGTTTATTAAGCTTGGAAATAATGATAGAATAGTGGAAGAGAAGAGAATAAAATAGAATTAGCATCATATAAATAAGCATAGCAATAAAGTAGAACATTGCTAATTCGAGTTATATTTGTATTAAGACTTATTTTAAATGGTCAAACACTTTTTTAACTAAGCATTTACAAAATAAGTTGCTGATGTGTAACAATCAACACAATCCTTCCTCCCCCCAAAAAAGTATTGTTTCCAGATCATCTGAAAAGATCTCATTTTCCTTGATTTCCTTCAACTTTTGTAGTAGTGAAATGGTTAAACTTATTAGTACTGATTACACTAAAAAAGGTTGCATTTTCTAGATTACTTCTTGAGATAAACATATAGAGTAGTTAAGCTAGGCTGATATTTTTTATTTATGAAAATATTTCTCATACACTTTCTAAAAGGTTTCCAACTAAGAAGTGATTGACACAAACTCTATTCTTTGTTGAACTACAGGAGAAAGACAAGAAATAAAATATATATTCTCCTGTGGAGAGTGAATTGAAAGCATGAGTGCCAAAGTTTCCTAGTGGATGAAAAAGAAAAATAATTTTCTGATATGTGTTTCCTTTCCCATTTCATTTCTTCACATCCATGTTTCTATGGATGATAACCAATTTTTTTCCATTAGTGTAAAAATTACTATATTTTGAAATAAATCCTATAGAAAATGAGAATATATAAAAATGTGTTAGTAAATTTACAAATAGAACAATTTATTTATTTATTAAATAAATATTGAATAAGAATCTTCCATTTGTTCTGTACACACCAAAATAAATGAGATCATCCTGTCTGTGAGAAACATACCATCAATTTATAAAGATAGAAAATAATCAAATGATCACAATATTATCCATAAACAGATAACTACAATTAAGTATAATCATTTTTTATAATTTTTATATATCGAAAGAAATCAAGGATTCAACAGGAAGCAAAGAAATTAAAAAGCAGAATTCTGTTTCCTAAGTCAAAAATAAAGGTTTATACCTGTTAACATAGTGTTGACCACGGAGGCATGCATTCTTTTGCAAAACATTTTAATAAGTGATGTCTTATTAAAATGATTTCCCTTGGATACTATTTTCATTCACTCGGGCTTCTCAGTTTTGGACTCTAAAAAACCCAACACAAAACACAAAATATTTCTCTAAATGACTCTTTTTCTTCTGGTAAGACTTTTTTTCCCCTAGTTGCAAGAACAGAGATAGACTTAGGCAGTGTTGAGTAAAAGATGTTTTATAATCTTTTCCCTATGGAAACTCATAGGGACAAGGAGGCATCTCTAGGAAATAGCTGAGCCCTTGATCTCCATCTATCTCTCCCCTTCCTTCTCCCCATTTTCATGAGAGGCTTGACATTGCTCTACTGAAATTACAATTTCTCCCTTCACTCCAACTTCATTGTCCTCTCTTTACTTAATGCCCCCCCCCCCAACCCTTCATATTGATGGGCTGTGCTTTTTCCAAAGTATATTTTGCACAAACCTGTAAAGGCTGCTTTGTTCTCTCAAGATATCAAGACTATTCCATTCCATCTCTTACTGCCAGGACATGCCCCCTTTATATCATAGATCAGATTTCAAGAAAAGGGAACCAGATTTATCCAGGCTTTAACCAACCCTGCCACTTTTCAGTATTTCAGCAAGATTTCTGGACTGAACAGTTTCATTATCATGGAATGTGGATCTGGAAACAAATAGATACAACCCTAATGCAGTACTGCAGTGTAATTTTACCCATCTTAGAAATATAAGCAAGCACACATAATACTATATGCATGGACTTCAAAAAATTAAAAATTGCAAGACATGACAAGGGAACTTCAAACATATTTGAGAGAGCATGCATTCTTCTATTTAAAAGTTTCTACAGGACCATCAAATCGACATCAGTGGACCTGGATTTAGAATTGACCAAAAGATTTATTGAGAACTTCCTTACACCAGTTTAGTTAGACTTAGACAATATAAGGAAGCAAAGCAACTCAGAGAAAAAAAAAAGAGTTGTATTGGGAAGTCCCACAACATGTCAAGCACAGTTTCCTAGGCACTTCACTCTACTTCTCTCCTCTCTTGTCAAAAAGAGAAACTTGAAGCAGGTGCAGACTACTTCAGCTCAGGGAAGTCACCTCTCCCTTCTAGACTTCTGTATATACCATGCTTTTCATGTGCCCTCCCCTGGACACATGTGCCAAGACTATACCTACCAGTGAAGCTGCAACTCCTCAATCAGGAGTGTCCCTGTGAAGAATTCCGAAAACCAGGTAAAAACTGACAGTTATTATTTTGTACTTTTTTCAACTTGCATAATCTGTACCTCAGTGCTGCAAGAATGGAAATCCAGTCATTCCAAGCATACTGGGACAGGAGGCAAATCTCAGACCAACAATTAACCATTTGCCTGAACAGGTTTGAAAAACAGTTGAAACCACCATATCCAGGATTTCTCTAATGATGAGAAAGTCCAGGACGGACTTCATGGGTTTTCATGAACCCCCTGAAAATATCTGTGCAATGGTCTGTCAGTATGTCCATTTTAGCTGGGAAAGGATAAAAAGTTTCATCAAACTTTCAAACTTTGTGATTAAAAGAAAAATAGCAGAATCCTGCATCACATGCAGCAGGATTTGTTAAAAGTGCTTATATTAGACAGTCTCAGAGAAGCAAAAGAGCAAACTAAAATGTCCACAGCACTTATCAGAGACATTGCTTTCTGGGAGAAATACAGTCCAGCATAGCAACTAGAAAGCACTTCCTATTTCCTAAATGCTAATGCAATGGCTCAAAATCCCTCTGGAGTTAACATTGCTGTGTTCAATATTAATGTGATTTAATTGTACTTCAGAAGTATTTGCCTATAGTGCAGACTTTTTATTTCTATAAATCTGCCTTTTTTTTTTTTTTTTTTCCTGGTACGCAGGCCTCTCACTGTTGTGGCCTCTCCCGTTGTGGAGCACAGGCTCCGGACGTGCAGGCTCAGCGGCCACGGCTCATGGGCCCAGCCGCTCCGCGGCATGTGGGATCTTCCCGGACTGGGGCACGAACCCATGTCCCCTGCATCGGCAGGCGGACTCTCAACCACTGCGCCACCAGGGAAGCCCTAAATCTGCCTTTTTACTATGAAGGGGAAGTCTGTTCGAGAGTAAATTCATCCATTCACAAAAAGTTCATTAATATTTACCTCTCCTATGTTCATACTGAAGCATGATTTAATAATAATGTTTTTATTTTCAGAATTCTCTAGTCTCCTGTCAAAAAAAAAAATCTATCATGTTGATTTGTTTCTAACATCCACAGGTTAATGATCAGAGGCACTACAGGCGATACAACGTCTCATATCTTTGGTTGCAACTATATTTATTGAGGACTGTTAAGCAACACAGGTTTTGTCAATTTGAGTTACCTGTAAATACATAACTCATTTTTCTTCAATTGACTAAACTCATTTGGGAAAATTTACAAAGATAAAGCCTGGAAAAAATGCTTGATTACCTTTTATCATGGAGAAGATATGTTGATGTATTTCATGAACAAAGTTATGTCTATTTTATAGAGCACGTTTGTGATTTTAGGGAAACATTTTCGATTTTTTCTTGAATGGTACTAATCTATTTTTATTTTAAAATAAATTATTAATAGCTATTGAAGCCTTGAAAACTAATTTATGTATCTAAAGTTTGTAACACTTCCATTTAAATAGACATGTTGAGAATCTCATTTAGAGCATCTTATATTTTTAGATAAATTTCATTTCAAATAGGTTTGTGTGTATATATATTGTTTTGGCAAAGTATAATTCATTGAGTGATTTTTACAAAGAGACTTCCTCTATTTCAATAGGCCAAAATTTGCATGTAGACTTTTTCTAAATTTGTAAATGACAAATTAGAAAGCATTCATGAAAATGCATTTAGCATACATGAGGAAGTGTCCTTAGGCTGTGACTTGGTTATTTCTTAAATCAATGTATTTTTAAATCTATTTTTATCATTCTTGAGATCAATAGCCCTTTCCTAAAATTTTACCCTCATAATGTAGGCAATACGAGATATTACAGCTGCACACTTAATTAAATTTAATCTAAATAAATAAAAATGTAAGCTATTTTTCAATATTTTATGTGCCAGCACTATGTCATAATAATACCAAGCTTAAGAAGGAACTGTGTAATGTGAGCTCTGTCCAGATTTAACATATCCATCTTTGAAATGATGGATTCACTTCAAATTCAGGGAATTTATGTGATGGTCATAAATTTTTTTACACTTATCTTAAAAAAAAATTGTTCTCTGTCAACTTTGATTGACTGAGCTATGCTATGACAAATAAAGAAATCTCCAAATTTAGTAACTTAAAATAAATTTATGTAACACTTGTTCTACATGTCTATCACAGGTCATCCAGGGATGCAGTTTATTGAAATTCGTAAGGGTCAAGGCTTATGGGACTCAATGTGAATTCAGGCTTCCATGATCACAGAGGTGGAAGTAAGAAGACACAGTCAGTGCTCTACATGATGGATCATAAGGCTTCTTCCCAGAAGTGGTATAGTATCTTACAACCATATGTATTTCATAGACAAAAATAAAATACATGGTCAACTGAACAGAGATGAATAAATTTCTCTAAAAAAGGAACATATGGTAGTTTTTTAGTTGAATAGAAATATAATCTATCTCAGATAAATTAGTTTAGAAATTGTTCAAAATCTTTCTAGTTAGTTAAAATGTAAGCTTTCCTTTTCCTATTACTAAGAAACGATTATTGTAATGATTTCCATTAATATTTATCTATAGTAAAGAATGTGACTAGAACCACAAGTAGACCTAAAAATATCACTGACTTCCCTATGTAATTCCCTATTTGGGTTATAGATTGTATATACATTCCATCTATTATCTATCATCTATCTATCTATCTATCTATCTATCATCTATCTTGCATGATTTTAAAAACCCGACATAAATTCTATAATCCTTGGTTTTCTTATTTCTGAAATGGTGCTACTTATATCTATCTTATAGAGGTGTTGAGACCATATGAACTAATGTGTGCAGAGCTAGAAATGCTACAGACATATACAAATTTTAGGGATGGTGGTATATTTTACTATTCAGATAATGTGTATCTTTTATTATGTGCATCTGTAAGAATAAGACCAGTTTAACTTGAAAACTTGAGAATATTTAACTGAATACTATCGGAGAACAAAAC
Source organism: Phocoena phocoena (assembly GCF_963924675.1). Lineage (NCBI taxonomy): Eukaryota > Metazoa > Chordata > Mammalia > Artiodactyla > Phocoenidae > Phocoena > Phocoena phocoena. The sequence goes on along the minus strand of NC_089221.1, from coordinate 16,322,889 downwards.
TGTATTTCCACCCTTAGGAACTATATAAAATAAAATAAAAAAATTTAATCTGCCATGGTGTGGTCCATAAATAACTGTTTTATATCATAGAAAAGCGTATCCAGCCCTTATTTTACCAGCTTGTTTCTCTACAGGGGCTAAAATCCTAGTGAAGGAAGTATTCAGAATTCTGTAATGGAGTGAATGGAAGCCCCAAAGACTCAGAATGGCACTGAATGATAAAGAAGAAACAAATGAAGCAATGAATAAAATGCTTCAGAGAATAGATGTAATATTTCTTCATGTCAGTTGATAATCACTTCAGTGAGATGTATCTCTTTCATACCAGAAAGGATGATCAAAAAAAAAAAAATCCTGTAAAAAATATTTGTAGGCATACAGTATCAGAGAGATTATACTAGCCAGCTTTATTTTCAAAGTAAAAAAGAAATTAATTGAACTGTGAAAATATTATCTGGATATGGAAATACAAACGATATCAGATATGTGATTCATGGCCACTGCCATTAAAGACCTTGAACTCTACATATGAAAATAATGTTTAAACACATTTAAATTGAAATAAAATGCAACATTAACATTCAAGGTTTGTTTTAATACAGTGTGAACTTCTCCTTGAGTTGTGTATATTAATCATACGTATTTGTATATGAGAAACAACAACATTAAGGAGAGGATTCTTTCAATCATGATTACTTTGACAAATACTTTTGCATCTCTGCTACATAACTGTCTTAGGCTTTAAGATCACAGTGGGAACAGTAGCCCATGCCTTCATTGAACAAGTGATCTAGTGGGTGATACAGTTAAAATAAGAAATACACAAATGGATAAAGTAATTATAAATCTGGGTGAAAACTACAACTAAAACAAACAAAAAGTTACAAGCTAATATGACAGCAAAAAAATCATCATACAGGGTGGTCTATAAGAAAGCTGTTTTTGTCGTAACAGACTCTGTGGTTATAGTCACACTTATCTTTCACTCATGATTTGCAAATTGGCAGTGACTCTATTTGGCCCTGTTCCTTATGTCTTCATATTCTGAATTTCAGGTGAAAGAAGCAAACCCCTTTTGATGGCTGAAGACAAGAAAAAGAGGTTGTATCAATCTACAGAGGCACACTGAAGACTTAAAACATATGCATAATCCACCAAGGAAAGTAAAACACATAGCCAAGCCCGACAATGGGACACGGCAAAGATAGGACATAAAATAGTCTTACAGGGGAAGGAGAAAATGATAGGAAAAAAACCCTCTGATTTTGCACAGTCTGCTTTCTTAATTTTAAATATTCATTGCTCTCCCAAATGAAAATACAACTCTTCCCCTCTGCAGGGAATTAATCCCAAAAACATTTTCCAATCATAATACGAGGCTCAAAGTCCAGGGATTTTTAATATACTTCAGTTCCAGATGAAGTGTCTCCTAATTTAGGTGGCTCACAAGTGAAAATACAAGTTACCTAACTCTCCTCAAATACAACACACAATAATCCAGAATAGCTAAAATGAACCCATTCAGGAAAGAGAATAGAACATGCTGGCCAATGAAATTTTTGGCCAACCCAATAGTAGTCAATATAACCTGGAGATGAGCAAAGTTCACTCAGTGGTCTGCAGATCTTTTGCTCAGACAGCTGTTGGCCAAAATTGTACCTAAGAGCTTCTACCTCCTAATGTTAAAAAATTCCTTTTTCAAAACATATTTATTCAAAATAAAGGAGGAAGAAGAGGATAATTTTAACAAAAGTAACTTTTTATTTATAACAACAAAGTTAATATTACTAAGAAGAAATTTCATACTCTGATAAATGTGGGATATAATGTTTTCCTTTAAAATATTGATTTTAAAAAGTGTCCATTAAGATATTCACAACTATGTCCAGATTTGATTTTTAACCATGGAATAATTATTGAGAAATATTTAGATTGTGCACCTCAAACTGGCAGAGAGTGTGCCTCATATCATTGTATTTATCTTTGACACTATGTACCTAGTACAGTGCTAGACATTATTAAACATTTATTGATTGGTTGGACAATAAAGAAATTGCTTTGGAAGGCAGAGAGCACAGCCAATTGCTTCTGAATGTTTTGACATACTTTAAAATTCCTTTCCCCCTTCTTCTTAGCAGATTTATATTGAAAATTCTCAGGGCAGGTGTACAAAAGACAACCAGAGAGGTGCTGTCAGACCCTTACATCTTTAGCAATACTCTTTGCTGTTACATGTGTTGGCCATATCACTACGGTTTTTCTCTTTCTATGATTCTGGAGCTGGTGAGTTGGGCTAAGTGAGGGACCCCTTAGCCCAACTAGTTAAGTGTCACGGTTTGGAGCAAAATCTTGGGTCTCCGAAAGCCATTTTCACATCTCAGGTGTGTCCTTCACTAGCTGTTGACCTCGGGCCAATTATTCTTAGCTTCCATATCTCTGAGGATCAGTTTGCTTGACTGTTAAATGGGGATAATAATACCTACCTCGTTGGGTTGTGAGGATTAAATGTCTCAAATATTTGTATGCCTTCCTCTGTGTTTCTGCCCCAATTACATATGTATTTATTTATGGAGAGCAGTGTGGCAGAGGTTTTCAAAGTGAAAAGGGAATTAGTTTCTTCATCTGAACAGGAGTCATTATTGAACAAGGAATCTGATGGTGTAACAACCTTCATAGGGCTGAATCAACACACCTTTTAGGGTGCCTCACCTGCTGGAGTTGTGGGAAGACTTCAGGTACTTGGCAGAGATAACATTTTGGGAGAGAATGGCATCAACTGCAGCTTTATCTATCTCAACCTTATTTCTAATCCTGCCTGCCATCAGCTCAGGAATGTCTTTCCAATGGAGCTCATGCCCCTTCTCTTAGGTAATGGTCACTATGATCTTTTGCTGGATGCCCTGGTAAAGCAAAATTGCCCTTTAGCAGGGCAAGCCTGTTGTACAGTCAACTACAGATGGGATATACTTTCCAGTAGGCTCCAGTTCTCTGATCTCAAACCAAATGAGAAGTACATACATGCTCATGCTGTGGTTAAGGCTGGTTTTGCTCAAGGCATTTAACTTGGTGGCTGGAACTAGCATGGAGAGTGACATGGGTGCAGGAAAGAATCATCAGGATGGCTGAGGTGGACTCTTAAGCTCAGGTCCTTGCAGGTGGAGTAGGGCTAACAATGTCCAAAGACTTTAAATACAATGGACTTGGTTTTGATGTACTCCACAAGTGATTTAGTGACCTTCATGGTCTTGAATGCAGTCAAGTTTAAGGCTTTCAAGACCCTCCATAATCTACCCCAACTGACTTTCCTTTTCTCTTAGAAATAAAGCTCCTAGAAGGCAAGGTTGTTTTTTGTTTTTTTTTAATTTATTTATTGTTTATTTATTTATTTTGGCTGTGCTGAGTCTTAGTTACAACATGTGTGATCATTGTTGCGGCACTTGGGATGTTTAGTTGCAGCATGCATTCAGGATATAGTTCCCCGACTGAGGACTGAACCCAGACACCCTGCGCTGGGAGCATGGAGTTTTACCCACTGGGCCACCAAGGGAGTCCCGGCAGGGGCTTCATATCTTTTTATCATTGTATCCCAGTTGCTTACATAAGCACGTGGGATATTATAGGCAGGCAGTCAGTATTTTTAGAAATGAAAGAAAGCAGGAAGGAAATAAAAAAAAAAAAGCAGGAAGGAAACTAAAAAAGAAAACCAAATACATTATTGAATTCAACTGACCATTTTAAAGTTTATACAGAAAAAAATAAGTTAAAATATTTTAACACTTGAAAATATTATTTTAAAAAAGTAAACATAGATTGGATTTTTCATATATTAGAGAATATTACAAAATATAATTTAAATGATTGGGGATTAGCTAAAAAGCTGAACATGTTGAACAACCAGAGTCAAGAAATCCCAAAATAGCATTATATAATAGTACACAATAAAAGAAATTATATGTAAGTGTATAACAGTCAAATAATTATTTTGTTAATACAGTCTATTAGAATATCTGTTTATATCACTAGCAAAATTTAAGAAATATATTTGTAATACTTTTAGCTATAAAAATTGACAGATTTCAGTAAGATTTAAAACTTACAAACCATAGTAATAAATATAGAGGGGGGTAACTCTCAAAACCATTCAGGACAGGAAATTTTTAAATGACGGAAGCAGTAGAATAACCTAAAAACTGTAAGAAATAATAAAGAAGAGACAGGTCAATGAAAACAAAATATTATGTTTATACTGATGAAACTAATGGAAGAATATGTCTGTAGATCCTCAGTTAAATGGGTTGTTGAAATCTGTCAAATTATGATTAGTTCTGCACAAGAGCAATATTTCTGTTCTGAGTGGACTAGAATATAAAGATGACTCAAAATAAAAATCGAAGGAACTGAAATTGTATGCTGAAGTTCTTCTGCCAAACTTGTATCTTGGAGAAGATTGTTAGGGGTGGGAGCATAGAGAATCTGGAAAGTCTTCTGGAGTCTCAGTCCAGAAGAATGGAAAAATCACATGACTGTAGAAGCATGGGTGTGAAATATTTGTTTCTCTCTAACCAAAAAGTTGTAGTAGGAAGAAAAATATATAATGACCCAAAAGAGGGGGGGAAAAAAAAACTTAGCAAATAAAGTTTAGAAATGTTATTTCTGAAACTATAAGTGGGTAAATCATTCTTTGTACTTTATCTAGTATGATAATTGCATCTAAAATAAATTACATGTGGTATTGAAAGTTTTGAGTTTCTATTGGAAAATCATAGTACAAATCCAACACATCCTAAAAAAGTACACTAACAGAGCTAAATATTATGTGGTTTTAGATGTCTAATATTTAAAATAAAATGTATTTGAAGAACATTATTTGAGTAAATTAAAAACAAATTAAAAAAAGAAGAAACTCTTAAATGGAGACCCTAATAGAGACCTTGTACATAAGACAATAAATTGACATTCCAGGGTTAATTTTGTTTTGATAGTTTTATCTTTACATTAAGTCGCTCTAATTTCCTTGATTGAGAAGACAATCAAAAGACAACTGAACCACAGACTTCCTAATTTGATTGTCTTAAACGTTGTTTTAACGTAAATTAAACTGAATGGCTGGAATAGAGATTTGGAATAGAATTTGTCTGACCAAGTGCACCACTATTCTAATACTATAAAGAGAAGGAATGGGACTTAATTTCTAATAACATAGCCACTAAATAAGGACTTATACTTCCTGTTAGCTGTATTCCTGCACAGAAAGCATTCAAATTTATCTTAAAACTTGTCTATTGAATACTATTAATTAGGACTTATTGTACAGGTGCATTTAGGATATTCAACCACCAGACTTATTTTGGCTTTTATTTTACTTGCAGTAGCTACAATACAAAAATTTATTAATCTGCATGTTTTAATTACAATATATTCATGTTGTTTGAATTAAAAAATGATCAGGAATGCATGTAGTTTTCCTATTTGTCATGACTGGTTATGCAAATCCATTTTATCTCAAATATTCTTAAATGTAGGTTCATATTTTAGATCTCATTAAATGAAGAGTAGAAAGGCACAAAACTATCAACCAAGAATAATGATTTTTTTATTCTCTAGTTACATCTTAATCATAGACATTTATTGTTCATTTTCTGTTTTAAATTATAGTGGGCTGACTTGGTCCTGATAATACACTTCATTTAATTTGGTTATGCATTACCAGAGGTAACTATAGGCACATTCCTTAATATCAACTCAGATAGTTTCTCATATGGTGAAATTCTTATTCTTAGATCAGTATACTATGAGCCAGATGCTGATGCAAAGATCTTAAAAATGGAAACTAAAAAAAAGAAAAAATCCTCATTGGAATTCAGGCAAAACCATCCCACACAATCCTAACAGTATATAAACAGACAAGATATAAATGCAATATAATTACAGCAAAGTGGGATAACTGTATCAAGAAAGACTTCTATTGTATTGATTCCCATCAAATTTGTCACTAGATGTTAAACTTTAATTAAAAAGTAATCATTGTCAGTCACTTTATTTCCTCATTTTAAGTAAGTGCATTATCATTTTCAATGAAGTTGACATTATTCATTGCCAAGAACAACTTTGGAGGAAAATAAAACTGTGTTGCTAATATTCTCTCTCTGAGAGTCAGGTGGTAGAGTCAGGTCATGGGAGATTTTCTATCAATGTCACTATGAATAGAGCAGAAACCTGGGGACTACTGATTATTGGGAGAAATTTCAAGAACTTCTTTGGGTTGAAAACATTTGGTTCTTTTGTCATTTCATCAGCTGCATTAACTCAAAATCAGGGAAAAACAGCAAAGCAGTAATGAGAGACAATTAAAAGTAAACAGTGTTCTCAAATGCCAGGGTTAAATACAGGGAAAGTTTTGAAATATATTAACATAAAAAGTAAACTTAATATATGGTAGAAACATAATTATTTAAAATAAATTGTAGTTTTCAGAGTACAGGTATTTTGTCTCCTTAGGTAGGTTTATTCCTAGGTATTTTATTCTTTTTGATATGGTGGTAAATGGGATTGTTTCCTTAATTTCTGTTTCTGCTCTTTCATTGTTCATGTATAGGAATGCAAGAGACTTCTGTGTATTAATTTTGCATCCTGCAACTTTACCAAATTCATTGATGAGCTCTAGGAGTTTTCTGGTAGCAGCTTTAGGATTCTCTATGTATAGTATCCTGTCAGCTGCAAACAGTGACAGTCTTACTGCTTCTTTTCTGATTTGGATTCCTTTTATTTCTTTTTCTTCTCTGATTGCTGTGGCTGAAACTTCCAAAAGTATGTTGAATAATAGTGATGAGAGTGGTCAACCTTGTCTTGTTTCTGGTCTTAGAGGAAATGGTTTCAGTTTTTCACCATTGAGAACGATGTTGGCTATAGGCTTGTTATATATTGCCTTTATTATGTTGATTAGGTTCCCTCTCTGCCTACTTTCTGGAGAGTTTTTATCATAAATGGGTGTTGAATTTTTTCAAAAGCTTTTTCTGCATCTATTGTGATTATCATATGGTTCTTACCCTTCAATTTGTTAATATGGTATATCACATTGATAGATTTACATATACTGAAGAATCCTTGCATTCCCGGAATAAAACCCACTTGATCATGGTGTATGATCCTTTTAATGTGCTCTTGGATTCTGTTTGCTAGTATTTTGTTGAGAAGTTTTGCATCTATGTTCATCAGTGATATTAGCCCATAGTTTTCTATTTTTGTAACATAGTAGTTTTTTAGTAGTTTTCTGGTAGCACCTTTAGGATATTCTATGATGAAAGAAATCAAAGATGATACAAACAAATGGAAAGATATACCATGCCCTTGGATTGGAAGAATCAGTTATTGTCAAAATAACTATACTACCCAAGGTAATCTACAGACTCAATACAATCCCTATCAAATTACCAGTGGCATTCTTCACAGTACTAGAACAAAAAAAAATTAAAATTTATGTGGAAACACACAAGACCCTGAAGAGCAAAAACAATTCTGAGAAACAAAAATGGAGTGGGAGGTATCAGACTCCCTAACTTCAGACTATACTACAAAGCTACAGTCATCAAAACAATATGTACTAGCACAAAAATAGAATGAAGATCAGTGGAACAGGATAGAAAGCCCAGAATTCAACCCACACACCTATGAGCCAATTAATCTAAGACAAAGGAGGCAAGAATATACAATGGAGAAAAGATAGTCTCTTCAATAAACAGTGCTGGGAAAATTGGACAGCTATATATAAAAGAATGAAATTAGAACACCACTTGACACCATACACAAAAATAAACTCCAAATGGATTAAAGACCTAAATGTAAGGCCAGACACTGTAAAACTCTTAGAGGAAAACATAGGCAGAACACTCTATGACATAAACCACAGCAAGATCTTTTTTGACCCCTTCCTAGAGTAATGGAAATAAAAACAAAAATAAATGGAACTTAATTAAACTTAAAAGCTTTTGCACAGCAAAGGAAACCATAAACAAGACAAAAAGACAACCTTAGAATGGGAGAAATTATTTGCAAATGAAACAACAGACAAAGGATTAATCTCCAAACTACAAAAAAAATCTCATCCAGCTCTGTGTCAAAAAACATTTCATCCAATCAAAAAAATGGCAGAAGATCTAAATAGACATTTCTTCAAAGAAGACATACAGATGGCCAAAAAGCATGTGAAAAAATGCTCAACATTATTATCAGAGAAATGAAAATCAAATCTACAATGAAGTATCACCTCACACCAATCAGAATGGCTATCATCAAAAAGTCTACAAACAATAAATGCTGGAGAGGGTGTGGAGAAAAGGGAACACTCCTACACTGTTGGTGGGAATGTAAATTGGTAAACCACTGTGGAAAACAACGTGGAGTTTCCTTAAGAAACTAAAACTAGAACTACCATATATGATGCAGCAATTCCACTCGTGGGCCTATACCCTGAGAAAGCCATAATTCAAAAAGACACATTCACTCCAATATTAATTGCAGCACTATTTACAATAGCCACAACATGGAAGCAACCTAAATGTCTATCAACAGAGGAATGGATAAAGAAGATGTGGTACATATATACAATGGAATATTACTCAGCCATAAAAAGAATGAAATAATGCCATTTGCAGCAACATGGATGGACCTAGAGATTGTCATACTGAGTGAAGTAAGTCAGACAGAGAAAGACAAATATCATATAATATCGCTCATATGTGGAATCTAAAAAATGGGTACAAATGAACTTATTTACAAAACAGAAACAAACTTAACAGATATTGAAAACAAACTTATGCTTATCAAAGCAGAAACTTGGGGAGGAGGGATAAATCAGGAGCTTGAGATGAACATACACACATGACTATTTATAAGATAGATAACCAACAAGGACCTACTGTATAGCACAGGGAACTCAATATTCTGTGATAACCTATATGAGGAAAGAATCTAAAAAAGCATGAATATATGTATATGTATAACTGAATCACTTTGCCGTACACCTGAAACCAATACAACATTGTAAATCAACTATACTCTAATAAAATATTTTTAAAAAACACTAAAAAATAAATTATAATGGAAACAAACTATATATCGTTTAAAAAGTAAGTGTTTTTAAGGGACTTTCAAGATTACAAAGAAAGTCCAACTGTCCCATCTTCTAAATAAAATTGCTAAAGCTCAGAATTTAAGCTATGTACAACATTGTTCTTTCTATGGGAACATATGAGAGAGATGCTAGTCTGCAGTATGTTAATGCTAAATTTCATCTTGGCCAAATATCATTTTGTTGATAAATGATATTTGCTTACAATGTTTTCTTTGAAAGTTTACTGAGTTTGTGTAAACAATTTTAGATCAATTAAGTAAGGCAAAATGGAGGTTTTATATATGTATATGGCACCATTATACATACATAATATTTACAGTATTAAATTTGTTTACTATTTACAAAATCTCTCTGCTAGTCACTGAGTCTGGTGGAATGGAAGCTACTTTTAACTGGATGTGGCATAGCATTTCTAGATAGATTGACATGGACAAAATTAGATCATCTTTATAGCTAAAATGTAAAAATAACCAAACAAATTTAGAGCCTATCCTAGATATATTCAAGGTTTGGGGAAAGAATAAAACACCTTACATATTGGAAAATAGTGTTTGACAAAAACTAAATCTGTTTTCCATACTGTACTGCATTTTGTTCATTCTCTATATTATTAATATTTCTAAAGACAATCTTAGATGACTGGAAGTAGGACTCTTTTAGGAGGACTTCTGTACTGTTATTCAGTGAGTGCATATTCCCAAAGAAGACATACAGACATTGTTTTTCTGGTCTCATTTTACAGGGAAGCATTTTCAACTATAGCATTGCTAAGTTAGCAACTATTATAATTACCCATGTTCCTTGGATACTAAAGGTTAATAAGTTGTCCTCTAAGAGAGAAAAAGGAAAAAAATATTCAAGATGCCAAAAACTCAAATTTCCTTTTTAGTTGGTGTGTTGTGGGATGTTATTAAAGAAAAGAACAAAATGAATTTTCTTTTCTCTGACTCCTTCTGTTCTCCGCAAAATGTAGCTTCCCCAGGGGAAGTAATTCTGGAGTATTATCCCAATGAGGAAGGCTCTGTTCTGATGGCACCAATCAAACATCCTTTATTTCGACCACATTTAGGTCATCTAGATCAGGTGTCATTTTTCAGTATCGATCATTCTGTTTCCAATAAATGTCTTCATTTTCATACATCTTAAAAGTGTCAAACTTAAACTTTTATGATTATATATACATTCCATACAGATTTCTTTGCTAACATACAGCTAGATTGTGAGTTGAGTTTAGTCTATCTTAAATTAATACACTTCTTCACAGGTTTCAGATGATTATTTTTTAATTCATATGTGATACAATAAAAATTATTTCAGATAATCATACTAAAACTTGAAAATGTGTTCTGATGAATAGAATATATTTATGGTTGACTACTTTATGTACTAAAATTGAAGTGTTTTTCCCAATCATCTATATTTGTTTATGCTTTGCTTGACTGTTCAAACTTTTATCTAAAAATATCTCTATAAACATAAATACTATGAGTTTCGCAGTTTATTATAATCCTGACTTATTAGTCTATTTGAAAAAATAAACCTGAACAAAAACTATTCTGTAAGCAAAATTGATCACCTACAGTGCTGCCTCTTTTCTGTTTTAAATTTTTAATTTACACTTATAGTTTATTTTATCTAAGTCTGTACAAATTTCCTTTATAATCAGTGTCCCCTGCTATAAGAAATTTGTTATCTGCTCTACAAAGTTCCACTCTTTGCTAAACATGATTTAATCAGATGTTTTAAAACCCTGAATTAACATCTAATAAAGAATTCTTCCATCCTTGATAATGTATTGCTTCATTCCAATTAAAATAGGCAACCTATTACTTCAGGCGGTTTGGTGAACAAGGCATAAAATGGAACCTGACATAGTACACTGTTCCAGATTAAACCTCTCCACTCTGGGCTGAAAAGCTATTTTGCATACATAGTGATTTTACTTAAAAGCACAGTCCCGTGTATTATGTAATCGTAACTCCATACATTTTGGAATCTGACCAGTATGACATGTCTCCTTACTGTTTTAACACCTTCTGCACTACAAAGATCCTACGCTGTACTTAATGCATATACTAAATTTAACAAAGTGCTACATTTACACTTAGAGATAAACATATACATAGTGATTGCTCATAGCTCAAAATTTTAGCTATGTAACAAAACAAGAAATTTGAAGGAGTCAATTTGGACCAGAAATTATCATCAAATCTGAAAAATGTAAAGACATGAATTTTTAAGTATTAAATTAATGTAAGAATTTTCCTGAAGCCTTTTTTTTTTTTGCAAACAATTAGTGTCTTTTAGACTATTTGTACATTCACAATTAACTTTGGAAGTCAAATTCACAGTTTACATTATTTAGAGCATCATTTCATTTTGTTTGTATAACATGTATTTAAATCAATGTGTGTATCTGTGTGTGTTGTTTTGTCTATGTGAGTCTGTGTATTTGTTTGGGTGGGTGTATTTTGTGTGTCTATGTGTGTATTAGAATTATTTGAAATAGATTCCAGAAAAAAGATATGGATATTCTATTACTAAAAGAAAAAACCTAATTTTAAAGATCAAAAAATGCTCAACATTAATTTTAAAATGCTCAAAAAATCTTTGTATTCTGATTCCTTTTTATAAAAATATTCACATATTAACAATTTTTACCTCTTTTGTGGCTATAGTATATTTCTTGGCAGAATGGACAAAATAACACCAGTATTCTATGTTGAAATTTTCTTTAATTTCCATAGAATGACAAATGATAAAAATCTCTGCAAAATCATTTGGAATGTGATATCAAATATAGATACTTTATGAATACTGCCATCCCATCAATGTAGCCACACTTCTTTTTCCTTCAACTTGAACTTTGTGTGGCAAATAAAAGCCTGAAAACTAACGGAATTTGCACTATGGTTGATACTTCAGAGCACTGCTTTTAGAATTGACATTTGGTGGAAAACGTGCACAAACTCATTATGAAACAGATTACACAATTAAATAAAAAGGTAGCAGCTGGACATTGCAAGGATTTTATATGAAAATCACAGCAAACATTTGTATTTCTGCAAAACTTTTATCCTCAGCTCACCTCAATTATGATAAAGCAGTAGAACAAATTCATACATTTAGGAGAAAAAAATATTACAACCTGATAATGCACATTTAAAAATCTGCTGCTATTTGTTATCCATTGCAATTTAAATAGTGTATTATATGAAAATTCAAAATTCAACATATTCAAACTGTTCATCATTAAAATGACATTGAAATGTGAACATTTACTTAAGATTAGTTGAATGTATGTAATATACACTTCATGTATTTGCATATGTATAAATGATTATAAAGATAGCATATCACTACCTTTGATATACTTCTGATTTGAAATATTTCATATCAGTGTTGCTATATGTACTTATACTTTCTAATAACATAACTGTTTTTCTTTTATTTGAAAGGGGAACATACAAAATTAGATTCTACATTTGTTGAATAAAGCTCACTCCTTTTCTTTTTTCTTTTTTTCCTTTTTTGGAGGGGAGAGGGGCAATCCTCATGACAAAAATAACAATAGTTTGATTCTAAAACAACCAGTTTCTTCATGTTTTAACATTTCTGAAATCTGAATCTGTTTGCAGTCAATTGCTTATAACAATTATAATTGTTGGTGTTTCTTTTTTTCCTTTCATATTATAAAATGATGGCATAATACAATCAATACTGGATTTTTTAAATTCTAAAATGAGGGGAAAATAATAACACATTTGAAAACACTTTCATATACATTGTCTTTAATTATTTAATTCAGCAGCTATTTACTGAATATCTAGTGCATATGCTGCACTATAGTTAGCAATAAATTTGGTACAAGCCCAGCCTATATGGAACTCTTAAATTAGTGGGAAAAACATTCAAGACAACTATTCAATATACACTAATGTTACAAGGTTACCTAACCACGGTTAGGTAACCAAGGTTATCTAAACCATGCATGGAAGGTCAGAAAATAATTTTGGAGAAAAATTGTGCAGTTCTCAGAATAACTATGCTTTAGCAGTTTAGGGATTGAAAGGTGATATTCCAAAGAGAAAGATTATGAGTCCAAAGGCTCAAAGTGATAAATGACCACTTAAACCAGCTTGGAGGAACTGAAGATAAGGTAAAGGGAAAAATATAATACCTGAAGGAAAGAAGGAAACATAACATGAAGAGTATTTAATGACAAAGCGATTGGACTTTACTCTTAGGACAACTGGGGGCTGCAAAGCTAAGTCACCTATTTCAATTGAGAAGTTTTACTGGATCTTTGTCCCAAAAATAATTTTTCAATTTTATCTCATCGTGTTTAATAGATCAAGACAGGCAGTGATTCCAGTCTCCTAAGACCTTCCATCTCTGGAAACTGTTTTCTTCAATTATTGTTCAAAAATTAGCCAACTCTTGTCTGTGCTCATCTCTATCTTGTAATAACCAATAGCAGTCATTGCACACTAGTATTTTCAGGTTTAAAATCTCTTGACCAGTATCTAGAAGTTTCAGAAGCTTCAGTTTACCATTTTTTCAACTTCCTAACTACATGAATATTTAACTTTTCACACTCCAATTTCTTATTTTTTATTTGGTCTCACATTTCCCAAGTACCATGCCATATATGGTAGGTTTTTGGTGATGGATGAACCCAGCTGTATGTTGACAAGTATTTAACAACCCAATATAAAAAGTAAATAAATAAGTAAATAAAACATACAAAGCCTTGATTTGTAGCATTTGATTAAATACTTCCACCATAGATAATTTGAGGCTATCAACTTCCTGGCCATGAGCAGAGCTGAGCTTTCTTGAACTATCAATAGGAAGCCCAATACAAGACACCACTTTCTGTATAAGTAGATACAATTCCCAAGCCAGGTTGTGTTAGTTGATTGAAAATCATCTTATTATTTCCACATTCTTTAAAATATAGCTTTGCAGTTTCTTTCATGAAGAGGGGGATCTAGTTAACAGAATTCACTTGCTTTGACCAAGACTATGTGGCAGAAGTTACTATGACACTTCTGAGTCTAGGTCTCAAGAGTCTTCACACACTTTCCTTCTCTACTTTACCCCTCTGCCTTCACTATGAGAGCAAGCCCAGAGCAGCCAGCTGAGGAATATTAGGGACACAAGGAGGAGAGTTGAGTCATCAGCTAAGAAGAAGCACAAACAGCCAGCTCCCACCAAACCTGCCACCCAAAAACAATAACAAGACTAACTGGGACCAGACTCAGTCCAGATTAGCCAAACCATCCGCCAACTTATAGATCACTGAAAAATAGGGGTGATTATTTTTCAGCAATTGACCCATTATGAATTGGCAGCAATTTCAAGGGTGATACATTGATCTCATACTACATTGATCCTGAACTGAAGCTTCTTCTCTCTTTCTCTCCACACACACACAAACACACACACACACACACAAACACACACACACACACACACATGCACACTTCAAAACTTTGTTGACAAGTTGAGGAAGATGATGGCTGTTAGAAGTTATTTGTCTGTCAACCAGTCCTATTACTTAAAGTGTTTGAACAATATCCTTGCCAGGCATTTGTATATATAACATATATTATACATATATATATATTCTTTATATGTTAATATATAAGACATAAATATTATGTATAGTATAAAAATATATATAATATATATAAAAATATATCATTTCTACTGACTGTAGACTGGAGTAGTGATCTAATTTCTCATCCTCTCCTTGGTTCCATTCATTTCCTTGCCATCTATTTTCTTCTCAGTACTTTGTCCTAAATTTATTCAAATGATTTTCCCAAATATGCAAAAAAGTAAAGTGTTAATGGAAGCCCCTCTTCCCAATTACCCCTTCAGGTTCAGTTTGCAGGTGCACAGTGAAGAAGGTGGAAATTAGTCCCAGGTTACACTGAACAGAGGAGTTAATGGGAAGTGATAGCATGGCTGCAAGAGGAAAGACAGTTTGAACAGTGTTGGTTTGAAAAGAGAGGAGGTAATTATGATAGCCAGGGATTAGTTGATCGGTGATTGTTTTTGTCCCCCTACCACCTTGTTTAAGATCTTTTTGATGTAGACTATTTTCAAAGTCTTTATTGAATTTGTTACAACACTTTTTTTTTTTATGTTTTGGTTTTTCGGCCCCGAGTCATCTGGGATCTTAGCCCCCTGACCAGGGATCGAACCCACACCTCCTGCTTTGGAAGGCAAAACCTTAACCACTGGACTGCCAGGGAAGTCCCTGTTTTTTGCCCTTTTAATAAGACATATTTGAGGATAGTTAAAAGGCAAAAGGAAGGATCCAGTCTGGAGAAAATGTCTGAATATTATAAAGTCAAAAATTCTTGAGAAGACTGAAGAAGATTAAGTCTAAAGCAAACTTTAAAAGTTCAGAATCCAATGAGAATCATTGGTTGCTTTAATGGATATTTGACAAAATTTTTCTGTAGAGTGTAAATATTTTAGACTTTGAGGAACAGATACTGTTAAAACTACTCAACTTTGCCATTTTAGGATGGCAACAATAGGTAAAAGAATGAGCATTGCTGTGCTCCAATAAGATTATTTTTCAAAATAGGCAGCAGGCCATGGGCTCCAGTTTGCCAACCATTGTTTTAATGGAATAAAAACAAAGGAGCAGAGGATATTGAAGCTGAGGGACTACTCTTGTATAAGTAGTTTTTGTGAATTGAAGGTGGGAGGGTGTTGACCTGAAACAAAAAGACTACTAGATATTTCTCATCCAAAGATGGGTTTATTCAGGATCTGGAGAAAATTGCAATTCTGTGTCTCCAACTATGGTGAGTCATGTGCAAGTCCCTGCACAGCAAGGGAAAGAGAACACTGTTATAGAGGGAAAAGATGATGGGAAGTCTATAGTAAAAAAGGGTCCTTGGCTTTTCATTGGCTGAGTCCTTACCAGGAAAGAAGAGGAGTCTTTCTTCTTTCACAGGGCATGAGAGTTCCCCCTTCTCGTCTCCCAAGTCTATTTACTTGAGGGCTTTATTTATTTATTTTTACAAGGAGTTGGCTTTTTCTGATGTTGTTATAATATCTGTAATTTAGGTGACAAAATAATCTGTTGATCTTTTGTGTTTGGGAGGGGTGATTACAGGAGATTAGGACATTCTTAAAAAGTACTTTCAAAGCATGAGTTGATCTGGGAAAATGAATAGAATCCATTGGAGTGTTAGGAGCTATCTGAGATTTGTCATCAGGACCTTGCCTGCTCGGTTGAAACTTCCTCCAATAACTCTCACCTGGAGAAAATAGAAAGTTGAGTTCAGCCACAGTCAGGGCACTGACAGTCAAATGAAAAACAAATGAAAAAACAACCAAACAAACAAAAAATACTTTTACTTCCCCACCACCTTTAAGGTAAGAAAGGGTATGGGTGGGGTAGGTAAAATTATTTTCAATACTGTTAATGAGCTTGCAATTTGTGAATCTGAACTAGCTAGAAAGAGAAGAAAACACTGCCTGATTAGGAAGTGTAGAATGTCCATAGACTTAATGTACTCATAAAGTAGAAAAGCAGAACTAGTGGTGAAAACTTGTAGAAAGTAAGAAGTCTGTGGCTTACAGACAAATTCTTGGGGCCCCACAAGCTATCTACAAATGTTTTAATTCATTTTTATTTGAAGAATAATTTAAAAATTACCTTGAGTGTATTTTATATGATTTAAGTAAACATCTTTTGACCAAATAGTGTCAAGCTATCTTTGTATCCTTTGATACATGTTTAAAATTATGTTAGCACCTTCAAATAGCAGTGCTATGGCAAAAAAAAAAAAAAATCAGTCAGATTAATTCATGAATGAAGATTTTGTGATGAATGAAATACTAGTGGTAAAAGGTCAAGTTGCACTAATAAAAATTTCACAAAAGATTCACTAGAGAAAAGAAGTGGAAATTGAGAACTCATACATTAAACAAGGCTTAATTAACTCAAAATAATCTGAAACTAAAGAATGATTTATTTTTAATTAACACAAGCTATTATATTAAATTATAATTTTAATTTAAAATTCATTATTTTTATAGTTTAGTTTATATTAATATGAGTATGCATATTAGTATGACAATGTTGTGATATATGGGTAAAATTATATGGGTAAAATTGTTACTATCATTTTGCTTACCCTTATCTCAGTGATGTCATTAAAATAATTTAACAAAAAAAAGGGTCAAGTTTGAAAAATGTTGTTATAAGTGATATAAACATTTTAGATAATTTAAATATATTAAATATTAGTTTAGAATGATAATTATGATGGGTTATATGGCAAAGATGCATATGTTTATGTGAATTGGAAAATAAACCCTAAAATAATTCAAGCCAGCTTTGGTGTGTTCCACCATTCTGGCTCTGTTCAAATCCCTTTGGAATGCAAAAAGCCCTCATGAAAGCTATGATTAACTAGTTACATTTTCATAACTGAGGTCTAATTATAAGTTTAGACATATCCTTGCCTAACAAAGAAAAAGCCATAGCTGCTGACAGCTGCACAAACTATAAACACTGGGAACAAAGTAAGGGAATTTGAAACAGCTGTGACTTTGTCAGGGTAAACCCCTGCCGTTTCTCTTCTGTGAGGTGGGAGAAGATGTATCATTAAGCACACAATGAAACACATCTTTCTGGGAGAATCACTGATCCTTATAGGTTGTAAAATTATAACTGCCAATTTTTTTTTTTTTTTTTTGCGGTACGCGGGCCTCTCACTGTTGTGGCCTCTCCCGTTGCGGAGCACAGGCTCTGGACGCAGGGGCTCAGCGGCCATGGCTCACGGGCCCAGCCGCTCCGTGGCATGTGGGATCCTCCCGGACCGGGGCACGAACCCGCGTCCCCTGCATCGGCAGGTGGACTCTCAACCACTGCGCCACCAGGGAAGCCCAACTGCCAATTTTTTAAACAAAGCTTACAACTATCAGAGTTTTAAATAGAAAGCAATGTATTGCAATCACAAAACATTCACAAACCTTTTCTCAGAAAAAAATGTTTTCATACTGTTTTTGATTTCCTTATGATAGGAAGAGATTTTTTCAGTTTGCAAAGACAGTATGGTGAGGAGCAGAATTTAGAGATGTCCCTGGAAGTTTGAGAAGGTTAAAATATTTTATAACATTAAACATTTTCCATTAAATTTCTATTTTTTATTGAAATATATGTGATGAAGTTTAATAGAATTATATATTTTTCTTTGTATATTTTAATCTACATATCTAAATATACATAGATAAAATCATATATTATAGTTAAATATAGTCAAATAGTCATATGTGTGTGTGGGGGGCATGTGTGCATGTTTTTCTCATTTTATTATATACAGTACTTGACAATTTGGTAATATTTATGAAATATAATTATGTATATATATAGAGAGAGAGAGAGAGAGAGAGAAGAGAGAGAGAGAGAGAGAGGGAATTTTATTATTTGGTTTTCATATTAAACTTTTATCACTAAAAATTAACTTTTATATAAGAAGATCAGAAGTCCTAATATTGAAATAGTTTCACTTTAATAAGTGCTTTTTGCTAATCTCACAACATAAAATAAACCAGCAATTTGTAGAGGTTTTCCACTATGTGACCTCATTCAACAAATGTATGTGGACAGTTAAAATGCAGCAGGCACTACCTTAGGCCTGTGGTTCAAGGTGTTACCGACCAGGGTGCTTGTATTTTTAATCAATAGAAACTGCTAAGAGGTCAGAAGAGAAATTCAGGGAAGGCTTTTTGGCACTCATGATGCAGCATGAGGAAGCAAAAATAAGTAACAGGTGTCCTTGCTTGCTCTCCAAGTAGGGCAGGCTGGTTCCTTAAATGGGGTGAGGGTAGAGATGGGATGGTAGGTTAGGCAGGCTTAGGTGGTCTGCCTGCCCTCTTGGTGGTGCTGTGTGCAGGGATCATGCACAGTACTCTGCTTTTGCTCCTGGTATCTCAGAAATGGCAGTGGGTTTGTGACCTTTTTGTATTTTATTTATTGTTGATAATTGCCTTCAACTGAGCATGCATGTGGTTATTTTTAGTCCCTTATGGTTTCTCTGTGTTCTGTTGCTGGAAGAAATATTTGTCAAGGTGAAAGTGCAAGCCCTCCGGTAAAAGGTCCTAAGTCCCAGCCTACCTTAAAACTGGTGAATAAAATAGACACAGCCTCATGCAGCTTTTGGTCTAGAGTGGAATTTGGCCAATGAAAAATGTCAACAATATATCATCTATTTTACTAATCCAAAAATGCAGGGTTTTTTTTTGTTTATTGTGGTTTTTTTTTTTTTTTTTTTTGCATTTTAACATCACTGAACTGACAATATAAGACAGAAGAGCAAAGCTGACTCTCTAATGTATCTATTCCTTTAGCTCAAAACAGTGCTCTGTTGCTTGTGCTTAGTCATGCTGGCTCTGCTCCTTTGTAAAAGAATGTTCCCTATAGCCTGAAATACACATAATAGATATTTTGCAATGCTCTGCTTCCCAGGCTTGACCTTTAAAGCTAGAAGAGTTTTTGATTCATATAGAGATAAAAAGCTGCAGAATAGAAAATAACATTTGTCTTGTTGGAGCTTACAGGAACATCATGACCAGACCTACATGGACAGCTGTAAGAACAAAAGATTATGAAAACCCCTCCAGGGTCTGGCCAGCAGCAAGAAGTCTGCAACAATCAGCCACACCTCCTCCCTTTTTAGTATAAAAGAAGCCTGAATTCTAACTCAGTTAAGTTGGTTCTTTGGGACGCTAGTCCACCATCTTCTCAATCTGTTGGCTTTCCAATATTCTTTACCCTAACACCTCGTCTCTCAATTTATTGGCTTGTTCTGTGGCCAGCATTAGGAGCTTGGACTCAGTAACAATGACATTGTCTGATTAATTGTGTCTTTCTGTTGCTATGGTGCAGATAGTAGTCTTTGAGTAGTCTGAGTAGAATCAATTGTTATTGTCAGCCTGTGGGCACATTTAGTCCACTAAATGTTCACATGTCTTTGTATCAGTAGAGTCAGGTGTTTTGTTCAACAAAATGTCTCAACCCTTATGAGAAAGGATTTCATAGTCATAACAGTGCCTTGCTAATTAATAAATTAATTAATTAGTTAAAAAGTTAAAAGAAGGGGGATTTCCCTTCAACTTAAATGTGATGAGAAAAGATGTCTGCAGGGCTCAGGGGAAGAGAGAAGGACTGGATAAGCCAATAGTTCATAGAAAGTGAAAGTAATGGGGCAGCTTGATTTTTTTTTGACCCAGGTATGTACAATTACAGAATAAGTACATGTATAAGCCTGTCTAGTTGTCACTGCTAGTGGTGGATCTGGAAAGCTTCCCCCATTGACATTTCACTGAACAAGATATTTTAAGACTATTTGAAGAAGGAAAAGGAATCCTGGTTATTGATAACGTCTGCTGAAATTAAGAAAGTGCCAACACCGAAACTTGCAAAATGTGTGCCAGTGGTTTAGTTTACAACCTAGAAAACAATGGTAAAATAATTTTTGCTTACTATAGAAGTGTTGTTTTCTTTCTCCACATTTGTCAATTTTCTTAATCGCATATAGTACAATACTGCATGGAAAACGTGAACAGCAGTAACTGTGAATCAAAATACAAATTAGAAAAGTTAAACTTTTTGAATTCAAGGAATTTAAGGAAGGTTTAAGGATACCTTCACTAATTTATTTTGATTATAATTACATTTTTAATATGTAAAAAGGTGATAAATGTTGAATAAGATTCAAAGTGTTATTTTAGGTAGCTTAAAATGAAAATTCTGACTGATAGAAAATCAATATATCATAGTTTAGCAAAGTTGCTGCTTTCCTAGCAGTATATGAAATGATTTTGTCTTCCATTCAGATACAGATTTAGTGAAATAAATGATAATTAAAACAACTGCTTAAAGGAAACAAGATAAGGGCTAAGACTGTAAATTGGGAAATGCTTTTCAGTGGATCATCAGCAGGGACAAGCTTAATAATTATGTTGAGATTGTATCCAGAAAATCCCAACTATGTTAGAATTGTATCCAGAAAACTTGGCATGTGCATGGTCATACTAGGCAGAGTAGGGGAAGACTGCACAAGGTGAAGGACAAAGTGAAATAGAGACAAAAGTTTGACATGTGAGAGTAGTGTAAGGCTGTTTGCTTGGACTGTAATAGACTTGAAGAGAGTGCTATTGAGATGAGGTGCAAATGGTAAATGGAACAAGGTAGAGTCCACATTTTATTCTAAATGCAATAGGAAAGCATTTGGGTTGAGAATAATATCTGATTTTTAATGTAGAAATATTATTCCCATTACTTTATGGAGAATGGATCAAAAGCATGAAGACAGGCATCAGGGGATGAGTTAGGAGTGTACTGCAATAACCCTTCTGACAGAACAACCAGAGCAGTGACAAAAGAGAGCAGGAAAAGTGGACATATTATAGATTTTAAAAAATGTTTTTTAAATACATAGGAAGTATTAAGTTTCGGATATAATAAACGAGGGAGAGAAAAGAGTGCAAAATGGCTCCAACTTTTCTTGCCTGAATAGTTGTTTACATTCTGGCAAAAACACATGGTAATTCAAGGAAGAATGGATTTGGGGAAGAGAATTCAGGATTTCTGCCTGGTACATGTTTACAATACTTAAGAGACATCTACATGGAGATATCAAGTAGGGATTTAGATAAATGGGACTGAGGCTCAAAGGAGAAGTCTACATGGAAGAGATAAACTTAGAAAACATCAGCATAGCATGTTCACTGAAGCAATATGATGCTTATTTCACCTAAGGAGAAAGAATAAATATATAACAAAGATCTGAAGCATACCAATAAGATATGGAAATGAAGCAAAGGGTCTGGCAAAGAAAAGAACCATACATGTAAGTGGAAAACTGAAGCCCATGGTGTCTGGGAATCCAAGAAAGAGTATGGCAAGAAGAAAGAGTGGTTGAATACATGACTTGTTGTGGTAACATTTCAAAAGGTGAGAGGAGAGGAATTGCCAAATGATTGTGCAATAAGACACTAAGAAAAATATATGGAAGCAGCTGAATCCAGCCTGTGGGGGACAGATAAGTAAAAGGCAGATTCAGAGGATGTGGGAGGAATACTCTCAAGAGGTAGGCCAATGAAGGGAACTAGATAAATGAGGTATAAGATGGAAATCAATTTATTGTCAAGAGGGAGAATCATATTTATTATTGTTTTTATTTTAATGATAATATCCTGGAAGACTGTATATTCTTGGATAAGAGGTAAGCAAGATCATTAGGAAGAAAGAACTTGATTGAATATATGGTAGCAAGAAGCCAAGTCCTTGAGAAAGAAAGAACACTCAGTATAAAAGAAGGAATTGCTTTCAGATTGTGGAGACCATTATAGTGTGAGAGTGAGAACAACCCTCACAGGCCTTCAACTGTGGGGAACATAACCAAACAACTGGGTGATAGGGGCAAAATTAGATAAAAAGGGAAGATTAGTGAGAACATAAATGTAAAATTTCAAAGAAAATATTTACTTTCATTATAATGAATGAATTCCAGGAACCTGAGGTTGCTAACAGCTGAACATACAAATAGCTTTTTTTTTTTGAGAAATTAATCTCTGAGAGAAATTAATATTATCAATAAAAACTAAAAGATTTTGAGGACCCCCAAACATTGGAAGAGTGGATAGTGAATGGTGGTGGTGGTGGTAGGAGGGTGGTATTGGTGAAAATTAGTCAATATAAGTAACAATATTATGACTCAAGCTAAATATGCCCATTTCCTGGCTATTCAGGGGCTCTGAAGAAGAAAGTGTTGCATCTATTACCAATCTACCTACCAGTGTGCCATCTCACCCCTCAGTGAGTTGGAAGCCAGAATTATCCATCGATCATGTCTTCACAAATTCAAGGAGATAATCTCTCCCATAAATTATCACAGTGATATTAGTAAAGAAATGAATGTAGGGCATATAGAAGCCAATTAATGTCCCAAACAATTAATATCTAATGTTACAATAAACCTGGAAATGGAATATTACTCAGCCATAAAAAAGAATGAAATAATGTCATTTGCAGCAACATGGATGGATCTAAAGATTATCATACTGAGTGAAGTCAGACAGAGAAAGACAAATATCACATGATATCACTTATATGTGGAATCTAAAAAATTGGTACAAGTGAACCAACCTACTTACAAAACAGAAATAGAGTCACAGATGTAGAAAACAAACTTGTGGTTAGAAGCAGGTAAGGGGAGCTAGGGATAAATTGGGAGATTAGGATTGACATATACACACTACTATATATAAAATAGTCAACTAATAAGAACTTACTGTATAGCACAGGGAATTCTGCTCAATACACTGTAATGACCTATATGGGAATAAAAGCTAAAAAAGAGTGGATATATGAATTTGTATAACTGATTCACATTGCTGTACACCTGAAACTAACATAATATTATAAACCAATCATAGTCCAATAAAATTTAACTTAAAAAACTAAACCTGGAAAAACCAATACTTGTTGGAAGGAGAGAGGTAGAAGAGTTGGTGAGTATTTTAGAATGCTTTCCAAGCAATTCTGTTACAGCCTCACCTCTCATCCTGGACAGCTTACCTCAATTTGTGTAGTTTAGCTCATGGAAGGCAACAACACTTTCTTACAAAGTGTCCCTGATTGTTACAGTCAAAATGAACAATATTCAAATGCTGCACTCCAATGAACCAATGGTGTATTTGACTCAGTTGTATCGTCTATCTTCATTAAGTCTTTAACTTTTATATTTCTTGTATAAGCAAGAATATACGCAAGAATGTATCCTTGTATAAGCAAGGATACTGATCTACTACTACAAAGCTAAAACTTTTGTCAAATGGTATAAGTAACACTTCCTTACAAGACACAGAACTGGGGCTTCCCTGGTGGCGCAGTGGTTGAGAGTCCGCCTGCCGATGCAGGGGACATGGGTTCGTGCCCCGGTCCAGGAAGATCCCACATGCCGCAGAGTGGCTGGGCCCGTGAGCCATGGCTGCTGAGCTTGCGCGTCTGGAGCCTGTGCTCCGTAACGGGAGAGGTCACAACAGTGAGAGGTCCACGTACCGCAAAAAAAAAAAAAAAAAAAAAAAAAAAAAAAGACACACAACTGTTCCTTTAGCTATAGTAATAAGCCACTTGTCACAAATTGATTGCGTCAGTACAGAATGGATCTGATTCAGTGGTTAAGCCTAAAATAACCCAAAACTTTCAAAGTCAATTCAATTATTTTCTTAGCTATATTAATAAGCCACTTGTCACAAATTGATTGCATCAGTACAGAATGGATCTGATTCAGTGGTTAAGACTAAAATAACACAAACATTTCAAAGTCAATTCAATTATTTTCACAATCTTAAATCCACTAAATTGGATTGCACTAACTTATTTAGGTTAGGAATGATCTATTTCAAAGCACTTACTATTATTTTTATTTGAGATGGAAATTAATCATTTGTGGGAGCTCATCCTGAAAACAGTCTTTTTGAAAGGAAGCTGATATTGTCCAAAATTACTTATTGACTTTTCTCTGATTTAGAAAGTTGAATAGTGATAGGTGAACACAATAGGTTTTTAGAAATGTTATTTTATTGTGGTTAACAGGAAAACATTCACATAATTTGGTTATACAGAAAGGGTCTCAAAGTGTCTATTGTCTGGAAATAAGATAGTAATGCAGAAATAAATCTGTCCTGCTGTTTTCAATCTGATGCTTTCAGTATTGTAATAAAATCAAACAGTAATGACTGTTATGTATACAAATAAAACCCCTTAGATTGTAATCATGGAAATGAATATTGACTTGTCAAACTATCGCCCATGTTACCATATGTGACAGTGGGAGATTGCAGAGTTTACAATGTACCACGACTAAGTGAAACTCAACTTAATTGGAAATATGTAAATTATATATATATTATATAAATAAAATAAATTATATAAAATATAATTTATTATATTTTATGAATATTTTGAACTGATAATGATGAAGCTTTTTGACCTAACCAGAATTAAATTACAACAGCTGTGATATCTCCATCCCAACCCATGTCAAATGAACACAGCACTTCGAACATCTGTTCTGCAATAAAAGAGGGCTAACTGCTGCAATTTCAATGACATTCCAGTAGAATTGCCAGATTCTAACAGAGAGCAAAGAAAGAAGAAGCAAGTCGGAAGAATTTAGTATTCACCAAAGTAAAATACAATTTTTTTTCAAAAAGAAAAATATTGAAGAATTTTTCAGTGAACTAGTTTATAAGTTTAAGATGTTTAAACATAGATGGAGTATTTATTCCTTAAATACATAAGTATATAAATGTATATAAGTATATAAATATAATGTATATAAGTATACATTATATTGTATATAAGTATACATATATAATATATATAATATAATTATATATTATTATATAATATATAATTATTATATATTATATAATTATTATATATTATATAGAATTATATATAATATAATATATATAATATGTATACATACATTATGTATAAGTATACATAATGTATATAAGTATACAAATGTATAAGTATACAAATATAATGTATATAAGTACATATAATGTATATAAGTATATAAATATAAATTTATAAGTATATAAATGAATGAATAAATAAATAAACAAGCACGTTTTCTAGAATTCCTCAAAGTAGAATTAGAGGGCCTGGGTATAAACCCCTTTGGAAATCTTATGAAAGCTATAAACTTTTTCCAAAGGGAATATAATACATATTCAGAAAATGATCTCAAGGCATCCATTTATTCTCACATTCCCTCCTCAAGTATCTAAGGTTAGAACATCTGTTCGATAGTTTGGGTTTTATTTGTTTTTTTGTGTGTTCATGTTAAGAAACAAGACAAAGAAAAAAAATGATAATTGAAAAATAGCCATATTAATATCTGTAATTATAATTAATACATTGCACATTAACAACCTCTAATTGAAATTGCAAGTCAAAAGTAGAGAAAACTGATTAACCAAAAACCTTGAGACAAGTGGAAATTTTTCATGTGCAACATAAAAGCCATATGTTCATTAAAGCCATTATGAACCATATATATGGCATATGTTACATAATGTATAGTTTCATGATATTAAAACTATCTCTTTAAAAATTTCTGTTTAAAGTTATTGAGAGCTTCCCTGGTGGTTCAGTGGTCAAGGATCTGCCTGTCAATGCAGGGGAACATGAGTTCAAGTGCTGGTCCAGGAAGATCCCACATGCCGTGGAGCAGCAAAGCCCGTGCGCCAAAATTACTGAGCTCACGTGCCTAGAGCCCATGCTCCGCAACAAGAGAAGCTACCACAGTGAGAAACCTATGCAGGGCAACGAAGAGTAACCCCCCACTTGCTGCAACTAGAGAAAGCCCACACACAGCAATAAAGACCCAATGCAGCCAAAAATAAATTAATTAATTAAATAAATTAAAAAATTATAAAGTCTTGAAATTTTGGTGCTTTAGATTCAAGGATAAATCAAAATGTTGTCAGACATGCTAGAACATAACACTGAATGTTAAAAAAAAGAAGTGTGAAGTAAATATCAAAAAGAGAGAGCATAAGATGTGCATATAAATCATGAGTGAATGGAAGAAAGTAAGAAGCATTTAAGAAAGTTTTTAGTAATCAGTAGGCACTGCCTTTTTTTAAGGAAATAATCAACAATAACTTGTAAAGAATTAATATCAGAAAAAATGGGGTTTTGTTTTAAAAATATTACATCAATTTATTGAGATATAATTGATACACAAAAGCTGTAGATAGTTAATGCATTGGGTTGGCCAAAAAGTTCATTCGGGTTTTTCTGTAACATTTTATGAAAAACCCAAATGAAATTTTTGGCCAACCCAACATATGACCCAATGAGTTTGAAGATAAATAGGCATTGTTTTTATGATAAAGCTATTTTGAAGATTTAATGAGGAAGAAGATTCAATTTTACTACTTGGCATCTGTAGGGTGCCTCCATGATACTGGCCTAATTCTGCTTTGCATTCAGGGTGTTCATGATCAATAATACCCTGGTCAACATCACCACTTTGAGATGTCTCTCCCTGGCTGCCTCCTCAGTGCCTTCTCAGCCACTTGTTCCTTAATTTGAAAAGATATTGAGTCTTCTCCTCAATCTTGTTAATTTCCCTCTTCCATTTGAAAAATATAATTCTCAGACCTATTTTCATCACTTTTGAAATTCAAACAAAATTATACATCTCACCTAACTACAAACATATAAACATTAGGACAAATTCTGCTTTATTTTCAAACTCTTACAACAAATTCCATCTTCGATACACAGCCTTTCATAAAATTACTTTTTCCCATCACTACTAGGGACTCACTTGCCTTGAGAAAATATGAAAAGTCTTCTGCCCAGCATAAAAGAAACTCTGTGATCAAGCTTAGGCTAGCCATTCAGGATTAATTGTTTGCATGGCATCACATTACAATGCATGACTCCTTGATTCTGACTTCCTATCATTACTCTGTATATAGCATACCATTTATCTGTTCCATGCTTTCTTCTAAAGTTCCTTTGTTTATCTTCCACCCACAATTTTCATATCATGAATCACATTCTGCTAAAATAATTCTCCTCAACCTTCTTTCCCCAGAGCCTAAGTAAGGTCATTCACATCTTTTATCCCATGTATACATGCCTAAATTTTATCACTTACCACTTTCTTTTGTAATTACATTCAACAATTACTTCCATCTCTGCCAGTTGACTATAGTCTACTCTTGAGCAGAAACTGTAGTATTCCATTTTGTGACCTTAGCACACAGCATAAAACCATGCACACCATGGACAAAACATTTGCTTATTACATGAAAGAATTCAATTGAGAAGACTCTTGGTGTGGTGGTAAAAGCATACATGCTTTGGTATTAGACCGTACTGGATTAAAGTTTTAACTCTATCAGTTATCAGTTCTGTGACATTAGGTAAGAAAAATTATCTTCTGATTCACAAATATTACTCATCTGGAAAACTAGATTAACAGTGAATGGAACTTTGTAGTTTATTGAAAATCAAGATAATGTATTTTAATGTAACAAATAAGGATTAAAGCATGGAGAAAATAAGAAAACATTATTTTCCCTCTATTCCCATTGCTAGTGTTAAATCTGTTAACCAAAATTTTTTTTTAAAGGACTTTAAAGGAAGATCTGACTTCTCAAAAATGAATGGACAGAAATAGGTAACCAGAATCTCTCTCCAGTGACCTCAATTTATGGTTATTCAATCCCTGCTTTGGAATCTCTTAAGAGGACAGTTATAATTCTTCATTTAATAAAACTGCATATACTTATAAAAGTAAAAATATTTTTAAGTTTCCAACCTTAAGAGATTTACTTTAAAATGCATTTAAATGTATGGCTATTGAAAAAAAAAGTCTTTGAGCCCTTTTGTTTTATATACCATTTCAAGAGACTCTAAGAATTCAGTAATAAAGTACAAAAATAATAGTACACAACATAAAAAGCATTAATTTTATTTTAATAAGTTAACATTTAAATTGAGTTTGGTAAACATTGATCAACAATGTAAAATCTTTGTCACACTAACACTTTTGCAACATCTTTAATATTTGAGGCAATACAGAACTTTGGCCTCGCATATGATGTGGCTGTTTATAAATAATTTTCCTCACTGTTGGATGCCAATAGACTCAGGGCCACTCAGACAAAAAATTACAAAATTACTACCTTTTGTGATCATTTTTGTCATTTAGGTTTTCAGAGAACCGCAGCGAGTACAAATGCTATTTTGACAAAAATGTATGTTTGGCAGAAGCCACCATCTTAGATTTGAAACTTAGAGTTTCTTCATTGATTATTTAATTTTCCTTCCTTTTTAGAAAAGTTTCAAAAGTAGATGGTAATTGCTACGGATGATTGAAAATGTTCTATAAAGCTTCCTGGAAAAAATATTCTGGAGATTTTTTGGGAGAGTGGTTTCATTTTTCTGTAATTTTTACAGAAAGAAATTTGGTCATAAAAACCTACCTCTATGTTAAATAGTTACCATACGAGTCAGTAATTCCATTCCTAGATATCTACTCAAGAAGAATAAAAACACATGTCAACACAAAACCTGTACATGAATGTTCTCAGCAACACTATTCATAATTGTCAAGAAATAACCCAAATATCCATCAACTGATGAATGTATAAATAAAATGTGATTATATATATGCAATAGAATATTATCTGCAAATAAAAGGCGTGGAATACTGCTACATGCTACAAAGTTATGCCATGTGAAATGGGCCAGTCACAGGATACTACATACTGTATGATTTTATTTATTTAACATTTCCAGATTTTATTCATATAAAATAAATAAATCTATAGAGACAGGATGTAAAGCCATGGTTGACAGGGATTGAGGATTAGTGAGGGGAGAGGGAGTGACTGATAACAGATGTGAGATTTCTTTTTGGGGTGATGGAAATGTCCTAAATGAGCTTGTGTTAATGGTTGTCCAACTGTATAAATATAATAAATAAACACTGAATTGTATACTCAAAACAGGTAAATTTTGTGTTATGTCAATTATTTCAATAAAACAGCTTAAATACATATTTTCTCAAAGATTAAAGTGGTTTAATATATTAAATAGTAAAATTGTTTTATATTTTAACAAAAAATACCATGAAAAAGTAATATTAGCTTCAAAAGATAACAGTAAGTCACCTGCTTAGATATATTTATTCTAAAATATTCAAGGTTTAATATTTTTCATGGGCCTATCTTTATGAATATTAAAACATAACCACTACAAATGAACACTAATGACTAGTTTGCAAGATATAGAAATGTAAAAACTTCAAATTTTACTTAAATCTTCCTCTTAACATACTTAAATTTGCTTTTGTATTTTAATATATAACAAAGTAGTTTCTAAGTAGGCTTTTGCTTCATTGGAGTAACTGTTAAAATAAACTAACAAAATTCAAGGAAAGATAATTATCTATTAAAGAAATTTTTGTGTCTATATCCAACCACATCTCTTTGAAGATTTTTATATACTGTCATTCTTTTACTCTTTTCTTCTATGGCAAGCTGGCTTTGTTCCTATCACATCACTGAAGTTTATGTCTACATAATCACATACAGGTTACTAGGTCCATCAAAGACTAAAACTTTTCAGTTTTAGCTGTAGACATCTTAGCCTCATCTCTGGCAGAGACTGTAAGATACTTTTATTTCTTATGAGGTCATCGTTTGTGGCTACAGATAGTTCTAATTGTCAGTTACCTAAAATTTCAAGGACATCAGTTCCTCTTGTCAGCTGCATTCAGTTTGGATGCTGCGTGCACGGCATCCTTCTGGTCTTGTAGTTTTCTAACCCCAGGTAAGAATTTTCCCTCCAACATGATGATACCAACACAGTGAAGCAATGTCTATCTTTTCCGCATTTACCCTATCAACCTGAGTTTTCCTTACTATTCTTTCCATACAGCCAAATTATTTGTCTCTATGGAAATTCCTTCCACTGCTGATTTCCTACCCAACCACTTTACTGTTCATAACTTCTTACCTACTGTTCACCTTTTTTGATTTAAAATGTATTTTATAGGTAATTGTTTTTACACCAGGATCACACATGGTATGGAGGCCTCCCAGGTTACCGTAACCAAAGAACTTCATAAGAAATTGTACTTCCAACAGAAGCTATGTGTAAAGCTTGATCCAATAAAATTTCCTTGAACTTTCAAGAGAAGGAACTCTGTAGTGAAAGTTGGCTCTTGTTAAGATTACTTTTTGGCTCAGCTGTCTACATGTTTTCACATAAAATTAATTATCAAATAAAAATTTTAAAAATGTTTAAACTACTTTTTCAACAAGTTGTGTGAAACTGGAAGCACGATGCTTTGAAAATAGTGAAACACCAAAGCTGGAGAGTGCTTTCCTCTCTTTCTTTTCGGACTGAGCATATTATTTTACTTTAATGATGCTAATACATCACCAGGGAAAAAAGTACTGGTCACTTAGAGTTTATGTTATAGAGCAGTGAAAAGTTGGTGCATAGATACAATGTTTTAAGAGGACCCAGATTAGGAATAGTCATAGGTAATAGAAGATCATGCAGTTAAACAAAAATGACACTTTTGGAATTCATAAAATTGTTGAACAGTGAAATTTTAAGACCTCTAGACACTGAGTCAGAAACCTGCTCTTTGAAGTGTAATTGCTGCTGTGTTTTTAAGCCTAAAGGCTGGTATAAATAAGGATTCATAAAGAACCCACAGAAACTCTGCCGTCACCCAAGAACCCTGAATTATATATAAAAATACTGTAATCCAGAACTGGAAGGCAATCAACTCTCCAACACCCAACACAAGTCACAGTGAGTTTGAATAGCATTCTTTTAGCTTCTTTCAAAACACAAAGCTCTCTTTGCTTTTTTCCTTTTGTTTATGGCATCTCGGTGTAAAACAAGAGTCAAGTACTCTTATTTGACAAGATTTTATGATCTCTTGGTCACTGCTACTCACTTTCTTAGGTTTTGAAATAATACATACAATGTTGTATTTGTGTTTGAATGGTCATTTGGATGATACATCTGCTTTAATCACTTTTTATTGAAGCAACGACTTCAAAAATCCCAGTTAAGCAGCACAGCTGTTTTTGAGGTTGCAGATGAATTATAGCTTTTCTGTACCCTGCTGTTTAACCTCAGTTCTTATTCCTGAACTCAGGCCGAAAGAGCTGCCCACATCTGGGATGTGCTGTTCTCATGGGTGAGTGAGGAACAAAACGAAACAGAGGCCAATCACACAAGTACATTGCATGCTTCTGCACAGTTGTGGGGAAAATTTTGTCTGCTTACACATCCCTGGGCAAAACAATATATGTTGAAGGCCCAATCAGCAACACATTGTCAACCTCTAGGGGAGCATGGCAAGGGTGGGGAGAGAACAAAAACTGTGAACAATGAATACATTCTACCACAGTTGACCCCCTTGGTGAAAAACATTTGCTTTCCCTTAATGCAATTAAATCCATCACCTCCAAGAGATTCCAAATGCCTCATCCAATTATTCTTTCAGACTTAAAATTTGGGGCCTCATGGTCTGCATCAGGTCAGAATGCAGTTTTGCTTGATCCAGATCTGTGAACTGAAATAAGATATCTCTTCTTCCCATCACACACACACACACACACACACACACACACACACACACACACACACAGTATAGAATGGCGAAACAGTAATAAGACAAATATAGTAAATTATTACATCTGGAAAGGAGGAAAAAGTAAACACCTACAAGACATTGATCAATAGCATTTCTGAAGATAAGACAAAATGTGTGAAGTCCCCCAAGTCTTGACATATGAAATATTCCTTGATTAGGTTCTTGTTCACCCAAGGAGGAGCTCTCTGAAACATTGTTCTCCATGGCTCTTGGTTCTATCTTTGGAAAGTTATTCTATCAGTTTCCTTGGATGCTTTTGAAGAGAAAGAAATGAAGACTATTCACTTTGGGGTGATTAAACAGTTTTCTAAGTATGTTTTCCTGTACTTAGTAATTTGGAATCCCAAGAGTAATCTTGAATAGTCACAATATTTGTTACTCTAGACTGGTAGGATGTTAGGCAACACAACACACTCAATTTTTAAAAACATTTTACTAATTGATTCCACTCAACTCCAAATGCCCATCAATAGAAGCATGCCTCTCTCTATCCGATTAGAACCACCTTGATTTTTCAGGCTTCCATAAAATAATACCCTTGCTCTCTTTCCTAGAGCCATTCACATTAATTGAATGAATTTCTAAATGCACTATTAGTCTAATCATATATTTTGACAAAGGATACGATGACTACATCCTTGATTTTTTTTTTCTTTTTCTGAGATTCCTTTCCTAGAATTGAGGAGTTGTTTCTTCAAGTCCTTGTAGTCCTGATATTCTGGATTATTTCATTTTCTGTTTTTTAATGCTGACTGTAAACAAGCCTTTTTCTTTTTCTGAGCCAACCTAAGTTTTGCAATATTTATCCAATGCAGCTATTAATAAACAATTTATGCTACCAATATTCTCTCTTGGGTAAAACCTCATTTCCCAAAGCTACAGATTTATGTGACAAATTTCGTGCCTTCCAAGTTACTACAGGTGGTAGTCATAAGCAATATTTTTCTGAGACATAATATGGTTGCAAACTTCAATAGCATTTTATTTTAAAGGTTTGCTGTGGCAGTTTGCAACTTTTGTAGATATTTCTTCTTCAGTCAGTGCTTG
This sequence comes from Phocoena phocoena, assembly GCF_963924675.1. Classification (NCBI taxonomy): domain Eukaryota; kingdom Metazoa; phylum Chordata; class Mammalia; order Artiodactyla; family Phocoenidae; genus Phocoena; species Phocoena phocoena. Next base: position 16,289,445 of record NC_089221.1, on the reverse strand, counting down.
CTGTGGAAGCAAACAACACTAATATTCTAGAACTTATACAAACCAACATGTTTTTATTGTTCATATTAAATGATGGCTGCAGATACGATGTTGCTCGGTTAGCCTGGCGACACTTGGCTTCACCTGCATTCTCAATCCAGAATGCAGGCTGAGGGAGAAATCCATATTTAGGACGTGCTGTGGGTGCGGCAGAGGGCAGAATTTCAAGAGGCAAAGGCAGAAGGCACATGAGTGCATTGAGACATTTTGCTTTGGCATCCATGTAATATATTTCCTCGACCTGCCTTCCATCGGCCAGGGAAGTCTCATTGTTAAAGTCAGTTGGCAACACACTCTTACAGGGAAGCATAGCAGGATGTAAGGGAAAATACTTGAGAATCATAATACAACATTCCTCAACGTCCCATATGGGCTGAATTGTGTCCCCCACTCCAAAAATTTTATATGTTGAAATCTGAAACCCCGGTACCTCAGAATGTAATATTTACAGACAGGTTTTTTAAAAAGGTAGTTAAAACGAGGTCATCAGCGTGGGCTCTCATCCAATATAACGAGTCTCCTAAGAAGAGGAAATCCAGACACAGACATGCATACAGTGAGAATGCCATGTTTCAGTTTGCTTAGGTTGCCATGACAAAATACTACAGACTAGATAGCTTAAACAACAGAAATTTATTTCTTCACAGTTCTGGAGGCTTGAATTCCCAGATCAAGGCACCAGTCTCTTTCAGTTTTGCAGCCTCTTTCTGATGGGCAGTCAGTTGCCTTCTTGCAGTTCTCATAGGGCCTTTCCTCTGAGAGAGCTCCTGTGTCCTGTCCTCTTCCCACCAGTGCTATTGGATAAGAGCCCCAATTTATGACATCATTTTACCTTAAAATTATATCCTTAAAGGCCCTATCTCCAAATATAGTTACATTGGAGCTTAGGGCCTCTACTATGAATGTGGCAGAGGGCACAGAGTTTGGGTCATAACATGCCAGATGAAGACCCAGAGAGAAGAGCCAAAGACAAAGGCCTGGAATGCATCCTTGCTGGCACCTTGATCTTGGACTTCTGGCTTTCAAAACTGAGAGAAAGTAAGTTTCTGTTGTTTAAGCCGCACATTCTGTGGTGCTTTGTTATGGCAGCTGTAGCAAACGCATACATCATCCAAAGCCTCCCACCCTCCACTGACTCTCCATCACAGTTCTTCAGTTATTACTCCTTTGTCCACAGCCAGGATATTGTCAAAGCAGGACCCAGCTCAAAGTTGAAACAGTACATTTTAATATAGAGCCTCTAACAATAGGCTCATGTGCCTCCAGCCCTGTTTTTCCATTACTTTCACCACATTGTACCTGCTTTATAATCTTGTAAGACTTCCAGACTCTTGATTATTTCCTAATGCATATAAAACATTGCTCATGTATTAACTTTCTTGCCTAATTAAGCAAATCACTTTAGGCCAACATCAACCTCGGTGAGAGGAAACATCCATTGTTTTCTCTCTCCCTTTCTCTTCCATTGCATTTGTTCTAAATAGGACCAATGTGGTTTAATTCTTAGTTAGGTAACTGAATATTTGTAAGACTAGAATTCTACTTAAAATGATTTAAATGAAAGTGGCTGATTAAAAGAAACCTCATGGAATGTAAGAAGTGGAGTACTAACTTCTTCAGACGGAGTGTTAGATCTAGCCACCTAGAATTGTTAAATGGTCCCCATTAACCCATATTTCCCTCCTATTATTATTATTTCTCTCAGCCCTCTTAAAACAATAAAGCAAAGAGACCATTATACTGAGGTGGCTCTAATGTTGTGGTGGCTTACATAAGCAAGCCAAAATCAGTCTGTAAATGCCTCAAGGTTACCAAATTGAACCCTATGGACAACCAATCAAAAACAGGCAACCAACTAGGTTTTAAGCTACAGTCAATCAGTAACCTTCCTGCTTTGCCTCTGGCTTTTCTCTATAAGAGTGTTTTCCCAGCTCCTGTTGGTGGAGCATGTCTAACCACTTCTGGTTTGATGATGCCTGTTTCCAATTGATTTTTGCTCAAATAAACTCTTAAAATTTTAGTATGCTTCTGCTTATCTTTTAAAAGCCCATATCAGCATATACACTGAGAATTTTAGGTTCATCAAGGCAGGGTTTTGTCTGTTTCATTCACTGTTTTATCCCTTGTGCCTAGAACTCCATGAGGAGCAGGGTAAGTGCTAAATATAAATGAAAACAAGGACTGAAGAATACAGGGCTAGCCAGAGACACGGCCCATGACAATGGCTAATATAACTAGAAATTTCCAGTTGAGAGAAAAAGTCAGCACTGATCATAGGCTGAGACTAGAGAGACTAGAGTCTGTCATCCTTGCTGACAGACCCACTAGGTAATAGCTTTTTATTCAGTGTATAGTTCCTTTTGCTGTTGCCTTGCAGGTAACAGCTGAATGAGGAGGAGAAACACTGGGTTACAGAGAAAAGGACATATACTCACCTCCTCCCGACCCCTGTGGTGCAAGGGACCAGCGTACATTGTTGGGAAAACGTAGTTTGAAACAAAATCTCCTCTCACCTCAGAGAACTTCCCTGCAAAAGTAGAGGAGAAAAAGAGTAGTTTTATTATTCAATAAGGCTTAAACCAGAATGTGATACATATCACGCGTGATTTTCTAACAGATTGCAAAGATCAAATAAAATCATACCCATTTATATAGGCAAGCAGATACAACACTTTAAATACATGTTATAAGGACAGGATAGTGACATTTGTCACACACAAATTATCTTAAATTCACATGGTGATTGGAGTGATCACCTGTTAACTAATTGGCTTTATCCAAAGAAATAATAAACGTCTCATACTGTTATGATAGGAAATATGTTTGCAGCATGAAACGAGGCTCCTGCAGAAGTTAGTTTCTTCTCATCCCACAGGAACTGGGGCTCCATCTTCCTTGATGATGACAGTTCAGAGATGGTTGCCAAGTCATTGAGAAAGACATTCCTGGGTCATAAAGCTGATGAGAGCTTATTTAGTTTTTAAAAGATTTACATACATTTAGATGAGACAGAGAAAAATCTTACAATTATGTTTCCTAAAATAAATGCCTTAAGAAAAATGGGGGAGTAGGGAGTGGAATCTCTCCTTATTTTCAACAGGGTGAAATGAAACTCTTATTTTTCACTTGTACTTACTGTTAAGGATAAAGGAAAAATGGTTGAGTGGTTATGTGTGGGCAAGTGCCAAAGGTCATAATTTTGAACTGATGACTTGGGGCTGGTCACTTTAGGTTACTGTGTCTGTGACCTAAAGTCACTGTTTAACATTTTATTTTCTAAGAATAATTCAAGAAATTATGGAGCTTGTTGGTATTTTCATGTGGAAAAGGGAGAAGGAGTATTGCCACCAAACAGAGTTGAAGGGGCAGTGCATGAAAAAAAAAATTAGATGTTTTAAAAACTATACATCTTTATCAAATTCAATCCACCTACACATGTGCACATGCGTGAAGACACACACACACGCTATTTCAGAACATATTCTCAAGACCTGATGAAGATAACTTGTCAGCCATGGGAAAGCAATTTCTATATTTTTAACTGCTTAATATTTCACCAGATGCAGCTGTCACTTTTCATGTTTTACATTATTGAAAGCAGGTTGACTGTGTAAAATCATGAAGGCAAAAAATAATGTGCATCATTAGTAAGCCGCATGTTGGCTATTTCTCTCCAAAGTTGGGAAGAATGAATCTTCTCCCAGAAGCATAAGCTATCTTTACTCTTGTCCACTCCCCTTGAAGATGCCACCCACAAAACAAGACTTACCTTCCTACTTAAAGAGAAAAGGCAGAGATCATATATATGACAATACTCTTCAGATCTTTGTATTGTGGACTTCCAATATACATATATTAATCCCTCATCCTATATTTATGTGTAATCTAAATAAGGTGAATAAACACACACACACACACACACACACACACACACACACACACACACACTGAGTTGTACTATGCAGATGTTCACTGCTAAGGTAGGTAACTACCCAGTCATGCTGTCTCTATGACACAAAACCACAGTTAATTGTTAAATACTTGGGAGGCACTTTTGAGCTGACAATTCATGGACATAGACAAGAAGAAACTGTCCTTCGGGATCCCAGTAATACTTTCCAAACCCAGATAAAAACTGATGGCTGTGATTGGAAATCCGATGATTTTATATTTCATTACAGTAGAAGAACTTGGTGACAAAAACCTAAGCAATGCTTAAGGAAAATGAGGAAAAGGACCTCTGACTTGGATTTATTATAAAATGCTCATTTATTAGAGGGCTTTGGGCTGAGAGAGGAGATATACACTCACTTGGCTGGAACATGGGTCATGGTTGCCATTTTTATCACAACTCAGGTCCCACATTAATTCTCTAAAATTATATTTTATTCCTACTTACAGTTTCCTGATTGTTAGTTCTCAAACTCTTAGTTGTTTTACATTCCAACTGCATCTGTAACAATGAGAGCTCTACACTAAAACAGGTGCCTCAAAAGAGAACAGCACTTTTGAACACAATCTACTTAAATTACTAAGATATTAGTTCTTCTACCAAGGATGGTTTTATGTGCATGAGACAGTCTTGGAAATTGTAAGGTATGATAGCAATCACTTAACTCCATCTCCTCTACAATGCAATTCCTCTCTAACTTCTGGCTGTTCCCAATACAGGAATAATCTCCAAGCCTCCCAGGCTCCTTTACATAGAGACTGCATTAGGTTACAGCATGGAGGTGATTTACTTTGGGAAGTTTCCCTGACTCCTTAAGGCTAATCTATAAGCCCTTCCTAAGTGCTATCTGCTATATTTCTTCAGTAAGACTGTTTTACAGTTGACTCTTTTATTTCAGCATTGCCTGCTAGACTAATTTCAGGTTCTATAAATAACCTTTATTGATCATGTTCTTTACAGTAATGAGCTCCCAGCACAGTGTATCTCATATAGTAGATATGCAATAATTTTTTTGACTTGGTGATTGAATAGTCATATAATATTACCTCTGTCAACTCTAAAGATATTTTTGAAGATAACATGAAGATCCTAGGATAAAATTTCTGAATTTTGAACTAAGAATAATATCTTTACCCAATTGGCATGATTCATTATGGAATTAATGAAGTTTTCTAATTTAGCTTAGATTCTTAGAAGATTAGAGTTGAACATTTGATTCACGCATAAAGTATGATTGCATCCACTTTACAAATGGGCTCTTTTATTTATTTTTCTTTTTAAAATTTTTCACAGAAATTCTCATGTGACTCTACATTATCTTGACATTAATAACTATCATACATCATCACAAAGCACCTGAAATTCATTCTGAACTAAACACAGAATGTCATTTAAAAATTTTTAGAAAAACTATAATGCCAGAAAAAATTCATTTTTTACAATAAACCCAAATCTCTTTCCTCTTAAAAATCAGAATCATTTATGAAGGATTTTACATTATTCTAAGGCACTCTATCTTAGAAATTAAAATATATTACAACTTCTAGATTTCACTCTCCTGTATATATGCAGGATTACCTGATATTAAGTTACATGATTCTTTGATTGTGTAGAAGGAAATATTAAAATTAATACAGATTAAAGTTAAAACTGACCTTTATGGAAGAAATAAGCTAATTACAGGCTACTTTTGCTATTGAGAGGGAAAAAAAATCCTCTTTCTTAGTTCAAAGAAATTCTTTAGATATAAACCAGAACTCTAAAACCTTAGCTGGCTACAAAAATATATTAATCCATTCATGCTCATGTTTATATGAATATCCCTAACTTAACTTGTGAAACATGTTATTTGGAAAAAATTCAAAAAACAAAACACCTGTGCACGAAATAAAAAAGACACCAAAGTTCAGCTAATGTACTAGACAGCCAAATTCCCATTTATTTAACTAAATAAACAGTTTGTATTGCAAAGTAATTTTAATATTCTATTAATTTGTATAATCTATGATGTTAGGAAAACAGGTTGTTGAAATGATTGTATGACTTGAAATGTCTATCAACAGAGGAATGGATAAAGAAGATGTGATATATATATATATATATACACAATGAAATATTACTCAGCCATAAGAAAGAATGAAATAATGCCATTTGCAGCAGCATGGGTGGACCTAGAGACCGTCATACTGAGTGAAGTAAGTCAGAAAGAAAAAGACAAATATTCAATGATATCACTTATATGTGGAATCTAAAAAAAAAAAAAAAAAGGTACAAACGATCCTATTTACAAAACAGAAATAGACTCACAGATATAGAAAAAAAAACTTATGGTTATCAAGAGGAAAGTGTAGTGGATCAATTGGGAGTTTGGGATTGACAGATACACACTACTATACATAAAATAGATAACTAATAAGAATCTACTGTAGCACAGGGAACTCTACTCAGTACTCTGTAATGACCTACATGGGAATAGAATCTAAAAAAGAGTGGATGTATGGATATGTATAACTGATTCACTTTGCTGTACACCTGAAACTAGCACACATTGTAAATCAACTCTACTCCAATAAAAATTACTTTAAAAAACTTTTCAAAAAATAATAAAGGTCAATCTAATTTCAGAACTAGCCATTTATTATAGGTTAATCTGTAATCCCCCAAATTTATGTGTTGAAGTCCTAACCCCCAGAACCTCAGAATGTGACTTTATTTGGCAGTAGCATCATTGAAGGTGTAATTAGCTAAAATGATGCTATACTGGAGTAGGATGAGTCCCTAATCCAATATAACTAGTGTCCTTATAAAAAGGAGAAATTTGGACACAAATACACATGCAGAATCTCAGACAGGGGGAAAGTCATGTGAACATGAAGGCAGAGATGGGGGTAATGCATATACAGGTCAGGAGTGCAGAGATTGACAGCAACTCACCAGAAGCTAGGGGAGAGACATCCAATTCTCAGATGGAACTAACTCTGCTGACACCTTGATATTGGATTTGCAGCCTTCAAAGCTATCAGTCAGTTAACTGTGTTTGCTACAACTACCCAGTTTTCTTTTGACAGTGTCTTAGAAAATGAGTATAACATGCGATTCATTTTTTCCCACTCTTCTGCAGTAATCAACTCACTGCTTACAGACAAAACACCAGCTACACACTGATCATGTCCTTTCCATGACATGTCTATTGTGATGGATTGATAATCACATATACTATATTTGCATACTTATTACCCTATTTTCTTTAACTTTCATATACACTGCATGGCTTTCTAAGCATCCTAAGTCATGACTGATATATCTGAGCTGATCCAAAGATATTTGAAGTGGATATACGTTCTCAATTTTGCTATTACTGAAGGAAACTTTCTAAATTGCATGCACATTATTTTTAACTTGCGATGTTTCATGTTTTAGTGACATTTACTGATTAGTCACCTCTGATACAGCTTTGCTCCCTTTTTACTATAAATACTACATTTGATCCAGTACAGAATAGTCCTTGGAAGATGTTAAGACGAACTTTCTGTCATAGAATGTCCCGCATTATTAGCTAAAATCAACAAACAAAATATCAATAACAAGAAAGTAGTGTTTTTCTACGGTTTATAGGTTAACAAGGGATAGATTAGTCTATAGTAGTTTTTTGGGAAATTTAAAATTTAAAGTGATTGATAGCACTCATGAAAAAAATACATATATATTTTTATTCAATAATCTCACAAGTTTCTTAAGTATTTTGGTCTTACTAATTACAATGAACAAAAGGACTCCAGTTTGTGTATCTCCATTTTGTTTTTCTTGCTTCCACATTATGTCTTCTTAGTCAATGGATTTCGGAAGATAAGCCATCTCCTACCAAAGTATTTACTGTAACACCCAGGGACCTTGACAATCCTTTAAATAGCCCAAATTTTAATATGAAAAACATATTCCTTCATTGCTTTTATTATTTTGTGGGAATTTTCAATAGTTGTTTTATATATTTTTTAATGTAATTCTGTGTTGGACTATGCAATATACTTTGGGACATGATAAGGAAAAACACTTATGGTCTTTCAGGCTGGAATTGTCTCGTTCTATAAAACAACAAACAGAAGGTCGAGGAATGACCTCTCATTGCCTACTTAAAATGGAAAGCAAGCTATTAAAAATCAGTTACATTACACAGTATCACCTAGCATGTATTCATAACATCTATTTCCTTCGTATAATATTATCTATCTGACTAACTTAGACTAAAACTATCACATGATTAATTCTATTGTTTTTAGTAACATAATGAGAGCTTTTAAAAAAACTAAATGATCCCCCAGTGGCAACAAACACATCTCATGCCTAATCTTTGTTTGTAATATCATTTTCCAATAATAGGAACTAGTGCTTCTTGAGAAAGTGCTGATTCCAGGACTGGGGTAGGACATTTACAACATGAACCTAATAAGTAAGGAATTACTTAAACACACACACACACACACACACACACACACACACAGACACTAATGTGGTTATGTCAGAGAGACACATATCAACTTAAAGAGCTCCCAATGGCTAAAGATGGAATAACTTGAGCATCAAAGTTGATACAATTTTATTGGACTAACCCAAAGAATAAAATAAATATCTGTAAGTCCTTATTTTTATAAATGGCCAAATAAGTAAACAAATGAGCAGATGAGAATAGATTAATCTTCCTCTATGCAGAATACCCCAATCAATTTATATGGACACGTCGTCCTCATGGCGGTGAAGCAGAACCCACACTCTCGAAGTGTGGGCTGTGTGTAGTAGTTTCCTTACAAAAAGTGCAGTCTGGAAAGGGAGAAAAAAGGTATAAGTCTACAGTGGGGAAACCTGACAAACATGCCCTCAGCAAAATGATAATGGTTAACATCAGCAGTGATCACACCTGTTGATTGTGTGCACCATTGACATGACGTGATGAGAATGACATTTTCAGTTGTGGTCTTTTACCCCAAACCTCCACCACCACAGCTGAATAATGAAAAAAAAAATATTAGACAAATCCCAGTTGAGGAATATTCTACAAAATATCTGACTAGTTTTCTTCAAAACTTTCAAAGCCATCAAAAATAAGAAAAGTCACAGTCAAAATGACCCTAAGGAGTCAGGAGGACTCCATGTGTTATGGGATGCTGAAAGAGAAAAAGGACATTAGCTTAAAATTATGGAAACATGAATAAAACATGGACTTCAGTTAAAACAAAAAGACACATGTACCATACTAACGTAAGATGTTAATAATAAAGGAAACTGAGTATGTGGTATCTGGGAACTTTCTGTACTATCTTTGCAATTTTTCTGTAATTCTAAAACTACTCAAAAATAAACAGTTTATAAAAATATAAATAATGAGATGGCATTTAGAATTAAACACTGCATGTAGAGGTCATAAGATTGCTTGCTTTGGGCTAAGAAAAAACTGACGTGTTTTCAATATGACATGATATTTTGGTTTTATTTAGAGTTAAAATTAGTATTAGAACAAGATAAAATGCTCAAAATTATTTATTATCCACACTAGAGATAAAACTTTTAATAATAAAATTCATTAAATTTTAAGATAACAGAAAGAATTTTTGACAATTATTTTAACAAATAAGATTATAGAGAAATAAACATAATATAACTGGGCAAAGAAATATAGAACATAGATTAAATGACCATCCCCAAACTGGATTTGATATTATTGGTTCATGAAAAATAGCAATATTTTATCCACCCTGGAATGTAGAAAAGACAAAGTCCATATAAACCCAGTACATTTTTGGCATTATAAATAAAAGTTGTATAGATTTGGAAAAGAGAAGATGAGCCACCTTTCAGCATGGAAACTATGAAAAAGTCAGTTTACTTGTTCTATTGTCAAAATTTTAAATTACTAATTTACATCACCTTGACACAACAAATTCACTTGAAATAAAGTTGGGTTCTTTCTGACAATCAACTCTACTCTCAAAATCAAAGGTTTTTCTCAGAATGAGAATATGAAAAATAATGTTTCATAGGATTTGAATTTCATTCCAAAGCAGAATACCACAATCCTGCTGAACATGGCACAATTGTTGTTTACATATCCTCTTTTATGGAGATTTTTTATGAGGAAATCTATGTATTTGGAAGGGAATATTATGATTTTAAAAATAAGAACTTACCACATATTCATATTTTGTGCTTCTGTTGTGAAAATAAATAGCATATATTAAAAGTTTAAATTCAGGTCGTGTCCCTTTCCTGCATAAAGTGAAAAGAAAATACACACTCCAGTAATTCAGCTGGTTGTAATGTCTTGCTATTACAAATATACTTTTATCTACTTTATTCAGAAAGTGTGGGCAACTAGCTTACACAGACTGAGAAAAATCTCAGGACCATTTTCTGAGAATTATTTTTCTCTTATATTGGGATTCTTTTATGGGACAAAGAAGTGTGGACTTGGTTATTTTCTGACACAGTGGTGACTAGCATAGTGACTTGAGCAAGATATCAAAGGCTCTTTCTATGGACTGTTTTTAATTTTTGCTATTTTTGCTAGACTATTCTGTATTACGGTAACTACACTTAAATGTATGGACACTAAAAAAAAAATGGATGCTTATAAAGGAGTAGGAGTAATTTGGTCTTTATCATTCCCCACCTTGTGACTCTTCTTGAGTCTTGTAATTTATGGAGCAATTTGTAACATTTGGTATGGCTCCTTGTAGAAATTAGCAGTGGGTTTAAAGAAAATATAATTGATTTCTGGACATGCTAGCAATCAGAGAATAGCAGCTATCCGCCACCATACAGAAAATGGAGACAGTTGAGGTGGTGGTGTTTGTGTGAGGAATGGGGAAGAATGTTCTTCCTACAAAGCAATATTAAACCAGGACAATTACAAAATAAAAGTTGCTAAACATCCTATAGTAAGTTCCCACCTGTCCCTCTGAAAGTATCGTGTTCCTATGAAAACTTTTGTAAGCCAAAATGACATAAAACAAAGAAGCACAGAGATAAACCCACGCACATATGGTCACCTTATTTTTGATACAGGAGGCAAGAATGTATAATGGAGAAAAGACAGCCTCTTCAATAAGTGGTGCTGGGAAAACTGGACAGCTGCATGTAAAAGAACGAAATTAAAACACTCCTTAACACCATACACAAAAATAAACTCAAAATGGATTAAAGACCTAAATGTAAGGCCAGACACTATAAAACTCTTAGAGGAAAACATAGGCAGAACACTCTATAACATAAATCACAGCAAGATCCTTTTTGACCCACCTCCTAGAGAAATGGAGATAAAAACAAAAGTAAACAAATGGGACCTAATGAAACTTAAAAGCTTTTACACAGCAAAGGAAAACATAAACAGGACAAAAAGACAACCCTCAGAATGGGAGAAAATATTTTCAAATGAAGCAACTGACAAAGGATTAATCTCCAAAATATACAAGCAGCTCATGCAGCTCAATATCAGAAAAACAGACAACCCAATCCAAAAATGGGCAGAAGACCTAAATAGACATTTCTGCAAAGAAGATATACAGATGGCCAACAAACACATGAAAGGATGCGCAACATCACTAATCATTGGAGAAATGCAAATCAAAACTACAATAAGGTATCACCTCACACTGGTCAGAATGGCCATCATCAAAAATAACTGCAAATAATAAATGCTGGAGAAGGTGTGGAGAAAAGGGAATCCTCTTGCATTATTGGTGGGAATGTAAATTGATACAGCCACTATGGAGAACAGTATGGAGGTTCCTTAAAAAACTAAAAACAGGACTACCATACAACCTAGCAATCCCACTACTGGGCATATACCCTGAGAAAACCATAATTCAAAAAGAGACATGTACCACAATGTTCACTGAAGCACTATTTACAATAGCCAGGACATGAAATCAACCTAAGTGTCAATCAACAGATGAATGGATAAAGAAGATGTGGCACATATATACATTGGAATATTACTCAGCCATAAAAAGAAATGAAATTGAGTTATTTATAGTGAAGTGGATGTACCTAGAGTCTGTCATACAGAGTGAAGTAAGTCAGAAAGAGAAAAACAAATACTGTATGCTAACACATGTATATGGACCAGAAAAAAAAAAGGTTCTGAAGAACCTAGGGGCAGATCAGGAATAAAGACGCAGACATAGAGAATGGACTTGAGGACACGGGAGGGGGAAGGGTAAGCTGGGACGAAGTGAGAGAGTGGCATGGACATATATACACTACCAAATGTAAAATAGATAGCTAGTGGGAAGCAGCCACATAACAGAGGGAGATCAGCTCTGTGCTTTGTGACCACTTAGAGGGGTGAGATAGGGAGTGTGGGAGGGAGGGAGATGCAAGAGGGAAGAGATATGGGCATATATGTATATGTATAGCTGATTCACTTTGTTATAAAACAGAAACAAACATACTATTGTAAAGCAATTATATGCCAATAAAGATGTTAAAAAAAAAAAAAGAAGCAACGATTACGTTAGACACATCTTACTAATGGATGCAAAAAATAAAAGAAATCGAGATGAAACAGTTGCTCACACAGCACAAAGCTATGGCAGCTTGATGCTGAGATGTTGAGTGTGAGTCCAGGGAAGGAGCTTGGTTGGACCCCTTTGGGGGTGCACTGTTGCCTTTATAACCAGTCTCTGCAAAACAAATGCTGAATGCTATTTTTGCTTTTTGCCTTTTTCCATAAAAGCGAAAATCCTCCTTGGGTTTCTTTCAATTGGTGAAAACAGGGTACTAATGTAGGTCTTTCATAAAAGCAATGCAGTTATAAAGTGAACTTTTAGGAAGCTGGACATACCTCTATGCCTTAGTGGATTCACAGCCTCTGTCATAAGCCCTGATGTTATGCTTGTGTGTCTGTCCTCCAGCAGGTCTTAGAAAAGAGACGCCCCTGTAGTTTACACTTAGTCTGATTTGGATTCATAGAATAATTCTTTCCTCCTCTAGACTAAAACTGTTACAGGGAAGTATAAAATAAGTTTTCCCTTCTAGGCTTTTGAACCAAGCTTGAAAATCTTTTTTTTTTTTTTCTCCTACTTTAGAATCCTAAAATTTTAAATATAACTTTTAAGTGACATTTAAATAATGTTTGATTTTATGATCTAATACATTTCTTGCAAGATTAGCATTCTAAATACAAACAATTCCTCAATTTTCAAGTTTTTGCCATCTAGATGTACTCTAAAGAATGATTTCATTTTTGGTCTATTAATTTAAATTGTAAGAAATTGTTATTCTTTGGCCAATACGACCTATAAATCAGCTATTTCATATGGTCAAGCTAATATTTCCACTTACTCAAATGTCCCATATCTAATAGACAATTAAATACTACCCTCTGCATTCTAAGTTCATGATTCTGGGTCTTTACTGAGAACGCTTCAAGAATCTAAACTTTGTCAAATCACCTTGAGAGAGGAGTTTCTCCCTCAGAATGCTTCATGAATATAGGGTGACTTTGAATGGCTACGAGGAGGATCAGAGGAAGCATGGACACCTCACTCACCTGCCCTTAGTTCCTGATGAGGTGTTTTTACTAGAGCTAAATACATGTGTTGGAGAACCGGTACAATTTAAGGCCATCTCTTGTATTTCAATTTGTGAAAAAACCTATTTTACAGAGCAGGGCTATCATAACAATCAGGCACTAAGCAGGAGTGGTCAATTTTTGCAAGGAAATGTGCCTATATTAACTTGATCTAGCCTGGAACAAAACAAAAGCAAAACAAACCTTCTCCTTACAAAAATGTAGATAGAACAATTAACATAAAAGAGGGATAGCAGAAAGGTCAGACAGACTAGCTCTGTTTCTGATCCCAATGGAAGACAACAGAGCCTATTTTCTGCTCACTGGTATGCAGTAACTTACAGAAAATACTGTTTTAAATTTAACCTGAGGATTTTATCGCAACAACATAATGCAGTACCAGACTCTAATTCTGGCTAAGAAGGGAGATAGTGAGTAGTACTGGTTGAATATTTTGGGAAGCAAGAGTCCAAATAGAGATCAGTTCAATTGTAGACCAGTTGTTTAAAAAAGGAAAAAAGATGGTAAAATTTTGAAGAGAAACAAAAAGTGGGCAAGACTCCATTAATTTCCAGACAAAGACTAGGAAGTGGAGAAGTTTTAAATAGATTAAAGTTATTCTATAAAAGGTGTTTAAAACCAAGCCAACAAGTTCTTTTTTTTTTTAAGTTAACTTAGAAAGTTGGAAACAGGCTAGATATTTCTTAAAGGTTTTCTCGGTTCTTATTAAAATGACAAGGAGAAGGAAGAATTAGAAACATGACAGAATACGAAGAGAATTTCACTCACTGCCCTGAGGATGAAACTGCAGTGAATATATTAGAGTGGTTTATTCCTTGGATGGAACGTTCTAGAAGGTTAGAATTTTCCTCTTGGTACCCTCTGAATGAGATGATATATTCTGATTCTAAAACTGGGGTCCAGCGTGAACACTACAAGTACATAACTCTCCATAACTTTCCCAGGTAGTTATAAAAAAGTTAACATTTCTTTATGCTCATCTGTTTTTTAGACCTTGTCTCATTGACTTAACATAAATTTTATTTTCTCTTAAACAAATCTTACCAACTACATGTACACTTTTTAAGAGTAACAATTGAGCTTTATATTTCTCCACAGTTTATTGAACATAAAAGGACCATGTTAAACTTTTCTGAAAAGCAATTTATTTTTATCTCTATGATACTTTCGATAAATAACAAGTAGATTACTGCTATTTAATACAATATTGACATCAATTATAGCAAGAAGTTTACTTTATCTTATTGATAAATAGTTACAGTGTTTTTAAAAATGAAATAACAGGTTGGAGTGCTCTTCAAGGGACTTGAACATCAGTATGAATATTTAGCAAGATTTTTGGAATTCTAATGCTTTTCCAGATCATTTATGTTCATCCTATCCATGCAAATTGTGCATCAAGATGACTATAGGTACTAGAGGCAATTACATGTGTCTAACCTATTAAGAGTACTCTAAGTTCCACATAAATTAAGCCAAATTTCCAAGTGTTAATTAACTAAATGTATGAAAATGATTATAATTTGACCTCTGGCATTTTGAAAATTATTAATCCCCTTAAATTATCTTCTTTTATTGCTTAACTTTTACTGAAATTCTCTAAATACAATAAAGTAAGAAATCATATCACCAAAAAAAAAAAAAAAAAAGAAAAAAAAGACAGTTTGCCTCTCCTGGATTTGGAAATTACACAGTTGCTTTCAACTAAAAGTACTTACAATCCAAGAAAATCAGTTAATATCTAAAAGGCAAATTTGGGGAAATCTGTATGTGAAGCTTTAAAAACGGAACTTATTTTCACAAAAAGGAAAGCAGTGTTTTGTTTCCAGTTTTACAGTTATAAGTTTTGGTCACACAATAAGGTTTGAAAAAATGTACAAGGCAGGAAAATGGGGAGCCTTAGGAAATGGCAACTTGCAGGAACATCTTCTATATTTCATAAAGGGAGATTCTTGGAAAATAGACCTTAAATTATCTCCATTGCACATTATCAATTTATGAGCAAGGCCATAGAATTATCTCCCATTTAAATGAGGCAATGTTAAATTTAGGAATTGTAGTTTCTTTTCTTCTCTTTTTTGATGGGGGACTTGAATGATTTGCACCTAATTAAGGGAAGTTAACTGCACATTTGATATATTTCTATCACCTCGATTCATATTGAAAGCATCTGTGTAATTTTACATGTCAGTTATATATGATTAAATAATTATATTCAAATATTATGTGACACCTTTAAATTTGTCTTACAGTCATTTTAAATTCTTATATTAATTTTTATTGCTTGTAGACCTTTTACAAATTGTGATTATGACCAAGTAAAGAATGTGGAATACCCATAATCTCCATCACCCAGAAATAACACTTACATGAGGTCATACTGTATTACAGTAGCCCCACACAGACACAGAGGGAAAACATTCTATGATGATGGAAGCAGAAATTGGAGTGATGCATCTACAAGCCAATGAGCTCCAAGGATTGCTAGCAACCACTGGAAGCTAGGAAGAGGCAAGAAAGGATTTTTCCCTAGGACTCAGAGGGAGAATGGGTCTGAAGACAGTTTGATTTAAGACTTCTAGCCTCCAGAACTATCAGAGAATAAATTTAAGTTTTTTAAGACATCTAATTTATGATACTTTGTTTTGGTATTCCTAGGAAATAAATACTTCATAAATGTCCTTCTTACCATTTATGGACACTACTGTCAATGGTATTTCATACCTTGACTTGTTTATACATTGATATAAACAGAACGCTTGAATTCCAAAATCATGTGTTGAAACCTAATTCCCAATGAGATGGTATTTGGAGGTGGATCCTCTGGGAGTTGATTTGGTCATGAGGGTAGATCCCTCATGAATCAGATTAGTGCCTTATAAAGGAGACCTCACAGAGTTCCTTAGCCCCTTCTGCCATATGAGGACATCAAATCTGATGATACCTTATCTTGGTCTTTTCAGTTTCTAGAACTGTAAAAAATAAATGTCTGCTGTTTGCATATCACCTAATCTATAGTATTTATTATAGCAGCCTGAAAGGACTAAGACATACATATACCATAAATACTACTTGAGATCATCAAATGTTCTTCATGGAAATAATTGTACACAATGACTAGTTTAACATAAAGAAGTCCTTCTATAGTTATATGACCATTACCCAGTCATAAAATTTTAAGTTTTGGGTTTTTTGTTTTTTTTTTTGCATGCATTTTATTAAGTACATGTCTGATATTAAAGAATGAGTTTTAATATTTGGGGAATTATTTGCTTTTGGAAAGAAATTGTACTAAACTAAATTGAAAGATGCTGATTACTTATTATTGACAAATGCATTTGGCTTTGAAATTAAATTTAGTTATAATAGCATGTTCAATTTTATTGTAGTGATTACTTATACATTTATTTTTTGATCATTTTCTTTTCTCTGGGAACTGTTGATCATTTCATCTATCCAATTCTAAAAGAAGTTTAGTGAAATATCTGACTATTATTACAATTTATTAACATTTTACATATTTATCATTTCCCTTTATACATTTAGTTTCTATGTAGTTTTATGCATATATGATGAGATGCATATCTTAAAGTTCCTTATAAACAACATAAAAATGAGGTTTTCAAGAATTATTTGACATAAATTTTAGTTTTTAGGGGGATTTAATAATTACTTAAATTAATCACATGGAATGTTACTTTGGCTTTGGCTTATTTTAGCCTTATTATTTATCTTATATTTTTTTTCTCTTGTTATTATATCCTATTATTGTTGATTGGATCAACTTGCTATTTATCTTATTTTATCTCTATTGGCGATTTCTTCTGTACCTTCCTTTTGATTTGTATAGTACTCTCATTTTCCAGTTGTCATAATGAAACATATATTTCTATATATTATAGGGGCAAAAAAGGTAACTAATATCCTCCCTTACTTTCACTCTCCCCAGCACACCCCAAGCCACCACATAAAATGAGTTACTTAAAATGTTTCTCTTTGACACTTACTTACCAAAGAGATATTTAGGTTAATTTTTCTTTCTCTTTTTTTCCATTCACATATCTCCTAGCTCTAAGGCTTTGCTAAAATATTATATGTATTTAGCAAGCCTTGACTAGGAGGTACTTTTAAGATGTGTTTTCTCTGTTTCAAATGTTTTAAGTAACACTAATTACACAATTCTTTTCTTTCTAGCACTGCCCATTTACAACACCTCTATTGTTATGTATTGAAAGTTTGTGTTCTCTCCAAATTCATATGTTGAAGCCCTAAGAGTGGCTGTTTTTGAAGATGGGGGCTCTAAAGAAGTAATTAAGGTTAAGTGGGGTCATAAGAGTGGGGCTCTGATCTGATAGGTTTAGTGTTCTTATAAGATGACACACCAGAGAGCTCTCTTTCTATTTCTCCAACAACACATGATCCAAGGAAAGGCCATGTGAGGAATAGAAAGGTGTCTGTCTGCAAGCCAGAAAAAGAGACCTCACCAGAAACCAACCCTGCTGGACCTTGATCTGGGGTTCCCAGCCTTCAGAACTGAAAAAATAAATTTCTGTTGTTTAAGCCACCAGTCTGTGATATTTTGTTATGGTAGCACAAGAAAACTAACACATCTATGTTGCAGACTCTGTTAAAAAAAAATAAAATAAAATCATAAGATTGCTAGCTGGGCACAGGATTCTTGGCATTTAATTCTTTACCCTCCTTACCAGTTAGTTGAAGATGTTCTTCTCCTCTCAAATTTCCATTGTAACTAACAAAATCAATCTGCATAAATAAGCTTATTTTCAAGACAAAAACATTTTACTCTAATAATAGAGCTGGCTTTTACTCCACTTTCTGGAATGCTTTTTGTTAAGGTTTACTAATTCTTGTCTCCAAACTTCTGATGTTTTGTTTTCCTTCAGGATTTTCATGGCTTGGATATGTTTATTCCTTGTTCATCTATTATAGGGGTTGGTAATCTACAGCTCAAGGGTCAAATCTGCCCCCCTGTCTGTTTGTATAAAGTTTTATTAGAACATAACAATGCTTATTCATTTTTGTATTGTCTATGGTTTCTGGATTGTCTACAGTTTTCCTTAGAGTTGAATAGTCATGACAGAGATCTTATGCCCAGCAAAGGCTGAATTATTTACTATCTGGCTCTTTACTGAGAAATTTCCTATCCCTGATCTAAATCACTAATTATATTTTATACTCATACTTTCTTCCCCTTCAATGCAAACAAAATAATACTTCGGAAATGGATTTTCAAATCTCTCAGAAAGCTCTTATTATTTTAATTTAATATTGTTGTTTTTCTCCATCTGGCTCTACTTCACCAGGACCTAATATTACATTCTGAGAGATCCATTTATAATTTCTCTCTCACTTTACCCTCTTAAATGTCTTAATTTTTCTTTTGCCTACCTTTATGCTCAGATGAAGCTGGTCATATAGCTTAACTAGCAACAGACATTCAAACAGAGGCGAACTTTGCATATAGTGGCTGCTGGTGATGCTTTGGGTGATCAGGCAGTAGGGAAGAGTCTCTAAACTGATTTGGGGCAGGTAAAAAGTAGTAGAAGAATGTAGGATTTTAGGAATTCAGAATTCGTGGTAGGAGCCCATGAGTTTCTGAAGATGATGGCAACCCCCTTCCTTCTTTATTTCTGAACTTCCTTTAAGAACCTAGATTGTAATGTTGGTGTTTACAGAATACTAATTTTAAGGTTTTAGAGTTTCCTCCTTAGTTATAACTGGGCAAAGCACTGTAAGGTTTTGCTGAGATATCTAAGGTTTATAAAGTCCATGGCAAACAGTAGCATACATTTTAAACCAAGAAGTGTTTGGTCAGATTTTACAAATTGCAAAAAATGGATGGAAGCAGACGGGATTTAATTTTCAAATATTAGAAAGAGCTGGCACTTGAAGAGGGAGAGGTGGTTCTCGAAAAATGGTTGCCCCACTCTCCTGCCCATCTTCCTAACTTCCATCTGTAAGTCAACTACAGAATACCTGACCCGGAAGAGGACCTTCTGGGAGCAGGTAGAATCAGAGGGCTGGTCCAAGTTCTTGGACTATCTGGGGTTTGAAGAGAAAGTGTGAGTGCAGGAGTTTATTTTTTTCTGTGTGAATGTGGGACTGAGCCAGAAATCCCTAGTGCAATGATCAGAATTCCACAATTTGCAAAGGGCACTTCACCTAGAGATCCATGAATCCCAGACAATGAAATTACACCATTGTGTGTGTGTGTTGTACAACAACCTGCTCATGATCTAAAGCTTCATGAAGTGTCTCCAAGATCCTGTTAACCCTGTGGTTCAAATTCCACCTTAACCCTTTGCCTAGCTTAGTATGGGGCTTTACAAAAATATGTATTGAGAACACAATATGAGACTAGATTTATGCTAAATACCAGGAATCCAAAGAGGAAAAATACAAATGTGACCTACAGAATCCACATCAGAGAGACAGACACAGGACCTTTCAATGTCTTATGATAAATGCTGCAGTAAAGGTTTGCTTATATGTCATCAGAACATCAACTTAGGACTAGATCCAGTCAGTAATTTTACTGAAAAAGATCCAGTGGTTTTCTTCATTTACTTTACAATTAACATTTTATTTTGCTTAGGTTTAAAAACCATTATAAATTCTTGGCTACACAAGGTCTATCTTTCTAATAAAATCTGTGACCATATATCATCCAAGATTACAAATGTATTTTACATATTTCTCTTTTCATTTGATCTTGATGGTAAATTGTTTGAGAGAGAAATCATATACTATAATCTTTATTATAACCTCAGAAAACATAACAGATTAATACATCAATTATAATTCACAAAATTATTTGTAAACCTGCTCTGAACAAAGGATCCAATAAGGTTATGTTTGGTAGAGTTAGAGAGATTATGGGCAGCAATAAAAAGGAAATTTTTATGCCTGTTCTGGAAAACCAGATTTTTATTTAACTTTGTGTTAGTGAGTGAGAAAGATATTATTTAAATAAATTAATTTCTCGTGTCTTGCTTTGTACAAACTAAAAGAAGCAAAAGATAGGATTATTTTGGTAGTTTTTGTTTTTCTGCCTAGAAGGAATGAATCATTGAAAGTATGAGGTCAAAAAGAGAAATATCGAGCCATGGCCGCTGAGCCTGTGTGTCCAGAGCCTGTGCTCTGCAATGGGAGAGGCCACAACAGTGACAGGCCTGCGTACCACAAAAAAAAAAAAAAAAAAAGTCCTCCTGACAAAAAGAGAAATAGCTAAACTAGAATTTGTAAAGAATAGGAATAATAGGGCCATTGTCTCCACAAACTAATGAAACACATGTTTTAAATGGTGTGAAATTGTTAGTAATTTTAAAAATAAAGTAAAAACTAAATCATGCTGATTTCATAGCCTGCAGTGAAAACAACTGAGCCTTAAATATTAATATTTGGTGTCATTTCTTGTCCTATGAATATTACAATGAAGACCAACTTCAACTAATCTGTCCTCACACACTTCAGTTTCACAGTATAATTCCAGACAAATGGACTAAAATAAGCTAAGTATCTGTACACCAACTTCTTCTCAGCAATGATTTATTTCCTTAATAAAAAATAACCAGTATTCTCTACTTTGAACAAGTATGATATAAATAATATAAAGTATAGAAAATGAAAAAAAAAAGAAAAAGTTCAACAAATTATACATAGGACATGATTATGGTGTCATAGGTCTAAGAATCTGAGGATCAGAAATTCATTTCAATCTACATTTGGCTGAATTGGCTCAAGAACCCTGGGGGGGGTAAAACGAAAACTTTTTACTCCTAGAAAATGGAATTGGCTGTACTATTTCATGATAGTGAATTCCTAGACATGATAAACTATACACCGTAAATGATTATGCTATCCTGATTATCAAGACTGTAGTTTGGTGGTTTTTATAAAACTTTAGAACAAACAGAATTTTATACTCTTTTCATTCAATTATATTTCTATTAAAAAATTAAATATGGATTATACTCAGAAAATGTTGTATTACCATGCATTTTTCATCATTACACATAGTACAAGCAATATAGGAGCAGGATGATTGCCAAAAATGTGCTAACACTTGTATTTTAATTAATATTTTCCTATTTCTATCATTTAGTATATCATATGCATAACATATTATGTAAAAAATTAACTAAATATAAATATATTAGTGTTCTATATGTTCTGCTTAACAAATTACCACTTAGCAGCTTAAAACAATGTATAATATTTATGACCTCATAGTTCTGACACAGCATCACCCAGCTAAAATTTAGTTGATGGCAGGGCTTCATTCTTTCCTGAAGGCTCTATTCAGATTTTATTTCTTTGCTAACTGTCAAGGGAGAGCTCTTCACAGCCTCAGAAGGCACCCATATTTCTTGGTTTGTGACCCCTTTTTTCATCTTCAAACGCACAGTGGTGTGTTGAATTCTCATCTTCCAATCTCTCTTATCTCTGCCATCCTGTGTTTCTCTTACTGACTCTTCTGCATTCTGCTTCCATGTTTATGAGCCCATGAGATTACTTGTATTGGACTCATCCACATAATCCAAGATAATCTTCTATATTAAGGTAAACATCATTCCATATGCAAAGCTAATCTTGTCATTTAATGTAATACACTTACAGGTAATCTTGTCATTTAATGTAGTACATTTACAGGTTCTGGAAATGATAGTGTGGACAACAGAGGGAAGGCCATTACTCTACTTATCACAACCCATTTCTTGAAATTGTTGAGTTCTTTAGAATCTAGCAATTAGTGCAAGGAAAAATTTTCTTTTAATCTCTATCTTTAACCAGTTTGAGCAAATTGATTGCTTTTTCAGAGGCTCAATTTATACACTGATATAGATGTATATCTACCCCACAAAGTGGGTCTGAATATATCAAGTACCTGTAAAATCCTAGCACAGTATGGCAGCACAGAGGGGAAAAAAAGGATTTTCATCACCTTATCTCTACTTTCCTTGATCCTTTCCTTACCCACTCTTTAATGCTTTTTGTTCCCAGAAAATATCTTTCTCCCTTTCTCTTTTTTACTCTAAAAAATCTCTGTCTAAACTAATTAATTTCCAAAGCTGGCTG
The DNA here is from genome assembly GCF_963924675.1 of Phocoena phocoena. NCBI lineage: Eukaryota > Metazoa > Chordata > Mammalia > Artiodactyla > Phocoenidae > Phocoena > Phocoena phocoena. The sequence goes on along the minus strand of NC_089221.1, from coordinate 16,266,769 downwards.
TCCTCTACTACATATCCCACAAGTAGGTACAATTTGATATATTTCAAACAGAACACATAATTGAACTGCCATCTTCCCACATCTGTCTACCTCCTGCATTTGATGCTTAGTGAATGACATTCACCCCCATCACCAAGGTTAATTCCGGGGATTATCTTGGATATTTTTGTCTCCACCACCAGCCTCAATCAACCTGTAAAGGCCTATGGATGTTACCAAATAACTCTCTCAAATCTGTCCAGCTGCATAGCTGGTATATTATATCAGGCTTTTTATCTTGGTTCTCTAAGATCTTAGTATTGCTCACTAACATGAAAAAATTCAGAAGCTGCCTTTCAGTACTTGAATTATTCAGGATTATTTTACAATTTTGACTACTCTCTCCTCCAAACACTCACTCTTAGCCTCTTTAAACTAAGATAACCTCTTTGTTTCCTCTACCATGATGTACCCTTTGATGGGTAATTTTTTGTGTCAACTTGGCTAGATTATGGCACCCAGTTTTGTTTTGTTTTTTTTTGGTCAAACACCTGTCTAGATGTTGCTGTAAAGATATTGTGTAGCTGTAGATAACATTGGCAATCAGTTGACTGAATAAAGATTGCTCTCCATAATATACATGGACACCATGCAAACCAAGGTTTCCCAAAGAAAAAGAAATTTTGTGTACAGACTGCAAAATAGAAATTCTGTATGAATTTCTAGCCTTTAAATTTAAGATGGCTTCAAATCCTACCTGAATCTCCAGCCTGCTGACTGCAATGCATATATTAACTTGCTTGACTGCATAATCGCTCTAATCAACTTCTTAAAATATCTCTCTCTGTCTCTGTCTCTCTGTATATATATATATACACACACATACACACACATATATACACATAGACAAAATAACCTAAATACAAGGAAATATATATATATTAATATTCCTATAATATATTCTATTATATCTGAACTATAATATATCTTCTTATAGAATAGTCTATACAATATCCCCAAGTATGAAAAGTGTGAAAAGGCTAACCCAGAAATACCTTCTAGAGCCACACAAATGCAGACTTAAAAGTTAAAATTAAAAAATATTCTCTAATTTCAATCACCAATTTCCATTCCTGTTGGTTCTTACACCAAAATATCTCAAAATTCTTTACCATCTTCTTTTCCATCACTTCATTATCTAACCTAGTCCAAGCTTTTAACAGCTTGTCTACATTCATTCACTTTTCCTCTTTATCTTCAATAGTATTTCTTTGACTTCAGAAAAAAAAATTACATTCTTCCTAACCTATTTTTCCAATCTCATTCCTCACTATTTCCTCCCTCTAAAACTCTAATTAAGTCATTACTCTTCATATTTCTTCTTAAGGTCTTCTTTTATGCTCTACCCTTTGCCTGGGACACTTTTCTTCTCTTCCACCTACTTAACTTCTACTGAAATCTACATCTTACTGTCCACTTATTTTATATCTTCAGATGAGTCCTTATGTTATGCCGTCTCACTCTCACTGTATACTTTATTTCCATTTGTTTTAGCATTCATCAGACTTAATCTCACTAGTTCAGTATTACTCTTTCCTTGTTGAACATAAACCTCATAAGGACAGAGCTTGAATTTGCCTTGTTTTCCCCTGTATCCCTGTGGCTAGACAGATAATCACAAACATTTAGTATTCAATACATCTGTGTTCAAGGATGAGCTAATAAATGCATGAATGCACTTTCCTCTATTTCTTCTATGTAGATTCTCCTCAAATTCACAGTTGCTCTGTAGTTAGATTCACTGTGCTTGAACATAAAATTAAATATACCAAACCTCTGCCTAAAATCATTCTATGGTTCATCATCAATTTAAGAATGAAATTCACATAACTTGCTATGGCACATTTGACACTTCATTATTTAAATTAGAGGGAAAATACATATTAAATAATGAAGAGCCCTACAGCTCCATTGTTTCCTTGTAATCCCAATAAAGATAAGGCAGGGAAATAACAGAATTATAATTGTGAAACTGTCCCTGTTTCTTAATAGATTCCTCCAAACTTGAACAATTTCTCTGGGCACTGAGGACACAGAAAATTTCCCAGATCTGAGGAATCATAGAGCGGAGGAAGTTTTTTGTCTTAATTCCTTTGTCTTTAACTTTTCACCTCTATTCTGTACAGCCAAATGTATTTGTCAATTTAGAGAGAGGCAACCAGTAGCAAAACACAGCCCTGGATATTTATCTGGCCTTTTCTGCGCACCGTCATCCCCTGACTTCTAAGACTGTACTGCTACCTAAAAACAGCAGAGCTAGCTCTTGTCCCAGATCTCTCTTCTTCAGCAGTATCAAACTAATTGCAGTTGCAGTTGCTCAAATTCACCATATTCACCATGCTCAAATTCAAATTCAACAAATATTACTCAAATGCTTACTTCATGTCAGACAATTTTCTATGCTTGAGTAAATAAAAGACATCCCTACTATGTTACACAACATATTCTAGTATCATGCATTTGTATCTTATATATGTTAATGCCTTTTAAGAAAGTGAGTTTCCTCAGTTCTATATGTATCACACAAAACCACCTTCCAAATTCAGCTTAAATATTGTCACTCGTGGGAAATCTTCCACATCTATTCCCTCAATCTTATGCAGAACATGATTGCAGCACTTAATATGCAACTTTGTAATTGCTGAGTAGCTTTTTCATCCAAGACTCTGATCCCCTTCAGTGAGCAGACTCTGTCATCACCCCCTTTATATATACAAGTTCCATCCTTGACTCAGATGAGACTTTTCACTGAAATAATAGACAACACTGAATCACAGTTAAATGCTACCTTTATACCTGATAAAGGTCATGGGGAAAAAAGAGTGGTACAGATTGTTTTGGATTATGGACTATTGAGGGAAAGGTTAAAAGTGAGGGTCTGATTTAAGGGATAATAGTAAGAGAAGGGTCTTTAATAAGACTGAGTAAAAGCTGTACCATAAACGTGTTTGTTCTGATCCCCTTCCGGCTACAAATGTGTTTGTACTAATACGGATGTCTCTGAGGAAGTACAGTCAGACCCAGTGGATCTACTTGCTCTTTAGTTAGACTTAGTGACTTCAAGTCTCTCTTATGTCAGAATCATAATACTTTAATCTAGTTTCCAGTCTAGGTTTCTACATAGTTGTCCAGATGTGGAGCTCAGAGTGTTACGTCCCAGTGAAGCAGGGTGCATTTTTAATGGACCTAATTTGAACAGACCTTAATTTGAGACTATAAGGAAGAATCGTTTTCTTTTTACCACTCAGTCTCCACCCACCTGCCCCATGTAGGAGGTCCTCATGATCAGTGTTGTTTTTTTGTTTTTTTTTTTTCTATTGATGCCTATGTTGGTACTCTTGTCATAGACTGTTAGCCCATCTGGACTGGGCTTTGTTGTGATTTCTTTTCAACTGTTTGAAGGCTGAATAAAAGACTAACTCTCTAGACACGTTCCTAATGAACTAGGAGGTATATGCATAACATTCTTCTTTAACTGACTCAGTTTTGTAAGTTCACATCTTCATTTTATAGTCTCATCTAGCAGATTAAGGTATAAATCAGCATAATAGATGAGGCAGGAAGCTTATGGGTGATTTCAAGAGAATTTCACTTTTATCTTCCCCAGGGGTAGAATTTATCCATTCATCACTGGCTAAATTTTCTACATTCACTAGCAAAATATGGTTCAGCCGGTAAACCTAAGTAACGGGATCCATATTTCAGAAATCTGGGAAACTGTGTTTTGGTTAAAGCAAATGAATTAAACAATTCAGTTATTCCAGCTCACTTTGGCTCATCAGTATCCATGAATAGGTCATCTTTTGTCACTACTTGTTTTGTGCAAAATGAACAGATTTAAATGGCCAACCATTTCCCCATCATCCAGTAATCATATACTAAAATTGTTAGTGCTTCTCCCTGATTATCCATCTCAAATCAAATACATGGCTGAAGAACAGAGTTAACCTGCTGATATTAAGGCCATGTATAATCACAAATGGTATAGCTGTTATAAACACAGATTGTAGAGTCAGATTGGCTGGGTTCAAAACCTGGCTCCACCCCATATAGACTGTGGGAATTTGCACATATCACAGGCTCCATAGGCTTAGTTTCTTCACCTATAAAATGGTGAGAATATTGGAACATCTAGGACAGAATGGAGTGAGGATTAAATAAAATAATTGATGGAAAGTTCACAGCACAGTGCTTGGTGCAGAAAAGTGAACAGTAAATATGGAACTTCATGATGTAAGCTATGAATATTAAAAAAGAACTTATGTGAACTTGGATAGGGAGAAATAAGAAAACGTTGACTCTGCCTAATACTCCAAAACACACTGAAGATGTGACATCCTTTAAAATGTTTGTCATTTCCAGGCTTCTTTAATAAGAACTGAATATCCATTGATATATAATGTCTGTGAGATCCTTTAGAGACACAAAACAAATCTTACAGATAGTGATAAAATTTGGGGATCTTAAGAAAGATGGCTATACATCCTGGTTGATCTAATAAAATCCAGATTTATATATGTTGTCATGGTGTTAAAGATTAATAGCATCCTCATTCATTCTCAAAATGATTTTGGTTTGAATAATAAATTATATGGTCACACTACTCTTTTTTTTTTTTTTTTAACTTTTGGCTGTGTTGGGTCTTCATTTCTGTGCGAGAGCTTTCTCTAATTGTGGCAAGCAGGGGCCATCCTTCATCGCGGTGCGCTGGCCTCTCACTATCGCGGCCCCTCTTGCTGCGGAGCACAGGCTCCAGACGTGCAGGTCCAGTAGTTGTGGCTCACGGGCCTAGTTGCTCCGCGGCATGTGGGATCTTCCCAGACGAGGGCTCGAACCCGTGTCCCCTGCATTAGCAGGCAGATTCTCAACCACTGCACCACTGGGGAAGCCCCCGGTCACACTACTCTTAATAGATGTAGAATCATATAAATGTTCTCCAAGCTCTCAGTTAATTTTCTTTTTGCTTGAGCACATATCCCACAGAGAAATTGAAACAAAATGTAAGAAAAGTACGTATTTATTCACTAATCAGCAGTTCAATTGGCCTATGTGACTATTAGGTTGAATTGCCTGCAAATCATAATCTAGTACATTACTGTTGGCAACCTAATTTCCATAAAGAGCTTCCAAATCAAGTATTCAAAGTCAACATACATCCAGCTCATGAACCCACAACCCACAATAAAAATTCCATTGAGTTTTAAGGTATTCTACTAATAAAGGAAGGTTTTTTTTAAAAATGATAGTGACCTAGAATAGAGACAGATATTCCAAAATTACATTTCTATGGTAATCAGGCTAACATAAAAAATTAATGTGGAAAGTTCAATATCAAGGATTGCTTTTAAATTAATGAGTTATAGTGCTGTTGCTATTCATCAAATCCTCATGCTCTTTTAGAAAACTAAATGATTGTATGATGTATTTATTTGCACTAACACACACACTTCATGTTTTAAACTGAAGAGTAAGAGGACTAAAATCTATGTTGGAAGACAATTCTCAGTGGGTCTTTTGTATTTCTGCATATCAGGTGGCCAGAGACACTGATAGCCTTTTTCTAGACTGTCTTTTAAAGGATGTTTGCATAAGGAATAGCCTTCTAAGACAGAGAAAGTGTCTCTCTCCAGAGCAGAAGGCAGGTGTGTTAAAGTTTAATAAAGATAATGTCTTCCCACTAGGCAAAGCTTGGGCAAGTTTACTGGCATCTCATTATAAAAGTTTGGTGTTTCCTAAACTCAGGTTTCTCAGTTGTGATGCAAATCGCAACATTTTCAGCATCCACCTTGACCCACCTGATCTGCCTCCATTGGATTTCTGGTGTATGAAAAACAATGTAAATATGAAGCTCATAGTGTTTGCCCTAATATAATAATAAAGTCCTTTGTCTGTGACCCAGGAGTCTTGAATCTATGTCAGCATTTATGAAACTGTGGCAGGCTAATTTGTTACCATGAAAACCAGTAAATTGCTCCTCATTGAATCATAATAAGAAACATGTATTAGTACTCTGTATGTGACATTTTATTATTTTGCACATAGGCACACTTACATCTGGAGATATGTGTGTGTGTGTGTGTGTGTGTGTTATTTGCAATGCATGCTTTTAAGTAAACTATATTATTAAAAATGAGTTTTAATTCACAACTATAGAAATAGGAATTATAACTTCATACAAACCTAAAACTGGTCATGTTATCAGAAAAAGAATAATTTGATTAAATGACTTTTTTTTCCTTAGTTTAAGGTCCAGCACAAACATAATTTACTAACAACTTTCTTAATGACTTCTGGTAATGAATTTAACAAAGAGAATATCCAAATATTCTTTCCACAAATTTATCACCACTTCTATTAATAGATAGAGAAATTACATATTTTAAAGAAAAGCAGAAGTCTATAAAATACAAATATTTATTTGCTAGAGACATTTAACAAATTAATTAACTTGTTAAATTAATTTTAAAACCTTAATTTTTATAAAATCTTTAATTGTCCTCATTAATTTTCTCTCACATGATAATCTCTGTAACCTGTACTACAAAATGATGGTATTTTTTTTGAACTTCTATTTTTTAATCTGTACTAATTCCTGAACTAATATGCACCCTTAACATACTTTAACTCACAAATGTCACATCAAATCTTGATAGAATTACCTCTCTAGTATGTTAATATAAAATTATATATATAATTCCAAATATTGCAGTTTAACCTCTGCATTAGATTTAATAAGAAAAAATGAATAAATGGAGAAGTTGTTGAAACAAATTATTTTGTAAATACAAAGGACTGTGTTAGTTTTTTACTCTTTGTTTAGAGCCAGAAAAATAGAGAAAGCTTGAGGGTCTAGAAATACTTACTTAACAGCATAAAATTCAAATTATCCTTGCGTATTCTGACTCTTCTCATCAAAACTAAATTACATCTTTATTTATTAAATTTTATGAAGTTCTACTTTATTGAGAGTTTCCAATAATAGCTTTATTCTGAGGACTATCTGGTAAATTAAAGAGGGATATCCTTTGCCATTTCTTCCATCAATATGTGGTTTCTATTTCCCATTCCCCTGAAGATGTCTGGTAATGTGATGGCATTCAATTAACAGAAAGGATCTAAAGGGATGCTCTGTAACTTCTGAGGTTGGATCTTTAGAGATTTGAATCTTCTGCTGTCAGCTCTCTTAGAAGGCTCCTTTTTTAAAACTCAAACACCATGCTGTAAGGAAGCTCAAGCAACAACATGAAGAGGCCCTAAAAGGTCATGCAAAGAAAGGATTCAGATATACAAACGCTCTCAACTGACAACTCCAAATGAATTCCCAGTCACCAGCTTTTCCAGCTGGCAGCTCCAGCTGAGCTCCCTGCCAAGGTCAAGAATCAACTGCTGGTCACATGACTGAGGCCATTTTGAACACTCCAGGCAAAACCTTGCAAGCAGTGAGAAGTCATCCCTGTCCAGCCCTGTCTGAACTGCAAAATCATAACAAAGACTTGTGATTATTTTAGGCCAGTTGTCAGCAAATATTTATGTAAAGGTATATATGTGAGCCACATGCAATCTTTTTCAAACTTTTTAAAAAATTCTACAATCCTTTAGAAAATGTAAAAGCCACTCTTCACCCATGGGCTGAATACTAAAGAACCCTGGGCAGGGTTTGGCCCATGGACATAGGTTGCGGTCACCTTCTTTAAGCCACTGAATATTAGGGAGTTTTGTCACACAGCAACAGAAAGCCAAAACAGATTATATCATGTAATCTCCACATTATTTACATTCTAAAGGATTCACTTGTTAAAATGTTTGTTGTAGAGAAGTGTGTATAGTCACTTGAAGATCTGAGCTTTCATAGATATTTCAATGCTCTTGTTCACTTCTATGTAATCACTCCCACTTTTTCTTCATTTAACCCACTAAGGTTATAAAACAATATAATTTTTTTTACAGGTAAAAGATGCTTTCACCCTTGCAAAGTTAATTTTTGAAAGTTGAATGAATAAAATAAGAAAAATAACTGATTTTAACAGATTCCTTTTAGACCATAACACTGCACCTCATTCTTTCTCCAATTTGCAACTGAGAGTTTTCTCTTTTGATTTGAATCTTTTAGATATATTTTTCTAAGTACCAGCAGTAGGAGCCCACCACATTTTCTTGTCCTCTTTTGTATGCTATGTCTGTTAAGGACATAACCTTAGCTGATCTGCTTAAGCTAGAAACATAAGGCTTATCTTCAATGTTTCCCTCCTACTTACTCTACATAGTCAAATAATTATTCTTCAGCTAAATGTTATCCACAGTTATTCTTCCTCTTTATCCCAACTACCACTGACTTTAAAAAACAAACAAACAAACAAAAAAAAACTCCTTCATTATCTGGAAACTGAATTCCTGACATATATTATCTCTGGTAGATGCAATACAGAAATTCATGGAAACTTGTCTTAAAATTCCTAATGTTAATTAATGGAAATTCCAGCATTAATTTGTTAGACGTGGCTAAGAACATACATTGATTATATTAAATTACCCCTTGCATGCAGGAAACTGTTCTTCCTTTTACTTCTCATCTTCCCGGTTATAATTTTAGAGTCAGCTTTTTCAACTATTCACTTTAATCCATCACTTCCCTAATATCACTAAGAAATTCCTCAGATATCAGGCAATGGTGACCTTTTTAAATAATGAACTTTCTCAGAAGTATAAATACTTATTACTATCAATCACTTTTTCCCTATTTTGCAAATACATCTCTTCTCAGATATTCTTCCCATGCTAGTGAATTGCTTTTTGAGTATATAGATATTATTATCCAGCCACCACTTAGAACAAATTCCGTTGCCTAAAGTATCAAGTACTACTGTTTAGCTGAAAATGCATGCTTTTTCTTGAACTGTTCCCTATCTAGTTGGACATTACTCTGCTCCTCTCTTCTGATTCCTAAACATAAACCTGACTAACTCTTCAATATACCTCAAGTAAGCCATTTTCGTTCAATCTATTAACCTTTGCACATGCTGATTCTTTTTTCTGTGCTACTTCCCCATCCCCTTTTCTCCATTTATCCAATCCTAACAAATCAGTCTAAATTTCACCTCTTTTTGAAAACTTCCAGGACACATATGAGCAGAATTAGTTGTTAAACTTAGCTTTGTTTCCATAATACACAGTGCATTTCTTAAATGAACTCTATATTCTCTTTAGATTTTGATTTCTTCAAGGAAAAATGGCAATGAAGTATTGACAGATTCTTACAATTAATATTATTTACAGATTCTCTCTCTTACTGGAAGAGCCAGAGTCTTTTCTTTCAAATATCAACTTGCCTTGGTGAAGTTACTCAGGAAGAACACTGCACTTTTGCTGTTGTCCTATAAGAGTGTCATTAATAAATAAAAATAAATATTTTACTAAAGCCAAAAGTAAAATAAGAACATATGTGGTGAGGTACTCATAAAAATTTTCTGTTTTGATGAATGGATGTCAAATGTTTCCCAAACTTGATTTTTGTCCCCTCAAACTTAATCAGAATTTACTTGACATCAGCAGCTATCTGTATAGTGCCTGCTATTATCAGATAATTTTTTAAAGAACACAAAATCACTGTGAATCAATATAATCTCCATACTGTGGTATGAGGAATTCTAAGATATTCCCTGGTATTTCCTTCCCCTGGTGGTACACGTTGTATAATTCTCTCCTCTTGAGTGTGGCTGGGAACAGTGACCTGCTTCTAACAATAGAATATGGCAAAGGTAATGGGACATCACACACATGATTAAGACTTACACCATACAAAAGTCTGTGCTAGCAGAATAGAGTCTCCTGTTGGTCTGGAAGAAGTAATCCTGTACAGTACGAACTGCCTATGGAGAGGGTCACATGGCAAGAATCTGCAGTTGACCTTTAGATGCTGAGGGTCACAGTCACAGGGCCACAATGAAATGAATTTTCCCAAAAACATGAGTGAATCTAGAAACAGATTATTTTCCATTTGAGCCTCCAGATAAGAATGAAGCCCAGTTGACAAATTTATTGCAACCAGGTGTGACCCTAAGCAAAGGACCAACTAAGCTGTGCCTGGATTCTTTACCTACATATACTGTGAGGTAATAAATGTATATTGTTTTAGGGCACTAAATTTTTAGTAATTTGCTATGCAGCTTTAGAAAACTAATATAGATCAGCAATAAAATTCAAATACATGTATTCTTGGCTGCTAATGTCAGGTATAACCTCTTTCTCTAGATTTCACCTAATGTGGGATTTTCTAAACACAGTAAGAAAATGTTCAGGATACGAAGAATCCTAGACACTATTCAAAGTTTACTCCAATAATCTTTAATCCCTACTCAAAATATTAGTTAAATATACTTATTTTGATCACATTCATTTCAGTCTTTTTTATATGATTTCTCCCTTTTCTCTATGTCTTATTGTTCTTGACTTTTCACCACCTGAAGCTTGTTCACTTTGTGGCTAAGTGATCGTAACAATGGATTTACATTAGCACATTTTTACAAAATATGCAAAAGTAAAGATTTTAACCACAATTGTTTAAGAATACTGCCTCTTTCAACTTTGGTCTCCAGTCTGCACACTTCCTCTCTTGTGGGTGACTTTTGAAGTGGCTATAGTTATTCTGGAGATCCAACTATTGGAAAATGATTTGGGGGCATGGTTAGGAGTTAGCCTTATTCATTTATGTTCAGAGTAACTTCCATATCTTTTTAAGTTATTGCCAACTTTCTTAATGTTAGAATATGTTCCAGAAACACATCTATGGCCTGGATTTCTCACTCATACAAAGTTGTGAAACCCAGGATGTGTATAATATGTGCTTATACCGATTATTCTCTTAATGTAATCAGAGAAAAAGCTACCTTCACAGTATCTAAATTTGTTGGCTCTTGTTACCTTGCAATTTTTTATATATTCTTATTTCAAGTTCATCTAGCTGCCAGTATGTATTTTTTTTAAGTGTAATAAGATTATCTGCCCACTATAAAGCTGTTCAGGCTTTTTAATATGAGAATAAAACCATTTTAAGCATTCTAAAACATATTTTCAAAATCTGAGAAGTGAAACCCAAACACAAATAAAATGCTAAAGTTTATTTTAAAAGTTGATATGGCTTAAATATGTCATTCAATTGCAATTCTAAAAGACATTTTGGAATGTTATTATAAAACAGGAGAAATAACAGATGCCTAGTTTGGACACTTATGAAAGGAGACCTTTTTGTTGGATTAATATTTGTTTATTGAAGAACTGAGGAAAAATTCAGATTGGAAATAAATGAAATGTGCAATAATAATAAGTATAATTAGTGTAATTAATAGAAAACATTTTGATATTATGAAGTAAATTGTCACAGAAATTTGATAATATTAAATATAATAATTCACTAAGAATAAGAGACAAATTCCAAAAATAATTAACAAGTAAGGTTTGGGTTTTGTGAATCCATTCATATGAAGGAATTACTCATAAGAAAATATATCAAAAATTTAAATGAATTGTTCATTTGACATATAAGACCAACACCAGTGGAGGTAACATAAAGTAATAAAATGTCTTTTCCATAAAATATTAAAGACTAAGTAGTTAATGAGTGAATACTGAAGATTAGTCACTGAAAAAAAAATTTTGAAACACCTTGAAATCTTACAGTTCATATACCAAAAAATATTTTGATAGGAATTTCTCCAAGTTTAACAACAATTCTAAAAAGTTGTATGACATCATAAAAATTTACTCTGAAGCCCAAAGCTATTTTTATAAATGATCAGTAATATAATAATAAAAAATGTATCTAGTATACTAAAGAAAAGACTGAAGTATTTTCTCTTTCTCTTAAAGAAAATATCATAAAACATTTTCATATTAGAGGGTGATCAGAATATGCAGCCAAAATTACTACAGTAAAAGTGTTATAGAAGCATATCAGGCTGTTAATTAATAAAAATATGCTATTTTTTCCTAGCTTTTTAATTTGTGAGCCCTTTAAACTTTTAGTACGTTTTGATTTCTTTTCTCATTTTAAATATATAGTTGCTTGCACAATCAGTTTTATAGTGTTTTCTTAAAACTGACTCTTTATGTTCTATACCCTTGAATCTAGCCCAACTTTGGTGTGGGGAGTGCAACAGAGTGTTTTTCTTATAAGTACATTTTTTTTTTTTTTCTATAGGGAAGCAGTGGATGCTTTTATATTTAGTCTTTGAGCAGATATAGTTAACGGTAAGGACACACAGTCAGGGATTCACTCCCTTCTTCCAGACACGTCAACTGCTCTCCAGTAACTACAAAACACAAAATTTTTGAATAGAAGATTCTCAAGGGAATTTAGCAAGTTTTTAATGTTCCATCTTTTGCAATAATGTTAAAAAAGATGGATGGCATGGTGTAGTTTAATTATTTACTTGAACATATATTTAACAGTCATTGTTGGGGTTTGTTTGCCTTAGTTTGTTTGTTTCTCTCTCTTTCTAAGAGGGGAAAAAATGTAACTTTCTGATGAACTCTAGGGAAGGTTTATGTCTCTGAAATAAGTCTTGCAGAAACTCTCTTGAACGACTGATACTTTTTTTTTTTTTTTTTTTTTTTTTTTTGGCCAGGAGGCTTGCAGGATCTTAGTTCTCCAACCAGGGATTGAACCTGGGCTCTCGGCAGTGAAAGCATGGAGTTCTAACCACTGGATCACCAGGGAATCCCCAAACCATTGATACTCCTGATTAGAGTTAAGGGATATGCTAAGAGAGGATTCAGGGCAACACACACCATCAGAAGAGTCAGATACAATTTCTGCAAAAGTTTGGCCTCATGAATTCTCGGGGAAATAGAGAAAAGGACAATTTGCTAAGCATGTATTGATCCTATGGTCTTCACTAGTTCCAGCCATATTTCGATCTGAAAGGAAACATTTACAATTACTTTTCTGTGACATCTTCACTGATATATACTTTACATAGGATAAAGTTCACCTACTGAGGTGTACAGTTGAATGATTTTAAGTATGTTTACAGAATGATGGAATCATCACCATAATTTAGCAGTTCTTCCCTAACACACTCTTTCATCTTCATCAGTCACAGGCAACCGCTAATTTCTTTCCTGATAGATTTTTTTATTTTGTATGTTTCATATAAAGAGAGAATCACACAATATCATCTTTCTATTGTCAAATAGTATTCCACTGTGTAGACATATATCACTGTATTTATCAGTTTATCAGTAAATGGACATTTGAGTTATTTCCAATTTTTAGCTATTAGGAATAATGCTGCTGTGAACATTTATATACATGCTTTTGTGTGGATGTATGTTCTCTTGCCTCTTGGTTGGAAGTTTAAGATTAGACTTGCTGGATTATATGGCAGCTCTATTTTTAAACTGCCAAACAGTTTTCCAAAGTAGTTGTACCAATTTATAATACTTTTCCACCTGCAATGAATGTGAATTCCAATTTTTCTACATCCATGTTGACACGTGTTACTGTCTGTATTAGGGCTCTCTAGAGAAACAGAACCAAGGAATATAAAAGGAAATTAAGAGGAAATTGTTCCCATAGTTATGAGTGCTGAAAAATCCCATGCAAGCTAGAGGTCCAGGAAAGCTTGTGGTATAATTTAGTCCAATTCCTAAGACCATGAGTACCTTTAGAGGAGCTCATGATGTAAATCCAGGTCCAAAGGTGGGAGAAGATGAGATGTGATGTCCCAGCTCAACAGTGAGGCAGGAGAAAAGAGGCAAATTCCAACTTCCTCTGCCTTTGATTCATTCGTGACATCAGTGGATTGGATTATGACCACTCACATTTGGTAGTGTGATCTACTTTAATAAGTCCATTGATTCAAATGTAAACCTCGCCCAGAAAAACCTTCACAGTAATAATGTTCAATGGAATATGTGGGCATTCCTCACACAGTCAAATAGATAGGTAAAAGTCACTATAATATTATCTCATTTGTTATAAGCATTCTGGTGAATGTGAAGTTCAGGTATATCATTGTGATTTTATTCTGCATCACCCTAACTAATGTTGGGTACATTTTCACATGCTTAATAGCCTTTTGTACATATTTAGGGAAATATCTATTCAAATACTTTGGCATTTTAAATTTAATTTATCTTTTTATTATCTAGCACAAGTTTAATATTTTTATTAATAGGCTATATTTTTAGAACAGTTGTTGATTTACAGAAAAATTGAGCCTATATTTTTATTTTTACCTTTTCCTGAAAACAGTTTCTTCCGTTATTAACACTTACCTTGGTATGGTAATTTTCTAACCATTAATAATTTAGTGTTGATATATTATCATTCACTAAAGTCCATAGTTTATTCAGGTTTTTCTTTCTTTTTTTAGTTTTTATCTAATGTCTGCAACTTTTGACACCAATATTAAAATAACTAAATGACTTTTTCGACCATTTTCTTCTCTGATTCCCCCCAACTTCATCACAACAAAGGCAGCAGAAAGTGTTTCTGAAGATAACAATGTGAAGAGGAGTTTTAGTATAATTGGGGACAGATCTCCAGTGTCCTGTGTGAGATTCTAGCAATGTGTTCACATGTTCACAATTTTTTTAACTTAGAAAAATGAGATTTAAAAAAATATATTTGTATAAATAAGGTTCCAAGCATGTAAAACCTTCAAACCCCCCAAACTTGGATGAGCCCCCAAATACTTTTTATTATTCAAGAATATAAGACAACATCAGGTAGGTTTGGCATCAAATTTTACATGGTACAGTAAATACTTCAAATTACCTATATTTTAACTGGCAGTAAAGGTAAGGTGTTCCAGTCATAGAAAACTTATTATTAGGAGCTCAAAAAAGTGTGACAGGAAAATATATCATCTTTCCCCCATTAATTATCCCTAAGGAGAAATGTCATATCCTTCAGAGAAAATGGAAAGTAGGACAGTATTAACATACACTCTGCTTGTTTGGGTCATACCAATTCTGTTTGAATAGTATCACTTTCATGATTAATGTTAGTCCTCTACAGAATAAAGGTACTTTATATTTAAAATCCAGCAACACATTTCTTATCATGTCTATTGAGCATATTGTTTTTTACATTATTCATATCTACTTGAAGACTCTTGTGAGAAATTCATTTTGAGCCTTAGTTTAACTATAGTGCTATAGGGCAAATAATTTTACTTTTATCTTATGAATCTGGTGAACTATATGAATTATAAAATTTCTGAGATATTTGCTAGAAAGCCTAGAGCTAAGATATAAGATATTCATCTACAGAAGTGCCTGGATCGGTCTATCTATCTATCTATCTATCTATCTATCTATCTATCTATCTATCATCTATAAAACACCTTTTTAGCTCAAACTGTCCTAACTCTTGTTTGCTCATCTTTTCCTGCACCTAGACTTAGGATCTTCCATTTTATTTTTTATGATGTCTTTGCAAGTCAATTTAAAATCTATTTTAGAATAAGGCAGGATATAAATTAAAAATATATGTAATAATCAAATAATGAATACAAGTAAAATTGAGTCATGAAATAAACCTAGCTTTATGGGTATGTCTCATTAGTTTCCTAGCACAGTTTTGAAGTTGAGAAAATGTACCTTAATTTCATTTTGCTATTGAAAAAGTCATCTTCTCTAGTATCTTTTACTTAGAAATTTTCACACTGCTGCATGTGTGGGGATTTGCTTTACTTACATAAACCTCCATTTCACCCATCAGTTTCTATGATCTAGAGTTTGAAAATTCTTGGACTGATTGGTTGATTGGTTGTTTCAAGTATTAAGATCTTTTCCCCACACACTCAAGACTCACCGACCCAGCACTAATCTTGAATCAATCCTGAGGATTATTTTTAAAATTTTGCCTACAATTGTGGAATGTCTGGACTTAAATTTATGATTACCAAGATCTATGAATATATTGGACCTTGTTTTGACACTCTATCTCTGTTTTCTTGTCAAAATGTTGTTTGATTTCCTAACTCATTCAATTTTTGTGGAAATTGAATCTATCACCTTAATTCAACTATTCTTGGCACCCTGACCCACCATTGCCAGGCTAATCACTCTAAACCAGATTATATCTCCCATTCTACTAGCCAGAGTTAGATGGTTTAGGCAAAACAGAAGAACCACATCCCACCACAGGCATGATTCCAAGAGGTCCTGAATTTAGATTACCTGTCTGCCCTGTCCCGAAATGATTGGTTGTCTTGTGATCATTAGGCTCCTAGGATTAAGACTTGCTTAAACATTAATTAGTGCTATTAGCCCCATATCTGGGCTGTTTCCACAGCCTTCCCATCTCCACTGAGCCATGTTACTGTGGTCCAGCAAGGCCACAGAATTATGACACTGTCACCTTCTTCTTGTTCCCCTTCCTAAGGGAAAAATGAGCAAACATGAAATTTATTCCAAACATGCACATTTCTGTTTAGAAACAGGGACAATATTTTCATGCAAGTTGTGCAAGGAACATTCAACAATTTAGGTGAAACTGATGCTTCACCTCAAAACTCTAGTTAAGGGGCCACAGAATTCAAGTTACAGGGCTCATCCTGATCATCTTTTTGTCATTATTTTTGTTTTTCTTATAGCTGAGGGTAAGAAGATGATGAGAAATATTTTTCTGAACATCTTTCTCTCTCTCTGTCTTGTGTGTGCACTCACTCTTCAAAAATATAAAACCTTCACTGTAATGTTCTGGTCCAAGTTCTGCTTAGCTTTCCTGTAAAAGAAGCACATTTGTCCAGTGACAGGTCTGCTTCTGTAGAAGCTCTCTATATATTACACAGGAAATTTGGAAATGTTCTTACCACCAAATAGTTCCTCCATTTAGTCACCTTTAAAATTCTATATCAAACTTACTGATTTTTCAGAGAGAAGCTAGCCTTGCCAGTAGCATACTTGTTACTGTCAAGTGAGATTTGTGTGTTTTTACACTAATGGATAAAATTCAGGAGCCCTGTGCTTAAGAGACTAAACAAGGGGTACTAGGACTAGAAGTGCTTCTGCCTATGAAGGCAGGTGTGCTTCAAGTAATGGATGAGAAGATTTCAAGAGCTGTGCAAATAACATGGAGAGGAGATTGATAGATGCAAAAGCTGTAACTGACAGATCCTTTAGATAGTTTATCTATTGAACATTCCATGACATTTGGGTACTATGGATCACTAAAATCATCATAGTAGCCTGCTGCTCTCATAGAAACCTTTTATGATTAATGATCAGAAACCATGCTAGTAAATATAAGAATAGAGAAGGATATTCTTTTTTTGTGTGTGGTACGCGGGCCTCTCGCTGTTGTGGCCTCTCCCGTTGCGGGGCACGGGCTCCAGACGTGCAGGCTGAGCAGTCATGGCTCATGGGCCCAGCCGCTCCACGGCATGTAGGATCTTCCTGGACCGGGGCACGAACCTGTGTCCCCTGCATCATCAGGCGGACTCTCAACCACTGCGCCACAAGGGGAGCCCCAAGAAGGATATTCTGTTCAATGTTGTGGAATATATCATCACTGAGTAAGTACTGAAATGGGCACAGACCTGAAAACAACTATGTGTCATGACCATAATTTGTTCTACATGTTCCACCATAAACATTGTCCTTATAAAGAGTGGCCTTTGTGATAGCTGAGCTTTGCAGAATATGCTTTTGGTAACAGCATTTATACTTCACTCCATATATTAAAGCTCAACAAATTGGGGGCCCATGAGTGTGCACAACAAATTGTAAAACTCAAATAAATCTTCCGGAAATGACCCAGTTGATTAGTCAGGATTGACCAGGTTCTACTGCAAAAACAAATATCAGTGGCTGAATTCAGCATAGGTATATTTCTTGCTCATATCAAATACAGTCTGAGTTTCCTAAATTTTGGATAGCAGTCTTCCATGTGGTGCCTCAGGAATTCAGCTGCATCCACTGTGTTGTTTCTCCATTCAAAATACAAACTCTATGACCCCACTAGGCCCTAAGAGAGAACACAGAGAGCTTACACCTCTTCTCAGATACCTCTTCATAAAAATGAGACAGGTCACTTTTGCTTGCACCCTGTTGGTGAGTACTGGGCAAGTGCCCCATTAACTACAAGAGGGCTGAGAAATCTAAGCCACCCAGGTGCACAGAGAATTGAAGACTAGAGATATCTGCAACACTACTGCACAAGAATATGAGATAGTTTTCTACAAGAGGTCTTGTTGACCATATGATATAAATTCTGTCTAAATTATCATTATTTTTGCTATCACATTTCTACTGTATATTTTTTATTATAAAACATTTTGAGTCAATCCTGCTAGGGTCTGGGTTATTCCCTGATTGAAATATACATTGAATTCTTAGTCACTAGGTTTAGAGAAATTAACTTATTTATATAAGAAAATCATCAGATTATACATATTATACTAAATACTATCTAGATGTCAAGGCATCTTTTGTTTCATTTCTACAGAACCCATATTTCTACATTGTACTTCCCACCAATGGATTGGCCAGAGATGGACAGAATTAGGCATATAATGAAGAAGCAGTGATGAACAAGATTTAGAACCTGTCTGAGGCAACTGTCATTTCTCTCTGCAGTATATTTCCTCTCCTCACCCCTGCTATCAAAACAAAGTCTGCTAAAAGTCAGCTATTCTGCAATTCTCAGTTTCAGACATTAACTATGGACTCCATAAGGATATACATACACAGTTCCTAGTCAAGTTTGTTTTTATTAAAGTATAACTGACTTATATTTTATTTGTTAGTGGTGTTCAACATACTGACTCAACATTTATATATTCAATATGTTACAAAATGGTTACCACAATAAGCTGTTACCATCTGTAACCATATAAAGTTATTACAATATGATTGACTATATTCCCTATGCTGGAGACTGTCTCTCCATGACTTATTTATTTTTTAATGGAAATTTGTACCTCTTAATCCACTTCACCTATTGAATCAATCCCTCCACCCTCTTCCCCTCTGATAACCACAAGTTCTCTGTATCTGTGAGTCTATTTCTATTTTGTTGTTTTCTCCTTTGTCTTGTATTTTAGATCCCACATGTAAGTGAAATAAGAAAGTATTTGTCTTTCACTGTTTGGCTTTTTTTACTTAGTATAATATCCTGTAGGTTAATCCATGTTGTCAAAACTGACAAAGTTTCATTCTTTTAGATGACTGAGTAGTATTCCGTTGTGGTTTTTCAAATTTGCTTAAAACTGGGAGCAGAAGATTAGTATTAATAAACTTTATTATCTCCCTCCAATGTAATCTAAATAGCAATAAAGGTCATGCTTTGCTATGGACTTAGGAAATATCTTTACTCATTTTAAATTTGGATGAAGTCTTTTCCTTGAAAAACTGAGATTTATGCTTGAATTTTAGAAGCTTCTTTCAGATATGCTAATATTATTAATTTAGTAATATCATTTTTGAAAATATTATTTGAATTGTATTTTGACTTCAAAATACATTTTTGAATTTGATAATGATTATAGGATGATTTTTTTCTAATAGCAGATTTTAGGATATAAAAAAACATAAACTTCTCACACAGATCTCAGACTTTACAGAAGGATTTTACAATTTTAGAGGTTCATTTTACATTGCATGTGTTATGTTCACTGAAACAGAAGTGAAGCAATGATTATTAAATATTATGAAATTCTAAAGACTAGGATTTAATGCACATACTTCCCTGTACAAATAGTTTGAAACCATCAAATATTTAACTTAATATATTTTGTTTCTATAATATTTCTTTATACCAGCTTATTTAAGCATAAGTATTTTAAGAATCAGAATATATACCACAAATATCAATGAGCAAATATGTAAATAACTTTCCCAAAGGTAAAAAACTGAAACATAATTTACACGTTTTTCCACAAGTTATATCAATTATATCAGTAGATTTTTGTTGTTAAATCAAAGATTATGGACATTTAATCAAACTGGGTCATAATGTACTATACTTAGACTACTTTGTTGGATTTGGTTTGCTAATATTTTAAGAGTTTATTTCATATTTTCTCTTGAGTGCTATTATACTTTACTTTTCTTATTTTGAACTGTCTTTTTAGTTTCTGACATGCTAGTTTTATAAAATCACTTCATGATTTCTCTTTTACATCTATCTAGAATGATTTATAAAATATTGGAGTTGCTTGCACCTTAAATAGTTGATAAAACTTAGTAATGAGATTATCTAAGCTGTATCTATGTGTGTGTGTTTGATTACTAATGCAATTTCTTTGTAATAAGCGTACCATATTCATGTTTTCCATTTCTTCTTTCAAACACTTTTGAAGATTAACTTTTATAAATATGTGTCTATTACATCTAGGTTGTCAAGTGCTGGCATGAATTGTTTGTATTTTCTTTTTTATTCCTGACTTATTCTGTGTAGTTTTATTCTCTGTCTCTCTCTTTATCTCTCTCTCTGTCTCTGATACCATAAGAAGTATGTTAGCTTACAAAATTTACTTCAATTTCTTATATTAAAAAGATATACAAGGATAATATTAGCAAACATATTTTTATTTTGTAGAAAGTTTTGAGACAATAGGATTAAAGTCAAGCAAAATTTGATAATAAAATATGTATGCAAATCTTATAAATTGTTAACCCTATAAATAGATGGATTCATAGAAGACAGACAGATAAATACAATTGTCCCGTGGTATCCACAGGGTATTTTTTTCAGGACCCCTCCCCGCACCGTCACCACAAATACCAAAATCCATAGATGCTCAAGTTTCTTAAATAAAATGGCATAGCATATAACATATACACATCCCCCAGTACACTTTAAATCATCTCTACGTTACTTAGAATACCTAATACAATGTAAATGCTATGTAAATAGTTGTCATCAGTGTGCAGCAAATTCAAATTTTTCCTTTTGGAACTTTCTGGAATTTTTTTCCAAATATTTTTGATTCACAGTTGGTTGAATTGCAGATGTGAGACCCGTGTATATGGAAGACTGACTGTATAGATAAAATATTGAAAAATGTAATCAACTTGAGTTGATCACTAGAGTACATCAAGTATTTTCAATCAGAATTTTATAATAATTATCTTGATAATATACATTTACTGACTAAGACGATTATGCAGCTTTTACATGGAACTCACTCCTGTATCATAAAAATAACAGCAAAGGGAAATGGATTTAAAAAAATTATTATTAATCTACAGAAGATTCTGCTTTCATAAATTAAACTGGTGATACTTTCATTTCGGTACATGGGTGTTTAATCAGCTTCTCAGTATAAATAGAGCTAGAACTAGAATAAGGACTGTGCCTCTCCTTTTGAGCAGGAATGTGCTAGAAGTTAATTGTATCATAAAGATCATCTAACTCTTAGTGGATGGGCTTTGTTTTAAATTCCCTGTATTTGTGTCTGATTAATTAACCTAATTAATTAGCATTAATCAGTGGCAGTAAAGATGGGTAAAAAACATGGCTTTCTGTTTAATTTCTGTTCATTATTCCAAATAATTTTGCTCAATTTTCTTAAGACAATGATAGACCTGAAACAAATGTAGGGTTTTCACTCAATCTACCTTTATTGATGAATACTTCAAATAATTGTCAACTCAAAACACTTTTTAAAAAGTAATAGTTTACAGCCGGAATCTTCCAAACAGACCATCCACTGTCAAAGAACATCATAAGTCATCTCAGACTTGAAACATGGCTTAAGGTAAGGCGAGTAAACTAGAGCAATAAGGGCACTTGAACTCTCAAATGTTAATGAGGCAAAAATAAGTGTTCAGGTTTTCCTGAGAGAGAGCACAAACTTTAAAATAAAATTTTATTAAAAAAATATTTAGAGATGGTTCTCAATAGATATGGGATGGTTATGCTCAAAGTACTATATTTTATCTTATACATATGCATGTTAAATATTTCAAAAGGAATCGTGAAGAAAGTTTCCTTTCATCTGAAGACTTCATTTGTCCCCATTTTTTTGGCTTTCCTTAGTTTCATTTGTCTTTTTCTTTGAGATTTGCTAGGATGTCTGTTTGCCTGAAGGGACCATTTTACTAAGGGGTTATCAGCAGTTTGTGTTTATAATATATTGTCACATAAACAAAACTCTATTGTTTGTTTTTAATTAATTAATTTATTTACTTTTGGCTGCACTGGGTCTTTGTTGCTGTGCGCAGGCTTTCTCTAGTTGCAGTGAGCAGGACCTACTCTTCATTGTGGTGCGCAGGCTTCTAACTGCGGTGGCTTCTCTTGTTGCAGAGCAAGGGCTCTAGGCATGCAGGCTTCAGTAGTTGTGGAATGAGGGCTCAGCAGCTGTGGCTCACAGACTCTAGAGCTCAGGTTCAGTAGTTGTGGCACACGGGCTTAGCTGCTCCACAGCATGTGGGATTTTCCCGGACCAGGGCTCAAACCTGTGTCCCCTGAACTGGCCAGCAGATTCCTAACCACGGCGCCGCCATAGAAGTCCCAACTCTATCTTTTCCATGTGGACTCTACAGTCACTAGGATTTAGGAAATGAAGTTACTTTTTTTCATTACCAAAAAAAAAAAAAAAAAGCTTTCTCTGTTAAGCTAACATATTTCTCAACTGAATGCTCACATTTTCAAAATACAACTTAAGCTGCTCTTTTTTTACACAACTACTTGAATGATGTATGGTATTACATATTGGAGTTTCTTGTGAAAATTAATTGCTTACTTCTAAATGGGTGAATACTTTATAATTTTTACTCCTGTGAAAATAAAATGTTTATTTTTACTGAGTGTTGTTTGATATTAAATCTTTAGCATAAATGAATAAATTGTTTTTGTTATCTAATAGAGCTTACTTGATAATACACAGACACTTTTTGGTGTTAAAATAATGTGATCTAGTGAACTTCACATAGACATCCTTTTTCTTTAGTAAACTATGACAAATTAAATTTTAGTATAAGAAGACTATTTCAATTTATTTCTCTTCTTTCAGTATTTTGCTGTAGTTGCTGAATAGTTTCTTAGCAAGGGAAGAAAAAGGATTAACTTGATGAAAACCCAGTTAAAATGCAAATGAAATGAATTTCTGGGCAATAAAGCATGCATTAAGCTGGGACTTTAATGAATATAATAGTAAAAAGTCCCTGGAATATTTATGCACCTCTATCTATTTCATCTCTATGCTCATTTAGATGTAAGTCTCCTGATTATTTTAGAGGCTTTGCATTTCTGCTTGCCACAAACATGATTAACAGCTGTATTGCTCCATTTTCTCCAGAGAGGGCTTAGAACCTACTTCATTTCACTCTCTTGAAATCCAACCATGAAGCTAAAAAGAATCTTATCTGACTTCTAAGATTTATGCTCATTTCAGAGAGATTACTTAAATTCAATGATAGAAGCGGCATATAATATAAAATGGCTAAGTATTGTTATGAGGATTTGGTGCCTATTTTGAAAGGAATTTTATACTTAAAATGAAAGAAAATGTAATATTTGTGTTATATCTGTGTGTTAATTATTAGAAGAGAGGTAATGAATATTTCTGTACTTGTAGAAACAGAGACACTAATTCCTCTTATCAGCCTGAAGGTAAAGGGTAGACATTTGTAGTCTGGGGAGGAGAGGTTTTGATCTTAGTAATGAATTTTGCTGAGCCAGGTTTTTCTTTTGTAGAGACAAGTCAGAGTTTAAGGAAATGCAACTAGGTCATTTCTTTTACCTTGTTAGACCTCTTCACATTTAGCTCAAAGGCGATTTTAAAATTCAGAGGATTTGAATATATTATCCTATAAAATAATTGTGTAATCTATTATTGTAATAGATCATAAAAGAATATGGTCATTATGGAGTAAGTACTATTCTAGAATCATAAAATGTTAATAAGTGTTCAAGGTCAAGAAAATATAGGATAGATTGAGAGTTAAATCTACAGAAGCTGGTACATTGTAAGTTGAAATAGCTGCAAAAGATTCATAAAGTCTATTCTGTGCCAAGAACAGTATCCCTGAAACTAATTTAAATGATTAGTTTTACTCTTTTCATGTTCATCCTTTAGAAAGCATATGGTATAGCCTCAGTGATTATAGAAATAAAGAAGGACCATTTGCTAGTTATGGCAATGCTGTGACTACGAGATGTAAGGTCAAATAGAGCCAAAGAAGACTAGTCTTAAAACTAAGAGGCATAGAAATGTATCACTTAATGTGCATAATCCACTTTATGTGCAGTATATTTTTGATGTTAAAAAGAAGGTATTTCTACTTGGCCATGAAAAAGAATGAAATAATGCCATTTGCAGCAACATGGATGCAACTAGAGGTTATCATACTAAGTGAAGTAAGTCAGAAAGAGAAAAACAAATACTATATGATATCACTTATATGTGGAATAAAGTATGACACAAATGACCTATCTCCAGAACAGAAACAGACTCACAGACGTAGAGAACAGACTTGTGGTTGCTAAGGGGGAGGAGTGGGGAGGTAGGGGGAGGGATGGAGTGGGAGTTTGGGGTTAGCAGATGCAAACTATTACATATGGAGTAGATAAACAACAAGGTCCTACTGTATAGGATAGGGAACAATATTCAATATCCTGAGATAAACCATAATGGAAAATAATTTTTAAAAATGTATACATATAACTGAATCACTTTGCTATACAGCAGAAATTAACACAACATTGTGAATCAACTATACTTCAATTTAAAAAAAAGTTTAAAAGAAGAAGGTCTTTTGGCCTCAGCTATACATTTCCATCTATCTACTAGAGAGAAAAAAATCACTGAATTGGGTGGTGCAAATGAATTACTGAGTGGGTGGCCCCATCTACTCATCCAATTTGATAGACTATCTCCGGATTCTCTTTCTGAAACCAGAATATTAACTTTGCCAATTGCTTCGTGACTGAAAGATCCTCTGTCAAGTATATGTGCTGTCCTCTAGGAAATACAAAGTGCTGTGCTGCCTGGTGACTCAGAAAGCACTTTAAATGGCTGAGGAAATGTAACTCTTTTACTGTCCTATTTAAGTTATCCTATCTACAGTTAAAATTGAGCTGTTATTCTATCATAAAATATGTTAACTATATACTCATTTAGATTCATGTAGTCGTGGAGTTCTTAATCTTAGTTTCTCTGGAACAATTAATTCTATTCCAGTCATGCTCTGGGTACTGCTCTTCCCTGCCATTTCTATCTGGTTCCACCTCTGCGTTCTATTTGAATTTTCCCCTATTATTAAAAAGAATAGTCTCAAGATGAATATGCATTTACAGTGCTTATCTGAGGCAGCAGTGTTTTGTCTCTGTGAAATGTTTCTTTTTCTAATTTGTAATGTAGTATTTATTCTTTAAGGTAATCCACTATTTCAGTCATTAATAATGGTGGTTCACAGTCTACATTCTTGGAGAACTGTGTGTAGCTAGACTATTGGCTTGGAGATGAAAAAATTAAGTCACTTGACTAAACACAACGGCCATTGTTTAGCTGCCCAACCACTTTACCTCTCATAACCCTACAGGCACAATGTCACAATTTATTAGAGATCTTCATTTAATAGGACATTCTTCTCGTAAACACTCCATCAAAGTGTCAATGCCATTGCCCCATCCCCCTGCCTCTGTGACAAATTCAGGGATGAGCACATAATTAGGCAGGTTGATAAAACTCTTCCCAGTAGCTGCCCTACTGTAAAGGGAAGGGATAATTTTCTCTTTGTTTTGATGGAATTTATTTGTATAATCCAATATCAGAATAATGTAGTTATTTCTACATCAGAATGATGTAGTTATTTCTATTCAAGAAGATAACACAAAACATATATATTTTTTCATATACTTTAAAAATGGATCAGTCTACTTTGACATACTAATTTAATAAGTTTTAAGAAGGAGTGCAGGTTATAATAATTTTATGATAAAAATTGATGCACACAGTTTGAATCAAAATATAGCTCAAGGAGAGTGTAGGAATACATACTATTCAATTAGAAAGTTTTCTCATAAATAGATGAAGCATTACTTAAAATTAAGATGTGGATAATTCTTTCAATGAATGAAAATTGGGTAATACTTGTAACAATTTGATAAAGTTTAGAAAGGAAAAGAACACTGTTTTACCAATAATTGTTTTCTTTGCAGCACACTATTATCCAGGTATTTGAGGTATTTGAGATTTTGAATGAACACTAGATATATTTAAGTCAATTGTTTAGGACTTGATTATATTGGCTAAATATATGTATTAACGGGAACAGATTCAAAATATTGTAATAGATTGAAAATCATCCTGGTCATTTGTAAAAATTTCTAATCAATCCAATTCCTCTATAACCAGTGGAAGTGAGTTAAATTTCACTTAGACATCTTATTGCAAATATCTGATATAACTTATCAGGCTATGGTAATATATGGGATGTAAAAACCTAAGAAATGGGCTTCCCTGGTGGCACAGTGGTTGAGAGTCTGCCTGCCGATACAGGGGACAGGGGTTCGTGCCCTGGATCCCACATGCCACAGAGCAGCTGGGCCCGTGAACCATGGCCTCTGAGCCTGCACTTCCAAAAACCTAAGAAATGTATTTCATCCAAGATCCCTTTTGCAGCAATGGTGTGTAATGATCATGAAATCACTTTACCATTAAAAACAGGAAGTTTTCATGTCAGCCTAATCAGGAAGAATTTTTCTGAGAGTTCCCGAGCTGTTTATAGTCCTCTTGTTTACCTCCACTCTGGTTTCCTCCGTCTTGTACTTTCTCCCTAAAGCCATCAGTGGATGACAACCCATTCAGACCCCATCTGCACACACCTGTCTAAAATGTTTTTCCTTTTTTATTAATTGAAGTATAGTTTATTTACAATGTTTCAGGTGTACAGCTAAGTGATTCAGTTAAACACACACATATTTCTTTTTTCACAGTCTTTTCCACTGTAGGTTATTACAAGATATTGAATATAGTTCCCTATGCTATACAGTAGGTCCTTGTGATGCCTGTAGTGGGGCCCTTTCCCATAGTCCTCATTAGGCCAATGTATAACAGTATCAAAAATCATAGGGGTTCCAGCCATCTTCACTGATGTATTTTACCTTTTCTTTTTTGCAACTACCTTCTCTTCTCTTAAATACCAGCCCTCTCCACAGAAAAAGACCGTATCCCGTTTTCAGGCATCTCAAGCATTAATACTTCTAGCTGGAACCTACTCTGATCTACATTACAATAGGAAATGGAATCTTTTCTCCTTGAAACCACAGTATGGGGTGGGTGACCATCCCTGACAGGTGTTCATCTTCCTCCCAACGTGCCTGGGCTGTGTACATGGTCATTCAACTGGAGAGACAAGGGGGGGGTGGATTGTGTGGAAAGCCACTCATGTTAGCCTGGGTGATGCAAAGAAGTTCTTAGTCCTCCTCAGTCAGTGGCCTTGGAGGGCACTGACATATAAAACTGCACCAAACTGGGCAAAAAGTTACGTTATTTCTTTCTTTCTTTTTTTTTTTTCTTTTCTTTTTTTTTTTTTTTTTTTTGAGGTACGTGGGTCTCTCACTGTTGTGGCCTCTCCCGATGTGGAGCACAGGCTCCGGATGCACAGGCTCACTGGCCATGGCTCACGGGCTCAGCTGCTCCGTGGCATGTGGAATCCGGGTCACGAACCTGTGTCCCCTGCATCGGCAGGCACACTCTCAACCACTGCATCACCAGGGAAGCCCAAAGTTACGCTATTTCTATGCCCATGCTACCACTCTTGAGAAAGAAAATAGGACTGAGGAAAAGTATTTGAGAAGCTTCTAATGTATAATATGAGAAGAAGTGAGTTTTAGAACAGTGGATGATTAAGAAATCTAACACTCTTAATACTTTGAAGGAGAGAGAGGAAACAGAACCAAAAATGATTGGAATCACATGATAATTGTCAAATGAAATGTATTTGTTCAAAAATGTTTATTGTAATATATGATAATAATGCTCAGAGGAGAGAGTCCAGGTGTTTCAGTCCCACTTACCTTAGTTGCTCTCTTGACTCCTGTTACTTCTTATTCTTCTCAGCTACACTATTTTCTTTCTTTTCTTCCTTCCTTCTCTGTCTCCCATGGACTCAGCCAACAGCTTCATTAGTGCTTTCTCTCAATGACATGTTTCTCCTTCTAATGTCACTATGTTACTGCTCTTTGTATTAATACATCACCTAAATCATTAATGGTGGCAGTCTACACTCTGTATTCTAGATGGAACGTATGTGGGTTATGGGTTAGAAGGCTGACAAATTAGGTCACGTGACTTCTTTTTTTTCAATCAATTTTATTTTAACATAACCTAAACACACATCATTTAGAAAATATGAAGAAAAATTTACATACAAATGTTGATGCTATTGCATTTGGATAAAGCTGGCAAGTTCATGCTACTAGCATAGCTCAGGAAACACCAGAGGAAAACTAATATATTGGATTAGATGTTGTGGTGTTTGGCCCACAGCTTGATAGCTTGCAGGATTAACCTGAAGCTGTCAATGTTTGGTACTCGATGTAAAATTTCATTGGTTACCCTGCATCTTATATGTAAATATTTAAGCAGACTATCATCTCTAAAGTTCAGGTCTTCTGGAATAGTCTGCAAGTGCTAATCTTGCAAACAAAATAGCAAGCTCTATCCCAGAACACAGTTTGATAACTGGTACAAATGCCTCTGTAACAGCTCTTAAATTGATTTCTTCCTGTAATTTCAATTCATCATAGAATGAGGTGAAAAAGTCACTTCAATCACCATGTCTTGGAGCAACACACAACACATCAAGATCGGCACCTTTTTATGTACTCCTAATTTATAAGTTCCAAATGTAAAAAATTTTCCTCCAACATTTTCAATTACACATTGTGGAAGATTCTTGCTTTCACTGATTTATTGTATCCACTCTTTTACCAGGTTATTTAATTTTCCCAAAATTTAAATTCTGTGCTGCAATTCCTCTTCCTCTTCAAAAACCCCAAAGGGCTTCAGTCTCAATTAGTTTCTGTGTAAGTAGGCAGTCAGTCTCCTTGGGGGCTGCTAAGCTGATGGGAGAGGTAATGTCCTAGTGCTTCTGTGGCTGTTGTGTTTGTTGTGATCCCTGCATTGAAACTGGCCTGGAAACTCTACCACCCCCCCAACCCTGCCACCACCCTGGGCATGATCCACTGAGGCAGAAGGGAGGCAAGGGCCTGCCTCAGTGCTGGGTCCAACACCAATTCTTGACTAAACATGGCGATGAGCCATGAGAGCTTATACTTAGAAAGGTTTTACAGCAAGGAATCCTAGTATTTAAAGGGAATAAAAGAGTAAAAGTGATAATCATACACCTCACAGGAATTTACGTTTAATTAGGAAAACCGTACATCAAATAATATTCAAATTCCAACCGATGTTTGTGTTTGACGTACAATGAACAATAAAGAAGGTTCCCAATCTACCCTCATTATAAACACATTGGAGGCAGATTTTTCTCATGGTTCTGACAGAGCTGGAGACATTCTCTTCTTAGTTTCAACTATATAGAGTAGTTAGATACTAAAGGACCAAATGAGGTCTGTCTCAATCTTCTCAAAAATAAACAGTTTTTGAAAATTTAATGGTAAGTTATAAATCATGGTATAACAGGATTTTTTAGAGAACAGATTACTTCTAACATTTAATCATATAATGCCTTGCTTTAAAAACAGGATAAATAGATTATTTTAGTTTAGGAACAAATGCATCAAGGGTGCTGCTGTTGATGAGACACTGCTCTTTTTCTAGGCATTCTCTTCTGCCCATGATTTTGTACTGATTAAATTTAAACACATCCTGTTCCACCAGTTGTAAGATCTAATTTTGTCCTTTAGTCCTCTGAGTATAGAGAGATTTAACTCTTTTGTTTAACATTATTCACTTACAAAAAGAAAATTCACATGGTACTTTGGCTGGACTATTCTAACTTTTTAAAATAACTCTGTTTAAGAATATACCTTATGCTTAAACATTGACATTGTCCAGGTTTTCCTGCTAAGGTTCTTCTTTTGTTCTCATTTTACTTCTCATTTTTTAAAGTAGGTCTCATTTTCATGTTTGTAGAAGCCATACTTTTTTAACCAAAACCTTCAATGTAGCCATTATTCTCCACTTTTATCTACAAATATTTTGAATATCACTCTAACAGAGTTATTTAATGATGCACTTATATAACTGTTCCAAGGAGTGGAGGACATATTTAAAGTGATGAAAGGGAAAAACCTATAACCAAGATTGCTCTACCCAGTAAGGATCTCATTCAGATTCGACAGAGAAATTAAAACCTTAACAGACAAGCAAAAGTTAAGAGAATTCAGCATGACCAAACCAGCATTACAACAAATGCTAAAGGAACTTCTCTAGGCAGGAAACACAAGAGAAGGAAAAGACCTACAAAAAAACCACAAAACAATGAAGAATATGGTAATAGGAACATACATATCGATAATTACCTTAAATGTAAATGGATTAAATGCTCTAACCAAAAGACATATATTGGCTGAATGGATACAAAAACAAGACCCGTATATATGCTGTCTACAAGAGACCGACTTCAGACCTAGGGGCACATGCAGACTGAAAGTGAGGGGATGTAGAAAGATATTCCATGCAAAAGGAAATAAGAAGAAAGCTGGAGTAGCAATTCTCATATCAGACAAAATAGACTTTAAAATAAAGACTATTACAAGACACAAAGAAGGACAGTACATAATGATCAAGGGATCAATCCAAGAGGAAGATGTAACAATTGTAAATATTTATGCACCCAACATAGGAGCACCTCAATACATAAGGCAAATGCTAAAAGCCATAAAAGAGGAAATAGACAGTAACACAATAGTAGTAGGGAAATTAACACCCTACTTTCACCAACGGACAGATAATCCAAAATGAAAATAAATATGGAAACACAAGCTTTAAATGACACATTAAACAAGATGGAATTAATTGATATTTATAGGAGATTCCATCCTAAAACAACAGAATACACTTTCTTCTGAAGTGCTCATGGAACATTCTCCAGGATAGATCATATCTTGGGTCACAAATCAAGCCGTGGTAAATTTAAGAAACTTGAAATCATATCAAGTGTCTTTTCTGACCACAGCTCTATGAGACTAGATTTCAATTACAGGAAAAAAAAAAAACTGTAAAAGTACAAACACATGGAGGCTATACATTATGCTACTAAATAACCAAGAGATCACTGAAGAAATAAAAAGGAAATTAAAAAATACCTAGAAAAAAATGACAATGAAAACACGATGGCCCAAAACCTATGAGATGTAGCAAGAGCAGTTCTAAAAGGCAAGTATATATCAATATAATCTTACCTCAAGAAACAAGAAAAATCTCAAATAAACAACTTAAGCTTATACCTAAAACAATTAGAGAAAGAAGAACAAAGAAACCCCAAAGTTAGTAGAAGGAAAGAAATCATAAAGATCAGATCAGAAATAAATGAAAAAGAAATGAAGGAAACAATAGCAAAGATAAATAAAACTAAAAGATGGTGCTTTGAGAAGATAAACAAAATTGATAAACCATTAGCCAGACTCATCAGGAAAAGAAGGGAGAAGGCTCAAATCAACAGAATTAGAAATGAAAAAGTAGAAGTAACAACAGACACTATAGAAATACAAAGGATCATGAGAGATTACTACAAGCAACTCTATGCCAATAATATGGACAACCTGGAAGCAACGAAAAAATTCTTAGAAAAACGCAACCTTCCAAAACTGAACCAGGAAGAAATAGAAAATAAAAACAGCCCAATCACAAGCACTGAAATTGAAACTGTGACTAAAAATCTTCCAACAAAGAAAACCCCAGGACCAGAAGGCTTCACAGGCAAATTCTATCAAACATTTAGAGAAGAGCTAACACCTATCTTTCTCAAACTCTTCCAAAATACAGCAGAGGGAGGAAAACTCCCAAACTCATTCTATGAGGCCAATATCACCCTGATGCCAAAACCAGACAAAGATACCACAAAAAAGAAAACTACAGGCCAATATCACTGATGAACATAGATGCAAAAATCCTCAACAAAATACTAGCAAAGAGAATCCAACAGCACATTAAAAGGGTCATACACCATGATCAAGTGGGGTTTATCTCAGGAATGCAAGGATTCTTCAATATACGCTAATCAATCAATGTGATACACCATATTAACAAATTGAAAGATAAAAGCCATACAATAATCTCAATAGATGCAGAAGAAGCTTTAGACAAAATTCAACACCCATTAATGATAAAAACTCTCCAGAAAATAGGCAGAGAGGGAACTTATCTCAACATGATAAAGGCCATATATGACAAACCCACACCCAACATCATTCTCAATGGTGAAAAACTGAAACCATTTCCACTAAAATTAGGAACAAGACAAGGTTACCCACTCTCATCACTATTTTTCAACATAGTTTTGGAAGTTTTAGCCACAGCAATCAGAGACAAATAAAAAACAAAATGAATCCAAATCAGAAAAGAAGTAAAACTGTCACTGTTTGAAGATGACATGATACTATACATAGAAAATCCTAAGGATGCTACCAGAAAACTACTAGAGTTAATCAATGAATTTGGTAAAGTAGCAGGATACAAAGTTAATGTACAGAAATCTCTTGCATTTCTATACACTAGTGATGAAGAATCTGAAAGAGAAGTTAAAGAAACAATCCTATTTACCACTGCAACAAAAAGAATAAAATACCTGGGAATAAACCTACCTAAAGAGACAAAAGACCTGTACACAGAAAACTATAAGACACTGCTGAAAGAAACTAAAGATGATACAAATCGATGGAGAGATATACCATGTTCTTGGATTGGAAGAATCAACATTGTGAAAATGACTCTACTACCCAAAGCAATTGACAGATTCAATTCAATCCCTATCAAACTACCAATGGCATTTTTTACAGAACTAGAACAAAAAAAATCACAATTTGTATGGAAACACAAAAGACCCCGAATAGCCAAAGCAATCTTGAGAAAGATAAACAGAGCTAGAGGAATCAGGCTTCCTGCCTTCAGACTATACAACAAAGCTACAGTAATCAAGACAGTATAGGGGCTTCCCTGGTTGAGAGTCCGCCTGCCAATGCAGGGGACACGGGTTCATGCCCCAGTCCAGGAAGATCCCACATGCCGCAGAGCGGCTAGGCCCGTGAGATATGGCCACTGAGCCTATGCGTCCAGAGCCTGTGCTCTGCAACAGGAGAGGTCACAACAGTGAGAGGCACGCATACCGAAAAGAAAAAAACACAGTATAGTACTGGCACAAAAACAGAAAGATAGATCAATGGAACAGGATAGAAAACCCAGAGATAAACCAATGCACATATGGTCACCTTATCTTTGATCAAGGAGGCAAGAATATACAATGGAGAAAAGACAGCCTCTTCAATAAGTGGCACTGGGAAAACTGGACAGCTACATGTAAAAGAATGAAATTAGAACACTCCCTAACACCACACAAAAAAATAAACTCAGAATAGATTAAAGACCTAAATGTAAGGCCAGACACTATAAAACTCTTAGAGGAAAGCATAGGCAGAACACTCTATGAGATAAATCTCATCAAGATCCTTTTTGACTCAACTCCTAGACAAATGGAAATAAAAACAAAAATAAACAAATGGGACCTAATGAAACTTAAAAGCTTTTGCACAGCAAAGGAAACCATAAACAAGACAAAAAGACAACACTCAGAATGGGAGAATATATTCGTGAACGAAGAAACTGACAAAAGATTAATCTCCAAAATATACAAGCAGCTCATGCAGCTCAATATCAATAAAACAGACATCTTATAGTATTTAAAAAAAAAAAATGAAAAAGACATAGCATTTCATAAAAAAACAAAAAAATAAGATAAAATAAATCTAAAAATGGGCAGAAGACGTAAATAGACATTTCTCCAAAGAAGGTATACAGATTGCCAACAAACACATGAAAGGATGCTCAACATCAATAATCATTAGAGAAATGCAAATCAAAACTGCAGTAAGGAGTCACCTCACACTGGTCACAATGACCATCATCAAAAAATCTACGAACAGTAAATGCTGGAGAGGGTGTGGAGAAAAGGGAACCCTCCTACACTGTTGGTGGGAATGTAAATTGATACAACCACTATGGAGAACAGTATGGAGGTTCCTTAAAAAACTAAAAATAGAACTATCATATGACACAGCAATCCCACTACTGGGCATATACGCTGAGAAAACCATAACTCAAAAAGGGTCATGTACCACAATGTTCATTGCAGCACTGTTTACAATAGCCAGGACATGGAAGCAACCTAAACATCCATTGACAAATGAATGGATAAAGAAGATGTGGTACATATGTAGAATGGAATATTAGACATAAAGAAAATGAAATTTAGTTATTTGTAGTGAGGTGGATGGACGTAGAATCTGTTATACAGAGTGAAGTAATTCAGAAGGAGAAAAAGAAATACCATATGGTAACACATATATATGGAATCTAAAAAAAAAAAAAAAAAAAAAAAAAAAGGTTCTGAAGAGCCTAGGGGCAGGACAGGAATAAAGACACAGAGGTAGAGAGTGGACTTGAAGTCATGGGGAGGGGGAAGGGTAAGCTGGGGAGAAGTGAGATAGTGTCACGGGCATATGTACACTACCAAATGTAAAATAGTGGGAAGAAGCCGCATAGCACAGGAAGATCAGCTTGGTGCTTTGTGACCACCTAGAGGGGTGGGATAGGGAGGGTGGGAGGGAGACGCAAGAGGGAGGGGATATTGGGATATATGTATATGTATAGCTGGTTCACTTTGTTATAAAGCAGAAACTAACACCATTGAAAAGCAAGTATACTCCAATAAAGATGTTAAAAAAAAAAAAAAAAGTGGTACACTTTGATGATATTCAGCTTCCTAGAGGCCAAACTCAGTTCTTGGTTCTACAGTATAGAGCGCCATAACTTAAAAGTCACTTGTAGGGGCTTCCCTGGTGGCGCAGTGGTTGAGAGTCCGCCTGCCAGTGCAGGGGACGCGGGTTCGTGCCCCGGTCCAGGAGGATCCCACATGCCGCGAGCGGCTGGGCCCGTGAGCCACGGCCGCTGAGCCTGCGCGTCCGGAGCCTGTGCTCCGCAACGGGAGAGGCCACAGCAGTGAGAGGCCCGCGTACCGCAAAAAAAAAAAAAAAAAAAAGTCACTTGTATGTGACTTCTGTTGCACGATTTCTGATCTGTCCTTCCTCACCCATCACTTTTGTTCAGCTGGGTGGGGAACAGTTCTCAAGTCACCAACTGACATCCTTCACTGCCATCCTGTGTCATGTTCTTCTTGTTCCAGAGTGATTTTTGACATCACTGTGAGAACCTGCTTACTGTCCATGCACACACAACCTGGGATCTTAATGCCATGTGGGTTGAAACTTGCAAGGATGAAAAATGGGAGCCAAAGGAAAATTTCCTCCCTCTCATTTCTCCAGTTGAGAGTCCCAGGGTGCATTTTATGCAGTTTCATTGTGACTGCGTAACACTGTGAACTACTCAAAATTGTATTATTGACCTTTACTCCTCCTTGGAATTATACATCCTAGTGAATTAGTACCATGTATGCCCTTTATTTTTTTATATTTATTTTTTAATAGATACTTATTGGAGTATAATTGCTTCACAATACTCTGTTACTTTCTGTTGTACACCAAAGTGAATCAGCCCTATGTATACATGTGTCCCCATATCCCTTCCCTAGTGAGCTTCCCTCTCACCCTCCCTATCCCACTCTTCTAGGTCATTGAAAAACACAGAGCCGATCTCCCTGTGCCATGCTGCTCTTTCCCACCAGCCAAATATTTTCCATTCAGTAGTGTATTTATGTCAATGCTACTCTTATTTCCTCCAGCTTCCTTGTCCCACCCTATGTCTTCAAGTCCATTCTCTATGTCTACATCTTATTCCTTCCCTTCAACTATGTTCTTAGTACCATTTTTTTTTTTTTTAGATTCCATATATGTGTGTTAGCATACAGTATTTGTTTTTCTCTTTCTGACTTACTTCACTCTGTATGACAGACTCTAGGTCTGTCCACCTCACTACAAATAACTCAATTCATTTCTTTTTATGGCTGGTAGTATCCCATTGTATATATGTGCCACATCTTCTTTATCCATTCATCTGTTGATGGACATTTAAGTTGGTTCCATGTCCTGGCTATTGTAAATAGTGCTTCAATGAACATTGTGGTACATGTCTCTTTTTGAATTATGGCTTTCACAGGGTATATGCCCAGTAGTGGGATTGCTCTGTCATATGGTGCTTCTATTTTTACTTTTTTAAGGAACCTCCATACTGTTCTCCATAGTGGTTGTATCAATTTACATTTCCACCAGCAGTGCAGGAGAGTTCCCTTTTCACCACACCCTTTCCAACATTTCTTTTTTCTAGCTTTTTTGATAATGACCATTCTGACCAGTGTGAGGTGATAGCTCATTTTAGTTTTCATTTGCATTTTTCTAATAATTAGTGATGTTGAACATCTTTTCATGTGCGTTTTGGCCATCTGTATGTCTTCTTTGCTGAAATGTTTATTTAGGTCTTCCACTCATTTTTTAATTTGATTTTTTTTTGATATTGAGCTCCATGAGCTGTGTGTATATTTTGGAGATTAATCCTTTGTCTGTTGTTTCATGTTCAAATATTTTCTCCATTCTGAGTGTTGTCTTTTTGTCTTGTTTATGGTTTCCTTTGTTGTGCAAAAGCTTCTAAGTTTAATTAAGTCCCATTTGTTTACTTTTAAAGATTTTAAGTTTAATTAAGTTCCATTTGTTTATTTTTGTTTTTACTTCCCTTACTCTAGAAGGTGTTAAAAAAGATCTTTCTGTGGTTAATGTCAAAGAGTGTTTTTCCTATGTTTTCCTATAAGAGTTTTATAGTGTCTGGTCTTAAATTTAGGTCCTTAATCCATTTGTATCTTATGTTTGTGTATGGTGTTAAGTGGTGTTCTAATTTCATTCTTTTATTTGTAACTGTCCAGTTTTCCCAGCACCATTTATTGAAGGGGCTATCTTTTTTCTATTGTATGATCTTGCCTCCTTTGTCATCAGTTAGGTGACCATATGTGTGTGGGTTTATCTCTGGACTTTCTATCCTGTTCCATTGATCTATATTTCTGTTTTTGTTCCAGTACCATACTGTTTTGATTACTGTAGCTTTGTGGTATAGTTTGAAGTCAAGGAGCCTGATTCCTCCAACTCCATTTTTATTTCATAAGATTGCTTTGGCTATTTGGGGTCTTTTGTGTTTCTATACAAATTGTAAGATTTTTTGTTCTAATTCTGTGAAGAATGCCATTGGTAGCTTGACAGGGATTGCACTGAATCTGTAGATTGCTTTGTGTAGTATAGTCATTTTCACAATATTGATTCTTCCAATCCAAGAACATGGTATATTTCTCCATCTGTTTATGTCATCTTTGATTTTTTCATCAGTGTTTTATAGTTTTCTGAGTACAAGTTTTTCACTTCCTTAGTCAGGTTTATATCTAGGTATTTGTTTGTTTTTGTAATGGTAAATGGGATTTTTTTCCTTCATTTCTGTTTCTGAATTTTTGTTGTTGGTGTATAGGAATGCCAGAGATTTATGTGCATTAATTTTGTATCCTGCAACATTACCAAAGTCATTGACTATTTCTAGTACTTTTCTGGTGGAATCTTTAGGATTTTCTATGTATAGTATCATGTCATCTGCAAAGAGTGACAAATTTTCTTCTCATTCTCCAGTTTGTATTTCTTTTATTTTTCTACTTTGTAGGTAACTTATACAAAGACAGTTGGTGTCAGAAACAAACCTTGAATATCTTCTGGATGGGAGTTTACTCCTGAATTACTAACAAGCAGAAGAGCAATGAGGATCTCAGTGAAAGATGGAAGTGTGTGGGGATAACTCTGGCATTCAGTGGCATCAGAACTATCGTGGTTTTCACCCGTGCCCAAGTAGGATCACCTAAGTAGGAAAGTGAACCACTGTGATGTCCATTTGCTGCTCACTTGATCAGTATGGGAGAAACAAGTATAAAGATGGCAGACTTGTTTGGTTAACTGGTTGAAAGTCTTAAAAATAAATATGCTAGGCTAACACCAGCACAATTTAACTAAATGAGAAAGACATAGGATCTCTAAGGTAACTTTCAAACAGCTCCTCATCTTCTAGAGCTACAGAGAAGTCTGTGCTAAAATCAGGTCCAGGTTCAAAATATAAAGGTGGCTGACCTGTAAAGTTTTGATAGATCTCTTATGTCAAAGTCAGGGTGCTCTGGAAAAGAAATTAGTGAGCCAAAACTGGAATGGGGAATATGGATGACAAACCTGAGAATCTTAAACTACAAGTATCCCTTGAACACTAAGAGAGTGTTCCAAATATGCACATTTAAGTTCAAGGAACTGAATATTTTTGCCCTTTGGGGGATTAAGGTCTAAATATACCTAATGGGAAGTAATCAGCCCAGGGGATAAAGCTGAGGGTAATCTAGAACATGTGATGGAGAAGGAAGATTATGTATATTAATGATAGCCTGTAATCAGCTGTAATGATGAGGTACAGAGCTTGCTGAGTGTCATTCAGTTATTGTATATGGTATCACCTTGAAGGGAATGCTGTGCTTAATTGAAATTTTACTTCCACTCTTGTAAAATAAGTGAAGACCTCTTATGGTCACAAAAATGGTGTCCATGTATCACATCATGTCAGCTTACTGTAATAAAGAAAATGAGTGGAACCTAGTGGTTTGGGGGGTAAACTGCATCAGACACCTCAAATACAGCATCTCATATCTACTTTGCCTCACCTGTCTCTTTCTCCAGCTGCACTTATTAGCTCTTGGTGGACACAGATACCACCTGACTACACCTGACTTCCCACCAGTTCAGCACGCCTCTCAACGGATTTCTTAGATGACACTCTTGATTCAGTTATGGGAACCCTTATATATCCACTCATGCTACCTGGGAGGTTGGAGGAGTTGAAAGCAAAAGATATGTCTTTTACCAATGGAGGAGCAGAACCAGTGGATAAATATTCCTCCCTTTCCTCCCCATGATTGGTGTTCCTGAGATGCACTTTATATGGCTAATATAGTACGTTCCTGTGGTTCAGACAATTGCTCATTTATGAGGCATCCACCTTGATCAAGCCTTCTTTTATTGGTCCACCTTCCTTTCATCCTGAGGTTCCCTCCTCATGTTCTCTGGGATTATATGACAGTGAGGTAATGGCAACAAAGATCTCTGCCTCAGATTTCATTTTCAGGGAAACTCAGATTAAGATATCATTCAATAAATACGATTAAATAAATTACTTTAAATGAACAAATCATACGTATTTAGTGTATAGAGAATACACTACAACTAAATTTGGCTAATTTTTTTTCTTTGTTTATAATTTAGCTCTTGTAAGAAACTCTGATGTTTCTCAGATTTTCTTATATGCTACTCCCTTCTCTGAGGGGCGGTTTGGGAATAGCTGCAATAATTTATTCAAATGATTTAATCTAAAATGTATGTAAAATATTTTATAATTATGATTATAATGTAATTTCTGTAATAGGAGGAAAACATCAGAAATAGATGTATAAAAAGTCAAAATAAATAATTTAAATAAGGTATGATACACATAAAGGATGGAATATTATGCAATGATTAAAATGCACATTCTGGAAGCATATGTAAATGTCTGTAATGTGATCTTAGGGAAAAGTCTGTTAAAACCTGAATATAGTTTGTGACTTTCATTTTAGAAATATACCAAAATATTAATAATAAATATTATAGGCATCTATGATTTTGTAGAATATTTATTATTATTTTGCATATCATTTTTACATTTTTAAATTTCATATAATGAAATTATTACTTCTAAATTAGATAAGTAAATACCTTATTACCATAAATAATCTGATTCTTATTTTTGCAATATTTTAATCTTTTAATATTTCAGCATCTTTTTTCATGGTAAATGATCACAGTAAATGAATGTTCACATCTTTCCCCCACCCAAGTGCTCTCCAAATATTTTTTTCTCTTCTCAAATAATGTTCAAAACAGACTGCATCATAGAAATTCAAACACATTGGTAACTAGTCTTATTAACATTTCCAGAATCCATAATGGAAGGTAAGTGGTATATTTTAGGAATACAGCTAGTTGCATATTCTAGAAATATTATCAATGCTAATATTATTAAAATATAAGAAATAATATCAATACTAGTATTATATTTACTTTTCCTAGATAAATTTGCATAATGAAATCTAAAGTTATATTCAAATGTTATGAGCAAGCATTCTAATGACTCTTAATTTAATATACCCATCTGCCAGACTATTCCTTAATTTCCCACTGATGTCTCTTCTGAGATCTCAGATCTCAGGTGTATGGTTCATTTCTCCAAATCACTCCCACAACCCCCAGTATTTCCTATCTCTTTGATAGCAAGTTTCTATATCCAGCTGCTTTCTACCTAGAACCTGAAATTCATTCCTGTTTCCTCCATCTCCTCAACCATTCTAAGACCCATATCTAATACAGTTAAAAATATCTTTGACTTAAAACTCCAAAATATATTTTGAAATCGTTTTCTTATGGTCAGTTCCACTTTTACCAGCTAAGAGCACAGCTCCAGCTCTTTCTTTGCTAAAACATAGGGAAAAGAGTCCCACAATATTTTTCCCCTTCTTATGAGTAGTAATATTGGTTTCTTTGAAAGAGAAATCTTATGTTATTAGCCCTTTGATAAAAGAAGAAAACAAAACCATGATCAAATGTGCCCCCATTGTACTTAGGATAACTCAGGTGTGTCAAACTCCTTGTGGTACATGGCTTTCCCAGCTCTCAGTGAACTGATGGCTGCCTACCTCTCATGTCTCCTCTTCTTCTTTGTCCTAGTCTTCTATCTTCCACCACATCATGCTCAATTCTTGATCAACATAAAATGTGAGGGCTTAAAGGACTCTCCCCCGCAAATTCACCCATCTGGCCCCTTCTCATTCGTCATGTCCCTGCTTAGAGGTCATCTTCTTAACTAGGTGTTCTCTATCCTGACCACCTATTTAAGAAGCTTTCCTTTAGAAGTTACTCTCTGTAATGTTTCCGTTTTGTATTCTTTGTAGCACACACCACAAACTATTAACACCCTATTTTTGAATTTAAATTGGTTAATTTCTCTCCACTAGAAGATAGGCTCCAGCAGAGCAAGGGTTTCTGTCTTTCATCACTTTTGTCTTCACCTAAGGATTTCTGGCAGAGAAGAGAAAGAGTGAACCTAAAATAAAACAGAAACTTCCCCTTCTCCTCCTTCCCACCTCCTTCCCCTTGTCCCTTTCTTCCTAAAGTCTGTCACAGTTGCAATATAAATCTCATGATGTAAATTTAGTCTAATTCAGAAAGTCACTTGTTATCTGAACGGCTAATCTCATTACAAATAAGAGCATCACTCCTGTCTGAAATAACTCCTGTCTTTATTTTTTTAAAAATTCTACCTTTGGTTTAATTATGTGGAACGGAAGCCAGGTAAACCTTCAAAGCCAAGGTCATTATTATGATCATTTGTGAAGGTGGTAGAAAAACCGGAGATTGATATTGGAAAGAGATTGTTGTAAAATGGCCTCAGAATTTCCAAAGAACTTCTACTCTGCTTTCACAGGAATATTTATCAAGGCTCCCAAATGCGTTTGTCACCTACATCAAGTAAAGGGCATTGGA
Source organism: Phocoena phocoena (assembly GCF_963924675.1). NCBI lineage: Eukaryota > Metazoa > Chordata > Mammalia > Artiodactyla > Phocoenidae > Phocoena > Phocoena phocoena. Next base: position 16,224,999 of record NC_089221.1, on the reverse strand, counting down.
GAGTGTTAACCATGCCTTCTGTCCACTCCCTTCCTGAGTATATCAAGCATTTGACCTTGTTGGTTCTTCGTCTTCATGATATGAGAAACAATGCCATACAGCCATTCAAAGTGGGATTGAATATCAATAGATTCTAGGAGACAACTCTGTAGTAAATCAGATGTAGTGCTGTCCTGGGGAAAAGAGAAAAAATGAGGTACTTTTTTGATTTGCTGGAATCACATGTATAAAACATGTAAACTAGGTTAAAGAAGGTCACTTAATTACCATGTCTTCTACATGGCTATGACCATGTAGAAAGGCTGCTTCAACACATTCCCAAGTTTCTGCTAAGAACATATCTGTATGACTTTAGCTACCAAGGATAAATTCCAGTGGTAGAGATAAAGTCAGTTTGCAGAAATTATGAAGATTACATTCAACTGTGCTTGCTAGCATCTCTCTTTCAGTTAATAAAGCCATAATTAATAGCTCTTTAAAGTTTTTGACACATTTTTTCTGGAAATGCCATGGTCAACAGCAACTAAAGTCAGAGAGAACATTTGTTGTTGCTTTCTGAAGCTCCAGCAACAAGAGAGTTAACTACTGACAACGGATTTGAAAACCAATATTATCAGGTGCTCAAACACCTAATGATATGGAAATATTTACCTTTTATGCAAATATCTTAAAGAGACAAACCAACTGAAGAAGTTACCAGATTGGGCACTGATTGATATTTCAATACTGCCTACTTGTTTAGCAAAATTTTAAACACTGTTATCTTTTTCTCAAAGACATTTGAAGGTCAGCTCCCTGATCAAGGATGAATGTTAAGACTACTACCATTCAAAACATGTTCTGGAGAATACATAGCCAGAAGACAAGACAGTGCATGTTCTAACCTCAGTTTTCTATGTAAGCTCACATGTTACAATGTAAGTATTCTTACCAACCTGATTACTGTTTTTCTGATTTAGTTGTAGAGATTTGATATTTTATTAACCCATTGAAAGGAAAAAAAGTCCACATAGTTCCCAAATGGGTCTATGAGGGCTGAAACACTTTCTTTGGAATGTCAAGTGATTGAAATAGTCAGACATCCTCATTGCAAGTAATAATAGAATACTACTACTATGTATCCAGTACAATTATCACTGTATATATATATATATATATATATATATATATATACACACACACAAACACACACACACACACACACACATATATATATATATATATATATATATATATATATATATATATATATATACACACACACACACACCCATCTAAAAACCACATTTAAACAGTAAGGATTATATATAGGTATGTATATACATATGATATTATTTAAGTGTATAGATAGGTGATAGATGATTGATATAGAAGAAACCATAAAATATCAGTTTACGAGAAATGTTTTGGAATTCCCCAAACACAAAAGGAATTGATATTAAATTCTTTCATTTGCTGAAAAATGCCAAGGAATTCTTCTAGCAATTTAGCACTACCCACCATTCCCCTGTGTTCTCATTTTCCTCCTTACCAGCTTATATTCTATGCTGAATCTTAAGGAGACCTACAATGACCCCAACTTCCTCTTTCCTTTTTTTCCCAATAATATGCAGTTGATAAAATCACAGTCTTGCTTATCTAACTGTCCAGGAATCCTGTTCAGCCTCTCTACCCCAATGCACTTCGGGGCACTGCTGAAGGAATTACACACATCTGACAAGCTGCACTTTAAAGAAACAATTCAGTCACATTGTTTGGCAGAACAGTGAACCTAGACTTTACAAAAAATGTCAGTGTCATAAAAGAAAAAAGGAAAAGAGGCTGAGGAAATGATCTCTATTCAACGAGAATAAAGAGACATGACAAATAAAAATAATGTGCAACACTTGCTTGGATCCTGGATCAAACAATAAGCCATGCCTACAAAGTTCATTATTGGGATAGTTGGATAACTCTGAGTACAGACTTCATATTAGTTTTTAGTATTGTATAAATACTATAAATATGATATATTAACAAGTATTATATTATATATTAGATAGTATTATAAATATTATATTCCTGAGGGTGGTCATTTTATTGTGGTTATTCAGAAGAAGTTTCCTTTAAAAATGTCAATAAATTGACAGAAGGAGTGGAAGGGGAAAAGTTGAATCCACAATCCATGTAGAAGGGCACAGTTGAAGGACTGAACAGAGGTGTTCACTTAGAGCAAGAGAGAAAAGGGGGTGGTGAAATGAACATAAGAGTCACTAAGAGAAGGTCAACCTCCAGAACACCAGGGCCAGCAAGGCCTGGCCTTTCCTATCTGGTTGGAGCAATGAGTCCAAGTGAGACCTTGGTGACCATTGAAAGGGAAGGAACTTCCTGGAGAGCCAGCATGTACACTGAGGACATTGAACATGGGGGAGTTTGAGTGAGTCCTCACAGATCGTTCATAGGTCTTCTTTCTACAATGAGAGCTCCTAGGGCAGTTAAGAAACTCCCAGAATTTAGTTAAGTGGTTCTTACTACTAAAGGCTATTAATAATCTTGTTAGAAATGTTGACTCGTAAATCTAGAATTGCCTAGGAACCTACATTTTAACCAGGAAAACAAATGATTTTAATGCAGGTAATAAAGTTTCTCATAAAGAAACTTAGATCTAATGTATGTTTTTCTATGTGGTTTTGCAAGAGTTCTCAACTTATGGTTATATTTTTTTCCTGATGAGATTGAAAATATTCATCCTTATTTTGCATTTACAAATGAGTTTTAGCTCATTACTCGGGAGGTATGTCAAGCTGTATGGCTATTTGAAATTACAACTCATCACCTATATATTATACTTAATATTACCCAAAGTATGTTTGTATAGAATAATGTTTTTTCTGAAGCCAAACTAATAGCAACACTGCCAGGTTGGTAGGGCATGGGCCAACCTCATTTTCCTTATAAAAAGCAAATTATAGAAACTTTAAATAACATAGCTATAACTTTATTTACAATTTTTATGACAGAAAAAAATATATTGTTAAAACAAAACCACCTTATGTTACTGTGGTTTTATGTCTTAAATTACTGAATTCACACAAATCTTGGTTATTGGTTGACAGAACAAACACCTCCTGAGGGTAGGTGCTGCTATATCCCTAGTACCTAGAAGTATGCCCAGTGAAAACAAAAACTAAAGAGAAAGAATAAAAGTTAAAAAAGAAAAGAAAAGAATGGTGAGGAAACGAAGCACAGCTAAAAGTATAAATGTGAAACTAAAATATCCCTAGAATTTTCTTCCTCAAGCAGGAAAAGATATGTAGTGTGCCTCCTGTGTTTAAGTGTAACTTTATCTTCTTACCCAAAAGTCTTTTCCTAGCCTTAAAAACTCCTAGATGCATGTATACAATGGAATATTACTCAGCCATAAAAAGAAACGAAACTGAGTTATTTGTAGTGAGGTGGATGGACCTAGAGTGTGTCCTACAGAGTGAAGTAAGTCAGAAAGAGAAAAACAAATACCATATACTAACATATATATATTGGAATCTAAAAAAAAAAAAAACGAGGTTCTGAAGAACCTAGGGGCAGGACAGGAATAAAGACACAGAGGTAGAGAGCGGACTTGAAGCCATAGGGAGGGAGAAGTATAAACTGGGATGAAGTGAGAGAGTGGCATGGACATATATACACCACCAAATATAAAACAGGTAGCTGGTGGGAAGCAACCGCATAGTGCAGGGAGATCAGTTTGGTGCTTTGTGACCACCTAGAGGGGTGGGATAGGGAGGGTGGGAGGGAGATGCAAAAGGGAGGAGATATGAGGATATATGCATGCATATAACTGATTCATTTTGTTATACAGCAGAAACCAACACACCATTGTAAAGCAATTATATTCCAATAAAGATGTTAAAAAAAAAAACTAGATACCTCTTTATTTTCCATTATACTCCATTGTGAAGTACTTTCCTTATCCTGCAGTGAATTTGAATCAAAGTTCCATATGCTGTTCTGAAAAGCTAATTTCTATAAAGTGTTCGTTACAATTATGGGTGAAATTTTCAATTTTTGTTGCTGCTGTGTAGTAGAACAGGAGGCAGATCAGATAAGTGTGATTATGAGAGTGTGTGCATGTGAGTGTACTTTACTGACCTTTATCTGTACCTTTGTATATGATTAGTATTTTACCTATGTCAAGATGTATTGTTAATATGTCAATGTATTTTATTCAAATGATTAGTCAAAGTGAAATGTAATAGAAATATTTTAAGAATCTATTTATAGCTTTAGATCATTAACTCCAACTACTTTATGTGTAAAAGAACAGTGTAAAGATATATGCTTGAAAATATGTATCTGCTTTGACCATCATCTTATGAAATAATCAATCGGATTATATAAGAATTTTTCAGCGGGCCTCTCTCTGTTGTGGCCTCTCCCGTTGCGGAGCACAGGCTCTGGATGCGCAGGCTCAGCGGCCATGGCTCAGGGGCCCAGCCACTCCGTGGCATGTGGGATCTTCTCGGACCGAGGCACGAACCCATGTCCCCTGCATCGGCAGGTGGACTCTCAATCACTGCACCACCAGGGAAGCCCCGAACATTCTTTGGTGTATATGTGCATGAGTGTGTGAATCAGTTTTACCATTTGATCTTAAACAGGAGATATTTTATTGACATTCATTTGCCACTACATGGTCTCAAATTACCCTGAGTTCTTCCTTCCTTCCTGGAAAAATTTAGCAGGTTCTCCTCCATAGTAAAAGGAGTTATATTAACATCATTTTTTTTTTTTTACAAAACATTTAAGAATCTTGAAAAATATTTACATAGGGTAGGAAAAGTGGCTTTGGGATTTTGTTTCATTAAATTTATAATTCTTCTTAATCCACATAAACCAAATGTTTTGAAACTTCATGATTCAAAACTTTTTAAACAACTCCTATGAGTATTTTTCTCATGTAGAGTATAAATACTGGTACAGCAGATATTAAATGTGCAGTGCAATTGAATAGATTTGTTTTACCTGTAGACTGTGTACCTGTAAATAGATTTCTAGTCATGCACTGAAGTTTAGGTTGGTGTGGCTAGGGAAAGAGAAGATAATTATGTAGACATCTACAATAGAAGGTGGTCCATTGTATTTATTTCTACACTCTCTACAAAATCACAGGCTGCCCTCTCTACACTTATTCTGCAGCTAAAGAACTAGGAACTACCTGGCCTCAGTATTTGAATGATTCCCTTCACTTCAAATAACACAGGGAGACTCTTCCTCTTCAGGAGTAATCAGAGTCATTAGTCCCAAAGACCTGTCACTTAAGATGATAATTGCTAGTTTTAAATTAAAAGCTGTTTCTTACATGCAGTTCTGAATTGTAATAGTATCTTTGTGTAATTTTCATTGTTTCTGACAAAATAGAAATTTACTGGTACAAAGGAGCCATGGTTATATATTCAATAGATAGACTATTCTTCCAAAGGCTAATATCTAAGAAGGTAGAGGTAAAATGAGCTTTGTAAAAACATTAAATATAAGGTAAATTCCTGTATTGGCTGCTGTCTTTACATTGTACAACTGTTTAACAAGTTAAACACAATTTAAAAGATGGAGAAATGGAAGGGTGTTTCTTCTCCTCTGTGTCTCTCTCTGACACCTAGTAAAGCGAAATTACTATAAAACAGTTAAAATAATGTAGACTATTTGAAAAGCTAATGTGAAATATGGAGGAAGGATGCCATTATTTAATATTTTCCTATCCTAATCTGCACAGAGTGTACCATACATGTTTAAGAGAAGAAAAAGGAGGGGGAATAATAACCAAGAAAAAATGTAAGAAAAGTGTTTAGAGGAACCGTTATTTCGAGAAGCAGAAAATATTAACAAGTACTTGACTTTTTCCAAATTGTGAAAAACTTCAAAATGAGTAAAAGTTTATTGAATGTTCTATACATTTTACCATTCTGAATGATCTCTCTTTTTCACTGTCTTTTAGTTATTTTAGAAATCTGTGGAAAAAATACAGAGTGGTCTGAGATTTCATCAAAAATAAAGAAAAATCACTGTCAAAAAAAAAAAACAGTAAAAGAGAAGTTAGGAAAGAGATATAAATATGGAGAAGTTATTAAATTCCAGAAGAAAATGACACCAGGTTCTCCAATAAAACTAAGAACTTGAGGATAGAGGGCAGGTTATAGTGGTGTCAGCCTAGATTTTTAATCTTTTGATCTCTCTGACTTCCCCACTAAAAACAGAGTAAATAAGATAATTCCCAAAAAACAAAATAACTCATTGACAGATGACTGCATATAACCACCAAGCATCCATGCAAAAGAAAGCAGACCTAAGCAAATGGTTCACTTATTCACCTATGAATGGAAAAATACCAGAAGGGCTAAGAGATACTCATTGGAAAGTGGGAGTGGCCAATTTATGATCAGCCTCTGATAGGGTGAAGGGTTTTGTATACTCCAATCCAAGGGTGAGTACAAAGGAAACTTGGGGATGTAATAAATTCAACAGCCAAACAAACTTTTTAAGACAATCCCATACTGTCAGAAAGACAGATAAAATAATGTCAACAGGAGCAGGGACTCTAAGGGCAAAGGAAATGGAACTTCCAGATGAAAATGAGGCACCGGTAGAAAAGCATTCCCACATTCCACTAAGCTATACTTTTGAGTATTGATGAAACCAACAGAAGGAACTCCAGCATTGCGAAATGAGTCTTTTCCTACCTGCTCCCACCTCCCCCGCTGCAACATACTTCCTTCTAAAATTTGGGCATGCTAATTTCACGTCAAATGAACAACCGAAAAGGACTGTAGTTAGTATAAAGATTTTCTTTTTTTAGAGAAATGTAACTAAAACAAAATCTCCTCCTAAACCAGAAACCTCTCCAAAGGTAGAAGAGAAAGAAAATAATTTCATTATTAAATAAGCACTAAACTAGAATGTGATGTGCATCACAGGCAATCCACTAAGAGACTGGAAAGGCAGGAGGAAATCTCACCCTTTATGCTGCCAAGCAGTTACAACTCATAATATAATGTCCCCAAGATGATAAATAACTCCTCTTAAAGTTAAAGGACTTGACAGCACATTTTGTGACCCATAGGTCATGTTAGATTCACCTGGTAATCTGGGGTAGTTATCTGAATTGACTAATTAGCTTCATGAAGTGGAAAAAATTTGACAAAATATAGTATTGAGACTTGGAGTGAGGCTCCCACAGTAGCTAGGCTTCTCTCCTCCCATAGGAACTGGGAGTCTGAGGCTCTATCTTCCTTGAAGATTACATTGCAGGGCTTCCCTGGTGGCGCAGTGGTTGAGAGTCCACATGCCGATGCAGGGGACACGGGTTCGTGTTCTAGTCCTCGAGGATCACGCATGCCGTGGAGTGGCTGGGCCCGTGAGCCATGGCTGCTGGGCCTGCGCGTCTGGAGCCTGTGCTCCACGAAAAAAAGATTACATTTCAAAGAGATGGTTCCGGGGTTCCTGAAAAAGACATTTTTGGGTTCTAAATCTGGCAAGACATTTATATAGCTTTTTAAAAGAGTTACATACATTTCAAAGAGACAGAGAAAGAACTTTCTAAATCAAATGATCTGAGAAAATAGAGGGAGTCTCTTATTTTCAGCAGGGAGAATTAAGCCTTTTTTGTTTGTTTTCTTAGGTGTATACCTCCTATTCAATGTAACGATTATCTACTTTTAAAGAATTGATGATAAACAGGTGTTATCTTGGATTATTTTATTGTGTGTGAAAATTAAGTATGTTTTCCAAAACAAACAAAAAATTTTTTTGCATTTCTTTTTAATTCCTAGCTTACCAGAATACTGCTGCATTGTCATTCCTGCTTCTGCATTCAATCTGTAGCAAAATGTTATGGTTGAAGTATATGAAGAAACATATGTGCTGTGTATGCTATATATCAGAATGGAACAGCACGTGGAGTTGCTATGGGCTCAGACCTTGGCAGATGTCACATTGGGTCCCCAGGTTCAGCGCCAGAAGGCCAGTTCAGGCCCCCTGGCTCTTCTGGCTCCAGGAAGATTATAGATTGGAAGCTCACGCATGCGCAGTTTACTCCCGCCTTCTGGCTTGAAGTGGTTGCTTTCGGGCACAGCCTGTAAGCCAGCGCCTGTCCTTCTGCACGTGGTCCGGCCTCTGGAACGAGGCACCACCGCACTATGAATCTGGGGCAGGATTGGGGCGGGACAGGGGTTCCAAAGAACTGCGAAAGATTTGTGTGATGGGTGGTGTGATCCGTACTTTCTACGGGCTAGAGTCTGGGATGAGGCACCTCCAGTACCAAGGACACCCAGGGGTTTCTCATCCCAGGACTCCCTTGCCAGTCCCAGTAGAACTTCCGAGATCCCATGAGATGGAGCTTCCTCTGGGAAAAGTGGAAAAAAAAAAAAAAAAATATATATATATATATATATATATATATATATATATATATATATATATATATATAATGGATAGTGAAGGTGGCTCTCCTGATTACTGAAGAAGAAAATAGCAGTTATTTAATCCAGAATAGATATTGGATCCAGCATGGGACTATGAGAAAGTAGGGTAGGTGTGTAAGTTTTCAGAGAGGAGGAACTCAAAAGGAGAAACTTGTCTTGGTCTAGGAATTTTTGAGTGTCTGGAATGCTCCTCTAATTTTGTTCAAGTTCAAAAAAAATTAGTACTAATTACAATGTTGTAATACACTGTGCTTGATAGTTTCCCCAGGGTACTTGGACTGAGTATCTGTGAGTGTATAGTTATGTGTGCCCAAGTATAATTTTTTGCTCTGATGTAAAAACACACAGCAGTTTGCACAATTTGAACACCTCTATGAGGAAGATGACATCATTGCAAAAGAAATAAGGGAAGCAAGTGTCCTAAAATTTTCAGGATGGAGCATGTAACTACCATTGACACCCACACTAGAAGTATTATTTATAGGTATAACTTGTTTACTTTGGAAACTGGGCAGTGTTTGTGGAATTGGATGTAGGGAAAATTATTTCAGAGACAAACAAGATGTGTTAACGATCATAATGTTTAACAGTAAAGTACTAAATACCTTAACTGTATAGTGATAAACATTTCCAAAAATCATCATTGAGAAGTGACTTATCTTTCATTACTTATTGGCTTCTGTGTGTGTATCTGTGAGGATTTCACAGATTATAGTATACAGAATATTTTAGTTAGACTACTCTCAAATTCCATTAGTTTTATTTTTCTATTTAGCCAACATTTAATGAAAAGTCTAATTTACATAGTTAATTTGAAAATACCAACCACCTCCAAGAAAATAAAAAAGCTATATGAAAAATAGAGGCCATTTTTAATCCTATCTTCCAGATACAACCATTGTAAACATGGTTGCTGTTTTCCCTTTTGGTCAAGTTCATATTCAGTGCCAGGTGTATTTTATGAGAAATTGACGGATGCCAATTTTCATCAGTATATTATAAAATATCAATCATATCGCCAGGCATAAAATTCCAAGTAATGTGAATCCCCAGATTAAAATTTTGTCAAAAATTAATTAATTTTGAAGTTGTCAGGCTCAACAAATTGCAGAATGTTTTTATACTGCTGCCACATGATACCACTACTTAAGTTGAAATAGGGGAATATCTGACAGACTTTATTAAGATAAGACTTGAAATATGAAAGGTTTAAATTGAGCCAAGTATTCAGGCTTGCATCTCTCACAAAAATGCCACATTCTTGAGTGTATTTCTGTCTCTTTGTTTATGTATATAGACTATGAGTTCCCAGAGGAACCTCAGTCAAAACTCCCTGAAGCTTCCCTGAGACTTACCAGGTATTTAATTTGGGGGTGGGTGGGTGCAAAACATGTTTTTAAAACTGTGACTCTTACCCAAATTACATGAAGAACGTACATATTTAAGAAGGGTAGATATCATGAAGTGTTTACACAATACCTGTAAAATTCCACTTTTTTCCCGAAATTCTGCATTCTTATTATTTACCATTTATGCTGGGGAATATAGGGTGATCTGTCCATTGAACTTGCCTCAAGAGGTATAATAGAGCTATGATTTTGTGTGGCTCCATGGTCCACTGCTTATGCTCCGTTGGAGATAATAAACCGTCTCAAAACACCATTTATAAAAAAACACCTGTTAGTGAGCAAAAAGCTTGACTATGGGTCCCTAGTAAGTCCTTTAGGAAAAAAAAAAGAGCTATACTTTGTTGCACTGTATTGTTTGGACATGTGACCAAATTCTATCATTAACTGATGGCTGAAAGAACTATGATGTCTACATGTTGGGTAATACACACAAAACCCTTGAAGAAGGCTTGGTTTCTGTTTTCTGAATTATGTTCCCATTATTATGTTTATATATATATATATATTTACATTTGTATTTTATATATAGTATATATCTATATTCTGTTTCAAAGAAGCATATACAGAGAAGTATATTCTGGCTTAAAGGAGTAAGTCTTATTGAAATTTGACAAGATCCCGATCTGTTCTTTTCATTTAACATTATGTCGTGAGCACTTTATTTTGTCATTAAGTAATCTCTGACAACCTGATTTTTATGAATAACGCTACTACTGCTCCTACTACTATTACACCACTACTGCTAGTACTACTACTAGTATTAACACCACCACCACTACTACTACTACTAACTACCACCACCACTGCTGCTAGTACTACCACTGTACTACTACCTCTACCAGCATCTGTGACAGTGAATACTTTTCATTTTAGGACAAAGAGACTGAGGCATAAAAGGGATATGCAGTTTGTCAAGCTCATATATAAGTAGCAAATCCCAGATTTCAGTCCATGTTACTTTACTCCAGAACTCTCACTCACAGCCACCCTAACAATGTCTCACAAATGACTTCAGAAAATTCTACCTTAAAACTATACCATAATTCATTTGAATGAATATTTAAATGATTCCAAATTAAGCTTTTGTAAGTAATAATATATATTGTGTATAGTTTTTTCATTGGAAATGAAACTAAGTTAATGCAGATTTATATTCCAGCACTATTATAATTTTTATCTATTTTACTTTATATATGGTTTCTTTTAAAACAGTAAATGCTTACCTCAGGCTGGATGCTGTTTTTGATGAAAAACATGCAGGTGGCAGGTGGTTGTTGTTTTTTTGTTGTTTTGTTTTGTTTTTTTGCGGTACGCGGGCCTCTCAGTGTTGTGGCCTCTCCCGTTGTGGAGCACAGGCTCCGGACGCGCAGGCTCAGCGGCCATGGCTCACGGGCCCAGCCACTCCGCGGCATGTGGGATCTTCCCGAACCGGGGTACGAACCCGTGTCCCCTGCATCGGCAGGCAGACGCTCAACCACTGCGCCACCAGGGAAGCCGGCAAGTGATTGTTTTATATAATTTTATAATAATTATTAAAATAACACTGATTTCAGACAAAACAATTTAAATTAGATAAACATCTTACTGGAAAAACAGGAAACGTGGAGGCAAAATATTTCATAAAGAAAATGCAAAAGAAGAGCTAGAAATAAAATAGGTAAAAAAATTCACATCCGTTTTACACACATTAGAGTTTTGAGACCACATAGGTGATGAATAATTTTGTATCTTAGCAAAACACAACTTCTGACGTTTGTTTCTTGATGTGTTAAAGGAGAATTTATTATTAGAAACAAGTTTTACACAGTGACTTTATTATGTCTGAACCCTCATTATTCAAAAGATGAAAGGGTATAAAAATGTTCAATCAAGTAGACCCCTTTGTTAAGAGTAAAATGTATAACTGTAACTCCCCAGATTTTAATAATAGTTTAACATTTTCTTTCTTCACATATACACATGCAAAAAGCCAGAGATACTTTGTAAAAGCTAGCCTTACCACAGCTCATATGCTCTTTTGAATATTTGTTATTATTCACATATTCATTCATTTTGTGCATGTTTCTCTTTCTTTCCTCCACCTTAATTGTTTTTCAGCCCTAATTCTTCTCTCTCCAATTTCTTCACATAATTTTATCATGCTAATTATATTGATTTTTGAAGTTTCTTTGAATTCTTTCAGAACAGATGGAGCATAAATTAATATTTAGCCCTGATGGGGCTGTCATCAACTATTGTCTCAGTTCAGAAAGTCTCAAGAAAGTTTAATTCTGCTTGCATCAGTTACATATGCAGGTGGAGGTATGAATTAGCCATCACCAGTTTGTTAGTTTTTCAAAATACAAATCTCTTTTACTTGACAATAAAGTAACCCTGGGTTATTGTGTGAAAAATGGTAGGACAGATATCCTTAATACTGTGTGTACAGTTGAGCTACTGATGCTTAGAAAAGAAGCAGTAATGGAAGGAGCAGCTAGCTTAGTCTTTGAATTTTGGCAGGGGGTCTTATAATAAAATTTGGGAGATTTATGTGTTTTGCCTCTACCACCACTTGGCTCTCAGACTGTCAAATGCTAGACTCTACCTGATTATTTGCAATTCTTTTTTCTTTTGATAACATCTTTTGTTTGCTCTCAGCCTCATATGCTCCCTACTGTGTTGGTGGTAAATCCTCTACTTCATGTCTCAAATGCTATCTTTTTTTTAAAAATATTCTTAATGATAGTCATAGTTAATATGAATGATAGAAAATTGGCAAAATCAACATGATACAATCTTTCAGAAGTTTGCTCTAAAATATTTTATTTACTTTTTATCCATTCTTTATTCTTACTGAGATATAATTGGCATACAATATTGTGGAAACTTAAGGTTACAACATGTTGGTTTGATACACTTCTGCATTGTCATGTGATTACAAATGTAGCATTAACCAATACCTATATCACATCACATAATTATCATTTCTTTGTGATGAGAACACTTAAGATCTAGTCTCCTGGTAACTTTCAAGTATAGAATACAGAATCAACTACAATCACAATGTTGTGCATCGGATCCCCAGAACTCATTCATCTTCTAACTGCAACATCTTCCCAATCCCCCAGCCTCCCAGCACCCGGTAACCACCGTTCTACTCTGTTGGTTTTATTAGTTTGCCTTTTGTGAATTCTTCATAAAAGTGATATCACACTGTATTTGTCCTTCTCTGCCTGACTTATCTCACTTAATATAATGCCTTCAAGTTTCATCCATGTTGTCACAAATCGCAAGATTTCCTTCCTTTCATGGCTGTGTGTGTGTGTGTGTGTGAGAGAGAGCGAGAGAGAGAGATCTTCTTTATTCATTCATCCCTTAATGGGTATTTAGGTTGTTTTCGTATCTTGGTTATTATGAATAATGCTGCAATTTCCATTGTGATCTAATGATCATGAAGTCAGGTAACAGGATAACTCCAAGAAACTAAGCATAAGATAGAAAAAGAAAAAAGTGGGTTGTTAAAAATGTTTTAATCAGGGCTTCCCTGGTAGTGCAGTGGTTGAGAGTCTGCCTGCCGATGCAAGGGACACGGATTCCTGCCCCGGTCCGGGAAGATACCGCATGCCACGGAGCAGCTGGGCCTGTGAGCCATGGCCTCTGAACCTGCGCATCCGGAGCCTGTGCTCCGCAACGGGAGAGGTCACAGCAGTGAGAGGCCTGCGTACCGCAAAACAAACAAACAAACAAGAAATATTTAATCAAATTTACAAAAAGTGTTTACAACATTTAAATGTTAATTGGTCAATCCAGTAGCCAGAACTTTTCCTTATATTAAATATTTGATTGTTTAAGGTATTTTATATTAGATTTTTGGTTATTTGCTTCTCAAAATTTTTGTTTGTTAAACAACCCCTAAACCGATATCATTAATGACCAGAAAATTTGCTTCTGTTACTATTTAAACCCTAGAAGTTAGCAGCAAGAAATATGTATATTTCTACAGAAATAAATAATGGGGGAAAAAAGAACATATAATTCACTATATCAATACAATCTGAATGGACCATATTTCACAAAGTGTTCATTTGTCAGTATAAAACAACAATCATCTTCTAATGTCACCTCATATTTATTTACCATTCAAAGTTGAATATTGAGAATTTCAAGTGTTATATGGATGTGTTAATTTGGAAACTAGAACAATGAGGCTCCATTTTCTGAATAATAAAGACTTTTTTTTCTTGTTCATGTACTGGATGGACTCTGTAAACCTTAGAATGTTATCATTTCCCTGTACCTTGCTCAAGCATAATTCCCATTTACTTTGTGATAAACCAGAACAAACTTAACATTCCAGAAATCCTTTAAATAAAGGGTGCTGGCTGGAAACTTGTGTTTTAAGACACGTAAACACTGCAGAAATAGTATTTCATATGCTCAGTGGAATTGACTTGAGTGATTATAGAAAGCCAGAAACCTGAAGCTTATAATAAAAAATATCTTTGTAAGTTGTTTTAACCTGATTTGTTCTCATGGTTGCATCACTGATCACGTATTATCACTCTCTCATCCATCTAAAGACAAAGAACAGTCACCAATTGCAAAGTCATCAATACAAAACTTTTCCTGCTTATGGAAACATTCCAGGATTTGCTATGTGAAAAGAATGAATTATAATAGAATTCTCACAGAGCTGCCTTATGGCAATATGGGTCAAATGTAAAGCCCAGAACACAACACATTAGCTATTTGTATTAATGTGATGACACAGATCTTTACTTAATGTTGAACGCCACTTTCCTCCGGCCCCCACACCCCCATATAGATGCTTGTAGGGGCAAAACTGGGAGTTATATTAATATTAATGGACAAATCAGAGATGGGACAGCTACTGGATTGATTGCCTTGTGTCTCTATATCACACCTGAAAAAGCAAAATCTATCATTAAACAGAGAAATTACAAAATAGCAGTATATAATCAATGAAAAAGACAAGCAGCATATAGTTTTGTATAGGGCAATATAAAAATATGTTAAATAGGTATTTCTGTTGTTTTGAAAGAGCATTTAAAATGCAAAACCATAACTGAATTTTAATACTTTTTCTTTCCATCTTTACTGAGATATAATTGACACACATACTGTATAAGTTTCAGGTGTACAGCATAAGGATCTGACTTACATATATCATGAAATGATGACCACGGTAAGTTTGGTGAACATCCATCATCTCATATAGATACAAAATAAAAGAAAAACAAAAAATTTATCCTTGCAATGAGAACTCTTAGGATTTACTCACTTAACTTCCATATATAACATCAGCAGTGTTAACTGTAATCATCAGGTTGTACATGACATGCCTAATACTTATTTACCTTGTAACTTTGTGCTTTGTGACCACTTTCATCCAATTCCCCCGTCCCATACCCTCCACCTTTGGTAATCACAAATCTGACCTCTTTTTCTATGACTTAGTTTGTGTTTGAAGTATAATTGGCCTAAAACACTGTTAGTCTCTGTTGCAGAACATAATGATTTGATATTTTTATACATTATAAAATGATCACCATGATAAGTTCTACTTACCATACAAATATGTTACAGTATTCTTGACTATATTCCCTACACTGTACATTTAAACCCTATGACTCACTTATTTTGTAACTGGAAATTTGTACCTCTTAATCTCCTTCACCTATTTCACTCATCTCCCCACAGCTCTCTCATCTGGCAAGTTGTAGATACAGAGAGCAAACGGAGTTTTAGTTCTTTATATGATGACTATTGAAATCTCTCTACCATAGTCCATGTTTGGGATGTTAGATTTGACATATTTTTCACTAGAATGTTGCATAATGACAATACTGTAACTTATAATAACAATATAGACAAACTACTTTTAGCATCAGGGTCTTTGCTTAACGTTGAACAATAACCACACGACTATTTTCTCTACATACGTCTCGGCATTTTTTTTTTTTTTTTTTTTTTTTTTTTTTGCGGTACGCAGGCCTCTCACTGTTGTGGCCTCTCCCGTTGCGGAGCACAGGCTCCGGACGCGCAGGCTCATCGGCCGTGGCTCACGGGCCCAGCCGCTCCGCGGCATGTGGGATCTTCCCGGACTGGGGCACGAACCCGTGTCCCCTGCATCAGCAGGCGGACTCTCAACCACTGCGCCACCAGGGAAGCCCACGTCTCGGCATTTTTGAAGACACTACCAATTTTGTTGTTTCAGGTCCCTATATAAAAACTTTACTCAGACTGTATTACTCTTTGAAGAACTCTGTTTTTCCCTAATGGTTTGGGAAGCATCCTTTCACAGGATCCTCATCATGTTTATGTACTTATCTTAGCTGTCAAGAAACCCCATAGGAAGATCTCTGTTCATTTCTACTTACTCTTCTCAGGCTAAGTTCTCTGGAAGAATTATCCTCCCTTCACCAATTCCTTTTTTATAATCATTTGATGTTTGCTTACTTGCCCTATGATTTTATTGTAATTATAGATTTTATTACAAGCTTCCTCCTGCAATTTGACTATGTGCTCACTCTTTGAGGGTATTATCTCACTTAATCCAAGAAACATTGCTTTGCTATTATTATTTATGTATTTATATTATTTACATTTTAGGGACGAGGAAATTGAGTGTAGCAAAGTTATTTGTCCAGGATTTCATGACAAATATGTTGCCTAGGTGTTTGGTTGGATTCAAAAGCTGTGACCCTAAATACAGTACTCAAACTCCATGAAAGTCAGAAAAATTGTGCGTATTCTGTTGTGAAGAAGAAACCTGTTCATTTTCTTTCTTCCCTCCCTTCTTCCCTCACTCTCTTCCTTCCCTCCTTCCTTCCCTTATATATGTTTCCTCTTTTCTTTTGAAATTTTAATTATTTTATTCCTTTCTTTCAAGAAATTTTATTAAGCCAACATTTATATGCCATCACTCTTCCAGGTGCTGGGAAAAGAGCAGTGAACAACAGAAAACAAACTCAGTGACTATGATTCCATCAGAGAAGAAGGAGTATTTCATCCTTTTCATTCTCATCTTCAAATAGGAAAATTAAAAATTAATAACATCTTCTCATAAGTCCTTTAATTTTGTATTTCTAACATATTGCATTGCAAACAACTTTTCTATTTTACTACTGAGTGCATACTGGTATTTATTCAATGATTTTAGAAAACTCAGGTAAAGAAATCAAAGATCCAATCTTGCAGTGCAAACATTTCCCATGTGGACCTATCATACTTACAACATATCAGCCAGTGAGTTATATCGTTGCTAGAATTTTTTGTTGTCACATGAACCTTCCCATTCTTACCTTTATCCCCCAAGCTTAGACTGTAAAATGTTCAAGCATCGTGAAGGCTTGCTAAGTAAAGGGATAACTATACGTTTAATGTTTCTTTTACTTTAGAAAATTTCTGAAAAATGTGGATAAAGCACATTGCCCCACATTAATAACTCTAGTTGAAGATTCACTACCACTTTGTAGTTATTTATAAGCTTTTGGAGGCTGCCTTTTCTCCCTCTCATTTTCTTTATGTTACTTACTTCTAGCAGAATGCATTATTTTTAAAATTGTTCCTTCAGAACTTCATTCAGCCTTTGACAGCTCATCAATTTTAGATTCCTTCTTAATGGTAATGATGTGTCTGCCAGTGTATTACTAAGAATATTCAATTTGCTGTCATTTGACAATTTAAAAATAAGTGGTCTGCTACACACTCCTTATCTCTTCATTCAGAACATGATTCAATGCCATGCATTTTTAGGTTCTCTTCAGACTTTGATGCACTATTCTGTATTCTTAATATGGGATTTTTATCCTGCTATAATTCTGAAAAACTGTTAAAAATATCCAAATACATATTTATGATATATACATACATATATATATGGGATAAAAATCTATCATCTATTATCACAGTAGTTTTTGTTTGTTTGTTTGTTTGTTTGTTTTTTTATGGAACACAGGGTCATAATATCTGCAGTAATAGCAAATATTCTTACTGAGCTCTTATTATTACAATAAAGTTTTAAGTGATTTGTTTAGTAACCGTCACATTAAGCCTAGGGTGTATGTATTACTGCTATACACATTTTGCTAATGAAGACATTGAGGCAGAAGGAGATTAAGTAAAGGGCAAAACCTCACTGTTGGCAAGTCAAGGAGGTCAGTTCTGGCAGGTTCCGCCTCCACTGTTTTTTGTTTTTTTTTTTAACATCTTTATTGGAGTACAATTGCTTTACAATGGTGTGTTAGTTTCTGCTTTATAACAAAGTGAATCAGTTATACATATACACATGTTCCCATATCTCTTCCCTCTTGCATCTCTCACCCTTCCACTCTCCCTATTCCACGCCTCTAGGTGGTCACAAAGCACCGAGCTGATCTCCCTGTGCTATGCGGCTGCTTCCCACTAGCTATCTATTTTACATTGGTAGTGTATGTATGTCCATGCCTCTCTTTCGCTTTGTCACAGCTTACCCTTCCCCCTCCCCGTATCCTCAAGTCCATTCTCTAGTAGGTCTGTGTCTTTATTCCCATCTTACCCCTAGGTTCTTCATGACCTTTTTTTTTTTTTTCCTTAGATTCCATATATGTGTTAGCATAAGGTATTTGTTTTTTTCTTTCTGACTTACTTCACTCTGTAGGACAGACTCTATGTCCAACCACCTCACTACAAAAAACTCAATTTCGCTTCTTTTTATGGCTGAGTAATATTTCATTGTATATATGTGCCACATCTTCTTTATCCACTCATCTGTTGATGGACACTTAGGTTGCTTCCATGTCCTGGCTATTGTAAATAGAGCTGCAATGAACGTTTTGGTACATGACTCTTTTTGAATTATGGTTTTCTCAGGGTATATGCCCAGTAGTGGGATTCCTGGGTCGTATGGTAGTTAAACTATGCTGGATCCTGAAGTGCTGACTTATCTAAAGTAAGATATATGCTTACTTTTTTAGTGTGTTGTCACACAACACAATTAGCCACTAGACTAATTTTTGAAAATTCCATGTTGCAAATGATTTAGAGAAAGGAAGAAACACCACTATACTCATTTCATATAGAAATACTGAGTGCTCAGTTTGCTTCCACATAACAGATGCATAGGATAACATGTCAATGTGACTAGAGACAGAATACCTACCTAATTAGATCTTCCTTTGTCACTCGAAATTTTTTTCTTTGACTCTTTTTAAAAACTTGTTGATTATTTTTACCTCAGGAAAGGCTTGACAAGATTAAGATAGATATGTGGTTCCATGAAGGAAGCTTCTATAGTAACAGAAAATACATAAAAGAAGGAATCACAAAAATGTAAAGTTCAATTCACACTGAAAGATGTATTTATTCTATTTATAAATCTAATATCATGTTGGAGTCAACTTTAATATCCATCTTCAACATTTTCTAGTTAATTTGTCTGAAAAGCCCGTATACTGTTGGTTCTTGAAAGATAATTGAAGTAAAGATATTTCTATTTTCTACCATGAAAGGGAAATGGGAACAACTGAAAAAAAAATGCTTAGACATAAATTTTAGTCTTCATATGCTTATCACTCCCTCCGCCCACCCACTCCCCAACTTCCTAAGAAATCTATATTCTGTGATATGTCCTTGAACACTCAGCCCATGGGGATGTTTATGCTCGTTTACCACAGTTATGAGCAGATATGCAAACTGACCTCCCTGCAGAGCTGTTATGTATCTTAGTTTGATCCAGTCTAACACCATCTTCCCTGCCACATTCCCCCAATATAAAACAAACAAATAACTGCTCCTCTAGTTTCTTGGGCTTAAATTTTGTCATAATTAAAATTCTTATAATGGTCTCTGTCTCTTTTATTAATCCCCCATTAACGTAAGCTTTAATTGAAACCTAGTTATTCCCTAAGAACCATGCTTCCCTTCTTTGAAGTCTTAGTGTCTGAGTGTATGTGTTTTTATTGTCCATGTGGCTGAAGATGGTATAAATTCCTTACAATGTATTTCTTCTTCTAGAACATTATTTATCTTCAGTAATTCCACTCTCTTTAAGACTATAATGAGGCTATATGCATACTCTCTCTCCTTGCTTTATTAATCTACGATATTTCTGGAATTCTTCTATTTCATAAAATATTTGCTCTCTTGATTTTCTGTCTTTTCATCATGACTCCAGCACACCTGGATTATAGTTAGGCATTCCTACAAAATAGGTCCTGCTATTATGTGCCTAATACTCTCCTCTACATTGTTTCTCGTGATCTTCTACATCTCAGTTAATGGTTTCATCATTTACTTAACTAGGTCGAAATCTGGGAGCCTTTTCTGACTCATCTTCTACTTACACTCCATTTTCTACTCATCAGCAAGTCCTATAACAGGTAGACATGTAGAGGCTTTTAGGCCCTTTTAAGCAGTCTGTACTTTATTCTGATTGTGATTATAATCCACCAGAAGTTTTCTAAGTCATGAAAAGGATTTGACTGTTGAAAACACCTCTGCTGCTAATCCATAGAGAATTGGCTGAAGTGGAGTACTAATGGAAGCTGGAAAACCTGGGGGATGCTATTTCAAAATCAAAGGGAAATAAAATATTGATAAAGACTTGGGTGATTGCAGTTGAATAGATGAGAAGTGGGTAGTCTTCCAGATGTTCATTCCAATCTGGCCATACAGATTTTCTTACAGATTCTAAAATACAAGGAGATCACTCTTGCCTTAGGGCTTTTCTCTTTGTTGTTCCCTTGACTTTGACAACATTCTCCACTTCTTTTACACGGTATCACCTACCTCATTTCATAACAGTCTGCTGAAATATCACTTTAGGGAAGCCCTATTCGTATACCTTTAAATACTCCCCATCGGGGGACCTTGAAGATGGCGGAAGAGTAAGACACGGAGATCGCCTTCCTCCCCACGGATACACCAGAAATACATCTACACGTGGAACAACTCCTACAGAACACCTACTGAAGGCTGGCAGAAGACCTCAGACCTCCCAAAAGGCAAGAAACTCCCCACGTACCTGGGTAGGGCAAAAGAAAAAACAGAGACAAAAGAATAAGGACAGCACCTGCACCAGTGGGAGGGAGCTGTGAAGGAGGAAAAGTTTCCACACACTAGGAAGCGCCTCCGCAGGCGGAGACTGCGGCAGGCGAAGGGGGGAGCTTCGAAACCGCGGAGTAGTGCACAGCGACGGGTGCGGAGGGCAAAGCGGGGAGATTCCTGCACAGAGGATTGGTGCCGACCGGCACTCACCAGCCCGAGAGGCTTGTCTGCTCACCCGCCGGGGCTGGCAGGGCTGCGAGCTGAGGCTCGGGTTTCGGTTTTGGACGGAGCGCAGGGAGAGGACTGGGGTTGGCGGCTTGAACATAGCCTGAAGGGGTTAGTGCACCACGACTAGCCGGGAGGGAGTTCGGGGAAAAGCCTGCACCTGCCGAAGAGGCAAGAGACTTTTTCTTCCCTCTTTGTTTCCTGGTGCGCGAGGAGAGGGGTTTAAGAGCGCTGCTTAAAGGAACTCCAGAGACGGGCGCGAGCCGCGGCTAAAAGCGCGAACCCCAGAGACGGGCACGAGCTGCGGCTAAAAGCGCAAACCCCAGAGATGGGCGCGAGCCGTGGCTAAAAGCGCGGACCCCAGAGACGGGCGGGAGACGCTAAGGCTGCTGCTGCTGCCACCAAGGGGCCTGTGTGCGAGCACAGGTCACTCTCCACACCCCTCTTCCGCGGAGCCTGTGCAGCCCGCCACTGCCAGGTTCCCGGGATCCAGGGACAACTTCCCCGGGAGTACGCATGGTGGGCCTCAGGCTGCTGCAACGTCACGCCGGCCTCTGCCGCAACGTCACGCTGCCTCTGACGCCGCAGGCCCGCCCCGCACGCAGTGCCCCTCCTTCCACCCCACCACCCCCGGCCTGAGTGAGCCGGAGCCCCCGAATCAGCGCCTCCTTTAACCCTGTCCTGTCTGAGCAAAAAACAGACGCCCTCCAGCGACCTACACGCAGAGGGAGGGCCAATTCCAAAGCTGAGCTCCTGTGAGCTGTGAGAACAAAGAAGAGAAAGGGAAATCTCTCCCAGCAGCCTCAGAAGCAGCGGATTAAAGCTCCACAATCAACTTGTTATACCCTGCATCTGTGGAATACCTGAATAGACAAGGAATGATCCCAAATTGAAGAGGTGGAATTTAGGAGCGAGATCTATGATTTTTTTCCCTTTTCCTCTTTTTGTGAATGTGTACGTGTATGCTTCTGTGTGAGATCTTGTCTGTATACTCTTGCTTCCACCATTTGTCCTAGGGCTCTATCCGTCCATGGTTTTAAAAAAATTTTTTTTTCTTAATAATTAATTTTAATTGTAATAACTTTATTATACTTTACCTTCGTTCTTTCTTTCTTTCTTTCCTTCCTTCCTTCCCTCCTTTAGACAACGAATCAACCCAAATTGAGTAGGTGGTCTCTGAGAGCAAGATTTATGATTTTTCCCCCTTTACCTCTTTTTGTGAATGTGTATGTGTATGCTTCTCTGTAAGATTTTCTCTGTATAGCTTTGCTTCCAACATTTGTCCTAAGTTTCTATCCATCCCTTTTTTTAAAAAAATATTTTCTAATTCAATAACTATATTATACTTTTTTATTTTTACTGTATCTTCTTTCTTTCTGTCTTTTTTCCTTCTTT
Source organism: Phocoena phocoena (assembly GCF_963924675.1). Classification (NCBI taxonomy): domain Eukaryota; kingdom Metazoa; phylum Chordata; class Mammalia; order Artiodactyla; family Phocoenidae; genus Phocoena; species Phocoena phocoena. The sequence goes on along the minus strand of NC_089221.1, from coordinate 16,202,489 downwards.
CCCTCCTTCCTTCCATCCTTCCTTCCTCCCTCCTTCCCTCCCTCCTTTCTTTCCTTCTTTGCTTCTTCCTTCCTTCCTTTCCTCCTTTCCTTCTTTCTTTCCTCATACTTCTATTAATTCTCTCTACTTTTTCTCCATTTTATTCTGAGCCATGTGGATGAAAGGCTCTTGGTGCTCCAGCCCAGGAGTCAGGGCTCTGCCTCTGAGGTAGGAGAGCCAACTTCAGGACACTGGTCAACAAGAGACCTCCCAGCTCCACATAATATTAAACGGTGGAAATCTCCCAGAGACCTCCATCTTAACACCAGCACCCAGCTTCACTAAACGACCAGCAAGCCACAGTGCTGGACAACCTATGCCAAACAACTAGCAAAACAGGAACACAACCCCACCCATTAGCAGAGAGGCTGCCTAAAATCATAATAAGGCCACAGACACCCCAAAACGCACCACCAGATGTGAAACTGCCCACTAGAGAGACAAGACCAGCCTTATCCACCACAACACAGGCACTAGTCCCCTCCACCAGGAAGCCTACACAACCCACTGAAACAACCTTAGCCACTGGAGACAGACATCAAAAACAACGGGAACTACGAACGTGCAGCCTGCAAAAAGGAGACCCCAAACACAGTAAGATAAGCAAAATGAGAAGACAGAAAAACACACAGCAGATGAAGGAGCAAGATAAAAACCCACCAGACCTAACAAATAAAGAGGAAATAGGCAGTCTACCTGAAAAAGAATTCAGAATAATTATAGTAAGGATGATCCGAAATCTTGGAAGTAGAATGGACAAAATGCAAGAAACAGTTAACAAGGACCTAGAAAAAATAAAGATGAAACAAGCAACGATGAACAATGCAATAAATGAAATTAAAAGTACGCTAGATGGGATCAATAGCAGAATAACTGAGGCAGAAGAATGGATAAGTGACCTGGAAGATAAAATAGCGGAAATAACTACTGCAGAGCAGAATAAAGAAAAAAGAATGAAAAGAACTGAGGACAGTCTCAGAGACCTCTGGGACAACATTAAACGCACCAACATTCGAATTATAGGGGTTCCAGAAGAAGAAGAGAAAAAGAAAGGGACTGAGAAAATATTTGAAGAGATTATAGTTGAAAACTTCCCTAATATAGGAAAGGAAATATTTAATCAAGTCCAGGAAGCACAGAGAGTCCCATACAGGATAAATACAAGGAGAAATACGCCATGACACATATTAATCAAACTGTCAAAAATTAAATACAAAGAAAGCATATTAAAAGCAGTAAGGGAAAAACAACAAATAACACACAAGGGAATCCCCGTAAGGTTAACAGCTGATCTCTCAGCAGAAACCCTACAAGCCAGAAGGAAGTGGCAGGACATACTGAAAGTGATGAAGGAGAAAAACCTGCAACCAAGACTACTCTACCCAGCAAGGATCTCATTCAGATTTAATGGAGAAATTAAAACCTTTACAGACAAGCAAAAGCTGAGAGAGTTCAGCTCCACCAAACCAGCTTTACAACAAATGCTAAAGGAACTTCTCTAGACAAGAAACACAAGAGAAGGAAAAGACCTATAATAACGAACCCAAAACAATATAGAAAATGGGAATAGGAACATACATATCGATAATTACCTTAAATGTAAATGGACTAAATGCTCCCACCAAAAGACACAGATTGGCTGAATGGATACAAAAACAAGACCCTTATATATGGTGTCTACAAGAGACCCACTTCAGACCTAGAGGCACATACAGACTGTAAGTAAGGGGATGGAAAAAGATATTCCATGCAAATGGAAACCAAAAGAAAACTGGAGTAGCAATTCTCATATCAGACAAATTAGACTTTAAAATAAGGACTATTAAAAGAGACAAAGAAGGACACTACATAATGATCAAGGGATCGATCCAAGAAGAAGATATAACAATTGTAAATATTTATGCACCCAACATAGAAGCACCTCAATACATAAGGCAAATACTAACAGCCATAAAAGGGGAGATCAACAGTAACACATTCATAGTAGGGGACTTTAACACCCCACTTTCACCCATGGGCAGGTCATCCAAAATGAAAATAAATAAGGAAACACAAGCTTTAAATGATATATTAAACAAGATGGACTTAATTGATATTTATAGGACACTCCATCCAAAAACAACAGAATACACATTTTTCTCAAGTGCTCATGGAACATTCTCCAGGATAGATCATATCTTGGATCACAAATCAAGCCTTGGTAAATTTAAGAAAACTGAAATTGTATCAAGTATCTTTACTGAACACAACGCCATGAGACTAGATATCAACTACAGGAAATGATCTGTATAAAATACAAACACAGGGAGGCTAAACAATACACTACTTAATAATGAAGTGATCACTGAAGAAATCAAAGAGGAAATAAAAAAATACCTAGAAACAAATGACAATGGAGACACAATGACCCAAAACCTATGGGATGCAGCAAAAGCAGTTCTAAGGGGGAAGTTTATAGCAACACAAGCCCACCTTAAGAAGCAGGAAACATCTCGAATAAACAACCTAACCTTGCACCTCAAGCAATTAGAGAAAGAAGAACAAAAACTCCAAAGCTAGCAGAAGGAAAGAAATCATAAAAATCAGATCAGAAATAAATGAAAAAGAAATGAAGGAAACGATAGCAAAGATCAATAAAACTAAAAGCTGGTTCTTTCAGAAGATAAACAAAATAGATAAACCACTTGCCAGACTCATCAAGAAAAAAAGGGAGAAGATTCAAATCAATAGAATTAGAAATGAAAAAGGAGAAGTAACAACTGACACTGCAGAAATTAAAAAAATCATGAGAGATTACTACAAGCAACTCTATGCCAATAAAATGGACAATCTGGAAGAAATGGACAAATTCTTAGAAATGCACAACCTGCCAAGACTGAATCAGGAGAAATAGAAAATATGAACAGACCAATCACAAGCACTGAAATTGAAACTGTGATTAAAAATCTTCCAACAAACAAAAGCCCAGGACCAGATGGCTTCACAGGTGAATTCTATCAAACGTTTAGAGAAGAGCTAACACCTATCCTTCTCGAACTCTTCCAAAATATAGCAGAGGGAGGAACACTCCCAAATTCCTTCTACGAGGCCACCATCACCTTGATACCAAAACCAGACAAGGATGTCCCAAAGAAAGAAAACTACAGGCCAATATCACTGATGAACATAGATGCAAAAATCCTCAACAAAATACTAGCAAACAGAATCTAACAGCACATTAAAAGGATCATACACCATGATCAAGTGGGGTGTATTCCAGGAATGCAAGGATTCTTCAATATACGCAAATTTATCAATGTGATAAACCATATTAACAAATTGAAGGAGAAAAACCATATGATCATCTCAATAGATGCAGAGAAAGCTTTCAACAAAATTCAACACCCATTTATGATAAAAACCCTGCAGAAAGTAGGCATAGAGGGAACTTTCCTCAACATAATAAAGGCCATATATGACAAGCCCACAGCAAACATCATCCTCAATGGTGAAAAACTGAAAGCATTTCCACTAAGATCAGGAACAAGACAAGGTTGCCCACTCTCACCACTCTTATTCAACATAGTTTTGGAAGTTTTAGCCACAGCAATCAGAGAAGAAAAGGAAATAAAAGGAATCCAAATCGGAAAAGAAGAAGTAAAACTGTCACTGTTTGCAGATGACATGATACTATACATAGGGAATCCTAAAACACTCCCATTTACCATTGCAACAAAAAGAATAAAATATCTAGGAATAAACCTACCTAAGGAGACGAAAGACCTGTATGCAGAAAATTATAAGACACTGATGAAAGAAATTACAGATGATACAAATAGATGGAGAGATATACCATGTTCTTGGATGGGAAGAATCAACATTGTGAAAATGACTCTACTACCCAAAGCAATCTACAGATTCAATGCAATCCCTATCAAACTACCACTGACATTTTTCACAGAACTAGAACAAAAAATTTCGCAATTTGTATGGAAACAAAAAAGACCCCGAATAGCCAAAGCAATCTTGAGAACGAAAAATGGATCTGGAGGAAGCAGGCTCCCTGACTTCAGACTATACTACAAAGCTACAGTAATCAAGACAGTGTGGTACTGGCACAAAAACAGAAAGATAGATCAATGGAACAGGATAGAAAGCCCAGAGATAAACCCACGCACATATGGACACCTTATGTTTGATAAAGGAGGCAGGAATGTACAGTGGAGAAAGGACAGCCTCTTCAATAAATGGTGCTGGGAAAACTGGACAGGTACATGTAAAAGTATGAGATTAGATCACTCCCTAACACCATACACAAAAATAAGCTCAAAATGGATTAAAGACCTAAATGTAAGGCCAGAAACTATCAAACTCTTAGAGGAAAACATAGGAAGAACACTCTATGACATAAATCACAGCAAGATCCTTTCTGACCCACCTCCTAGAGTAATGGAAATAAAAACAAAAATAAACAAATGGGACCTAATGAAACTTCATAGCTTTTGCAAAGCAAAGGAAACCATAAACAAGACCAAAAGACAACCCTCAGAATGGGAGAAAATATTTGCAAATGAAGCAACTGACAAAGGATTAATCTCCAAAATTTACATGAGCTCATGCAGCTCAATAACAAAAAAACAAACAACCCAATCCAAAAATGGGCAGAAGACCTAAATAGACATTTCTCCAAAGAAGATATACAGAATGCCAACAAACACATGAAAGAATGCTCAACATCATTAATCATTAGAAAAATACAAATCAAAACTACAATGAGATATCATCTCACACCTGTCAGAATGACCATCATCAAAAAATCTAGAAACAATAAATGCTGGAGAGGGTGTGGAGAAAAGGAAACACTCTTGCACTGCTGGTGGGAATGTGAATTGGTTCAGCCACTATGGAGAACAGTATGGAGGTTCCTTAAAAAAACTACAAATAGAATTACCATATGACCCAGCAATCCCACTACTGGGCATATACCCTGAGAAAACCAAAATTCAAAGAGTCATGTACCAAAATGTTCATTGCAGCTCTATTTACAATAGCCCGGAGATGGAAACAACCTAAGCGGCCCATCATCGGATGAATGGATAAAGAAGATGTGGCACATATACACAATGGAATATTACTCAGCCTTAAAAAGAAATGAAATTGAGCTACTTGTAATGAGATGGATAGACCTAGAGTCTTTCATACAGAGTGAAGTAAGTCAGAAAGAAAAAGACAAATACCATATGCTAACACATATATATGGAATTTCAGGGAAAAAAAATGTCATGAAGAACCTAGGGGTAAGACAGGAATAAAGATGCAGACCTACTGGAGAACGGACTTGAGGATATGTGGAGGGGGAAGGGTGAGCTTTGACAGGGCGAGAGAGAGTCATGGACATATACACACTAACAAACGTAGTAAGGTAGATAGCTGGGGGAAGCATCCGCAAGGCACAGGGATATTAGCTCGGTGCTTTGTGACAGCCTGGAGGGGTGGTATAGGGAGAGTGGGAGGGAGGGAGACGCAAGAGGGAAGACATATGGGAACATATGTATATGTATAACTGATTCACTTTGTTATAAAGCAGAAACTAACACACCATTGTAAAGCAATTATACCCCAATAAAGATGTTTAATAAATAAATAAATAAATAAATACTCCCCGTCAATCACAATCTGTTTTACAACCTGTTTATTTTATCTCACAATTATGATAGGTATATCACTATATATGATAGCAATCATATATGCCCATGTATATATACACATAAATAGTAAAAATATATTATGCAGTATATTTATTTATTTCATACCATTTATAGTTGAATGACTCATAAACTCTGGGCTTTCGATTATCTTTTTTAACATGAATCTTTAGAACTAAAACAATGAAAAAGTACATGTTATTTCAAACAATGATTAACTGAAAGAATGGAGAGTTTATTAAATTTAGAGCTTAGAGAAAAGGGTAGAATATAATTAAATGAAGGTAATTTATACCAACATCTTTATTTTATAGGGGAGAAATCTTAGGCCTGCAGAAAATAGGCAAAATATTTAATATAACCAAATTATCTCATAACTATGCCTAAAACAAATTCTCAGTTCCAAGTCTGTACTATTTTACATAATACATTAAAGAGACAGAAAATATATATTTTAAGTGGCAAGATAACAGTCTATGGAATCAAATGAATCTGACTCAAAACTCCATAACCATCATTGTTTAAACTATGAGATCTTGGGAAGATCATTTAAACATTTTGAGTCTCAGTTCTTTCAATCTGTTAAATGACAATAACTGCATTTCGCTTTCAAATTTGTGGCAGGACTTATCAACTCTCTATGGGAAGTAACTAATAATGGAGCCATGTCACTAAAATCTTATATAAGTGATAGTTTTGTGGTGTTGCTCTTGTTTATCATGGCTACTTTGAGCCCAAGAGGCTATCCTTTGAAACGGTCAAATATTTTTTCTATAAATTAGCTCTCTAATAGTGGGCCATATTTTTCAGCATCGCTATCATGTAAAATTGTGCCGGGAATGAATCACACATGATTTATAAGAAATGCAATTTGTATTTTATTACCAAAAAAAATTGTCTGTTTCTGTACATCAAAATAAATTATATGTTTGCTTCTAAATTTAGTAATCCTTCTGTCAAGAAATTAATCAAATCATAGTCTTCTCTTTTCATTTGAATTGCTTGCTATGGATTTATTCAATTGTATTAGTTTCTACTCTATTGCTGTTATCTAATCCTGATTTAGATTTTTTTTCTTTCACTAACACATACATTGCTTAACGGTAGACACTTATTCTTTTTTTTTCACAATTTCAGATGCGGAGTCTATTTACATTAATCCCATATTATTTGTCCTAACTGAAAGTACCCTCTGTACAATATATTTAGGGCATTTATTTTAGCCTGTATAGTGCAGAAATCCTCCCACACAACTCCAACTACCAAAAAGCAGGCATTTCATTGTGTGTGGGAGTGTTGTCTGACAGCCTAATGGATAAATGACATATTTAAACAATTTTACTATATTAAAGATCTTTGTCTAAAGCATTTTGGGGTTACTCTATTCCCTATTGTAAATGACATATTTTAGAAACTTGAAGCTGATGTTCCTTGTTTAACCTGTCAATTTTAGTTTCAGGAGCTACAGTGTTCAGAAGTCAGTGCTATAAGCATAGCTTTTTATGTATTTTGTACATTGGTTCTGTTTCCTTGCATTACTAACTTCTAGGATTCTATCACACATTTGTGCCTAACTTAAAAAAAATAAAAATTGATGACTGATATTGGATTTATCATTAAGGAGATTATTAATAATAAGTCAAGTTAAATATAACTTATGATTGACATGCCTTATTACAAACTTATTTCTTTCGATTTCTCTGGTACTACACAACTTTCTGCTTTAAACACTGCAACTAGCTCTTCTCCTGATTGACTTTCTCTCACTCCTCCTTAAAGATTTAGTTCTCTGTCATATTTTTTATTATCTGCCTCCTCACCCCCTTCATCCAGAAACTATGTTTGGGCTCAAATGTTTAACTATCGCCTCTTTGTGGATGAAATATTTTACAGTAATAGGAAGACTAGATTTTCCTTCCATCTCGGAATATTGTCCAATGCTCTATATATGAACAACTTTTGTTCAGAAAGGAATAAATCCAATGACAACTAGAGAAAACATTTCCTAGAGCAAAAACAACAACAACTATCACGCACGACACCAAAACCTTGGCCCTGATTATTCTAGCTCATTTGTAAAGTAGTACTGGGGGTGAAACTGAAAGCAGGTGTTTCTGTTATGTTATCAATTTGTGTAAATTCCTTCAATAAAATTTTTCTCAAAAGGACACACATATTTGTATTTGTGTGTGTTTATGTGCATTTTCATGCATCTCTTCACTATCTATTAAAATACATATTCATGCATTAGACTGCATTGCATCAAATATAGGATGACGTTGATTTTAAGCTGTGCCATTGTTTTATTTATTGTTAAGAAGGAAATTAAAGTAAGTCTATGAATTAAATTCTGGCAAACAATCAATTCTAAGATATTTTAATTTTAAAGATATAAAATGTGAAAAACCATGAAATGGGGTCAGTTTATACTGTATATTGTATTTCCACGGACTGTTGGGAATTCTGCAAAGATTGGCCAATTTTCTGGCTGGAGATTTTGTGAACAGAAGCATTAGAAGATGAGAGGGTGGAATTAGATAATAAGAGCTATGTAGCAAGTCAAAGCATATACTATATTGTAGAAAGATGAGATTCTATGAAGTCCATGGTGAGGGAAATGGGAAGAGAAGCTGATGTCTTTCAACACACTGGAAAAACTCAGAGGGTGATATAAGGGTATCCTTTTGGGTTCCCAAAAGCTATCAAATGTGCCTCACAATAAGGACAGTAGCTGGATACCACCATCACTAAAGCCTGACCTTGGTGATATAGTTTGAGATGGCAGAGAAATAAGCACAAGAAGCCATCTAGTATAACTTTCCATTTCTACCCACATGGTTTTCCCCAGTAAATAGATCTCTTTTTCCATAGGACACCTTAGAACTATGGAAATTAGGGAGCATAATACATTCATGGATTTTACAATCAGCTTGACTTTGGATGAATATTTTACTCATTTTCTATTGCTGATGTAACCAATCCACACCAATTTAGTGGCTTAAAACCACACAAATGAATTATAACAGTTCTGATGGTCAGAAAAGTAGGTGGGCTCAACTGGTTTCTCTGCTCAGGGTCTGCTCAGGGTCTCTCAAGATTGAAATCAAGGAATTAGGTTTTATCTGGTAGCTCTAAAGAAGAATGTGCTTCCAACGAAATTCAGGTTGTTGGCAGAATTCAGTTCCAAGCGGTTGTAGGACTGAGGTCCCAGTTTCCTTGCTGGCTGTCCACTGGGAGTCATTTTCAGCTTTTAGAGCCATTTGATTCCCTGGTTCATGGCCTCCTTCATCCTCTAAGTCAGCAACAATGTCATTCCCTTCCTGCCTCATCACTCTTGCCTCCAGCAGGAGAAAGTTCTCTGCTTTTAAGGGATCATGTAATTAATTAGACTGGTCCCAACTGGATAATCCAGGATAATGGTCCCTATCTTTTAAGTCCATGCAAAGGACATTTAGCCACCTGAGGTCATCTAGTCACTGGTTCCAGAAATTAAGGTGTGGACATATCTGGGAGGACCATTCTGCCTACCATATTTATACCCATAATGCAAACATTTTAAAACCAAAATGTGCTGAGAAATAGTGGCCTAGTCTGAGGTTAACACAGTGAATTTGAGTGCTTCATTTATTCTCATAACTCTGTAATTCATGTCCCCTCCTCATTCCCCATCTGCTGATATAATTGAAATTATAATTTTATGTCTTCTACATTTCATTATCCACTCTAGGAACACAGGAGTTAGCATCCTGAAGAGTATGAATCATGTTTGCATATGCATCAGGGGAAATCATTCACTCAATCTACACTCTGTATTACATAACTGTAAGAGTTATGTACTGTGGGAATGCTTGTCATTAAATAACATTAGTGCATATATAAAATCAACCACTACACCACCAGGGAAGCCCCAGTATGTGTTTATTTTTGAACAAATATTTATAGAGCACCTGTTATATTTTCTACTCTAGCTGTAGGAGGTACAGCAGTGGACTAGAGAATGCATCTACTTTTGTGGAATTTATGTTTTAAATATCAAATTCTGATAGGTTAAAGTGGTGGTGGGGAACAAAATCAAAGCTTTCTTTCACTTTTCAAAAATTAAATTTCCAATGGTGTCATAAAATAAAGAAAATTAATTTTAATAACACGGCTTTTTGCAAATGCACTTAAAGACAAAAATTGCTTGTATTTCTCTCAATTTGTGCTTCAGAGGTTACAGACTTACTGTAGGAATTTAATGATGCTGAAGGTCTTTGGCTCTGGTAATTAAATGTATCAGTCTAATCAGTATCTATTTCATATTTTAATCTAAGGTTTCATACACAGGTAGAAGAGGCTTGGTTATGATAATATCATAGGTAAGTCTTTAAAAAAGAACCATGCTGGATAATACACCCTACTAGATATCAAGACACTATAAATCAGCAGTAATTAAGAGAGTATATATTGGCACAAGGATAAATAAAAAGATTTTTAGAAGTCAAACTAATTAATCCATAAATAGACCCATATTAACGTAAGTCCTTGATTTATTAAAAAAAAAAGGAGGTACTGCATAACAGTGAGAAAGAATAATCTCATCAATAAGTGTATCTATATTAATCACAAATCCATATGAAGGCAAAGATACTTGACTCCACAGCACACATATAAACAAGAAACATTAAACCCAGTACACTGTGGGACAAAATGTGAAATATAAAATAATAAATTACAGATATTTTAAGAAAACATATATTTTCTGACCATAGAAATGGCAGATTTCTTAAACAGGGCACGAAAAAGAAAAGATTGATAAAAATTGAGTAATATTAAAATTAAGAACTTTTGTTCATGAAATTACACTAAGGGAATTAAAAAAAAAAAAGAAACAGTGCAGAGTGAAAGAAAATACTTGGAATACGTATGGCTGACAAAGTACTAATATCCAGATCATATAGAAAGTTATGCAGAATGTCTTCAAATAAATTAGAAAGAGATTGAAAATACAAAAATAAATGGCCAAGAGTCCTGAAACGGCAGTTCACCAAAAAGGATAGCTAAAATGTCAATGAACGTGTGAGAAGAAAAATAATACTTAACATGATGTATCACTGCACAGTCACCGGAACATGAACACGTGATGTGTGTGGGGTGGGGGGTGGGGGTGCAGGGGGTGAAAATACCAAGTGCTGGTGGGAAATGGAGCAACTGGAATGCAGATATGTTATTGGTGGAGAAAGTGACGTTCAAAAGCTCCACCAGGATGAACACGTGCATACACTATGACTCCGAAATTCCACTCCAGAAGGAACAGCAATGCATATAAATGCAGACCAAGAGATCTGTACAGGGATACTCAAAAAAGCACTATCTGTAGGATCCAGAAGATGGAAAAACATACTCGTCACAAAGAGAGCAAACAAATTCATTTCAGAATATTTATACAACACAATACTGAATAGCACTTTAAGTGGACAAAGCTACCCTACTTACAACATGGACGAATCTTGTAAAATATTCTGATGCACAACAATAAATAGTGTGTGATTTCATTTATAATATATAAATTTCAATAGCAGGCACAACTCAGCCATGGTGGTTATGCCAAGGGAGGATGTCTGATAAGCTACATGAAGGCTACCTTTGGAGTGCTGGAAATGTTCTGTTTCTTTATAGGGACAGAAGTTACATACATATTTAGAAATTGTTACTGTAGACTTATGTGTGTACAATGGTACATAGGATTTACTACTTTATATGTGTTTACATCTGTTTCTCTACATTCATGCTTTAGTTCAAATTATAAATGAACAAAAAGTATGGACTTTAGACTTGTACTAACCAAGTAAAGTTCTAATTGCTAAGCACTATACATTATAACATTGGACAAATTACTTTAACCTCTCTGAACTTGTCTTCTCGTGTGTGAAATCAGAACTATATTACTGAATTAAAGATCTGTGAATAATAAAATTACGAACGTTTTTACATCTTTTTATGTGCCGGTCCATGTACATTATGTGCAGCATTCCATCTAGTTCTCACAATAATACCATAAGGAAAGTGCTGATATAATTCCTGTTTTAGAGATGGAGTCATACAGGCTTAGAGGTAATTAAATATCTTCCTTAAATAGTAAGTGACAAAGCCATGATCCTCTCTCATAACCTCTTTATCATAGATGTAAATAAAGAATTAAATGGTGCTATGCATTTTTAGTACTACAGTGATCAGGAATTTGGGGGTTGCAAGTAGTAGAATCACAGCTCAAATTGGTATTGGCAAATAGTGGACATTTTATATCTAATAAGGAAACTTGCAAAATAGGCAAGAGTGTACCTAGGGATTAACAATGCCTGGAATAAAGTAATATCCTGTCTACCTGTGCCTGATGGCTTACTCTTAATCCACAGAGAATTCTAAGCACATTGGTTTGGGTCCTAGACCGTGTGGCCAGAGTATAATAGTAGTATGAGTGGCAGTCCATGATGAGCCAATGTGGCTGGAGAGAAGGGAGTAACATCTCCTTCAATGTAGATTTGTTTGTTCTCTGAATTATATTTGTATATTAAAGATGGGCTCTGGGAAAACAAACTGTACATGTCCATCACAACATGAGCATGGAAATATTCAATAAATGTCAGCCATTATAATCATTTTCATCATGTTTAGAGGAAGATACCCCCATCTTTGTTTTCTTTGTTTCTAATATCAGAATGATATTTTAAAAAAGAAAATGTCTTCTCTCTCATCATATTCTTGTAGTCATTTTTCAGCAAATGCAGTGGATACTATTAATATTTCTACTTCTAGGAGTCACAGAATTTGAGGTTCTTTTAAACATTTTCCTTGTAGCCGGCTGGCTTTGCCTGAAGGATATAGACAATGGAGGGGAAATTGTATTTCTGCAGAGGGTGTAGAATGGTGACTCTTTCCCCACAGGCTTCATTTTACCCAGAATGAGAAGGAAAGTGGATCTCATCAGGTAGCAAGTACGCTCGATAGGGCGGATAACATTTTTATAGGTGATCTATGGCTTCCTCTCTCTTCTCATCAAAGTGTGTTTCAAACTTCTGACAGTAGGGCTAAATCAGAACTGAAGTTAGATCAATCATATAATTGCTTTCATACAAGGGCTCCTTACCACGTCTCTGTTTGAATATGAACCTTAAATTCTGAATCCAAAGACAAATACTTTTACTTATTCTTTTACTTATTCATTATCAGAGATTAGGCATGTGGGTTTAGATAATCTACAGATGACTTTAATGCCCCAGTGGCCTAAGGAAATCAGTGACTTCTAAAATTAAGTCAGAGCAGTGAGGGAATATGATAAAACAGTGATTCTCATCCTTGGCTATGCAGTAGAAATGCATTGGCAGTTCTTAGAAGTATAGTCCCCATAACAGACCAATTAAAATATAATCTCTGAGGACATGTCCTAAGAATAGTATTTTCTATGATTCTCTCTAGATGAATCAAAATTTCACCAATATTACCAAGATCTTAAGAGAAATAGGGGATCCTGTTATAAACCACTGCATTAATTCCAGAAAGAATTTAGCTTAATAAAGACTACTTTTTTTTTTCTGGTGTACTTTAACATATTTTGGAAATATTTCTATTTTATATCATTTGCATTTTAAGCAGAGAGTAGAGGAGAAAATGTGTGAATTTTCCCCCATTTTAGTTCATTACACTAATGAATCTAAGCACAAATGCTGAGTCAAATTTCTGCCTTTTTTTCACTTGCCTCAGCTGAGTAGAGAGAAAATGTACATCAGTTAGGGAAAGTGTGAGGGGAAAGAAACCTCAATATGCTGAACTGATTTTGCTATAAGTAGAAAGTAGAAGCAATTGATTCCCAGGCTATTCTACACACATAAAATGTATCTGATGCTCAAGCAAATTTCAAATTATAGGCAGGAGCTGGTCTTACTTGTAAGTCTTAATCACCTGTGGCAGTGTCATTTCTAGGTCATAAACATGCTTTGTCACCTCTTATTTATTTTAAAGGGCCTTGACTTTATCATTCACAATACGCCCATGTATTTTATCATCAAACTCATACATTTTTTAATAATGCAAAAATAAATAAATACGTGCCTATGCATGCCCAGATGCATCTCATTTTTTTTTTTTTCTTAAAGTAGCATTCTCCCAAATGGCTAGCTCCTTACTTTCCCACACTTAACTGGCAATAGACTTTCTTTTTCCTAATAATTTTCCTTACAAGAACTTTGTTCCTCATTATTTTCTTATATGTAATTTTATATGTAAATGTATACACACACATATAATGTCCTTCATGAAATACAGATGACAAATATTTTACCAGAAAACCTTACCTTTACACATTTAAATGGGCTTACACCCAGAGTTACTATTTTTCAAATTAACCAATGCAAACAACAAGGATTAATCTCCAAAATATGCAAAAGCTCATACAGCTCAATATCAAAAAAGCAAACAACCCAATCAAAAAATGGGCAGACATTTCTCCAAAGAAGACATACAGGTGGCCAAAAGACACATGAAAAATGCTCAACATCGCAAATTATTAGAGAAATGCAATCAAAACTGCAATGAGGTATCACTTCACACTGGTCAGAATAGCCATCATCAGAATATCTACAGATAATAAATGCTGGAGAGGGTATAGAGAAAAGGGAATGCTCCTACACTGTTGGTGGAAATGTAAATTGGTACATCTACTCTGGAGAACAGTGTGGAAGTTTCTTAAAAAAACTAAACGTTGAGCTACTGTACAATCCTGCAATCCCACTCCTGGGCATATACCCAGAGAAAAACATAATTCGAAAAGGTGCATGCGCCCCAATGTTCATTGCAGCACTATTTACAATAGCCAAGGCATGGAAACAACCTAAATGTTCATCAACAGAAGAATGGCTAAAGAATATGTGACATATATATATATAATGAAATTTTACTCAGTCATAAAAAAGAATGTAAAATGCTATTTGCAGCAAAATGGATGGATCTGGAGATTATCATACTGAGTGAAGTAAGCCAGACAGAGAAAGACAAATATCATATAATATCACTTAAATGTAGAAATTTTAAAAAAGTGATAACCAATGAACTTACATCCAGACTCACAGACATAGACAACAAACTTATAGTTACCAAAGGGGAAAGGGGGGTGCAGGGATAAGATAGGAGTTTGGGACTAACATATACATACTACTGTATATGAAATAGATAACTAACAAGGACCTACTTCACAGGGAGCTATACTCAATATTTTGTAACAATCTATAAGGGAAAAGCATCTGAAAATAATATATATATGTGTGTGTATATATATATATATATATATAGCCAAATCATGTTGCTGCACACCTGAAACTAACAAAACATTGTACATCAACTATACTTCAATTTTAAAAAGCAACATCAAAGAAAAATAAATAAATATGTACATTAAGAGAAAGAAATTGAAATAAGATTCCAGTATTACAGTATGTAGGTCTTATAGTTGTTATTTATTACACATGTTTATGATGATGTTAAATATATAGGAACTTTTCAGTAAATTAATATTTAATAAATGATTAAATGAATGTAAAGACAAATTAATGAGTTCTTAAATCAATATTTCTGGATTTACCAAGCACATAGAACTAGGTGGAAGAGAAAATGGATAATTCTATTTATGCCAATACTTAAAAAAATTTACTCGTGAAAATAAAATATAAATTTAAGTTGCCTACTTATTACTACCCATCTGCCACATAAGCATTCAAAGATTTCCACAAATTCAGTATAATAATATTTAATCAAAATATAATAAAATCACTGCTTCTGAGCTATATATTTCTTGTTATTTCATTTTACTTGTTAAACTGTAAGGCAAACGGTAAGACTTTATCAGATAAAATTATAAAACTCTAACGAAACACATTATAATAGACGTAACTTAAGAGAGACATACACCATGTTATAAATAGGAAGAATATATAATTTGAAGCTGTGGATTTTCACTCAATTTAAATGTATTCATTCCACAGCAAAGTAATTCACAGAGCTTAATGAGACAATTCTCAAATTTATACAATATTGATATAGCAAGGTCATTTTTGAAAAAGGGCCAAGTGGGACAACTGTTCATTCATGATACCAGGACTTATGAAGAAATGTTAGTATTGATATTGTGGCATTAACTCAGAATTAATCAATGGAGTAGGATAGAGATCCTGTAAACAGGCGACTTTGGTGGATGACAGAGATTGCTTGTCAGGTCATTGAGGAAAGAAGGGGCAGTTGAAAAAATAAAAGCTGGAAACAAATGACAGAAAAAAAAAGATGGACTTGATACAACAATGTACTGTGTATTCAATGATTAACTTCAGACCAGACAAATTCTTAAAGACAAAAGTCATCACCAATAACAAAACAACAAACAAAAGAAAAAACCTGGGAAACACTGATTGGTAAATTTTTTATACTCTAAGGTTTTGAAAGATTTCTTTAACAAGACATAACAAAATTAGTCATAAGGAAAAGATAGATATATGTGTCTATATTTAATTGAAAAACCAATACAAAAGGACAGAAAAGAGAAACTTATGGTTTATTATTGGATTATACATCTTCATATTTTAAATATTGTGGATCTTCCCTATTTATCCTTAAAAGCCTCTATTGCTTTCTTAAATTTTCCCTTTAGAACGCAAGCCCCATGCAAACAAGAATCTCATCTGTTCACTCCTGAATCCTTAACATCCAGGACTGCATCCAATGCCCACTTGGTGCTTAAAATTTGCTGGCATTGAATGACACTTTCAAAAGGTGTGATTTTGTTGTTCAAAAGTCTAAGATCCAGCTAGAAACTAACAACAACTGTGAAATAATTAAGCTTATTTGTTAGACCAATTTACTCTCAAATGAACAATAAATATCTTTATAACTCATCAATAAATAACTGAGCTAAACAATGAAAGAAAAATGATATTTGCAGGAGATAAAGAAAAGTTATAAATGCTGGGAATCAACTTAGGAAATGTGAAGAATTAAACAATTAAAGGGTATAATAGTAGAGATGTACAAATGGAAGAACAGATCTTATTTTTACTAAAATATCTCAAAGTTTTCAAAATGTTTCAAAATCATGTTTAATTTCAAATCCAGCCATTCAGAATACCAACAAACACACACACACACACACACACACACACACACACATTTATACTTTTTAAGAGTTTAAACAGTTATTTTGTCTGGAAGATTATATAAATGGAGAGAATAAATGAGAGGGTTACTTTTTTTTTTACTTGACTAGCAGACTAACTCAGTTTTCCCTTTAAATGCTTTTTAAAATATCTTGTACTCATATACATTTTAATAATGAAAATTAAAAGATAGTACTACATAGAAATAAAATGCATACATTTGAAAACATCCAATTTAATCAAAAATATCAGACATAGTAGAGCAGTGTTTTTAATCATAATGAATGTGCAAATTAATATGATTTTTCACTTAACTTTAATGCCTCTTCACGGGAATTTAATTAAAATAAACTAGGTACTCTTTCTAATTAACAAGGCAAATTTAAATTGATTTAAAAAAATGAATGATACTAGTGCTCACACAGTCTGTGCCTTATACAATGAGTGCAGATACAGACTAACATATAAGACATCTTTCTGGGTGACAGTTAGGGCCTTGTGAGCTTTTAACTGGCCTTGAAATACTTTTCACCGATGATCAGGTTGTTAAGCAGATGGCTGTTTCCCTGACCTTTAAAATCTGCTTTTCTTTTCATAATTACCTGTGCCTCATAATGGATCAAATTCTTCATTTTGTGTAATTAGTTTTTATATTTCTAATATATGTCTGCTCTAAAATATTACTTAAAGAAGTAGAAAGAGTGCATATATTTATAAGTAGAAGATTTTAATTGAATCCATTATCCATTGGGTGAGAAATTTTGGAGTGGAATAATTTTCTGAATTAAAAGACATATGCATTCCCTTAGCACAATGTGTAGATGGACCAGGTGTCTTTGTTTTTTCTGTTTCCTTAACCTGAAAGTTACATCTCACACGAGTGTGGTACAGAAGGTGGAACAAGAGAGGCCACAGTGGGACTTAAGTATTCCATTTCCCATAAGGAAGACACAGCAGGCACTGTATAAAGGATGTATTATGCTCTGATCTGGTTCTAAAGGATGGTTGTGAACACTTATCCAGGCAATGTGTCCTACTAGACCTCACACTTGATGGAAAGTCTCGATCATAGGAGATACTGTGTTTGCTTAGACATTTGGGCATTGTGGAAAGTTTAAGAGCCCTGTCAATCAAAGTCCAAGAAATTTATACTGGTATAGCATGTCAATTAACTACTCTTTGCCAACATGCTGATGGAGGTGTTTGAAATTTCTCTCTAGTAGGTGAACATTTGCAGATTCTTGGTGACACCTAAGATAAATAAAATGTGACAGCAACTACGTCAATTGAGGAATTTGGGGGAAATGGTCTATTATTATGGATCTAAATGACTAAAAATAATCTTAATAAAAGTCCTCCAATCCCAGTTTCACTATTTCGTCTGGATAGATGAAGTCCTGGCAATGTTTACAGCCGTCCATTTCATAGTTGTGAACACAACGACTCTCAGATTGACACGAGGACCCCAGCAGCTTGAAAGGACACTGGGGATAGGCTCTACCCCACTAAATATTGTGGGGAGTGCAGGGGAGCAGTGTGATGTAAGCCTGTTAGAACATTAAAAATACACCTGCAGAGTGCACCACGGTCTAGTTTTTAACCCCTTTGACTCTTATTTGTGCAATCCCAGGCAAGACATTTTTTACTCATCTTTATATTCTGCACCTTGCTGTCCCCTCACACTCATCTCGCATCCTGCACTCCTGGGCTGCTTTGTGGTGGAGGCTAGTCCCTCCCTCCACTTTCCACGTCCTGCACATTTCTACTCCCCTCAGTCCTGGCTTGTGACCCAATAACCATGCTCCTTCCTTTCAGGTGACGTCAGAAGTAGGGCAGGCTAACTGACTATTTCTCAACTAATATGAAATCACTTTTCTTAAACTTTGATGAGCTAAAACCAGTATTAAGATAGCAAGTAATATTCTTACACTTTTTTTTTTAAGATATCAAATTATCCCTTTCACCCTTAGTTACCTTATATTTAACAAAATGCATATAAACACTTATCACCAGTAGTTTAACTGTATGTTTTTATATGACTTTATTTTTCAGAAGTGGACATTGTGTAAGCAACATCACAAAGTATGTTGTCTGATGGCTTAAACAAACCCACTGAAAGGCACTCATCTCCTCTGCGAGTAGTGTCACAGAGTGATTACAAGTTCTACCTCAGATTAGCCAGGTGACTTTGGGCAATTTGCTTAACATTTCTGGCTTCAGTTTCTTCCTCTTTAAAATGTGGACTCTAAGAGAGCCTACCTCATATGGTTCACATGACCAGTAAGTGAGTTAGCACAACTGAAGCACTCAGAATGTCACTAATACATAGAAACTACTTGTATGAATTATAATCATTGTTCACCAATCAAGTTACTCTGTATTAAATGCCTACTGTAGATCTACATTATCTCTTAGGATACCTCAAACTGTTAGACGGATTCGGATTTCCTCTTTTCACAGACACTCAAGCCCGGAGACATTAAATAATGCACCCAAAGTCTGCCTTTTCTTTCATATTGAAAGTACATTTTTTTCATATATTTTAAAGTCTTGAGAAAATTTTATTATTTGATTAAGTTCACTTTTGTTAGTTTTCAAAGTTTTAAGAGTTAATATTTAACTTGAAGAGAATCAGACTGCCTTATACTCTTCATGCAACTGGAAGCTAGAAGGTCCTATTTTTTTTTTTTTTTAACAAGTTAATTCTCCAGATCTCAGTTTCTTCAATTCTATAATGAGGTGCTTTGATCAGATGATTCCTAGATCTTTTCTAAGCCTAATGATTTGTGCTAATAAGACTTACATTTGTATGTGTTCTCCCCTATTGTTTCAATCAGGCTTCACATGCACAGTTTGGGTAGACTATGTCCCATCAGTAATCATGTAGAGATTGTAGCATCTCTTAATTTGTGATAATTAAAAAAAACATTTCCTCTGGACAATTATAGGCATTTATTTTGGCCTTGATCTAAATAGGGTTTTAAGCTATCTATCTATGTATCAATCTATCTACCTATGTTTCATTATTTAGCTATCTACGTTTCATATATATACAGGATAAATTTCTAAAGTTATTATATTAAATATGTAATTTGGAATTTAGAGAGAAAAAAGAAAATTGTTGTAATTATATTCATTCTCAGTATATGTTTTAAAACTCATTATATATTTGTTTACTCATCACTGAATTGTAATTACCTTGTCCACAATAGTGCACTGTAGTACAATACTCATTTGGAGATATAATACAGACTTTTAACTCAGTGCCTCATAAATTTATGTGACCTTTCTCTCATCTAGTTACATGACTTTAACTACATATATATGGTAATAATTCCTAAATTAAGAAAAAATATGAATATATATGTCTGTGACATACTCTTCCCTGGCTTATATGGCCAAATGCCTGAAAAATATGTCCACTTGGATGTCTCAGAGGTTCCAAACATTAGAGCCCCAAATCTTGATTTCACCCTAAAACCTGTTCTACTCACTTTATTTCTCATGTAAACTAATAGCATTTTATTTTTAGCTCAGCTCAAAATCATAAGTGTTTGTTTCCTTCTCCCTTTTCATATATAAATGATCAGAAATCTCTTTTCTCAAGCCTGACAACATTTGACTCCATTCCACTATCTCTTCTACTGTTATGCTGGCTCAAGACACTGTCTCACATGGAGACCCTGACAATAGCCGTCTTCCTGGCCTCCTGCTGCTTCTTCTGCCCATCTTGTGTACCAAGTTCTCTATAGAGCAGCCAAAGTGACTTTTTCAGATGGTGAGTTCCCTGCACCAAGTTTGCCAAAGATTTCCTTTTAAAATTAGAACGAGTTTGAAATGATTTACCACAGCCTGCCTACACCATCACATGAGATATGATCTCTCCTTCCTAAATGACCTTGTCTCCCACCACTCATGCTCATTCATGACACCCATTCTACTGGGCATCCTAGTATGGATGTATCATGACTATCACCATCATTTTCCTAGCATGCAACACATTGCCTCTAAATCGCCTCATGGCTGGCTACTCTTCATGACAAATTCTCTTAAGTCGCTCTGCTTACCATGCCCAGTTTCATTTACGTCTCAGTATTTTTCATAATGTGAAATTAACAATTATTTCTTCGTTTACTTGGGTGGTTAATTTCTTCTGCTAAAGAATGTAAGCTCACTGAGGTCAGCGACTGTCTTTGTCTGAACTTTAGTATCCAGAGTAGTACCTTCCACAAAACAAACACTCAAGAAATACTTATTTTAATGAATGAATAAATAAGTATTCATTTATTTCTGCATATTTCCAAGCCATTATTCTTTTTCCTTTTTTAGATAACTGTTCTGGTTATCTAGAATTTGAATTTCTAGTTGAGTTTGGTCATTTTCTGAATTATTGTGTTTGTTAATTCAAAGTTCTGTTATTCTAATGTGATGGTTTTACTAATATTATGATGTATGTATCTATGAGAAACAAGTTTATCTCATCAGTCAAACATTTTTAATAATAAAACTATTAAAATTTATATTTAGATGATAATTCTCTACAATCAGTTTGAGACATAATACACACCTGTTTTTTTATGTTGTGCACAATTATTCTTCTGTTTCAGATGAATTTTATTACATGCCATAAAATCAGAGAAAGTAAAGGCAAAGTTGATAGGATTTTTCTTCAGGTGGATTTACAGATCTTATCACAATGGTTGAAAGATGTAAAATCCTTCACTATGTTTATACTAAAAGATTTCTCACTAACTTTTTGTTCTTTAGACATAATACTAATATCCGAAAATCATCCATTTTATAATATTTCCTAAAAAGTAAAAATTGATATTCAGTGTATTTAAAGACAACATATCATTTTATTAGTTTTGTTTCCACTTTCATTGGAGTTCACAAAGGAGGAATGTGAAAAATACCAGTTGTAGCATTATTTTCCCTCTGTCTCATGAATCCTGACACCAAACATTGAGAATTAAGTAGTTTAGATGAATGTTGTCATCAAGTATGCATATACATTAGGGTAATGCTTTATTTGGATCTGAAAGACTAGGATCAGTTTCTGCTTCTAAATGTGTGAGTTTATGCAGATTTACTTAACTTTTCATTGGTTAAATTGTAACAAGACATCTTGCCTTATACTGTTGGTTGCACAAAGGCTTCATTAGATTCTATATGCTATATAAATTCTATAACTAGGTTTTCTTCTACTTGTTTATTACTTGATTATTTACCAAAAGTCATGAAAAATATAACTCTTGTTTACATTTTTTAAATGTATGTACCACATGGCATTAAAAAAAAGTAAACTTGAATGATTGTCACATTAAAACTAAAGAAAATTAATTCACAAAACACACTATATTGATGACATTGGTTCACTAAAGATTTGAGTTACTGCTAGTTTTGTTTCACTCTCATTTTTTACCTCCTGTATTTTTCACATTTTATTTAACAGGTTCATTGGATATTTTTCCTGTTTTGGCTACCCTTTTGATTTGGGAGGAATCTCAAGATAGGTGGAAGCCAAAAAAGCCATATGCTATGGAAGATGAAGACACACAGATAATTCCTTCCTTTTCCCTTTGGCAGGATGTAATCTATGCTCACCAGTCACATCTCCCCTCTCTCCCACTGCTGAAGACTTTGCATCTTGAGTAAATGAAGCAAAAACACAATAACATTTAGATATTTTTGATAGCAGAATCAACAGAATGCAGAGTCTAATGGCCTAGGACAAAGTTTCCAAAGGAAATGGAACCCAGCAGGAGAGTGGCATGTGTCCAGACGCAGTTG
Source organism: Phocoena phocoena (assembly GCF_963924675.1). Lineage (NCBI taxonomy): Eukaryota > Metazoa > Chordata > Mammalia > Artiodactyla > Phocoenidae > Phocoena > Phocoena phocoena. The sequence goes on along the minus strand of NC_089221.1, from coordinate 16,179,799 downwards.
TCCCAGTGGAAGAGGTAGTGAGGTATAATTGGACAACAGCAGTGCTCTGAGGTGGCTAATCGTGGCAGTTTTTGATTTTTATTTAATGTTTATTGAACTTGATTTTCAGCCACCTTTTCCATATTGAGAGCAATCAAATTCCCTGTCAATAACTTTCATTTATGATTAAATTAACTAAGTCATAATCACATGGAAGCAAGAATTGCAACCTGTTTACAATTTATACCTGAAGAATTGGGACTGGTGCCAAGAGGAGAATACTGAAAATTTAGCTAGTTTGGAATGATAAAAATCTGGCAGGTCCTTTCCAAGCATTTAATAAATGTCACTGGAAATAAAGTTGCAATGAAAGGCAAGTCTTACAGAAGCAATGGCACTCATCTCTATGCAGAACAGAACGTGTGGACATGAAGAAGTTTAGGAGACATGATAGCAATGAACAGCTAAAAAAACAAAATGATAATCTAAAGTCCTTCAATTCTCAACTGAAGTCAGGATCTGGAACCTTCCAACAATCTTGCCTTAGAGAGTTTTTGCTGTTATCTCTAAAATGAAGCAAATTAATCCAGTTTCTGGCCCTTGGTGTGCAACTTTATCTGACAAATATTTTCTATATACCAATAAACAGAGAGCACAGGAAACAAACAAGTCAGAGTACTCCTTTGCTCTGTGACTTTATATGACTCTCCATGCTTTAGTAAAGAGAGAGATTGATTGACTTACCAGGACATCACAGGATTCACTTTGTAGATGACATCTTGCTTATGGGATGTAATAGACAAAAATAATATGAGGTTCTCCAGCTGCTTTGGTTGGGAACATGCATGACAGATAATGGAGATAAACCCCAAGAAAATTAATGGGCCTGCTACAAATTTAGAGACTACATGCTCAAGCCAAAGTCAAAAGTGTGGTGCTACACTTTGTACTCTAACTCTCCTGTCACAAAGAAAAAGGAATAATTCTTTGAGGGCCTCACTGATTTTAAAGGGAATGTTCACGATGTTTGCTTGTGCAGCTTTGACCTATTTAAGGGTCTGAATGGTTCCCAGGGTAAGAAAAATAAATTTAAATGGTCCAGGGTACAATTCAAAGAACTTTGTCACCAACTGTCCCTTATGACCAAATGAATCAAGTTCCTCTCAAATCATATTGTGGCAAAGTGTTGTGTTGTATGAAGTGCAGTCTGTGATAACTTACAATGGAATAGTCACAGTTCAGGTGCCTATATTTTAGGAGAAAAGTTATACTGTCTCTGGTAAAAACAATGTCTGTTCTTTTGAGAAACTGCTTCTGGCTTGCTCTTGGACTCTGATAGATAATAAGCAACTGATCATCTGTAAAAAATTCATACAAACTTAGCTACTGACAAGAACTGGATTTTAGCTAATATACCAAGCTCTGTATTGAAGTATATCCAACAGAACTCCATTATTTTGTTGTTGTCAGTCAGCTTGTGTCTCCTACCATCTCAATGCTTCCTCGTGGCCCTGAAGACAAAGTGGCTAAGGTGTCAGGGTAGAGATGTCAGAGATGAACCTCATCTCATCCAGGTTTTTCTGGACACTCACTGTGGTACTGATCGGTCTATAGTACACCAGGAAAACAAAAACCACTCCAAGTATTTTAAGCAGATGTGGATTATATGCAGGTGTCATGAGCCAAAATACTCAGCTGACTTCTATGGATTGATAACAAGAAACTTGAGTGGTAAAAATGTATATTAGTTATATGAAATGTATATTAGGTACCGATATAATTGGCATACATTCTATTTCTTTCACCTTTTATACATTATTTTATTTGTAATTCAGTAAATATTTTTCAGTACATACAGAATATATTTCAGGATCTATGCTGAACTGCACAACTCAAGAAATGAGATTGATAGACACAGATCCTAATTTAATGGAATTTTACTGTATGCCTTTTTATTAGTTGTATAAAGAGTATTAATAGTAGCAGTTGTTGTTGTTGTGAATTAGGATTAGGTTTGAAGAACTAGCTGGTATTTCAGTTCCAGGCATGTTGAAAATGCAAAAATTATTGATACATCAAAATCTGGAGTCCTGAGCATCTTAATGTTGAGCTCAGCAGTTAACTTTGGACTGAAAACACAGATTTGAAGATATTGATTTCTACTGCATTATCGATGACCTGATTTGGGATCAGAGCAACCAGGGAAAGTATAGGATTTCCTCCTCTCACTAAATAAAAGCAGTGGGAAGACTGGGAATGCTAGAATACCTATTTAGTAGACTCATTATAACAATCGTGTAATACACAAAATATGCCAAAGATAGCTCTGATTCAGAGTAGATTCTTAGCATATGTCAGTCATTAATTTTGCACTTTTACCTACAGGCATTGGTTATAAATATCTACCTTTATATTCACTTTCTCTAGTACAGTGACATATTTATGGCACTTGTTCAATAAATCCTTGTGGAATCAGATGATTTATAATTTTAAAGTTTATTTCATCATATCGTTTAAGACTCACAGAATTAACATTTGGAAGAAGTCATCATATAAAACTACCAATAGTTAAATTACCTGGAGAGTGGATGTTTAGTGTATCACTATGAAAGCAAAATAAAGAGGAATGCTATATCCCAAGGCACCACCTCTAGCTCTAGGTTTGATTTTCACATCAAACAGCCACAAAGTTCTGTTGATTCCCGAGTTGCTGATTTACCACAGGCAAATCATCTGAGATTTGCCGAACTTCCTGAGAATATTTTACCTTTATTCCTGCTAAGTGCCATACTGTGCTTTCAGCTTGTAGATTTTTCAATCTGAACAACAGAATTTACATCTGTTACATTTCACCTTGTCAAATTCAGCTTGTTCATTATGGCTGTGAAGCTTGTGGGATATCCTGATTCTGTCAAAATATTTTTGATATAAAATAATCTCATAAGAAATAACTCTGCTTAAGAGGTTTACTTTTTTGATTGATATATATTAAAAAAAATCTGAAACTGTAGTTCATTTGCAACCTCCCAAAATATATGGTAACACAACTGTTACTGATAGGAGATCTGACATCATAACCTCTTTAAAAAGAAGCCAGTCTTCTCCATGTAAGTTTTTAACTCAATACTGTGTTAAATAATCTTTATTTACTCTTCCAGATCCTCTCTCTACCCTGGTTCATTCTGATCAATGTCTAATGTCCTGCAGACTGACTTCTATAGAGTGTATCACCCTGTAGCTTTCAGTTAGATTAGGCCAGTGAGAAGCAGTAGCAGGCTATTGGAAGATGAGAGAGAGACAGACAGAGAAAGAGACAGAGAAGAGAGAGAGAAAATGGAGTATTAGTTTAGTTTTCCATGCTTCCTCCTATCAGGCCATTACAGTCATAGTGACTGTGCTCCTTCCTCTATGGCCAGAGGTTCCAGAGCTACAGGTCTTTCCAGATTCAGGTAACCTCTTGCATCCCTTGCTCCTTCAGACTTGGTTATATTAATTACTTCCCGCTATCACTATCCACAGGATGCAATATCCTTAGTCCATAAGTCTATAAACGGTCCCTTAAAAAACTGTCTTAAGAAGTTACCATTTTAGGTGTGCTGCCTTTTTTTCTGCCAAAAATTAGACTGTCATATACAATATATGTATGTGTGTGTGTATGTATAAAGATATTTTATTGAGTTTTTTTTCTTTGGTGTCTTGAATTTAAGCAATATATTATTTGTCTCATGAAAATATTTTTATACATTTATACATACAAATGTTATGTGGGTGGTAAGAAAAAAGAACAATTACTATGATGTAAATTATATTTTACATACTACCGCATTAGTTTAATAGAAACAAGTTTGTTACTTGCATTATATATAAGGTCTCATAGGAGATTGTTATATACTTTGATTATCAAGGTTTTTTATTTTTATTTTTTGGAATGTCTAATCTGTAGATTTTAGAGTCTATGCTAAAGAAATCTCCTACAAAAAATAGTCTATATAGATGCAGTAAGTTAGGAAAAGGGAATTAATATTTTCACAAACCTCAAGGAAAACAAGAAAAATAGAAATGATGAAGATAATAAAAAAAATTAACCTACACCAAGAAAAAAGCTAGTTGAGTTGGTTTAGAATCACATGCATTTCACAGTTGCAACATTAGCAAGGGAATATGAGGTCAGTCTGTATATACCCCTCATTAGTCATTCAAATTCATATGGCTTAAACCTAGACTTATGCTTCTAATTGGTGTGGGATCAAGTTCTCTGTAACAATTGCTAATTTATTTCTATTCTAAGATTCACTCTTGGGCTTTTATACTCATAAATTTAGTAGAAATACAGAAAGTGAAATTCATAGAACTTGTTTTATTAACCAAACATGGCATTTTCCATTTGTTGGGAACTGAAATTATCTTTACAGTTTCATACATATTTTTCTTCTCAATTTCACCATTAGTTACTTGTGTACTTTTCAAAAATATGAGGTAACGATTAGGGATAATAGATTACAAAACTATGCATTTATTAATATAAATACATGAATCTTTCTTTCAACATTCCTTTTTAATTTTTAAAGTGTGGCAGATTGGAGAAGGGAAGAAGGAAAGGAGAGAGAAAGAGGAGACAAGAGAGGGGGAACGTGAGGAATATCTTACCAACTTTAACCTCTAAAGGGGACTATAATTGATTAAATCATTGTTAAAATCAATAGTATGGCATGTAAACTGTGAATCCTTTCTAGTATCCTTGTGATTACCTTTCAAATGGGATTTTCTCAAAAATTTGAAAAGTTGAGGGATAAATTTAATCTCTCATTCATTTTAGGCATAGGCACGTAATTTTCTAGTTGCTATGAAATAGATGGGAATAACCTTATTAGCACAACATGAAATAAGGGAGATAACTGGAAAAACAATGCAGCGTATCTGAAAACATTTATCTTGCAATTAGAATTTGAGACAACTGTACGAGAAAAAATTGCCTTATTTTCCTGTGTCAAGGATATATTGGTGACTATCCAGCAAAGGTATGGCAAATTTTAAATTAGGTTTAAATATATGTAGAATGGCTGTGGAATAGCATATTTTACTTTGTAAAGATATTTGAACTTAACAAAATTGACACACCTCATTTACCACTGTATATCATGTGAAGATTGACTGGATTTTTTGATAAATATTATTTTTTATTAAGAGGGTGAAAATTAATCTAAATCTTATAGGATGGCTGATGTTATTATGCAAGAAAATTATGATTTTTCTACTGGATGTGCCTAATGAAATGTTTATTACAATTATTTAATTTTAGATGATATAACAAAACAAAAAATAAACTGCAATAAAAACTAGATCAAGAAAAGTTCTCACAACAACAACAAAATTAGGAACACTTATTTACATAAGAATTGATTTCATTTATTATGAAAATCATATTATTACTTTAAATATAGATCAAGAAACATTATATCTTAACATTTTTGAACCTCATGATATGTAATTACATGTACTGAAGTCACTGTATATTCTACAATTTATTGGTGTGCAAGATTTTGGCAAAAAAACTCAATTCCTAGGAAATTATCTTGGTGTTTAAAAGAACCATCAGTTGTATTCTTTTTAAGTTTTTTAAAGTTTGCAAATGGATTTAAAATAGAAAGAGTCCTAGCAATTACCTTTCTTGCACTCCAGAAACAAGCAATACAGGAGTTAATTTATTCTAAATGGCATGCTGAGCTTGTTCAATGGAAATTACTACTGATACAATTTGCCATGTGTGATTATTTTATTAACATGGCAGTGTGAGGAAAGACAGTGGCAAGCATTAAAAAAAAATTAAGCAGCACAAGGTTCTGCATTTATTCTTGGTTTTAAAAGAGCCAACCTTTTTAAATACTTCAAAACACCACCAATTAGAGAGAGAGAGAGAGATTACCACAAAGAGGATTTCCAATTTTGGCCAACAGCAGACTGGCTCAGAATAACATTCCAGGCCAAGAAGAGCATCATATCAGCAAAAATATATTGTGAAAGTATATGTTGGTTCCTTTAAATGTTTAGTGATCATAGCGATTCTTCAATTTCATCTTCTGCCTTTTCTGTTGAGTTTCCAGCCTTTCCAGAATTCTGGAGAATTAAGCTTTCTTCCTGTACAATCTCTATCTACAGATATTTTCTGTTGTGACTTCCTTCTTCTCACTGATTAACTCTTTCATCACCTTTCATTCTGATAAATATTTAAATCTCATCTGCTGCAGCCTCTCATTCTGTTTTTTTGTCCTTGTGGGTATGTAATTCTTTTCATTTATTGTTATTTTAGCTGATTATCAGGGACTTAGAATGAATAAGCATTTGTGTTCAGTCTTCCTTTACTAACTCAAAAGCAAATATATACAATAAAATTTGTAAATACTTATATAAAACAACTAATTTGAATAATTGAAATTATTTTAATAACTTATTATGTGCCGCTCAAAAAATTATCTCTTCAATTTTCCTCCAGATTTCAACCTGAATACATAACGTGTTTAGTGAACTGGAAATAACATAATCGTAAATTTTTTTCTTCCTTTCAATCCCTCCCAATTGCTACACCTAACTTAATCATAAAGTTAAGATGCTAGTCAATAAGATGACCCTAAATAAAATATTTTATTCTTTTTGAATGTAAATATATATTTTACTTTACAAAAGCAACTCCCCCCAAAAGGCAAGAATTCTGATATCCAGCATTTTGTCACCTGAATAACACTAAAATGAAACATTTCAGAACTCTTTCATTTCAGACTTAAATCTAATAAAATAATTGAACCCTTAAATAAAATTATTTCCTGCACATAATTTTCCAAACGTTTGATACAAAAAAACAACATATTTCTTATGATTTTAAACTGAATTTTATAAAGGAAAATGTTAGCTTTTTCTAATATTTCTTTTCTAAATCAGTTTTTACTCCTATGAAATGATTAAAAAATACTTCAAAGTGAATTTTCCTTATATATTATGTTTAGCTTGTAAACTACAATAATAATAATTAAGAAGTCATATATTTGCTACAATGTTTAATACTTGTTAGGCAAGTATAACTATACAAATAAGAATTACTACTAGATCATATATCTATCAGATAAGCCCCAGAGGTTGAATTTTTTTTTATCTCCAGGAGTTCAGAACTGTAGCACTTTTCTATGTTGAAATTACAAGTGAAGAAAGAAGAGAGCTCTATTAATTTGGACTAAATCAAAGGTAAATTGGTTAAAACATATGGACTTTGAAAACTCTCATTTCTTGAACAATTTTATCCTTTGAGTGAGACCTTTGCCCCAGTCTACCTTAATTGGTTCTCGTTCTCTCTAATCAAGCCATCTTATAAAATTCAAAATGCTTTTAGGTCCCTTATTTAGTATTAATTGTATTAGCAAGGTTTCTTTCCATTTGTCTCCATGGGATCCATTGGTTAGTGTATGGTACTAATTTGGTAACAATAGTAATTTATTAATAAAATTTTCCAACTATCTAAGATTTTAATCTCCAAAGTACTTTGAATAAATGTGTTTTTATTTTAATAAGATTTTATTTTATATTAGTCAATTAATAATCAACTGATTAGTTGGCTAGTGAAATGACATTAAACAATTCACTCAAACTACATTCAGATGTGGAAGAACATACAGTTTATTCTTTATAATTGATCTAATCTCCTGTATAGGCCCTATTAACCACCATAACAAGAGGGAAAAAACACTAAATTTAATACAAATCACCAATAGTAATCGTAGGTAGAACATTCTTTGATATCAGTCTTAGCAATAAGTTTTGGATCTCTCACCTCAGGCCAGGGCAATAAAAACAAAAATAGACAAATGGGATTACATCAAACTGAAAAGCTTTTGCATAGTGAAGGAAACCACCAACTTACTGAATGGGAGAAATAGTTGCAAATTACATAGCAAAAAGGGGTTAATATCCAAATTATATAAAGGAATCACATAACTCAATATCAAAAAATAAACAATCTGATTTAAAAATGGGCAGAGGACCTGAATAGACATCTCTCCGAAGAAGTCATTCAGATGGCCACAGACACATAAAAAGTTGCTCAACGTCAGTAATAATCAGGGGAATGAAAATCAAAACCACAATAAGATATCACCTCACAGCTATCAGAATGGCTATCATCATTAAATGTTGCTGTGAGCATGAGGGAGGATGTATAAACTGAGAGCTCTAGCATTTTTGTCTACTATGGATATGAATACTAGGTTTCTGCCTCTTATCCACACTTAGGAAAGGGCTAGCTTAGTTTAGACTGAGTTGGGCAATAGTAGCCACTTGAAGAGAGGTGAGTGGCATGTATTCTGTTTTCAAAGGATAGCCTTCTTATTACCATACACAGCTACATGGGTTAGACCGAAAAGGAAAATATCAAACAAACAAACTATTTGGATTAGCAGTAGTCAAGTGAAAATAAGAAAATCCTTCAAAGTAAATCTAAATATGGATATTTGAGTTTATGATCACATGCCCATCTAGGCAATTGGTTCAATAAATCATGCCACATCTATTTAATGGAAAGCCATGTCACTGTTGAATATAAAGAGGTAGATCTACATGTACTGATGAGGACTATCCTTCAAGGTATGTAGTTAAATACAAAAGCAAGCTTCACTGCCTGGTGAGTAGCATTCTGTGGGAAAAATATGCATGTGCATATATTTTTATGTGCAGAGATCTCCAGAATTGTTTAGAAGGGAATCATACCCATGATTGCCTCTGAAGAGGGAAACTAAGTATCTAGATTAGAAGATTACAATTTTCATTGTAAACTTTTTCATAATTTTTGAATTTAGTACATACTCAAGTATTAGGTACTTTCAAAAAAATTAACAGATTTTATTTGTAAAGCAGGTTTAGGTACAGGAAAAAGAAGTTTCATAGTAGAGAGCACATAGGCTTCATTCTCACACAAAAACACCCAAGTATATATGATGAATTCTCCCAAATATTTTAATAAGAAATAACACTAATTCTACACAAATGCTTTAAAAAATGAGGAAGGAACATTTTCCAAAGTCATTCTATGAGGTCAATATTACTAAGATGTCAAAACAAATGCACGACATTGTAAATATACTAAGATAACTGAATTTTACACTTTAAAAGGGTAAATTTTATGACATGTAAATTATATGTCAATTATAAAATAAAGTTTACTAAAGACAATCATAATATGGAAAGTAAAGAAAAAGTCTTCATGCTTAAATACAGCTTTTAAATGGCATTTACAAAACAAAGAAAGTCCAAATATTGATAAATATTTTAATTAAAAAGGAACTAGTAAGGTCTATTGATTAAGATTTTAATATTTTTAAAGCGATACATAAATAAATAATAGAAAATTACATCCATAAAGTTAATGGTTGTTTAAGCAATAACATCAGATGGTATGAATCAATAAGTACTAGAGATGGAAAAAAAATATAATCTGAAAATTTGCAATAGAGGAAAATCCAGCCCCAGATGGCCTTACTGATGAATTCTGCACATATGTCAAGAAAAACTAATACCGACTCTTTATAAACTCTTCCAAAATTCAGAAGAGGAGGGAACATTTCCCAATTCATTCTATGTGGACAGCATTACCATGATACCAAAACCAGACAAGGCAAACTAGAAAAGAAAATTAGAGCTTAACATCCTTATGAATATAGACATAAAAATTCTCAACAAACTAGCTAACTAAATTCAACCACATATAAAAAGGTTTGTATACCATGACAAGGCAGGATTTATTCCTTGGATGCAAGCCTGGCTAAACATTTGAAAAATCAATGGAATTCACCATATCGATAAACTAAAGAAAAAAATTCACACAATTGTATCAATTGTCTCAGAAAAAATTCCCTTGACAAAATCCAACACCTATTGATCATAAAAAAAATTTCAGCACGTTAAGAACAAAGGGGAACTAACTCAAATTAGTAGAGAGTATCCACGAAAATAGAAAGTGCACTAACATACTGAAAAACTAAGTACTTTCCTCCCTAAGATTGGAAACAAGTCAAGTACATTCACTCTCACCATTATTCAATATAGTACTGGAAGTTTCTAGCTACAGCAATAAGGCCAGAAAAGGAAATGAGAACATATAGTTTGGAAAGAAAGAAATTAAACTGTTCTTATTTGTAGATGACATGATTTTCTATGCCTAAAAGTGAGTTCTCCAAATAATAAGTAAGTTCAGAAGATAATTTTTTCAAGCTGCCACCATATGTCTACCCATCCATGAGTATCTATATCCAAATAATTTGCTTTATCTTCTATTAGTATGATAAATGTGTGTCCTATCCAGGGCTGATCCATTTCTTTATATACTAGGTCTTATGCCTTCTGGACTGATGGAGAGCACCACTAAGGTGCTCTGTATTTCACTACAAATATTTTCCTTTCCTCTAATTCATTCACATCACCATAAAATTATGACATTTTGCCTTACCATAAAAATAACCTCTCTTGTCTCTACTACCCTTATAGCAAACAACCCCATTTATTGCTTCCTTTAACATTCAGACTCCACCAAACTGTAATCTCTTAATTTACTGTCTCCAATTCCTCTCTTCCTATTTTCTCTAGAATTCTCCTAATTACTATCTCTTGCCTCTAACATGCCAACAAATCAAATGATCATTAATGTCCATTAATGGCCAAGTGTAAAATTCAATAACTAACAGGCCTCAACTTATTTGACTATCCAGAAGAACTTCTCAAAATTGAACATTCCATTCATCCTGAAGAATTTTTTTTATTTGGCTTCCTGGATATTACACTTTCCTGACACTATTTCTTTATCACTGACTAATGTTCTCTCTCCTGTGCTGGTTCCTTCTCACTTCTTCAGTCATTTAATTTTAGAGTCGTCAAAGTTCAGACACTGATTTTTTTTCTGTCTGCATTTATTACTTAGTGATTTTATTTAGTCTTCTATCATTAAATGTTATCTTTATAGTAGACACCATCTTTATTTGTATGTATTGGTTCCCCAAGAAAGAGACCCTGACATTAGGATTCAAGTGTAAATAATTTGTTTGGAAAAAGATCTCACAGAACATCATTAGGCAAATAGGAAAGTTAGGAAACTAATGAAGGCAAATAAATGTGTTATTAAACAAGTTATCTGTAGAAATCAGAGCTTAAAATCCCACTGGGGAACCATGAGAATCGGGGAAGAACATATGCCTAGGTTGTCCCACCAAATGGGTGAGAAACACGGGACTATTAACCCACCCTGATTTGTCAGTCATTGGTGGAGGGCTCTTCCAAGAGGATGTTCATTCCCCAGCAATTCTTACCAGTCAGGTCTTCTCCCTACAGCCACCAGGCAAAGAATGTAAGGTAGAAAATCATACCTGCCTGCAGTCAGGAATTGGGTGAATGAACAAACATAGCATAAGTGTAAGGCAATATGGATGAGGCATCAATAACATTTGCTACTCTCCCAAAATTTTAGCCAATCTAGTCACTTCCTCTAAACTCTTGGCCCATATAAGCACATACTGTCTTGACATTGCCACTAAGATTTCTAAGGCATCATAAATATTATGTTCACTCGAGATTTCCTGATTCACACATACATCCCACATTTATTTCTCCCGCAATTTCTCCATTACATGAAATGGTAATTCCAACCTTGCATTTGCTCAGGTCTAAATGATTGGAGTCATTCCTGAGTCTTCTCATCCTCTTACACTCCCCTCCCTGCCCATCCAATCTGTCAACACATCCTGGGGTCTTTTCTATGTATACATGTTTCTACTCAGTGCTCACCCTTTCCTTAGTGACCACCCTCTTTAAGCTGGAATGTGGCAACAGTCTTCTAACTTGTCTGTCTCATTCTGCTATGGCTCCCTTTACAGCATCCAGAATGATTCTGATTAAAAACTAAGACCCATAACGCCATTCCTCTTCTTAAAACTTCTAGTAATATTCTATATCACTCAAAATAAAAACGAACATCTTCAAAATGCATAAAGAACCTTAAAAGATGTGTCCCCAGGATCACCTCTCTAAACTCATCTATTACTTTCCTAGTGGCTTGCTCCAATCCAGTTAGGCTGATCTCCATGCTGTGTCTTGGGCATGAAAACATGATTTCTTTTTTGTGCCCTTGCACTTGCTCTCTGGGGCCCTCTTCATAGAATAATCTCATCCAGTAGCCACTGGGTGGCTCCCTCACCTCCTACTTCTTTGCTAATGATACTTTCCCTGAAAATTCTATTTGAAAATTCTATTTGAAAGTTGCAAATCTTCCTCCAGTCCGCATCTCCTTTTCTTGTATTTTGTTCTCATAGAAACTACCACTGAATGGAATAATATATAATACTTAAATATTTTATATCCTTCTTCCATCCCAGAAATAAATGTTGCAGGTAAGTAAGGTTTTTGTTTTTGTTTTTTTCTGTTTTATTCATGTATTTATTCCACTAAATCTAGGATGGTTTTTAGTGCTTCTCAATGCTCAAATAAATATTCAATGTAGGAATGAATTTTTTGAATTGTATATTTACTTGAGGATTAACTGGAAGACTCTTGAAAAACAAATAGTTTTATTTCATCCACCACAAAAAAATGTTTTATATTCAAAGGTGTTTATAGAACACACAATGATCATAAAACCGAAAAAGGACATAAAAGCAAAAACACCTCTGCAACTTTGTATTTCAAATTCACAACATTTTTGCATCTTATAACTCTTTTATATTAGTGTGTATCATTTCACTACACTTTACTATTATTGTCATGGTTTCATAAGAAAAGAATATACCTAAAGTGAACCCAAAAGCCAATAAAAATTAGTATATGATAAAGAAAACCAAGTGAGGGAAATTTCATTCAATGTCATCATGGTCTGATCTTGACTAGACAACAATTGTAAGTTATATTTAAGTGAAAGTGGACAAGATATTTAATGTATTTGCTTAATAGAAATATTAATCAAAATATTAGCATTAAAAAAATTATCTCATAAATAAATGAGCTTTTTTTATCTTCTTTTTGTCTTGATTGTGTTGGATAGATGTAATGGAGGAAAAAAAGAAAAAAACAAAGATTTTTGGAATTCTTACACCAATACGTATATGGTGAGATCATCTCTTTGGATGAATACATTTTTAAAGTAACATGACTGTGGAAGAACAAAAATATATTCACACCATTTTCATTTTTATTTTACAATAAAAACCAGTTTATTTCCTAGGAAGTGTGGTAGCCAAGGACTTCGGTGCCTGACCCATGGTAAACTTGACAAATATGTAAATGGATAACTGAACAAGAATCGTTAGATGTTAAAGATGCTGGCTACAAAGAAGAAAAGAGATGCTGCCTATTCCATCAAACAAAGATTTTAACAAAATCTGGTTTGGGCAAATTATTTTAATCAAATGACCTAATTCATTTATTTGTGTTTATAGGACTCTGATTTCCCCATTATAAACATATCAAAATATCAAATAAGCAAGAACATTTGATCAATTATTTGCTTAATAATATTTCTTAACCTCTAGACTACATGATTTGTCAGTTTTTTTGGAAATAGATACCCAATACAGCTTTGTACAATTACAATAAATTACAATATTAGCAGAACACTTGAATTTGTAGAAATGTGTTTTGAAAAAAGGGGGAGTAGTATGAATAGAAATAAATTTGGGGTGGCACTACCTTAAAATTTTCAATTTACATAGAGTAGCCTGCAGGAAAAAACCCTGGGAATGAGGAAAGGAGAAATTGGGGGCCTAAAGGGATTAATTTCCAATATATACAAACAACTTATCCAGGTCAATATAAATAAAATAAAATAAAATAAATGGGCAGAATACCTAAATAGACATTTCTCCAAAGGAGACATACAGATGGCCAACAGGTACATGAAAAGATGCTCAATAATGTTAATTATTAGAGAAATGCAAATCAAAACTACAATGAGGTATCACCTCACACCAGTCAGAATGGCCATCTTCAAAATGTCTACAAATAATAAATGCTGGAGAGGGTGTGGAGAGAAGGGAACCCTCCTATATTGTTGGTGGTAGTGTAAATTGGTGCAGCCACTATGGAGAACAGTATGGAGGTTCCTTAAAAAAATACAAATATAGTGACCATATGACCCAGCAATCCCACTCCTGGGCATATATCTGAAAAGATGAAAACTTTAATACAAAAAGATACATGCACCCCAATGTTCATAGCAGCACTATTTACAATAACCAAGACATGGAAGTAACCTAAGTGTCCATCAACAGATGAATGGATAAAGAAAATGTGTATATACACACACAATGGAATATTAGTCATAAAAAATGAAATAATGCCATTTGCGGCAACATGGATAAAACTAGAGATTATTATACTAAGTGCAGAAAGTCAGACAGAGAAAGACAAATATCATATAATATCACTTACATGTGGAATCTAAACAAAATGATACAAGTGAACTTATTTACAACATAGAAATAGACTCACAGACATAAAAACAAATTTATGGTTACCAAAGAGGAAAAGGGATTAACAGAAACACACTACTATATATAAAATAAACAACAAGGACCAACTGTATAGCACAGGGAACTATATTCAATATCTTGTAGTAACTTATAATGGAAAAGAATTTGAAAAATGAATACATATATATGTATATATACATATATGTATGTGTATATATATATATATATATATATATAACTTAATCACTTTGCCATTACACATGAAACATTGTAAATCAACTATACTTCAATAAAAAAAAATCCTCCCAAAAAAGAAATTGGGGGAAACAAAGGAAGCTCAGGTCATAAGGTTTAAGGGACAAAAAAGTAGAAGAAAAAATAACTAGAAAGGACTCTGTAAGTTTTCCTGTGGCTCTATTGTCACCACTTATTAGGAACACCTCTGACAGCTGTTTACAATGCTACTCAGAAAATCTTTGAGCATAGTCATGTGTCTACTTTGTTTTTCACAGGGTGGTCTGGAAGCTCCATGGAAAGATGGGTGGTGTAGGTCCTCAGAAATTATGACATTATTTTGTTATTGTATTTTAATTATTTCTGGAAGTATATAAAGTCATTGAATTATTAGTAGGGATGATTTTACTTATCCCCGAATCATTTCATAGTTCTTGTACTAATTGGGAACATTAATGTGCACAAAATGTCCTGTGTATTTATTAGTCAGTAATAATAATTTAAAAGGATTTTATTGCAAATTAACTCCATAAAATGGAAAATTTCTTGAAATGAAAAGTTTTTTATTCAATATTCTCTGGATTAATGCTAGAAACAATTTATGAAATCAATCACTAGGCTCTTGAAAAAAAACATTAAATTTCTTCCTAGGACATATTTGCTTTTTCTTTCATACAGTCTCATCATCTTAAAAAATAAAATGTGTCAGGGGAGGTGTGATGGTGCTGAGTTTGTATACAATATCATCCCACAGAGCACCTAGTTGGTTAATGGAAACACTGCTAAAAGTTACAGCAGTACAAGATTTTCCCTTAGGCTATAAATAATACATTACTTTGGTGTTTAATTCAATGCTGACAAAAAGAGGAATGAGTTGGCATCCATATGGTGAATATTAACTACATTTCTAGCTATTGTTGCACTTAAATATTTAAGGCCTTATTTATAGGTTGCAATAAAATGAAGTAAGGAATTAATATATCGAATATGAAATTGTAAACAAGATCGTGTGCAGTAAAGGCATTATAAAATATTTCTTCTCTATAAAATCTGCCTTGCCTGATTAATGGAGAACCTGCAAAAGCATAGCTTAATTATCGAGAGGCTGAATTTATCCCTCTGCAAATAATTGAGATCCTAATGTAAGCATTGCTTAGGTGAGACTGCATGGTATGGTGTCATGGTGTTAAAAAATTGTTTTAGTATTCTCAGCGCTACCACTATCTGTGTAATCATACATGGGGCCCTTTTTGCAAGAGCCTCAGTTTCACTGTATGTATAAGGGGGAGAATAATAACTCCCCTACATTGATAGTACCCTTAAAACAAATAGATATTTTTCTAAAAGAACATATAGGTTGTAAAACATTTCAAAGGTAAACTATTTTTTTTGGCTTGTTTTTTATGGATTGTAATTTCTCAGAGAGCAAAATCTATAACCTTTACACCTTTATATACCTTTCTAGTGTCTTATATATAAGAAGTTCTCATTCAATATATATTAAATGAATAGATACAAGAATGAATAAATAAATGAATGCATAACTCTGATCAATGTATTATGTTTTTCAACTTCTACAGTGGAAAACTTCACTATTGCTAGCAAAGCCCATGAAAAGTTTTATTCTCCATCATCTAAATAATAGAATTAATTCTTAATACCCATAGAAACAAAGTTATTCCTGTGCATTCTAAAGTGCTTTTGAAATTGGTTTAATTTCATCCTTCTGCTGTATTTGTACTTTAGGCTTTTTGGGGCACTGTGGTGTTGTGGGAAAGGCTGAGGGATTGTTATAGCTTTACACAGATTCTCAGAGATAGTATTTCATCTTAATTTCCTGGATTCTATTTTTAGCATCATTTTTGTTTTCAGTTTATTTCAAATATTGCAGTCTTTATCTAATGACTAATTTGAAACTATACAGGAGGCTGTGATCAATATTATTAAATTAATATATCTATAAGTAATGAATGATTAAAATCATATTTTTAAGTTTGACAAGGATAAAACAAAAATTTTATCATGGGAAGAGCAAGCCATTTTAATGTGATTTTTCACTGAGGATAAAAATGTAATAAATATAAATTTATAATATATGTTGTAAATAACATAAGTTATGCCACTTATGCTCTTAGAATAGTCAATACCTTGTTTGTGACCTAAAATAAAACTTGTGATTGATACATTTAATTATTTTCATTATATGCTTTGATGATGTCCCTAAAAGTCATTTGGGTGGTTTCTCAATTAATGTTCTGTTAAAACTGAGCTAATTTTTCCTTAAAATCAAGAAGTTCAAAGTGACTCTATCCTCTTCCAAATAAAAGAATATCTTAGAAATGTTACATATTTACATATAATTATTATTATAAACAATAAGATATAAAAATGTTATGGCTACTTAATATTTGCTTTTAGTTTTTCTATAAAAAGTCTATTAATTCCTATTATTTATTCTACCTAAAAGCAAATAATTTCAAATATAAAAAAGAAACCAAAATTGTTCCTCATTTTTATTTGATATTGTAGCATTTTATTCTCAGATGAAGCTGGTTCACTGCTGAACTGGTAACATAAGAAGGGTGGTCCATAATGAACAGTGTTCAGGTTAGGAGAATCATCATCATTAAGAAATATGTCATTCATGATGATCTAGGCAGCAATGAGCATGAGGAATAAGCCATGTAATTACATTACAATGGTCTTAGACATTGCTTCTATATCGGAAATGATGATATGGGAACAGATTTCTTCATTATGAATGATATAGAGGAAAAAAAAGAGAAAAACAGGGCTACTATTCCAAATGGGTCAATTTCTGTGGCTTGCAAATATCTCCTGAGCACATTCTCATTTGTCTCAATGTTGTATTTTTCCTATTCCTCAGTATTACTCTGCTAAACAATGTCTGTTTATTGGGAAGATTTGTTAGAGCATGATGTCAGACAAATGTTCCCATCCTCAGATGGTCCACATAAGTTTAGACCTGGAAACAGAAAAATGGACTATAATCTTGAAGATTTCCTTAATATGTGACATTAGCAGACTACGTTGGTCACCC
The DNA here is from genome assembly GCF_963924675.1 of Phocoena phocoena. Taxonomy (NCBI): domain Eukaryota; kingdom Metazoa; phylum Chordata; class Mammalia; order Artiodactyla; family Phocoenidae; genus Phocoena; species Phocoena phocoena. Next base: position 16,162,039 of record NC_089221.1, on the reverse strand, counting down.
TGCATCCATGGAGAACCCCTCACCACAAAATTTGGGTTAGATACAGAGAATAAAACTCCACACATGCATTAAGAGGGTGGAAAAGATTTATTACTCACCTAATGAGGCTTTCTGGGGAGAGAAGGCTAGGCCCCCAAGCACTCTGAAAATAGCTTTGAGAGAACAGGCAGGAGTGATAGCTTAGGATTTTATGTTTTTTAGGGGGGTGGGGCTAGAGTAAATTTCCTTTACATGGATCTTGGCTTCTGTGGTGTGAAGTTCCCACCAGCACCAAAAATAAAAGCACCCAGGCTTTCTTATCAGCTTGTCCAGATGTGGGACAGAAGGGGAAGGGAAATGATAGGGCTTGGAAACTGTAAACAGTCAAACATTAATAATAGAATCAGACAATTTATTAAAGTTAACCCATGATATTTGACCAAAGAATAAAATGTACCATGTTTCATTTAACTTAATTTGCACTCATTTATTTAAGCCATTAGGGTGCTCTATGAGGCTGGTAGCTTGAGGCTGGTATGGGAGGTGAAAGTTCCACTGAGTGCCTTAAGAGCTCAGCATGGTATATTTTGGAAAGTTAAATGAGTGACTTGGTAGCTATCAATAATGCCTAGAACTCCAAAAGGGATAAATGATATCTTGGTAAGGACTTGTATAGTTGTGTTAGAGTGTACAGACTTGTGTGACCTGGATTTAGATTTTGTGTATCTGTAAGACAAGAGATTCCCAGAATTCTCTACTCCAGAGGTAGCAAACTTGGATAAGGAATTAATGTAACTGCCATTGGACAGACCGATGTAGCCAGACCATTAGCAATGGTTTCAGTCTATAAAAATCTGCAGATGGATCTGACTTCTTTGCCAGTGCTAAGATGGCTTACTGACCACAAATTCCTACCATTTACCAGGGGCGTCTCATCTGGTTAAGAAATGAAAATTACCTCTTCAGCAGGGTCCACCACATGTGATTGTGGCACTGTTATCTATTAAGTATACAAGTTCCTGCTGCCATTCACTTAGTTGATTCCAAAGGACTAGCAAGAGGTCTGAGAGAGAAGTTACCTCCACCATCACTAAGGCATCTCACAAAGAGCTGAAGGTAGGAGAGATCATGCCCTCCTGGAGGTGGGATACACAGAGGAGCCAGGTTTGGCTCCATTTTGTAGTTACAATTTACATTTTAGCAAGAAGCACGATGGTTGTGTCAGCTTGCAGGGTGCTGATTTAATGTTCCAAAATATAAAAGGAAGTTGAATATGGAGGTTCTGAGTCTCAAGGCCTGGGGAATCTCTGTTTAAGGAGAATGGAGTGTGCATCATTCTCATGGCATACAACATGAGACCAAGGAGGGCAGTGCTTTTCACTAAAAGTTCTTGAGTGTCTTCTAGTCATTATGGATGGTCACGAGACACCTGAAGGCATGAGAGGAGATGGCTAAATCTTGTATAATGAAGAAGTCTCTGGGGTCACTAATGGAAATAACTGTATTATGGCAATTTGTGCAGATTCTAGAGCCTTTTGTAGTGGGGTGATTTGCAAATGAATGTATAAATGGGTTTATGTGAAATTTATGAAGAATAATATGTTACCTCTAAAATCAAAAAGGCCTAAATGATGTTGGATTAGGTTAAATGTCTTAAATACTGAATGAGTCAATAGTTGTTTCTTGACAAAGTCAGGGATGAAGCTGCCTAAGAGCTGTCTACAAGCTTTTCCTGCATTTCTTAATTTGTTTCTTGAATAAGACTTATGTAACACATATTATGCCCTTTCTCCAGTTATGAAATCTGAGTTATATTTGCATTCTTTCAATTTTTCGGCTTCAACACATTCACTCTGCCAAAGCAATAAGGCTCTTCCTGAGCTTGTGATTTCAGTCTCTAAATTATACCATGGGAATATCTTTTGCTAGATGGGTAGGAAGTGATGAATTCATAAACATGAGGAACACAATGTCATTTTCATTAATATTAGTGGACTTGATTAAAAAAGACTTATATTCACTTGTCTGAACTCTACCTGCTTTGTTACAGTTATATCTGATTTTGATTAATATATATTCCTAAATCCTTATGAGTTATCTGCCCTCTTGAAATATAAATATTTTAAACAATTATTTTTTTTTAATATTTTTTTTAATGTGGACTACTTTTAAAGTCTTTATTGAATTAGTAACAATATTGCTTCTGTTTTATGTTTTGTTTTTTTGGCCCTGGGGCATGTGGGATCTTAATTGCCCAACCAGGGATTGAACCCACACCCCCTGCATTGGAAGGTGAAGTCTCAACCACTGGACCACCAGGGAAGTCCCTAAACAATTATTTAATATGCTTCTGTTTCAAGCATCTTGGACTGACCTATAAATCTTACCTCCTTCTGTCTTCCTCATTCCACCTCCAATTTTGTCAGGAACTCCTATTAACACTACCTTTAAAATATGTTCATATGACAGTAAATAAATAACCATAAAAACTAAATATGAATAAATTATTGTATCAATTTATGGAAAAATTAAAAGTTAATACTGACTTTACTTAATTGCCATGCAAGGAAACACAATAATAAAGAGATTCACTGAATGTATCACTAAGGAAGAAAAGCCAAGCATTTCATGAACAGGAAGATGAAGGTTCAGGATCTGTTAATTAGAGTTGAAAAGTTTGTAGTTTGGATGGGGTGGAAAATGGAAAATAGTCTCTACATGCTTAGTTCAAACACGTCCCATTGTTCACTGACCAGAGAAGACTATTCCTTTAGGTTCATTGAGGATCTGGTACATGAGCTCTCTGAAATTGCCTAGTCGTGACTCAGCCTCATTTGGAAGGTTGCCGTAAGTTCATCCCTGTTTAATAGATTGAGCAGATTAGACCACCATTCAGTTGTTTTTAGCTCCTAGACAAGTGCTTCTGTACATGGACATTATTCTTATTATAAAATTCTGATCTTTCTTATTAACCACACTGCTATAAGATCACCCCGATGTAAGGCATCATCAGTTCTCGCCTAGATAATTACACTAGACTCCTAACTGGTTTCCCAGCTTTCATCCTTTTTCCCTACAAAAGTGATCACTTGGAAACCTAAGTTGTACCATGTCACTTCTTTATTCAAAAACCCCGCTATGACTACTCATTTAACTCAGAGTAAAAGCTAAATTTCTTACAATGGGTTACAATATTCCACATTTTCTATACTACCCCACTTTTATATCTGAATTACATCCTACTATCTCCTATCCCTTACTTGTCCCCAATTACCATGGTCATCTTATTTTTCCCAATAATACTGCTCTCTAAGGCCTTCAAACTAGCTGTTCCCACTTCCTGAAACTTATCCCCTCAACATCTACTGGGATTTTTCTTTCACCTCATTCAAGAGCTCTCTCAGGTATCACCTTTTTTAAGGAGGGTAATTTGACTATCCTACATGAATTTGCAAATTAACCATTTTGTACCCAATTTCCTCCTTGAAAAATTCATAGTAGTTATCACCTCCTAGCATACTACATAATTTACTTATTCATATGTCTACTTATTATGTATTATACATTTCTTACCTCTCCACATAGGAGTTTCAACTAAGCAAAAAATATAGACATATGCTTTCTATTATGTTTACAAATATATCTCAAGCATAAAATAAACGATCAACAGATGTTGAAGCAAGAGCTGATAATTTAACAAAATAGCATATATTAGGTCATAACATAAATCCCCCAATTTAAACAATTTAAATTTTATCCTTTGACAATAAAGCAATGAAACTGACAAATAATAACAAAATACCAAGGAAAACTTTCCCATTTGCAAATTTATTAGATAAAACATCTTATTTAAATGAATAAAAAAATAAACCTAGCAATATAAATTTATATTAATCTCTTTTTCCCTTGGATGTACTTTCGTTCTTTTTTAAAATAAATTTATTTATTTATTCATTTTTTAATTTATTTTTGGCTGTGTTGGGTTTTCGTTGCTGCATGCGGGCTTTCTCTAGTTGTGGCCAGCGGGGGGCTGCTCTTCATTGCGGTGCACTGGCTTCTCATTGCGGTGGCTTCTCTTTGTTGTTGAACACGGGCTCTAGGCGCGCGGGCTTCGGTAGTTGTGGCACACGAGCTCTGTAGTTGTGGCTCACGGGCTGTAAAGCGCAGGCTCAGTAGTTGTGGCACTTGGGCTTGGTTGCTCCGCGGCATGTGGGCACCTCCTGGACCAGGGCTCAAACCCGTGTCACCTGCATTAGCAGGCGGATTCTTTAACCACTGTGCCACCAGGGAAGTCCCTTTTGTTCTGTTTATATATTTAAAGTTTGTGATTGAAATTTGAAATTTATGGTTACTCTTTTGTGAATAAACTTTAGCTATATCCAATTTCATTGTTGATTTTTTTCAGATATTCTGCATTTTCTATATTCTTTCAACTTGACCCAAGTGTTGTTTAACAAATTTTAAACTTTTTTGTCCTAGTATGTATTTTTTTTTAATATTTCAGCTATTAATTTCTAGAAGTAGTATACTGTGTTTAGATAATATAATCTGGTTTTTTTAATGTTTTAATCTGTTTAATCTGTTTTCTATAAACACTAAGTTTTTGTGTCTTGATAACTTTTTTTTGAAATAAATATTCTAATAGCCACTTGAGAAGAAATAGTGACTTCTGTATAGTTGAATTGGGCAGTAGGTTTGAATGGGTGATAACATATGCTTAACTGAATTTAATACATTTTATTTGGTGTTTTGAAAAAATGCTATTTTGGTAATCTAAATGAGCAATTTTTATTAAATATGTTAAATTAAAATCCAAATTAAGTTAGGTTGAGAGTTACAAAATTGTCAATATTGATTATAAAAACAAAGTTGTTAATAGGAACAAAAGGTCAAGTTTGTTAAGCATCTTAACAACCCACATCTCTGGTACCTTTATGCACCCAAAGAAGAGATATAATAACATCTTCACACTTGAAGTTAAGATTTTTATACTTTAAAAGTAATATGAGAACATATTTTCTTTAATTAACTCATATTGCTGCTTTCTTCCCAAGCTGTAATAAATAAAAAAAAGAATCACAGCATGCAAATAGCATATATAGTTAATAAGGGAAAGTATGAGCAACAGAGTCTCTAGAAAAAAAAAAAAAATTCAAGGAATAATTCTTCAGGTCTAGTTGATACTATAAATATAAAATTATGCTTTAAATAGTGTGTGTGTGTGTGTGTGTGTGTGTGTGTGTGTGTGTGTGTGTGTGGTCTTATATTACATTGTATACATTATCTGCAATGTGAACAAATAGTAACAGTTATTTGTTCCATATCTTTTTAAAATTAAATTATCACCGTACATTACATAAAGATTTGCATTGGCACCATTGAAAAATGTTTTATTACTGTAGTTGTATTTTCCTCAAAATTAGCCCACAGCTGGATTAGCTAAATATTACTTGTATCTTTCTAGGGTTAATAATGTAGTCACCCTTTCTCCCAGAAGTACAATGGAATGTATTTCTGCTTTGCTATTCTTTCACCTTCATTGAATAGTCACAGGAAATAATTATTATCCACCCAATAGATCAACAAAATATTTGCTTGAAAAACAATGATTTATTTAGCTGAATGAGACATATTATGTAAAATCCAGACCTGAGTACTAAGGGGTTGGCATTGAAAGAATGGAATAAATGATTATGACTAATTAAAAGAGAAACTATATAATTATTATTATGATGATCATTATAAAAGAATTGGCATTTACTGAGCACTTAGGCATTTGATAAATATCTAATGTGCAATATTTCATAATTGATGGGTAGAATTTGAAATACATTCTATCTGAAACTTAACCTATGTGACTCTAAACTAAAATATGACATTCCATTTCTACAGGAGACCAATTGCTGAGGAGTTCACTTTTCAAGCAAAGACTGCCCTGCATTTCAGTTCTCATTTATAATTTGAATGAGCATTAAACATAACCAGATTAAGCGAATGAGAGAATCAATAAAAAGGGGATTGCGTCTTACATGAGCTTTTGTTTCAGAATTCAACTTATGAAGCAAAAATCACCTATAATAGAAATTGTCCTTGAATATGAATATGGCAGATTAAAAAAATTCAGAAAGTCCAATCCATCCAGCTTTTCTGTAGTGTTCAAATAGCACACTATTTTGTGTATGTGTATATGTGCGTTGTGTGTGTGTGTGTTCGTGTGTGTGCTAGAGAAATACACGAAGTTATTCTTTTGGGTTGAGTAGCCATAGTGAATGAGAGAAGAAGTAACTTAAAACAATAGAATTAACTATCAAATTTAGAATGTTTTTTTCCCAGCTATTAAATATCCACAGGGTTAAGATCAGCTGAGGAAATTATTGACTCATGAGTCTGATCTCGTTTATGCTCATATGACTCATTACAGTGTCATACAAACCCTCATTAAAAGGTATAGTAAGGGAAAAAAAAAAAGGTATAGTAAGTAGAATTATTTGCATTTTCTTTTATTTCATCGTGTGTTTGGCATTTTCTCCTCCACCCCCCTCCATAATTTCAGGATGGCATTTTCATCAATTAAACATATGTTGAGAAATATTATCAGAATTTACAAAACAATGTACTCTGTTAACTCTTGGCCTTTAAGCATATGTGATACCATTGTTACTGTAATATTCAAACTCCTAAGTGTATAGAGACTTAATTTATTTAGTTGAAATCAATCTGTGATTTGGGAAAGTGGGAAAATAAAGAAGAGGGTTAGTTCATCAATGACAGAATCTGAAAGGAAATTACCCCAAGGGACAAGGTAATAGTGCTATCATTGTGTTAGAGCATCCTAGTACTAGAACTCCACAGTTGGGAAAGAAATCTGTATTTAGTGAGTTCTCATGGGAGAATGTTTGAAGGGACAGATAGATCAGAATATTTAGTTATTAATGATATTATTAGAAAAGATGGCAGGTGGAGAAAATCAGAATAAAGTCCTAGTTAGTCAGTATGAAAAACTTCCCAGATAATCATCATCTACTTAGTTATGGAGCAATATGCAAAAAATATTCCTTGAGACACTACATAGGGGTCATGTCATATTCACTCAGGTTACTAAGTTTAGCCAAGATTCGAAAGGATGCAAATTAGTCTCCATCTGTCAAAAAGGGCGATTAGCATAGAGTTTGTGGAGAATGTCCTGCTGTAGTAGCAAGCTTAAAGCTTAGATGCTTTAGTCCACAGAGCCAGAAAACCTCTGTATTCTACACATTCTAAGCAATTGGCCAGACATTGGGGTAAGACAATTTAGGGCACTAGGAGGAAAAATTAATGAGGTAAGAGACTACAATTAAAATGACATTCTCCTCTTGTTTTCTAGTTGTTTCTGGAAAAGTGTTGCTTGAATGAGTACTTTGTTCTGGACAGGGTCTACACTCATCCCTCTTCACTAAAAGTCAAGGGCTTAAAAGAGATACTGTCATATGGATGTCACCTTTCCGACATCTTTTTTTTATGAAAATATGGACCAAAAATGCTAAAAGAAAAAGATAGCAATCTTACCAATGTACTCTGCAGAGTAAACTGTCACATACTGTTAATAACCACTCTCTCTGATTCATTTATATGTTTTTCTATCAAGTCACACAATTGTTTGCAAAGGAATATCTTCTATGCAAAATGTGAACCACATTTCACAAGAAGTTTTACACATTTTCTTACCAAAATACGATCACATTATTCATATTGGTTGGCACTTTGCCTTATCTCCCTCCAGATTTATCATAGGCGTCTTAGGCTAATAAACACAATCTACCTTGTTTTATTCTAATGGTTGCCTAACATTCAATTGTGTAGATATGACATGATTTATGTAATCATTCCTCTTCTGAATAGCATAAACTTTTTGCACAGGTTAGCTATTGTAAAAATGCTGTATTGACTGTATATATATATATATATATATATATATATATATATATATATATATCCCATGCTCTATTCTATATCAAATAAATATATCTAAGGGAAATTGTTGAACACTAAAAAATATGTAATTAACATTTAAGGGATGCAATTCAATTATTTTTCAAAATTGGAATTAATTTATATTCTCATCAGCAATAATGGATATTTCTAATCCTGCCCCTAATGTCTTCCCAACAGTGCATTCTAACAGCTTTTTAGAATAATTTTGCCAGTATTTTCACTTTAAAAGTTTTCTCTATGTATTAATTTACATTTTTAATGCTTAAGGTGGTTGAGAATAATTTCAAATATTTATTGACCATACATATATCTTCTTTGACAAATTGTTTTTCACTTGTTCCTGATAGCTCAGACATATTATTCAAAGAATTTTCAGGGCTTCCCTGGTGGCACAGTTGTTGAGAGTCCGCCTGCCGATGCAGGGGACACGGGTTCGTACCCCGGTTCGGGAAGATCCCATATGCCACGGAGCGGCTGGGCCCGTGAACCATGGCCACTGAGCCTGCGCGTCCGGAGCCTGTACTCCACAACGGGAGAGGTCACAACAGTGAGAGGCCCGCATACCATAAAAAAAAAAAAAAAAAGAATTTTCATTAGACATTACTTTGCCTCTGAATAAATGGCAAGAATTCAGCAATACACATATTGATTTGGACACTCAGTGGAGATAGTGACCATAACTCCAGGTCCACAATGTACGTAAATGTTTTGGTCTCTCATGCTCTGATGATATACTCAACTTTCAACCAAACGTTGAGAATGCTGTAAAGAGAAACAAGAGTCAGGCCGGAGAATTAAGCAGGGGTCAGTCCATGTAGTGTCTTGTAAGGCATGTTAAATAATATTCAGGACTTTTGTTATATGGAAATGTATCTGTGTTGCCTGGACAACTAGCAGGGAGCACTTCGGTTCTCCCTGAAAAACCAGTTTCCCACATGACTAGTGATTACTTCTCCCCACAGTATGCACCTAAATCCAACCCTAGACAGGCTCCTAAGTTCACAGAAGCAGGGCAGCTGTCACCTAAATCAAGATTTATGTTACCTCATTGACATATTTGTCCACACTGAAAAAGTCGCTAGCTTTTTGAACTATGAGAAGGGAAAGGAAGCACAGCCTGGGTTCCTTTTTCTGGAATGTAAACCCATGTTGTTTGTCCATAAACACACTCTGGCCACTGCTATTGTCTTTCTGATTATAATGAGTTTAAAACCCAAGTCTTCTCTTTTTTGGCTGAACTTGTAAGTTTCTTTAATGAAAGTTGTTTTTTTTAATGTTTTATTTATTTATTTATTTATTTATTTATTTATTTATTTATTTTCCTTATTTGTTTGGCTGCATTGGGTCTTAGTTGCGACACACAGGATCTTCGTTGAGGCATGCGGGATCTTTCATTACGGTATGAGGTCTCTTCATTGAGGTGCTTGGGCTTCTCTGTAATTGTGGCGTGCAGGTTTTCTCTCTCTAGTTGTGGCACGCAGGCTCTCTCATTGAGACACATTAGCTCAATAGCTGTGGCGTGTGGGCTTCGCTGCCCCACAGCATGTGGGATCTTAGTTCCCTGACCAGGGATCAAACCTGTGTCCCCTGCATTGGAAGGCAGATTCTTCACCACTGGACCATCAAGGAAGTCCCAATGAAAGGATTTTTTTCTTAATGCATACTATGTAAAATAGTGGAATTGGCTAAGAACCCCCATTGCCTATCAGGTGGCAACTGCTAAGAAACCTGTCTTGTAGGATTCTTACCCAGCCTAATTCCAATGTCACTTTTTAAATTAAAAAAATGCACAAAGTTCCAACACATTTGCTTCTTGCTTATTTCATTGTACTCCTATGGCAAAATCCCAATCCTAGCTAAATCCATCTCTCAGAATTTTCCTTAAGTAGAGTGGGATCTGACTGGTGAAAAACATACAACCATAATGGCTGCTGTCACTGAACGACAATTTATCTCAAGTGACTCATTAATCATGCTGTTAGTCTATTACTTTCCCCCCAAATATGAACAATTTCTCTCCATACTCAGGTCCAGCTAATCCTCTTTTCTTTTATTTCATTGAGTAAACCGAAGCATTAGTAAAGAACTTCCAAGACTTGCCATTGTCCTATCCATTCAATAAGCTACATCTGTGCCCATAAATTGCCAGCCTTCCTTTTACCATGAACACACAGTGTGTGCATCTGTCTAGGGTCAAATATTCCATATGTATTGTACTTCCTCCATAGTTGATTTCATCCATTCTTTTGAATTTAAATGCCTTCTCTAGATTGACCACTCTCTTATGTATATTTCTATCTGAAAATTGTCCACTGAATTCCTTCTTAGTGCTCTCATGAGGATATATAACCACTATTTCAAACTTAATATCCCAAACTAAATTCTTCTTCGCTCCAGCCCCCAAACTCTGGTTCTCCTACATTGTTAGAAAAATAGCACATTGATCCTTTCAGTAGTTAGAGTCAAATATAGTAATTTCTAAGCCATTCTTTTTTTTTTTTTATCCTGTATTCAATGTATCAGCAAAATTGTTGATTGTGCATTGAAATAATCAGAATTCAAAAGGTTTTAATGCAAATGTCTTGGTTCAAAAACCACCATCTCTTTCTTTCCAGGGTAGTTGCAATAGCTTTCCTGGTGATACCTAACCCCTTCCAGGATATTCTGCACAGAGTAGACACAGTGTTTACTTTAAAACTTGGTCATGTCAGTTCATTTCTGCCATGGAAACCAATGACTCCCACCTCCGGAGAGTAAAATGCCTATGAGTTTTCAATAACCTACAAAATCCTATGCTATTTAGCTCCTGTTACCTTTGGGATCTCCTTTCCCACAATCCTCACCTGGATTGTCAGTCACAGTATAGGTACCTACCTTTTTTGTGCCTTTTTCTGGGAATATTCTTCATCAAATATCCACATGATGCACTTCCACCTCCCCCATCTCTTTGAAGCCTTTCTCAAATATCACCTTCTCACTGAGGTGCCTGACCTCTCTATTAAAAATCACACCCTCCAAGCTTTCTCTTTCCACATTTCCACAATTCTTATTTTTTTCAATTTCATCATATTGCTTACCACCATTCACAATCATATACAATTCCTCTCTCTCTCTCTCTCTCTCTCTCTCTCTCTCTCTCTCATTTTCAAAGGGATCTGTAATTATCCATTTATCTCTGGTCCTTTACATAGAACACTACCTGGTTAGTTAAATAAGGCAGGCTCTTAATGAACGTTTTCTATCTTAATGTTACCGTTGGTTCAACAGGATAATTCAGCATTATTTTCAGTAGCTGATACAAAATAACAGCAAGTAGGGAGGCTTTAAATTTTATAATTGTTATCAGGTAAGATGATAATTTCACATATTTTCAAGCTTTTAAAATTAGAAAACATGAAAATATGTTCTACAAATAAATACAAAGCAAATGTATTTAACAATAATGATATTGTACATAAATAAAATAAAATCCTCAGGCACACATATAGAACTCTATGATTCTTCAGATACTTAACTAACAGGAACGAAGATCCTATCAAAATGTGAAGATATGGTTACTGAGTAAAATATATATATTTGCTAACTCCAATCTTATGGGATTTTTTTTTTTTTTGGTTAAAATTTAGTTCTTAAAGACTCAACTATTTAAACTAATTGATCAGTTCAGTTACTAATTCAAACAGATTTCGTTGCATGAAAGAATATTCTTCTCTGCTAAGGGAAACAGTAATAAAAAACTAAATGAGACATAGATATTTTCCTCAGGAATCTTAGTCATCAGCTCTTTGAAAGACAAATATTTTTCCAGAAGGAGGTATCATCTGACATAAGTAGCCAGGAAGAAGCTTTGCAAGACGGCATTAAATTTAGTCAATTTGACACAGTATGGGATTAAACCTTCTGCCTTGAAAATTGAGTAAATTTTTTCAGTGCCCCGAAGTTGATTGAATATGAGAATTTGACTCACACTAAACAGATTTAGTGACTTCAAATAATACCCATTTATTGTCTCACAGTTTCCATAGGTCAGGAGTTTGGTCACAGCTTCTGTGGGTTCTCAGATTAGATCTTACAAGACTGCAATCGAGATATCAGCTCAGTTGTTAATTCTCATCTGAGGTTTGAGGCCTCCTTTCAGGATCGTTTAGACCATTGACAGAATTCAGTTATTGCTTTTGTAGCACTGAAGTCCTTGCTTTCTTACTATCTGTAAGGAAGCCAGGGATGCTATCAGGTTATAGGTTCCCTGGAGATTTTTTTGTCCTCTATAGTTTGTAGCATGGAAGTTAGTTTCTTCAAGGCCAGATGGCATCACTTTGATTTCTTCTTTTCACAGTCTTCTGTAATAGCCTTGAATAGTCTCCCTTATCATTTTAATGTGTCAGAATATTTTTTTCTTTACAAGATGAAATGCCTCATAACCAAATAGAATTACTGTTAATTGTAATGTTTGTGAAAGGAAATGAACATTCAGTGTAAAGTGGAGTAATGGGGGCGGGAGGAGGGGCAAATGTTGGATATAGGAGTGAAGGAGAGACTCTCTTTATAGGTCAGCATCTCCAGTGAGACCTGACAGATGAAAAGAGCCAGATATTTGAAGACTCTCAAGGGAAATATTCTAGGGAGCAGAAGAGTAAATTCAGCATACCAGTGCCAGAAAAGTACTTGAGGTCTTAGAAAGAGAGCAGAGAGGAGAGAGTACCATGTAGCTAGAGTCAAGTTAGTGAGTGAGAAGTATGACACACTGAAGAAGAAATGAGATTGACACGAGAAAACATCAGCAAACCCAAACTGAAGGACATTCTCAAAATAACTCATCAGTACTCTTCAAAGTGTCAACGTCACAAAAGTCAAGGAAAGAGCGAGGGACCATCACACAATGGAGGAGACCAAGGTGATAGGACATCCAAATGGATCCCAGATTGGATTATTGAACAGAAAAAAATGACTTTGGGGAAAAGTAGTTATATTTGAATAATTTCTGCAGTTCAGTTATTTGTATTGTACGAATTTGAATTTCCTGGTTTTGATCATTTTAATATAGCTATGTAGGATGTAAACATTAGGGGAACCTGGGTGAAGAGTTACAGTTCTCCATATTATTTTTACAACTGTTCTGAATGTCTAAAATCATTTGTAAATAAAAAGGAAAACACAAACAGCAACAACAAAAAAGAAATAAGATTGACATTATCATTTCAGTGAGAGAAGTAAACTTTTTCCTTTGATGTTAGACAGTAACTTGCAGGGATATTTGGGTGGCATGTTTGTATCAAGATCCAATCAGGGAAACAGTTTTAAGGAATAAGCAATTTATTCTAGGAATCAGACATTGCGCATTTTGAGAAGGAACCAGGGACAAAAGGGTCCAGAAAAGGAAGTTGGACAATCAGGAAAAAGTCACAAACCAACCCACCAGAAGTTCTAGTATGTGTGGCATATCTAAACTAGGTTAGATCACATATTACTAACGTTCAAATCACATTTGGCATTCCTTCAAAGGCCTATAAGTCATTTTAATTTATTCATATAACTAAAAATACAGCCCTTCTCCATTTGACTGCAGATTTCATAGGCAGAAAATATACCATTTTTCCAAATACATTCCTGGGTCTTAGCATAATATCTAGAACTTATATTGTTTATGGAGTAAATTATTTAAAATTTCCAGACTTTCTTTCATGCAAATGAAAAAGTCTAACTTTCAAGTGTTGATGTAAGAATTAAATATAATAATGATTAAATAACAACAGTACCCGGATTATAAGTACTGAATATCATTAAATCACTTAAGATCTCATAATAATCGCTTCTTAAGACAAATATTCAATCAGAGTGCATTTAATGAAACCGTGTCACAGCATTGTGCTAAATATTGAAAAATGCAATCTTTTGAGACATTCAAAGTACATACTGTTATTATCATGTGAAGTTGTGAAAGCAACATAGGGTTGGATTTAGAGACAATGTTTAAAATTTTCCCTCCTTGTCTTACCTGGTCTTTCAATTTGGTAAATTACTTATCTTGTCTGAATGTCAGTGTTCTTATATTTTTAATAATGGCAATAATACATATTGGCAAGGGTTGTAGTGAAGATTAAACTACAATATTTATAAAGCATTTGCTTAAGGAAGACACTGAAAAGTATTGTTTCTATATCCTATTTAGAGAAAGATGAACATCAATAAAAACAGACTTAATGTCATTCAAAACATTTCATATATTATATTTTCTAAGAAACTAATTGGTTACAATACAATTCAAATTTAATGTCTACACTACAGACATATTTTCTAAAGTACCAAAAATAAAACCACTTCTCAAATGCTATTCCCATAGACTGAAACGGACTTAGTAGTTTGAAACTAAAATAAAAATAAGTCAAAGAACAGTTTTTATCAACTAAGAAGTGAGTAAAAAAACTATAACGCATCAAATATTGCCACGACAGGAAGTGAAGTCTGCATATTCTAATTAATTTTAATGGGAAAGTTGAATACTTGAAAGATTGCACAGAACTTTGTGTACAAATGATGACATTTCACAACTCATTCATGAAAATCTTTTGAAGAAGAGTCCATACATCATTTGAAAGTATATGTCAGTGCAATTCCATCTAAACTAAATGACATTTTCAAAAACTTTTATATCTTTATTTAATGGTTTCTTCCAGCCCTGTAAGTATTAATAGATTATCAAATTGAAAGATGTTTGTTCTGACCTTCACATAGCTCCATTTCTCTGGTGGTTTAATGTCTCTTACAAAGTACCAGAAGTGCATTAAGTACTTTCTCATTTCTCTATGATTCCATGATGCTATTGCCACAAGGGATGAATCAGTGAGTGGCTAAAATTCCAAATAAAAGCACACAATAAAATATATTTTCTTCTGAAACCTTAATTCATAATTCTTCAACAGAAAGACATCTAGATATTTCAAATCTACACTCTGTTTTCCTGTGAAATTTTGTTTACTTAAATGTTAAATATTTGGTGGAGAATAATAAGATATATATATGATTCATATTTATTTTTAGAAACTAAAAATAGAAATTAAAAATGATCAGGGAACAGCGGTTTGGCCGCATAAAAGATACATAAGGATCTTTGAAATATACTCCACAAAGTCTTATTTATAAAGCAAATTAATATCTTATAATATCAGATATCATTTTTATTTAGGGAGAGCATCAAGGATGTGCTCTCACAAAATGATGAAACTACAAAAGAAATGGTGGATATATTAAGAGGATAAAGAAGTTTAGCTCAGCAGAGCAGTCATGGAAAGTACTATGAAGTTAAATTTACACTCAACCAAGAAATCAAGAGTTCAGATAAAATCAGAAAGTGGTGGGGCTGTGAGAAGGAAATCTACAAGAAAAATAATAATACATTAAGTAGATTTTCAAGAAATCTATTAGAGCATAATGTGAAATTAATATAGGAATAGGTACATAAAACACTAACAAAATGGAAAATTCAAGGGAAGTATTAACTTCAGCAAAATTAAGTCTAAGAGTAAGAAAAGTTAACAGTATTACTTGGCTCAGCACTGAACAAATGTTTATGTAGAGGCAGTATATCACTGTACATATGAGCACAAACAATGGAACTAGAGGACTTGCGATTGAATCTACTCTTCAATTTGTAAGTCATGTGTCTTCGTTTCTTTATATGTACATTAATAGCACCTTTACCATTAAGTGAGTTTATAGATATAACATGCTTAGAACAGTGCTCTGCACTGTTGCTTTGTGTTTTTTGGTAAAAATTCCTATTGTATTAACTAAATTTATGAAACAACTCATTCAGAGATGAGCTAAAAATAATATGTTTATTAAAGAAGATTAAGAGCTAAATCTTTAATCATACAAATAGGCAGTTAATAATTTACTTCTTTCAGTTATTGAATTATTAATTAAATAAATTATTAATATTAAAGATTTTTTAAAAAATACTGAATATATTGATTGCCAAAAGAGAATTTTTGCCAAATTGCCAAAAGAATTAAAAAAAAAATGTTGGTAAGTATTATGCCTAGAAGATTTGGACAGCTGCTTTTTCTTAGACATGTAACATTGATTCTTAACCTATGTTCATAAGTTATATTTATAAATAATTAAGAAACACTTGTGTAAATATATTTTTTAAATATTGTTTGCAAACAATTTTTATGTCAGATTTGTTCTCAAATGCATGAGACTAAAGAGAAAAAAAAAAAGATAAGGAGGAATACTGTGTATTTATGTTGAAGGATAATACTCCATGGGATTTCTATACATCTTTTAAGAGGGCTTGTTCCAGATTTTCAAGGATATTCGAATAGCAAACAACCTTGGAAAATGGAAGTAGGGTTTCCTTCCAGGGCAGAGGACAGATTCATTTTCTGACCAAGATAACAAAGATAATACATACCTTCAGGAAAAAAGTTCAGAAGGATTGCTAATTGCCCTCTTACAAGACTTTTTTTTTTTTGGTTTGTTTTTTCTGAGCTTAAGATTCCTCAGATGCGGTTCAAACCTATTTGCGCAAAATCCACATAGGATGCTCCGTGGGAAACATTCCTATGGGAACTGGGGAATAAAGCAAAGGGATGCAAACATGATGTCAGGCTGCCAGCTGTGCTGTAATGACTCTATTGTTTCTGAACCAGAGTTATCATGTCTTCTGCCAGTATCTATGAAACGGTGGCAAACTGATCTGTTAGCTCATTAGTAGGGTAAAATCTCACTGTCTTCACAGCTCTTGACATTTTGAGTTTGTTTGTTTTTGTATTTGTAGGAAAGGAAATACTGATGGAAGGATTCGTGGTGTCTAGCTGAAGTAATTATTCAGTGACTTGAAGTGACAACAAATTTATTTCATTGGACTTGGTTGTTTAAGTGGTTCAAAGCCATCCTGAGTTAGGCATGAACTCTTATTTTAATTTTGATATAGTCCATCCTGTTTGCCGTAAGGTTCATGAGATTTAGAGTTTCTAGAGAGCACAGGGAAATGTGGATGGTGCTATTAAAATAAAAAGGAAAGAGGGAAGTTGAATTTTTAAAGACTAGTTTAATTTTGTAACTGAATCATCACACATATGGGGAATAGTATGCTAAATAACGATATATAAAAGGAATTAGTAAAACAAAACTATAACGACCACATAGACCATTTCTAACATTCCTGAAGCTCTTAGTTTCCCACCTGTTTACTCCCCCAACTTTATCTTGGTCAGAAAATGAATCTGTCCTGATAGTGATGAAAACTATCATGATTCACACATCAAAGGAAAGTTGGAATACATAAAATGACTTTCGACCATTCGGATATTTTAATGTGACCTAAATTACAGTTCATGTAACCACTCTCAGTGACCTAAACCACTTAAGGTCACTCTTTAATATGACCTAAATTACAGTTCATGTAGAGATTGGTCAATTATTAAACATATCTATTAGACTTTTAATTAGATCATCATGTTTTTAAATTCTAGAATTTTATTTTGGTTCTTATTTTATGTGCAGATATTCTTTTTAAATTAATTTTTATTGGGGTACTGTGTAGATAATCATACTTTTTGGACCACAATAGAGTTTTTAAAAAGTCAGATAACTTAATTGTCAAAATTTATTTTGAAATCAATTTTAGTCTTTACTCTTTTTTATGTTTGTTTTCTTCTTCCGTCATCTTAGGTTTTCATATTCCTGATTATTTTGACTTATCACGGATTATATGAAAAAATGCAAGAAAAATTTAGCCCAGGATCATGTTATTTTCTCCAGAAAATATTTATGGTTGTTTCTGGCAGGAGATAAGAGATTTTAACAATCTCTGATCACTTCAATCTAATTGGAGCAATTTAGGTATTTTGAGTCTTGGCTTTAGTTCCTATGAAGGCTTTATTATTTCCAAATATCTTATCCTAGAGGGTATCATTCAGAGTCCCAATTTAAAAATATGTGGTATTTATTAGGATTTCTCTTATCTGGCAATATCTGAACTCCAATCATTTTGTCCGTAGGTATGACACACTAAAAGGTTGTACCCATTGATGTACTCTCTCAGGTACTTCTTTCTCTAATCCACCCATGTTCCCTGGGATAAGCTATCCCAAATGTTGGGCTAATTTTTTGTAATTCCTCCTCTCAAGAGATCTTGGTCCCGTAATTCATCATTACTTTTCAAATTGACCTCAGGAGATTTGTTCTTCTGCATTCCCTAATCCAATATTACCAGAAGTAAAAATTTGAGGTAATTTTCAATCAAGGAGAAGGCATGAAAGACAGGATGAAAACGTTTATTTTTTTCAATATTGTATTTGTTTCCTAGGATTGCTATAAAAGTTTGCAACAAACTGTGGTTTAAAACCATATAAATGTTTTTCTCTTAAAATTCTAGAGGCCAGTAGTTGGAAATCAAGGTGTTGACAGGGTCATATTTCTTCCAAAAGCTCTAAGGCAGGATCCTTTCTTACCTCTCCCAGGCTCTGGTGGTTTGAAATGTTCCCTAGCTTGTGGCTAAGTAATTCCAATCTCTGGCTCCATCTTCACATGGCCTCCTCCTTTGTGGTTGGTGTATTTTCCTCTTCTGTCTGTTTTGAGGATGCTTGTCATTGGATATAGGACCCATCCATGTAATGCAAGATGAATTCATCTCAAGGTCCTTAATTTAATTATATCTGCAAAAGGTATTTATCTAAACAAGGTCACATTCATAGCCTCCAGTGATTAGGATGTAAACATATCTCTTGGGGAGCCATCATTCAACTCACTGCAAATATGTTAAAACTTATTCTGAAACAACCTCAGGGTACAAAAATGTTTTAAGGAATCTGGGATTTTAGGATTTAAAGTCAAGACATAAAACTCAACCATAGTATTAAACAAAGGATATTTATTATATTAATTAAATATAAAGAGAGTTTTTAAAAAAAATAAACTGAAATGGACAAAGAATAAATGTAGCTAGGTTTCTTCTTTTATTGGATATCAATCAGTATTTAGTTTTCTTTATATATTAAAATATTATAAACATAAGCACAAAGTAGATCACATGCATGGCAAACAGTTATACAATACAATGCATAACTTGGATGGGCCTGGTATTTGGGTCTGTGCAGACTAGTCTGGTACTGAGGCAGGCTGGAGCCTGGCTTCCCTGGATTTGGCCTCAAGGCTGGGGCCATTGGGGTGGCCTGGCACTGGGGCTGTGGGAATCAACCTGTAAAATGGGGCCTCAGTGGCCAGACTCAAGTCTGGGTCTGGCAGTGGGATGAAACAATGGGATCCAGGCAAGAGGCTGAAGATGCAGGGAATGTACCAAGGACCTGGGCCCATAAGAGCCAGCTTGGTGCTGAAATACATGAAAAGCCTGATTGTAGGGTAGTCAGCCTTCTGCTGGCTTTGAGCTTGGTGTCCTGGAGCCTGCTAGGACCCTGGGACCATGTGTCACCTGGGGCCATGAGAGTTGGCTAGTGCTGGGGTGAGCCAAGAGTCTGGCGTCACAGGAGCTGCCTGGGGCTTTGGAAGCCAGCAAGCACTTGGGAGTGAGGGAGGCCACTGTTCATAGGAACCCTCCAGGAACCACCTAGGGCAGGGGAAGTAGGCCAAGTGTTGGAGTCTGGGGTGAAGCTGGGTTCTCACTTCAGTCTCCTTCTCCCACTAGACAGGTGTCTCAGAGCTAGGCTGCTTGGGCTTGGTTGAGGAGTGACAGATGGAATATGAATGTATCTTTCCTACCCTCCTCAATGCATCTTATTTTTATGCTTCATTCAGGTCCTATAACCCTTCACCTGGAATCCTCAGATCTTGTGAAGACGTCTTCACAAGCTGTTAATTATTCAAATTGATGTTTCTGGGAGGGGATGGGCACCTGAAATTCCTATACCGCCATTTTGCTCTATTCTTTTATTTTAAAATTTAAAAGGAAATTAGCATGGCCCCCAAATGGGCAGACACTGTCCTAGCAGTGTTTCCTAAAAAACTTCTACTTCTGAAGGAAAGTCTCTTATGAAAAGTTAGCACCCCACTAGCTCACTCCAGGCTCACTGTTTACCAGTGTTTGACACATTAAATATGAGAACTTAATAGGTTTTAATTATGCTCCGCTGTGTCTATGAGTAGGAGAGTAGCTTATACAAAGCCATACAACTGGCATCACTCAAACATATGCAAAAATAACTTTGAAAGTGAAATTTAAAAGCAATATTTAATAAGGGAAATGCACTAAAGCCTATGAGTAAACTGAAGAGAAATACTGAAGAGCCAGTTTAATCCCCAGAAAGTTATCATGACTTTACATTGCCAAATTTTATAGATTTATTTAAGATGAACTTATATCATTTTGAAGAAAAACTCTATTGAGGAAAACTATTTTTTTTCTCCTCTTAAAAACCTGATAGTCTGCAAATCAGGAAGAAATATTTAAAACATTTTAAGGTTGGTGTTTGTTTTACAGATGTAATCAGAGTGCCCTATTCTTGTACATTTTTCTTGCTTTTCTTCCTTCTTCTCACTCTAACTTAATGCCCCTTGAAGTTCTTATACCCTTCCAAATTGTCATGATCATATTTTCTAATTCAGATCTCTTTCCTGGTTTCCACACTGTCTTTAACCCACTCGTTCCTTAGGATTTTCAGTTATTATGTGATGTAGCCACTGATTCACTCATCCTCCTCTCCTGAATTCACTCATCTTCCAGTATTTATTTTTCTGATTAATGATACTCTCTTTTACTCAGTAACTAGAAGAAAGTATAATCTAACATAGGTGTTTTTCTTTCCTCTGTCACTGAACCTAAATCCATTGCTAAAGACACAGGGAATCTCTCTGTAGCTCTCTAGCACTCTCTCTCTCTCTGTGCACAGTTTCCACTTCCCCAGTAATCTGCCCCACCTATTCTAACCACTTTGACCTCTATGATCTCCAAACTCTACCTCCTCAACTCAGCAATACATCTGGTCTGATTGGGAACCTTCCTTTGCATTCATTGTATCCTGAAAACTTTTGCAGGCAGTGAACTGGGTACTGCTGGAGTCCATCCCATGTGTTTTCCTTCTCCCAGGAATCATTATCCTTTGCTACTTATTATTTAATGGTAATTTATGGTTACCAGGGGATAAGGAGAGGAAGGATACATTGGGAGATGGGGATTGACTTATACACACTACTATATATAAAATAATTAATAAGAATCTGCTGTATAGCACAGGGAAATCCACTCAATACTCTGTAATGGTCTATATGGGAAAATAATCTAAAAATGAGTGGATAAATGTATATGTATAACTGATTCACTTTGCTGTACACCTGAAACTAACACAACATTGTAAATCAACTATACTCCAATAATTTTTTTTTTTTTTTTTTTTTTTTACATCTGGAGATGGGCTGGGGTGAATGGTGAGCCAAGTTATCTGGAGCACATATTAAATTGTTAGATGTATGAATATTGTCCTAGAGGGTTTATGTCATACAAAGTCATCAAGAGTTTTCTTTCAATATTTAGAAATTAAATTATTATATTCAGTTTTTCAATTTAAAAAAAAAGATTACACTGATTCTAAAACCAGTCTTCACATGAAAAATATGGACCAATATTCCTAATCAACATAGACACAAAATTCCCTAAGAAAATTTTAGAATATAAAATGTAACAATACCACTAACATGTATTAAATAGATAACTAATGAGAACCTGTTGTATAGCACAGGGAACTCTACTCAGTGCTCTGTGGTGACATAAATGGAAAGGAAATCCAAAAATGAGGGGATATATGTATACAGATAGCTGATTCACTTCACTGTAGAGCAGAAACTAACCCAACATTGTAAAGCAGCTATACCCCAATAAAAAATATGCAACAATACATAAAAAGGATGATGCATTGTGACCATGTGGAGTTTATTCAGGTAATGAATGCAAAGTTGATTTATCAATTGAAAGTAAAGCAGTAAAGTAAATTCTAAAATAATTAATCTAAAGTAAATTCTAAAGTAATTAATCATTTTAGAATAAGTCATATAACATTACTATATTATATAACATTACTATATATATATTATATAACATTACTATATTACTATATTATAAATAAGCACATGGTCATCTTAACACATGAAGAACATACATTTGACAATATTCAACATTCATTCATTAGGAAATCTCTAAGCAAAGTACAGATATCAGGGAACACATTTTACCTTATAAATGGTATCAACAAAATGCAGCACCTAAGACCGTACTTGATGGTGACTACTGAATGCTTTCTCACCAAAACTGAAAGAAAAGCTAGGACCATTAGTTTCTCCACTTAGACCTTGTACTGGAGTCTTTATTCTGTGCAATAAGTCAATAAAAAGAAAGAAAACCCACCCAGATCACAAGGGGAAAGTACAACTCTGGTTATTCACAGAGGACACAATCTATAAGCATCTATATAGAAAAATTCTAAGGAAAATATAAAACTTATGAGTTTTAAAAGATCATGGGATACAAGGTCAATATAAAAACATCAGTTTTATCTCCATATGCTAGCACTAAATAATCTAAAAATAGTTAAGAAAGATTGCATTCACAACAGCATCAAAAAGAATAAAATAGGAATAAATACACAAAGAAAGTGCAAGCATTTTACAATCAAAACTATAAAAATTGATGAAAGTAACCAAAGGTTTAAATAAATGGAGAGACTCCATGTAAATGATTCAGAAGACAATATTAAGTCGATTCTCCCCAGATTAACCTATAGAATCGGTATAATCCCATTAAAAATTCCAGCATGATGTGTATGCCTGTAGAAATTGAAAGATGATTATAAAATTTATATGCAATTCAAAGGCCCAGAAAAGTCAGAACAATTTTGAAAAAGAACAAATGTGTTCTTGTATTTAGGCCTCAAATTTTCTTCCCAAGGCTTAACCTACACTTGATGGATTTGTGTCCCTTTCCACTTACAAGGGTTTTACATCTCAAACTGTTTTTAACACTGATCCTCATTTTATCAAAATAGCAAAAACAATTAGAAGAAAACTTCTATATCACTCCCACCATTGAAACTGCTAGTCCACTGGTGTCTTTACCTTTATTCTGTCTTTTCTCTTATGTTTCAGTGCATGGACTACCCATACCCTATGTAAAGACACACCCATTGGATCCTATCTCCTCTTCTACTTAAGCAGTGATACCTTTCCTGAGGACCTTATATAAATTAACAACCTTGTACCATTTTAAAGTATTTCCTCTGCATTTCTTATAGTGCTTTAAACCAATATAATTTATATTTATAATGTTTAGTTGTTTATTTTTATTGAACTTTATCTCCAGTTTGCCATCTCATTAAAATGTGAACTATAGGGGAGTGGGACCTTTGTCCCTTCACTGATATGTCTTCACTGTCTAGAATACTTCCCAGAATCTGGTAGGCTCTTAATATTCTTTCCAATGTTAGGAATTTTTTCCAACTGGAAACAATTGCTGGAAAAATTGTTTCCAGCAATTTTCTATTTCTCTTTTACATCATTAATATTGCCCTTTCTACTGATCATCATCATCATCTGCATACACCCATGTTACACTATAACTCATTTTAACCAAAAAATACAGAACAAACACATTAATTCTATATTATAGCTACTACCCCATGTCTCAGATCGTTTTTAAGGTAAACTTTAAAAAGTTTTTGATGCTTTACACATTTTGTCATTTCAAATATTAAAAGCTATCAAGTGTTTATTTTCTCCACTGTTTTGATCCTTGTCCAAGAGACAAAATTCTGTCATCTGGATTTCTGTAATCATGTTCAACTGGTCTCTGTCTTCTACCCCAGACACACTTAAATGCCAGATGGACTCTTTTAAATTACTTAGGTTATTCACTTGTTTGAAATTCTTTGACAGCTTCCCATTTTACTGTAGCAGAGGCCAAAATCTTAATCAAGTCCCCATAGATCATTCACAATATATCTCCCTGCTAGCTTTCTCACCTGTTTTTCACTCTTACCTTTTTCATGGCACACACAAGCATCAATGCTGTTCCTCAGCATAATAGCTTGAGCTTCAGGGCGGTTTGTTGTAAAGAAATTCTCGTGCTTTAACCTGTCAAACCAGAGATTAGCAACATTGTTTTTGTAGGTCCTATGTTGGAGCAGGTACCAGAATTTATTTTTTATAAATTAACAGAAATTGGGGATACTGTTGACATTGAGAGATTTTTAAACCTGTTATTTCTTTTAATTCCTCATGCTCATTAATGACAATGATTTATTTTAAACATGATGGGACAAAAGCTTTAAAGATTGGAAAGGTAATTAGTTTCTGTATGTTTTTGAGATATATGAGAACTAATTTGTGCTACCTTGGCACTATTGAAAATAATATGGTCAATTGGGTAGAGGTCACTTATTTTAAAAGATTAGTATAAAAAATAAAAAAAAAACTATAGTGTTTCTAAGGAAAATCTATTTGCTATATGAGGAACAACTAAGGGACACTGAATTATTGAAAAGAAACCAAGATTTAGGAGCTCGTGTGAACAGCATTTAAAAATAAGAAGAGTAAATTATTTTATATAATCTAAACTGATAGACACGGCAACAAGTTAACACATTTCTAGAAGACAAATACAGCTCAAAATAAGGAAAATGAGAGCTTTCTGAAAATGCCATGACTTCATACAGAAATGGTTTTCTTTTACTGGTTGTATACTAGGGTAGCCTGAATGTCTGTTAGGCAAGCTCTTTTAAAAGTACTTAATAGTCATTAGAGTAGAAAATCTTTAAGAACAACTTCAAACTTGAAGTTATTTCATTTTCAACATTACAAGTATCTTCAGGACTAAAGCACTCAGTGATTTGCCCTCATCCCTGCACTTCTTGTATACCATATTGTACAGATTTCCCTTTGAGATAATAAAAATACTGACTTGAACTTCTATTTAAATGTTATAAGTAGCACAATTTTAAAACACATAGGCTAAGTGAGCATCACCAATAGTGTTTAATAAATTTAAGTGGAAATAAAATCTAGGCATTAATTATCCAGCCTAAAGCAAGGCAAGGAATACTAGTTAATATCTTTAAAGTTTGTCAATATTTAATAACATATTAGAACTGTAAAGGAAGTCTAACTCAAGAGCAATCAACCTTGTTCCATGTGCATAGACTAAAATTGTGTTATGGAGCAAATAAAGAGAATATTTATCTTTGTTGAAAATCACTTTTCCCTTTTACAGTAATCATTAGTAAATTCAATTATTTCATACACATTCATGAATATATTTCTTGAAAGAGAAAAGCTATGTAAACTCCAGGTTATGTCAGTGGTAGTTTCCTAATATTTGATCTTTCCTAAGCCCTAAAATCCTAAAGGAGCTTATCAAACATGAAAAAAAAAATCAGCTTTTTATTAACATCTATTGCTTGGGAAAATGAACTTGCTCTTCTCAAAAATTTTTATCAAGTGACAATTTTAACATGAATAATTTTATTTTAATGAAATTTGCATTTAAGTGGTGATACATATTTTGAGGTAAAGTTCAGTATCTCCTGTTCATTTCTGAAACTGTCCTGCATAGGTAAATTTGGGTTGTGTCCAATAGTTTTAATTATTTAACATTATTTACCTGCTATAATGGAGTCAGACAATTTTATTCCAAATATAGACCCATCATTTATGACACTGTGGCCCGGAGGAAATTGCCATAACCAATAAGGATCTTTATTTGTAAAATGAAAATAAAAATGGAATGTTTTTCCATCTTATAATATACATCTTAAAATGTTATTGAGAATTAAACAAAGTACAGGTTAAAAAATTAACAATGTCTTTAAATAATTTTGGTCAATTTTATGAATTTTAGTTTAGTTTTTTTTTTATTTTTTATATTTTTTTTTATCAGCACATTTTCCTCCTATAGCCTCATATATGATCTAGACCACGGTTCAGAAAACTGCCTAGGAGCCTCCTCTAACTCACTGTTTTTGTAAATGAAGTTTATGGGAACACAGCCACGTTCATTTGTTTGTTTGTTGTTAATTTTCTATGGCTGCTTTCACACAAAATCAAGAAGCTGACACAGATCATATGGCCCACAAAGTTGAAAGTATTTACTATCTAGTTCTTTAAACAGTTTCTGATCCCTAATCTAGAGAACTAGAGAAATCTATATATTGATATATGTTTTAATTTACCCAAATTTCTGATGAATTCATGCACAGCTACTTTTATCATAACTTTATTTACTCTGTTCTAAAATAATTTTGAAAATCATTGTACTTACATTTTTCAATTGATATTATCATCTCTAATTAACAAAACTGATAGGACTTCAACAGGTCAGCATCCTAAAATTGATTGTAAGTATATAGTATAGATATTTCTTTCTATGATTTAAACTACAAATATCATTACATTTTTACATGATTCTAAGTTTTAAAAGGTCTTTAAATTTTGGCTGTTATCCAGTTGTCAGAGGTTATTCTACCCACTCTTCTTTCAATTTTCAGGTTATTTTACACTTATTCTATGGGAGTTGATTGTTCCAATTTTAGAACTCCCCCAGAGTTAAAGTGGCTGAAGTTAGATAGTGCTCCATTCTTTTGCAAAAACAGACTCTCCTTCCTGGGAGATGTGGGAACCCTTGATGAGAGAGGTGAAGGTGCTCAGACTGCAACATTTGTGCAAGATTTGACGTGCCTATATCTATGTAGTAATCCTGAATCACAGTTATTATTATTAGTTTTATAACCTTTCTTAAAAAAATTTTAGTCAACTTCTCCAAGTGGTCAAAATTATTTGCATGTGATTGAGAAAAATATTTCCTTATTTTACTTTCTTTTGTATCTATTATTGTAGTTCCAATCATGCTATTATTCTTGGATAATTCAAAATGTAACTGCTAGTGGGTTTTTTTAAATTTTTTTAATTTTTTATTTTATTGCGGTACGCAGCCCTCTCACTGTTGTGGTCTCTCCCGTTGCAGAGCACAAGCTCCAGATGTGCAGGCTTAGCGGCCATAGCTCACGGGCCCAGCCACTCTGAGACATGTGAGATCTTCCTGGATCGGGGCACAAACCCGTGTCCCCTGCATCGGCAGGCGGACTCTCAACCACTGTGCCACCAGGGAAGCCCCCTCTTCATTATTTTTTAATAGACACTTAGATTTAGTTATGACCCTGCATGTTAGGTAGCAAATTTCCCTGGGTTCTACATTGTATTATTTTGTTGATTTATGTCTTACTTTAACAAATTCTCATCTATTAGATCTTGGGCTATATTTTTTCTATTATGTTTCACAGAAATACAAAATACTTTTAACTTTTGTCTACCACCTATATTTTTTAATTTTCTATTTTGCTTGTAGATTTTTGCTCTTCTTTGCATCTTGCTTTTCCTCGTTTTTTTCCCTTTAAATATATCCTTAAATGTGTCTGAATGTTTTTCATCTGTCTGCTTTTATTTTCTTTTTCTAACATAACTGAATTTATTTATTTATTTTTATTTATCACTATCATCTCTTTTCTGTTTTCTAATGTCTTATTAACTAATCTCTTACATGTCTTGTGTCTGTTTTATCCCTTGATCTAGATATCTTATATGTTGCTTTCTTCTTTATTGTGTATATGTCCTGCTTATTTCTGTGAAGATTTTCTTTCTTTTGGCTATGATTTTGCTTTTCTTATTTTTTTCTTTTTCTCTTTTTTTTTTTTTTCTTCTGGTATAAATTATAAGTTCCACACAGGTTCTATTTATTTATTTTACACATTGTAATTCAGGCAAACCATTCAGTCCAGCTATTTGTTGAAAGAGACTTTAGTTAAGACGGCTTGGAAAAAGTGAAAAATAAAATCACTTCTCTTGCTGATCTTCTCACTTATCGCAGATCTCCCAAGCCATGTGATGTGTTTCAGGGTATGCACACACACTGGTGATTTTTTTTTTAATCATTTATTTTCTTCCAAAACATAGTTTCTCATTAATTCCTCAGATCAATGCCTTTCTTTTGCTAGGTAGTTTCCCCAGGGTTGAAATTAGCACCTAGTGCTGGTTGCCATCTCGACAGCAGCCAGAAGCCAGTCTTCCTTATATTTCTTCCATTGATTCTACCCAGCCTTCAGTAAGCACATTCAATTTTAAAACGTGCCTTCTTCATTTATGAGAAATGCATTTTTTATAATTTATTTCTTCTCTTCTTATTCTAAGATTCCTTTTATTTCAATGTTAAAATTCCTGGCCCTATATCCATGTCTCTTAGATTTATCGATATAATTTAATTTTTGATTTTTTATTCATTTGCCATAAGACCTGATACAGTTCCAAGGGTTTATAGTCTAGATTACTAATCTTCTTTTAGCAGTATCTATTCTGTTTCTCACTACTTGCCAAATTACTTATATTTAACTCTTTTTTGATTGTTTTAATTACATGACACTTTTCTTATTCACATATTATATCTTCTTTAAATTTTTCAAGTGCATTAAACTGTATATTATGTACATGTATTTTATTCTCTTCTGTTTGTTTTCACTATTAGGTCTACCCAAGAAGTAAGTAGGCACATATTCTGATATTTTTTGTCTTTTGTTCTATTTCCTTCAAATTCCTGAATCATATTAATTGCCTGGGAATAATTTACTATTTGCCAGCATGACTCAGAATATACCCAGATCGACCAGCCCCATATAAGGCAATTAGATTCCTGGGCAGCCATGTGGGGATATTTGCTGAGTCTCCCAGATGGTGGTAGGCTGGTAAGCCAGGTGGGGATCTGTGGCAGGATCACTGGCCCAGGTCAGTAAGTGTCCAGATTTGCTGGCTTCTCCTTCCTCCAAAGAAGAGTATGTGAGTCTCCCTTCCAAGGGATTCCTGTTCTGAATCATCTGTATAAGAACCTTAAGTTATGAGTACATAAGGGGGCTGCAACCATAGATGAAATGTTATCTCCACAAATTGGATATAAGTGGAATACATGAATCACACTAGCAGAAATGTAGAAGATATAGAGAGAGTTCTATTGTTGAGCCTAAGCCAATGTATTCCACAGAAATACTGTTAGTGGCTTTTGATCAGTTGATTATTTACTGAGAATAGCAACATAGAAATAATAGGAAAAAACTGCACTTTTAAATCTGTAGACAC
Organism: Phocoena phocoena; assembly: GCF_963924675.1. NCBI lineage: Eukaryota > Metazoa > Chordata > Mammalia > Artiodactyla > Phocoenidae > Phocoena > Phocoena phocoena. The sequence goes on along the minus strand of NC_089221.1, from coordinate 16,132,969 downwards.
ACAGATTAGAATAACATTAACTAATGTCAATTTGAATATTACTCTATCACTGTCTGGAATTCCTTTTATTTCAATATTAAAATTCCCCACTTAATAACTTAGAGGCCTTACTTTGTAAGAATAGTTCTACTATAAGATATAAAAGAAGCCAAGAATAAATGGTGGACATGGTATTTTCCTAAGTAGGAAGGTTTGTTAATACTAAATATCATCTTTCCTCCCATGTTAAATGTATACTTAGGAAACATGAACACAAACTAAATTGTACTTTTGTTAATTTGAATTTAGTAATCTGAATCTAAAATTCATGTGGAATAACAGCCATGTGAAAAACTCAATTTTAAAAGGGTAATTTGTGTTACATCTTTTTGTTATAACAATAGATTTAAAAAAACTAATCTGTATGTATTATCTATCTATCTATTAATCTCTCTCCTATCTATCTATCAATCTATCTATCTATTAAGATATATCTATTTAGCCAATTTATATCAGCATGGGCAGTTTTTGTGTCTTGTTAGGTCAAATGGATTAGTGTTTCAGAAGAAAAAAAAATAAACTATGTCCTTAACTTTTTAATTGATTAAAACTAATTCTATGAGTCAAATATATAAAAACAAAAATTTCAACACACAGAAATTCTAAAAGGGAAGTAACTGAACATCTTTAGGACATTGAAGAAGATGTAGAATTTCTAAGCATGAATTCTAAAGACATGCACAAAGACTAAATACATTCATAAATACATACATATAATGTTCAACTAAATTATAGTATTAGCATCAAAATCTTTCATTATGGGAAGAATACATGAACAAAACCATAAAAAACAAGTTATAAAACAATTCATCCAAAGATATATGGTAAGGACTTTTTATAAATAAAGAGCTATTTAAAACCTGTATGAGAAACAGTAAACATTTGAATTAGAAGGTGTTTAAGATTATGCCCCATCAGTTTTAGCTCAGTGCATGGACACAGCTGGAGTCTATATTTTTTGCACTCCTTACTGCTGGGTGTGACAATATAACTAATATCTGGACAATTAAAAGCAAGCAAAAGTGATGCCTATGGATCATGATTTCATAGGTTTGTGTTTTCCTGTTTACTTCCTCTTTCTTCCTGATTCCTGGGAAATGAAAGGAAATGGAACAGTGTCTTAAACTCGAAGATGAGGCCATATTTGTGGAAACGAAGCACCACCCCATCAACCCTGGACTCTCTGTTCACCTCTCATATGAGAGAAAAATAACTCACCCTCAGTTAAGCTATGACATTTTGAAAACTTTTTTACTATATCATCTTACACTGAACCCTAACAAATAAAAATAACAGAACCCATGGGAACACACTTTTGAAATGATGAGAAAATATTTCACCATTTGTGAAAAGAATTTTGATAATATTCATAAAAAACCCTTAAAAAATCCATTAAAAAACCCTAACTCTCATTGACATAGCAACTTTAATTTTGGAAATAATACAAAAAAACAAAGCATAAACAAACAAAAACCCACAAGTACCCAAAGATGATTGTGTATAATAGGAAGAAATAAGAAAATAAAAATTATTCATCAGCAGAGAATTGAGTAAACATTTTGCAGTATTTGTTAAGGTCTAGTAGAGACCTACTATTTCTGCCTTAATAGCCCCATTACCCCTTCTGGTAGAAATCCTTTCCTCAGGGGATCCATTCTTCCCCTACTGAGCTCTAAATCTCCTGTTTCTAGAGTATTTTGGGGATGTAAACAGCTTACAAATTCCAAAGGAGTAAAGGTGGAGAGTTGCTGCCTAGATTATAGAACACACATATTCTATTTTAAACTCTTAATTGTATTTATTTTCTTGTTAGGCTTTTAAAAAGACAACTACAAAAGCTAACACTCCTGCTGCGTTTAAAGATTATTGGTTCAAACATTCCTCCTTTAAGTAGTTAAATAATCAGTAGGAACTATAGCAACTGGAACTGCTTTTGATATGCAATCTTTTGAATGCTATCTGAATGGACAGAGGGATCATTTTAGCCATTTTCTACATATTTATTTCCTATTCCAAAATGTGCTAATGTCAAAGGATAATAGATATGTACTAAAAAACAGATATACCATTTTCCCTTTTGGGTACTTGTGTTTCAACTTAGCATCTAACTAAGGAAACATTAAAAGTGGTAATAACCCGAGCTCTCTGTTTGGCATAGTCTCAGAAGGATGTTTTGTTTCTCTTTTAAAAGTAGGCTTTCAGATTCTTAAAGAAGTTGAATTTTCATGGAACTATCATTGCTGTTAGCCATGAAGCAATCATGACAAACATGTCATTTCCTGGTCATATAGAGATGGGGTCATAGCTGTCCAAGTAGTCATATTTACAGTTAATTCATTTACATTATTGACACTACATGTTTGGAATTGATTACCTCTAAATGTCTTCCAAAGATTACAATATAGTTTGAAAACAAAAGCGACTTTTATATACCTCTAGAAGGAAACTAGAAGAGAGAATCATTACATTGGAAATAAAGAGAGTGGCACAAATTTGACAATATTGAAAACAATATTTATGGTTGTAGGAAAGACTGCAATTTCTTATTTCCTTGCAAAGTATAAATTGAGTGTTTTGTGAAACCTATGAATGGAAAATACAAACATATAAATAAAGCTGGGTTACAAAAGGATTGCTTGTCACATGATATAAAATGCAACTGAGGGCATAGGAAATTGCAAGATCTTTCATATCCGTGAAATTCACAGCAATGATGGGCTGGAAAGATAATTGAAGAAAAACATTGTGTCATATTTTAACTGTTAATATGTTTTCTTTATTAGAGGTATAAGAAAAAGTGGTGCAAGTTACAGTGATGCTATCATATTTTGTGAAGTATGACATTCAAAGTAAAAAAATGTAAAATAAAGATGAGGAAAAATTTTGAAGAACTTCAACATTCTCCCTAGTGACTCTCCAAATTCAAGTCTGTTTCTAAGAGCTCAGTTGCCACTGAAAATTAGATACTTTTAATCTAATACATAGATACACACAAAAAACACTATATATATTTAATATATATAATACATACATATATACATAATATACGACATACAAAATCATACATTGGCATTGCAGACATATATATGTGTATACACATATATATTCATATAAATATATATATGCATATATTCAGTGTCTAGAAATACATATATACAAACTTAAATTCAGTTTTAGTTTCTCAGATTGTAATTGGCTTAATTTATTTAAGAATAAATTTCCTATCACGCTTACTTTTTGGAATTTCTTTTTTAACAGTAGATCCTTGTTAGTTATCTATTTTAAATACATCTGTGTATCCATGTCAATCCCAAACTTCCAATCTATCCCTCCCTCTCACCCTTCCCCCACTGGTAACGACAAGTTTATTCTCTAAGTCCATGAGTCTGTTTCTGTTTTGTAAATGAGCTCATTTGTACAATTTTTTTTTAAGATTCTCTGTATAAGTGATATAATATATTTGTCCTTCTCTGTATGACTTACTTCATTTAGTATGATAATCTCCTTGTCCACCCATGTTGCTGCAAATGGCATTATTTAATTCTTTTTAATGGCTGAGTAATATTCCATTGTATATATGTACCCCATCTTCTTTATATATTCTGTCCATGGACATTTAGGTTGCTTCCATGTCTTGGCTATTGTAAACAGTGCTGCAATGAACATTGGGAGGCATGTATCTTTTTGAACCATGTTTTCCTCTGGATATATGCCCAGGAGTGAGATTGCAGGATCATACGGCAGCTCTATTTTTAGTTTTTTAAGGAACCTCTATACTGTTCTCCATAGTGGCTGTACCAATTTACATTCCCACCAACAGGGTAGGAGGGTTCCTACCTTCTCCAGCATTTATTATTTGTAGGTATTTTGATGATGGCCATTCTGACTGGTGTGAGGTGCTATCTCATTGGATTTTGATTTACATTTCTCTAATAATTAGCTATGTTGAGCATCTTTTCATGTGCCTCTCGGCCCTCTGTATGTCTTCTTTGGAGAAATGTCTATTTAGGTCTTCTGCCCATTTTTTTTAATTGGATTGTTTGTTCTTTGGATATTGAGACACATGAGGCTCTTTGTAAATTTTGGAGACATCTCTTGTTGGTTACATCATTTGCTAATATTTTCTCCCATTCTCTGGGTTGTCTTTTCATTTTGTTTGTGGTTTCATTTGCTGTACAAAAGCTTTTGAGTTTAGGTCTCATTTGTTTATTTTTGTTTTTATTTCTACTAAAAAATGAATGGGTCACTGAAGAAATCAAAGAGGAAATCAAAAAATACCTAGAGACAAATTAAAATGAAAGCAAAATTATCCAAAACCTATGGGATGCAGCAAAAGCAGTTCTAAGAGGGAAGCTTATAGCAATACAATCTTACCTCAAAAAATAAGAGAAATCACAAATAAACAACCTAACCTTACACCTAAAGCAACTAGAGAAAGAAGAACAAACAAAACCCAAAGTTAGCAGAAGGAAGTAAATCATAAAGATCAGAGCAGAAATAAATGGCAGAGTCCAAGAAAACAATAGAAAAGATCAATGAAACTAAAAGCTGTTTCTTTGAAAAGATAAAATTCATAAAACTTTAGCTAGACTCATCAAGAGAAAAAGGGAAAGGGCTCAAAGCAAAATTAGAAGTGAAAAAAGAAAAGTTACAATGGACAAAAAAGAAATACAGAGGGTCATAAGAGACCACTACAAGCAATTATATGCTAAGAAAATGAACAACCTGGAAGAAATGGACAAACTTTTAGAAAGGTGCAACCTTCCAAGACTGAACCAGGAAGAAATAGAAAATATAAACAGACCAATCACAAGTAATGAAATTGAAACTGTGATAAGAAAAAAAAAAAAAAAACCTCCCAAATAACAAAAGTCTAGGACCAGATGTCTCACAGGTGAAATCTATCAAACATTTAGAGAAGAGTTAACATCCATCCTTCTGAAACTATTCCAAAAAATTGCAGAGAAAGAAATACTCCCAGACTCTTTCTATGAGGCCACCATCTCCCTGATATGAAAGCCAGACAAAGATACCACAAAAAAAGAAAATTACCTGCCATTATCACTAATGAACATAGATTCAAAAATCCTGAAACAAAATACTAGCAATCCAAATACAACAATACATTAAAAGGACCATATACCAGGATCAAGCGAGATTTATCCCAGTGACACAAGGATTTTTCAGTATCCTCAAATCAATCAGTGTGACACACCACATCAACAAATTTAAGAATAAAAAAAAAACATATGATCATCTCAATAGATGCAGGAAAAGCTTTTGACAAAATTCCATACCCATTAACGATAAAAGCTCTCCAGAAAGTGGACATAGAGGAAACATACCTCAACATAATAAATGACAAACCTAGAGCTAAGATTATACTCAATGGTGAAAAGCAGACATTTTTGAAATATAAAATGAAAATAACAATGTTTCAGGGTAGAAGACTATGGTAAACCATTTTAAGAAAAATCATCAAAGAACAATAGATTTCATTGTATATGAAACATAAGCTTTTCATTCCCACATGTATGTGAAAGAAAACTGAGTGAGATTTTAATACTTTTTAAGTACATATAGTAAAGGGAGCGCTTTTGAATTTATTTCCTGCACATTACCCACTGTCCACACATGTACACCTCTGTGCTCTCAAGCTGAATACAGATTCAATTCAATATCCTTAATATATTAGATGTGATAAGTCAATGACAGGGTTAGTGCTTTCAAGAGCTGATGAATAATATGCTGCTGTGAAATAGGCAGGAGCTCAGCACTGAATCTGTCTCAGGAACATATGCCCACTTTTAAAAATTAATGTTATGTTCATTCCCTATTTTTATTTTTTTCTTAAGTTTTAAATACTAAACCTACTTTATCATCTTAATTTGGCAACATTTCAAAAGTTCTGAAAATTATTTTAATGAGTTTTAAGATAGTTTGTCCTTATTTTTAATATTATTAAAAATGTTTTTATATACTGGACATTTTATAATTTATGCATTATTATAAAGAAAAATAAATCACAACCAGTCTTTTCAGATTCCTATTCTAAAAAGACTCTCAGAGTTATGGTTATGTCCTCTACATTGTGCTTTCCTTGATAGTGTAATTTCTATTATATCATGAGTAATTTATTTTTAGGCAACAGATCTGCTTGAGTATGATAAATAGAACTCAAAGTTCCTTCAAACTTGGGTGAGAAAAATGTTTTTCCTTGGTTTTACTGACCTCTAACTAAGAAGTAACATTTTCTTTTAAGTAAGAACATAGGTAAAATCCTTAGTGGTAATCTGTATGGAATAATAAAATTTGATTGCAGGTCTAATAACTACTATAATTTTCATGTAATGATATCTGCAAGTAATATAAGAGAAACATTTATCATTCTTGTTGGTGACAATGGCACATCAAAGAATTACACGTATAGATTATGTATATGTATGTATATATATATATATATATATATATATATGTATGTGTATATATATATGTATGTATGTGTAATGTACAAATATATAAAATAAATGTTTCTTATACTTTAATAATTGTACATCAATATCATTAGTTACATTTTATCCTTTATATTTTATTTTATATATATATAAGATAAAACACTATTCTGATACAGAGTGTATAGACTATAACAGAAAGCATTAAACTTTGTGTATGTGTATATATGTATGTTTAGAGAAAGAAAGACAGAGAGAGATTAAACTAGAATGGGAATAAAATAAGAACAAAGTGAGAAGAAATAGTTAACAGATTAGCCAGTGTCTGTCAGCTTAGACTAGCCATGGCAAGGCTACAAAGGTTTCCCTAAATTACAATGGTTTATGACAACTTATTTCTTGCATGCATGCTCCATTTTCATCATGGATCTGCCCTGTATTGTTTTTTTTTTTTTTTTTTTTCCACTTTCAAGCTGATGAAGCAGCTTCTACCTGGAACATGGCTAATATGGAGACAGAGAGAAAACTCTGTCACACACTCCTCTTACAGACTCTGTTAGAGTGTGACAGTGGCACTCATGTTCAATTTCACTGATAAATTACATGGCCAATATGGCTTTCCTAGGATGTGTTAATGGCTATCTGTAGACCCTTGTATCTCCTAGAACACTCCTCCAAAACAAAGGTAGCCCTTTAAAAGGATAGCACTGGTGGATAGCATTAATTTAACAAACAGTTACTGACCTATTGTATTTGAGACAATGTGGTAAGTTCCGGTGATAGAATTTTTTGATAGTAGTCGTGGCCTTTACCCTAAAAACACCGTACACAGTCACAAAGAATACACCCATTAAATGAACATTACAATACTGCATGATGAATATAGTGATAAAGTACATTGCACAGATGGGGATGGAGTCAAGTGGATAGATTCAAAAGACTCTCAAAAATAGAATGTAGAGTTCCAATGATTGGTTGGATTTTCCATATTAATGAGAAAAAACGTTCATAGTGACTCCTTGGTTTCCAACTTGGAAACTGCTCATACCATGGCTCTATTCATATTAATAGAAGACAGAGGGGAGGAATAATGATTCAAAGGGTGAATTCACCTTGTATGTATTGAATTTGGAATTTATTTGAACCACTAAAGTGATAATGGAGATTGAATCTCAGATTGAAACCATAGTATTATTACGGAATTAATATTTTTTATATTCTAATTGAATATTTTTAAATGCTAAATTTGAGATTGCTAGCCTGAGTTATTATAATAGTTATGGTATTCCTGAGAGAATTGGGGAATTCTAAGGCAAAGTGATTTGGTGAGTAAATACTAAATGTTGATTTTAAGAAAGTTTTCTAACTGTGCAAATTTGCAGCATTCAAATTGAGTTATTTAGTTGAAAATATTACATAGTTGAAAATAGAGATTTAAATTTTGAAACAATTAGTTTAGAAGCAACATCTCTAATGGTAGTTACTATCATGAAAAAAGAACAGAATGATCTAAGAGCCAAGGCCCTGAGTCTTGAGTCACACTTTATGTAGGAAGTAGATAAGTCAGTGGTGGGCAACAATCAACATTAACAAAAATACAGGAAAAGAAGAATCAGGATAATAGAACTAGAGAATTAATACAGATAATCAATGATATGAAATGTGAAAATTCCTGTTTATTCTCCAAAATCCCATGAGAACTAAAAATTTGAAACTGTCATCACAGGGTCAAATAATTTAAAATATTTAAAGTTGTATAAAAATCTGCAATATAAGCCTTGGATTCTTAATATTTTAATATAAAAATATGTTTCTCTCACAAAGCTTCATGGAGGTTTCTAACCCAAAGTCTTCCATGTGGATATTCAGGAACCCAGGTTCTTCTGTGTTATGAATCTACTTTTATCTGAATCATAACAAATCTCTACATCTAGTGAGTAGATAAGGGAAGAAATAAATGGAATATTACAAATAATATTTTATATAGCCAATCAAGAAAAAACTGCATAATTTCTGTCACATTATATTGTCCCATATTCTATCCTTTGGCCTCACTTAGATGTCACGATGTTTTGGAAATGTAGTCATTGCCTACATAGCCAATTCCCAGCAGAAACTTACAGTATGGAAAGAAGGCCCAAATACTTGATGAGAACTGGCCATCTATTTCATAAGAAATAATAAATTAATATAAACACAAGTACAATATAAGCCAAAGTGCAAACCAGAGGAAGGGAAATATAACATATGACTTTCAATATTGAATTAGGCTTAAACACAAAGTCAGTGCAGAAAGAGATCTGGGATTTAGGTAAAGTATTTAAGTAAATTAGTCACAGATTGATGTGGACATATCTGTAGTGGTAACTGAGTGAATCACACACACATGTGCACACACATAATTATAAATAAACTACACATAAGGAAAACAACCAACAGCTGATAAAAATGGAGAAAAAAAATATACAGGCAGAACAATAAATCCACCTAACACATATCCAGTTGTTAAGATAGCCAGGAAGATATCATAGTCAAATATAGCCTCTGAAGGTCACAGAACTGGATTTCATGGCTGCACAGGTAAGGAGATATGGTCTTCTACCAACACCAAGGAGGGGTTTGGAACTGAGAGCCTAGCCTAAGTTGGATTGCCAGAAGGGCTTGGTATTCCAAATAAGGGCTAATTGTGAAACTTCACAAACCAGCTTGTGCCATGAAAAATAAAGTTGATTTATAGGAAATATTTTCTTATCACTGTGTATAAGATGAAATTAAACTAACAACAACAGAAATGAACATACAACTAGTCACCATTCAGTGAAGCATTTGGAACCAAAGTAAATGCCAAAATTGATCTTCAGGAATATATCCATATTTCAAACAGCAAGAGAATGCCACCAGGAACCAAATATAATCCATTTACCCAATGAGGAGATTGCAATAAAATTATGAAATCTTAAAAGAAATAATCTACCAGAAAAAGATAATAATGTTCAAAAGAAGAGACTCACTAACCTAGGAATTTGGATATTAGAACAGGTTGATATAAACTATAAGTTGGTTTGTTAAAATGTGTGAAATGACAAAAGAAAGATTAAAATTAAGAGGAAAGAAAATAACACCATGGAAAATGAAAACTAAAACAAATAGCAAAAAAACAAAAACTAAACTAATTGCCAAATAGCAATTTTACCAATACAAAAATATAGTGATTGACATGAAAACTCAATGGGCAGATTAAGCAGCAAGTCTGATAGAGCTGGAGAAGGAATTAGTGAACCAGAAAAAGGAACTTAGAAATACTTACAAAGAATGAGGTTAACAAAAAGGAGAAAATGATGACCAGATACAAAAGAGAGCTGAAGGGACATGGAGGGATGAATCTGAATTTACAAAATAAATCTAGTGAGCATCAATCAGCCCCAAATGCTCAAGACTTGGTCAATAACTGTCAGCTTCCCTAATCTACTCCCTACCCCCACTTGCAATTTAGGACCAATGAGAGAAAGCCAAATGTGTTCCCCCAACCCATCCCATAAGCTTCCCCACTTCTAGTTAACAAACCTCCCCTTTCCCCATACTAACAGCCTCCAATCAGGGCACACCTGAAGCCTTCCCTTTTTTTCACAATAAAATTCTCTAATTCCTCTTCCCACTTTGTGTCTCTGACAAATGCAAACAGTGGTGGCCAACTCCCTTACTATAGCAAGCTCTGAACAAATAGCCTTTGCTTGTTCTCACTAAGGTCATCTCCATTTATTTCCATCATACACTGCTCAGATATACTGCAGTGATTCTTAATATTAAAGACAAAAAGACATCAAGCCTGCCATTCAAAAGAGGCATTGCTACCGATGTATTATAATGAATTTAGATTTATACACTAGGTTACATGAGGAATATTTGAACTTCTAGAAAAAACACATAATGTACAAAAATAATTTTTGACATGAATTTGCTTTTCAAATATTAAACATGTCTAGGTGGATTGTGTCTTGAAATCCACCTGCCAACGCAGGGGACACAGGTTCTACCCCTGGCCCGGGAAGATCCCACATGCCACGGAGCTACTAAGCCCATGCGCCACAACTACTGACACCACATGCTGCAACTACTGAAGCCTGCATGCCTAGAGCCTGTGTTCTGCAACAAGAGAAACCACCACAATGAGAAGCCTGTGCATTGCAAGAAGGAATAGTCCCCACTCGCCACAAATAGAGAAAACCCACAGGCAGCAACGAAGACCCAACACAGAGAAAAAATAAATGAAATTTAAAAAAAAAAGATTGTGTCTTGATAGGATAGAAGAGGTTGTTAAATGTACTCTGAATTCTGAAATTTAATTCTTCTAATCACTTCTACAAATTCAAAAGCCCATTCTGGAAACACTTGCATGAAATAATAGTAATAATAACAATAATAGCAACAACAATAATTAAATGTGGCTCTGAGGCAGGCACACCTAGGTACCAATTTTACCTTCAGACTTTACTACCTATGGGGTATAGAGAGAATTACATTTAATTTATTCATATATGAAAAAGTATTAATAGTAAATACTGTGTAGGGCAGATGTAAGAATTAATTAAGAGACAAGGAACTTCATCTTTGCTTAATAAATAATAGATCACATGATTAAAAAGTTGAATCTGATTTATACAATGTCCTCTTTGGATATACTCATAAAATAATGACACAATTTCTTTTAAATATGTTTGTAATATAGAACAATGATTGTTCTCTTTGAAGTTTAAACTGTACTGTGCTTGGTCTATTCAAACTTTCATGTCTTTACAACTTCTCTTAGTGATAATCTGTGTGATGACAATTTGTACGTCGTTAATATCATCACATGTATTAGTACATTCTACAGGATAGAGTGGCAAAAAATGTTAAAGCTTTTCTGTTTGTTTGTTTGTTGCCAACTAACAGAACTACTACCTGTATTTTTTTTAGGTAAAAAAATAATTAGTTCCATCATAGACTGTGGAGTGAAGTGGGAAAAAGCCTGAGGCAGGAGCATTAGGGTCTGGTATAACTATTACCATGCTGTGTGCTTGAGTAAATCCTTAACTTAAACTCTCTGCAGCTTGTGTGTGTGTTTGTGTGTGTGTGTGTGTGTGTGTGTGTGTGTGTGTGTGAGTTTTTCTTTTAATCTGTAAAATAAGAAGGCCTTGGAGAGCAGTCCATTTATAATATTTTGAGAAAAAAAGTATTGTGTTAATTTTCACTGTTGAATAGTTTGAGAACTTCCATGCATACCCTGACAGAAAGGTTGACATGAAATCCATTAGGAGATAGAATATTCATATTGTGTATAACAGGGCAAGAGAACTTAAATAAATACTGTACTTGTAGATGTTTGTCTTATAAAATGTTCATGAGAATAAAGGCTATTTATTCATCCTTAAGAATAAAGCAGGGTGTGTAAGGAATGGGCAACAGTTCCTCAAGCTCATGCAAAATACATGACTAAATTTTCACTAAGAATATGTAGCTACATACTCACAAGGTGAGAGAAACTTAGCCTCAATTAGCTAATGATAGCTATGTCTGCATATTTCATATAAAATAAAATAAATTCATTTTCAAAGAGGTTATTTAAAAGAACAGATACACAAAAATGTATTATAACACAAATTATCTTAAGGGACTCAGAAATGATTTAAATATCAAGAAAATGACTCCACATCTGATATACTACTTACTTATTTTAGGGTTTGATTATATTTAAAAAGCTAATTTATTCAACATGCTTTACTTTTACATGATAAAATCAGCATTAGTTTGCTCTCTGAAAATAACATGGTTTATTTTGAAAACTGCCAGCTTTTACCTGATTTTGATTTTGAAAAAGTAGTGGGCTTTCTAGCTAAAAAATGAGTTTATACATAAAATTAAGATACTTTTATGTAAAACCACATCACAAAAACAATTATTATCAAATAATTTAAAAACTGTCTTCACGATTTTATAGTAAGTTAGGTAATTAAGTAATTAAGTGAAAATATTTGTGTTTCATCCTTTGGATGCACAGATAAACTGTACAAGTATTGTTCTTTTAACTATTGATTCAATGTAGAATGGGAGCATAATGAAAACTTTTCATTGAACTAAGCTTCCTGAAAAACAGCAAAAATGGTACAAAGTTTCAGTTATGCAGAAATAATAAGTCCTAGAGATCTACTGTGAAGCATAATGCCTATAGTTTAAATTTTATTATATTGTATACTTAAAAATTTACTATGAGGGTAGATCTTTTATTAAGTGAAAGAAGAAGAGGAAAGAGAGGAGCTTCAAGATGGCAGAAGAGTAAGACGCGGAGATCACCCTCCTCTCCACAAATACATCAGAAATACATCTACATGTGGAACAACTACTACAGAACACCGACTGAATGCTGGCAGACCTCAGACTCCCAAAAGTCAAGAAACTCCCCATGTACCTGGGTAGGGCAAAAGAAAAAAAAGAATAAACAGAGACAAAAGGATAGGGATGGGACCGGCACCAGTGGGAGGGAGCTGTGAAGGAGGAAAGGTTTCCACACACTAGGAAGCGCCTTCGCGGGCAGAGACTGTGGGTGGCAGAGGGGGAAGGCTTCGGAGCTACGTAGGAGAGCACAGCAACAGGGGTGGGGAGGACAAAGCAGAGAGATTCCCGCACAGAGGATGGTGCCGACCATCACTCACCAGCCCGAGAGGCATGTCTGTTCACCCGCTGGGGAGGGCGGGGCTGGGAGCTGAGGCTCGGGCTTTGGTCGGAGCGCAGGGAGAGGACGGGTTGGCGGCGTGAACACAGCCTGAAGGGGTTAATGCACCACGGCTAGCCAGGAGGGAGTCCAGGGAAAAGTCTGGACCTACCGAAAAGCCAAGAGACTTTCTTCCCTCTTTGTTTCCTGGTGCGCAAGGAGAGGGGATTAAGAGCACTGCTTAAAGGAGCTCCAGAGATGGGCGCAAGCCGTGGCCAACAGCGCGGACCCCAGAAACGGGCATGAGATGCTAAGGCTGCTGCTGCCGCCACCAAGAAGCTTGTGTGCGAGCACAGGTCACTCTCCACACCTCCCCTCTCGGAAGACTTTGCAGCCCACCACTGCCAGGGTCCCAGGATCCAGGAACAACTTCCCCAGGAGAACACACGGCGCCTCAGGCTCCTAAAACGTCATGCTAGCCTCTGCTGCTGCAGGCTCACCCCTCATCCGTACCCCTCCCTCCCCCCGGCCTGAGTGAGCCAGAGTCCCCGAATCAGTGGCTCCTTTAACCCCGTCCTGTCTGAGAGAAGAACAGACGCCCTCAGGCGACCTACACGCAGAGGTGGGGCCAAATCCAAAGCTGAGCCCTGGGAGCTGTGTGAACAAAGAAGAGGAAGGGAAATCTCTCGCAGCAGCCTCAGAAGCAGTGGATTAAAGCTCCACATTCAACTTGATGTACCCTGCATCTGTGGAACACCTGAATACACAACGAATCATCCCAAATTGAGGAGGTGGACTTTGGGAGCAACGATGTATATATATTTTTCTCTTTTTGTGAGCCTGTGTATGCTTCTGTGTGTGATTTTGACTGTATAGCTTTGCTTTTACCATTTGTCCTACAGTTCTGTCCATCACTTTTTTTTTTACTCTTTAAAATTTTAATCTTAATAATTTTTTCTTTTAATAACTATTTTATTTTATTTATTTTATTTTATCTTCTTTCTTTCTAATTTTTCTCCCTTTTATTCTGAGCCATGTGTATGAAAGCCTCTTGGTGCTCCAGCCAGACATCAGGGCTGTGCCTCTGAGGTGGGAGAGCCAAAATCAGGACACTGGTCCACAAGAGACCTCCCAGCTGCACATAATATCATGTGGCAAAAATCTCCCAGAGATTTCCATCTCAATGCCAGCTTCACTCAATGAAGAGCAAGCTACAGTGCTGGACACCCTATGTCAGACAACTAGCAAGACAGGAACACAACCCTACCCATTAGCAGAGAGGCTGCCTAAAATCATAATAAGGCCACAGACACCCCAAAACACACCACCAGACGTGGTCCTGCTCACCAGAAAGACAAGACCCAACCTCATCCACCAGAACACAGACACTAGTCCCCTCCACCAGGAAGCCTACACACCCACTGAACCAACTTTGGCCACTGCGGACAGACACCAAAAACAATGGGAACTATGAACGAGCAGCCTGCGCAAAGGAAACCACAAACACAGTACGTTAAGCAAAATGAAAAGACAGAAAAGCACACAGCAGATGAAGGAGCAAGGTAAAAATCCACCAGACCAAACAAATTAAGAGGAAATAGGCAGTTTACCTGAAAAAGAATTCAGAGTAATGATAGTAAAGATGATCCAAAATCTTGGAAATACAATAGAGAAAATAAAGGAAATGTTTAACAAGGACCTAGAAGAACTAAAGAGCAAACAAACAGTGATGAACAACACAATAAATGACATTAAACATTCTCTAGAAGGGATCAATAGCAGAATAGCTAGACAGAATGACGGATAAGTGACCTGGAAGATAAAATAGTGGAAATAACTACTGCAGAGCAGAGTAAAGAAAAAATAATGAAAAGAACTGAGGACAGTTTCAGAGACCTCTGGGACAACACTAAATGCACCAACTTTCGATTGTAGGGGTCCCAGAAGAAGAAGAGGAAAAGAAAGGGACTAAGAAAATATTGGAGGAGATTATAGGTGAAAACATCCCTAATATGTGAAAGGAAAAAGTTAATCAAGTCCAGGAAGCACAGAGAGTCCCATGCAAGATAAATCCAAGGAGAACCACGCCAAGACACATATTAATCAAACTGTCAAAAATTAAATACAAAGGAAACATATTAAAAGCTACAAGAGAAAAACAACAAATAACACACAAGGGAAATCCCATAAGGTTAACAGCTGATCATTCAGCAGAAACTCTGCAAGCCAAAAGGGAGTGGCAGGACATATTTAAAGTGATGGAGAAAAACCTACAACCGAGATTACTCTATCCAGCAAGGATCTCATTCAGATTTGATGGAGAAATTAAAACCTTTACAGACAAGCAAAAGCTGAGAGAATTCAGCATCACCAGACCAGCTTTACAACAAATGCTAAAGGGACTTCTCTAGGCAGGAAACACAAGAGAAGGAAAAGACCTACAATAACAAACCCAAAACAATTAAGAAAATGGAATAAGAGCATACATATTGATAATTACCTTGAATGTAAATGCATTAAATGCTCCAACAAAAAGACATAGACTGGCTGAATGGATACAAAAACAAAATGCTGTCTAAAAGAGACCCACTTCAGACCTAGGGACACATAAAGACTGAAAGTGAGGGGATGGAAAAAGATATTGCATGCAAATGGAAATTAAAAGAAAGCTGGAGTAGCAATTCTCATATCAGACAAAATAGACTTTAAAATAAAGACTATTACAAGAGACAAAGAAGGACACTACATAATGATCAAGGGATCAATCCAAGAAGAATATATAAAATTTGTAAATATTTATGTACCCAACATAGGAGCACCTCAATACATAAGGCAAATACTAACAGCCATAAAAGGGGAAATCAGCAGTAACACATTCATCATAGGGGACTTTAACACCCCACTTTCACCAATGGACATATCATCCAAAATGAAAATAAATAAGGAAGCCAATCTTTAGATGATACATTAAACAAGATGGACTTAATTGATATTTATAGGACATTCCATCCAAAACCAACAAAATACACATTCTTCTCATGTGCTCATTGAAAGTTCTCCAGGATAGATCATATCTTGGGTCACAAATCAAGCCTTGGTAAATTTAAGAAAAGCTGAAACCATATCAAGCACCTTTTCTGACCATAACACTATTAAACTAGATATCAATTACAGGAAAAAAGTATGTAAAAAATACAAGCACATGGAGGCTAAACAATACACTACTTAATAACCAAGAGATCACTGAAGAAATTAAAGAGGAAAACAAAAAAATACCTACAAACAAATGGCAATGAAAACATGACGACCCAAAACCTATCGGATACAGCAAAAGCAGTTCTAAGAGGGAAGTTTATAGCAATACAATACTACCTTAAGAAACAAGAAACATCTCAAATAAACACCCTAACCTTACACCTAAAGCAATTAGAGAAAGAAGAACCAAGAAAAAAAAATCCAAAGTTAGCAGAAGGAAAGAAATCATAAATATCAGATCAGAAATAAATGAAAAATAAATGAAGGAAATGATAGCAAAGATCAATAAAACTGGGCTTCCCTGGTGGCGCAGTGGTTGAGAGTCCGCCTGCCGATGCAGGGGACACGGGTTCGTGCCCTGGTCCGGGAAGATCCCACGTGCCGCGGAGCGGCTGGGCCCGTGAGTCGTGGCCGCTGAGCCTGCGCGTCCGGAGCCTGTGCTCCACAACGGGAGAGGCCACAACAGTGAGAGGCCTGCGTACCGCAAAAAAAAAAAAAAAAAAAAAAAAAAAAGATCAATAAAACTAAAAGCTGGTTCTTTCAGAAGATAAACAAAATTGATAAACATTAGCCAGGCTCATCAAGAAAAAAAGGGGGAAGATTCAAATTAATAGAATTAGAAATAAAGAAGAAGTAAAAACTGACACTGCAGAAATACAAAGGATCATAAGAGATTACTACGAGAAACTCTATGCCAATAAAATGGACAACGTGGAAGAAATGGAAAAATTCTTACAAATGCACAACCTTCTGAGACTGAATCAGGAAGAAAGAGAAAATAGGAACGGACCAATCACAAGCACTGAAATTGAAACTGTGATTTAAAATCTTCCAACAAACAAAAGCCCAGGACCAGATGGATTCACAGGTGAATTCTATCAAACATTTAGAGAAGAGCTAACACCTATCCTTCTCAAACTCTTCCAAAATATAGCAGAGTGAGGAACATTCCCAAACTCATTCTACAAGGCCACCATCACCCTGAAGCCAAAACAAGACAAAGATGTACCAAAGAAAGAAAACTATAGGCCAATATCACTGATGAACATAAATGCAAAAGTACTCAACAAAATACTAGCAAACAGAATCCAACAGCACATTAAAAGGATCATACACTATGATCAAGTGGGGTTTATCTCAGGAATGCAAGGATTCTTCAATATACACAAATCAATCAATGTGATACACCATATTAAAAAATTGAAAGAGAAAAACCATATGATCGTCCCAATCGACACAGAGAAAGCATTCGACAAAATTCAACACCCACCTATGATAAAAACCGTGCAGAAAGTAGGCATAGAGGGACCTTTCCTCAACATAATAAAGGTCATATATGACAAACCCACGGCCAACATTAAGTTTTATGCAAGTGTTAAAGATGCCGAAGGACTAAAATATTTCTACTGACCCCAGCAGGATTCTTGGTTCTTAAATCTTCCATCTTACCACTCTTGCTAAACCCAGTTTGACCAACTAGCTCATGCTAAAACCACAGCCTTGGTATGGCAGACCCTGTACAAGGAACACTCCAGTTTTCTGCTCCTTTTGAAACCTGAACAATTAAAACTGAATTTTAGCTTCCCCAGTCTACCATATATGTGCTTTGGGTTTTCTGAACTATCATTTTGAACTCTTCTTATGCTGCAATATTTCTAATAAAGCTTTGAATGAATGACTTCCACAGATGTTAGAGTCCACTTTTGTCACATTTCCCAGGACAGCATTCTTCTAATTATCTAGTTGTAATTCTTCTGGGGTAACAGACTTGAGAAACTCAAGTCACATCAGAAAGACCCATAACTCCCTTACTATATGGTTGGCCAACCACATACTTCTGAAAAATTAAGTGAGGAAAAGTGTTGATAGATTGAAACTCCTTGATTCCTTAGTCATTCTCTGAATGATAGAGACACCCTTCATATATACAGACACCGTGCTATCCCCTGGAATTGTGGTTCTCAAACGTTAGCACACGTCTAAATCAGCTGGAGTGATTCTCAACATCCCCAGAACTTGTGGTTCAGCATTTCTAGGGTTGAACCTGAGAATTTACATTCATAAAAAGTTCCCAGGTGATGTTGATGCTGTAAGAATAAGTCCACACTTACTTCAATCACTTATGAGTTAATATTCAGATATTTCATACAATAATTATTCATTTATTGGAATTTAATGTAGGGTATCAACACCATCTCCTGTATGTAAATAATCTCAATTAATCTTCAAACTATTTGTGATATGATTTCTTATCTCATATTTTACAAATATGGAATGGTTGGATGAGGGCAATATTTTGGAACTGAAGTCTTAGGCCAAAGCATTTCCTCTGAGCAGTTCATCTAAGACAAATTGAAATAAAGACAATTTTATATGGGTTTAGAAATACTCTATCTCCAAAGGCAGGACTTAAATAAAATTTTATTGATTTAATTATTTTATATGTCTCCACTTCTAGTGATAAGCCATGATAATTTTAAATAAAAAGCAATAAAATCAGGCTAATTGAACACAATCCATTAAAAATACCATTGATTATTATGTGAGAGAAAAAAAAAATCCTTTGGTTTTCCTAAAATTTCAGATTTTTCAAAAATCACCATGGGTCCAAGCCTTTCTAATCAAGCAGAATGTATAATATTGATAGAGCTATTTCTTTAGTTTTATTTACAAACACACATACATACATAGGACTAATAAAATATTTTTTCCCAGGTGATTTCTTAAAATGTGATGTTAAATTGGATTACAGATGATCAGGAACTAGAATATAATGTCATAAATTGCTACACTTAGTCAAGTGTAAGAACAGGTGTTTTGCATACAATTAGTTACCTCAAAGAATGGGATAAGATATGTGCAAAAGCAAGGTTTATAGAAATAATAATATCTTTGATAAGATATGATTGATAATCTATTGCTTCTCTGCCAGCTTAGTAGAGATTAAGGTAATCTATAGCCTGTTGCAAATTCAAGAAAGTCTGTGACAGAGTAGCTTGGAGCATGACTCTCTTCCTCATATTTATTCTGGGGCAGCTAGAAAGCAAAACTCACTAAAGTGATTTAGCAGTAAAGCTCTCTCCATTCTCCCAGCCCATCATTAGACCATACACTAAAGTAGCAAAATGCAAACCACTCCTCTTGGAGAGCTGAAGTGAAACTATTTCTTTTCATCACTCTTTCAAGCCCACAGGAGAGAGTATGATTTAACCTAAGGTTACATCAGAGTGTTACTGGCCGACCATGAGAGTCAAAGCTTATATACTTTTTAAAATTCATTACTGTGTTCTCATGCGCCTCACCTTGTGTTAGGCAACATTTTCAGGTTTCTTGTCTATTTAAAGTCTTCAGTGCTGCTTACAACTCTCCTGATAAATAGTAATACCCTAGAAAGTAAATACTCTAGAAGAAAGAAACTTTTTTCTTTCTTCCATTATGCACACATTTATTCATGTATATGTTAGACGATTCGATTCTTTCTTTCCCAACCCTCCTTCCACTTTTTTAGTCAACACACTTATCTCATGTACATTACATCAAATAATCTGCTCTATGATGTCATTCTCATAAATTCATTTTGGATAATGCTTAAACTCTTTATTTAAAATACTCTGCATTTTGGCAATGTTGTACATTTGCAGGGATAGTGTTTTAACAAACACCTAGTCCTCTGCTTTTGAACTTCACTGTACGTTCTTTACTCATACATGCTCGGGAACATCAGGTTCACATACTAAGACAGTTTTCAGAGTTGAAGGTTCTAATGTACCTATGTGCCATCAGATCCTTCTGCTTCTTGTTCTTCTCTTCTTCCTCCTCTGATTAATACAGTAATGATCTCTAATATCTGTTCAGGAAAAGGGCTAATTTATATGTACAATACAACAAAATGAATGATGCATATTTTTTTCTTGTGGAGCTGTGAGATTTCTGGAACGTCTTCTGGTATCACCTGGAAAAGTGTTCATTTCTTTCAGCATTGGAATAAGCCTTTATTTGTTATCATCTCAAAATCTAATTAGATGAAACAAACAAAAAGCTAAAAATGCTACAAAGAAAAAATTGTAAAATGCAATTAATATAAACATTTAAATAAATAATTCAAAACTTTCAGTAGATTCCCAAGCATATGATTTGTTCTGATAGGCATAGCCCCTGTGAGGTGTAGGTAGGACATTATTAAATTACAAAGTTTAATTTATTAATAAAAAAGGAGTTAAGAACAGAACCCAAGTTATTTGTATTCTGATTTGAGGACCATTATGCTCTGTGAAGCAGCTTCTTGGGAAATGATGCTGTAATATCTGTTTCCTAAAGTTCATGGTGTGTTTAATTACTGAGCACAAACATGAACTCACATTACTGCTTAAATAGACTTTATTCCCAAGGAACTTTATAAAATCTTAAACTCCTTCTATTTTACTGATAACACTGGAAAAAGTAATGGAAAGGATATACATAATTCCAATCCTTTCCTTAATTCTGTAAATTGATACTCTTTTTTAACACTGAGGAAACAACTCAGCTTTCCTAGACCTTACTTTTCCTATCTGTGTAATAGGCTTATAGTTCATGTTTCTCAAGAAATGCTTAATACTCCATTGGGCTGGAGGGGAGTGGTATCGTGGGTTGGCAGATGGCAAAATAAATCATGAATCAGAAGATGCGGGCTTTACATGATATGCTTAAGGTCAGAAAGTCACAGAAAAGTTGATAAAACTGAAGTTGCTCCTCCCATGTGTGAAAAATATTAGAGCCATCTTGAGAGACTTGTAAGCTTATGCTTGTCCTTTATGAATTTGCTCTCAGTTTTGCACTATGGGAATTAAAAATCACACTGCTGAATAACGATTACTAAAATTAGCATACACTTACATGGCACTTCAAAGCAATGTACAAAATCAATTGAGAAAAAAGAAATAAAGCTCAGTTACTAAGAATCATGTTTTCTAACCATTTTGTTTGATGCTTTCTTAAGTCACAGATTTTCATTTTTACAAAAGGTAGTATGATTTTTAACAATGTAAATCCCTAGAGAGACCTGTTGAAAAAAAGGGAGAAAACTGCTTTTAAATGATTTATTTAATTTCTACACATTTTAAATTTTAACATCAGATTGATGGTAAGGACACATCCTTTAAAATTTTTGAATTTTTAAAGAACTCGAATATTTTCAATAAATACAAAGAAAGTTATATTTGTTTTCTTTTACTGCTCTTGAAATATTGTAAAGAACTGCCTCTGTCATATTTAAATAAATTGTAATTAAATTACAATTTCTTTAATAAATTATAATATAGAAATATTTTAAAATCTTCTACCTGTAATCTGATTTACATACTTCTGTAATAAGCAAGCACATTACATAGAGTTCCCTTGGTAATGATAATTTCAATGATGCACATCTGGGGAAGAATTTGGCACTAAAGATTTAATTATTTTCTAAAATAATCTGCAAGCTGAAAGAGCATATTACATTTACTGGAGTGCCTGTTAGAATTTGTTAAACGTAAGAGGCATGTGAAATTTCTATTTTCTTTGGTCTTACCTTATAAGGAAAAGCATCAGAAAAGCAGATGAACACAAACTGAAAAAAACTATTTTGATATCCATATGAATGTCAATCAATATTAATAAGAATGAAAATGTGATCGTGAAGGATTAGCTTCAAAGAGAAGTATAAAAATATAAATAATACAAGGTGTCAGTAGGTCTTGTTATTGATGATTTTATGTGCATAATATTAGCCATAATTGATGAAATTAAATAATGTAATCAACTCACACTACACATTATACACACATATATATGTGTGTATATAAGTATGAATATAAATATATATAATCTAAAAACCTTAAGATCAAGGTTTAAGGAAAATGAAAAATCATGGCAGGATTCTGGAATAATTCAGAATAGAAAGTATAATCAAATGGATGGTAATTTTTCCTAAGGTTAGATCTCTGATTAACATAAAATACTCAGAATACAAAATTGTCTATTCTGAAAGGGGGGATGATTAATTATTCCTTTTCTCTGTCCTTTAAACCCACCCAGCTGTGATTATAATACAAAGGGAAAATTTGAGAATGAAGACAGTTTAAATAAAATAGTGACTTAGGGAAATTGTACAGCGTGAGTACACTATAAATTTTATACATAAGAAAATATAGCCCTAAAGAGTCTATACATTTACATAAGATTGCACAGCAAGTGTCAGAGTCAAAGCTAGAATCCTATTCTTGAGACCAGTGATTTCCCACTGTTAGGTTACTTTCTGCACAAGCTAATTAATAGAAATATAAATAGAAACTCTTTCATCCCAATGGCAACAGGTCTTAGAACAGTGGCTATAAATCCTGATGCTGGATTAACCACATAATAGTTATTTAGAGCCGGGAGGGGATCTTATGCATATGAGTTTCTGTTCTGAGTCACACCTACAGTGGTTCTAATTCAGCAAATCTAACACAAGAACAGAAATCTTGTCCTTTAACAAGTTTCCGAGGTACTGGATATCAGGCAAGATGGGAGCCATTATTCTGGAAGACTGCTCAGTGGCGGAGTTCAAAACTAACCATAAGGATTTTAAAAAATTATAATATTTTGTATAGGTTTTCACAGAAAAAATCCTGAGATAAGGATTTGAGAGCAAACCTTTGAGTAAGGTTATTCGTTCTTGAAAGTTCAGAGAACATCACTTAGGTAGGGGATAAAGAATTAGATCAGTAAAAGAAGGGGAGAAAAATACAATGGTGGGTGCAGTGGCCACTGTGCACAACTGGACCAAGGAGGCTGGGTTACTGATCTACCAACTCTCTGTCCATCGTTGATTAAGGGCTCTCTCCAGGGCCATCACTAACATAAAAACACTCTCTCTCACGCACACTCAAGTATATACATCTGTGGCTTACACTGTACTAAGAGGCTTACTTGATCATATATAAAAGCCCTCTGGCAAAGAATCCTGAGTGCCTGAAGGAAAAAGCTTTGTCATGCAGTGGGGTATGTTGAGGGCATGTAGGTGGGGTATTGGCAGTGTTT
Source organism: Phocoena phocoena (assembly GCF_963924675.1). Taxonomy (NCBI): domain Eukaryota; kingdom Metazoa; phylum Chordata; class Mammalia; order Artiodactyla; family Phocoenidae; genus Phocoena; species Phocoena phocoena. Next base: position 16,109,494 of record NC_089221.1, on the reverse strand, counting down.
GCTACATAGAACTCAGAGTGAGTAAATTGACTATTCACATAAAAGAACAGTTGCAACGTGTGTGTGCGTGTGTGTGTGTGTGTGTGCACAAGTATGCTTATCTATTGAAATCCAATTACAAATTATCTATAGTATAATGTGCATGGCTTTGGAAAGTGTTCACAAATTTACCACAATAAAAATACAGGACACTCAGTTAAATTTGCATTTCAGATGAACAGTGTATCTTGCTTTAGTATAAATATGGTCCAAATATGGTATGAGACATATTTATACATTCATTACTTATCTGAAAAGTAAAATTTCATTCATTACTTATCTGAAATGCAACTTTAACAGTGGATCCTGTATTTTATCTGGCAAAACTCCTCTGGTAGCAGATTTATCAAGGAACTAACTTTGCATGATTATTGGGGTCAATCATTACCGTCAAGAAAATTCTGAAAGTTTTTGACCCAAAACCCATTTTTACCAAATTAGCTTAAGTGCAACCTATTCAAAATTATCTGACACATTTTAAAGATTAAAGGAAGCTTCCTTTCAGTTGACTACCTTTATAGTGGATGTGAATGCATAAATACAGTAATAAATCTTAAACATTTCAAAGATATTTGAATTATAGTTATTTCTTCAAATGCTTTCTGGCCATGCTCAGGTAGATTTTTATCAATTTGGAGGTGGCTGATTACTTTTTTGCACCAAGTGTAAATAAAACTGGCCTGTGAAATTAATTTCAAGCCCAGAAACTTTTAAATTTATAAATATCCATTATGAATAGACATGCTTATTCAGAAAATAGAGATTTTCCTAGTCGATATTTAAAACTGTGGGAGAATTCGGTAAACAACCCACTTCACCTCAATTTCTAAGTAAGTATAAAGTTATTTTATTTCAAAGGACAAAATTTGATCAACATCTTATAAGTAAAACAGAAACAGAAACCAGCAACACTTACAGAAGAGTCTACCCTTCAAGTGATAGAGGCATAAGCTTTCACCAAAATTGCGAAGAGCAGTAGCAAAAAAACAAGGGAACCGATTAAAATCTTTATTATTCATGGTGGAAACCTTGCTTGGGACCCCACTTTTGCTCTATGGGCTCACTCTCCTTCTCTAGATAACTTACTTCTTCATCATATACAAGAATGATCTAAAATCTACCAGAGTCTCCTCAGAACTCTACGTGGCTCCACCTTCCCTAATCTCCTTAATGAAGTCAATTAATTTAACTCCTTACTCATAGAAAAAAACAGAAGCTCAAATGAAAACTTCTGCAGGTTTCCACCACCAGTTTTATAAATCAATCTACATTCACAATTACGTTCTTCCTTCCCAGAACCTCCACCTGCATTGTAAATCTGATCACAGCCTTCCTTACCAAGAACGTTGCCTGAGAATTGTCCTTTCTTTGGTGTCTTCAACACCTCTCTATCTGTGTACTAACTCCATTATATGCACCTTGATAAACTCAAGTTACCTTATACCATATATATATATATATATATATATATATATATATATTCAACATATATATATATATATTTAATATTTCACTGTTAGCCATAGAACATTGCCTTTCATGTGAAAATGTATTACCTAAAAACATTAGCTAAAGTAAGTTTTCACCTTACAGATTTATCCATATTTGCTGTCTTCCTTTCTCTTCTGTGTACATATACTTCTCTTTCCTGGTGCCTTAATTCACTATACATATGAATTAACTTATAACACACTAATTAAAATATCTATATTTATAAATGTATATATATTTACATATATGCATTTTATGCATTATATACAGGTATTAATTTAATGAATAGTTTCTTAAATTTATGTTTTTATTAGTTATAGTGTGTCAACATTTCCCAAGTTTGTTTGGAAAACTTTAGAGGACCAAGTAATCTGTTTTTCATTGCAAATAAATTAAGGAAACAGTGGATTAAACAAGTTTTTAAATATATATAACTTTTTGATAAAGGTTCTCATTGTCTTAATGTAAAAAAAATGCATGATGAATCTCCAAGGAAGAAAACATTTTCCTAAACTTATATGATCATGGGATCTCTAATACTAAGTTCTCACTTGATATCAACTTACAAGGAAACATAGACTGGCTAATAAATGAACATGGACTATCAAAACAACCTGTTCATTAATTTATTTTAATTGATAAATAAAAATAATTAGTAGATACTGTCAGTCACAAATGCTCATTTAATGACGTATAAACCCATGCTGAAATACCGTCTTCTAGAGGAAAAAAAAAAGAAAAATTAGAATAAAGAGATGTAGTAGCTAGGAGATAAAGTCTATAGCAATAATGCAGTCTCATTTACATTATAGTATGAATAGTTCAATATGAAACCCATAATTTTGATCCTTTATGATTTTATCTGATCTTTAATGTTATATTCCTTTATAGCAATTTAAACCAGAAAGGACTAGAGGATTATTTCAGATATTGCAGATGTCATTAAAGAGAAGGTACTTTCAAGGGACATATATTCTTTGATTACAAGCTGAATTAAAAAAAATGCCTTGGGAATATGGCTGCAGATCAATCCATTAAATTGTATATGTGTTTGTTTTCTCACAATGAGGTTTAAAATATGTTTGCCATTTTATAGGATAGCTTATCTTTATTACATAGGTGGGAGGGGGAGAGAGAAAAATTAAACATGCATCTGGTGCTTGAAGAATGCATTCGATATAAATATTTTTGTAAATCAATGAAAGTGAGTACAAGAGATGATAAAAACAAAATCACTGTGAATGTACTGTACCATACTCAGCATCTTATAAGACATCTGAAAAATTCAACTTCTATATTGACAGATGTTTTAAAATACTGTGTGAACCATCTTTTAAATTTATTTTGAAGTGAATTGATCCTAGAGTAACTAAGAGCAGGACCTTGAATGACGGCCAACACATACTCCATAAATATACACAGGCAAGGCTGAGTCTGAATATTAAAGTCACAGAAAACTCCACCTTTTAAAATATTTTCCTTGGTTTTTTTTTTCTTTTCTTTTTTTTTTTTTTTTTTTTTTTTGCGGTACGCGGGCCTCTCACTGTTGTGGCCTCTCCCGTTGCGGAGCACAGGCTCCGGACGCACAGGCTCAGTGGCCATGGCTCATGGGCCCAGCTGCTCTGCGGCATGTGGGATCTTCCTGGACCGGGGCACGAACCCGTGTCCCCTGCATCGGTAGGCGGATTCTCAATGACTGTGCCACCAGCGAAGCCCCTTTCCTTGTTGTTTTTTTTTTTTTTTTTCTTCATCTTTGCCTCCCTTTACATGCAGGACTAATTTTGCTTTATGAATGTCTAAATGCATATATTACATACAGTTCAAATGACACAGCCTTGTTTTATTATTCTCTTCTGTTCAGAGAAACATGTATGTATTATTTTGTGTTTCTATGCCTTTCTTAAGGTTATTCTAGAAATCAGCTTTTTCTGTGCTCTAAAATGTCAGTTAAGATCAGTCTTGAGTCTCCTACTGACAATTCTTTATTTCTATCTGCAGGAGTTTTCCTTGGAGAACAACCATTTTCAAGGAGTTCCTCAATCTCATTGCTCCATCTGAGCCTTGGTTTGCTTATCTTCACAAAATATACAAGACTCATGTGTTCTTTTTAACTGAGTTTTTCTTAAGAGGCTCTATTTTGTAAGATCTATATTAAAGTGCCTTTAAAATGTTTAAAACATGATTCTAGAACGCTGATCATTGCTTTTTACAGTATTCTTTGAGTCAACAATTTTGTCATTGTCCCTGGTCCCTAAGAAAGATTTGGTGATAAGCTCAAAACACTACCTCATAATTTTTGTGATTTGCTGCTAATGTTTCCGACTCAAAGAAAAAGACACATACATGTCTATGACTTGTTTTGCCAGAATAGGATTGTGGGCATGAAAGCTGACTTCACATTTGAGGGAATTTCATATATATGAAAACAGACAGTAAGAGGCTCAAAGGAACAACTTACTGGGACAAAGATCAAGCCTTAATATATGGAAAACAGTTGAAACATTTATATTCTGCCATGGGACAGGAAGTCTCTCATGGTATCTAAACAAATGAAAGATAATTATCTGGCAGAAGCATTATAAGATGAACTCTGGCACTAATATATATATATATATATATATATTCCAGTTAATATTTGAGGACATTTTGACTCTTACTGATATTTTATAATGTATTTCAATATTCTATACTAGAAAATTAATAGTGAAATTTCTGTTTCTGGAAAACAGAAACAGTATCCTAAAAAAAAACTCCCAAAACCAAGCAAACAAAACAAAAACTCTCACTATAAAAATAAGTAGAAAAGCACATTAAATACAAAAATATTTCAATAATTTTCTGATATTAAAAATAAGATCAACAACCAAGATTGAAAGACAAAGAGGGACATGGAAACTAGACTTACAAACTGAAATACAAATTTGAACTGCTAGAGGAATTTACTAGTTTCAGTAGACTAGAACGTAGCGTTTTTGAAGACTAGCCCAGGAGAATGAGAGAAGGCATGGGCTTGAACAAAGTTAGAATTTGGGGGAAAAAAGTCTACCACAGGAGCCATAGAGCCAAAAGGACAATCTTATTAAGAATAGGCTTCAAAGACAGATAAAGACTGATACCACATGGTTTCACTTACATGTGGAATCTAAAAAACAAAACAAATAAACAAAACAAAGCAAAACTCAGACTCAGATACAAAGAACAGATTGGTGGTTGCCAGAGGGAGAGGGGTTGGTGAGGAGTAAAATGGGTGTAAGGGATCAAGAGGCACAAACTTCCAGTTGTAAAATAAGTAAATCATGGGGATGTAATGCACAACGTGGGGAATACAGTCAATAATATTCTATTAATGGTATATGGTGACTGAAGATAACTAGACATACAGTTGACCTCTACTCAATAAAATTAACTTAGATATCAGTAACACAGAGAAAACTAAAAATAATAGAGTCTGTGTGCTTGGAAATTATTCAACACAGTTCTAAATAAGTTATGAATCAAAGAAGAACTCACAATAGAATTAGGAAATATTAATAATTAAATAATTATAAAAATATAATGCAATGCACGAGTCTATCAGCTTTACCTGTCTATATATTATCTTATCTTCAGTCACCATATACCATTAATAGAATATTATTGACTGTCTATATATTATCTTATTTAAGTTTTTAAAACTACTGTACCATCTTATCCCAATTTTAGAGGTGCAACACTGGGGCTCAAGCTCAGATGAGCACATAATTTATTCAACACTAAAAAGCAATCCATGGGCTTCCCTGGTGGCACAGTGGTTGAGAGTCTGCCTGCCAATACAGCGGACACGGGTTCGTGTCCCGGTCCAGGAAGCAGCGGCTGGGCCCGTGAGCCACAGCCGCTGAGTCTGCGCGTCCGGAGCCTGTGCTCCTCAACAGCAGAGGCCACAACAGTGAGAGGCCCACGTACCGCAAAAAAAAAAAAGTCTAAAATAAAAAGCAAACCATAAGGCACACTGAGGATCTGAATCATAGTTCTGTAGTTCCAAGCCCAGCGCATCTGTTCTTACACCATAGTCCCCTTGGGTGGCTTTCACCAGTTCTGCACCCTCATACCTCAAGTTCTGGATGCTTTACTTCCAGCAGTTTCATCCCGCATCGTTAATTAGAGGGCTGCTCCTGGGCTACTGGAGCTGCTTCATCAGGAATTCATAGAGCAGAGGGTACCTGGGCAGAGGTGGAGGGTGGCACCTTGTAAGACACCTGGAGGGACTAACATTAAAGTGTAATTCCTACTTGAGGTCTTCTCAGGACCAAGCTAAGGCTGAGACTTCACCTGAATCTGCTCTCTTGTCTTGTGTCTTTCTTCCTCTACCCTGTGCTGTCTTCCATGCTCTCTTACTGATTTCTCCTGGCGGAACTTTCTTAAAAAAGAATCATTTGCACCTGGACTTTTACCCCAGGGTCTACTTTTAGAGAATAAGAATCACCTGGAGAAATAATTAAACACAAGTACCTGGGCCCCACCGCCCAAGATTCAGTAAGTCTGGAAGGAGCCTGAGAACTTCCACTTCTAATGGACTCTAAGTGATGTTGATCCCTGTGGTCCATGGCCCACACTATGATAGCTTTATGTAGACAACCCAAACGAAGATGATGTAATGGAGAAGTGATTTTTCTACCTTTATTGTGAATCCTAATTTCCTGGAGGTCTTATTCAAAGGTAATGTCAGGCCCCTCCCTCACAGTTGGTATATGTCACTACATTGTGTTTTCCAAGAATGTCATACTTTTAATTTTAAATTCAGTTTCAACCATTGAGATGAAAAGGGTACCTTTTTCATCCTGACAGTAGAAAAAGAAAAATGGTTTCATAAAATTTAAAATATTTTCCTAATAAATTTTCTTCAGGTTAATTAGTTTTTTGATTCCAATTTTTATTATTCAATTATTTTAAAAATGGATACCTTACTTCTCATTAGAAGGATTACTATATTACTATATTATCATGGTGCTTGTCTGATTGTGGATTTCGTGGAAAGGAGTAAGGGGAGAAGGGAACTTCTGAAATGGAACCATTTATGGCTCAGATGAATGTCAGTATTTGACAATAAATGTGCAGCCATCGGGCTTCCCTGGCGGCGCAGTGGTTGAGAGTCTGCCTGCCGATGCAGGGGACAAGGGTTCGTGCCCCGGTCTGGGAGGATCCCACATGCCGCAGAGCGCCTGGGCCCGTGAGCCATGGCCGCTGAGCCTGCGCATCCGGAGCCTGTGCTCCGCAACAGGAGAGGCCACAATAGTGAGAGGCCCGCGTACCGCAAAAAAAAAAAAAAAAAAGTGCAGCCATCAACAGAATGATATCATTCTTGATTGTAATATATATCTTGTTACTTTCATTCACATAACTATGAAAATTGATAGTGCATATTTTTCTTGTGTTGCTCATTATATGACATTATTTTTCTTTTTTACTAAAATAATAGTCCTTTAGAAAGGCATGTTAAAAAAACTAAACACACACACAGAAAAACATACTCAAAAAATAGAAACAAAAATCAGTGACTTTAGTATGAGGAAACAGACTTCATTTTACACATTCATAGTTATAGTGCACAACTGAATTTATTGAAATAAAAATGTTCATTAAAATGACTAAGAAAAATAATTATTCATCATTTAATGATGAATTATTCATCATTTAAACACCATACTATAAATGTATTTACATAAAAAGCTGTCAAATTCTCATGGTTATTTCTCCTTAAGAGCAATTTAACACCAAAGACATTTCTTTGTAGTTTACTTTTGACCTCTTTTTTTGTATAGAAGCACTAGTATGAAAAATGTTATGACAGCATTATAGCTTTTTTAAAAGAAAGTCAATGAATATGAAACTACCATGAAGAAACCTCTTAAGATAGTCTACTATAGCCAATAATATGAGTTTTATTTGAATAAATACAGACATTTATGACTTAAAAATTATAAATTTAACATCAGATATATTAATATACCTAAAAATGTCAATGTCAAGGATCAACCAAATGTTATCATTAGGATTGGATTCAGTTAATTTAACAATATCTTATTTTATCCATGTAGTATATTATCTCTACATGTAATATATTGGTATACAATTCATTGCAGGGTTTCTTATATACACAAATAACTTACATGAAATAAAGCAGCTTAAAAAATGGCAAAAACTTTACTCTGGAATTTCAATTTTTGTAAAAGTTGTGCCATACAACTTGTGCCTTTCCTGCTTCATTTAGACATTCGAATGTGACATTGACATTTTATATCATAAGAAGCAATATTTCATTTTTAGGACAGGTCAAGGGATAGTAATGATAGATTTATGGCTGTGACAAGATCATTATATGGATAAAAATACAGCCGAATCTCCAAGAAATCCTTTGTCAGCTCTTTGAGTAGCCTGAACCTTACATCTTTGGAGGTGACTTTGATCTTAATTCCTGTCCAGAGCATCTCACATTACAGCTACATTTGTCTTATTTCTTATAGAACATTTCAGGATTGGGAAATTTTGCAAAACCTTTTTTGAAAAAATTGCCTTGTATGATTACACCAGGGACAGACGAACAATTTGTTTCCTTGTCACATTTAAAGGCAAAAACCATACCATGTGCACCAAGGGAGAAATAGGCAGACAGAATAGTCCAAGCTGGAAAGTTCATACTATGGTATGAAGCTGTGGCTGAAACACATTTTCCCCTGAAGCAATTTAATATTAATCATCTTGCAATTATAAAACAGTTTTGAAAGTATATTTTTATGTGTAATTTCAAAATGATTCATAAATATTAAATAACACATTCATATTTTCTAATTGTACATTATATGAGTGGGTACATTTTCTGGAAAATAGTGTATAAATATATTGGTCTGTTAGCATAAAGTATAATAATCAATAAATTATATATTCACACAAATTTACACAGGAAAGCATTTCTGCTTACTTATAGGCTGCTTGTTATTTTTCTTGCATCACTATAAACAATCTAAATTTATGACATGAGTACATTATTAGGGAAATGTTTATTAATTTATGTATATAAATGAGTATATGTTTATCCATGCAATGCCATGTTAATAGGTATGTGCTTTACATAAAAACAGAGTGAATATGAATCTTGAACCTAAGGAGTTTATCAGTTAGCAAGTATGATAGGGCATGGTACTAAAAAAAAAACATAATTAAATAGAAGGGTGATAACAGTCCTAAGATTTTTAAAAATAAATATGTGCAATATCTTATTCTGTTAGTATCTCAACTTTTGATTTTCCTTATTTCTCCCCAATATCTTACATATAATGAATATTTTATACTAGCAGCAGTAAAATCATTTGCATAATTAATCCACAGTACTTGGGATGCATTTGTTGTTTGCAAGTAGGAAAAGTAATATGGAGCTAATTTTTTAAAAGGAGGAGGTTATTTGTCATCAGACAGAAGGGATCTCAGTACCAGAGTTGGGAAGGCTCTTGCTCTGTAAATGAACTGGAAGCTGGGGATGAAATGCTGACAGCAGTGCCATCAAGGCTCACTCACCATTCTCCCTTCTATTTGTCTCCCTGAATCTGAGTTGTATCTCTCTCTTCTCTATTTGCCCCCCTTTCTCTGATCACTGTAGTTTTTTTGAAATTAATATTGGAAAATATACCTATTTAAACATTTTGAAAGAACATCTGTGTCCACATGATTTAGCTGGAATTAGGTGCTTATAGTAAGAAAGAACACTTGTACCTGGGGTGGCTGGGAATTTAGAATGATCTTTTGTAAAATTATTCCATTTATGAACTTCGAGTAGTTTGTCTTCTTTTGATCCTTCTTTTAATTTAGGTCATTTTGAACTTCATTTATTATTATTGTTATTATTATTTTAACAGTAATAATATTTTATGTAATAATGGCACATGCATTGTACACAGTTCCCATTATATGGAAGAATATATGTCATGCATTCCCCTCCCATGACCACTGCCATCCACCAAGTTCACTTGGCTGTAAAGGAAACACCATTAAGTATTATGAGTATCTTTCAAGTGTACTATAGGCTCTCATGAACTCAGTGTGTCCACCCCAAATTCATATGTTGAAGCCCTTATCCCTACTGTGATGCTATTTGGAGATGGGACCTTTGGGAGCTACTTAAATTTAAATGATGTCATGGAGGTGGGAACCCGATGAAGGGATTAGTGTCCTTATAAGAAAAGAAAGAGACCCAAGCTCTCTTTTTGATTTTTGCATAAAGAGCAGTACACCACATATATATTATCCTGTTCCTTGCTTGTTGTAATCCATTTAAAATAAAGGCTGACAAATACTTTTTATCATTTGATAAGATTCTGCCTTATTCTTTCTAAAAGACTATTGTGTTTCATTGCACAGATAAATGATAATTTAGAAAAATCACCTATCAACTTACCTTTCCATTTTAACCAATAGTGTTACCATCAACGACATTAAAATTAATTCTGTGTACTTAAATATATTTCTTCACATATCTGAGTATATCTCTAGGATAATTCATATAAATTGAAATGTTATGTTTAAAAGTAGTCAATTTAAATAGATGCATATTATCAAATTGCTTATTGATAGAGATTTTATACTCTCATGAGAAAATATATATTCTCAACACCTCACCAGGACAGTGTGCTTTTTGACCTTTACAAAATAGTGAAAAACATTCCTTACATTTATTTTACTTTAATATTGGGAATCTTTTCTTATGTTTCAAGAGATATTTTACTTCCTTTTTCAGTTAATTGTTTGTTCCTATCGTCCCTTTTTCTATTATATGTTATTTTTTTATTGTTTGTACTATCTCCATTTTAAAGAAATTTTAATTAGTTTTTGTTTGTTTGTTTTGTTTTGTTTTTTGTTTTGCGGTACGTGGGCCTCTCACTGTTATGGCCTCTCCCGTTGCGGAGCACAGGCTCCGGACGCGCAGGCTCAGCGGCCGTGGCTCATGGGCCCAGCCGCTCTGCGGCATGGGGGATCTTCCCGGACTGGGGCACGAACCCTTGTCCCCTGCATCTGCAGGCAGACTCTCAACCACTGCGCCACCAGGGAAGCCCAATGACCTAATTCCTGCAGAGCTGGACGGCGAGCGACGTTCTTTTCTTTTTCTTTTTTTTTTTTTTTCGGTATGCGGGCCTCTCACTGTTGCGGCCTCTCCCATTGCAGAGCACAGGCTCCGGACGCGCAGGCTCAGCGGCCACAGCTCACAGGCCCAGCCACTCCACAGCATGTGGGATCCTCCCAGACCGGGGCACAAACCCATGTCCCCTGCATCGGCAGGCGGACTCTCAACCACTGCCCCACCAGGGAAGCCCCTTAATTAGTTTTTAAACTAATTTTTAATTAGTTTTTTTCCTATGCCATATAATGCACACATTTCTCCCTAGTTTGACCTTTTCTTTTAACTTGTTAGTGATGAGTTTGAATTTTGCCATGCAGAATATTTTGCATTTATATAGCAGGCTTATCTATTCTTATTTTAAAGACTTCTGGAATTTTTATATACAAAGTCCTTCCCAACTCTAAAAATATTTCTAAAGACAATTACATATTTCTTCTATTTTATCTAATCTTAATATTCATTGCATTCATTTAGATATTAGTCCAAATGAAACTTATTTGTGTGCAAGAGATGAAAAGGGGTTCCAATGTTTTATTTTATTATTTTTGATTAGTTAGGCTTGCTACAAATCATTTATTATATAAATCATCTTATCTCTACTGATTTGAAATCATATTTTTCCATGTGAATCTGTTTCTATTTTCAGAGCTTTTATGTTCTTGCAGTGATTTTTATAGCAAGACATTATACATGTAAATATATAATTTATACAATAGTATGTCATCAACTTCTCCTTCTCCTTATTATGATTATTACTACTTTTCCTCATTATTCTTAGTTTATTTGTATTTCCACAAGATCTTTAGAATCAGCCTGTCATTTCCCCCAGCCCCAGGTGTATATTTATTTGGAACAAATTAAATTCACAGATTAATAGAGAATGATTTTTGATGTGTAAAATTTCATTTCTTGCTCACAGCAATGTTTTCTTTGCACTTTTGCTGCAAAATCATTGTTTAGTTTATATTTCAACATTTTAAGATGTATCTTTAATTATCTTGTCAGTATATTTTTGTTTGTATCTTATAGTTAAATATTCAGCAGCCCTTCTTTCTGATCTGAGTTGTAGAAACATTTACAAACATAAAATAAACTATGAGAGTAATAAATTTATTATGTCCATACATTGAGGCAATTGGTTTGTATGTGTTATTTTTCATCCCTGCAACAGTCAGTAATGTGTAACTTTTCTTGGTTTTGATCTCTATACATATTTATTGGGGAATTAATTAGAGTTTATTGGTTATTGCTAGTGGACTAGTGCTTGGAATAATTTTAGGCCTTTGCAAAAAAATCAATATCTTTGCAAAGGATTTTCAGAACCCCCATTCCTAGAGTTTTTTTTTTTATTTTTTCTGGCACTTATTTATCCTTAGAACATGTCTACATAATTTTAAAAATCCATGGACTCTACCTACTTCTATTTGTTTCTACTACTTGTTCCATCAGTGTCTTTTATACAGATAAACCCAAATATAATAAAGGGGGAAAAGAAGAATAAAATATTATCTTACCAACCAGTAATGGGAAAAATTGTATACTTACCATCAATAAGTACATTCAAATTGAAGAATTGCTCACCAGAAATTTTAGTTTCTGTTGAAATATTAAATGTCACTAATAATTGCCATACTTATATATTCAGCACATTTTTCACTAATGGATTTATATCTTTAAAATGTCCTTTTGTAGAATGCCTCTTTTCTTATATAAGGTTTGAGATTTTGATTGAATTTTTCATTAAATAAATTAGTACAGCCAATCTAACTTAAGAGTATTATATTCATGGATCAAATAAGCTAACTAGTAAAACTATAAATTTCCAAAATGACAATGGTTGCCTCCTTCCCAAAATAACATGCTAAGAAAAGTCGATGGATTGGATGATACAAATGATATGATTGGAGAAATTTTGAGGAAAAGGAATGACAGCAAACCTAACCTAACTTTACTTGAGGTATTTCTGATTTATACTTAGAGATGAGCATAAAATGATAATTTCTGGAAACTAATAACTAATACAACTAACAGCATAAAAAGGTAGCAACTTTATGGAAATTTGTGTTTCCAGGGATACAGGAGAAATTTTAAGACATATTCAAAGCCAGAGCATATCTCCATAGGAATTTTTCACAAATTCTAACAAGTTGGTGTAAACACACACACTCATACACACACACACACACACACACACACACAAACAGAAGTGAGGTCAGAGTGTTGCGTTTGTAACAAGGATGAGTTACAGCCCCAGGGAAATTCCTCATCCTTTCACCACCATATCACATGAAGCTAAAAAAGAAAACAGTGTGTATGATGTCAAGATGTCAGGGAAATACACTACTTTATCGGTGAAATAAACAGATTTCTAGTATGTCAAAGAGTCACCAGCACAATTTCAAAGCAAGTGGCAGGCCTCCACAAGCAAAGTGGAGTGAGTGAGATTACATATAAAAGGGGGGTAATGATTACACAAACAGAGTCTGCAAAACATAAAACAAAACAAACTATATATGTATATATACACACACATATATATATACATATATATATATATATTTATATATATACACATATAAAACATGCAAAAGACAGACAAAATCTCATTCTAGAAGAAAATGTAACAGAAGAGCAGGAGGAAGTTTCCCACAGCAGCATCAAGGTATGGAGCAAGTTAATAAGAAAAAGTATCAAAATGAGACAATAAATGAGAGATAACAGTAAATAGAATGCCATAAATGGTAGATAGCAGACCTCAGGAAATAAATTCAGTGGCCAAGAGCATTAATTCCGGATATCATAAAAAATTAGTAACCTTAAGGAACAGAATATGGTAGAAAATCAAATTTCAGACACAGACCTAAAGCTTGATTTAAATAAAATGAATTATGATAAAAAAGAAATATGACAATGTATAAATATATATACATGTGTTATATATACGTATATATGTATACACATGTATAGATATATAATTGTGAATAAAAGATGATTGATAAAAAGGGTAACTAGTGTTCCTAGATAGGAAAAGAAAAACTTGAACTAAATTATACAGAAAGAAGAAAATGTTGCTTTTCAAAAACGTTTGGTTAGAAATTCTCTTCTTCTCTGCCATATACTTGTAAAATATGTAAACTCAAAGGTAATTACAAAATTAGATTTCCAGTTAGCCAAAAAAATCTAAATCATATCACATACAAGCAAGGAAAAAGCAGTTACATAACAGAATTTCCTCAACAATATAAATACAGGAGAAAATAATAGTGTAACAACCAACAAGTTAGAAAGTAAAAAAAAAAAACTCATACATATAACTTATACACATAACTAAGGTTATATGCATTCATAACTCATACAGGTAACAAAGGTTATATGAATTCAGATGAGAATATTTAAATTTGAAGACTGACTAGGACTGTGAAGAAACAATATGTAAGACCTGAAGTTAGTACAGAATATTCTGCTGATACCCAGAGCTCTTCCTTTTAAGTCCTAGTGGCAAAATGAAATGCCATATCCAAAAATAATATATTGAATCAATTGTGACAACTATGTATTATCTTGTATTGATTATACAAATGCATGTAAAAATAACAATTCTTAGGATCTTGCTCTACTGCTGTGAAAACTGCTGTCAGACTTTCAGTTCAGAAAGGGAATTATAGCATTTGATGGGAGAGGTACAGGAAGAATATTTTCCTGCAGAGGTTAAGTCCACAAAAAAAGACATGTTACAAAGAGCCATGTCCTCTGACTTGAACATTTTCTTCCCTTAACTGACACTGTGCTACAATTTTTCTTCACATTTCTGGAAGGTGTTTTTCTTTTCTTTCTTTTTTTTTAGCTGCTAAACCCACAGATTCCTGGTAACATTTTGGGTCTATTTTTATTGTTTCAGCCTCTTTGGGAAAAAAAAATGGATCCTAAGTGTGATTCCTTATAATTTTAAAATCTTTTACATTATGGTAGATTATTATATAGATATTTTTGCATTTGCATTCTATTGATTACAATGAGAAAATTGTTTTCTGGTAAGGGATGAACTAGGATAGTGGGTAAAAGACATTATATAAGCAATACTTCCAAAATTTGTCACAAGGGTACCATATTGATTGTTTTCATACCTACACATGTCAAGTATATTAAATGAATTTCCAAAGAAAACATTATTCTAAATCACTGGTAAAACCAGTATTAGGCCATAAACAAAATTTGGCCCTATAATTAATCAAAGTTATACTTAATTCCATGTCCAATAATCTTACAAACAGTTAATCAGCCCAAAGTATGGAAAATTTAGCTTAAGAAATTGTGGTGGAGTTTAACTTAAGGAACACCTGACAGTTCTCTTCAATGAACTGAATTTATTTGTATCTTTTTCCATTCTATATTTCCTTGAAGGAGAAAAATAAAATGAATGGTAAAAGCTAATAGGATGAGATTTTTACCATATCATAAAAATCTTAAGAGTAATACACAGGGAATCATCATTTTTGTTTATTTAACCCCTATTCGAACTACAAAGGGTAACTCATATCCTACTTTACAGGTGAAGAAATTAAAGCTAGATATTGCTATTTGCCTAGTATTGCAAGGCTTAAATTGATAACGCGCATACACAGAGACTAAGTTGGACTAATAACAAAGTCTAGGTATTTATTTGTTTGTTTTTAATTTCCTTCTTCCCCAAGAGCTGACCCATAATCTCTAAACACTTGAGAAGGATGGATGAACACCAACACGTAGGAAACTGGATCAAATAACCTTTCCAGGTCCCCTCCAAACTGAAGATTCTATGGAGGAGTTACAGATCAGGACCAAGTCTCTACGGAGTTGTCAAAGAGAGCCAAAAGACTAAGAACTAAAAGAAAGAACTAACCAGTGGTGCAGAAACTTGTTTTGTTTTGTTTTATTTTGTTTCTAACAAACATAAGATATGCAAATAAAGTCAACTATGGATTTTCTCTGCTTCACAGTCTGATGCCTACCTGTGCAACTTTTCCTGTGAAGACTTTGTGGTTATGAGAGGAAACATAAGCAATGCAGTACATTTTTTGCACATGGCCAGTATTTCTATCCCCTTCATGCTGTGGCCCATAAAATTCCAAAAGCTATTGTGCAACATTTACTTTGTTTTCTTGTTGCTCCTATAATTAATGTTGGTCTTTAATATCTGACCCTTGAATTCCCTCTGTATGTATTATCAGTGCTTCTCCTTTTCTGCCAACGTAATTAATTTTGACATATTGGTCTGATTGGTGTTGGATTAATTTATTGGGTCTCCTTATGACAATGTTAAAATTCATGAATGGTCTGATGGTCTTCGTGTTGCCCCTCTTTATGCAGGGCCACCCAGCATGTGGATATGAAATTGATTTTTAAGAAGTCTCCTTCTTAAATTACTCCATGTCTGAAATTTGTAGGCTAACTTTTTTTCACACATTTCTAATTTTTTTTTGTTAGTTTGTTTTAAATGACACTTTATACATGAATCTGGAGGGATAATATCAGAGGGAGAGTAAATTGTGAGGGGCAATGTCACAGACATAGTCTTGGATATATATATATATATATATATATATATATACATATATATATGTGTGTGTGTGTGTGTGCGTGTGTGTGTGTGTGAATTTGTTGAGTGATTTGATTTAGAGGTCAACCTGTAAAACTACAACAACAAAACAAAACAAAACAAAACAGTGTATTTGGTCAGACCAGAAAGTGAAATTGAATAATGAATTCTAACACTACTTTAATGTCCCTAGTGCTCTATCTAATGACATTCTGTGAGTCAGTGAATTAGGATGCACTTGGTACATACTGTGATGGGTAGGACTCACTACTAATCTGACACCAAAAAGTAAAGACTGAGTAAAAATATTTGAGTAGCTTAAAATAACAAGGCTGACCCTGTCATGTTAAATTTGTCATGTTTAAGCCTGAAATTGCAACTTAAAAAAAAAAATCTGTGTTTAGAAATATGTTATGATGATGGTATGACTTGGACAAAAAGTAAACATAAAGGTAAATGAATTTGTCGAGTGCTTTCATATTACATTATCATTATGTTAATTTTTAAATATTTTACGGTTTTATAACTAGTAACACATGAAGCTGCTTGTTATAAAAATATTTCTTGATGCAGACTGATAATATTTATATCTATATCTGTATCTATAATTTTATTTTTAAAATGAAATAAAACATGTTTTTATGTCGGATGGAAGCTGACTGGGCTCTTAGATAAAAAGTCTGTCTACACATCTTTGATTAAAGCCTATTCTTGCTATTCTTCACTTTTGTTCTTTCTTGACCTCGTACACTTGGAAAACCTTCATCATTAGTCTTTCCTGACAGCTGAGAGTAGGATGTGTAGCAAGAGATTTTGAACAAGAATAGAATATTGTCTCCTCTATCATCCTCAGATGGAAATGGTATGCTGTTAAAGCATTATGAAAGGATATTTGAGTTTTCCTACCCAAGAACACAGAGTGCCTTTCTAATCACTTGTCTTCTTTCATGTTGTTTACTAAAGTTTTATAATTTTATGACAAAAAAGACTGAAAAATATTGTTACATGTATTCCTGGGCACTGTGTGTTTTCTATCTGTTGGTTGTTTATAAAAATGCAATGGACTTTTTAATATTTATCTTACTACCTCTGATAAACATAATTTTTGTTAATTTTACAATATGTATTTTGTTAACTTTAAGGTCTCCCTCTTATTAGGTTTACATGTAGACACCCAATCTAATAACTTCCAAATAATGAACGTTTAATTTTTTTCCTTTCTAAATAGTTTTACTTATTTATGTTATAAATTTCACACTCACTGGCATATATTTCCATTAGAATGTTGTAGAGATAATAGTTGACTCCTTGGACACATTCCCTGATTTAAAGAATATGCATTTAACATCTCACCTTTACAATTTATTTTTGACATAGTTTCTGATAAATATAATTTATCAAGTTAAGGATTGTTTAATCCTTTTCCAAGCTTGTTAAAGGTTATTACCATGAAGTATTCTGAATAACATTTATTTTTTGAATTTATGAAAAGTATATTTTATCTCATATTAAAATGCATTGAAGGATTTCCTATTGGTGAAGAAAATTGCATTCCTAAAATACCTAACATTAAGATTTGTTAACTTCTTTATCTGCTTAAGATTAGTTCATCTATGTTTATGAACTAGGATTTGAATAATGCCGACTGGGATCAGGAGCCCATGTCCTTAATCGTTGCATCATGGTGCCTCTCCATGACTCAGCAAATACACTAGTATGTGTGTACCAGCAGATATTTGTCTGACATGTAAATTACTGAAATTAAAGTAACTTTAAATCAAGAGGGTAATGAATATACTGAAAGCTTATCATAAATAAATGTTATAATATTGGACCCATTAAGGAAAACATGCTTCTGCATCTACATCTATGTCTACATCTAACTCTACATCTACACCTACATCTTTATGTATATATGTATATACATATGTATGTATGTATGTATGTGTGTATCTATCTATATCTATTATCAGCAAGGGTATAACTCAAGCACATAAGGATGAATTCTACAGAAAAAATAAATATGTGGATAATAAAACTATTGGAAATTGAATCACTCATGTATAAATACTATATGTTTCATATACGAATACTTATATGAATGCACAGTTAAAAGCAGAATCCTAATGTTTGCCCCTGGAGAACAGAGTAATGGAGTGAAACAGGGAGAGCTGACAAAAGGGCTATAATTTTATATATCTTTTTATTTTCTATGCATGTGTGTGTGTATAAATCCATAAAGTGAGAAGATGATTAATGTCAGATTGGGTAAATGATGGGTGTACAGGTATATGCACTTAAGTGTTAAAATTTTGTATTTTAAACACATATAAAATAAGTCGAATATTATGAAACATAAGCTTTTGAGACAATTGTAGTCTCATCTGTCTGCCGTTCTTTAATAACCTCTTAATTATTATTTCATCCTCAATGTCAGGAGAGGAAGGGTTAACAGTTTAGATATCTTAAAAATTAGTGACACCAATTATTTAATTGTCTCAAGTGAACTGTGTGTAAATTATCAAAATTGTTCATGTTTCAGTTTAATGCCTTTTATATTTTCTGGCTTCTTAGACAGCACTTTAAACACTGAAATAATTGTTTAATTAATTTAATCACTGTTTCTTCCCTAACTCAACATATTATCTTTTCTCATGGATCTAATGCAGGTTATTTTAGATTTAATTTAGACACTTTAATTTAAGGTTTCTGAGTTTGTTTTTAACACTGATGAAAAGAAAAACAGAAATGTAGAGATGTTTTCTTACACATGCAGTCTTCCTTATTTTGTACGTCCGTATCTGATTCCTTTGGCAAAAACTAAAACAGCCTCCTGGAAGCCAGCCAGATTGGTTCAGTCCACTCTTCCATGGTACAGCACAGGAGAACTGTGAAGAATCTATAGGCAAAAAAAGAATATAAGGAGGGGGCACTGCAGGTGACTTTCAGAATAAATGGCTGAGTCACTGAAAAAAATAAATGATTAATTCTTTGCCTCACCTCATTTCCATTTTAATCTGCCTGAATACAAATAAAACACTAAAATCGAATATGTTCTGGAGAATGTACATTTGGATATTTTACTTCTAGTCAGTTGAATTTAATTCTATTTATGGTTTAAAAATTCCAGCTGAAATATGAAGAGTGGTGATAATAGTCAAGTGGTCGATAACTTGCTGATGAGGTACATTCTCACATTCTTCTGCTTCATTTGCAAACTCTGTAAAATGAGCTCTATTCTCTGACAGGCCACTTGTCATTCTTTCCCATTTTATTAGAATGCAGAGCAGTCAAATTTGGTATTGGGAATAAGGCAGCTATCTTATTTTATGTTACCTCTTTGGATTTGGTATTTTATATGACAAGGATCTAATCTACAATACATTTTAATATGTCACTATTTTAAGGGAAAAGGGCTACCTCAAGAGCATTAGTATAGTGGCAGCTAGTAGTCGTGGGACACTGGGCTTAAATGGGAAGATGTGAAATGAAACTGTTATATCACTACAGGTATATACAGTGTACACTATTTATCTTCAGATTTAATTTAAATCAGCAAGACTGGAGCTTCAAGAAATCACACTTCCGAGATAGGTGAGCTCTTATAATAACATAATTCTTTCATTTAATAAATGGGAATATTAAGATTTCTATAAAAGATTATTAACCTTCTCAAGGCTATCACATAGCTATTCACGGTAATATAAGAATAATATATTTTATTTTATAATATCTATATTTACATAGCAATATACTAACAATAAATAATTAAATTAAATTAATTTAATTTAATCAGTTTCCTTAGGCCTTGAGAAGAGACTCCCCTTTGGGTGGGCTGTCTGTGTTACTCTCAATACAAATTTGAAAAGTAAAACCTCCAGTTAAAGCATACAACACCCAGTTAAATTAAAATTTTAGATGATCAATGACTTCTTTAAGAGTAAGTATGCCCCATATAATATTTGTGAGATAGATATGCAAAATATATATATATTAACCATTTATCTAAAATTCACATATAAATGAGTATTTTTGTTTTCTAAATCTGGCAACCCTAACTTCAGAGTAAAGAATGGAACAAGCAGAGTGGAAAACCTCCTAATTCACAGAACAGTTTGTAGGTTTTTATTAACTTGTATTTCTTTATGTGTCATACCTGCTAATCCTTTGTTGGGATTTTGTAATCATGAATATATCCTCCATATTGACATTTTTCTTCCATTTACATTAAGTTATGGTTTAATGAACAAAGTTTGAAGTTTGAATATAGTCAAATTTAATTAGTCATTTCTTTTATACTAAATAATATTTGTGTCTCATCCTTCCCTTTAGCAAAATATGAAGAACTTGTACATATTTTCTACCAAAATTTTGAAAGTTCAGTTTTTGTTGTTTTTGTTTATTTTTGCGGTACTCGGGCCTCTCACTGTTGTGGCCTCTCCCATTGCAGAGCACAGACTCTGGACACGCAGGCTCAGCGGCCATGGCTCACGGGTCCAGCCGCTCCGCGGCATGTGGGATCCTCCCGGACCGGGGCACAAACCCGTATCCCTTGCATCGACAGGCAGACTCTCAACTACTGCACCACCAAGGAAGCCCCTGAAAGTTCAGTTTTTAAGATTTAAGTCATAATCTTGATGGCACTGATTTCTGTCTATAATGTGAAGTAGAAATCTTATTTCTTCTTTTACATAAAATAATCATTTTTTTTCCTAGCTCACCTCTACTCTGGAGTGACATGCTGCTTCTCTCATAGGCCACAGATCCATACATGCATGGAATGTATGTCTGTGGAAAATGTTTTAAAATTGTTTGGGGTAATGATTGCACAATTCTATGAATATATGAAAAACCACTGAATTTATACTCTAAATGGGTGAATTTTATGGTATGTGAATTCCATCTCAATTAGTGGGTTACAGACACACAATAGGGTCACTATAAGCCTATCAATAGTGCCCAGGGGCTCAGGAGAGCCCAGAGTCAAAGCCTCTGGGCTTATCTCCATCAGTTGGGAGATAAGCATTCTCAAATACACCCCATTCAGTTGCAACAGTAAGTGTGGGCTGTAATGAAGAGAACTTGCCTTATTATTTCAGGCAATGCCTGTGACACAGAGAAAACATACTCCAGTTCTCTTGAAAGACAAGCTAAAGCATTGGGTGTCTGTCTTGACGGGTATGGGAGATGGGTCAAGACAGGGTTTTGGCTAGTGTGATGAGAAAGACGTGACTCATCATTATCCAAGGTTAAAAGCAAACAAAAATTTGCAATTAAAGCAGCCCAAATAAAATCTCCTTCTAAGTATTTCATCAAGCAATAGTCACCAGATATGATGTAGCAGCATTTCAGTACAAAGGGGATGGCAAGTGTCAATTGAAAAAAATGCACAACCTAAAAATTGAGAATTATGTTTTATTCAGTGGACAAAACTAAGAACTTAAGCCCAGAACACAGCATCTCAGATAATTCTGAGAGACTGCTCTGAAGAGGCAAGGCGAGAGCCAGGATACACAGGAGTTTTTGCAACAAAAACCAGGTAGTTGGGACATCAAAAGATTACTGTTAATTAAAGAAAACTGGACATCTCAGGTTGAGGAATTTAGCTCTTTTCTCTGCATGGAAAGATGCAAGAGTCTGGGTGCACTGACATCATTCCTTTGATATGCACCTCAGCTATCTGGGCCAGTATCCTGTGCTTTCTCATCCTGAATTTCCTCAAGGTGCACCATGGGGGGAGGGGTGTTTGCAGTGGCTGACGATTTGATGGCGGGCATCCTGTGTCCATCCGGAGTTCCCTCAATGGGGGCAACTGTAGTAGCTGTTGGCTGCAACATCCTTTGTTTACTCATATGGCAGGTGGCATTCTTAGTCCACACAAAGATAAAACTCCACCGAAGATAGGGGATTTTAAACACAAGCATAATGGGTGGGAGGCTTGCAGAGAACACTGCTTGCACTGGGAGAAAACAGCTTAAAGAAAGTATTCAAAAGTCAAAAGCCTATAAAATACAACAAAGAACCAGGAAATCCATAGAAAGTGGATCATTTGTATACTAGTTTGTCCCAGATTGAGACAGCGTTAATAAGACCTACATAGAGGGACAAAGAAAACCAAAGCTAGTCTGGAAACCAGTGGGCTTTACCAGCAACAAGAAAGGAGGCCTGGAATTCTGGTGTATGTTGTCCCAGCCATGGCTGCAAACCACAGAGACAAACCTGAAGGAGCGGCCTGACCTGCATGCCTGCAGCAATTGATAACCGAAAAGAGCAGCCTGGGTTATTAGTCTGGGTGGAGAAACAGCAACAATTCCGTTATTGGGGAGAAGTATTTCCTGACCACAGTCAATAAATATTTCCATAGTTAACTCTGCTTTCAGATGTTTTTCCTCTGTTCGATATTTTGCCGTAACAAAAATCTCTTTACTGTAGCAAAACAAACAGGCAGTTAGAATGCTAACTATGCTTCTCAAGTGAAAATATTTCATTTGCTGAAGGTTTACTACTTGAAATGGGCTTATCCTGCTAGTGCAATAGCAATTTTCATAAGATCTGTAGGAACTCAAACTGGTGTTGTCTGAGTTTATTGATTACTTCAATTAAAAAAAATAAGATTTGGGGCAAATTGTTTTATTTATGATACATTCCACCCAATGTAAAAAACAGAAAAACAACAACTAAAAAACTCTCTTCTTGGTTTAAATGTTTATCGATGGATTAATTTATTGCTAAGATAGTTGTGTAAACTGAAATACTGTATTATTAACTATATATGTTTTAATTTACAGGATGAGCAATGGGAAAGGTACAAAGATTGGAATTTTAAATGAATTAAAATATATGCTTGCATCTTAAAGTTTATGAGTGTTTGTGAATCAGAACTTTAGTAAAATGTCTGCCTCTCTTTTCCTTTAATAGCAACAAGACAATTTCTCTTGTGTTTCCTAAATGCCACCTTAGATATAAGGGTGATAAGGAATAAGGAAGGAAAAAAAAAGAAAAGGAAAAAGGAAACAATAGCTAAATAAAAACTCCCTTTCCTACAGCTTTAAAGACACTCATAAAGAAACTCTATGGCACTTTTCTGCATTTCTTTCTCTCAGATCCTCCTTATTTCACCTTAAACATGAGAAACCATATTGCCATGAAATTCAACTTGAATAGAAGCTTTCTCACATACTATTACCATTCCATGAGCTTACAAATGTTACAAATAAGCAGAAAAACTTCTACATCAGTAAAGAAAATTGTCTGATATTTTCTAAAGATAATTACAAGCATTTTAGAGACTGTCTAATCACATCGCTGATGAATAGCTTGGTTATTTCATTTGTAGTCATAGAAGAGGTAAGCAGCACATTCATAACCGCCAATGAGAGTGATTGTTTAACATTTTAAGGAATCTACTCAAACTAAACAACTTCAATAAACAAGGTTTATTGACAGTGGTTGTGAGAAAGGTCTGTATTCTTATAACAGCCTGCCATTTTGTTTGCCAGAACTTGTAGTCAGTATCCACAATATAGTTTTAAAGAGGGTTTTTCAACGTTCTTTGTGAATCAACAATTTATCATTATGAACCTCCGTATCAATATTGTTCCATTCCTATCCTGGAATAAAAATGTCAAGAGAAAAACATTGTAAAAATTTTAAATAATTCTCCTGAGGGAAAGAACTGCTTCTTTATTCAGAAAACAAAATGAAACAAACAAACAAAACCCCACAACACCTTAGTGAGACTCCTTTGAGCATGGCATAATTGGGAGAGATATAAACCAGAAGTTAATTTGTTTCTTTTAAATAAAGTGATAAAAACTATGAAGTTGCCTGCTGATACCACTTGTAAGGATGTAAGAGGAAACATCTAGAAAGAGGAAGATCAAGAGGAATATGACTAGGACTTCCCTGGTGGTGCAGTGGTTAAGAATCCGCCTGCCAATGCAGGGGACAGGGGTTCGAGCCCTGGTCTGGGAAGATCCCACATGCCGTGGAGCAACTAAGCCCGTGCGCCACAACTACTGAGCCTGCGCTCTAGAGTCTGCGACCCACAACTACTGAAGCCGACGCACCTAGAGCCAGTGCTCCACAACAAAGAGAAGCCACTGCAATGAGAAACCTGTGCACCACAAGGAAGAGTAGCCCCTGCTCGCACCACAACAAAAAATAGAGAAAGCCCGTGCACATCAACGAAGGCCCAACCCAGCCCAAAATTAATTAATTAATTTTAAAAAGAGAAAGATGACTAAAAAACAGTACAGCAGTTTGGGATATTATAACTGCTACAAGCAGGAGGCAATAACTGTGGAAAATGGACAATGAATTTCCAGAACAGTGTGCTATATCACACTCTGATAATTCATAATCTTCAGTAAATGAAATTTACATGCAAAATCTTGCGACACAGAAGGTGGAGACAGAGTGTATGATGACAATTCAGTGCCCATGGACCCTGCTCTTGGATAGATCTTTAAAATAAATCCTTGAATCTTGTTCCTTCCTGATATATTCATTTTTAAGGCAAGTTCAAGCATGAATCCAGCAGGATAGAGAAGAAACGATGACAAAGCATTCTTGATCACCTGCTTCATTCCAGAAGATTTCTTCCATGTTTGGCTCTTTGTTATTGGGCATGCATATATATATATATATATATATATATATATATATATATATATAAATGTAAAATACAGTTATTGTACTTGTTTTCATAGAAGGTTGTTCCCTATGTGTGTCTTTAATATTCTAGTAATTGGTGACACAATAAACATAATAAATCTAGGCTCTTACCAGCACTCCCTGAACCTAAGATGAATTTCAGTCAATTTAAGACAAATTTCTCTCCCTACAAAAACAATATATGACTTCTTTAACCCATAGCCCTCATTTTCAATAGCATAAGCATTTACAATTTACTGTCATTAAGGAAGATGGCTGTGCCATGAATGAACTGTGTTCCATTACTTGATGGCAAGTCTTACAAATGAGACTAAAGTGAGCCAGTGGTTTAGGTAGACAGCAGGTGAGACCAGAGTGTTGGGTTGCCGTGGACTTTTGTGATGTTAAGTAAGGTCTTAGGAGCAGAGCTTTGAACTTGATTAAACAACATATTTCACAATGGAATTTTCCAGGTGTTGCTACAATTTGGGAAACTGATTTCATTGCAGGATATACATTTTGAGTTGAACAGGAAAATGTACCCTTTGTTGAGATAGTCTGTTTGCACCAGGGGTCAGTAACGTTCTAGAAATGGTGGCTAACCGTGTTTGGGGAATTTGGTACCTTCAGAAGGTCTTTGTCCATAGCCCAGAGACCAGAAATTACTAGCAGAATCTTACTGACAAAGGTTTCACACTTGGTATGAAGACACCTGTTTCTTCATAGCACCTGAAGGAGAAAGCAGCCCAAATTCAAGGATTGCTTTCTGGCTGCTTAAACTGTGTTCAAACCTTCTTATTGCAGACAACTTCATTTAAGTTTGCCAAATGGTAAGTAGTTTTGTATAGGCACTATAGTATTGTTCCCAGATGTAGAATATGCTTCTTCCAAAATTTAAAAAGCCCAATTATCTACTGGGTCTCCTGCTCTGAAATTAGCAGTGATAAAGTATCCCTGTTTATCCCTTAAGACTATTGATTATGCTAAAATATAGCTTCCAAGAAAGCCACTAAAATACCAGAAACCGGGATTTTGTCCTCATTCAATGCCTTTTAACCTTTGATGAGCTAAGTTTGGATAGGAAAAAATTCTAAATGGAAGATTTCTAAAGACAAGAGAAAAGAGATACAATTCAAAGATTTAGTTGCCCACTCTTCATGTTTCCTTCCTATGAAGTCCATTTAATTAGGCAGAGACTTCTGGACTTTATCTCCTCAGAAAATTGAGTGACTTATTTGATTAGAAAATTGTAGAAAAATGAACTGTGTACTTTTGACTCAACAATTTCAACAAATAAGGGGACTATTGGAACACATTAAGCAGGAGATAATTCTTTTCATCTTTTTATAATTATTTAAAATTGAATAATAATTATAATTATTATAATTATACTCTTAATGTAGCTATGAGTGAAATATTTTTTTAATTGTGAGAAATCAGACATAATCAACTAACATTCTATTCAGAAATATGACTATAATAGGAAAAATAGTCAACAATTAATTCATTCAAGGAATATTTATCAATGGTCTATTGTGTACTGAGTTTTGTTCACTGGGAATATAGCTCTACTGCTGTAATCGAGCTTAATTTCTATTAGAAGGAGACAATAAAGAAAAGAAACCTAAACATAAATAAGTAGTATCTATAAGATAGTGAGGAGGTAAATACACAGTTCAGCCATTAAAGCAAAGACCAAGTATACAATGAAGATTAACCATATTATGGGGTTGGGAGGGAAGTGACACATAGAACGAATATTAAAGGCGCCTTTCCTATATAAAGAATAGGCTGGAAGCCCATGTAACCATAGCACAGTGAGTAGAAGGAAGTTGATAGGAACCATGTATGTCACTGATGTTTCTGGATCAATACTAAAATGGATGTATGGACCCAAATCACCGTTTATTAAATCACTTACGTTTTTCATATTATATAAAGTGTTGGTGAGAATTGATTAAACCAGAATAACTCATTCTAAATCAAAGTGGGTGTAAAGCAGCTATACTCTAATAAAACTTAATTTTTTTTTTTTGGTTGTTTGTTTTTAACTATCTAAAGTGTACTTTCTTCTGCAGTATTCTTCTGGCTGCTTAATTTATTTTAAACTTCGTCAAGTCAGATGTGCTGAAATACTGTGTAGAGCAGACTCTTTATTAGGATAAGCTGTGAAATGGTCACTTGACACTGAACAGTATATTTAGAATATTTTGGCATAGCTCTCTTAGACTGTCTCTTAGTCAACTGGAATAATACTGTCATCCATTCTCTTTGAAAAACACTCATATGGGAATGCAGATATCTCTTTGAGATCCTGATTTTAATTGTAGCATTATTCACAATAACCAAAGTACAAAAACCACCTAAGTGTCTGCCAATGGATTAAAAAAGTGTGGTATATATGTGTAATGTAATATTATTTAACCTAAAAAAGAAGGAAATCCTGTCATATGCAACAACCTAGATAAACCTGGAAGACATTATGCTAAGTGAAATAAGCCAGTCACAGAAAGACAAATACTGCATGATCCCATTTATGTGGAGTAGAATCAGAGAGTAGAATAGTGGTTGTCAGGGGCTGGGGTAACGGTTAATGGGAAACCACTATTCAATGTGTATAAATTTACAGTTATGCAAAATGAATTAGTTCTAGAGATATGCTGTACAACATTGTACCTATAGTTAACAAAACTGTATTGTCCTCTTAAAAATTTGTTAAAAGGTAGATCTCATAATAAGAGTTCTTACTACAAGAAAAAGAAAGAAAGAAAGAAAGAAAGAAAGAAAGAAAGAAAGAAAGAAAGAAAGAAAACATAATGTTCATAAATACCCATTGAACAATGGACACTTGAGGCTTGTAGACTACTTTCTACAGCTATCGGCATACTTTTGCTTTCACCAATTGAGTTGCTTGATTACCAGTAGTCAGTTGTGCTATTCTCACACCTATTAATGTCAGTTATACATTTTATAGTAATTATTTTATTTAAGTTTTACGGTATATTCCAGAGAAAGTGCTTTGACTCCATGCCAAATTGTTACTCAATAAATTTATAAGTTTAAGAAAAAATGTTTAAAGTGTTGACCTAAGACAAATAGACTGCCATTTATTTCTCTAGAAAAAATAAAAAAAAGGGCAGATTTACTTTGGATCAGCAGAAGATTGCAATTTCAATTCAGGGTTTGCAACCATGGCAAGCCACATGAAAGTTCCTGCATGAAAGGGAAGAGGAACACTGTTATAGAGGTGAAAAGGAAGTTGGGGGGACTATAATAAACAGAGCCCATGGTTTTTCATCGTCTGAGTCCTCGCCAGGAAGAAAAAGGAGTCTTTCTTTTTCTTGTTGCTCTCTTATATCATTGCAAGTGAATGAGAGCTCCTTTTTCAAGTCTTCCAACTATATTTAATTGAAGTTTCTGTTTATCAATTTTTTTTTTGCATTTCCCCCTTTTGATCAAGATAGCTCTCTAAAAGTACTGATGATCAAGAGTCAAGTTTTTCTCTTTCCAAACATTTTGTCCCTCAGTGCCAATAAGGGTCTTTCTCAGGTATAAGTTCCACATCAAAAATTGGAAACCTATTGAGATCAAATTCAAGTATCAAGGAGGGGTAAGAGGGAGAACTCTCAGTCACTATTTATCTAAAGTCCATATATTATTAAGATTATAGGCATTAGAGATCATGTAAAACATTATGTAATCATCAATGGTTTGGTGACAAACTTTCAACAGGCTTGGTCCTAATATCTTGGGAAAGCTGTCCTATCAGATGTCATCTCCTTCAGTTTTAGGAAAGTTATACTTTCAGGTCACCTAACGATGTGCAGGTCCAATTGTGGTTTGGTGGTTTCTGTGTCACATGAATCCAAGGGTTTATTCCCTATAATTTTTCAGCATAAGAATTGGCTAGCAGCACCTGTTAAGGGCCTTTCCTGTGAGGTTGAAGTGAGTTCTTCTTAGGTGTCTTTTCCAGTAAACAAAAATCTCCACTTGACAACGTGTGATGCTTAAGGTCTTTGTCTTCTGAGAGCACACTGTGGAAAGACTACTCTAGCAAGACATGGTTATTTTTGATAGAAGCAATTAAGTCTTTGCAATATTGGAGTTTTCTCCTTTTATCTGTTGTGGGGCAAAAGAGACAGGAGCTAAATGCATTGGACTTTCTGTGACTACCTCAAAGAATGAGAGTTTATGAGTTCTGATAGGGGTGGATCTAAGATTGAGAAGGGCCAACAGAAATGCTTTTGACCTAGGTATTTGGAAGCCCTCTACAAATTTTGCCATTGAATCTTAATAATGCTATTAGTGCATTCAACTAAACCAGAGGATTGAGGGGGAGACATACAATGACAGTCTAAAACAAGCCAAACAGCACAGACTTGTTAAAGTATCTGACTTGTAAACTGGGTTCCACAATCACTATGAAGTTTGAGAGGAGTTTTCCAAAAAAGAAGTCTTTCCCAAAAGAACTTGAGCCACAGAAGAGGCAGTAGCCTGCTTGCAAAGGAAAGCTTCAGTATAGTTTGAAAACATACAGACCATGACTAAAACATGTTTACATCTATGAGATGGAATATGTTATATAAAATCCACTTGCCAGACTATGAATGATCCATCAGGCAGTTTAAAATGTCCAGGAGCAGTACAAACAGGCTTCCCTGGGTTGTAATTTGGACAAATGGGACAAATAAAGTAAGTACTTATTGTTGTTAAACGTTTCCCCACCAATATTGTTTCAGGAATTGTATTATTTTGTCAGTAGACCAATGGCTTAATGCATGTATTATGATGAGGAGTGAGAAATTTAGAATCTCTAGTAGGACTGGGTTATTATTTGGACCTAACCACAGCTTTTTCTTTTTATCAAACCAGCTATTATTTAATTTCCAATCTTATTTTTCTTTTCATGAAGCCAAAAGTTGGGCTTCTCTAGCCAGCTTTTCTAAATTATCATTTGGAGAAATATCCCTTTGGATTGTGACAGACATTTGGCTGTTGTTGATTCTTTAAGGGAAACACTCCTTGTGGAAACGTCAGCAAGGTGATTTCCCCTTGCTTCTAGAGAATCAAGTTTAGAATGCCCCAGAATCTTAATAATAGCTAAAGCATCAAGTAAAAGTATTGTATCCAATAATTCCTAAACATAGGGTTCATTTTTAACTTTATTTCTGCTGGAAGTAAGGAAGACCCATTGCTTCCGCAGCATTCCAAAATAATGAACTACTCTGAAAGCATATATACTATCAGTGTAAATATTGACAGTTTTGTCCTTTGAAAAAGTACAAGCCCATGTAAGAACATATAATTCTGCCTGTCGGGATGAAGTAGGCATAGGTAAAGATGCTGCCTCAGCAACATGAAAAGAAGTTGGAATAGCATACCTGGCACAATATTTGTCATTGCCACCTTTTAAATAGGAACCATCAATGAACCATGAGAAATTAGCATTGCTCAAAGGAGTTTCATCTAGATTTTCATGAGGAGTCAGGAGGTGATCTGTCAGCATTAAGCAGTTGTGAGGGACTTCATAGGTGACAGAGGGGAGAAGAGTAGCAGGGTTAAGGTTATTAACATAAAAACGTTACGTGAGGAGCAGTTAACAGAAGGACTTCACAGGAGGTGAGGCAGATGACTGAGAAAAGTTAAATGAGAAACTCGTGATGAGAATTCAGGAGAGCTTCTATGGCATGAGGTACAAAAATGATTAAAAGTGATCCTACACTGATTTTCTCAGTGGTCTTAACCAAAAGGGCAATGGTATCTATGGCTCTAAGACAAGGTGGGTGTCCCCATGTCACAGGGTCCAGGTGCTGGCTGTAATACCCTATGGGTCAATGGTGGTCTCTGTGTGATACCCTAAGGGCATTTCCTTCCTTTTTATATACAAAAAGGAAAAAGGGAATCTGATAATTGGGAAGCCCACGGACAAGAGTGTTCATGAAACACTCTTTGAAGGCCTTAAAATGTATGTTGTCTGGTTCTTCCCATAGAACTGGATTGTGTTGTTATTCAGTAAAATGTACAGAGATTTGGTCATAAGAGAAAAATTTGGAAACCAATTTTGGCAGTAGCTAACTAGCCCAAGAAAACCTTGCAGTTGGTGCTTAGTTTTGGACTTGGGAAAGTTAGGACACCATGGATCCTATCTAGATCTAGGTGTAGCCCTTGTTCTGATAACAGATTCCCTAAATATTGAACGTGCATTTAGGCAAACTGCAATTTTTCTTTCACAAACTTATGTCCCTTTAAGGCTAAAAGTTTTAGAAAGTGGACGCTATCTTCCTGTGAGGAGGCTTGATAAGGAGAGCAAAGAAGCAAATCATCCACATACTGCAACAAAGTAGAAACCCTAGAGAAATTTATAGTCTCCAGATCCATCTTCAGGTTGAGAGAAATAACAAGGATTCTCAGTAAAACCTGAGGCATTACTGTCCAGGGGAATTGTTTTTCTTCCCAAGTGAAGGCAAAAAGGTATTGGCTAGCTTTATCAACTGGATTACTAAAGAATGCACTACATAATACCATAAATAATTTACTTCTGGTGGGAATAGATGCCAGTAATGTGTGAGAATTAGGAAAAACGGTGTCAAGGAGTAACAATGTTATTTATTGCTCCAAGGTCCTGGATAAACTCCGCCCTCAGCCCTTAAGTTTTCTCACTAGAAAATAGGAGTATTACAGGGACTAGTACAAGGGATAATGAGGCCTTGAGCTTTGTAATCTTCTACTGTGGTCTTTATGCCTTGAAGGACTTCTTTACTAATAGGATATTGATTAATTCTAAAAAGAGGTTTTAAGGGATATTCGACTCTTGATAAGAGGTGGGCTGTGAATTTTGCCAGTATCAGTTACAGATTTTGCCCATAAGGAGGACACTAACTTTTTCATTAGGGACAATTGATCAGTGTTTCCAGAATTAGCTCAAGTAACATTAGAGATGGAACAGATAGAAGATGTCAAGTTTCATTTAATTCACTTGGTTGGATGCTTTGATAACTACTGTCGAATTCTAGAATTATTTCTCCCTTTTGAAAGAAAGAAATTCCAGCATATACTTTTCTAAGAAATCTTGACTTAATAAGTGGATAGGGGTAGAGGAACTAAGTAGAAAACATATGTATCTCTCAAAGGACCTAAACAAAAGGAGGTAAGTCTAGAGAAAAAAATCCTCTTAAGGTTCATTATTTATCCCTACTATTTAAACTGTTTTAGTACTCTGATGCAGGGGCTTCTTTATAGTAGAGGAGTTGAACATCAAAAGTGTGGCTCCAGTGTCAATTAGGCATGGGAGAGATTCATCCTATATCTGGTGAAACGTTTTCTCAAGCCAGTTGAGAGGGAGGATTGGGATGATCCCCTGTAATTCCTCAGGGCCCTGCCATTGTGAGTTAGAAAAGGCTCGGAAAGGCTGGTCAGAAGGCTAAAGACACCTGAAGCACTTAATTTGTAACAATCTCTTTTGCAATGTCCTGGCTTTTTGCATAATAGTAGAAACCAGGAGGGTTTGGGTTTTGTTTAGGGGCCTTTGATTGCTGAAGTTGAAGATTAAGAATTTTAGTGGTCTTTTTTTTAGGGGACTCGTCTTGAGTGAGAGAAAGCTGGTTTGCCAGATTAGCTCAATTTGGAGCTGAAATTGTTCTCCATTCCATCCTGGTCCTTTTTACTGGAAGCAAAATGACCTTCAGCCTATCAATAAACAGAGTTAAAGATACTCAGTTGGAATCAACATATGAAGGAAGACTAGAGTGTTCTTTAAAAACAATCTGAAGTTAATTGTAAGAGTCATGAACAGGATCATCAGATTTTTGAGTGTAAGCCTGAATTTTTTTCAAGTCAGCGGGCTCTGGAAAAGCCCTAGGAAATGAAGTCACCTAATGATTGTCCTAGCCTGATCATATAAAAACTTAGTGGGTTGGTCTCCCAGTTGTAATTCTAGAGACACTTCAAGATTTTCCCAGTTAGTGATTTTCATCCAATGCTGAGCCTGATCTTCACCAACAAGCATATGAACTACCTGATATGTCAGATAAACTAGGTTAAAAATTTGAATGATTATATTAAATTCCTTAGCAAATTTGTGAGGATCATCAGTTACTTTGGAAACATCTTTGACTATGGTTCACAATTCACCTTTTTTTAAGCTTTGGATAACATTTGGAAGCCTCCAAAATCCCAATTATAATAGGCTTCCCATTTATTTCTGGAAATTTTAGAGCTATTGTAGTCCAGTTAGATTTTTTAAAAAAATTAGTTGGGGATTTAAAAATTAGCCTATAATGGCCACTGATATTTTAAATTGCCCTTTGATCAGGTCAGTCCATATAGTTAGAAATGTGCATGCAGTAGAACTGCAGTTTTTAAACATAAAATTGACCAGAGTTCTTATGTGTGGGGGGGAAGTGCCTTCAAAATATTTAGATAACTAGGATCCCATTGCTCAGAGGTTTTACTTTAGAATAAAAGAATAATTTTCAAACAACTTACAGCTCAAACAGCTTAAACAGTTCAAACATCTCAAAACAGCTTGATGCTCAGACAGCCTGAAGGCCTAATACCAGCCAGTTCTAAGGAAACAGCTTGGTCTGGGAGGAGATAGGGTGAAGGTTTCTCAGCCAGTTTTTATAGTACAGCCCTTATTCCAAAAGAATGGGCCAGTGGCTGAAAAACAGCACCTTTTCAGTGAAAAAAGCCCTGTTCCCAAAGAAATGGTCCAAAGGATCCTCAGCCATTTTCAGCTAACAGAGTCAGATCTCAAAATCAGACCAAAGTACTAAATGAGTATTCACACACAGGACAAAGTTGGAAAGAAAAAAATCTTTAGGCAGATCCTGAATAAAGCCTGGAAAGCTTCAAATGCAAAGAGGGTGTAAGCTAGAATCCAGGAGCAGGACTTACCTTTTTTCAGTGAGAAAAGCAGTAAGGTCAATGGGTTCAACTGTGGGTACTG
Source organism: Phocoena phocoena (assembly GCF_963924675.1). Taxonomy (NCBI): domain Eukaryota; kingdom Metazoa; phylum Chordata; class Mammalia; order Artiodactyla; family Phocoenidae; genus Phocoena; species Phocoena phocoena. Next base: position 16,075,642 of record NC_089221.1, on the reverse strand, counting down.
CACCTATTTGTTCACCAGCCCTGGGGCCTTTGGGGGTCTTTTCTGGTCCTTTCATGGGCCACCAAAATGTTGACCTAATACAAATAGACTGCTAATTATTTCTCCAGCAAAAGAAAAGAACAACACACACACACAAATGAGTTTATTCAGGATCAGCAGAGAATGTCAACTTGGGTTCAGCCACATGCAAGTCTTTGCAAGGCAAGAGAAGGAGAATATTTTTACAGAGAAGGAAAGGGAGTTGGGAGGACTATAGTATCAAAGAGTCTATGGTTTTTCATTGTCTGAGGCCTTTTCAGGAAAGAGGAGTCTTTCTACTTCCTGCTGGTCTCTGCTAATATTTCAGGTAGTGAGAGCTCCACCTGTGATCTACCAATTCTATTTAACTGAAGTTTCTATTTATTAATTTTTACAAAAGTATCTATATGCTATTTTATATCTATTTGCATATATATCACCTTATTTAAATTTTTAAATTAAATTACTCTCTACCAGTCCCAAATAAAAGATCTTTTACTATACTACTATGTAGCATCACTGTTTGTCATTTTCCCTGATTATTTACCATTAATGATTCTTTCCTTTGGGTCTTCAGACTCTGTTTATTACTAGTGTCCCATTCAATTTGTACACTTTCTGAGGGCATGGAGATCTTAAGTAGAATCAACTAACATCTTAGGAGTGACAAGCCTTCCAGCTAGATAGCTAGACCCTACTGAGATGTGCCATGCTGCAGACACCTGGAATGAGATGGGGGAAAGAAACTATGTATAATATCACCATCTTGCCTAAGGCCTGGTGTTTAAAGAGCAAAACATGTTTAAGAAAAATAGATAAGACTTATTATCAGAATAAGAGGGGTGTTTTATTTCTGACTTTAGTTAAGTGTATGTCAGGTTAAAAAAAATAATTAGGAGAAACAAATCAAAAACAAAACAAAAAACCAAGCTGGAGGACAAAGAAGCAATTGGGACAAGAAGAGTTAGGTCCAATTAAATTATGTAAACTGACGTCTAACTTTGTGTGTCAGCTGAGAGCTTGAGGGGACCAAATTCACTCAGATGTTGCCCCCTGCTCAGACAAAACAGAATGGCAAAAAGAAATTCCAGTGAAGTTATAGTTTAAGAAGATTTGAATAGCTGAAGAGAGTTTGCAGCCATAAAAAAATGTTTTCTATTGGTTTCCTGAAAAAGGAATTTCTAAGTTAAAATATACACCTCAGGCTTATACATTATAGTCTTCAAAGTTTTAAAATAAAACTTTTCTGAAGACTAATTAACATGTACAAATTTTTCATATATTCTGCCCCAAGAAATTAACTGTAGGATCCTCCACACTTCATCTTATTTAAATATAATCATTCAGGATACTAATTTTTAAAGGTCTTATATTTGATGCCAAACACATGTAAAATAAACATGCTTTTTTTGGAAATACAGCATTTGAAAAAAATCACATTATTTCTAAAAGTAAACCAAAGTTTACTTTCAGGAAAGAGATTCTCTCTCCTGAAAGAATCTTATCTCTTTCAGATACAATGTTCAAACAGCCAAAAATCACACTAAGGGTTTGCTTTTGGGGGTTGCCAAATTAGATTAGTTTAATTCCCAGCCTCATTGGATTTACTACATGAAAGTGAAGTCACTTATCAATAAAGATGAAACTTGAACATTGTACAGGTGTCATGAGAAAAGATTGATGAGAATCAAATCCAGGAAGCCCACTGATCATATTTTGCCAGCCAAAGCAGTTCTGCAAGTTCATCCTTTTAGCCATTTGATAAAACTATTTCTACATTGCTTTAGAATGCTGAACTCATCACACCTGAGGCAGCTAACTTGAAAGGAGAATCCAAATATCTTAATTTTACCTCCCCCTAATGTCTCACTTTTTATAAAACTATAATAAGAGCAAGACCAGAACTTACCCTTGGGGACTAATTGCAAAGTCAAACCCACTAAAAGACAGCTTATTCACAAAAAGAATAATTGGAAGATTTCCTTATCTCTATTCATATGTATGTTTGTGTGTGCGTTTGTTAAAATCATACCAAGAAACATATATACAAAATGTGCGAATTCCCAGTAAGCTTAATCAGAAAGAAAACCTAATTTTAGATTAGACTAAATATTGATTTTAATGTTGCAGCAGACAGCCTACGTTGATGAATAAAATGTGCACACTTCTCTGAAATGTTGCCCTTGGGCAATACAAGCCATGCTGTCTAGAGTCTTTTGGTAGTTACAATCCTCCACCCCTCAGGCCTTAGCCAATGACATATTGTGGATTGGGTAGGAAGTCCTGGCCCCTTGCCATATTGGTGAATATTTTAGCATTCTAGTATTCTTGGGAGCACTAGGATATCTGCTCCAAGGTAAATTACAAATTATTAAACTTCTTACCACTAAAAAGTAAGTACTAACATATCAACTTCTGCAGTTTGGAGATAGTATATTCTATGTTTGGAAATACTCTCATATCGTTTCATTAAGTGACATGAATGGCTGTAGATTTTGAGTGGAATCCAATGAAAGGACAAGCAAAATGTCACTTTGACCACAGGATTTATCAGATACCATAGTAACAGAGGTATCCATGGTAGGAAAACTTTTCATAAAGTGTCTCTGGCAAGCCACAAAAAAAGCTTTAGTGCAAAGCTATAGGATTCTGTTAACACTTGCAAGAGAAAACCATACAATATTCAAAAATAGCTCCTGTCATGTTAGCTAGCGAGTCTTGGTAGACCTGAGCCTCTGGCCATGGGTTGCAAATGACCTTGCAAGTCAAGTTTCCCATTCCATTGTCTTATCCTTTCAGATTCACTACATCGAGCTGTTGAGTAGGTATGGCAGCATCCTTCATAAGATGAAAGTCACACATTTGGTAATGGGCATATATAGGCTGCCTAAACAGGTAGTCCAAATACTCTTGTCAATCATCACTGTTATACCAACACTGTTGCCGTACTATGGCCTCATGGAACATTCCTTATAAAAGCTGAGGGTGGAATAAACAAGGTTTATTGTAGACTTGGTTTGTAGATGAACTAACTTGGTAGGTTGGTGTGGACTGAAAAGGGTCTGTTGCTATGCTACTGACATACTTAAATATGGTCTTAAGAGCCACTGGGAATAGATTATTCTCTAGTGGTTGGAGCTTTTGGCACTATTCCTGGTCATTCACTTGATGTGGACAGAGTGTCCTGAGTTTAGGAGGCACACGGATTCATGTGAATTTACAAATGGCTTCACTGGTCAGTCAAGAACATGGAAGAAGCCAGATTTACAATTGTGGACCAGATGTTTGGGAAATAATGATATAGCCAGACCTGTGGAACAATGTACAGATTGTAGGTGTTTTTGTGTTTCACATTAACATGTGCCAGAAACCGTCTACTGTAGAAAAAAAAGGCACAAAACCAAAAAACAAAACAAGTAGACAGAATGATTTGGCCAGGGTTTATAAGTCTCTTTTCTCAGTCACCTCACAGACTGTGCAATGGAGTACACAGGTGGCAGAAGTCAAATCTATGCTAATACCCATGAGTGTGTGATCAGCCATTAATGCTTTTGAATATCTGACCTGTCAGCAAAAATGAAACCGAGCCCCCAATCATCTCTACACTCACAGAGATGTACAAGACACTTGTCAGCAAGTTGATTACATCAGAACTGTTCTAAATTATATTTGAAACTACATTTTTATATTATATAGAAGCATAGCTTCTTCACCTTTCTTGTGCTTCTTACCTCATTCCATTATCAATTTTTGCTAAGAACATTCCTTTAAAAAATAAAATATTTATAAGTTCCCATCTCAGAATCTGCTTCCAGAGCATCTGACCTAACACAAATGAACTTACCAAAGATTGTGATTACAATCCGCTAGTTCAATACACAGACAGATGTTCTAATTTTTTGCTTGGTTGATTAACTGAAATCTCCACTCAACTGTGGCTTCCTATAAATGAATTTGAAAGACAGAAACTACTTGCTGAGAGGAGAATAAAGAATCTAAAGACTTAGGAAATAGCCATGTGACCTCACCCCTTAATATATCTCTTAAACAGGTGCAGAAGGTACCATTTTAACCTTAAAGTTGATACATTTATTGGCGAGAGGAGTGACAGCATCTTTGTAATATGTCACTGTAGTTGTTCTCTGTAGGTAAAATATGTTGCAGTTGGAACAAGGATTCTTATTTCAGCAAAGATAAGGGATTTTTGAGCTGTTGAGGCCAGGTGACAACAGTTAGACTTCAGAGGCAAGGTAAGCATGGAGTCCATATTCAGGTTGACCACTGCTGCGATATTTGTGGTGGGTAATAGATAACTAGTTTCCTAGTTTGTAAATGTACAAGCAACCCACAAAGTAACACTGGGTCTGTTGATTAAGTAAAGCAACTATGGCACAGATTTGAGTTGCCTTAAAAAAGACAATGATCTTCAATTTTCCAGACCCATCTCAATTCTCAGACCCCGAGTCAATTGAAAAAGGGAGAAGTGGGAATATTTGAGACAATATCCTTCAACAGTGTTAAAACTGAATGTCTTATTAATAGATGATATGCAGTCAGGATATTCCTAAGGGAAACAATTCATTGGAGAAAGAAAATATCTAGATCCTATGGAGATTACTGTACAAAAACCATGAGTTAAAAGCTCATCTCCTGGGACACAAAACATCATAGTAGTTGAAAAAGGAAGGAGCAGCATGTCATAGTAAGAACGTCCCTTCCTATCAAGGGGAAAGTTGAGAATATTTTCAGTGAACACGCTTCTGCAATGGCTCACCTGCTTTGACAAAGTGACATGTCTCCTTGCAACAGAGTAGTACCCTATCCACCAGCCAACTGTCTCTAGATATATAGGCCTGGAAGAATGTGTAGACCCTCCAAATTGCCCCGCCCCTGTTCCTTTGGCAGCCCCTGTGGCTTGTAGGGAGGGAGTGGAGAAAATTTTCACTGATAACCTAGTATACAGATGGGTCTACTCAGGGCAACCCATCCACATGAACTGCAGTCCTTATTCGGCTCAACACTGCCACCATCTGGATGAAAACAGGAAGAAACTCCAGCAGCTAGTGAGCTAAACCCAGAGCAGTTTGGTTGGTGATAACTCATGAGACCTGGCCATTACCCCTTGGCACTGACAGTTGGGCTGCTCTAATGTGATTAAACCTATGGCTTGGGTAATGGGAAGCCGAGGGGTGTATAATTATGAATAAGCCCTTGTAGGGTTGGGATATGTGCAAAGACGTTTTGGTTTTCTTTTAAGAGCCTGAGGCAATCCTCGCTACCTTCCACATTCTGGCTCTTAAGGCACTGACACCCCCCCACACACAGAGAAAATCAGGAAGCTGATGTCATAACGTGAGTATGAGCTCTAGCAACTGACCCTTCAGGAGATACAGAAGATTGGGTCATAGGAAAAGCAGCCACTATAGCCCCCAGGTGGGATGATGTATTGCCAAGGATGTAGGATTGCTCTTGAAATACAGTGATTCTGTTAATGCAGTGAATCATGTCCTGTGTGTTTCTAAACAATGCCCAAGACAAATACCAAAGGAACCTGAGGGCACCCACCAGAGCTCCCAATCAGTGAGGGATTGGCAAATTGATTATATTGGTCCTCTCCTTCCAATGAGAGTTGTAAGTATGCCTTGTTTTGTGTGGACACCATGTCTGGCTTAATCCAGGCTTTGCCCTGTTGTCAAGTAAACCATGTTGCCACCATTATGGAATTAGAGAAGCTGAGTACCATGTATGAATACACTCATCAAATAGAGAGGAACTGGGGGAGGGTCACATTTCAAAGATCAAGATGTGTCAGACTGGGGAGCCCTGCCAAAATACCCAACACCATAAAGTTACGGATCTTACGAGACAACCATTGCCTCAACTCTCACCATGGATCATCATGCTATGCTGCTTGCTGAGAACACCAAACTCCAGAATGCCTGGGAAAGGCGTTATCTGCTGGAATTTGCAATGACACATCCCATTGGGATGGGTGAGTTACTTTGAACCCCTGGGAGATGGAGAGCTACTCAATCTCCCCTGGGATCCCATTGTCCTTCTGCAAGCGGAACCTGTTGAAACTCACTATACCTTGAATGGAATGTCCACCTCCTCACACCTGACAGTGCTGCCTCCTCGGCCAGCATGTATGGTATGCACAACTAGGTCAACTTCCTAAAGCTGCCAACCTTCTTCTCCTAAAGGTAAGGTGGGCACATTCTGTTTTCCATTGGTATGATCATTTGGCTGCCATCTTTGTTCCCTCCATTGGCTGGAGGATATTATAGCAAACATAGAAGCCCTTATTAAATTCACCCAGTAAGCCTCAAATGATAGCCACAAAAGCCTGTCTTTACTGAATGCTAAGATGTCTCTAATGAGAACAGCTGTACTTTAAAATAGGATCCCTTGGACAGTATTATTGCCTCGCAAGGAGGCACCTGCTAATGTATCATCATTATTAAATCACATGAGAACACAAGTGAATACCCTGAGGGGATCTGACCCCCAGCCTAGGGGACTTAATAAATCGGTGGTTCAAAGCATGGGGCTTTTGGTGGAAAAAAAAATTTGCTTATTTTGGGAATCATTATTGTAATCCATGTTTTCTCTTGCAGGTGCCTATATTGTTTGTGTGATATCTGCCTCCAATGACAGCCAGATAGCTACTAAACAAGCCACCTCCACCTTAATGAAAGAGCCTATTGTCCACTCTGGGAACTTTGTGCAAGAAAGGGGCATGAAAGTTTGTAAGAACTGGTTATGAGGGGCAAAATGTTGGAGAAGGTTGTATCTACCAAGCTTATTCACTTTACAACATTTGCCACTGCTGATATAATGCAGAAATAATTGTTAGAGGAGGTCATTGAGGGGTCATTAAGGTTGACCCTTAAGCTGGACTGGGCAATCGGAGGCTCTTCACCCTTTCCCCTGTCCTTGGAATGTACACTGCCCACTCTTCCTGCAATGGGATCAATTTTCAGGGATGCAGTCTTAAGAGAGCAACGTGTTGTTGAGACCATCTGGATGGTATAGGTGACTGAGTCCCATTAAAGACTCTATATAAACTTACAATTCTGGTGGGCAAGTATAAAGATCTATTCATCTTGCAGCCACACAAGACAAGCCTCATATGTAAGTTCACTTGCTTATTAAACCTGCCACCTACAAATCTGGAGTGGTCATTCTCTTTCTCTGGCCTCAACTTGCCTTCCATATACATGAGCCAGTTTCAGCTTTTACCAGGGAAGCTCCTGGGGTTTTGAACCAGAAGTAATGCACATCTAGGATATATGGAAGCAGTGTGTGTGTGTTCTCCTTACAATTCTATAGTGGTTTGGCATCTTTGATATATAGGCTCTTGATACCAACTATTCTCTTTAGATTTTCTGTACTGGAATATTCTACTTAAACAAGTTCGAAAGGCATAGACAAGGACCCTATTATTTTAAAGCAAGGCCATATTCTGTACAGAAAGTAGATATTCTATTTTTGATAAACTGCTCTGGGCTTGCTACTGAGCCGTAGAAAGGATTGAATGATTGACAAAGAACATCAGGTAACAATTTGAACTGAGTTTCCCATCATGAACCTGGTGTTATCCATCAGGCTATAAAATAGTGCATCATTAGCAGCGTTTCATTACCAAGTTGAAGTGATATATGGGGGGCAAAGACAGTAATCTGAAGGCAAAATTAAGTTACATGAACTTGTAGCTCACATTTCTCATGTACTTACTCCTGCCAGGATATCCCTACTGCCAAAGCTCACACATTTATCTTCTTTGGCATTTTTCCATAATAATTTAACTGAGTTAAATGACTTTTTGAATATGGTTAAAAGTACAAGATGGTTCTGCATTATTTGATGACAAAGCTAGAAGTGAATTTTTGGACACTATAGTTACAGTAGTAGTAATTCCACTTGCAGAGCAGTAGACAGTGGGGGAGAATAATTTGGTTTTTTATTGGATAAAACTTACCTGTTCTCTTTGTTTGGCAAAAAAAAAAAAAAAGATAATCTGAGATAAAGATTTATGGAATGTCATGGGGAAAGGTCAATGGTTTTGTCAATATTTAGGAATTTTAACACAAGCTATTATAGGATTAGTTAAAAAGACATTTTTAGAAAAAAAATGGCATAGGAAGTCAAATTTAAAAATAAGTGTGATTGAATGTCTGTCCAAAGCTTTCTATTGCACATGAGACTTTCAAAAATCAGATCAATAAGATAATCTATCCTGTGAAAGTCAGTCTTTTTCCCTATCTTTAATGCTTTTGAAATGGATGTGCAAACTGGATGACCTTGCTATCATGTGGTCATCAATAAATTTTTTTTAGTAATAACGATCTGGCTACCAGTCCGGTTGAGTGCTCAATATTGCCAACAGCCAAAGCAAAACTAGCCACTATCATAGTACCAACAGCTAATGGAGGCCAGTTGATTCTATTGCATCTTTGTCCTTCATGGATGATAAAACAGACATATTGTATTGTGTTATAATTTGATTTTGCTTTCCTGCTGACTACACATTTGTCTATAACATCATTCATTAACCTACCAAAATGTCATATAACTACACATTTTATGCATAACTATTATTACTTCTAAAATATGTATTTTGTTGTGGAGAATTATGGAAATAGGTAATTTCCTTGATATATGCTGATCTTAGCTTATACTAGATCATCTACGTGAAGCTGGGTTTACGAAATAGGAAGAAATTTTAAAAATCCTTCGGCTTCCCTGGTGGCGCAGTGGTTGAGAGTCTGCCTGCCGATGCTGGGGACGTGTGTTTGTGCCCCGGTTCGGGAAGATCCCACATGCCGCGGAGTGGCTGGGTCCGTGAGCCATGGCCGCTGAGCCTGCGCGTCCGGAGCCTGTGCTCCGCAACGGGAGAGGCCACAACAGTGAGAGGCCCACGTACCACAAAAAAAAAAAAAAAAAAAAATCCTTGTAAGTTTGAGGTCAAGTCCTATATGATAAGGCACATGTTCTGAACCAGGAAGTAATATATGTCCCTGTTTCTCTGACAGGCAGAAGATATGGATAGTCCCCCCAAATATTATATTTAATAAAAGACATTTTTTACATCACATTTGCTTCATTATAATCTGTAGTGAATTGAAAATCATAGGTTTCCTCAAAAGAAATAATTCCACCAAAAGCATAGCAAAACATTTTATTGAATAAAAAGTTCAGAGTGACATTTCAGCATCTTATGCCACTGAAAAAAAAATCAGCTAATTATCTATCTATCTATCTATCTATCTATCATCTATCTTAGCCTGTTCAGACTGATATAACAAAATACTGCAGACTGAGTGGTTTATAAAAAAAACAGAGATGTATTTCCCACTCTTCTGAAGGTTGGGAAGTCTAAGAACAAGACATCGCATACTTGCATTCTGTTGAGGATTCTATTCTTGGTTCATAGCTGGCACCTTCTCATTGTATCCTTAAAAGATGGAAGGGACTAGAAAGCTCTCTGGGATCTCTTTTAGAAGGGGCTAATTCCATTCATGAGGGCTCCACCTTCATTACCTAATTACCTCCCAAAGTCTTCATCTCCTAATACCATCGCATCAGGCATTAGGCTTTCAATTCATACCACAGCACAATTTAAACATATAGATATAGACATCAAGATGATGGCAATATGTGTGCATTATCACTGTGTGTTTGAAACTTAGAATCCCGAGGATGTTTCATGTACTGTCAAATCCTCTGAAAGGCAGAAGTTAAAGGAATTGGAAGCAGGTAAAACTATACAAAGGTAGAAATGTGCACTGCTCTGTAAGATAGGGATGCCGAGATACTTATTAAAGGTATTATTTACTTGCCTGTGCAATGTATATATTTGTGTATTTAAACTGATTTCTCTTGATTTCCACCTTTTCCTGTATCTCTCTTGGACACAATGTAAGGATGCTTTCATGTTTTCAGGATCAGTTAACTCCTGAGAACTCTTGTTCTCATGGATTTCTTGTCATGGCTGCAAGTCCTGTGTCTGTTTAGGTGAGTTATGTTGTGCAAGCTAAGGGGTAGACAGTATTGGGTAACTGTCAGTATAATTGGTTTACCAACAATTATATACACTTTTCCTCTGTTTGGGCAAAGTTTAACTTATGAGGTTCTATGACTCTCAGAAGTAGAAACAAGGATAGTACTTTTCTAGTATTTAGCTCTGGTTGAGGCATATAATGTAAAATACTTCAGTTAGTACTTCTTCATAGAACTTCTATTTGGAAACTAGGGTCATAAAGAAACAAGTCTCCCATTAATTTTGTTCTGTAAAACATAGCAGCAGTGTTATCATATTCAGTGACCACTCTGAAGAATGTCAGTGTTCAGAATAGCATTAAAGAATCTTCACTGTAATAGTCTTGTGATGAAATTTAGGCAACACTCCTGGCTGTGTAGCTGCCAAACTTGATTCTTTTGGATTTCCTTGGAAATTTGCAAGTGACTTAATGGCCATTTAATAAATGTCTTCCCTAATAAAACTAGCTAGTGTGGGTTTATTATCTTTAGTTCAGAAATCATAATAGCATCAGTCTCTTATACCCCATCAAATACTTTTCACAACACCTGAGATTCCCTTATTGTATTGTAATATCCTATCTCTACATCTTTCTCCCCAGCTAAAATATAGATTTCATAAGAGCAGGGACTAAACCTAACCTGTTTTCCAAAATTTTAATCTTGCCACATAATACAGAGACTGGCACAAGTTAAGTGTTGACAAATATTTATTAAGTAAATTAGATTAATTTCAAAGTTGCAAACACATATGTATAATAAATGTTCACATTTTTTATTTCTATTTGCTCCATCATAATGCCAGAATGTGTTTTCTAATGGATAATTGCCTTATCTAATATATAATAGGAAATTAATTAAAAACATTTCTGGTGGAATGCAATGTAAATATTTCTATAAATGTTGCATTCAGCACAATTTGCTCTAAAAAGAGGAGGGTTTATGGGGAAAATTTGGTTTAGGGTAAGACCACTAAAGAATAGATGTTAGTTTGTAACCAGGGCACTAAATAAAGCAAAACAAGCCTAATAAAATTAGTAGAAAAAAAACATTTTAACATGTTAATTTCCTAATAAATAAACACTGAGATACATAAAGGACTTTACCTTTAAAGAACAGGTGAAACTACTTGAGCTTAGTGAATTATCAGGAAAAAAAGCACAAAATTCACAAAGATTTGTGTAGATTTATGCAATAAGCACTTCTAAGACAAAGCTCAAGGCCAGCGTGGCCACAATATAAGAAATACAAGATAAATGAATATACAGATGACTGTATTTTGCCGCTGCTTGTATAATTTGGTTGTTTAATGTATTCTGCATCCACCTAATATCACTTAATGGTGCAAAACAGTGAATTGGGAAAAATAACCTATTAATCAATGCAATTTTTTCTTTATACTGATGTTTTTTTTATATTTACCAGTCACATTCAAGTCTCTTAACAATTTTCAACTACCCCTCAATATTATTAAAATAATGTGTAAATTATATGATGAATGAAATTAATACCTTGAAAGTCTTAAAATATCCTATGATGGGTAAAATTTTAAATTATTAAAATTATTTTCATCTATGGAGTTCCTACTGTGCTCCAGGTATTTTGGTAGACACCTTTTCTATATAATTGGTAATCCCTAAAACAAGCATGTATATTTACTATTACTGACAGAAGCCATTCTCAGACTGGAGGCTATGCCTCATTCTGCAAACTATATCCTATTCTCATGCATTAGAAACAAAAAGACAATACTTGGAAAGTCACTTCAGAATTGTATTTCATACTCCTAACTGCAGTATTCTTATATATCCTTTATTATGAGGCAGCAATATTTAAGGATCTGATTCTTTGGAGACAATAAAGAAATATACCCAAATCTAAATTCAGTCAGCTAAAGTAAAGGCAGACAGGATATGTATAAATGCAAAACAATTACCACCTCCCACACCCATACATATTGAGATATCATTTTGTTCAGTTTGTGTAGAATTTGAATGTATATATTCTGCAGTAATGTCTCCTGGAACTTAAGTATCAACCTGTGGATGATTTTATAGCTACTTTCATTTCCCTGTTACATGATCTGAAATATAAAATACTATATTTCCTGAAACATAAAATGTAATATTTTCTGAAAATATAAAATGTTATATTTTCTAAAACATTAAAAATGCATGTTTTCTGCCTTCCATTTATGGACTCAGACATTTTAAAATCCATGCTCCAAACATACCATTTCATTAATACTATGAAGTCCTCAGCAGAAAAGTAAAATTAGTTTTTGTTTTCTCCATAAAATTGTACCTACTGATAGAAACAAGGCAGTAAAGAACAAACTGTACATAAAGGTTGTGGAAAACCAGAAAAGAATTCCCCATATAATGTAAGGTTAATGAAGGGCCCGTGTGAGCATCAAAACCCATGGGCTTTGCAATAGGAAAGACTTTAGTTTCAATACCCTTCTACTTTTTATTTGTTGCAAGATCATAGTAATATGTTTAGTTTCTGAAAATTTCGTTGTACACACCTGTTGAAGCTAGTAATTAATCATTTAATTCTTTTGATTTTTCCTTATGTTGGATGTGCCCAATATTATAACACACACATGCACACACATTTAAATAATTTTCTTCCTCCTCTCTCTTATTCATCCCCTTATTATTACGTATTCCACTGGCTTGTACTACATGCCGATACCTTCCTGTAAATTAAACAATATTCCTTTACTATTTATCCAACAAGTATATAATTTATTCTTTAAGAATATCAGGTTTTGTGCAAATTTTTGATCAAAATGGATAATTTGCATTAAATAAAGCACTTTTAAATTCCAGATAGGCAGAAACTCAATACAGGCATACCTTGTCTTATTATGCTTCACTTTATTGCATTTAACAGGCACTGTATTTTACAAATTGAAATTTGTAGAAACCTGGTATTGTCACATGATGGTTAGCATTTTTTTAGCAGTTAAGAGTTTTTTTCATTAAGATGTATACAATTTTTTAGACATAATCCTATTGCACACAATGGACTACATTATGGTATAAACATAACTTTTATTTGCATTGGTAAAACAGAAAATTTGTGTGACTTGTTTTATTGTAATAGTCATTTTATTTGGGTGGTCTGGAAATAAACCTGCAATATTTCCAAGGTATGCCTGTAAAAGCAAACTTAAGATTCGTGGGGCTATGTAAGCTATATTGACACCAACCTTCATGTGCTTTTTCTATGAAAAGAAATAGCTTTTGACCCTGGCTGCATATTAGAATCTCTTAATAAATATTAAAAATATTGTAGTCTGGCCACGTTATCAGAAATTTTAATTTAATTGGCTAGAATGGAACCTAATAACTCCTATATTTTATTTTATTTTATTTTATTATTTTTCATTTTTTTGCAGTACGCGGGCCGCTCACTGTTGTGGCCTCTCCCGTTGCGGAGCACAGGCTCCGGACACGCAGGCTCAGCGGCCATGGCTCCCGGGCCCAGCCGCTCCGCGGCATGCCGGATCTTCCTGGACCGGGGCACGAACCCATTTCCCCTGCATCGGCAGGCGGACTCTCAGCCACTGTGCCACCAGGGAAGCCCTAACTCCTATATTTTAAAACTTAACATTTAATTCAAATAAAAATCAGGTTTGAGAACTACTAAGGCCATTAACAGGGTATTAATATGGTTTGTAATTACTGAAATATTGTTGATATTCAGGCATGTTTGTTGAATTCTATCAGCCAAATTTCTAACGTGGCTCCTAAGACTTCCTTGTGTACATCCTGTAGATCCTCCTCCCTTGAGTGATGGCAGAACTTGTGAATATTATGATATTTTCACTCTCTTGAATAGCTTACCTCATCTGAGGCTCCAATTTAGGAGACTGAATGCAGAGATTTGAAGCAAATGAGATTCTCCTTCTAGCTTTAAAAAATAAAAAAGCTGCCATGTTTTGAGAGGGGCTTGTGACTAGGACCTGATGGTAAGTTCTAGGAGCTGAGAGCAACCCTGCCCATGATGGTAAGTTCTAGGAGCTGAGAGCAACCCTGCCCAAGAGCTCACAAAACTACAACAACAACTACAAAATTTCTGTCCCATATCTGCAAGGCACTGAATTCAGCTAACAACTTTAATGAGCTTAGAAGAGAAGCCTGAGGCTCAAATGAGACCATGGGTCTGACCAACAGATTGATTTCTGTCTGGTGAGACCCTGAGCAGAAGATCCAGTTAATCCCTGCCTGGACTCCTGAGATGATAAATTTATGCTGTTTAAGCTGCTAAATGTGCGGTGATTTGTTAAGGGCAGTGATAGAATGTGTATGAGTCAGCAAATACCTATTTTTGTATTTTTATGATATTCAAGTGATTTCCCTATCATCATTTTTATTCAGACTGAGATCATTACCTTCTAATCCTTTACTTTATTTTCTGTTCAACTCTTAATCTTTCAGTAGTTATTAGCCATGAAATGGTGTTGAAAGATAATTTGATGAGAGAAGCTACTATGAATAAAATTAGTGCATAGTTGTCAATTCAATTATAATGAAGACATTCAAAAGATGTAGACATTTTGTAATCTGGTGTAGGTACAAATGACTTCAAATTTTAAAAGGAAGGGAGAAAAGTGCTTATTAAGAACATTAGTCATACAAGGAAAATTCTCTTCCAAGCAATCTCTACTTACACTAGAATATTGTAATAAGTAAGATGGTTACAGAGAAACAAATCCAAGCAAGCATTGGCAACAGTCATCACTGTGGGTGTAACATATGCTTAACATGTTGTATTGAAATAACCAGAAATGTTTGAGGACAGAGCTTTGAATTACTAGCTCCTTCTCAATAAAATTTGTGAATTTGAATGTGTGTGAATCTGAATATTCCATTGTACAGCAAATTGTTATATTCCATTATGAATATGCTCTTGACCTTCCACTATTATTGATTAGTGCTTGTAAGGATGGGGATTATCCACTTCAGAGCTCTTCTCTAAATAATACATGTCAGAAGAATTCACAGTTTGCCTGACTTTTCTATGGCATTGATGCCCAGAATTTTTTTATGCTTTTTGTTATTTTTCTCCCAATGATTAAAAAAAAATAATATCCTTTGATGTCTTAAAGATCAGAGAGTTATAAACATTATAAATACTTTTACTCACCATCCTTTTCCTGTTTGCTGCCCCCCCCCCATAATTTGCTCATATTATCCTTAAGTCTCAAAAGAGTGTGAACTAAGGCATTTTTAAAGCCCAAGATAAGTTAAAGAAATGACTTTATATTCTAGTTTTTGTCAATAGCACTTGCATTTCCTCCCACCCCCCATTTTATGAGACTAAAATAAATAGTATGATAGTGAATCAGTTTTATTAATGTGCTCATATTAGAACTATCTTCTGCTTAGTAATGAGAGTATATTCAATACAAGTCTTTAAACACAACCTTTACTCTCTAAACATCCTTCCACCTAAATATTTGTTTGTAAACTAAAATAATATGCATTATATGATGCTCAATAATGTCCTTAATACAATCCACATGATTTAAAACTATAAGGCAAGTTGCTCTCTACCCTATCTTTCATTTTTGTCAATAACCAGATGCCCATGTTCTCCTCTAATTTAAGCCAGCTACTCTATTCATTAAGGCTAGTGTCTTGGCTTACCTCATAGGATTTCTCAGCCTGATACCATTGATTCCAAATATTTCTCTTTCTTAAATTACATTAAATTACATTGAGGCTCTTCATGAAAGTGAGTATTTTATTATGAACTTGTAATCAATTAATATTCTGGGACACCTATTCTACCTTGAAAATATTCCTCAAAATTGAAGGCAATGTTCCATTGTTTTCCAGTACCTAGTGTTCCTACTGAAAAATCTGCTGTCATTTTGATTCTTATTCCTTTATTAAATCCTGTCTTTGTTGGTGATGGTAGCGGTGGTCTAGGCACTCTTGATAATAACCTTATTGTTATATTATGATGGTGTTAATGAATTTTTAAAATCTCAACACAAAAGTTTCTCAATTTCCAAGATTTCATCAGTGTTCTCAGATTATTTCAGTATCAAAACATATAATTCTAATTTCTATATGAATATTTTCATGTATACTAAATATAATAATTGAAGTTTTATTTGTTTTCATCATCCAAAGTATTGATTACCTTTATCTGGATCACTCAATTTGAAGTTGATTCATCTTATTTACTCACTTGGGAAATGGTACTAAACAGAAATATGCTAGCTATGAGTACAGGTTTGGTGCTTTTTGACCAGCTTTCTTTTCTTTAGGTTGATGTGAGAACAGGCAAGAAGAAAATTCTATGCTAGAAGCAAAGGAAGATGAAACTGTTGTTTTGTCCTCCTTGTATTTTCTGTATTTCAATGTTACTAGGTTAGGTCTCTTGCTTTTAGTTGCTCCATAAGCATGTGAATCTGTACCTTCATTAAATCTCCAGCTTCATGTATGACCTCTTTCTCTGCTTTCTGTCTGCAACAATTTCAATTTTTTTTTAAAGTTGATGTTTATTAACTGCCACTTTATTTTCTGAAATATTGCCATTTATTCTTTTTTTTTTTTTTTTTTTTTTTGCGGTACGCGGGCCTTTCACTGTTGTGGCTTCTCCCGTTGCAGAGCACAGGTTCCAGATGCTCAGGCTCAGCAGCCCATGGCTCACGGTCCTAGCCACTCCACGGCATGTGGAATCTTCCCAGACCAGGCCACGAACCCGTGTCCCCTGCATCGGCAGGCAGAATCTCAACCACTGTGCCACCAGGGAAGCACTGACATTTATTCTTAATGCATGTCATTCATCTCGTTAAGCTATATTTCCTTTCTGTGAAGTCACACTAATGGTACATTGGTTTTTATATGACTCAATTTGAAAAAAATAAAAAATGGCAGTGCTATATTTTGATTCCTTATATTAAGAAAAATGTAGTCACTTAAAGAATGCATTAAATAGTAATAAAGAGAAGATGAGATTGATATAACAATTTTTGGAAAGTTATTTTTTTATGCCTTCATATTGAATAGATTACACAAAATATCTAGAATTTAAACTCTTTAAAAGTATGGACCATGTCTTCATTCATCATATCTCTCTTCCTGGTGAAAGCATTGAATAGGGTATCAATAAATATCTACCAAATGAGCAACTTTATAGACGCTTTAGTTTTAAAAGTCTTTCTCTCTCTCTTTCTTTCTCTTTCTCTAAGTCACAGGCACACAGAGAAATTAAACATTACAACAAACATAGTCAGGTCTCTGTCTCTAAATGTATGAACAATTTTACTTGTAAGTGGGATGATTAGAGAAGAAATTCTAGTTAAAGGAAAGGGAGAAACAGAGAAGTTAGAAAAAAATTAATCCCATAATTTATATGGCTGGCACAACAGGAAAACTCCGACCTGTTTCTTAAGCACTCCATCCACAAGAAATGAAGTGGATAATTTTATTTTATTGAACAAATGTATATGTAATAATGCCTGCTATGGGTCAGTCATTGATCTAAGCATGTTGCAAATTTTAATCCACTTAGATTTCATAACACACTATAAAATTAACTTCATTTTATATATGAAAAAACTAAGGCACAGAGGGTTTACATATCTTGTCAATGGTCTTAACAGCTAGTAAGTGTTGGAGCCAGTGCTGAATTTAGGCAATTAGATTTTTACTTTCATGAGTTTAACCATTAGTCTGCACTGTCCTATATAAGTATTTAAACACAGAATATTAAAGTAAAAAGGCCCAACAATGTAGATACCATATGACTGTTTTTATGATATATCATGGACATCAGTGTAATTTAACAAAATAAGCATCCGATTTGTTACCCGTGAATTAGTATGCTGTTTCTAAGTCAACTCACTGGGAGGAGGTTAGTGAAATGTGGATGTACTTTACTGTGCATTGTTTTAGACTGATGTCTCCTTGGTCTTTAGCAGACATCAAATAAAATACATTAAAGCAGCACTAATAACTGCTATGAAATTATGCACGTATATATACATACACATATGTATACATGTTCACAAACATATAGATATGTATCACTATATATAAAGAGTGAAATAAAAATAAAACTTTTAATAAACAAATTTAGAGGAAAACATAAATAATAAATGGACTGATATTTAACATATATCTTAATCAAAAAGTCTTAATCTTATGCACACATCTGCCCCTTTCCATATTTAACTTATGTTTATAATAATTGGTAAACTTATTCAGAGCAAGGATCTTTTATTGAAACACACAGACACACTTGCATAGGAGCATTTATAATTTGGCCTAGAGATATGGAAATGATTAGAGAAGATATAATGCTTCCTAAATTACATATCTTCATTCACTTAAAATATGTTTGCTTTCATTCTCTCAAATTATGGATCATTAGTTAATTGTCTTTATGATCTTTAGCTTCAGAATAATATATAGACTTGTTTCAATTTAACAACTATGAAATTAATTCTATGATATAGGTTACTAGTTAAGGACTTCTTGATATCAGGAGCTATATTTTGAGGACTTAGCCCAATATTTTGAGTGCATTTTGGAGTTCATGAATCTACAATGCACACATGGATGGCCTTACGTTTCTTCACACATCCTCTGATATCATCTGCAAAATTTTCATGTATGTGTATTTTGTATATGCATTAGTGTATATGAGAGAGAAAAAAAGAGGCTCATTAGATTTCCTCTTTTTAAATTTATCATGATAGAGGAATTTTTAGTAACAAAATGAGAGTTTGATCTCAATATTAACTGTCTGAAAAATTATTTGCATAACTTGCCTAGTTTCCAATCTTTTAATATTAAACGAATTTAAAGCATTCATGATTACAGAGATTTTACAGTTTACCATTAAAATTACTATTCATATTCAACCCATTAAATAATAACATTTACAAGGCTACAGTTATTGTTTGAAAGTGTTAACAGTAAGAATTTACCAAACATAATTGCTGACATACAAGAAATGCTTAATAAAATTAATGGCAATCTGACAATATAATTTATAATAGCTAAATAAATAATTATAATAATATAGTTATATTTCTTTATCTCTTAACTCTAAAACACCTTAAAAATTGTAGATTTGATATTGCCTACTTCCCTCCTGGTTTGTTGAAGGATGTTAATATTTAATTTGCACTACAAAGGTGCCAGGACTTTCCAAGATGGCAAAGTAAGTCTGAGCTCATCCAAAAATAGTGCAAAACACAATACAAGGAGAGTGTAAGGTTATGTAGGGATGAAGTGGAAAGTTGAAAGAAAAACAGTTTTTTACAACAATCTTGCAGAAGATTGTAAGTGGCAGGATAAGAAATCCAGGTTTAGTTAGGTCAGCGGTGAGAGACCATTGAGAAAATTTTAGCTGGGCAATAATAGGATTAGAACTGTGTTTTATAAAGATAAAGCTAAGAACTAGGCAAGGGATGAATTTGGAGCAGTGGAAAATTCTAAGAATTAACCAGTCAGGAGACTTTCAGTAGAAAAGGGGGGAGTTGGAATAGTGGCAGAGAAATGACACTTTGTAACTGCACAACAATTGTAATTTGATTTGTTTCTCATTGTATCATTCGACTTCTTAAGAAATCTCATTAAGTAGGAAGGGCAGATGACAAAAAACTACATTTTTTATTATATTTCCACAGTCTGTGAGAATAAGTAAGGTACTTGTCTGTAAAGATTGATGAGTAGAAGCCTTTCTTTTGAAAATTAGATATATTTTTTTCTCAGTAGAAACGATTTGTAAGTAAATATTTAGTAAATGGCAAATGATTGGTCATGAGAGACTAGTGTCAATGTTGACTAAAACAAAAAAGCAAGTTTCTGTAAAATGGGAGAATGCTTATCACAGTGAGGAGTTTATTATTGAGGGAGGAGGGGCTTGGAAAACTTTAGTTTGTTTACTTTTTTTATAAGTTGAGAAAAACATATAAACATATTTTTCACACTTAGATCTCTATTTCAAATATTTTAGTCATCGATTGTTAAATCACATAATACAGGGTTACCTACAAGGGAGTCATATGCAATCAACTACTCATGGTAAAAGGTAAATATCACACCAGTAATATAAAAACACATGTGTAGTGTGTCAGTATTTTCATCATCTTACATGTGCTCTCTTTATATCTTTATATCTGTATCATCCATATCTATAGCTATAGCTATCTATCTATAATTTACATATTTGATTCCATTTTTATGATATACTGAAAGGTAAACTATGAGAAGTCATCAGGTTAGAGGTTACAGGGCTGGTATGGGAAGAAGAAATTGAACAAAAAAGGACACAGGAACCTTGGAGTGATGGAAATATTCTATATCTTGATCATGGTGGTGGTTGCCCAACTTTATACATTTGTCAAAACTGTACATCTAAAAGAAAATTTAATTGTATTGTGTGTGAATAATACGCTTTATGAACCTAATTTTAGGAAAAACATGTAATTTGTTATATACACGTAACCCCCTTGCCCTGCGGGAGGGAGGGTTAAGCCAAATTAAACCAGGTGAAAATATATGGTTTCAGATTTTACCCAAAGTAAATTACCTGTGCACCCAGCTTCCTCTCTTCAGGAAAATGTAGTTAGCATTGGTGACCATCCATCTTAAAAAGAAAGTAAAATCATAATCACTAGGAGTCCAACAGTCTGACAAACTGTCAGATCAAGCAATTCTCAAGCAAATTCCAGGCAGAATTTTTGCTGGTAGGTTGTCTCTGTAAGAGGCTGATAAGTGAAAAGACTAGTTCACTCATTGATTCATTAATACAAAACATTGATTAACATATATGTGTCAGACTTTATTCTAGATGCTGGGTACAGAGAAGAAAACATGATAAAATCCCTCCTCTCATAGGGCTTATATTCTAGAGGAGACATATGATATACCAAAAAGTAAAACATAACACAAAATCAGCTAGTGAAATAATTAAATCAGAGCATCAATTCAGCTATGCTGAACTAGGAACTGGCTTTCATCCTCAAAATAAATTTTCAGCATTGCAACAGACTCTCCAGGATTATCAACAAACTGTTATCAATATATTACCCCGAAGTGCAATGGAAAGATTTCTTTATATTGATTTGAAGAGAGAGTGATAAAAGCCTCCTGTTTACATTATTTCTGGATAAGAAGCATCGTGTTTTACATATTTACTGTCATCCCCAATAGCCAAGAGGTAGATTTAATAATATTACATGCCAGGCACAGTTCTCAGTACTTTCACGTATATTAGGCCATTTTATTCCTGTGGAGGAGATGTCCCTTTCATCATCAGATGCAGTTGCCATTTGAGGAAACCAAAGCAGAGACCGGTAAAGTGACTTGCCAAATGTCTCTTAGCTTGTAGTAGCTGTGGAGACACCTGATCCCAGGTACCCTGGTCCCAGACTCCACATATGCCTACTCTGTATCTTTTCTCTATGTATGGTATCAGGAAGGCTATATCCCTTTGGATACACTCACAGTAAGCCTATCTGAGATGTGGTTGTAGGAAAATTGTTACCGAGTCCAAACTGCTACTGCTCACCACATGACAGAACAATAAATCTAGAGAGGAGGTGTTGGGGCAAGGAATAGAGAATTTATTCAGAAAGCCAGCAGACAAAAAAGATGGTAGACTAGTGTCCCAAAGAACCATCTTGCCTGGGTTTGGATGCTGTTTTGCGTGTGTGTGTGTGTGTGTGTGTGTGTGTGTGTGTGTGTGTGTGTTTGTGTTTCATTGAAGAAAGAAGGGCTGGTGAGGAGGTAAAGTAAAAAGGCAATAAGTTGCTGCAAATATTTCCTGGTTCCAGCCAGACTCTGGAAGAGATGTGTTAATTTCTTCTTTCCTGCAGCCATTCACTGGTGGGCCTAGTCAGGATGTTTCCTGGGAGCTTAAACAAAGGTATTTTAGCTTAACACTCAGACATGGGAAGCAGGGTTCCCAGAAATGGGCCATTATGTATACTTTAAGCCACAGCAACATTCCTTTAGTCATTAACTTGTAGCAAAAGTAATAAAATACAAAGGTTAAAGTAAAATAAATGAATCCAATATGGAATCAGATTAGTTCTTCACTACCACAAAATTCGAAAGTACTTGAGTTTCAGATATATTCTTCATACTCATCAGAAAAAGTTCATGAAATTGGTTTGGGATGCCTCTTCCATACCACAAAAAGGCAGACTCTTTTTTTTTTTCTTTTGATATTAAAGAACCAACATTAACAAATGTATCTGGAATGTGAGCAGTAGAGTTTTGTGTCTGCTTTATTCACTACTATCTCCATGCCTCCCTAGGACAATGTCTGGCACATATAATTGTTTCATAAATACTTTATAATACATCTCTTTGGGTTTCACTGCTAGGTATTAGTTTCTCAGATTGCTGTTTATGCATCTCTTATGTTAAAGTAACCATATTAGCCTCAAAATGGAGTTCCTCATGCCAAGTGCCATGTCAGCAACCTACAACTTAACTAAATTTCTATGCTCCACTATCTTGGAAAAGGAAGCCCTAGATCAACCAATCAGTGCTTACCTACTCAACACAAGTTACCAGACCTGGTTTCAAGACTTCCCTTTTCTCCATAGAAGGAAAGTAACCTTGTTTTAATCAACCATCAAATGCTCAGTATACCTTCCTTATCTCTGTTCAGTTTGGTCTGTAAAAATCTCTCACCTTCTACAGCTTATTGGAGCTCCTTTTTATCTGCTTGCTTGGATGCTGCCCAATCCATGAATCACTGAATAAACACCTACAAGATCAGTAAATTATCTGTGGGAAATTTCATTTTAACACTTATAACTTTTTATCTTCTAATTATGTGTGTGTATTATCCTGGTCAAATCTCCTGCGGTTTGAAATAGGGTTGGAAAAATATCAGTACATTTCAAAAATGTCATAAAGTTGCTGTTATTATATTCTAGTAAACCCCACCCTGTTATTTCCACTTCAACATTTTTCTATTGTACAAATTTTTGGGATTTGATTAGTGAGAAATCATAATCTAATTGCTACGTCCTTAGCCTGTCATGATATAAGGAAGAATATCCTACCCCATAGTTAATAATAGATACTGCTTAAAATTAACAAACTTCTTTCATCCAATGCCCCCACATGCTACCCCTGGATGAAGATGGTCAAAAGGTACAAACTTCCAGTTATATGATACATGTACAACATGATGACTATAGTTAATGCTGCTGTACAGCATATTTGAAAGATGTTAAAACAGTGGATCCTAAAAGCTCTTATTACAAGGAAAAAAATCTTTTTTTTATATATATGAGATGATGGATGTTAACTAAACTTATTGGGGTTATCATTTCACAATATATATATAAGTCAAGTCATTATGCTGTACACTTTAAATTTACACAAAGCTTTGTAGCAATTATAAATAGATATAAATCCCAATATAACTGGAAATATAAAATAAAAATACAAAAAAAAAAAAAAGAAAAAAAAAACCCTCACACCAGACCCTGTACTGGGCTATTTATATACCTGACCTCAGTAATGATAAATAACCAACATTAACACATGCATGTAGAATGTGAGTACCTTTATAAAAGTCATGTGCATTGTCTGGATAATCACACTAATTTTACAGTTGTGGAAGCGAAAGCTCATGAGAGTTCTCTGTATGCCCAAAGGTCCACAGCTAATGGTCTGTCTGACTTCAAAGTCTGTGCTCTTTCACTCTGCCATATCGCCCCTGGCTCACCTCACAGTTTTGAAGCATCCTTCTGCCCTTTGCCTTCAACTTGTGACAAGTTTTTGGCTTCTTTTAGAGTGAAAATTTTAAAGGAAAATAAATTGCTTGCTCTGCGCCTCTGAGAAGTGGCATAATGTTACATTGAGAAGAGTATCAGATATGGAAAATATGTAGGCGGTTCATTCAGGCAAAAGCAATAAGTAAATTGTAGGGAATTACTGCTGGAGGTGGCAACAAAAGATGACAGTGAATCTTTTCAGTCCCTTCAAAAGTGCAGAGCAAAATGATTGGGTTTCATAATGAAGTCAAAAATTAAATATTTTCTCTCCAAGCTGATATTAAAATATTAATGTTGGCATAACTTCAGTGAATCAAAACCCAACAAATAAATATAGTGCATAACTGTAAATTTATTTTTTAAACTTCACTTCCAATAGGATGAAGTTAAAATGCATTGAAAATATGTAGGAGTATGGATTCAGGGCAAGGATATATATATATCCTTTCTCGTCTCACAGAGGAGAAAGCTTTGTGAAGATGGAGGCAGTGATTGGAATGATGTGGCTTCAAGCCAGGGAATGACAGCAGCCATCAGAAGAGATAAGGAATGGATTCTCCCATACAGCCTCCAGAAGGTGTGAAACCTTACAACACTTTGGTTTAGGATCCTGCCTTCAGAAATGTGAGAGAATAAAGGTCTGTTGTTTTTCAAGCTACCAGATCTGTGGGGATTTGTTACAGCAGGCATAGGAAACATACAGATTTTGGTAACAGGAGCTGGGATGCTGGTATAATAAATATGTAAAATATGAAAGTGGCTTGAGAACTTGTCTAATCTCCATGAAAAAATTAAAAAATACCAGGTTGAGTACAGTGCTTATGATAAGTTAGTTCCCTTTGTCTTTATT
This sequence comes from Phocoena phocoena, assembly GCF_963924675.1. NCBI lineage: Eukaryota > Metazoa > Chordata > Mammalia > Artiodactyla > Phocoenidae > Phocoena > Phocoena phocoena. Next base: position 16,050,953 of record NC_089221.1, on the reverse strand, counting down.
TAGCCTTAAACTTTCTAGTTGAACCAACGTTCTCCATAGTTTCTTCTTAGGTCATCTTGTGTTTTTATTCTCATCCCTTTAGTGTCATTGTGTCATACATTTATGATATAATTTACATTCTATCCAGGATTGAGTTTTTGTGTATGTATTTGTGGCTTGTTTGGTTGGTTTTTCAGTTTTACTTTTGAATTTGAGTTTGCACACTTTAGAGTTCTCTTTGTGATGTCCAGGTCTATGCGTTTTGACAAATGTACGCAATCATATATTCACCATTTCAGCACCACAATATGGTCCCTCCACCTTAAACTTACATTTTTAATCCTCTTTGTAGTCAAACTCTCCCCATCTACAACCTCTGGAAACCACTAATCTGCTTTACTTCCCTACAACTTTGCCTTTTCCAGAATGTCATATGAATGGAATCACACAGTATACAGCCTGACTTCTTTCACTTAGTAAAATGCATTTAAGATCTCTCCACGTTGTGTGACTCAAAAGCTCATTCTTATGTGTGGATGAATAGTATTCCATAACACAGATATATTGTTGTTTGTTCCCCTGTTGAAGGATATATTTTTTGCTTCCAGTTGGCTTTGGCATAAACATAAGCTTTTAACTCACTTGGTAAATACCTAGGAATGTGATTGCTGGATTATATAGTAAATTTAAATACTTATAAGAAAAAGCCAAGCTGTCTTGCAAAGTAGCTGTCCCATTTTACACTTCCACCCACATGAATGAGAGTTCTTGTTCCAGAAATTGTTATTGTCAGTTTTCTGTATTTTAGCCATTTTGATTGGTGAGCAGTGGTATCTCATTATGTTTTTAATTTTCATTTCTCAAATAACAAATTATGTTCAGCAACATTTTCATGCACTTATTCATTATCCATATATCTTCTTTGGGGGAATTTTCTGGTTTTTTTGTCCACTTGTATAATTGTGTTACTTTCTTATAGTTGAATTTTAATATAATTTTTATTGAAATCTAGTTAATTTACAACATTGTATTAGTTTCAAGTATACAGCAAAGTGATTCAGTTATATATATACAGATATATATATATGTATACATATATAAATATATATACATATACATATATTTGTTCTTTTTCAGATTATTTTCCATTAAAGTTTACAAGATATTGACTACAGCTCCCTGTGCTATACAGTAAGTCCTTGTTTACCTATTTTATATGTAGTCATGTGTATATCTTAATCCCAAACTCCTAATTTATTTCCCCTCTCCACTATCCCTTTTGGTAACTGTAAGTTTGTTTCCTATATCTATGAGTCTATTTCTGTTTGGTAAATAAGTTCATTTGTATCGTTTTTTAGATTCCATAGATATCATATGATATTTGTCTTTCTCTGTCTGGCTTACTTCACTTAATATGCTAATCACTAAGTTCATCCATGTTGCTGCAAATGGCATTATTTCATTCATTTTTATGGCTGAGCAATATTCCATTGTATATATGTACCACATCTTCTTTAATCCATTCATCTGTCAGTGGGCATTTAGGTTGCTTCCATGTATTAGCTATTGTAAACTGTGCTGCTATGAACATTGGGGTATGTGTATCTTCTCTCTCTCTCTCTCTCTTTTTTTTTTTTTTTTTTGGCTGCCCCATGTGTGGCATGTGGGATCGTAGCTCCCTGACCAGGGATCAAACCCATGCCACCTGCAGTAGAAGCGTGGAATCTTAACCACCGGACTGCCAGGGTAGTCCCTGCATATATCTCTTCTAGTTAGAGTTTGCTTCGGATATATGCCCATGAGTGGGATTGATGGATCATGTTGACTCTGTTTTTTAAGGAACCTTCATAATATTCTCCATAGTGGCTGCACCAAATTACATTCCCACCAACAATGTAGGAGGGTTCCTTTTTCTCCACACATTTCCCAACATTTATTATTTGTAGACGTTTTAATGATGGCCATTCTGACTAGTGTGAGGTGATACCTCACTGTAGTTTTGATTTAATCTCTCTAATAATTAGTGATATTGAGTGTCTTTTCATGTACCTGTTGGCCATCTATATGTCTTCTTTGGAGAAATGTCTATTTAAGTCTTCTGCCCATTTTTTTGATTAGGTTGTTGGTTCATTTTTTGATATTGAGCTGTATAAACTATTTTTATATTTTGGAAATTAATGCTACTTGTCAGTAGCATTGTTTGCAAATATTTTCTCTCAGTCTATAGGTTGTCTTTTGTTTTGTTTATGGTTTCCTTTGCTGTGCAAAAGCTTTCATATTTCATTAGGTCCCATTTGTTTATTTTTGGTTTTATTTCCATTATTCTAGGAGGTGGATCCAAAAAAATATTGTTGCAATTTATGTCAAAGAGCATTCTGCCTATGTTTTCCTTTAGAAGTTTTATAGTATCTGGTTTTACATTTAGGTTTTTAATCCATTTTTAATTTATTTTTGTATATGAGGTTAGAGAATGTTCTAATTTCATTCTTTTACATGTAAGTGTCCAGCTTTCCCAGCACCACTTATTGAAGAGGCTGTCTTTTCTCCATTGTATATTCTCACATCCTTTGTTGCAGATTAATTGACCATAGCTGTGTGGGTTTATTTCTGTGCTTTCTATTCTGTTCCATAGATCTATATGTCAGTTTTTTGTGTCAGTACTATACTGTTTTGATTACTGTAGCCTTGTAGTATAGTCTGAAGTCAGTGAGTGTGATTCCACCAGCTTCATTCTTCTTTCTCAAGATTGTTTTGGCTATTTGGGGTGTTTCCATACAAATTTTAAAATTTAAAATGTTCTGCTGAAACATGTGTCTCTGTTATGTAAATTCTCTCATATATAAATGATGAATGGGGGAGTGATGTCAATATAATGTAGAAAGAATTTGGATAATAATTTTTATTTTCTAGTATGTTAATATCTTGAAATTCCTAATGATAGTAACTGACTACAGAGTATATTAACAATGCTGATATAGCAGAAATGCAAAGTTATTCATCATACCCCTTCAGTCCACTTTCTTCCTCTTTACTCATTTTGGCCATGTGTTTTGTAGTGCTTGTCACATGGAATGTAAGATCTTGGAATATTTGTCACATTAAGTTTTCTCAATCCTTTGCATCCATTTCCATCAATTTACCTTTTCCAAACTTTTTAAATGAACTTAATGTATTTACCAAAAAATTTTATCATTAGTACCTTACACCATTTTTGACTTTGCTATATTTTTAACAAATTTAAAAATTAGTATAACTGTTTTTATTACAAAGCCACAACAATTTTGATTAGCCTGTCTTTTCTGCCAAAGTTTTTTCAACTCCCACTTAATTTTGGAAAATAGAAAGTTTTTGAGGAACACAGTATGTTGCATTATAACATGAATACCTGTACAAGAAAGAAGAAAACTCAAAAGATAGTTGTTATATTCAAGAGCAGAATTGAAAGGAAGTAGAAAGATTCTCAAAGCTTGAAAACTCAAAAATTTGTAAAAGGAAAACTTTTGTGGATCCCAAACAGTATGTTTCCTTAAGAAACAAAAAACCTTTGAAAATAAAGGTCTATTCAGAATTCTCTGTCAAATACAAAAACTCACTGTTGCCCAAAGCTCAGACTAAAGCTATTACCTTTCCATCCAAACTTTTTTCAGTCCTCAAATTGACTCCCATTAGTTTAAGAATTGAGGCTTTGCAGCAAAATGACAAATAAATTAGTCTTAGTAATTATGCCAAGAAAAGATCTTTGAGTATGTTTCCAGTCATGTGGAACTTACTGGAAGCAAATAAGGAAGAGGCCCAAAAGTATATAAGGAATGACATATTGCCAATGAAATACCTGTCTTAAAATTACCATTTTCTGTGGGAATGTCAAAATAACATATGTATCCTCAAACTGAGAAAGTAGCAAATAGAATAGTGATCATAAGAAATAATTAACAAGAAAGTTATTTGCTTCCCAACTAGGTTCCAGGGACCATGGACAAGGGAGTCCCTCCCAGAGATCAGATCATGTTCTATTTAAGAAACCTTTTCTTCTTCAAGACAGAAGATTTGATGATCAAATATGTAGGATTTCACCCATTTTATGGATAAAATTTTCTGTGTCTTCCATGTTTCTCTTTTGGATTGAAAATTTTTAGTGCTTCTGTTTTATCCCTTCACCTCATTTTGGGGTGTGTATTTCAGTTCGGAGTTTGTGAGATCACAGAAAAACCCATCTGGAACTGACAGAGAGTGTTTGGAGATTCTGGAATGAATGAATATTGTATTGATTGAATAGGATTTGGGATATTTCCTTTGAGAGGGTTTGAGATTGTTCTAAACACAAAACGATGGGCACATTAGGATATTTGTAGAATAGAAGGCAGATTATAGCAGACACTAATTGTCCACCAAAAATTGTAATTTCTTTTCCATAGAATATAATTTTTTTCCTGTAACCAACAAGGAACTACTTTTCCCAGCCTCGACCTTCTCCTCCTCACACCCCTGCCTTTAGTCGGGATCAAATGACTAGTCTGCTGCCATGGAATGTATGCAGAACTGATGTGTTTCACGTCTAAGCTGAGGATGATGTCAAGTCTATATCCCAGGAAACAGCACGTCATTACTCTATCAGCTGAATGTTCTTGCATAAAACTACCTTGTAGGTCAAGTGATGCAGATGGCAGTTTACAACTCTGAACAGGGCAGAATTCACCTCTTACCTCTTTGTTGAAAACCCACAGAACCTCATGAGGCTGTAATAAGGACAATTATTAAAACTGTCGCACTAAACTGTTTAAATGTAGCAGTCTTTTTACAGCAGCTAGCATTACATAAAAGATATAATGATGACATTTAACATGTTGGTTTCATTTTTCCTTCATATAATGACAAGAATCTATAGTATAATTTTACACTAGTCCTATCAATTTATAGTTTTAGGCTAACCTCAAATAAAGCAGATATCCAAATCAACAGAACATATTTTAAATGCTATAAAATTGTTGTGTATATACGTATATGAGTGTAAGGCAGAGAGAGTTCTCTTGTTATTATGTATTGTATTTCAAAAGTGGCACACATGCAAAAGCTTTTATTATTTGTATTTAATCAGGAGGTACTTGATAACTGAGATGAGTTAAATTGCATTGTGATTTTGGAACAAGGGAAGTATACACATCTGTGGCCATCTTATAAATAGCATGAGCTATCAAAATTACATTGGGGTCTTGAAGGTTAGAATGCTATTAAATTAGGGAATATTTAGCTATTATTTATAAGAATCATAATCATTCATGGATATACATGTTATTTTAAAGTGATATTTTGAATATTTGTAAGCCAGAATTTATGTATGTAAAAGATTCAGACAAAATTATTATCTCAGTCACCATATTTTTGGCTATAACTTTACAAAAGGAGCTATAAATGCCTCCATCTATGTATCTACTTCTCTATCTATCTAATAATCTATAATCTTCATATTTTGTTCTGAAAATTACTTTACCTTAGTTATTGTCAAGATACTTTTCGATTCATAGCTGTATGCGTAAATATTGGGCACAATCTTTTATATATTTTACTTTTGTATGAACTGAAAGTGTTATGAAACAATATAGAATGACACATGTTTACCTAGATAACCACTAAATTAGGTACAGGATAAAATTTCAGTTTCCTTGTTTACAGAAGAATTACCTTCTACAAACAAATCAGAAAACTGGTTAGAATGCAGGCTCTGGTTTACATGTTTCTATGAAACAGAACATTTACATTTAATCTCATGGATGAAAAATTGAAGACATTTGAAAAGACATTATTATTTCTGAGAATAGAAATAGAATAAACAACGTAAAGTTAGATGTGCAGGGTCATTGGCATTTAATAGATTAAAAACTGAAACATTCACTTTTCAGTTTCTCACACCTTATATAAATATAACTGAGAAAAGCACTTAAATTTGATTCCATTTTCTTGCCTCTCAATCTTTGCTTGCCATTTGATTGACATTCATCACTTGTTCTTGTATCCTCTTATTTCTTGAAACATGTTTATGGTTTTTAAAATGTGTTCACTTTGAATAATCTTACATTTGGATCACCCTGAGGAAAACGGAATCAGAGAAATATCTTTTATCTTTCTAGTCTTTAAACTGTCGTAAAAATGCTCTCTGTTAGTTGTTATAGCATGGCAGGCATAAAAAACAAACAAACAAAAAAAGTAAGAAGGTCTTTTAAGAGTACATACAGTGAAATTTATTCCTTTTAATTTAAGTGTAGTAGTATGAGTCTGCTATAAATATACTCATATGCTTAAGGGGAAATAGAATACCTAATCGATGGACACTGCTGTCATTATCTTGCTGTCTATTATGGGGAATATTAAGGATTAATTATATAACAGAGTGAGCAGTGTCTTACACGACATTTATACAAAGCTTCAGACACTTCCATCCTGTGGTCAGTGGATAATGATTTCCCTTCCTCATCCTCTTGGACAGTGTCATTGCTTTCTTTCTCAGCACAATCACAGTGTAAGGCTTGGACAGTAAATTTATATTATCAAAACCGAAACTCCATAATTTCACATAAATCAAGCACTTGATTAGTCAAAACGCGTCTTTCTTTCAAAAGAACAAAAACAATGTTGTATCAATTTTCTAGGGCTGACATAACAAAATACCACAAACTATGTCACTTAAGCAACAGATTATTTTTTTTCTTTTTGTTTGTTTGTTTTTGTTCTGTTTCCCACATCTTTATCGGAGTATAATTGCTTCACAATTTTGTGTTACTTTCTGCCACACAAAAAAGTGAACGAGCTGTACGTACACATATATCTCCATATCCTATCCCTCTTGACCCTCCCTTCCACCCTCCCTATTCCACCCCTCTAGGTCATCACAAAGCATCAAGCTGATCTCCCTGTGCTATGCAGCTGCTTCTCACTAGCCATCCATTTTACACCTGGTGGTGTATACGTGTGAGTGCTACTCTCTCACTTTGTCCCAGCTTTCCCTTCCCCCAGTGTCCTCAAGTCTGTTCTCTACTTCTGTGTCTTTATTCCTGCACTTCCACTAAGTTCATCAGTACCTTTTTTTTAGACTCCATATATATGTGTTAGCATACGGTATTTGTTTTTCTCTTACTTCAGAATGAAGTGACTTACTTCACTCTGTATGACAGACTCTAGGTCCATCCACCTCACTACAAATAACTCAAATTCTTTCCTTTTTATGGCTGAGTAATATTCCATTGTATATATGTGTTACATCTTCTTTATAAATTCATCTGTTGATGGACACCTAGGTTGCTTCAATGTCCTGATTATTGTAAATAGTGCTGCAATGAACATTGTGGTGCATGACTCTTTTTGAATTATGGTTTTCTCAGGGTATATGTCTAGTAGTGGGATTACTGGGTGGTATAGTAGTTCTATTTCTAGATTTTTAAGGAACCTCCATACTGTTCTTCATAGTGGCTGTATCAATTTACATCCCCACCTGCAGTACAGGAGGGTCCCCTTTTCTCTACATCCTCTCCAGCACTTATTGTTTGTAGATTTTTGATGATTGCCATTCTGACTGCTGTTAGGTGATACCTCATTGTGGTTTTGATTTACATTTCTCTAATGATTAGTGACGTTGAGCATTTTTTCATGTGTCTGTTGGCAATCTATATGTCTTCTTTGGAGAAATGTCTATTTAGGTCTTCCACCCATTTTTGGATTGGAGCAACAGAAATTTATTTCTCACAGTTCTGCAGGCTGAAAGTCCAAGGTCAAGGTGTTGGCAGGGTTGGTTTCTCTTGGTTGTTCTTCTCTTCTCACTGTGTCCACAGATGATGTTTTCTCTATGTGCAGGCAATCCTGGTATCTCTTCCTTTTCTTAGAGGTATACCAGTCATATTAGATATGAGCCCACCCATATGACCTCATTCATCCTTACTTACCTCTTTAAAAGCTCTATCTCCAAATGAAATCACATTCTGGGATTTTGGGAATTAAGACTTCAACATATGAATGGGGGGCACGGTTCAATCTATACCACATATATTTGTATGTTTTAGAAATTATTTTTAAATGCATTGATAAAGTATAAGGAAAGTAAGAATTTCTTACATGCCAGGAACTAAAGGAGGTCAATAACATTACAAAGCAAGAAGAATAATAAAGGTAATTTTCACCATAAGAAATTTTGAGTTTTGTTTTCTGTGACCTTGTTAGAAGTCGGGAACATGAAACAAATTACAGAGCCCATACAAGTTTTAGAGTCTAATAGAAACCACCTCCCACAGAAATATGATGAAAGTTCTACATTCTCAGTATAAAAGTAAGCTAAAATATAATTGTATTCCCTCATAGGAGACATGAAAATTCTGATTAACTTATTTGGAGGTATAGAATGGATAATTGAAAATAAGAGAGAGATTGAAAAATTATTTTTTTAAATATTCAGATTCTTAGATGGAAATTTCTCAGCAATTACTTCTTTTACCTATTTTGAATCATAAATTTTATACAGTATGCAGATTGAACAGTTTGATAAACTATTATACCTACAAACACGCACAATACTGATATAGATCATTTCCAGCACCCATAGGCTTCTTTCTGATCAATACCGCCTTCCCAAAAGGTAACCAGTATTCTCATCTCTGTTACTCTTGATTGGTTTTGACTGTTTTCGTACTTTAAATCAGGGCTGGGACTAGAGAGGTGCAAATGAAGCCTTGGGACTCCAAATTCCACAGTGATCAAGATAAATATTTTAATATAACATTTTTTAAAAAGAAAAATTATTGAAAAAAATCCACAGTGAAAAAAATGACAAAATATGAAGGTCTTAGATTTTGTACTGACAATCAAACCATTGAATTTTAGCCATATTTGTGGGTACACAGGGATATCTCAAAGTGGAAATTGCATTTCCCTGATGTCTGATGATGTTGAGTCATTCTTATTTGCTTGTTTCTGATTTGAAAATATTCTTTTGTGAAGAATTTGTGTATTTTCTTATTAATCTGTGAGAGTTCTTTGCATACTCTGGTTGTGAATCTCTATCCGGTATATGCATTTAACATTCGTGTCCTGGTTTCTTTCTTTTGCATTCATTTTGTGATGTCTTTTGATTAACAGAAATTCTTACATGTAATAAATTTGAATGTATCCCCTCTTGTTCATAATTATTGTAATAATTAGGCTATATGGTAGGCAGAGAAATGCCCTCTTCAAAATAGAAAAAGAATCACACCCTAATCCTTGCAACTTATAAATATATTACTTACTTGCAAAGGCTTTGCAGATGTGATTAATTTAAGATTAATTTAGAGGTCTTGAGATGTGAAGATTGTCTTGGGCTATCTGGAAGGGTCAAATGTAATCACAAAGATCCTTATAAGAGGGAGACATAATAAATTTGTGTGTTTTTTAAGATATGACATTTGTAGTAATTTGTTAATTCAGAATAGAAAACTAATACAGATTTTGTTACCTGGGAATGTGGGGCTACTATAATAAATATCTAAACATTTTGAATTTGCTTTAATGGATAGAGCATGAGGAATTTTGAGGAGCATGATAGAAAAAGCTTTGCTTGACTTGAACAGACTGTTAGCAAAAATATGTACATTAAGAACTCTGCTAGGGAGATCTCAGGAAGTGAGGTGCATGGTAGTGAAAAACCTATATTGGAATACTTACATCAGCACAAACAGACTTTTGGTAAAAATAGGGACATTAAAGGAGCATTTGGTGAGGACTCAGAAGGAAATATGTGATTGGAAACTGGATGAACGGGAATCTTTATTATACAATGGGAGAAATCTTACTTTGTTGAATTACAACCTGTAGTTATATAACAGGTGGAACTTGTAAGTGATGAACTTGGATATCTGGCTGAGGAGATTTCAAAGAAAACCCTCAAGGGTGTGATCTAGTTTCTTCTTGCTGCTTATAGTAAAATGCTGCTTACACAGAAAAGGAGGGAAAAACTGTTCAGCAAAAAGCAGCCACGGCTTGATGATAATGAAAATTCTCAGTTTATCCAAACTGTAAAGGATGGTAAAATTAGGACAATTGCTGTCACAAAGCTGGGGTGTGCCTGGACATCTTTGGCTTGTATCCTGGAAGGGTCAAATATTTATTCAGTTACAAAAAGTCTCTTTGAAAAAATTAAACATATGATTCATGGATTCCCTCAGCCACATCAACATAGAAACCAGGAATGGAGATAGGCTTATTCAGGAAAGATCTGTGAAGGAGCCTTTTGTCTAATGCAATGAATTCCCCTGAAATAAATAGGGAACCCACAGGGTTATTGCAAATGCTACACCAAAATAAACACTGCCAGCATGGACTAAAAGGTAAAGAAGAACAAAAGAAGGCTATAAGATTCCCAAAATTCTACAGGAAGGAAACAGATGAATAAAAGTTATTTGCTATAAATACATGCTATCTTCATGAAAAAGGAAGAAGATTCCAAGAGTGAAACCATGAGCCAGAGTATGGACCCATGAACCACAGATTATTACCAAACCTTGAAACTTAACACTGTTAGCCTAGGCTGACTTCAAAACTATTTGACAAGTGACTCCTTTTACCTTTCACTGTTTTCACTTTTGAAAGGGTGTTGTCTATACCTTGCATAAAATGCCTGTCCCACCATCGTATTTTGGGAGCATATTACTATTTTTCTAGTTTTGTAAACCACATATGGAGTGGAATTTTGTCCCAGGAACAATCTTACCAGAGTCTCAGCCATATCTGATTTAGATGATGAGATTTAAGCCTTTTGAGCTGATGAATATTAAATGAAATCTTGGATTATGAGTCAATGTTTTAATGAGTTTTGGGGATATTGGGATACAATGAACGCATTTTATATGTAGATGGATGTAAATCTTTAGAGACCAGAAGGCATCCCCAAATATGTCCACACTCTAATTTCCTGAATATGTGAATATGTTACCTTATGGTACAAAATAAATTGCAGATATGATTAAGTTAAGGGTCTTGAGATGCTGAGATCTTTGTAGATAATGCAGTGGACCCAATAAAATAATCAGTGGCCTTATAAGAGAGATTTAAGTGGTCACAGAAAGAGAGAGAAATTAAAGGATTCTATTCCGGTGACTTTGGAGATGGAGGAAGTGGCCATCAGCCAAGTAATACAAGTGGCCACTAGAATTGGGAAAATACAAGGAAACAAATTATTCCCTAGAATATCTAGAAAGAACACAATCCTTCCTATATCTTGATTTTAGGACTTTTGACCTCCATAACTGTGAGATAATGTATCTGTTGTTTTAAGCCTCTATGTTTATGGTAAGTTTTATAACAGGTTTAAGAGACATTTATTTAACTCAAATCCATAAATATATTTCCATCCAATTTTGTCTAGAAGATTTACTGTTTTACCTTTCACATGTAGGTTATGTAATCGACCCAAATTGCATGGGTAATCAAATAACCCAGAACTATATTATTTCCACACTCAATTACAATGATGCCTTTGTCCTTCGTTAGAAACAAGTTACTGTGCATTGTTGATGTTTCTAGACTCTCTATTTTGTTTCATTGGTCTATATTTCCTTCTTCACACTTTACTAATTTTTGATATCTTGTCCCTGATAGAAATTGTTTTCTAGTTTTATATGAATTATATTTGTCTCAGCTATTTTAAGTCCTTGGCATTCCCATATATTACATGTGTAGATAAAAATGGGGAAAAATAGACAGTTTTCCAAAAATAAAGCTTAATTAAGAACACTACAAAATACTCTTTAGGCACAAAGTTCTACAAGACAGGGGGAATGATAAACAGTGAAGATGGTAATAGGTGGTTAATTCTAAGCAAACATGGGCTGTTTTAAACAATACAATATATAAGAACACAGTACAACTAAAATGCATCACAGCAATAACATATATATTACAGAAGTAAAAACCTAAGTTAAAGTATTTTAAGTTGGGTGATGTGATCTAGGTACGCTAGAGATTATGATCCCTTTTCATTTCATATGCTAAATAAACCTATTAAAATTTATAGGCTAAATAAAATATTAATAAAAGACTGCATAATTTTTTAACAAGTAGAGGTAAAAATTTAATGTAAATAATAATCCAAATAAAGAGAAAGAAGAGAATAAGATAAATAGAAAGTTGAGATAAGACAAAAAGAAAGCCAAAAACCTAAGATATTAAAAATAAACTAAAACCAATGACCTAAATCAAAGGGTGGCTGACTGACACCTGGTGAGCACTGACCTTGGCTCCTCTAGGTAACTTATTCTTAACCCTTACGTATTTTCAGATGATGTCATCTCTCATCAACATACAGCTCATTCTCAAAACCTCAGTCTATTAGTTTAGCTTCTGATGTGGAAAATACATTTCTGATAGTCATTAGATAATCTTGATCTTATATTTGGACCAAGCATTTTTTGCCTAATGGTCCAATATTTGCAATATTTTTGTTGGCTCCATATTTGGTGGTTCATATGCATCTACAAATGCTAAGAGGAAAAAGAAACTTTAGTAGTGGAAAATCATTTTGTGAGTACAAAGCATCAAGGAAATACAGACAAATACATCAAAAGAGTATCCTGTATTTAAAAACAAAAAACCTAAACTAAACTAAAACTAAAATCAAGTTGGAATAGTGTATTGCTATAAAATAGAGATACACTATGTTATGAAAATTTTCAAATATAAAAGACCCTTAATATCACCTAGTCAAATATCACATTTTAGGCAAGTGATTTATAGCTGGATATTTTTGGTAACACCCACATTTTTGAATTTCAATAAAATAAATTATAATATAAGAAATTTTAAGGTGAATTCTATTACTTAATGCAAAGTACACAACACATTATGAGTTGCAAAATTTATGGCCATATTGAGATGGACCTAGTTGCACTATAACTGACACAATTAAGTCAACCTTTGGGATACATTGTAAATTTTATAAGACCTTAGAGGACTAGAAAAGTGTCTGAATCTCTAGCACAGTTTGCTCATATTAAGTGTTTTACAGATATATTCTTGTTTAATAAACAAATACTTCTGATCACAGATCCAAATGATAGGTTTTAAATCAGATTTAATGCTCAAGATGTTACAGTATTTTTCATAAACAGTGTTTTTTTCTTAATTGATTAGTACATAAAACATTGAATAACATTTAAAATATATGATTCACTTTCTCTGGTGAGTAGTGATATGTTTTTCAGACTAAATTCTTAACCTCTTATATTTACCGAACAATTTTTAAAATAAATCCATGTTTTATTTTTACAAAGCAGCACAAAAATGTGGAGAATGGAAAGCAAATTCTCATAGGTATGCCAGTACGACCCTTCTTGAAGTTAAATACATGGTTGAACAATGTTATATTAGTATCCATTTCGTCTAAAAATATTTATTATTATTTTAAATAACGTGTTTTGGTAGGAAAGCACTGCATAAATTTTCTGAGAACAATGAAAACAAAGTTGATGTAAAATTCAACTGATTGTAAAGAGCTGTGAGTTTCAATTTATGTCCCTCTTGATACCCACATTTTCCTTTACCATCACACGAATTATTCTGTACTTGCATGTGTGAAACACCCACATATGTTAATGCCTATAAAATTAATTTCAGTCTCAGTTATCTGAATATCCCATTTGGATTTTTCTACAGAGAAAACAACATATGATGTAGAAGTTTCCCTTGATTTGCCTGGCTTATACCATGTGTTAGTTTCCCTTCTTAACACTCCTGTGGCTTCTTCTGAAATATTCAGTTGAGTTATTCAAAGCCCCAGTAGAACAAAGTGTGTACATTTCAAATTTGTTTCCCCAGAACCACTTATAATGGAGACAATCTAGTTTCCCTTAAGTTTATTTTTTTGGGTTTTTTTTTTTTTTTTTTGCATCTTTATTGGAGTATAATTGCTTTACAATGGTGTGTTAGTTTCTGCTTTATAACAAAGTGAATGATCAACATTTTTTTCCGGTGGAATTTAAAAGGACGTGTTTTTAACCGTGACAATGATATTTCTACATTACTCTGGGAGTGAATTATATTCAGCTATGTTCTTCACTGCCATTAACTCTTATGGTATTACTAACAAAATCTTCTAAAATTGACATTCATATTTCAAGTGTGATATAGGCCCAGGCAAATGTAACATGACATAAAATATTTGTCTACACATAATTTTTCATACACAAGATGAAAAAAGAAATAACAACAACATAAAAACAAAGTACATGTTAGTCTTCATTACCAAATAGACTAGAGAAACAATGATTGACCATCTGGGATAAGCCAGTTGATAATGAAATACTTATTTTTCAAGGCTACTTGTTATGAGAGTTTTCAGTTTTTTCTCAATAAATATGACAATTGTTAAGCACATCTGAACATAGAACACCATTAAAAAATGTTTTAAATGGTAACACAAAGGGAAAATACACAATTTTTTTAAAATCTCAGGTATACTAATTTTGTGTCTATTTCAGCTATGTATCTCTAATATGATACTCAGTGAATAAGGGAATAAATGACATATGAGGCATATTGAACAAAGTATTTCCATTGTCATCAACCGTTCACAAACTTGGAATACCTTACTTTGGACACTGACATATATCCAAATTCAATCCATCTACCAGGAGCAAATGCAGGGATTTTCTCTAAAAATAAAATTTCCGTGTACCATGCAGTTGTTCTAAACTCTCAGAGTAGAGTTACTCTATACTTGAGTTTTTATTAATCTCTATCTCTATTTCTCTCATCCTATTTAATATATTTTGTGAGTGTTCAGTAAAATCACACTTGAGAGCCCCAAAGATTGTCTATTTAATCTAAAAATTTCTAAAGCAACTAGGACAGATATATCATATTATATCTATAATATTTACTTGGTGACAGAATATGTTAAGGAACTGATAAAATTTTGTGCCGTATATGTATAACTGATTCACTTTGCTCTACAGCAGAAAGTAACACAATGTTGTAAATCAACTATACTCCAATAAAAAATAATTTTAAAAAATTCTGTGCTAGAGAGTCATGACTACATCTTTAAAAATTAAAGGGAAACTTGAGGGTCAACACAATATGATTCAGGAGAATTTACATATTTCTCCCAAGTGTAATAAATTAAGAAGTACATACATAAGGCCATCAAAGAATAAGAGGCCTAAATAGAAATGTTGTGCTTCAAAGTTAAATGGTAGACCTAATTCATATGCTAGAGTCTGTTCTGTTATGTGAAATAAATATGGAAAAAGTTGTGTGTACATTGTAGAAAGGAAGCTTTGGCTTAGGTGTATATCAGTGGGAACTCCTGCTACACAAGGCAAATCTGTTATCTAAATGGAACACTCCAAATCTGGAACTGACTTAATTCCTAACCATGGAAATAAGGTAGCTTCCTATATAACATCAATGGAATGTGCCAGGATCTGAAGTTGTCAGGGTAAACTGTTTTACAAGATTGAATTTTAAATAATTCTATACAATCTGTCAAATACTACTAGGTTTCAAGCTATATGGGCGACATAACTAACTTCCCATTAAAATGTGTGCAGTAATACTGAAAAAGTAAAAAAAAAAAAAAATGCAAGAGTACTAAAAGCCAAAAAACTGAAATTTATAAGCCTGAATTCATAAAGAGTGGTTGGCAGTGGTTGAATATGTGTGTGGAAAAAAGGTGAGGCATATGGAAGGGGCTGGTGCAAGTGACAGGCCTTTTTTTCTAAATGCCTTGTCCATAAAAATTAATTTGGAAGGATATGATTGCACTATTCATCTTAAGCTTTGCCTTCAAACTAAAAATAGTATAGCCAGCTATATATTATGTATATTCATTTATCATCTTAAATATACACAGTCTAATACCACAGCTAGCTAGATAGATATTGATATAGATATTAAAGGTATTGGATTAATTCTACTCTCTGACTTAACCCTAGCATTCAGGGCTTCTACTGTCAAGGAAAATAAATCAATAAACAAACACATAAATAAAAGTAGCCATCCCAAATTTGTGGGAATATATTGTAAGACAAATTTCCCAAATTTTCAATCATCAATTCAGATACTTCCAATCTCTATGTCAATAATAAAGAAATTAGAATAACATTGTATTATAGAAAAATTATTATTTATGAAAATAACAAAAATAACCAACCCCCAAATTGTTGAAATTAGTCCACGCTAGAGATAAAAGTCATGCGAATGCAATATTTTATATCTGATCCTTTAACACTTAACTCACTATTTCTGAATCTCTAAGTAAGCCAGAAGTCCAGGCAGTCTAATGGGAGATAAAATAACATCAGACAATCAGAGCCATGAGATGGCACTGCTTGCTACAGATAAGCATGCCTAAGTGTAGCCTTCTAATCCAGGAAAGCTGGAGTTCTCACATGACAATAGTTGAACAAATGACACTTCATCCACACTGTTCATTGGTAAGTGAAGATTCTGCATTAAAAATGAGAAATGTTACGCACAAAATAAAATAAAAGCTTTTTAAAACTTATTTAAGTGCATGAATAATAACCAATGCATGTGAAAGGAAAAGTAAAGAGATATACTCTAAGTCATTTTCCCCTAAAAACAACTAGGGAAAATTTTTTCCCTAGGGAAAAAAAAACTAGGGAAATTTATTTCTTACAATAAAGAAAAACAAAACAAAACTAGTGCATTTTAGACATAAGCTCTACACTATCAAAGGGTGTTGAGAGATAATATGCATTACTAATTTTTTTGTATACATACAAGATGTCATTCACGTATAAAGACCACAAAACTGATCTGGCAGATTTCAAATTAATAGAGCTGTGAAGCTCAGTGGTAGCAGAAACAAACTCTGAAGGCCAGTGGCCTGGGTTCAAATCTTTGTTTTACCATTTGTCAGCTGCATGAAGACCTTTGGTAAGCCACTTCAAGAAAACAAAAATGATAAAATCACTCCTTGATTCATAAATAAATCAAAATAACTAACTTATAATGGGAAAATTAGAATAAATAAAAACTGGCATGGATTGAAATTAATGGGCAACATTAAATATAAAGAATGGTGCAAATATGGGAATAATGTAGTCACTATCTCTGAGGGGTGACCTATTGTTAAAAAATAACACATATAGAGATGGCTTAATTCACCTAAATAAAGATCATGCTTATTTGCCTTTACCACCGGAAAATTATGCAGATTACAATAAATTTTATATCTCCAGAGCCATCTGGAGCAAATTTGTAATGTTATGCATCCTTTTGCTTGTGTTAATGGGTAACCAATATTTTTGTGTTTTGCTTTGTTTAGTAAAATTATAGGGTTCATGCCTAGTCATACAGTATTTTTTTCTTATTTTATGCTTTCCTTTTTATCATGTATTTGTCTTGTTATCAATTGCATACTCATAGCAGTTTCTGTGCTCTGTTTTATTTATTTCTTGTCCTTCAGAATGCTTCCTACTGAGCAATTTGTTTCATTCACATGGGCACATTTAATCATCTTTCCATCAGTTTAAGTTATTCTACTTTCAGTACTGTCATAGTTAGAGCCTTCTTAATAGCGCTTTCATCGCTGTCACAGCATCTGCACTTTTTAGAAATGACGGAGTAAATAATTTTTGTAAAATCTCTCAAAACTAAGCAAAACATAACAAGGTCCAAGGAATAACAAATAATGAGATGGTTGAGACAAAAATGACAGTGAAACATCACTAATATTTGTTGGTAGTGGATGAAATTGACAACATTTTATTCTGGAATTTAGCTTGGTTTGAATGCAGGAGAGTCAGTGAAGTCATGTTTATCATCGTGGGGAATATTTGTCCTGATATTTACATTTCTATTTACACTCTGTGATCTCTTTCTCCTTCCCTCCTTCCATTCATCCAGCTACCTGCCTTTCTAACATATAAAAGTTTGTGGGATTTTTGTTTGGTACAAGAACAATGATCATGTAATATTTGGCAAAATTGGGACACTTGAAATTAAAAGGAGTGCTATTAATAATTATGCTACGACTACAGTTAAATCAAGTCTGAGCCAGCTACACTGGGACATATGGTCATTCTAGCCATGGATGGATGTTCATTTTATATGAGCTAAAGTAACAGCCTCATGAAATATGTCCCTCCAAGAAAGGAGTAGTCTCTGTGGGGACACATTTTACACTCTTAATTAAACACTGCTTAAGGTTCTAAAAATGACATTGTTCTAGTTTCAAATATTTTAAATTTCAGCCTCAATGTTAAATAATAAAGGAAAAAATAACTTTCAACATCTGTAGATAGTTTTTCTCAAAATACATGTAATTACATCTCAGGACACTAATATTTTATGAAACTAACAACATTGTTAACCAACTATACTACAATATAAAATAAAAATTTTAAAAAGCATATCATATTATAAAAAAATTCTTAAAAGATGTTAGGAAATGCTGATATATATAATTGAAATTGCATCACATATATTATGCTTTTTTTTTCATTTAAATTATGTCATAAATATGATGCCATGGCAATACAGATTTTACACCTGGAGGCTCTGGGAAGGTGTTTCCAAGCTGATTCAGGATGTTGGCAGAATTTTGTGACTAAACATGCTGGCTACATTACAGGTGAACAATAAATGAATAGCTGTTTCCATCATCGAACAGCAAAGAACTTGGTACACACTGTTGATGTCTAATCAGATCATGCGCTAAGATTCTTCCATTTTAATCATTAATAAAAGAGTATTCATAACAAACTGTAAATGCAATTTTTGACTTCCACTCCCTTTATTCTTAAACTATGCAAACAGTAGTACAAAAAGTGGCTAAGAAGCATTGAAATGTCGTTTTAAAGCATCCATTCTTCCAAAGAACTCCAGTAACCAAAGGATAAAATTTCAGTGAACCATGAATTCATTTTGGAAAAAAAAATATTTCTTTATTTTAACTAACCTCTGAATGAATTTTAGTATTGCTTTCACTTATCAATACAGGTGGAAAATCACAGTAGTAGCAGAACCTTTGGCTTAATGCAAACCATAAATATTGTCATACCAGATACTACATAGATTGCAATATAGCATATGCATATGCACTTATCCATTCTGTGAAATTATGCTGTTATTATACCTGTCACCAATTCATTTTTAATGCACTTATTTAAAAGTATTTACATTACTATATCATTCAATATTTTAAAAATTTGATATCTATATTTCAATATAATTAGTTAACTTTGTAATTTTATTTCATAGATTTAAAACGAATATATGCACTCTGAGAAGGAATCCATAGTACTTTAGCAAACTGCCAAAGGGATCCAAGTTACACAAAATAAGTCAGGACTCCTGATTTAAAGGAATCCACTAAAAAGAGTCTAAGGGCTCAAGAGTAAAGCATGTGTTTTTATCTTCAAAAATATGTGGTTTTTTAAAGTAACATTTTCAATTATAGCATGCCTAACAGTGTTTTTTTTGCTAAAGGATCTGACAGAATCTATGGTGGATATTTTGTGGAAAACATCACTTGTGTTATTAGTATATTTACTCACTCTGAATTCTCTATTTCTTCCAAAGTACCACTCTGAGTTATAAACTCCTTTTTTCCAAATTATACCAGCTAGTCTCATTTCTTCAGGTAATATTAAATTTGATCAGATGGGCCTCATTTTTCACCCCATTTTTTTCCTAAGGCTATTTTCATAACTTGAACACTAACTTCTAAATTAGGTTCTTAAAGGATAACTGTAGTTTCCACACTGTAAAACTCACTCAATTAAAGTGAGTTGCAAACGATAACGAATCTAAAGTACCATGTTAATTTTCAAAAGATTTCACTTTATTAGAATGCAAACATTAAAACATCTCCAAATAAAATATATGTTAAGATATGTTTCTTTCTTTACACAGTGATTAAAATAAAATTAATACACATTCATAATTGCATTCTAGAGACTGAAAACATTGTTAGAATTTTAGTTTTAAAATTTATTCTTTAGGCTAGATCAGCAGTTCCCAAATAGGGTGACTTTGCCCTTCCTCAGAGTATAGAGGTAATGACTGGAGCTATTTTTAGTTGTCATGACTGAGAGTGGTGCTATTAGCATCTAGGGTATAGAGGTCAAATGTGCTTCTAAATATTCTACAAGTCACAAGAACAGCATCCTACAGCAAAGAATTGTCCAATCCCCAAAGCCAACAATACTGAGATTGAGAAATGCTGGTTCATATGTTTGAATCAATATAATGATGAGAAAATCAGTTAGAAGTCCCAGTAAATTAACACACCTTCCCTTATATGGAATTTCTATGACCCTGTTAATATCTTAACTATTTCCCTCTCTAATAACAAATCAGAATTTACAGGCATGAATGTGCTTACGTGTCTCCCATAAAGAAAGATTTTTATCTATCATATTGCTCCCTCAAATTACCACCCTATATCATATCCAACATAGTCTTAAAACAGATGTGCATCCCACTGTCTCTACTCTTTTAACTCCCTTTTATTCACATCTAAGTTGTCTACAATTCTCGATTGAACTTCAATATTCCAGTGAATTTTTTCTTGCCAATATTGGCGCGCTTCTTTTACTAAATCTGAAGTTCATTTTTTGATTTTTTTTCTCACCTAACCACCTAGCACATTGACTTTTTTTTTTTTTAATCATGACAACACTATGTTTATCTTGAACTATTTCTAATATGCCTTTCATGGTACTGCACCGTCCTAGTTTTTTTTTTTTTTTCTCACTCAGTTATATTGACCTGAAACAAATAGACTACCAGATATTTCTCCAGCAAAGATGAGTTATTCAGGATCAGACAAGAATTGCAATTCAGGATCTAATGATTTAAACCAAACATTAGGGAGGTTAATATTGAAATGTAGAAATGTAATCAATTTATCTGTCTCTCTCAACTTTATATCTAATAATGTGCTACCAGTCAGACTTCATAACATTCTCTCAATTCTGTCTAAATTCCTACATATCCCTTGACCATTACTCTGCTGTTGCCCATCTTCATTGTTTAATCTAGATTTCTGCAAAATCCTCTGAGTGTTTTTTTTGCCTTCTTTCTGCTTTAGATAATAAACTTTAATTGCCCTCCATAAGTCTCACTGTAAATGTCTTACCCTGGTTTACAAAGCCCCACATAATATAGCCCCTGAAAATTTTAGTGCTTCATCTCTTACCATTCAAACCACCTTACTCCATTCTACTGATTATTTTGATTTCCTGATCAAAGAATGAACCCACTTCCAGGTTACAGACATATGATTCTATTATCTTGGAACATTTTTTCCCTTCATTGCCTAGCTAATTCCAACTCACTCCTTAAGCACCAACACAAGCTTAAATTGTCCCAGAAAAGATAATCTATTCCTACCACCCTAAATCTGGCTTAAATGCCCATCTTTCTAAACATCCATAACACTCTCTGTTTCTACCATCTTAATTTTTTACCATAATGTATTTTAAGAATCCATTTGTTTGTTTATATCAAACAGTAGTTTAGAGTAGTTGGACCATTATATGCATTGTTCAATATTTTGTCCTCAGAATCTAATAGTCTGCCTCCTCCAAACCAAATCCTCAAACCCAATTTAAATTTTATTTTTATTGATGAAATTTTATCAGATTTTTTCAACCCAAACCTCTACTACTTTTATTTGAATTCACAGCACAAATGATCTTTTTTCACATTTGTTCAAACCAACCTAAGGTGTTCTATTAGCACTTATGTATAACAAAACATATATAGAAAAGTCCTAATGCTTTATATTTGTTTACAAAAAAAATGTACTTTATTTATTTTTTGGTAAAACATCCTAAACTTTTTTTGCAGAAAATTATAGAAATAAAATGAATTCATTAGATGTTTAATAAATTTGATCAAGAGCGTGCCTGATGGATAAAATCACACCTCATCTCCAGAACTTGATTTGTCATACTGCCAGCAATGCTTGATTTGTAAATACAGGTAGTATCTTATTTGGGGGCTAGGTATAGAAGATAGAGCCTGCTTCCTGATAGACAGCTCACACTCATAGCTACCTGTTTCCCAATGTTTAAAAAGATATTCATTCTCCACCTAAGTTAGTGCTCTGTGAGTAATGTCCCAAAGAAGAATAGCTACTTGCCAAAAAAGGTGTAGTTTTAGAATAAAACCGTGGGGAGCAATTTTTGCACATCTTATTTCAGGGTTTACTGCAGGATATCCACACATGATGCTATTCTGCCTGAGACATCCTATGTAATGTTGAATTGACTAACGCAGAGAATGGAGTTTTGAAGCTGAATGTATTCCCACTTTAAATAAAGAAACTTCTTTAACTTTTGTAACTTTTGAGCACCTTCAAATTTCCAGTTATAAGTAAGTACTAGGGATGTGATGTAAAACATGATAAATATAATTAATTGCTATATGTTATATATAAAAGTTGTTAAGAGAATAAATCCTGAGTTCTCATCACAAGAAAAATTTTGTTTTTATTTCTTTAATTTTGTATCTATGAGATGATGGATGTTCACTAAACTTATTATAATAAATATTTCATGATGCATGTAAAAAATATAAGAAACTTCTTTCTGTTTGGAACCTTATCAAGTCTAGACACTTTTCCATTCATTCAGTAAGTTTTGGGGAGAAGCATATCCAAGTTTGCATATGTGGTTTTCAAAATCTCAAGTCGTTTTAAGCATTGCATTTCTAACTTAATGGGAGGGAGTCCAAAGTTTAGAAAGTAATATTACTTAGAGCAGCGGTCCTCAACCATTTTTGCAGCAGGGACCGGTTTCATGGAAGACAATTTTTCCACAGATGGTGGTGGTAGGAGGGATGGTTCAAGTGGTAATGAGAGCGATGGGGAGTGATGGGGAGTGGCAGATGAAGCTTTGCTCCCTCACCCACTGCTCACCTCCTGCTGTGAGGCCGCGGTTCATAACAGCCCGAGGGCCAGTACAGGTCTGCAGCCTGGGAGTTGGGGACCCCTGACTTAGAGCACATCAGTTTACCCAATATAATTTTTAAAGACGTGTTTTTGTTTTGTTTTGTTTTTGTGGTACGCAGGCCTCTCACTGTTGTGGCCTCTCCCGTTGCGGAGCACAGGCTCCGGACGCACAAGCTCAGCGGCCATGGCTCACGGGCCCAACCGCTCCGCGGCATGTGGGATCTTCCCGGACCGGGGCACGAACCCGTGTCTCCTGCATTGGCAGGCGGACTCTCAACCACTGTGCCACCAGGGAAGCCCAAGACGTGTTTTTTTTTTAGAGCAGTTTTAAGTTCACAGCCAAACAGAAAGACGGGTATGGAGATTTCCAATATACCCTTAGTCCTACAAATTCATAGCCTTCCTTGTTATCAACATCCTCCATCAGTGTTGTACACTTGTTACACATGATGAGCCTATGCTAACTCACCAAAGTTCATAGTTTACATTAGGGTTCACTCTTGGTGGTGTATATTCTATCAGTTTGGACAAATGCATAATGACATGTACTCATTGTTATAGTATCACCCACAGAATTTTTACTTCCCTAAAAATCCTCTCTGCCCCATTTATTCACCTCTACTCTCCAACTGCAGTGTTCTGAATGTTTGTGTCCCCTCAAAATTCACATTTTCAAATTCTAATGCCCAAGGTAATGTTATAAGATTTGGAGCCTTTGGGAAGAGATTAGATCATGAGGGAAGAGATTAGGTCATAAGGGCAGATCCCTTATGAATGAGAGTTAGTGCCCTTATTAAAGAAGCCCTTGTCCCTCTCACCACTTAAGGACACAGTAGGAAGTAGGCAAGGAGGCCCTTCATGAGAACCCAATCATGCTGGTATCCTGGTCTTGCATTTCCAACCTGCAGAACTGTGAAAAATAAATTTCTGTTGTACATGAGCTTCTCAGTCTGTGGTATTTTACTTTTAACATCTTTATTGGAGTATAATTGCTTTACAATGGTGTGCTGGTTTCTGCTTTATAACAAAGTGAATCAGCTATACATATATATATGTTCCCATATCTCTTCCCTTTTGCGTCTCCCTCCCTCCCACCCTCCCTATGCCACCCCTGTAGGTGGTCACAAAGCACCAAGATGATCTCCCTGTGCTATGCGGCTGCTTCCGACTAGTTATCTATTTCACGTTTTGTAGTGCATATATATCCATGCCACTCTCTCACTTTATCCCAGCTTACCCTTCCCACTCCCCATGTCTTAAAGTCCATTCTCTAGTAGGTCTGTGTCTTTATTCCTGTCTTGTACCTAGGATCATCATGACCTTTTTTTTTTTTTTTTCAGATTCCATATATATATGTGTTAGCATACAGCATTTGTTTTTCTCTTTCTGACTTACTTCACTCTGAATGACAGACTCTAGGTCCATCCACCTCACTACAAATAACTCAATTTCGTTTCTTTTTATGGCTGAAAAATATTCCATTGTGTATATGTGCCACATCTTCTTTATCAATTCATCTCTTGATGGACACTTAGGTTGCTTCCATGTCCTCGCTATTGTAAATAGTGCTGCAATGAACATTTTGGTATATGACTCTTTTCCAATTATGGTTTTCTCAGGGTATATGCCCAGTAGTGGGATTGCTGGGTCATACGGTGGTTCTATTTTTAGTTTTTTAAGGAACCTCCATACCGTTCTACATAGTGGCTGTATCAATTTACATTCCCACCAACAGTGCAAGAGGGTTCCCTTTTCTCCACACCCTCTCCAGCATTTATTGTCTGTATATATATATTTTTAATCCAACATTTATTTATTTATTTATGGCTGTGTTGGGTCCTCATTTCTCTGCGAGGGCTTTCTCTAGTTGTGGCAAGCACGAGTCACTCTTCATCGTGGTGTGCAGGCCTCTCACTATCGCGGCCTCTCGTTGCGTAGCACAGGTTCCAGACGCGCAGGCTCAGTAGTTGTGGCTCATGGGCCTAGTTGATCCATGGCATGTGGGATCTTCCAAGACCAGGGCTCGAACCCGTGTCCCCAGCATTAGCCAGCAGATTCTCAACCACTGCGCCCCAAGGGAAGCCTTGTAGATATTTTCTTTCTTTCTTTTTTTTTTTTTTTTTTTTGTGGTACACGGGCCTCTCACTGTTGTGGACTCTCCAGTTGCAGAGCACAGGCGCTGGACGCGCAGGCTCAGTGGCCATGGCTCACGGGCGGGGCCGCTCCATGGCATGTGGGATCTTCCCAGACTGGGACACAAACCCATGTCTGTTGCATTGGCAGACTCTCAAGCACTGCACCACCAGGGAAGCCCTAGCCCTGTAGATTTTTTGATGATGGCTATTCTGACCAGTGTGAGATGATATATTGTAGTTTTGATCTGCATTTCTCTAATGATTAATGATGTTGACCATTCTTTCATGTGTTTGTTGGCACTCTGTATATCTTCTTTGGAGAAATGTCTATTTAGGTCTTCCGCCCATTTTTGGATTGGGTTATTTGTTTTTTTGTTATTGAGCTGCATGAACTGCTTGTAAACTTTGGAGATTAATCCTTTGTCAATTGCTTCATTTGCAAATATTTTCTCCCATTCTGAAGGTTGTCTTTTGGTCTTGTTTATGGTTTCCTTTGCTGTGCAAAAGCTTTGAAGTTTCATTAGATCCCATTTGTTTATTTTTGTTTTTATTTCCATTTCTCTAGGAGGTGGGTCAAAAAGGATCATGCTGTGATTTATATCATAGAGTGATTTGTCTATATTTTCCTCTAATAGCTTGATAGTTTCTGGCCTTACATTTAGGTCTTTAATCCATTTTGAGTTTATTTTTGTGTATGGAGTTATCGAGTGTTCTAATCTCATAATTTTACATGTACCTGTCCAGTTTTCCCAGCACCATTTATTGAAGAGACTGTCCTTTCTCCACTGTACATTCCTGCCTCCTTTATCAAAGATAAGGTGACCATATGTGCGTGGGTTTATCTCTGGGCTTTCTATCCTGTTCCATTGATCTATATTTCTGTTTCTGTGCCATTACCATACTGTCTTGATTACTGTAGCTTTGTAATATAGTCTGAAGTCAGGGAGCCTGATTCCTCCAGCTCCATTTCTGGTTCCCAAGATTGCTTTGGCTAGTCAGGGTCTTTTGTGTTTCCATATAAATTGTGAAATTTTTTTGTTCTAGTTATGTGAAAAATGCCATTGGTAGTTTGATAGGGATTGCATTGAATCTGTAGATTGCTTTGGGTACTAGAGTCATTTTCACAATGTTGATTCTTCCAATCCAAGAACATGGTATATCTCTCCATCTATTTGTATCATCTTTTATTTCTTTCATCAGTGTCTTTCATCATTTTCTGCATACAGGTCTTTTGTCCCCTTAGGTAGGTTTATTCCTAGATATTTTATTCCTTTTGTTGCAATGGTAAATGAGAGTGTTTTCTTGATTTCACTTTCAGATTTTTCATCATTAGTGTATAGGAATGCCAGAGATTTCCGTGCATTTATTTTGTATCCTGCTACTTTACCAAATTCATTGATTAGCTCTAGTAGTTTGCTGGTAGCATCTTTAGGGTTTTCTATGTATAATATCATGTCATCTACAAATAGTGCCAGCTTTACAACTTCTTTTCCAATTTGTGTTCCTTTTATTTCCTTTTCTTCTCTGATTGCTGTGGCTAAAACTTCCAAAACTATGTTGAATGAGAGTGGTGAAAGTGGGCAACCTTGTCTTGTTTCTGATCTTAGTGGAAATGCTTTCAGTTTTTCACCATTGAAGATGATGTTGTCTGTGGGTTTGTCATATATGGCCTTTATTATGTTGAGGAAAGTTCCCTCTATTCCTACTTTCTGGAAGGTTTTTGTCATAAATGGGTGTTGAATTTTGTCAAAAGATTTCTCTGCATCTACTGAAAGGACCATATGGTTTTTCTCCTTCAATTTGTTGATATAGAGTATCACATTGATTGATTTGGATATATTGAGGAAACTGTGCATTCCTGGAATAAACCCTACTTCATCACGGTGTATGATCCTCTTAATGTGCTGTTGTATTCTGTTTGCTAGTATTTTGTTGAGGATTTTTGCATCTATGTTCATCAGTGATATTGGCCTGTAGTTTTATTTCTTTGTGACATCCTTGTCCGGTTTTGGTATCAGGGTGATGGTGGCCTCGTAGAATGTGTTTGGGAGTGTTACTCCCTCTGCTATATTTTGGAAGAGTTTGAGAAGGATAGGTGTGAGCTCTTCTCTAAATGTTTGACAGAATTCGCCTGTGAAGCCATCTTCTTCTGGGCTTTTGTTTGTTGGAAGATTTTTAATCACAGTTTCAATTTCAGTGCTTGTGATTGGTCTGTTCATATTTTCTATTTCTTCCTGATTCAGTCTTGGCAGATTGTGCATTTCTAAGAATCTGTCCATTTTATTTATTTATTATTATTATTTTTTTTTTTTGTAGTATGTGGGCCTGTCACTGTTGTAGCCTCTCCTGTTGTGGAGCACAGGCTCTGGACATGCAGGCTCAGTGGCCATGGCTCACGGTCCTAGCCACTCTGTGGCATGTGGGATCTTCCCAGACTGGGGCACGAACCTGTGTCACCTGCATTGACAGGCAGACTATCAACCACTGTGCCACCAGGGAGGCCCTGTCCATTTTATTAGCGTACAGTTACTTGTAGTAATCTCTCATGATCTTTTGCATTTCTGCAGTGTCAGTTGTTACTTCTCCTTTTTCATTTTTAATTCTATTGATTTGAGTCTTCTCCCTTTTTTTCTTGATGAGTCTGCCTAATGGTTTATCAATTTTGTTTACCTTCTCAAGGAACCAGCTTTTAGTTTTGTTGATCTTTGCTATCGTTTCCTTCATTTCTTTTTCATTTTTTTCTCATCTGATCTTTATGATTTCTTTCCTTCTGCTAACTTTGGGGTTTTAGTATTCTTCTTCCTCTAATTGCTTTAGGTGCAAGGTTAAGTTGTTTATTCGAGATGTTTCCAGGTTCTTAAGGTAGGATTGTATTGCTATAAACTTCTCACTTAGAACTACATTTGGCGTTGTGGTCAGAAAAGATACTTGAGACAATATCAATTTTCTTAGATTTACCAAGGCTTGATTTGTGACCCAAGATATGACCTATCCTGGAGAATGTGCCATGATCACTTGAGAAAAATGTGTTTTCTGTGGTTTTTGGATGGAATGTCCTATAAATATCAATAAAGTCCATCTTGTTTAATGTATCTTTTAAAGCTTGTGTTTCCTTATTTATTTTCATTTTGGATGACCTGTCCATTGGTGAACGTGGGGTGTTAAAATCCCCTACTATGAATGTGTTATGGTTGATTTCCCCTTTTATGGCTGTTAGTATTTGCCTTATGTAATGAGGTGCTCCTATGCTGGGTGCATAAATATTTACAAATGTTAAATCTTCCTCTTGGATTGATCCCTTGATCATTATGTAGTGTCCTTCTTTGTCTCTTCTAATAGTCTTTATTTTAAAATCTATTTTGTCTGATATGAGAATTGCTACTCCAGCTTTCTTTTGGTTTCCATTTGCATGCAATATCTTTTTCCATCCCCTCACTTTCAGTCTGTCTCTAGGTCTGAAGTGGGTCTCTTGTAGACAGCACATATATGGGTCTTGTTTTTGTATCCATTCAGCCAGTCTGTGTCTTTTGGTGAGAGCATTTAATCCATTTAAATTTAAGGTAATTATTGATATGTATATTCCTATTCCCATTTTCTTAATTGTTTTGTGTTTCTTATTGTAGGTCTTTACCTTCTCTTGTGTTTCTTGCCTAGAGAAGATCCTTTAGCATTTGTTGTACAGCTGGTTTGGTGGTGCTGAACTCTCTCAGCTTTTGCTTGTCTGTAAAGGTTTTAATTTCTCCATCAAATCTGAATGAGATCCTTGCTGGGTAGAGTAATCTTGGTTGTAGGTTTTTCTCCTTCATCACTTTAAATATGTCCTGCCAGTACCTTCTGGCTTACAGAGTTTCTGCTGAACGATCAGCTGTTAACCTTATGGGGATTCCCTTGTGTGTTATTTGTTGTATTTCCCTTGCTGCTTTTAATATGTTTTCTTTGTATTTAATTTTTGACAGTTTGATTAATATGTGTCTTGGCGTGTTTCTCCTTAGATTTATCTTGTATGGAACTCTCTGTGCTTCTTGGACTTGATTAACTATTTCCTTTCCCATATTAGGGAAGTTTTCAACTATAACCTCTTCAAATATTTTCTCAGTCCCTTTCTTTTTCTCTTCTTCTTCTGGAACCCCTATAGTTTGAATGTTGGTGCATTTAATGTTGTCCCAGAGGTCTCTGAAAAATGTCCTCAGCTCTTTTCATTCTTTTTTCTTTATTCTGCTCTGCAGTAGTTATTTCCACTATTTTATCTTCCAGGTCACTTATCCGTTCTTCTGCCTCAGTTATTCTGCTATTGATTCCTTCTAGAGTATTTTTAATTTCATTTATCGTGTTGTTCATTGTTGCTTGTTTCATCTTTAGTTCTCCTAGGTTCTTGTTAAATGTTTCTTGCATTTTGTCTATTCTATTTCCAAGATTTTGGATCCTCTTTACTATAACTATTCTGAATTCTTTTTTAGGTAGACTGCCTATTTCCTCTTCATTTGTTAGGTCTGGTGGGTTTTCATCTTGCTCCTTCATCAGCTGCATGTTTTTCTTTCTTCTCATTTTGCTTATCTGACTGTGTTTGGGGTCTCCTTTTTGCAGGCTGCAGGTTCGTAGTTCCTGTTGTTTTTGGTGTCTGTCCCCAGTGGCTAAAGTTGGTTCAGTGGGTTGTGTAGGCTTCCTGGTGGAGGGGACTAGTGCCTGTGTTCTGGTGGATGAGGCTGGATCTTGTGTTTCTGGTGGGCAGTTCCACGTCTGGTGGTGTGTTTTGGGGTGTCTGTGGACTTATTATGATTTTACAAGCCTCTCTGCTAATGGGTGGGATTGTGTTCCTGTCTTGCTAGTTGTTTGGCATAGGGTGTCCAGCACTGTAGCTTGCTGGTCGTTGAGTGAAGCTGGGTGTTGGTTTTGAGATGGAGATCTCTGGGAGATTTTCACCATTTGATATTCCATGGAGCTGGGAGGTCTCTTGTGGACCAGTGTCCTGAATTTGGCTCTCCCACCTCAGAGACACAGCACTGACTCGGTGCAGCATCAAGAGCCTTTCATCCACACGGCTCAGAATAAAATGGAGAAAATGTAGAAAGGAAGAAAGAAAGAAAGAAAGAAAGAAAGAAAGAAAGAAAGAAAGAGAAAGAAAGAAAGAAAGAATAAAATAAAATAAAGTAAGAAAAAGTAAAATAAAGTTATTAAAATAAAAAGTTATTAAGAAAAAAATATTTTAAGTAAAAAATAATAATACTAATAAATGGACGGATAGAACCCTTGGACAAATGGTGGAAGCAAAGCTATACAGACAAAATCTCACACAGAAGCATACACATACACATTCACCAAAAGAGGAAAAGGGGAAAAAATAATAAATATTGCTCTCAAAGTCCACCTCATCAATTTGGGATGATTCGTTGTTTATTCAGGTATTCCACAGATGCAGGGTACATCAGGTTGATTGTGGAGATTTAATCCGCTGCTCCTGAGGCTGCTGGGAGAGTTTTCCCTTTCTCTTCTTTGTTCTCACAGCTCCTGGGGCTCAGCTTTGGATTTGGCCCTGTCTCTGCGTGTAGGTCGCCTGAGGGCGTCTGTTCTTCGCTCAGACAGGACGGGGTTAAAGGAGCCGCTGATTCAAGGGCTCTGGCTCACTCAGGCCGGGCGGAGGGAAGGGCATGGAGTGTGGGGTGGGCCTGCGGCGACAGAGGCCGGCGTGACGTTGCACCAGCCTGAGGCACGCTGTGCGTTCTCCCGGGTACGTTGTCCCTGGATCACGGCACCCTGGCTGTGGCGGGCTGCACAGGCTCCCCAGAAGGGAGGTGGGGAGAGTGACCTGTGCTCGCACACAGGGTTATTGGTGGCAGCAGCAGCAGCCTTAGCGTCTCATGCCCATCTCTGGGGTCCGCGCTGTTAGCTGTGGCTCACCCCCCCCCCCCCCCCCCACACCACCCCTGTCTCTGGAGCTCCTTTAAGCAGCACTCTTAATCCTCTCGCACCAGGAAACAAAGAGGGAAGAAAAAGTCTCTTGCCTCTTCGGCAGCTCCAGACTTTTCCCCGGACTCCCTCCTGGCTAGGAGCGGTGCACTAACCCCTTCAGGCTGTGTTCACGCTGCCAATCCCAGTCCTCTCCCTCAACTCCCAGCCCCGCCTGCCCCGGCGGGTAAGCAGACAAGCCTCTCGGGCTGGTGAGTGATGGTCGGCACCTATCCTCTGTGCAGGAATCTATCCGCTTTTCCCTCCTCACCCCTGTGGCTGCGCTCTCCTCCGCGGCCCCGAAGCTCCCCCTCTCCGCCACCCGCAGTCTCCGCCTGAGAAGGGGCGTCTAGTGTGTGGAAACCTTTCCTCCTTCACAGCTCCCTCCCACTGGTGCAGGTCCCGTCCCTATTCTTTTGTCTCTGTTTCTTCTTTTTTCTTTTGCCCTACCCAGGTGCGTGGGGAGTTCTTGTCTTTTGGGAGGTCTGAGGTCTTCTGCCAGTGTTCAGTAGGTGTTTTGTAGGAGTTGTTCCACGTGTAGATGTATTTCTGATGTATCTGTGGGGAGGAAGGTGATCTCCGCTTCTTACTCTTCCGCCATCTTCCCCCTCTCCCTTCACACTACCGTTTTTATAATTACAAGCACGAATAAAATTTTCAGCCTAATATAAAGTCAAGTCCTTCTTTATTCAGTCTTAGAATCTATTCTTGAAAATATATTGAAAAAAAATAGCAAAGTTTTGCAATAGTATGTTCTCTAATGCTTATCCTTCCATATTTAACAGTTAGTGGCCCTGAGTTTATGCAGATATGTGACTCTAGTTGTTTCTTGGGAGAGGTTGTAGATTGTTGGGACAGTGCCAAAGGAAAAGAGCACCCCCTTTCAATGACTTTATGGTGCTTTTATTCAAGGAAGGTTTTGGAACAGGTTCCTCAAATAGGCAAGAAAGAGACAGTCTTTGGTTGTCACAAATAGTACACTAGGGCTTGGGCATTCAGAGCAGCCTCCTTATTCTGAGGTCTCTTTCACATCCCCAGGATTAGCATAAGAATCTCTTATACACTTATTTTCACAAAGCTTCCCTGACAAGAAAGTGCCTTCAAAGGCTCTTCTTCTTAACCCTGGGATTAAAATTGATGTTTTGTTTTCAGCTATCTCAGCCCTGTGGCTGCAACTAACACATTCTTTTAGAACTGTCTTAGAAAGCCCCTGGGCTTTAGTATGCATTCATCCAGAATATAAGCCTCCCAGGCTGTCATTCTCCTTAAACTATCCAGTGCCTTTGAAAAATGCCACTTCATGTTGCAGTCCCAGGTTTCTCCATGATCTATTCTACAGTAGCTGATACAGAATTTCTTCCAAAGCCTGACTCCAATGATAACTTGATTCTAGGTGAGCACAGAGAATAATTTAATTATCTGTCTCATTTCTTAAATCAGACTTCTGACTAGGCTCGATAACAAACCGCAGTTTCCCTCCATTTCCCAGAGGGTCCAGTGCCTTCACTTCTCCCAGTGACTTTGTTTTTGTACTAATAAATGCTCTTGGTTAATAACAGCAACAAAAACAAACCCAGATATTGAATTTTTATTTGTTAGGAGAAATAACTTATTTTAAGAGTATCACTTGGAGAAAAATATTATAGTGAAGTTTGAAGGAAGAGAGAGATCAAAGATAAGAAACTGTGTGGGCAGTGTACTGAAAACTGTCTATAGTAGGTCCGATTGTCAGCAAGGCCAGACACAGAAAATACTCAAGTAAATCAAATAGAGTTTTCTTTTTAAAAGGAAAGGAAATGAATGATGTCAGTGCAAATAGTGGAGTAAGGACCTTGGAACATCCAACCCTCCATAAAAATAATAACAACACTAGAAAATTATCAATATCAAAAACTTTTCCACAATTCTAAACATTAAACTCAGACTTAAAACACTCTGAGGGGAATTTGTGGTGTATGTGTGTACACATCTATATCTGTATATATATCTACAATATATATATATAGATCTAGATTTATAGATCTAGATATCCATAAGCAAGCACACAAAGTGATCTTTGTGGCCTTTTAACTTGGCTTATTCCCATCACCTTCTCACCTAGTCTTGTAATGAACTTGTAGCCCAAAAGCCTTGCAACCACAGTATCTGGTGAAACCTAGCAGCCTAGCAGACACTGGAGGAAGCAATATGGGTTTGGAACTGTACAAAGTCACTGTGTGCAGAAAATTTTTTACATTATCTGACCTGCCTGGCAGTTTCCTGGTAAGTCCCACCCACAGAATTTATTTTATTTGACCTGACTCAGAACTTGATCACCATGAACAAATTTTCCCCCTGGGTATTTGTCAGAAATAATCAGTGATGACTGCTGAGCATCACAGCTGCCTAAATGCTTAATACAGTAATAGTTGGGGCAAACAAGAGCTGACCAAACACTCAGCACTAAACCTGTGTATAGGGGGCTTTGAAAAGCTCTGACATATTCCTGAAAATCTAAAATATCACACACACACATGTAGGGCTGTGTGCGTGCCCTGGTTAGACCTTAGATATTTCTCATCTTTTGTTTCTGGCTAACCATGAGGCTTTGCTCAAGCAGGAAGAGAAAACTAAGGCAGAGTTTTAAACTGCCCACAGAATATTGAAGGTGAGTTTCCAAATAAACAAAGATCCCCTTGGCACAGCGTCAGGGACTTATTGTTTCAAAGACTTTAAGGAAATCTCTGACCAATCATTAGCTGAACACAAAGATCTCTAAGCTCAGGCTTCAATAGCCACACAACAAAGAATACAAAATTCGTTTTATTAGCTAAGAAAATTTACCAAAGGAACAAATAGCAATAATAAGAACAAATTCTGTGGGAGGGGATTTGATTGCTAGAGTTGCCCCAATATATTATTTGAAACGTCCTGTTTTCAACAAAATAAAATTACAGTACCTACAAAAAAGAAGAAAGTATGTGTCATACACTGGAAAAGCAGTCAATAGAAACTGTCCCTCAGGAAGTGTAGACATTGAATTTACTGTATAAAATTTTAAAAGAGCCATTTAAATATTTTGAAAGAATAAAGGAACTCATATCTGAAGAACTAGACCTATGACAAGTAAAGAGACTAAATTAGTAAATAAAACAATTCCCACACAAAAACGTCCTGGACCAGATAGTAATTGGTAAATTCCAGTAAATGTTTAGAGAAGAATTGAGACTAATCCTTTAAAAAATCCTTTAAAACATCTTCCAAAAAATAAAAGAGTAAGGACTCTGACACTGAAACCAGAAAAAGACATTACCAGAACTACTGACAAATATTCTTTCTAAATACAGATGCAAATCTCAGTAAATAATAACAAATGTAAAAAACTCCATCAACATGTAAATTTGGTTTAGACTCCCTAACCAAGAAGGGTTTATCCCAGAAATGCAACATTGGTTCAATATATGAACATCAATCAATGTAATACTCTGTATTAATAAAAGATAAAATGTAGTGTAATGCATCATATTAATAAGAAAAAAACATGTGATCATCTCAATAGTAAAAGAGAAAGCATTTGACAAAACCCAATAACTTTCATGATAAATAAATATTTAAGAAAAATAAGAATAGAGGAGAACTTCCTCAATCTTGACATAGGGCACCTTTGAAAAAACCATTGTTAACATCATACTTAATAGATCATGAGCAAGAATGTCCTCTCTCCCTTTCTTTTTTTTTTTTAATTTTTTTTGCGGTACACGGGCCTTTCACTGTTGTGGCCTCTCCCGTTGCGAAGCACAAGCTCCGGACGCGCAGGCTCAGTGGCCATGGCTCATGGGCCCAGCCGCTCCACGGCACGTGGGATCTTCCCGGACTGGGGCATGGACCCATGTTCCCCGCATCAGCAGGCGGACTCTCAACCACTGCGCCACCAGGGAAGCCCTCCCTTTCCATTTAACACTGTACTGGGTACTACAGACACCATTAAAATATTTTTTTCAATCCATCACTGATTTTATTACTTTTCCCATGTTGCTAGAGTTTCTCCATGCTTAAATTGGAATATGCCCTTTTTCATCATTGTTCATACATTTTTCCATGGTCAGATAACTATAAAAGTATCAAGTACTAATTGCATGTAGTCAAAACCTGTGTAAATAGTATGTTTCTCTACATAAATTTTTGCAAAGTATGTATTTACTTAATATTAATTTGTAGATTTTTTGATTTATATGTACTTATACATATAAATCAAATTTATTTTCATTCCTCTATAGTATTCATTTGGATAAGCCAAATATATATATCTTTATCCTATTCATGGATAATATTTCAACAATGAACACAACTACACTTGTACATGTCATTCTTGTACATATATGTACATAGGATACATACATGCAACCTAGAAATTCAAAGTGGAAGGGCATGCCCATTACCACATTTACTATATAGTGACAACTTATTCTTCACAATGCCTGATTTTACTGATTTATCTTCCATTGAGAGTGTGTGAGTGAGAAAGTTCTTTTTTCTGTCTTTGATGGCTTTTACTGGGAATAGTGTAAACTTGAATTATGTTTACTTCAATTATTTCCTGGAAATACAATTTTCAGATGACTCTCACAGGGGAGAAAAATTTGCCTTGAGCTGAAAACAATCAAGCCTCAAAAGATTCAGGAAGAAACTTTGACCCTCTCCCTAACTGCCCAGAGGAATGCAGATAGAGGACCCATCCCAGGAATGGAACCCACACCATGAATAACTGTATTGAGAACTAGGTGTGGTAGACAGGGAGCAACCTAGTGAAGTCTGTTTGTTAAAATTCCTCTCTGTGTCCCATTGTCTCGGCCTGGCCCTGCAAATGTTTGTTCGTTTGTTTAACAAACATTTGCTTTTCCATCTCTAGGTAAATTGCTTTTCTCAACTTTTAAGTCCCAAACCATTAACCCCTACAACCATTTTTGTCTTTAGTTGAAGATAGTGTTTAAGTGGAAGGTTTGTCATTTTGGTGAGTTACTTAGTTCTCCTGGTCTCTCCCATGTATGTATGTTATTAAACTTTTGTATGATTTTCTGCTGTTAATCTGTCTCATATCAATTTAGTTCTTAGGCCAGCCAGAAGAACCTAGAAGGGTAGAGGAAAATTTCTTCCTCCCTGACGTTCTGATACTCAAAGATTACCCAGTGAACAAAATTCAGATAGATATCTGCATATATTTAGAAATGAGATGTGCAACCCTTTAAATCCATTAGCACTTCATAGGACAAAAACATCACTTGATATAACAGAAGAGCAACATCTTTGCAGATGTCATGCTCTGGCCCAAGATAATCTTCAAATCATGTGGTTTGTATCCATCTGGTTCAAACATTTTCAATATTTTAGTTCCCACATTGTAGAATAGTTTAAATTGCAACAATCTCATGACCGTAGTGTATGTATCACAGACTGTGATAACACATAGAGTCTCATGACTAGCATATAGCTGGGGCTCAAAAGACATTAGTTTATTTCTCCATTGGTGTCTATTAGCAATTATTTTAAACTAATGACAATTTTTCCTGTCATACAACTGTATATTGCTTTCAAAATAAAAATATTTTTATAATTCTGGAAAAATATTGTCATCTTTGTGATATAAGAAATTTCAGATATTATTAAATAGTAGAAACATTAATAGAATAAATATCCATTTGCCCATCAGCTGACTTCAACTACTACCAGCTGATGGCAATGTTATTTTATCTATACGATACCCAATACCCATTTCACTTCTGGATTATTTTTAAGGAATTCCAAACATCAACCTATATTTTTTGTAAATATTTTGGTATGTATCTTGAGGAGATACAAATTCCTCCCCCCAATGCAAACACAGATTCTCACACATAAATAATTGAAAATATTCATTAAAATGATTAAATATCAATTATCATTAAAATTTTCCAAATTGTCACATAAATATTTTTTTTTACAGTTACCTATTTGAATCAGAATTCAAATATAGTCCAAGCCGTATAGTCACTTGATCAATCTCCTTAGTCTCTTTTAACTGTAAATTCCATTTCATGATTTTCCTTGAAATGTATTCACTGACAAAATTTGATTGATTGTCCTCAAGAGTTCCCCACAGTCTGCAATTTTCTAATCTCATTCCCACTGTGTCATTTAATATTTTCCTTTAATCTCTGCATTTCTGCAAATCTGTTGTGATATGATCATATTCAGGCTTAATATTTGTCAGGACTACTCCTTAGATAATATTGTTTCTTTCTTCCTCTTTTTCCTTCCTCCCTTCCTCCCTTCTTTTACTCTGTTCTATTTTTTCTTTTTCTCCCCACTTTTTCTCTTTCTCTAGATTCCTGCAAAGTTAAGCAATGATTTTTTTTGTACTTATATCAGCAATGTGTTTACATATATTTAATATGTCAATCCATTGCACTTATTATTCATATTGATGTACATTTTTCCAAATTTTGCCTATGGAAGCCTTTTTTAGATGATGTCTGAGGCCTTTTGACATGATCCAGCAGTCTTTGAAAGCTTTCTTGCTTTCTTAAATGACATGGTACTTCTTGACTCTTCAATAATTTTCATCCAAGTCTTGGAATTCTCCAAATCCTTCTGGGAAGTTTATATACCACACTCTGGATACTAATGAGCATTTCCCACGGACAAAACTAGGAAATATGTATGTTTTGTAAAACATGGAAAACATAGTAAGCTCATACTTGTAATTCTAATTCTAGTTCATGGTAAAAGTTTTTACTTAATATATTTAATCTTGCACCACTATCACCTTTCTCCCATGAATAAAAAGCTTGGATTTCATTATATCTATTTATTTTCTTTATTCTATAATATTAACATTACAGTTTCAACATAACAATTCAGACATAACCTTCAACAACATAATCACTGAAAAAAGTTTATTATCATTTTCACAGGCTATTTTCATAGGGTAAATTCCATTAGGGATATTTTGTCAAATAGGGATATTTTGTCAAATTACTGTATTTTTAAGTCACTGAGCAATGTTTTGTATTTTACTGCCATCTGGATTTACAACAGTATCTTATTGTTAGAATCAATTATTAAAATTTCATAAAGTTTTTAATTTTAGATGTTTCTGGAAAATTAGTTTTGTTTATATTTTTCTAAAATACTTACATGGATCCAAAGCCAAATCAAGAACACATATATATGGAATCTGAAAAAATGGTACTGATGAACCTAGTGGCAGGGCAGGAATAAAGATGTAGACATAGAAAATGGACTTGAGGACACAGCAGGGGCGGGGGAAAGGGAAGTTGGGGCAAAGTAAGAGTGGCATTGACATATATACACTACCAAATGTAAAATAATATTGGGAAGCAGCAGCATAGCATAGGGAGATCAGCTTGGTGCTTTGAGAAGATCTAGAGGGGTGGGATAGGGAGGGTGGGAGGGAGGCTCAAGAAGGAGGGGATATGGGGATATATGTATGCATACGGCTGATTCACTTTGTTGTACAACAGAAACTAACACAGCGTTGTGAAGCAATTTTACTCCAATAAAGATGTATTGAAAAAAAAAAAGAAGGGCTTCCCTGGTGGCGCAGTGGTTGATAGTCTGCCTGCCAATGCAGGGGACACTGGCCCGTGCCCCGGTCCGAGAGGATCCCGCATGCCCCGGAGCGGCTGGGCCCACGAGCCATGGCTGCTGAGCTTGCGCGTCCGGAGCCTGTGCTCCGCAACGGGACAGGCCACAACAGTGAGAGGCCCCCGTACCGCAAAAAAAAAAAATAAATAAAGAAAACAAAACAAAATATTTTTTTAATATCTAAAATTTAACCTCTATGCTTCCACTCTATAACATATTACCCTCTATATATACTATTATTTTAATTTACATTTTAGGTTTGCGTTTTTATGTAAAGAGTGGCATTCTACTCACACTGATTTTTGTTTTTTTAATATCTTTATTGGAGTATAATTGCTTTACATTGTTGTGTTAGTTTCTGCTGTATAGCAAAGTGAATCAGCTGTATGCATGTATATATCCCCATATCTCCTCTCTCTGGCATCTCCCTCCCACTCTCCACATCCCACCCCTCTAGGTGGTCGCAAAGCACCGAACTGATCTCCCTGTGCCAGGCAGCTGCTTCCCACTAGCTATCTATTTTACAGTTTATAGTGTATATATGTCAATGCTACTCTCACACTTAGTCCCAGCTTACCCTTCCCACTGTCCATAACCTCAAGTCCATTCTCTACATCTGTGTCTTTATTCCTGTCCTGCCCCTAGGTTCATCAGAACAATTTTTTTTTTTAGATTCCATATATATGTGTTAGTATACGGTATCTGCTTTTCTCTTTCTGACTTACTTCACTCTATGACAGACTCTAGGTCCCTCCACCTCACTACAGATAACTCAATTTCATTTCTTTTTATGGCTGAGTAATATTACTGAGTGTATACGTGCCACATCTTCTTTACGCATTCATCTGTCGGTGAGCACTTAGGCTGCTTTCATGTCCCGGCTATTGTACATAGTGCTACAATGAACACTGTGGTACATGACAAGACATATTATTTATCTGTTCCATCTCTCTTCTTTCCCCTATTGTCTCTGTCCTATCGAAGTTAGATTATACTCCTAACAATATCACTTCAAGACAGGAGTTTGTCCTCATAGGGAGAACTTGTTTTAGGAATTCATATTCCCTAGTAAGTTTTTGCTCTTTCCAAACCACTGGTCCTACTTTACAATACCCATAAATTGGAACTTGAAAAATTCTGTCAGTTTTAGTTGTTTGCTCAGATTATGCTACATGCTTTTCAGCGACAACCTGTTAGATACTTTTATGTTCTTCTGTTCTCAACACAATCAGAGTCCTGTTGCTGTCTGTCTGATTCCTCTTGCAAAGTATCTGATAATACTAAAGTCTTTAACTGAAGGAGATTTGTACATACCACGCATATTTTATGATTCCTGGGTGTTGTAAATTGAGTTGTGTTCCCCTACAAAAATGTTGAAGTACTTGTTAACGTGACCTTATTTGGAAAAAATGATGAGGTCATTTGGGTGGGTCCTAATCTAATAAGACTGTATGCTTACAGAAAGGGGAAATTTTGTACATACATACACACACATACACACACACACACACACACACACACACACACACGGAGAATACCATGTGGAAAGACACAGGAAGAAGATACCCATCTACAAGGAAGGATGACCATGACTACCAGAAGCTAGGAGAGGGGCCTGGATTAGTTCCTTCCACACAGGGCTAAAGGGTTTTGCTACAAATCTAAATATCATCTCAAAGTTTACAAACATTGTATTCATTAGCTGTTACATATGATAGGTGGCATTAAAAGGCACAGTGTAATTAGGGAACGTTCTAATGCTATGGAATACACAATCAAACAAGTACTGTAATTTTATAAAGCCAACTGTATTGTAAAAGATATTTACTTCTTACTTATTCATTACTATTTATATTGGAGTCAGAAGACACTGTTGAATATAGGCAAACTCATAGATTAAAATATACAAGTCTTACTCAACAATGAACTTAGCCTGGGTTGATCCAAGCATGTGAGGTGGAACAGTGAAAATAGAAAATAATTTCTTGTCCAGAACCTATAAAACTGCCTGAAGTCTTTATTATACACCAGTTCAACAATATTTATTAAACTGACATATTCCCTTTTAATGTGAAATGATTAAAAGACACTAGCCATATGGAAAAACTATAATTGTAAAGAGTGAATGATTTAAACTTTGTGATGATATGAGAATATTTCTAAATGTCATTTCCCAAACACCATAAAACACTGTCACTAGGAGAAAACTAAGTATTTGAATGTCATTATTTGAACTGACCTGTTTCTAATTATATAACTTTCATTTGGTTACCCAAGGAAGAAACACAACAATTAAAGAGAGAAACAGTTTTTGTGTGTAAGCTAATAATATCTCCTGTGTAGAAGAGCCAATTGTAAGCCATCACAAAAGGTCAATGAAGCCAGACAATTTCACAGTTTTTTGTGGGTTTTGTGTGTCTGTGTGCATGTGTGTGTGTGTATGCACGTGTGTGTGTGTGTGTATGGACATGCATACTATTTGCAACATTGTTTTAAGAAAAATATGTGCAATATTTATGTGGAATATTTTAAAATAATTTAAATATAATTTAAACTACATTAACATTTGTGCAATGTCCCATGAAAAAAAGACCTAGGTTTTTCTAATAATATATTTTACACACTTGAAAAAGAAAAAGAGGTGGTGCAGTGGTTAAGAATCCACCTGCCAATGCAGAGGACATGGGTTTGAGCCCTGGTCTAGGAAGATCCCACATGCCACGGAGCAACTAAGCCCATGTGCCACAACTACTGAGTGTGCGCTCCAGAGCCCGCAAGGCACAACTCCTGAAGCTGGGTGCCTAGAGCCCGTGCTCTGCAACAAGAGGAGCTACTGCAATGAGAAACCCACGCACCACAACAAAGAGTAGCCCCCGCTCACCACAACTAGAGAAAAGCCGTGCACAGCAACAACGACCGAATGCAGCCAAAAATAAATAAATAAAATAAATAAATTAAAAAGAAAGAAAGAAAAAAAATTAAAGTCTTTATGTAAATGGAACATGCAAACTATTTGGTGATGTTTGATATTACATGAAAGATATCACTGAAGAATTATTTTTAATTTTGAAATATATACATAATATTAAATAAAGCAATGAATTATAACTTTTTGCTTTGTTTGCTCCCTTAAATAATTGGTCTGGTGAAATTTGCTATGAGATTTGTAAATCTATTAATTAGGATGAAAATTTTATTCAGGACAAGATTTTACAAACAGATTAAAAAGTGCCAATGGGAATATCTGGGAATTAATAATCCTTTTAAGTTTGTTCATGATCACAGACAATCTCAAACTTGGTAGCTGGTAATTCAGATAACTACTGAGAGAAAGCAGGTTTTGAAGCATGGCTAATTTTTTTAAATGTACAGCTCTAGTTGTTTTCAAATGCTAGAACTTTATACTCTAAGGATATGAATGAAATTATGGTATGCAACTGATGACTCAGTTT
Organism: Phocoena phocoena; assembly: GCF_963924675.1. Taxonomy (NCBI): domain Eukaryota; kingdom Metazoa; phylum Chordata; class Mammalia; order Artiodactyla; family Phocoenidae; genus Phocoena; species Phocoena phocoena. Next base: position 16,008,879 of record NC_089221.1, on the reverse strand, counting down.
TAGTCATTTCAGATATATATTTACTGTCTAGTAAAACAATCGTGGTAAGTATCTTTTAATGATGATCTTAAAGTTTTGGGTTAGTTGTCTTATTGTAATGCACACCGTGGCAGCGATATGCATATTTATCACCTATGTGCCCACTAGATTGTATCTTAATGAAGAGTTATCTTGGTTTCCTTTGTGCCATGTTGTATTATCCCCAGTTGTGTCTAAAGGAAGATGCAAACTCTCTCACTGGTTGTTATGGTAAAAAAATAAACATTAATGGAATGTTAATATTATCCTCCACATACAAACACAGTTTGTAAATAATTTGAGTCTCTCTTCTGCTGTAAAATTTCTAAGCACTTTTCACTTCCATGTTATATTAGAAAAAGCACAGACTTTCTTTTTTAGAAGGATTTTTTCTTATTGAAATGAACTTATTTACAAAACAGAAGCAGCCTCACAGATATAAAAAATAAATGTATGGCTAACAAAGGGGAAATGGTGGGGTGGGATAAATTAAGAGTATGGGATTAATAGATACACACCTCTCTATATAAGATAGATAAACAACAAGAATTTACTGTATGGCACAGGGAACCACATTCAAAATCTTGTAATAACCTATAATGGAAAAGAATCTGAAAAAGCACAGACTTTTAATACACTATGGAAATCAGCCTGTACCCTGTGTGATCTCAAAATTTTGTCTGTGGACTGTAGGTGGCACTTAATGCTTTGTGATGTTGTAAAAAAAGGGTTTGCAGGGCTTCCCTGGTGGCGCAGTGGTTGAGTCCACCTGCCGATGCAGGGGACACGGGTTCGTGCCCCGGTCTGGGAAGATCCCACATGCCGCGGAGCAGCTGGGCCCGTGAGCCAGGCCCGTGAGCCTGCGCGTCCAGAGCTTGTGCTCCACAACGGGAGAGGCCACAACAGTGAGAAGCCCACGTACCGCAAAAAAAAAAAAAAAAAAGTGTTTGCAATGTGATTAAATAATTCTTATTTTATATACATTTCACCCATTTGAAATGAAACACATAATAATTTTCACAAGAATCCTGTAATGATATACCCTGAAAGTCTGCTCATGCCCTAAAACAGCTATACAGTTTAACTGATCTTAGACTAGAATAATTTGCACTAATGTTTTTCTTTGTTATAGTTGTTTTTTAAATTGTTATTACTGTGCTGTATTATAATTCCAACTCACAAAGATTGATCAGGACTCAGGAACGCCTCACTATAGAGTAAAAACAGTGATGGGAAGAATAACATAAATGGAAAATGGTCAACAGAACTTCAGTGTCTGCTGAATAAGTGAAGTTTGCAGCTCCAAAAATTTGCCAAGTCACCGGAAAAATAAAAATGTGACTATAGACCTGACTATGAAAACAGAGAAAAAGAACTTGAGCTAGAGATCCATTTGCTCCAGATCCCAGCACCATATCTTGGCAGCCAGTAAATAGTGACACAAAACCATTAAAATTTCATATCATTTACAAAACAGCATTTCTTGATGTTAAGAAAACAATTGTAGTTTTAGACAGAATAAGCACAAAATAACATTTGCAGGTTTAAAATTGATGAATTATATATCTAAATGCAAAGCAGAGGCCATAAATACTGAAGCATCACGGAAAGTTGCATTCCTGGTTTAGGAAAACAACTACATTGCACTTGCTCTAAAGCTTGTACAAAATAGCAGTGAACATTATGACAAATATCAGGCACTGAGAAAAGCAGTGTGAGCTGCTGAAAAAACTTTTTTATCAAACAACATTTTGGGCCTCACGCAACTCCTATCACATTTGTCTGACTGCAGATTTTTTGCTTTACACTTGGATGAAACCAATTATGTGCAGGGTATGAATCAGCTCTTAGCACTTTGGTAATTCATATACAAAATAGACATGGTCACCAGATTTTGATCTGCTCATCGCTGACGTGCTATTAGCACACAAAGTTTATTTAGGTAATTATATTATGACTGCATGTCAGGTAGGCAAAATGCTTATGAGCATCAATATCAATGGAATTATAGTTTTGTGTACAGCGAAGGGAAAATTATACACCTAAGTACCGACTATTTTGGTTTCAGAGTAATGACTTTAGTTAACAATAGACTGACTTTTCTGATTTTCTTTTAATGAGTTAAGCATTTCAGAAGTTCTCGCCTTTACTTAAAAGTGGTAGCCTCGTTGTATGGAAGATTTATTTTTTTCTTTTTTTTTTTTTTTTTGGTACGCGGGCCTCTCACTGTTGTGGCCTCTCCCGTTGCGGAGCACAGGCTCCAGACGTGCAGGCTCAGCGGCCATGGCTCACGGGCCCAGCTGCTCCGCGGCATGTGGGATCTTCCCGGACCGTGGCACGAACCCGTGTGCCCTGCATCGGCAGGCGGACTCAACCACTGTGCCACCAGGGAAGCCCTGTATGGCAGATTTTAATTAAAAGGATAATGGGCACAGGAAGCGTACAGAGTATTATTCTACAGCTGTCCAGGATGATGAGAGCTTCAATTACTGATGCTTTCTGAATCCAAGTTTCCTCATCTCTGTATTAAGATAATATTAAAAATTAATGGGTTACTTTGAGAAATGAAATGTATGTATAGTGTCTAGAATATTACAATAAGAAATTTCCTGGTAATAAAAGTTCACACACATATTTATATCTATCTACTTCTCTACATATATATGAGTTGTATATATATATACATATTTTCATGCATATTTTATGTATTTATTTATTGAACTATTTTAGAAGGATTGTGCGAAGTCAGAGGTCAATGGGATGGTCGTACCTTCAAAAAATAAACCAAACCATGTACTGCTCTCTATAAGAAAAGGCTTTCTCTTCTCACTCTTCATTTTGACCTTAAAATTTTGTATGTATTGTCTAGAGTCCACAATTTGAAATGTACTTCCAGTGCTTTAAAAGGATTAGGAAAATAGTATTAAAGAGATTGAAAACTATAAACATGATCTAGGTGAGATAGAAAGTTTAGTCAAATGGAATCTTTGAGTCTAGAAATATTTTCAGAATGTTTGAACCATATATTTTATTTTTAGTTGTGTTGTTTTTATTTTTTAACATATTTATTGGAGTATAATTGCTTTACAATGTTGTGTTAGTTTCTGCTGTATAACAAAGTGAATCATCTATATGTATACATATATCCCCATATCCCCTCCCTCTTGCATCTCCCTCCCACCCCTCTAGGTGGTCACAAAACAGCAAGCTGATCTCCCTGTACTATGCAGCTTCTTCCCATTAGCTATCTATTTTACATTTGGTAGTGTATATATGTCCATGCCACTCTCTCACTTCGTCCCAGTGTACACTTCCCCCTCCCGTGTCCTCAAGTCCATTCTCTATATCCCTGTCTTTATTCCTGTCCTGCCCCTAGATTCATTAGAGCTTTTTTTTTTTCAGATTCCATATATATGTTTTAGCATACGGTATTTGATTTTCTCTTTCTGACTTACTTCACTTTGTATGACAGATTCTAGGTCCATCCACCTCATTACAAATAACTCAGTTTCATTTCTTTTTATGGCTGAGTATATATGTGCCACATCTTCTTTATCCACTCATCTGTTGATGGACACTTAGGTTGCTTCCATGTCCTGGCTATTGTAAATTGTGCTGCAATGAACATTGTGGTACCTGACTCTTTTTGAATTATGGTTTTCTCAGGGTATATGCCCAGGAGTGGGATTGTTGGGTCATATGATAGTTCTATTTTTAGTTTTTTAAGGAACCTCCATACTGTTCTCCATAGTGACTGTATCAATTTACATTCCCACCAACAGTGCAAGATGTGATCCATATATTTTAAAAGAGTAAATTTTATCATTGATGTATATTAATGTGCCTACCAAAATAAAATGCGTGCATGTGTTATACACAAAATATTGCAAATTATTTAATGTTCTTGGGTCTTATTTCACTGTGCATTGATAATATAAAATACAACTATTGTCTAAAAAATTTAAGTAATTTTTTTAAGGGTAGTTTAAATATTTGACTAAATGAATTATTTTCAATTATATCTAGTATTTTAACTTCCATTCTAATAAACTTGCATGTATGCCAGCACATTCATTAATCTTAGTAATTCAATATGAAGTTTTGATAGAGGAAATTTAATATGAGTTTATTTGTAATTGATCCTATTATGGGAGATCAAAATTTAATAGAAAAATACAATTTCTCTTTCTAAAGCATTAAGATCTATTTTAAAAGCCCTATTAGTAATTTAAAGTCAACCCTCAAAACATAAAATATATACATTATACCATGACAGACCAAAATTAGTATCAAAAATATAATTAATTTAGGCATAAAATTATTTACCTTTAAATATCATCTTGTAAATAACTCTCAAAGGAGTAAATAGTTTCAAGATGCCTTTCTATGTATTGAAACTTTAGTTTGGTTAGGATTTTGTTAATTTTTGCCAAAATGAATATTCCTTCTTGTTTGATTTAAAAAACTTCATGTGCTTAGACAATTCCCTTTGAAAATATTCATAAATAATTTTCAAGTGGACCATAAAAATAATAACTTATGGACAAATAAAAGTGTTATGAAATATAATGAATGAAAAATAATATTGAAAAAAATATCTGTGGTCATAAAATGACAATAGATCAAATAAATTCAAGACCCTTTGTCAGTAATTTTCCCAGAAAAAATCTATTTTTGATGGTCTGGACCACTATTCATCTGTCTTTTCGTAATGAAATATTTGTTCCTTATTCAACAAACAACATACTAAAATAACTGAAGCTTGTAGGGCTTTAATTATAAATGGACTGATTTAATTATAATACTGCAGTTTCAGTGAAGGTACACACACTTGAAAATGCCAAACTTATGACTTACTTTTAACAGAATTTCAGTAGAAGGTGGGTTTTTTTGTGCATAGGTAGTTCTTGGATTCTAAGCCACCCTTGTTCAGTCTATGACTAAATCAAGTTGATCTCACAAGAAAGCTATTGGAAAACACATCCAATTAAAAAATGGGCAGAAGAACTGAATAGACATTTTTCTAAAGAAGACATACAAACAGCCAACAGGTACATGAAATGGTGCTCAATATCTTTAATCATCAGGAAAATTCAAATCAAATATACAAATGTGAGATATTACCTCACACCTGTCTAAATGGCTACTATCAAAACAAAACAAAACAAAACACCTAAGAAATAACGTGTTGGTGAGGATGTAAATTGGGACAGATGTTATGGAAAATAGTGTACTGAGTTTCCTTAAAAAAGTAAATATAGCACTACCATATGATTCTGCAATTCCACTAGACTTGTTTTGCCTAAATCCATAAAATTTAAGGTTTAATTCCCTAGTTCTATTCTCTGAGCTGAAACAAGCTTCCTTTTCTGTGGTGAGACTTATGTTTTTGCTCCGTTTGAGTGAGTCTAAAAGCCCTTCTCTCACTCTCATCTCCTGGGACTCAGAGAAACCCACAGCTATATTCAAATATCCTATATTCCACTAGTAGATTCTTCTCATTATTGTATTATTCCAGAAAGGAAATGGGAGTGTGAGAAATGTACATTTCAAGCCACTGTACCCCTTAAGTGATTCTGTTATTACTTTATTAACTATAGAAGAGCATTCTGAGATACATTATGTGGAAGTTATCCATATAGTCAGGGAATTATAGTGCAGGGTGACAACTAGAAATCACCCAAGGCTTCCATATAATTTCAAAATAAGAATATTAGGGATGCATTAGGTATCTTTTTCAATGATGCAGAGAAAGTTAGTAGTAAAATAATTATGGATAATGGCATGGCCCTAGATGATTAGCATGTCTGTCTCAGAGGTAGGATAAATGTTCTTGCAAAATCTATAAAATCCAGATTTAATCCCTTGTAACTATCTCAGTGCATTTAACAAATTTGGTGTTTAGACTTTTGCTATCAGCATATGATCGCTACATCTCTACTTGGTCTTGCCATCACTTACCATAAAGGTTGGTTTCTCATTTCATCACTCAGCTGACTCCAACCAGATTCCCTCCTTAGTCATGCACTCCTGTTCAACTAAATCTTCTTACTAAATTAATATAAAACCTCATATTTTCAAACATAATTAAATCATTGCATTCACATGGTGATGATTTTTATATTAATTTTGCTTTGATATTAAAGCAGCTCTTCCTTTTCTTCTTCTTACAATATCTTTTATTGTCCTCTGAAGTTAAATTTCCATATGGGTTAGCTGTTAAAGTCAGTGTGTATAATTACACATGTAAATTCTAACACATACTGTCAGTACCCTGCCTCTATAGCCTGGATACTCTTCTCTACTATGTCTTCTTACTGCAAATGCCTGTTTCTCTGCCTGAGGCTTTTCTCTGGACTGCTTGAAGGTCAGACTAAGAACGCTGGGCAGTTAATGACCCTGGAAGAGGCCCTCTATTTATGGTAGAATTGAATTGGTAGATAAGTATCCTTGGTTTTGCATCTCTTGTTGTGGTGACTGAGGCATGCTCTGAACAATCTCTTAGAGGTCCCCAACTCTGTGGAGCCCAAGATGCACCCAGTGGTCAGCCACTCATCAATACCCCTTGCAGTGGCTTATTTCCCGTGCCTCCCTCACTCCCACTCTACCTTATTAATGATTTCTGGAATCCTGTCCCCAGTAAGTCACTCACCTTCAAATCCTTGTCTCAGAATCATCTATTAGGAAGTCCAAGCTTAAACTTCTTTACACACATACACACCACACTCACACACACACAAACATAAGGCACATACTTTTCTAATGGCTTAAGGTCTACAGCGTAATTGACATGGAGAGCTAAAAGAAATGAGGATTGTTCTAATATATTCATTCTGAACATTGAACCTTTTACTTAAACAAATAAATAAATTTAATAATTTATGAGTTTCAATGATTAAATTAAATGGATCAAGTGATTCAAATAATCAAATTTTGATTTTCATGTTGTAGTAGAAATAAGATGCTTCAGTTAAGTATTTACATCTCTTGTGTGTTTTATATTTTTTTATTTTTATTTATTTATTTTTTTTGCGGTACGCGGGTCTCTCACTGTTGTGGCCTCTCCCGCTGCGGAGCACAGGCTCCGGACGCGCAGGCCCAGCGGCCATGGCTCACGGGCCTAGCCGCTCCGCGGCATGCGGGATCCTCCCGGACCGGGGCACAAACCCGTGTCCCCTGCATCGGCAGGCGGACTCTCAAACACTGCGCCACCAGGGAAGCCCTCTTGTGTGTTTTAAAAGAGAAAAGTTCTGTATGGTAGAGCCCAATGAAACTGAGTATTGAAAGATCATAGAGGAGAACTGCTATTCTGTGAAAGTCCTTCCTTGATGAACAGTTATTGTACAGTGAAGGAGTTTCAAAAACAAATGCTTTCTCAAAAAAAGTGGACACTTCTTGATTATTTTCAAAGCCTTCCATTTGAAAAGGTTATATTTCACTTTGATATGGTGACAATAGATCATTGTAGACAGTGGAAAGTATTAATACACTTAAAAAATAAAAGTACAATGGATGGTGTACAGAGTCAGGTACCATGTCTTGTGAATACCTATGAAAATATGTCTAGAAAAATCTTTTAAGTAGAGTGTTTATTAAATAATTAATCAGCAATTCATACAAATTAAGTGGTTGGTAATTATTTGAACTTTAATTTTATATAATTTTTTCATAACCCTGACTTTTTAAATTTTAATATGTGGGAAAGTTAAGCCAGGGAAAGAAATGTACCTAATCCAAAATCTAACACCATGTAACAAATTTTACTCCTTCTGTACACCATTCATTAGGCTGGTAAACTTTTTTTTTTTTTTTTTTTGCGGTACATGGGCCTTTCACTGTTGTGGCCTCTCCTGTTGCGGAGCAACAGGCTCCAGACGCGCAGGCTCAGCAGCCATGGCTCACGGGCACAGCCGCTCCGCGTCATGTGGGATCTTCCCGGACCGGAGCACGAACCCGTGTCCCCTGCATCGGCAGGTGGACTCTCAACCACTGTGCCACCAGGGAAGCTCAGGCTGGTAAACTTTTGATAGAGAAACACATTTGTTTCTGATGTCCTTGTGTTAACTACTATCTTAAATTCCTGGTATTGGACTCAAACAAATTGCCAACCCAAACTAATTGTCATCACCTTCTTCTGGTTATGTATCAAAGACTAACTAAAGCATAAAGCAGACACATTCCTGATCTAATTGTGTATCACTAATTAAAATTTGTGCCTTGAATATTTTTATGAGCTTAATTTCTAAATCCATTTGTTTTTTATAGTTAAATTACCTTTTAGCTTATACAGATTGATCTTATGAATTTGCCATGATATTTTAAATCATAATAGAAAGTATTTAGCCAGGTTTTGGCAACATTTGAGTTTATTTCCAAATTATATTCAGTCCCTTTAAGATAGGCCTTTGGCTTGCAATAAGTTAAAATATGCCTTAATAAAGACTGTTCTACATTTCAACTAAACATCTAGAAAACTGCAATTAAAAATTACCTTTCTTAAACACTGAACTCTCAGAAAAATATACAATAAATAAAAAACTAAATGGAAAGACACTGAATGAAAACAACCATAAGGTACTTGTATTTTGGCTCATGAAAAGCAGTAGTCTTGTCTCTGTGAAAGAACAGAAAAGAACACGTGTTCCTTCCCTCTGCCTTCTATCTTTACACTAGCAAGAACACAGGGCAACCAGTCCTCAATGTCAGAAAAGTTGCATTTAAATCAGCCAGGGAAATATTTAGAAATGGTCCCTATATTATAAATAGTCATAAAACAACAGATCAGAAAACGTGGAGATGGGGAATATCAGTGTGGGTTAAAATTTGGAAGTTATAATCCGTATAATTTGTGGCAGGAGTTGGGGAGAGAGTGGTGGTTGCTTTAATGACAGAGCTAGGAAGAAATCTCGAGCCTCTGAAACTCGTGTGTAATTTTTATGTTATCTACCAGTTCGCAGTGACTAAGAAGTAGTGAATGGTAGGAAATATAAAGAAGGATCTAATGCTGTAGGAAATAAAGATGCTATAATCATATCACTCAAATATAACTGAAACTGAACTATTTCAAACTGAAAAATGACTACCTCCTCTAGGCTAAGACTCATTTTAGTTCATTTAAAGTAAGTGTTGTGTTAGAAATTTCAGTACTCCCAGAGACCTTAAGAACATTTAGTGTTATTCAACTAATTATTCCTGCATAAAACACCGTGTCTTAATATTAGGGAATTGCCTCAGTGGTTTTGGACCTTTGTCTGAGATTTCCATCCTCTTTTTTTTTTTTTTTTTTTTTTTTTTTTTGTGGTACGCGGGCCTCTCACTGTTGTGGCCTCTCCCGTTGTGGAGCACAGGCTCACGGACGCACAGGCTCAGCGGCCATGGCTCACGGGCCCAGCCGCTCCGCGACATGTGGGATCCTCTCGGACAGGGGCACGAACCCGCGTCCCCTGTATCGGCATACGGACTCTCAACAACTGCGCCACTAGGGAAGCCCTCCATCCTCTTTTAAGACTGAGTTATATCAGAAGTGGACTTTTCTCCCCAAAGTTTATGGGGTAGATACAAAGCATTTGCCAGTAACTACCCATCAACTACCAGATTTGTATGTAGTTGGACATTCTTACAGTCTAAAGGAGAAATGATTGGCAGTGATAAGAATCAATCATAACCTCATTACCCATTTGCAAAAAATTAAATGAGCAGGGCCTTCTGTGTTATTTAGAATCAGCATTCAACAGCAAGCTGGCACAATTTTTACACAGTGATTTCTCACAGAACAATGAAAGCATGTCATGTTCAATTTATAACAATAATTTGAAATTCATGTATTGGAGAAAGTTACACATGGATCTTGCTGGGACTTACCTGAAAACAATAATGAGTAGCACTCATGATTTCTTCGTTTTATTTTTTTTCAAAGAGACTGGGGAAAAGTCATGAAATGTGTTATGAATGACAAGATTTCTAGTTTATGGAAAAGGATTTAACAAGAGGTTTTCTGAAACAATTTTCACTATTTTTTTCTTCACATATATATCCATATTCATGAATATTTGTGGACTTTAATGCTATGTATAACTTTAGATTCTCATAATTTTCATATTTAACATTATAATATCAATATTTTCTGTCATTAAATTCTATTTAAGGTATAATTTCTAAATTTGGCCAGAGAGTCCATCTTATTTATATGCGATACTTGGTTTAACTATTTCCCTATTGTTGGAAACATGCCTTATTTTCATAATACTGCTGTAAATATTTTGATAAAATATGTTTTAGCATGAACAAAAAAATTAGAATTATTGAGACAAGAGTATCCTATAGGATTTTTTAAAAATTATTTTATTGAAGTATAGTTGATTTACAATGTTGTGTCTTTTTCTACTGTACAGCAAGGTGATTCAGTGATTTCTTTCATATTCTTTGCCATTATGGTTTATCACAGGATATTGAATATAGTTTGCTATACAATAGGACCTTGTTTTTTATCCATTCTTTATATAGCGTAGAGTTTGCGTTTTCTTTTTAATACATATCATCATATTTCTGTCACGAAGACTAAGAAAATGGGAGAGTTTCGGTTTCATCTAATTTCCCTGTAAGAGATCATCTTGTACCTTTATCTCTCACGTTCTATTCTTTCTTTTCTCACTCAACTCTGTATTATATTGACTCAGTCAGTGAAGTAATAGTAATAATAATTGCTTTTAGTGCCTGCTGGTTGTCAAACACAGTATTAAGTATTTGATGCCTATTAATGCATTTAAATCCCGTTTTACAGAGGACGAAACTGAGACACAAAGATCTATGGTAAGCTTCCCAAGGCACCCTAACCAACAAATAGCAAAGTTTGGATGCAAAGGAAAGCACCTCGCTCTAGGCACTCTATTTGATGACAGCACTTAATGGTGTCTGAATAAAGCCCCAAAACGTGAGTAAATTTGTGTCTTGTGGGAAATCAATACCAGTGCTGGGATCTGTAGGGGATTCACATACACATCAGGTTTCATGGTTCTGAAAAGTGTCTGTTGGTCTGAGGCCAGAAGGTCTTCTAGACAACAATGTTTCTAGTGAGCAGAGCAGCAGTACCTGGAAGGAAGCCACGTACCTGGAAGAGACACAGCTAGATCTGGATACACTCAACTTCATCTACTTCCCCTGTTGATATTAACTGTAAATTGAACAATAAGCCAATTTCTTATATGAGCTGCCTATTGGTCTATATATGTCTGGGATTCGGAATAGATAATGAAGGTGTAAAAAACACCAAACTATTATAGAAAATCATTAAAAGACCCAGGACACAGAATGTTTAACTTATGATTTTTAAACTTTTCAAGAGGTAAATGCCCCTATACTATATATATACCATTTAAGAATGCAGAAAATGGTAAGCGATGCATAAAGTACTTCCCTATTCCTAAAATAATACCAAAGTTAGTTAGAAAAGTAACATGACTTAACAAAATGTGTGTGAATAGAATGACAAAGTTTGTTGTAGACACAAAGGATTGTTTAGGTACATTAAGAGCCAGCCAAAGTTTTAAATAGACAAAATGAAAAGCGGCAAATCCTTCTCAAAATACTGTATAGGTAAACATGATTATATTTTAAGTCCTAATGGGAGTCTGGAAGTGTTAACGTGGTTGTATATTTCATTTTAAGTTTGTCAAGATGTGAGTCCTTCCCAAATTGATCTATAGATTCAATGCAGCTCCAATCAAAATCCCAATTAGTTATTTTGTGGGTATTGAGAAAGCAATTATAAAGTTTATATAGAGAGACAAAAGATCCACAATAGCTAACCCAATATTGAAAGAGAAAAACAAAGAGGGCTGACACCATCTTACTTTACTATAAAGCTATAGTAATCAAAAAAATGTGTTCTTGGTGAAAGAATCGACAAATAAATCAATGAACCAGAACAGCACACCCAAAAATAGACCTTTGACAAAGGAGCAAAGGCAATACAATGGAGAAAAGATAGTCTTTTCAACAAATGGTCCTGGAACAACTGAAAGTCCACATAATAAAAATGAATCTAGATACAGACATTACATTTTTCACAAAAACTAACTCAGAATAAACCATAGACCTAAATGTCAAATGCTAAACTATAAAACTCCTAGAAGATAACATAAGAAAAATCTAGATGACCTTGGATTTGGCAATTACTTTTTAGATACACCACCAAAGGCAAGATCTGTGAAAGAAGGAATTGATAAGCTGAATTTTATTAAAATTACAAACTTCTGCTTTGAAAAATATACTGTCAACTGAGTGAGAATACAAGTCAGAGAGTGGGAGAAAATATTTGCAATAAAGTTATATGATAAAGTACTGTTATCCAAAATATGCAAAGAACCCTTAAAACTCAACAATAAGAAAATGAACAACCCAATTAATAAATGGGGCAAATATCTTACCAGACACTACACCAAAGAAGATATACAGCTGACAAATAGGAGTGTGAAGATATGGTCCACATCATATGTCATTAGGGAATTGCAAATTAAAACGAGATACCACTACACACCTATTAAAGTAGCCAAAATCTGGAACATTGACAACATCGAAATGCTGGTTAAGTTTGGGAGCAAGGAAACTCTCAACTTATTGTTGGTGGGAATGCAAAATGGTACAGCCACTTTGGAAGACAGTTGGAGGTTCCTTTAAAAACTAAACATATTTTAACTATATTATTCGGTATTCTGCTCTTTGGCACTTACCCAAAATAGCTGAAAGCATATGTCCACACAAAAACATGCACACTGATGTTTATAGTGGCTTCATTCATAATTGCCAAAACTTGGAAACAACTAAGATGTCCTTCAGTATGCAAATTGATGGATAAACTGTGGTAAAATGAACAATGGAATAGTACTGCATATTAAAAAGAAATGAGCTATCAACCCTTGAAAAGACATGGGAGATCTTTAAATGCACATTACTAAGTTTGTGATTCCAACCATATGACATTCTGAAAAAGGCAAAACTGTCGAGAGAGTAAAAAGTCAGTGCTTTCCAGGGGCAGGGTGGGTGGTGAATAGACACAGCACAGTGAATTTTTAGGGCAGTAAAATTATTCTGTGCAATCCTATAATTGTAGATATATGTCATTATACATTTGTCCAAACCTAGAAAATGTACAACATTGATAGTAAACTCTATGGGAATAGACTTTGTTTGATAATGATAATCAATGTATATTCATTGATTCCAATAAATGTACCCCTCTGATGTTAGATGTTGATGACTGGGGACCTGTATGTGGGGTTGGGTTAGGGTTATATAAAATCTCTATGTATTTTCCATTCAGCTTTGCTGTGAATCTCAAACTGTTCTAAAAATAAAATTTATTTTTAAAAAGCAAAAACAAGCAATTTTTAATAAAGTGATTTAAGAAATGTGATTAACACTGATTTATATATTTACATGTACATAGACAAGTAATGAGAAAAAGGAGAATCCTGGCATAAGAAAAATAAGATATATTAATAGACTATTTCATTTAGAAACAGAATGAAATCATTTTTATAAGTTGAGTATGTGATAAAGGCAGATTTTAAAACAGCAAGAGGTGACATTTTTTTGAATGAAAACAATATTTCCTCAAGTTGGTTAATGGTGGGTAAAGTAATAATGCACTCCACAGTATTTACCAAAATATTCACCAAAAAATATTCCAAGACCATTATAGACTTGAATGTTTTAAAGCATATCAAACTAGACAACAATAAGAACACAGGTGCATTTTGCTTGAAAGTGGTATCTACAAATATCAAATATTTACTGCAGTAATTTTTGAAAATTTTGCATAAAATGTCTAAAGTATTTTTAAATTTTCTTTTCCTGGAATAACTAAATCTTTTTGTGTTAGTCTAAGTTTAACATTTTCTCTGGGAAAAGCATATTCAATTATTTTTGATGCTCATGGGAACTAGAAGAAACTACCGTGCCCATTATGGAAGAAGTAAAGTAGAAAATTAAAAAAAAAAAAAAAAAGATTTAGTTTCTCTCAACATCACGCTTGTTAATAAACCTAGCAATAAACAAATAGCAAACAGAATAATTGCCCTATTTAGAATCTAGGGGTTACTAATTTGGTCAAAGTAATTTGAGTGTTAATAAAATAGGAAGAGAAATAATCTGAGAAATGTAAATATGTTTTTATATTTTCTGACCCAAATTATCAAGATTTAACTAAAAAACTGGGAGAAAACATTTATTTATGTTTTTTTCAGAGTTTCTGACTGAAAGTTTTCTATATATCTTGGGAAAATTTCTTGATAATAAAATCTAGTGTTTATAGTAAAATATAACTTCTTATATCTTTACATTTTATATATGGGCATGCCCTTAAAAATACATTTGAAAAATTGAAGCAAAATGTATACCCTAGGATGGGTTTATGATTCCTGGAAATTTTTCAATAGTCAAATAAAATATTGCTATCAATTTTATTTGGAAAATTGAAAATGGATATACTAACTATAAGTAAAAAAAATTGTGAATGAGTGTACCAATCTAACCCTTAATAGTATGGGATCTTTTATTAAGTTAGTAATTATGAAATTAATGATAGATTTTCATGCATACACAAATGTGGAGACATATGGTCACATTATCCTTTTGAAAAAAGGAAAAGAAAAACAAATTCTTGTCTTTTATCATTCTTCCTTTGCCTACACTCCATACCTAGAAATAGAGGCATTTGTCAAAATGGTATGGACATACATTGCTCTCCATGGGCTTGTCCTTTTCCCTAAACTCTTAGAAAACAAGTGAATTTTCAACACAGTGATTGTTTAGCTTTTTTCTCTGGTAATGAAGAAAAAGCAAAGCTAAATACTGTCTCTTATTTATACTCTTCTCTCTCTCTCTCTCTCTCTCTCTTTGTATCACTGCAATTTTCCAAATAGGAGGCAAGATGTTATAAAACCATGCAAAGGACACATGACCATTAATTTCTTTTTTTTAAACATCTTTATTGGTGTTTAACATCTTTATTGGAGTATAATTGCTTTACAATGGTGTGTTAGTTTCTGATTTATAACAAAGTGAACCAGCTATACATATACATATACATATACATATACATATATCCCCATATCTCCTCCCTCTTGTGTCTCCCTCCCTCCCACACTCTCTATCCCACCCCACTAGGTGGTCAGAAAGCACCGAGCTGATCTCCCTGTGCTATGCAGCTTCTTCCCACTAGCTATCTATTTTACATTTGGTAGTGTATATATGTCCATGCCACTGTCTCACTTCGCCCCAGCTTACCCTTCCCCCTCCCCGTGTCCTCACTTCCATTCTCTATGTCTGCGTCTCTATTCCTGTCCTGCCCATAGGTTCTTCAGAACCATTTTTTTTTTGTTTTTTTCAGATTCCATATATATGTGTTAGCATACAGTATTTGTTTTTCTCTTTCTGACTTACTTCACTCTGTATAACAGTCTCTAGGTCCATCCACCTCACTACAAATAACTCAATTTCATTTTTTTTATGGCTGAGAAATATTCCATTGTATATATGTGCCACATCTTCTTTATCCATTCATCTGTTGATGGACACTTAGGTTGCTTCCATGTCCTGGCTATTGTAAATAGAACTGCAATGAACATTGTGGTACATGACTCCTTTTGAATTATGGTTTTCTCTGGGTATATGCCAAGGAGTGGGATTGCTGGATCATAGGGTAGTTCTATTTTTAGAGTTTTGAGGAACCTCCATACTGTTCTGCATAGTGGTTGTATCAATTTACATTCCCACCAACAGTGCAAGAGGGTTCCCTTTTCTCCACACCCTCTCCAGCATTTGTTGTTTGTAGATTTTCTGATGATGCCCATTCTAACTGGTGTGAGGTGATACCTCATTGTAGTTTTGATTTGCATTTCTCTAATGATTAGTGATGTTGAGCATCCTTTCATGTGTTGGTTGGCAATCTGTATACCTTCTTTGGAGAAATGTCTCTTTAGGTCTTCTGCTCATTTTTGGATGGGGCTGTTTGTTTGTTTGTGTTTTTGATAATGAGCTGCATGAGCTGCTTGTATATTTTGGAGATGAATCCTTTGTCTGTTGTTTCATTTGCAAATATTTTCTCCGATTCTGAGGGTTGTCTTTTTGTCTTGTTTATGGTTTCCTTTGCTGTGCAAAACTTTTAAATTTCGTTAGGTCTCATTTGTTTATCTTTGTTTTTATTTCCATTTCTCTAGGAGGTAGGTCAAAAAGGATCTTGCTGTGATTTATGTCACGAAGTGTTCTGCCTATGTTTTCCTCCAAGAGTTTTATAGTGTCTGGCCTTACATTTAGGTCTTTAATCCATTTTGAGTTTATTTTTGTGTATGGTGTTAGGGAGTGTTATAAGTTCATTCTTTTACATGTAGCTGTCCAGTTTTCCCAGCACCACTTATTGAAGAGGCTGTCTTTTCTCCATCGTATATTCTTGCCTCCTTTATCAAAGATAAGGTGACCATATGTGCATGGGTTTATCTCTGGGCTTTCTATCCTGTTCCATTGATCTATCTTTCTGTTTTTGTGCCAGTACCATACTGGTTTTTTTTACTGTAGCTTTGTAGTATAGTCCAAAGTCAGGGAGTCTGATTCCTCCAGCTCCATTTTTCTTTCTCAAGATTGTTTTGGCTATTCGTGGTCTTTTGTGTTTCCATGCAAGCTATGAAAATTTTTGTTCTATTTCTCTGAAAAATGCCATTGGTAGTTTGATAGGGATTTCACTGAATCTGTAAATTGCTTTGATCCATATAGTCATTTTCACAGTGTTGATTCTTCCAATCCAAGAACATAGTATATCTCTCCATCTGTTTGTAACATCTTTAATTTCTTTTATTAGTGTCTTCTAGTTTTCTGCACACAGATCTTTTGTCTCCTTAGGTAAGTTTATTCCTAGGTATTTTATTCTTTTTGTTGCTTTAACCATTAATTTCTAATTTCCAACTTCCTTTAAGCCATAACGGATCCATTATATTTTAAGATTTATAACTAAAAAAGGAAAATAATTTAGTGTCATAATTTAGCAGAAAATGCATTTTTCTTTCAAAAGTACTTAAAGGAGGTTAAAGCTGTTTCCTCCATTTTAAAAAACAATATTCATAAAATTGAAAAAAAAAAGCAAACTGTAGGATGAAAGGAAGTATCTTTACCACAGTCATACCTAAGAGTTTGATACACATATTAAGTACCTTCTAAATATTGATCTACAGCCACAACAGTTATTAAAACTCTAGTCCTAATTTCACCTTATTTTAGACACTTCATGCATTTGCTACTTCTTTAAATTCAGAAAGTCTGAAAATGAACACAATCCTTGCAGTTTAACGTGTATTTCTCTCCTACATCCCCTATGACAGTATTTTTCAAATATTACAGAAGTTGACCAGTAGTTATTCTAAATAAATATTTTTGCAATGAGCCTCAGAAAACGGCATTTTAACAGGCACCTCAAGGAAGTGTTAATCTGATAATTCTTTTAAATCTGAGAAAAATTGATCTTACTGATATCATTATACACTTTGACACCAATGATAGAAACCAGTCTCGATTTCCAGTCTCTCTTTTTCCTCAACAATCATTCCTTTAACTTTGTACAGTCATCCATTTCTTATTCAGATTTAAGGGATTCTTCATCAGTTATAACACTTATAGTGTTGTTTTCCACAAATATAGTGTCATTCATGTCATAATAAAAAAAATAATAATAAAAATAATTTTTAAAAATCTTTCATTTTATTCCAGGAAATATAATATGTAAAGAATTATTATCAAAGTTATTAGATATTCCATGGTTTGACTGTATCCTTTTTTTAAACTTTATTTCTCATTGTTTTATTTCATGAATCTATATCTCCAGAACCATACAAAATGTATTCTGTGTTCAGTTATACTGGAAAATCCAAAATGGCTCATTGGCTTGACTCACAGTTGATGCTAGTTGATGCTGAAGGACTATCAAATCAAGTGTCTACATAGAGTCTCTCTATATGTCTTGGGTTTCTCACAGCATGGCTCAGTACAAGGAAGGAAATGGAAACTTCCATGCCCTTAAAGTGTTGGCAAAACACACATTGGTTAAAATATTTTCAGGGCTCAGACAACTTCAAAGAGCTAGATACAGAGAATCTGTCTCTTGACAGAGAAGGTGGCAAATTGTATTGAAGAGCATATGATATGGATACTTGGAAAACACAATCTTCCACAGCCTACCTCTGGCTACGACAATTCTCAATACTCTCATATACAATATGCTTTTACCCCATCTCCCAAGAGTCTTAAACTCTCATCCTATATGCTATGGTCTGAATGTTTGTGTTCCCCCAAAATCAATATGTTGAAGCCTAATGCCCAATATGATGGTTTTAGATAGTGGAACATTTGGGAGGTAATTGGGTTGAGATGGTGGAGTCCTCATGAATGGGATTAGTGCTTTTATAAAGGAGACCACACGGAGCTGCCTAGTCCTTCCTGCCATGTGTGGACACAGCAGAAGGATGGTCATCTATAAACCAGGAAGTAAGCCCTTACCAGACCCCAAATTAGCTGATGCCTTGATCTTGGACTTCCCAGCCCCCAGAACTATGAGAGAAATAAATGATTGTTTATGGGCGAATCAGTCTATGATTTTTTTGACATCAACTTGATGTCCAGAATCTTGACATTTAAATCAGACCCTGTTGAGAGTAAAATTTCACTCAAATATGGTTCTTTTCAATCTAAAGATTGAAAAGGGAACAAAAGGGAAAATAATAAAGCTGGTCCCCTCCAACATTCATGGTAGTACAAGGAAAGAATAACTTCAAGGAAAATTTCCTTTAAAAGAGGGGAGGAATGTAAAAACTAGGTTGTCACTGTTTCATAGAAATACTGAAATCTAGCTCAGTATATATTGCTAGATTCTTGATTAGAGATGAGTCCTGCTTTGTGGGAGTTTTCTTCATGGCTTTAGACTTTGTTCTTTGAGCATTTATCCCACACTCTTAGTTACTCTTTCTTTCAATTAAAAAAAATGCCTATATTTGTACCTAGGTAACTTTCTCAGCTTTCTTACTTTCAGGATGTTGTGGATCCTAAGCTTATGTTTTGATATTGACCACGCTTGTATTTTCCAGTCCATACCAATGTGCTTCTGCTTAGTACAATTCCCTTAAAAAGAGAATTGTGGGTTTCCTACGGATATTCTGGTAGTTGACTCTGTTAAACAAAAATTCAAATCCCCTCAAACTATGGTGCTGCAGGGCAACCTCCTTAAGATTTTGAGAAACCATTTTGGAAATCTTGGAGAGTATATTAGGCATGTATTTAAGATCATTTAGAAGTCACTTTACCAATCAGAGAGCACGCAAAAGCATGCATGCTCTTACTATTCTTTTTTTTTTTTTTGTATTAGGCATCATGTTTATTCATCATATTATTTTAAAAGTTCATCTTCAAACAAAATAGACCTTAGATATGATTACCAGTATCAGTAACGACAGTCATTCGTCTTTAATGGGTACCCAAGTAAAGAGTGTTGACACAACTCCCATGGAACACTTCATTTTATATTTTATTTTTTATTGAAGTACAGTTGATTTACAATGTCATGTTAGTCTCAGGGGTACAGCAAAGTGATTCATACATATATATATATATATATATATATATATATATATATTGTTTTTTCATGCCTCTACTATTCTTAAAAGAAAATTTGTCTCACAAAGGTTTATAAGGGATCATCTTATATCCTTTTGGGACCTTAGCCAAGGGTCTCACAGCTACATACTTCATTTCAAAATTACTCTGAGGCCACATTTTACTTGTAAGTCCTGAATTTGAGTCTTTATCTCAGATCACTTTTTATCTTAAGAACATTTAGGTGAGTGGAAAGACTCTCTTAGTCCCTCTATATGTCCTATAAAATTTGCTAAAATATTGAAAGTTTTTATTGTTAGTTTATCTCTAGCTGCATCTTTTCAGACACTGCTACAAGAAACAAGTTCACCTGAACAATTTCTTTAGATCAATTCATAGGTTCATAAAAATTATTATTTCTTTTTCATCTTATCACAGGCATTAGTTTTGCTAAATTTTCTGCCACCACAGACACATATTATCATCCCTCCAGCCTCCCATCTCAGTGTCCTTTTACCTTCCATCAGTTTCCCTGAGGTCATTCTTGCTTCTGCTGTCTGGTACCAATTTCATTTCAAAACATTTTAAATTATTTTTATGACACCAACACAGAAACTTCCCTGGTGGTTCATTCACATAGCTGGTTCTTGGCTAAGAATTCCTTAGAGGCGGTATAACTGGATGAATCTATTTATAAACTTTCATATGTGCTATGGGCTCCTCCTGCATGACTCCTGAGTTTTAAGTGGTAGGATACAGAAACAGGTTAGTTAAGGGTTATCCCTGGACCTGATAGTTCTACTGTATTATATTGGTCAAAGTAATCTCAGATACTGAACAGGTTCAAGAGAGTAAAAGATAGATTCCAACAATTAGTGCAGGAATAACAAGATTATAATGCAAAAGAGCATCAAGGATAGGAGCTAGAGGTAGAATCATAAAATACAATCTTTCATACATTCTAGTTAGGAAGATTCTTACACCTGCACTGCATGCCTATTGCCAAAGTCCATTCCAAAGATTAAATATTGATATTTTAAATAAATATTTACTAATGGTATATACTGCTACAGAAACAGTGTGAATTATTTTAACATAGTGATGAAATAATCAAAAAAGCTGCCAACCTCAAGTAGCTTACAACAGACTGGCACAGATATTTATTCAACTGTGATGCATGTTATGAAGTCTAACACAGTCTAATTCTCATTCTTTTCAAGGTGTGTTTTTATTTGTTTGCTTGCTCTTGTTGTGGTTTGTTACTGAATGTTTCTAGAATCTATTAGTTATCCTTGCAATTACAGAATTTTCACAATGGTTTTGGGAAAGGGTCTTTATAACTCACTCTGCCGGGCAATAACTGGGTCCCCTCCATCTGAAGACTTTGTAATTCTAGAAAATACAATAGAATTTCAGTGATGAGTTTCTTCTCTTCAATTTTGTGTTTTCCTCTTTCTGTAATGCATCTTATGCAGTTGTTGAAATGTCAACATTGATTGATTATCTATGGGTCTTATCTTTTCCCAAACTTTTAATCTTTGTCATTTGATTCTATGTTCTGGAAAATCTGTTCAATACAGCTGCAAAACTTCCAATTTTTTCATATTGTTCTGTCTTTGACAGTTATTTTTTAATCTGAGGGTTTTTTTCCTTATGACTCTATTTCTATTACTTCCATTTTCATTGCATTAATTTCTAGTTTTACTAATTTATTTCTTCTTTTTTCTGTTTTTTTTTACCAAATTTTATTATTTTTTTTAATTTTAGGATTTTCCCTGTTACCTGTTAATCCTTGATAATCTGTTAATTGTTAAGACAGAAATTCTTGACCTGCCACCATCATG
The DNA here is from genome assembly GCF_963924675.1 of Phocoena phocoena. NCBI lineage: Eukaryota > Metazoa > Chordata > Mammalia > Artiodactyla > Phocoenidae > Phocoena > Phocoena phocoena. The sequence continues at coordinate 15,987,388 of NC_089221.1, read as the reverse complement.
TCTATGGACATGAACTTTGGCATAGCCTCTGGACAAGGGCAGCTTCCCCTTGAATAATTTCAGTGAATATAAAAGCTTTAAAGAAAAACTGATGAAGTGTTTCTGTGATGATAAATCTTAAAGTGCTTTGTGCAAAAATGAATAAAGTGACAATGAGCCAATTCTGAGTTTAGTTCTCAAATGCTATGCATGTTTCTGCTGTTTGACTTGTAGCCCTGTCCAACCACCATGGGAAAGGCTCAGTCTTGCCTACTAGTGAATGAGAGATCATAGGGCCATTGTTGAGACCTTCTGGTCATCCTATAGTGGCTCACCACCTGCCAAGCCCTGGAAGGTGACTACAGATGAATGAGGGAAGCCAGATAAAACCAAAAGAACCTTCCCCTGAGCTGTGTCCACCCAAAATGCCAAAACACAGAATTTCAAGCTGTATATATGGCTGTTGGTTTAAGACACAAAACCTCGGGGAGCTTTGTTTTACAGCAAGATTTAACTGACATAATCTCCTGTACACCATCCACACTTTTGTAAATAGTCTCTTAAATTAAATTCTCATCAGATGATGTTTTAATGTAAAATCAATTCCTTCCTGTTCCCTCATTGGTATATGAGCAACTGGTAAAATCTTTAAGATGTGTCCCAGATACAAAGAGACCACTTCATTCCTTAACACTATTCATCTCCTTTAACCTAGATCATTCACCTCCTATAAAATTTTCCTGTTGCTGGTATGAATTTTCAAGGTAAATTTCTTTGTACTTACATTTCTGAATGGTAAGTAGGAATATTTTGACCTATTTCAGGTTCACTATTTGATATTCTAATTTTGTACATCAGATGATTTTGAATTAATTCTTTGAGTCTGATCAAATTTAGATATATTGAGAGCACTGACTGCCTAGAAGGCTTGGTACCATGGAGGATACTGGAAAAGGCTCTAATTATCCTTGTTAGAACATACCCTATCTTATCTTGGTATATTTGTAATGGAATGTGGAGAATTCTAGCACAGATTTTATGGCACATCAGATGTCAATAGTATGTTGTGTTGTCTTAGAAGGCAACAAGCAAGTGATTCATTTTACTACTATTCATTCAACACAGATATCAAAAGTGATGGCATTGCATTATATATGTAAGATGTTTAAAATGCAAATATCAGTAGTGGCAGAATGTACGTATGAGATGTTTTTTAACTAAATTTACCCACTACTATTTACAAGTTAATAATTGAAAAAAGTGTTTTGAAAGAATATTATGTTTATCTTGCATTTAATTTCAAGTGCTCTCTCAGTGAATCACACTTGCTTACAAAAAGTCATTTGAAATCCTTCACAAAATACATTTGGCTATTCAGTAGCAGGAATTGCATTCAGTGAAATTGCAAGATACTTATTCAAGACCTGACTCATCAGGATTTATATATGCAAAGATTTTATTGACCTCAGAGTCAATGGAACTTCAAACAGAAATTCTGCCTGAGCAAACACAGGACCCAAATGAATTAATTTAGTTCCTATCTGTAACATAGATTGGCAATCTTCCAAAATGAATATGTAAGTTGAAAGGAGTCTGGTTTCTAAACATAAAAATGAACTGCTTGCTGTTTTTTTTCTTGGCAATATAAGGAGAAATGTAAATCTATTGTTAAGTGAAGAAGACACTTTCTAACATAGAATATCTTTATCCAATGATTAACTTAAACTCGGTACTTCCATTTTAGATTAAGGTTTGGGTTTGGTGTTGTCGTTAAAGGGTTTGGTTGGTTCCAAAAGGATAGAAACTTAGGTATAGACCTATGGTTCTCAGAAGAAATGAAGATATGAAAAATAAAGCAAGGATGTATCATAAGAGTAACCAAAATGCAAAGCTGAGAACAAATGAAGAACTTGAAAATGAACAGGGTACAAGAAATGAGTTCAATTATTTAAACTTGAACACAAGGTGATCTATATTGCTGGGGTATGACAGCTAATGAGAGCTGTTATATTGAAGTGAAAATGAGTCATATATCTCCTAAGGGCTTTATTTGCATTGACTTATTTAATATTCATATTGACCATATGAATTAGGTGATATTAATACCCCAACTGACAATGCGGTAACTAGAGTAAGAGAAATTAAGAAATTGCCCAAAGTTATATAAGTAGTCAGTGTCAGAGTCAGGATTCAAATCCAGAGCATATAACTGCAGAGTTCATGTCTTAATGAGTACGTATTTCCTCTCTCAAACAAAAGTCCATATTTGGCATTTGATGAATGAGAGACCAATAATTCGACTAATTTTATACCAATGTTTTGAGTATTTGAAAATATTTTCCAAATTCCATTACATCAAGGGGAAAAAAAGGGCCTGTGGGGAGTAAAGCTATAGAACAGCAGTTCTATAGCTATTCCTTCCTTGCTAGTGAAGCCAGGAGAAAATATCTTCAAGTAATATTTTAATGATTTGGACCAGATCTGCCTACAAACATGTTAATTGTATTTAATAGTGGAAAGAGGAGTCTCCATCTACAAAATTACTTTATCTGGAGATAGCTGATATCCTCATACTATAAATAAACATAGCATTTATGGATTTATAAGATATGGCTGGAGAATGAGGGGTAGTCAGATAACCTATGTGATTTAAGGAGTATAAAACATAGACGTTCCAACATTAAAAAGTCTCTCTTTCGATCAATGCAGTGTTGTTATTCTAAAGCCAAAATTCACCGTGAAGCAGGGGGGAAAATAAGACAAATTTGGTAGTTCTCACAGGTTTCATACTTCTCAAGGAAGCCAATATTTTGTCTATGTTTTGAATTTTGCATCGTCTTTTATATCAGTAAAATTGGGGGTTGGGTAATATCTGATTCATGCAATCTATCTTAGCAAATCAACCTGTTGTACTAACAGTTGGCAGCAACAGAATTGTTTTTTGAACTATGCATCATAGTGTCTAAAATGGGATTCAGTAGGAAGAAAAGGAGACAATGGAAGGAAATGGCAATAGTTTGATGTCTTTAGAGTTCTCTACACAGCTTTTATATGAAAGGGTGAAAATCTTGAAGCAATTTAAAAGTGAACATGTTACCAATGTGATTGGAAGAAACAGATTTGTATCTTGGAGAATGTGCTAGGTGAAATAACAGAATAACAAATGAAAAGAAGGTGCAAACATACTTTTTGATGGCTATTGTTAAAAGCTCTGTTAAAACTTAGAAGAGTAGAGGAAAATAATTAAAACATTTCTCCTATAACTGTAAATCCTTCTAATATGATCATAGTGTAACAAAGTGTCTATAGGCTTAAAGATATAATTATAAAGCAGATAACAAAATATTCAATAGAGCTGATTGAAACTCCTCACAGGTTTTGATACTACCAGAAACCAAACTGGACAGAGAGGTAGATTTACTTAGTCGTAAAAAATTAGATAATTAAATGCCTTCATGAATACATATAAAATGTGTCAAATAACTACTGATAAAGAGAGCAAAAGAAAAATTGAGCTAAGAAGGTATCAAAATATTGACCTAGGAATATGTTTGTAATTAACATAGTTTGCATCAGATTTAATCTAGCTGTTGCCCAGGAGTTAATGGCTTTTTCTTTTACAGAAAATGTTGAAAGATAAGTTGTAAAAAGATGTATGAGAAATATGATGTAAAGAAATATTCACTATGTTCAGGGGTTGGTTTGGAAAGGAAGAGTCCTGAAATGACCTTCTCACTGCTGGGGACACACAGGGAGATGAAGACCTTAAATTCTTCTTGTAAATATATCAATGATTTAGGTCAAAGTCATTCAAAACCTTGTGAACTTGATAATGGTAATTTCCAGAGAAACGCTGAATGCCTTTCAACAAAGTATTTCATCAGCATATACCACTTCTCCCTAGATTGTGTATCATAAACCTAGAAAATGTAGGTTATGAGGCATAGCTCACTGGAGTATGGGAGCAGTGACGTAAGGAGGGAACACAAGAAGGTGTTCTAGAACAGAAGTGGCTCTCATATTGGACCATGGTGCTTCATATAGAGTTCAAAGTCTCACCCATCATTCCAAAATAAAAATATGCCCTAATATGTGAGAAAATTGATACTTTGTTTGCCATGTCTGATCGTTTCATTTTCACTTATAAAAATATTATTTTGTCCGTGTTTGACGTTCATTTGCATATTTGCAAATCTGTAACATTTTTATTGTCTTTAAACTTTTATTTATTCATCTAAATACAACATTACATAATGTAAAACGTTAAGTTTTCCCATAGAAAATCTCCTTCCATTCTTTGATATTCTTGATTATTATATCATGGGTCAGCCAACTTTTAACTATTTCTTCTGAGTTTTATTTTCATTTAAGCAATACGATAATATGCTTATTTTAATTTCTAATATTCATGTGTTATCTTTTGCCTTATAACTATGGCAAGAAAAGATTCTACTCCTTCTCCTGGTCCTCCAGCCTCACCACACACGTCACATAAATGTCATGCTAAGATTAAGGAAAATTGGGCTTTCCTGGTGGTGCAGTGGTGAGAGTCCGCCTGCTGATGCAGGGGACACGGGTTCGTGCCCCGGTCCGGGAAGATCCCACATGACGCGCAGCGGCTGGGCCCATGAGCCATGGCCGCTGAGCCTGTGCGTCCGGAGCCTGTGCTCCACCATGGGAGAGGCAAAAATGAGGAAAATCAAATATTGACCAAATCAATTTGTATATTTTGTCATAGTAGGTAGTCATTCACAGTTGAATCACATAGTATGTTATTATTAAATTAAATTTTCTCCCATATTTTGCATTAGTTGACACTAAGACACTAAGAACTAAGTATTGTTTTATTCTTATATACTGATCACTAATACTTTCTCCAAATTATTGTTTTAATATATTCAGACACCTTTCCTTCCTGGAGAAATCTCTCCTGGAATCCTACATCCATTTATCCTATTCTGGACTGAGCCCCAACATTACCTCTGAAATACCCTCCACCACCCACCTGGAAACTGCCGTCACTTGTTTTGGTGGAACGCATCCTTCAGCAGTTTCCTTAGAAAGGCGACCTGGGAGATAAATTTTTTTTGAGATCTTGAATGCTTGAATTTTTTTTTACTTGACCTTTGTGATTGATGATTTAACTGAGTTACAAATTTCATATTTCTCTTTTTCTCTCAGAAAATTTGCAGCAGTCTTCCACTTACTTTTAAGGACAATTGCCAGTTTTGAGACATGAAACTCTAGATTCCCAAATAAAGATATGTGATATTTTTCCCTTTCTGAAAGGTTTTAATATACTTATTCTTATCCGTAGTCTCCTAATTTCCTAATGCTGTAGTCTGGAATAGGTCTTTTTTCTTTACCTCTTTTATTCTGGAAATCCATATGCCTAGAATCTGAGACACTTGCTTGTCATAGTATTATAACTATTTATATACCTACATTTTCTCTGACTCATCTTCTGGGAATTCCTTCCAGTCTTTCATTAGACATATTTTGCTAACCTTTAAAATTTTCTTTTTGTCTACATATTCCAACCTTTTAAAAAAATTTTAGATATCTATTTAACATTTGAGCCAAACATGATACTGTATATTTTGAAAATCTAGTATCATATATATTTCACTGTTGAAGACATATTTTCCACACCTATGTTTACAGCATAATTTGTTTTGTTAGTGCAATAACACTCATTTCTCTGAAAAGGTATATAAAGCAGCCATGTCAAAAAAATAATGCCTTCACAATCTCATGTTTAAATTTTGAAATATTTCTGACCTCTACTTGTTTCCCAACTGATTCATTAGATCAAATTCGCAAAACATATCTCATTTGAAGAACGCATTTTCATCATGCTATATCCTTGATAGCACTCCAAACACCACTTGTTTTATAAAAATTTAAGATTCCTATCTTGAAACTAAATAGACACTATTATTCTTTATGAACTTACTTCCCCTTATGCTGGTGTAAAATCTTTTACTAATAAAAATTAATTGAATGTAGTGTGTGCGTGTGTGTGTGTGTAGTGTATGTACGTATATACATATATATAGTGTCTATTACTACAACATTTTTGGTAATTTTCAATGTCAGTTACCGAGATGTATCTGAAAAGTAAACAATGAATATTAAGTTATAGTTTTATTTATACATAGACAAAATTATCAGCAAGAAAGGAAAATTAAAGACAACATGAAACAAAATATGTAATCTCTATTGCGGAAGTAGTTGAGAATGCTATATGTGAAAAAATGTGGGATTAGGGAGATGCTTTCCTTTATAACTCCCTATAACAATTCACATATTGTTAATTTTAGTTCATATTTTAATAATAAAAGGAGAGGGGAAAATGTATGTGTGTGTGTGTGTTTATGAGAGAGAGAGAGTAAAAGAGAACAGTAAGTTGAAAATTTTACTGACCCTGAAGTCTGCTAAGTTGTATTGGTCTGGGCAAAATGAATGTTCGTCTAGTAGAAAAGACAGTTGCCATAAATCAAATCTTGATAGGATTAAGTTCTGGATGTCAGATCGTGTTTATCAGATGTGGTTACAGGCCAAATCCTGTGTTGTAGGTTAATACAAAAATTCAGTGAAATATCTTACACCCAGAAGGAACTTAGAAACAAGCACCCAACCAAAGCTAAGACCACTCAGATTCCATTTGACAGAGATAGCTAAGCGTTTTGTCTATTTTCAATGCCTCTTCATGTTTGAAGTATTTTCTTGCTTCCTCTAGGCAACTATGTTGTTATTTTCTGTTTACTTGTTCTTGTCCTGGGACAATATTGTTTATGTTGCTCAATGTAGGTGTAAGTGTAACTTTTAGCAAATACTTGTCCATAACATAAAAAATGCATATATACACATATACACATTATACTATACATATAGTATGCACACGTACATATCAAAAATAGTAGCATGACATTATATCCATGAATTATATATATAATTTGTATAAATGAATTACATATATAATTTATGTATATACACACACAATATCATCTAAAAATATCATCAAAAACAACCAATACCCAGCAACAAATCCACTGTAAAATGTCCAAGACATCTGCATGGAAAACTATCAAAACTACCGAAAACTACAAAACAACATTTAGGCATAACTTAAAGAGGATACAAACTAATTGGGTGATAAATGTTCATTTACTGAAAAATCCAGTATTATTAAGGTTTCAAACCTCCTCGGATTTATCTATGGATTTAGCACATTCCCAATCGAAATGTCAGAAATTCCCCACACTCCACCCCCTAAGAAACTTTTATTCTAAAACTTGATGGAAAAGCAAGGACCTAAAAGAGTTAAAATAATAAAAATTATATATATATAAAGAACATATTTGGAAGATTTACTTTACCTGATCTGAAGATTTACAAGGAAGATATATTAATCTAGAGATGTGTTATAGATAGAAGAAAGAAATAGATAAGTGGAAGAGAATTAAAAGTCCAAAAATAGATCTGCTTGTCTATGGTCAATTTTTAACAATGGCACTGAGACAATTCAATGCGGAGAATGAAAGATATTTTTTTAAGAAAAGATTCTGGAACAGTTGTATAGTCATAAGACAAAAAACAATAATCTTGACATCTATATACCTTAATAAAAATATTAATTCAGGATGGATTATAGACTTAAAAGGATAATCTATAACCATGAAACCCCTACAGGGAAAACTATCTTCACAACTTGGGTTAAAATAAGATTTTTTTTACATAGGACAATTTAACCGTTAAAAATGATGATTGGATTTTATGAAAATAAAAGGTACTAGCTTATGAAAAGACAGCATTTTGGAGAGAAAAGGCAAATTACAGATATGGAAAACATCATCTGTATTTCATATACTCAGAAATGAATTGTATATATAAACTATTTTTAAATCTTCTACAAATCCATAATAAATATTCAAAAGAGCTAATTAAACATGAATAATAAACTTGAAAGACATTCTACAAAAGAAGATAGAGAAATGATCAATAGGTATATGAAAAATTGCCAACATTATTACATTGTCAGTGAAACAAAGACTACAAAAAACGCCACAAACAACTGATAATACTGATTGTTGACAAAAAGGGCTCAGTTGAAATTCTCGTGCATTGCTGATTGAAGTGGAAGGTTGTGTATCAACTTTGAAAAAAATGTTTTATGTAAAAGGACTATATAAAAATGTTTACAGCATCCTTTATCATAATAGCCAAACATTAGAAACCAACCAAATATATATCAGTATGATAATAGATAGTCAGGTTTTGGTATTTCCATATATCGGAATACTGCTCATCAATAAAAAAATGAACTATATGTACACATAACAGCATAAGTGAACCTCAAAAGCATTATGCTGAGCTACAGAAGGCAGAAAAAATAGTACATAATCTATGATTCCATGTATATGAAGTCAAAAATATCGACAAAAATGATCTATGATATTAGGGATGAGAAAATGGTTATCTCTGGATGAAGTGAGGAATGCACTAGGCAGCAGTAGACAAAAATTTCTTGGATGATGGAAATAGCCTATATCCTGTTTTGGGTGGTTTGCACAACTGTCATATCAACCAAAAACTTACACATAAATTTTATTACAATAGCAACATATTTCCCTACTAAAAATAGCAGAACAGGGGCTTCCCTGGTGGCACAGTGGTTGAGAATCTGCCTGATAATGCAGGGCACACAGGTTCGAGCACTGGTCTGGGAGGATCCCGCATGCCGCAGAGCAGCTAGGCCCGTGAGCCACAACTACTGAGCCTGCGCGTCTGGAGCCTGTGCTCCGCAACGAGAGGCCGCCATAGTGAGAGGCCCGCGCACCGCGATGAAGAGTGGCCCTCACTTGCCACAACTAGAGAAAGCCCGCACACAGAAACGAAGACCCAACACAGCAAAAATAAATTAATAAACTCCTACCCACAACATCTTCTTTAAAAAAAAAAAAAATAGCAGAACAGCTATAATTATCTCCTTCATCATTAAATATCCCATGCTTTGCTCGTTTTATTTCTATTTTAAAAATTTGTGTATATTCATCATATAGAGTTTTGAAAATAAGCAACATTCTTTTCATGAATATAAAAAAGAAATATTTCTTATTAAAGAGAGAATACTGCTTACTAATGTTTTTGGTAAACTCATTCACAAAGACTTTGTTTTTTGAAATTAGAAATCTATCTAACTATATCTATTTGCTTTTTTTCTTATTAATATAGTTTAATGTAACCCCACATTAGTAAATGTTACTGTCCAACATAAGTTTTAAAAACTGTATAAAATACCATTTTATTGGTATGGCATAAATTATGTGAGTTAAATTCTCTTTTGAGATGTGCAGTCTGTTTATAGTTTTGTCCTGCCTCTTTATAGAGTAAGTTCCATTTTCCGGTGCTGCTCATTTGTGGCATCGGTAATCCTCAATCAATTATATTCTGGCATCCTTTCCCATCACGCCAATGCATATGAGCTCATTAATACCATTGTGATCTTCCTGCTCATTCTTATCTTACTTAATCCTTTCTGGGGCATTTGACAGAGTTCAACCTTCTCTTTTTCTCAAAGTTGTCTATTTTGCTGAATTCCGTGCACAATTCTCACTGAGCTTTTATTCTGTGGATGTTCTTTCTCCATTTATTTAATGCAATCTTTTCTGACATCCGTGTTTTATAGGTTGATCTTCAGGTTATCTCTCAGACCTTTGCCGTTTTTATATCCACATACCTTCTGGGTTAGAGTACCTGAATGACATTATCTACGTCCATGTATTCAACTGCAAGCTGTTACAGCGGGGACTCTAAATCTCGTTTCAGATTTTTACAACTTTTATTTAAGCTCTGGCTCATTGGTTAACATCTATAAGCACTTTAAACATTATACTTTTCCTTGAAATCTCCATAATTTGTTCTTATTTGTATATTCCCTATTTAATAAAGATCTGTGGACCCAAATCGGTATTGCTATATTTAATTCATTTTCATTAGGTAACATCTTAATAGTATCTCTTAAATGTGCCTTCTTCCCTCCATTTGTATTACCAACAGCCTCATCAAGTCATTACCAGTAATACACAAGAAACTTACATGTATAAAGTGTCTGATTGCAGGCTGGGATCCATGGTGACAGTGAACACCTTGTCTAGTGCAGCCTCCAGGAAAAGAAACACTACCTATACATGAAAGAAAACAGAGGCTGTTATTCACAACTTTCTATAGTGACAGAGTCAGCCATCATCACTTGTGTTTTGTAGAGAATCAAAACCAGTCAAGAGAGTGGAAAGCTTTATATTGATGAGAGGGAGGGTTTCAGGAATTCTCTATGTGAAGGTTGGTGGGGGCAGCTGGAGGCAGATTAATTAGAAGTATTGTATCTTAAGTGATTTGTTTGGAGACCACAGTCGACTTTTTCTGGTTCAACCCAATTTGTAAGTGAGGAAAAAGTGGAGACTGGCAGCTATTTTCTAAGCCCTGACCATTATGGACTGGTTGCAGCAAAAACTGTGGTTTGGCCTATTTGGCTGGTTGGTGCAGAGACTGTAGGTAAGAGTTATATCTAAGACAATTTATGGTCTGGCCTTCTTTCATTCGTGTATTTAGTGTCTCATTCATTGGCCTTACAAGACGTTGTCTCATAGCTGGTGCCGTAACATAGTCTTCTAGAGGAAATTTCTTGTATTAGTTCTACAGATTCTATCAGACCTGATATTTAGGGGTTATGGAGGACATGACAAGAAAAGTGAATTCTATGCACGTTCTACTTTTTCTAAGATGAATTCTCTGGGCAGCAGCAAAATTGTATGGAATAAAGCATTATAGAAATTCACAAAGAAAAATTGGGGTAAAAGTGTAAGGGCAAGGCAGGTAACCAAACTCAACACAAGAATCTATTCCTTTCTTTTTCTGTTGGAGGAATTTCAGTGTAATCAACCCCAGTTGAGTGGTTGACTCCCCAAGGAAATAGGCTTAGTGTTAACATTCATAGTTGGCAGGTTGGCTACTCAGCAACAGCTACACCTAAATCAGTCTTAAGGAGGAGAGGTCCAAGATGTTCAACCCATGACTATCTTCTGTTATTCCCTGTGGTCACATCAGAGCAAAGCCCAATGTTTGCAGGAGGGACAAAAAATATCTATTGGACATCCACAAGAGATTATCTTATTTGTACTCATTAAAAACGTCCCCTGTTACTTTCACATGTTATGCAGATATCATCACATTCAGCCCATTACTATCATCCATGTATCTCCCTTGATTTTCATATTAGAGATTTCCAAACTTATTTCTTCCAAATTCCTGACAAAAAAAAATGCATGTAAACACTTAACTCTACCATCCTTCCCCCTCAGGAAAATTAAACAGCCAGACACACGGCTCACAGTTTTGTCCATTGTTAGGATTTTCCTTTACCATTTTTCATTAGAGACACCATTGAGTGGGGCTAAAGCGCTATCAGCTTTCCACATATGGGTGTGTCAGATTATTTGAGAAATTATTTCCAAATCAGTCATGCTGTTTTTCTTCTTCAGGTCATAAGAATTCCAATGTGGTCAAAGGTATAGGTTGAGGAAGAGCAGACAAAGAGCAGGAGTAAGTACCCCTTGCTCATGCAACTTACTTCTGTTTCAGGATGTACTCTGAAAATTCAAGAGACCTGAGATCCTACAACACTTCCACTGGAAAAAGACATAAGCGTTGGTGCACAGATTCAACTCTATTATTTAGTGGGTGAGATAACTTCCAGTTTATAATGGACAATCAGGACATGTGGTCCATTGGAGCCCCATAGTTGCTTATTCTGTCTCTATTAGAAAACCATAAGAAACAAGAAACTGTTTTTGTTTTGTTTTGTGATCCTCCAAATCAAAAGAATTTTCCTTGCAATTCTATCAGGGCCTTCTTTGTCACTCACAGCAAAATTTCATCAAATATTAACACAGATCTGTCCACCATCCTTATTCTTACATTTGGGATATCAAAATTCCTTGTCAGACAATTTAGCAAGATTTGGTGTATCCATCGACTTACTTTCTGATCTTAAATTCACTTCTAAAACAATAGAAATCTGACTTTTACACTTCAATGAAACATTACCTCTGAGATCGCAACCAATCAGTTTGTTGCTAAGGATAGTCAATGGGTTAGGGACTTTCTTATAAATTGGTATGCACTATTAATCTGTCCTCATCTCTCCTTAAAAATTCTTTCACCTTATTCTCCTTTGGCTTATTTAATCCTTTGTCCTGGATTCTTCTTAATTCATATCTACCTTTCAAATCTTCTTTGTGAATTCCAGAATTTGTCTTCTGCATTTTCCGCTTTCACATCTCAAAGGCATGTAAGTTTGTACACAATTTATCTATGTCTGACATAATTTCTGCCCTTCCTTTGGCCCTAATTTCATTGACTCATGGTAGAAGCTGGTATAGTCTTGGAATATTTTCTATCATTCATCCCAATCTCACCCCCCAATATTACTAAGTTTATTTTCTATTCTTTAATACCCTTTAAACTCTCTCTTTCTCCACTTTTGGTACCTTGTTTAATACATCATATTATTTTTAAGATTATTTTACTAGCTTTTAGAAGATTGTTTTGGGTCCTCAGTCAAGCTATACTCTAATTCATTATCCACTATATAATCAGAGGGATCTTTCTAGAGAATAAATCTGATGAAGTGACTCCCAACATTGTATTTGCTATAGTTCTTGTTAAACTCATTTATAATGTCATAACAGTTTATCCTACATTAGTATGATCTCAGAGTTATTATTAGTATGATCTCAGTGTTATTATCCTGAGACACTTTTATGAGTGAAATGGAATACAAAAGTAATTTTTAAAATCAATTGATCTACACCAGATAGATACCAAAGCTCTTTTGATCTACACAGAAAATTTGACCATTCCCGTAACTATATAATTTTTCATGGATACCTCTAGCACATGAGAGTAGAGCAGAGAGACATTAAGGAAGTCCTTACCTTAACAGAAAAATCTCTGCATAATAGTCTTCTCATGATTTCGCTTTTAAAAGCATTCACTTCTCTATAGATAAAAAGGCATTGTATTCCCTAAGTTTTATTCAATAATTCTGGATATTGACACCCAGGATTCAGAATCATAATAAAAAGGCATAATTAATGAAATGAGTGTATCCATATGTTGGCACAATTAATGGATATATTAAATACCCTAATGTCTAATATCTAAATGTCACATATTAAGCAACATCTGTATATCAGTAATTTACCAAAATACTATTTATCATTCAGCCAACAAAAGAAAAACTCCTCAGATTTGACTTGAAGTGGGTTTTTGTTCATTTGTTTGTTTGTTTTATAATAACCTAGACTACATTGGCTTTATTGAAACAAGTATAAATCCTTGAATCATACCCAGGAACTGAAATAAAACCACCTCCCAATGAAATATTTAAAAAACTTGATGCATAAACTCTTTCAAATAAATAAGAAAGGCATGTACTATAATAAAAAATGTGGGCAGAAGACACAAACACAAATAACAGAAGAAGAAAAAGGTAAATACAAAAAATACTCAGTAATAACAAAAAACAAGCTGTAAAAGATCACCCTTGATGAGAAATGTTTCACTTATTTTGTCATAATTTAGGAATGCTAATGTTTAATACATTATTATTGGGACAGAAATTGAAAGAGACTTTTTTTTAGAAATTGATAAAATGGAGAGGGGGGAAGATGGTGGAAGAGTAAGATGCGGAGATCACCTTCCTCCCCACAGTTACATCAGAGATACATCTACACGTGGAACAACTCCTACAGAACACCCACTGAACGCTGGCAGAAGACATCAGACCTCCCAAAAGGCAAGAAACTCACCACGTACCTGGGTAGAGCAGAAGAAAAAAGAATAAACAGAGACAAAAGAATAGGGACGGAACCTGCACCAGTGGGATGGAGCCATGAAGGAGGAAAGGTTTCCACACACTAGAAACTCCTTGGTGGGCGGAGACGGTGGGTGGCAGAGGGGGGAAGCTTCGGAGCTGCAGAGGAGAGCTCAGCAACAGGGGTTCAGGGGGGAAAAGTGGAGAGATTCCCACACAGAGCATCGGTGCTGACCAGCATTCACCAGCCTGAGAGGCTTGTCTGCTCACCCGCCGGGGTGGGCGAGGCTGGGAGCTGAGGTTCGGGCTTTGGTTGGAGGTCCAGGAAAGGACTGGGGTTGGCGGCATGAACACAGCCTGAAAGGGGGTTAGTGCACCACGGTGAGCTGGGGAGGAGTCCGGGAAAAAGTCTGCACCTGCCGAAGAGGCAAGAGACTTTTTCTTCCCACCTTGTTTCCTGGTCCACGAGGCGAGGGGATTAAGAGCGCTGCTTAAAGGAACTCCAGAGTTGGGCGCGAGCCACGGCTAAAAGCGCAAACCACAGAGACGGGCATGAGACGCTAAGGCTGCTGCCACCGCCACCAAGAAGCCTGTGTGCGAGCACAGGTCACTCTCCACACCTACCCTCCCAGGAGCCTGTGCAGTCCGCCACTGCCAGGTCCCAGGATCCAGGGACAACTTCCCCAGGAAAATGCACGGCGCTCCTCAGGCTGGTGCAACATCACGCCGGCCTCCGCCACCAGCCCCAGGCTCGCCCCACACTCCGTGCCCCACCCTCCTTGTGGCCTGACTGAGCCAGAGCCCACGAATCAGCTGCTCCTTTAACCCCGTCCTGTCTGAGTGAAGAACAGACGTGCTCCGGCGACCTACATGCAGAGTTGGGGCCAAATCTGAAGCTGAACCCCGGGAGCTGTGTGAACAAAGAAGAGAAAGGGAAATCCCTCCCAGCAGCCTCAGAAGCAGCGGATTAAATCTCCACAATCAACTTGATGTACCCTGCATCTGTGGAATACCTGAATAACAACAAATCATCCCAAATTGAGGAGGTGGGCTTTGAGAGCAAGATTTATTATTTTTTCCCCTTTTCCTCTTTTGGTGAGAGTGTATGTGTATGCTTCTCTGTGAGATTTTGTCTGTATAGCTTTGCTTTCACCATTTGTCCTAGGGTTCTGTCTGTACTTTTTTTTTTTTTACTTTAAAAATTTCTTTTTTCATAATAATTATTTTTTATTTTAATAACTTTATTTTATTTTACCTAACTTTATTTTATTTTCTTTATCCTCTTTCTTTCTTTCTTCCTTCCTTTCTTTCTTTCTATCTTTCTTTCTTTCTTTCTTTCTACTTTTTCTCCCCTTTATTCTGAGCCATGTGGATGAAAGTCTCTTGGTGATGCAGCCAGGAGTCAGTGCTGTGCATCTGAGGTGGGAGAGCCAACTTCAGGACACTGGTCCACAAGAGACTTCCCAGCTCCATGGAATATCAAATGGCAAAAATCTCTCAGACAACCATCTCAATGCCAACACCCAGCTTCATTCAACGATGGGCAAGCTACAGTGCTGGACACCCTATGCCAAACAACTAGCAAGACAGGAACACAACCCCACCCATTAGCAGAGATGCTGCCTAAAATCATAATAAGTCTACAGACACCCCAAAACACACCACCAGATGTGGAACTGCCCACCAGAAACACAAGATCCAGGCTCATCCACCAGAACACAGGCAGTAGCCCCCTCCACCAGGAAGCCTACACAACCCACTGAACAAACTTTAGCCACTGGGGACAGAACCAAAAACCATGGGAACTATGAACCTGCAGCCTGCAAAAAGGAGACCCCAAACACAGTCAGATAAGCAAAATGAGAAAACACACAGCAGATGAAGGAGCAAGGTAAAACCCCACCAGACCTAACAGATGAAGAGGAAATAGGCAGTCTACCTAAAAAAGAATTCAGGTTAATGATAGTAAAGATGATCCAAAATATTGGAAATAGAATAGACAAAATGCAAGAAACATTTAACAAGGACCTAGAAGAACTAAAGATGAAACAAGCAATGATGAACAACACAATAAATGAAATTAAAAATACTCTAGAAAGGATCAATAGCAGAATAACTGAGGCAGACGAATGAATAGGTGACCTGGAAGATAGAATAGTGGAAATAACTACTGCAGAGCAGAATAAAGAAAAAAGAATGAAAAGAACTGAGGACAGTCTCAGAGAACTCTGGGACAACATTAAATGCACCAGCATTCGAATTATAGGGGTTCCTGAAGAAGAAGGGAAAAAGAAAGGGACTGAGAAAATATTTGAAGAGGTTATAGTTGGAAACATCCCTAATATGGGAAAGGAAATAATTAATCAAGCCCAGGAAGCACAGAGAGTCCCATACAGGATAAATCCAAGGAAAAACACGCCAAGATACATATCAAACAATCTGTCAAAAATTAAATACAAAGAAAACATATTAAAAGCAGCAAGGGAAAACAACAAATGACACACAAGGGAATCCCCATAAGGTTAACAGCTGATCTTTCAGCATGAACTCTGCAAGACAAAAGGGACTGGCAGGACATATTTAAAGTGATGAAGGAGAAAAACCTAAAACAAAGATTACTCTACCCTGCAATGATATCATTCAGATTTGATGGAGAAATTAAAACCTTTACAGACAAGCAAAAACTGAGAGAGTTCAGCATCACAAAGCCATCTTTACAAAAAATGTTAAAGGATATTCTCTAGGCAAGAAACACAAGAGAAGGAAATGACCTACAATAAGAAACCCAGGACAATCAATAAAATGGGAATAGGAACATACATATCGATAATTACCTTAAATGTAAATGGATTAAATGCTCCCACCAAAAGACACAGACTGGCTGAATGGATACAAAAACAAGACCCATATATGTGCTGCCTACAAGAGACCCACTTCAGACCTAGAGACACATACAGACTGAAAGTGAGGGGATGGAAAAAGATATTGCATGCAAATGGAAACCAAAAGAAAGCTGGAGTAGCAATTCTCATATCAGACAAAATAGACTTTAAAATAAAGACTATTAGAAGAGACAAAGAAGGACACTACATAATGATCAAGGGATCAATCCAAGAGGAAGATTTAACATTTGTAAATATTTATGCACCCAGCATAGGAGCACTTCAATATATAAGGCAAATACTAACAGCCATAAAAGGGGAAATCAATAGTAACACAATCATAGTATGGGATTTTAACACCCAACTTTCACCAATGGACAGATCATCCAAAATGAAAATAAATAAGGAAACACAAGCTTTAAAGAATACATTAAACAAGATGGACTTAATTGATATTTATAGGACATTACATTGAAAAACAACAGAATACACATTTTTCTCAAGTGCCAAGGAACATTTTCCAGGATAGATCATATCTTGTGTCACAAATCAAGCCTTGGTAAATTTAAGAAAACTGAAACTGTATCAAGTATCTTTTCCAACCACAATGTTATGAGACTAGATATCAATTACAGGAAAAGATCTGTAAAAAATACAAACACATGGAGGCTAAACAATACACTACTTAATAACGAAGTGATCACTGAAGAAATCAAAGAGGAAATCAAAACATACCTAGAAACAAATGACAATGGAGACACGACAACCCAAAATCTATGGGATGTAGCAAAAGTAGTTCTAAGTGAGAAGTTTATAGCAATACAATCCTACCTTCAGAAACAGGAAACATCTCGAATAAACAACTTAACCTTGCACCTAAAGCAAATAGAGAAAGAAGAATACTAAAACCCCAAAGTTAGCAGAAGGAAAGAAATCATAAAGATCAGATGAGAAAAAAATGAAAAAGAAATGAAGGAAACGATAGCAAAGATCAACAAAACTAAAAGCTGGTTCTTTGAGAAGGTATACAAAATTGATAAACCATTAGCCAGACTCACCAAGAAAAAAGGGAGAAGACTCAAATCAATAGAATTAGAAATGAAAAAGGAGAAGTAAAAACTGACACTGCAGAAATACAAAAGATCATGAGAGATTACTACAAGCAACTCTATGCCAATAAAATGGAGAACCTGGGAGAAATGGACAAATTCTTAGAAATGCACAATCTGCCAAGACTGAATCAGGAAGAAGTAAAAATTGTGAGCCGACCAATCACAAGCACTGAAATTGAAACTGTGATTAAAAATCTTCCAACAAACAAAAGCCCAGGACCAGATGGCTTCACAGGTGAATTCTATCAAACATTTAGAGAAGAGTTAACAGCTATCCTTCTCAAACTCTTCCAAAATATAGCAGAGGGAGGAACACTGCCAAACTCATTCTACAAGGCCACAATAACCCTGGTACCAAAACCAGACAAAGATGTCACAAAGAAAGAAAACTACAGGACAATATCACTGATGAACATAGCTGCAAAAATCCTCAGGAAAATACTAGCAAACAGAATCCAACAGCACATTAAAAGGATCATACACCATGATCAAGTTGGGTTTATTCCAGGAATGCAAAGAATCTTCAATATAAGCAAATTAATCACCATGATACACCATATTAACAAATTGAGAGAGAAAAAAACATATGGTCATCTCAATAGATGCAGAGAAAGCTTTTGACAAACATCCACACCCATTTATGATAAAAACCCTCAAGAAAGTAGGCATACAGGGAACTTTCCTCAACATAATAAAGGCCATATATGAAAAACCCACAGACAACATCGTCCTTAATGGTGAAAAACTGAAAGCATTTCCACTAAGATCAGGAACAAGACAAGGTTGCCCACTCTCACCACTCTTATTCAACATAGTTTTGGAAGTTTTAGCCACAGCAATCAGAGAAGAAAAGGAAATAAAAGAATCCAAATTGGAAAAGAAGAAGTAAATCTATCACTGTTTGCAGATGACGATACTATACATAGAGAATCCTAAAGATGCTACCAGAAACTACTAGAGCTAATCAATGAATTTGGTAAAGTAGCAGGATACAAAATTAATGCACAGAAAGCTCTGGCATTCCTATACACTAATGATGAAAAATCTGAAAGTGAAATCAAGAAAACACTCCCATTTACCATTGCAACAAAAGGAATAAAATATCTAGGAATAAACCTACCTAAGGAGACAAAAGACCTGTATGCAGAACATTATGAGACACTGATGAAAGAAATGAAAGATGATACAAATAGGTGGAGAGATATACCATGTTCTTGGATTGGAAGAATCAACATTGTGAAAATGACTCTTCAACAGAAAGCAATCTACAGATTCAATGCAATCCCTATCAAACTACCACTGGCATTTTTCACAGAACTAGAACAAAACATTTCACAATTTGTATGGAAAAACAAAAGACCTCACATAGGCAAAGCAATATTGAGAATGAAAAACAGAGCTGGAGGAATCAGGCTCCCTGACTTCAGACTATACTACAAAGCTACAGTAATCAAGACAGTATGGTACAGGCACAACAACAGAAATATAGATCAATGGAACAGGATAGAAAGCCCAGAGATTAACCCATGCACATATGGTCACATTATCTTTGATAAAGGAGGCAGGTATATACAGTGGAGAAAGGACAGCCTCTTCAATAAGTGGTGCTGATAAAACTGGACAGGTACATGTAAAAGTTTGAGAGTAGATCAATCCTTAACAACATATACAAAAATAAGATCAGAATGGATTAAAGACCTAAATGTAAGGTCTGAAACTATCAAACTCTTAGAGGAAAACATAGAGAGAACACTCTATGACATAAATCACAGCAAGATCCTTTTTGACCTACCTCCTAGAGAAATGAAATAAAAATAATCAAATGGGACCTAATGAAACTTTAAAGCTTTTGCACAGCAAAGGAAACCATAAACTACACCAAAGACAACCCTCAGAATGGGAGAAAATATTTTCAGATGAAGCAACTGACAAAGGATTAATCTCCAAAATTTACAAGCAGTTCATGCAGCTCAATAACAAAAAAACAAACAACCCAATCCAAAAATGGGCAGAAGACCTAAATAGACATTTCTCCAAAGAAGATATACAGTCTGCCAACAAACACATGAAAGAATACTCAATGTCATTAATCATTAGAGAAATGCAAATCAAAACTACAATGAGATATCATCTCATACCAGTCAGAATGGCCATCATCAATAAATCTAGAAACAATAAATGCTGGAGATGGTGTGGAGAAAAAGGAACCCTCTTGCACTGCTGGTGGGAATGTGAATTGGTACAGCCACTATGGAGAACAGTATGGAGGTTCCTCAAAAAACTACAAATAGAACTACCATATGACCCAGCAATCTCACTACTGGGCATTTACCCTGAGAAAACCATACTTCAAAAAGAGTCATGTACCAAAATGTTCATTGCAGCTCTATTTACAATAGCCTGGAGATGGAAACAACGTAAGTGTCCATCATTGGATGAATAGATAAAGAAGATGTGGCACATATATACAATGGAATATTACTCAGACATAAAAAGAAACGAAATTGATCTATTTGTAATGAGGTGGATGGACCTAGGGTCTGTCATACCGAATGAAGTAAGTCAGAAAGAGAAAGACAAATACCATATGCTAACACATATATATGGAATTTAAGAAAAAAAATGTCATGAAGAACCTGGGGGTAAGAGAGGAATAAAGACACAGACCTACTAGAGAAAGGACTTTGGATATGGGGAGGGGGAAGGGTAAGCTGTGACAGAGTGAGACAGTGGCACTGACATATATACACTACCAAATGTAAAATAGATAGCTAGTGTGAAGCAGCCGCATAGTACAGGGAGATCAGCTCGGTGCTTTTTGACCACCTAGAGGGTTGGGATAGGGAGGGTGGGAGGGAGGGAGACGCAAGAGGGAAGAGATATGGGAACATATGTATATGTATAACTGATTCACTTTGTTATAAAGCAGAAACTAACACACCATTGTAAAGCAATTATATTTTTAAAAATAAAAAAAAATTGACAAAATGATTCAAGAGCCATGAAAATGGAGTCATTGAAGTTAGGAGATATTTTCTCTTTTAAAAAATAGCAGTCTTGGGGCTTCCCTGGTGGCGCAATGGTTGAGAGTCCACCTGCCGATGCAGGGGACGCGGGTTCGTGCCCCGGTCCGGGAGGATCCTGCGTGCTGTGGAGCAGCTGGGCCCGTAAGCCATGGCCGATGAGCCTGCGCCTCCGGAGTCTGCGCTCCGCGATAGAAGAGGCCGCAGCAGGTACGTGAGAGACCCACGTACCACAAAAAAAAAAAAAAAAAAAAAAAAAAAAAAAAGAATCTCATTTATTTAGCATTAATCCTCCTGTATGTAGTTGAAAAGTCAGTTTTTTGTTTTTTGTTTTTTTTGCTGTACATGGGCCTCTTGATGTTGTGGCCTCTCCCATTGCGGAGCACAGGCTCCAGACGTGCAGGCTCAGCGGCCATGGCTCACGGGCCCAGCCACTCTGCAGCATGTGGGATCTTCCCGGACCGGGGCACGAACCCGCCTCCTCTGCATCGGCAGGCGGACCCCCAACCACTGCGCCACCAGGGAAGCCCTGAAAAGTCAGTTTTTGAAGAGGATGTTAAAGGCCAGATATTGTCTCTGATCTTAGAAATGGAATAAAAAGGTAAGCATTTGGAATGAAATTTGATGATTGTTTCCTTGACAGGATCTGAGTTGTGTGGCACTATCTGTAAACACAATGTAAGAGGAAAATGGACAGATAAATAAAACTAAAATATTTCACCCAACTCAGATCAGAAGGCCTCAATATTGATAGTTTTGTCTTTGAACTTTTAAATGGCTTACAAAAGCATTTTAATACTGCATTCAATGAATCTCTTCTTCTAAAGGAAGCAAAAGATAATAGTCTATTTTATCAAATTATTCTGGAACACAGCATATGCAAATCCATCTAAGAAAATTTTAATACACATTAGTAAAATCAATTATCTAAGAAATCTTGGACCAGTCATGGACACTTCTTTTGGTTTACTTAACTCTGCATTTCTATATCATATTTGATGATTTTGTTTCAGTGTTTCACTTAATGATTCAGGAAATATGAAATATCTTGCTCTGAGCCATATCTCCAGGATAGGTAAAATTGTTTTATCTTATCCAGATTTTGAAAGGTTAGAGACTATGTGGCATCACAACTATGTAAATTGAATTCCTTTCAATCAGTATCAGAATTGTGACCATTTATTTTATAATGTCCTTTTTTCTATGTTTGCATGTACTAAACATTTTCAGAATTATTCAAAACCCGTGTTACTATCCTGGATTTCAGCAAAAACATTTTATGAATGTTCTAGCTGCTGAAAATCACTTTAGAAAAATATGCATTCCATTGTACAAAGATTTGTGAGTATCTAGAGAATACAATAATTTATAAAAATTAATGTGATATTTCAAAATTCCTTAAATTCATTGTAGTGAATAATCAGTTTTAAAGCAAGCAGTTTTTTTAACTTAGCTCAGTAGCATTCAAATCTTAAAAGTGTGTTATTATTACTTTTGAGCCTTTTGGAATATGTAAGTATTCAGCATGTTATGTAATGTTTTTCAATGCATTTCAAAAACAGAAAAATGCAATTCAGCACATAGCCAGAAATATATTAGCAAAAAATATGAAGTATAAAGATAACCTATATTCTATGTGTGCTAAAATAAATGGAAGATAGTTTCAAAATTCATCCCAGCTAGTGCCTCAACTACAATGAGTCTTTTCTTTAATGTTACACTTTTATGCATACAACTTTAGTGCCATGATAATTTACTAAAACTTTACTGTGTAAAGCACTGATAATCTCTTTCAGCATGTGATCATCTCTTTTAACATGAAATAAAATAAAATGAGGCTTTCAATATTGTATATAAATAAAATTATTACAAAAATACAAATATAAGGCATAGAGCCTCATGCAAAACTAAATAAGCACAGCCTTACTCAAAATATGCAGCGCGTGGTCAAAAATGTTTAGTTGAATCTGCATTAGTATTGTGCTTTTTAGTGCAAATATCAGCCTTCATATGGCTATGATTCATGCTAGTCTTAAGATGGTTCATTTTCTATTTTCCTGTGATATTAATACCCAGCTTATTAACGGGTTTAATATTGGCTATTCTTTCATGATAAATTCACTTGAATAGAAAAGAGATAAACTTTTCAATCCATTAATTTTGTGTGATTGGAGTGTGCTTATAAATTAACTTTTTTCAAAGAACTATAGTTATTTTGCTAGCAGTAATACATATTTACTGTAACACATAACTTATTTTATCTTTAACTATAATACTCTGTAATGTTTAATTGATGTCCTTGGCAATTCTCTTTCTTTGCTAATGCACTGACTTTAAACGGAATATTTTAAATCAAAATCACGAGGTGGTTTATTTGCTTTAGAATAATTTGCCCTTTTAAGTAAGGGACACAGACTTTCACAAAACATCTCTTGTATGTAAATGTGTCTCAAGTCCTCAACATTTCATTCACTCATTATTATCGGTTCATCTCAGTTAAAAAATTTAGAAAAAGAAAAGAAAAAATACCAAATTTTACCATTTATTTTTAACATGAACAAATTGAAGGAGTAAGGGCATCTCTTTCAAGGAAAGGATTTTATCTTCAACGTATTATGTGATAGAAGATGATTTGCAACTAATATTAAATTGGTTGAAATGATAAATTATATCACTGCATCTATAAATTATATTTTAAAATTATTCAAAAGTTTAACAATTAAACAATAGTTTCATTAAAAGATAGAGATTTCCATTAAGAGATAGATACAATTCTAGCAAGCCTAGAATTGTATAGTCTATAAATTAATGCAATTAAAATTCATGGAATAAAACTGTAAAACACACATGAAATTTTTCATTTTCGACTTGAAAGAAAAAGACTAGTTTCTCAAGTGAAAAAATGTATGCTGAATCATTTTTTTTCTTTTATAAATAATTTAAATTTTGAAGTACATTATTTTGGTTTAAAAAAAATTGTTTTTGCTTAATACAATTGCTGAAATATTAAAGACATCTGCAAGGTTATCATCCCAATATAGCACTTTTTTTTTTTTTTTTGACACAGAGATGGCATTATCTTTTAAATAGCTAGCATGTTGCCTACCAAGCTCTTAAATGCTATTGTAGGGAATATAGTAACTATATGTTTTTGCTTTATCGTTTACGTAGATCCTCTACATCAATGGTAAAAATGAATTTTGATCATTAGCAAATCTGTGGTCCCTATTTGGATAATTCCTTCTGTTATACACAAGAATTTAACACTTATGGGTACTAGCTAAAAATTTGAAGCTTGGTCTCTTATTTTCTCTTAATCTCTTCCTAGGGGAAACATTTGTACCAAGAGCTACACTCCACATCAGACTTTTAACAAATATTAGTGTAAAAGATGAGATATTGGTGAAAGAATCAAATTGTTCTTTAGTCAAGAACCATAGAAGATGTCACCTGGAAAATGGTTTTACAGTTGATGCTTGTGATTTTCAGGTAACTCTTTAATTATAAATTGGTTCAAGAACAATAAGTAGCTTAAGCCAAAATATTGTGATTGAGGAGAAAGTTGTATTTGATTTGCGTTTTTCCCTTGGTGTATTTTATTAGACTATCACTCTTTGTCCAAAAGTAATCAAAGTATATTTTGCTGGCCCTAAAACTTCTTTCATTTATATGTCCTTCTGTCTATTCTTAAATGTTCAAGGAGGTAAAAGTGAAATACATTTGATTAATATTACTTGTGTCAAATATCAGTCTGTAGTCAAGTGCTTTGGATGCTGTGGTTCCTTATAATCATCAGGTCCTCTTCTGTGGGATATTGAATCATCATCATTAGGTCTTAAAGTTCATGAAAAGGATCATAAAACTGAGAGATCACAATTCAAGGTATTTTAAATCTAGAGCTACTGTGCACACCAAGGTAACAGTAATAAAGAGGTCCTTAAAGTATTTTTTCAAGAGAGGGGAAAGTAACTTCTAGATGGCATTTCAAATATAAGGGTTTACTTCTACCTCTTCCTTTTCTTCTTCTTCCTCCCTTCCTCAACACTTCATTCCAAAAACAATTAGGTAGTCTGCAGTGTAGGCCTCCAGCCAGGTGGTGGTAAATGGGGAGGGGCTGTACTTGCCTATAATAGGCTGTTAAACTTTAACAGGAAGAATAGGCATTGACTTGAAATGCCATTGACTTGGGATACCTTGGGTATCCTTGGGGATACCCTGTATAAGAGTTTACTTCCATGTTGTTTTACTGGAAAACAAAACTATTAATTCTCATTCTTTATTGAGTATTCATCTGCTTTTCTAAATTAACACATGTAAATCAAAAGAAATCAGTAATTATTCAAGGATGAACATAAACATTTTCCTTTTATTCTTAATGATGATGTCACTGTAAAACCAGCCCAAACTGACCCTATCTTGTTTCTAATCAGTTGTTTTTCAGAGACAGAAGAACAAAACCTTAAATCATACAGCCAAAGCATGTGAAGAGGGGAAATTTTTTACCTCAAATAATACTCATAGTATTGGCTTCTATGCACATGCCAGGTGGGCAGAGACCCCTTTGCTTGGTAAGAATGAGGAAATTTCATGAGCCAAATAGATACTGCAGATAATATTTGTTATAAAAGTCACATTACTAGAAAAAAAATTAGTCTCTAAAAATGGGCTAGAATAAAATGATTAACTTTTGTTTTTCTGACAAATTAAACAACTCTTGATTTAAGTGCTCATTTAACCATAAAATTTGCCTGGATTTGAGGCAAGTAGGAAGTATAAAGTGTCAAATTATATATATATTGAACTTTCTTACTGAGTCTAATTCACTGTATTCAATTGAAGCAATCACAATTTAAGTTATATCATAAATTCCTCAGTGTGCAGAAATGATATATTTTCTTCAGTATGTCAGAAAAGTGTTAACATCTTCACAGCACTCACTGTATCATGTAATGTTTTTACTCAAAGCTGCTATTTTTGTAGGTCAAGACATTTTTTTAAATGGAGGTGATAAAAATCATGCTACTTTATATGTTATATTCACTTCCTTTTTGTTTTCCAAAACCAAAAATTAGTACATTCCAGCATTCCATGTGGTTCAGAGTTATAGTTATATGCACTCCAAATTTATTATATCACTGTCTTCTTGACTTTCATTAAAGTAGTAGTTCATAACAAGTAAAGTGATTACTTTACTTGTTAGAGAGCAATATTATATGATTATCATAATGGTAATAATTACAACTATACCAAAACTGTTATGACTGAAATGTTACCTATCTAAATTTAAATAAATAACTTTCAAGTAACCAATTAACTGTTAGTATGGTAATACATAAACATGCAAGCATGCTGCTTTTCCTTGCGTTTGAAGTTATATCAAAATATGAATCCGAAGTGTCCATGAAAGTCAAATTTTAAGGAAAATTTTATTATCATCTCAAATATAATGAATGGTGATTGTTAGAGCAAAGAGCTAGGAAGGAAGTAGTAAGTGACTAGTGGTCTTATTTAAATAAGTTTCTTATTTAAATAAGAAACTTCATGGAAGGTAACTGAGCTGTTTCTCATTCTCTTTCCATTTAGTATTCCACAGATTTTTGGCCATAAGTAGTCCTTAAAATAGTTACAATGTGTTTTTATTTTTGTTTGGGGTTAATTAACCAATAGGAATTCATTTTCTATGTAAACACATTGAACATGTTTTAACACATATACAAAACAAACACATAATTTAAGAGTCTTAAAAATTCTATTTATCTAAAAAAGTTTTAGTTCAAAATCAAGCACTGATTTCACTATTAAATCAAACTAAACAAAAGTAATCAAGTAAATGAAACCTTTCATGAAGAATGCTACTAGTTAGCTACCAGAAGATATTCTATAAGAATACAAGCTAATATTTGTATAATACCTATTACTGATTTGCAAAGAATAAATGATGAAATAATAGATAACATTTATAATGTGTTACTATTAGACAGAAATTATTTTAAGAGCTTCACACACATTGATTTATTAAATTATAACAAGAAACATTAACTCCATTTTATATATAGGAAACTTAGTAAGGGAGAGGTTAATAGTTCATCTAATATCATGCAACTAGGAAATTACTGATGAAGAGGATGAGTAGAGGCATTCCTACATTACAGTCTGAGCTCTTTAAACACTTTCCTATCCTGCATTCCATCAACAACTCAGATTTGTCCTACTATAAAGCATAATTAACATTTTATAGGAAAATCTATGGATCAATTCTAACATGCATTGCTTTTAATGATGAATAATTTTATTAAATATAGTTTTAAAGTATCCAATTAGAGCTTCCCTGGTGGCACAGTGGTTATGAATCCGCCTGTCAATGCAGGGGACACGGGTTCAAGCCCTCATCCAGGAAGTTCCCATGTGCCGTGGAGCAGCTAAGCCCGTGTGCCACAACTACTGAGCCTGCGAGCCACAACTACTGAGCCCATGTGCCACAACTACTGAAGCCTGCAGAGCCTGTGCTCTGCAACAAGAGAAGCCACTGCAATGAGAAGCCCGTTCGCTGCAACTAGGGAAAGCCTGAGCACAGCAACAAGGACCCAGTGCAGCCAAAAATAAATAAAATAAAATAAATTAATTAAACAAAATAAAGTATCCAATTACATAATATATACATAATTAAGAATTAAAATTCATTAAAATTAAGGACTAGTAAAAAAGTAATATTCTTAAAACAGATGCAATACATTATTTTTTTAAAAGAGCTCATGTCTGCCATGTTAAAAATTTCATGACATTTTTGTAATAAAAGGTCATGACTTCCAGTTATCAGCTGTGCACGTTAGGGGCTTGGAAGTTGCCATTCCATCTTAACAAGTAAAAATCTGGGCAGAGAGAAAAGTCTACAGCTCTTCTTGGATCCATAAGAGAGGGGAGGACCCAGAGCAAATTACTGCCGCCAAAACTGGGGAGACAGAGGTGAATATAGAGAGACACAGCTTACCAGAGCAGGAAACTGCTGGTGGAAACTGACTCTGGAGTCAGTGCTTGGGGTAGGAACACTTGAACTGTAATTGATGAATCACTGGACATTGCACATAGCCAACTCTGAGATAAAACTCCAAGGGGACTCAGTGATAGGAAAGGACCCACAATATTCTGAGATGCACCACTAAGTGTTCCACCAGGTTTCCACAGTAAAGTCAAAGACATTGGGCTTCCTGAAGGGTAAGGGGAAAAGAAACTACTTTGAAATACACAAGAGCATTCTGTTCTTCTTACCAGGCCTGCCCTCAAGGGAAACTAGTTAATCAGATATGAACCTACTCAGGTATTATCAGAGCTAACTAACTTGGGGTAAGGGAAATATCCAACTCTAGCCCCCTCTAGCCATCCTCTATCACCTAAGGGAAGAGGTTGAGTAGATGGGAAGAAAAAAAAAAAAAACTGAGAAAAACTTGTGAAATTCATAGTCCAAAAGTATAAGCTCACTTAAAACTCAGACCTAACCATAGGCTGTAGAATGCTTCCGCATCACCCCATACTTCACCACTATATGACTAAAGGCCTATTTATAGCAGTTCCTTTTACCCAGTACATCACATCTGGCTCTCAAGAAAAAAATTACAAGGCATACCAAAAGGCAAAAACACAATTTGAAGAGATAAAACAAGAATCAGAAGTGGACATGGCAGGAATATTAGGTAGAAAAAATAGATGGTCAATGTCAGCAGAGAGATGGAAAACCAAAGAAAAGACCAGAAATAAATATTAGAAATAAAGAACACTAACAGAAGTGAATAATGTTTCTGAAGGGCTTATTAGTATATTGGACACAGCTGAAGACAGGAATTCTGAGCTAGAGGATATACCTATAAAGACAACCCAAAAAGCAAAGAGAACAGACTGGGAAAAAAAAAAAAAAAAACAGAACAGAATATCCAAGGAATCTAGGACAACTACAAAAGGTGTAACATATGCATAATTAGGAATACTAGAAGAAGAATGAGAGAGAGACACACAAAAGTAAATGTGTTCTGAGACCAATTTCCAATGTGGGGGTGGGTTTTTTCCATAGCACCAGGCAATTCTCAGACAGCAGCTCAGTGTTCTATCATTTAGCTCAGTCCTGACACTACCCAGAGATAGCATTAGATTCCACAGGTTAACGACTGCCTTCCGCTTTAGATGCCAATTGAAAGTCCAGGTTGTCACCTGTGTTTCTCATCAACTGTCTATAAACCAAAGGTTTCCTTGGGTTCAATTAATTGTTGGAACAACTCACAGAGCTCAGAGAAACATTTTACTAGATTCTCAGTTTATTATAGAAGGGTATCACTCAGGAGTAGCCAGATGGAAGAGGTGCATAGATGTCAAAACATTACATCATCAATTTTAAGTCTGAAATCTCACCTAAGTGTCATCAGTTCAGTGTTACATATTCCAGCAAATTTAAATCACTTACAATAGATATGAGTGACACTCTGGGTATAAAATGTTCTGGTAAAATTACCTCTCCCCTTATGGATCTAAGAAAATAGAAAACAGTTATCATTTCCCAAAATGCAATGGTGGTCCTTCCTCTTAAATGGCAGTACATGTTTGCAGACACTAGTACTCTAAGCCCATTTCCTGCCTGTAGAATTTCAAAAGTCTCACATCTTTGCCTTTTTTTTTTCCCCTGTATTTGTCCCTTTTAGTCCAAGCTGGCAATGTTTCTGCTAGTATACCATTCAACAAAACCTTTTGGGTCTTTATGTATGTCACAGGGATTTGTGTTGTTACACAAGAGACTCATCCACAGATCTTTCCTATGTAATCTCATATCTATTCCTGGCTTCTGCAAAGAAGATTGATGGGATACACGAATTGCATGCCTAATCTCTTCAGTACCAGCAAGTTTGTCCCACAATCCCTTGATCTTCTCTCCATAGCATGTTTTTCCTAACAGTTAATCTCCAATTTTTAGCATCTTTTGCAATCTGAATAGGTTGAAATTTAACCAAATCATCGAGTCCTGATTGTTTTTCCCTAACCAGCCCTCCATCTCTTTTCTCTCATACTTTAATATAATCAGTAAAAGAGAACCAGGCCACAGTTTCAACACTTTGCTGAGAAATATCCTCATTTAAAATCCAGGTTCATCATTTATAAGTTCTGCTGTCCACACCAATATAGAGCGCCAATTTAGCTACATTTTCTGCCATTTTATGTTGAAGAATCCCTTTTCTCTAGTTTCCAAAATAATGGTCTTCATTTCCTTCTGAGCTCTCACAGTCAGAGACTTTAACTTTCATATTTCTACCAAGATTTCATTTGTAATTATGTATGTATTCTCAGAGATGATGTAGGGTTTCTATACTATAATCCTAATTTCCTTATGAGCCCTCAATAGCATTACGTTGAATATCCATATTTCTAATATTCTCTTTAAAACAATTTAGACTTTTTCTTCATATGCCTTAAAATCCTTTCAGTTTCTATGTATTATCCAACCCAAAGCCACTTCCACATATTTTAGGTATTTTTTACAGAAGCATCCCACTTCCTGGTACTAAAATCTATGTTAGGTTTAAATGTGCTGCAACAGAGTACCAGAAACTTGGTAGTTTGAAACAATGAAAATTTATTATCTCATAGTTCTGGATGTCAGATGTCAAAGATCAGTTTCACTGGGAGTTGGCAGGGCCATGGTCCCTCTGGAGACTGTAGAGGAGAAGTCTGTTTCTCACCTCTCCTAGCTTTCAGTGGCTGTTGGCACTAAGGGTCTTGTGGTCACATGACTACAAGTAGCCAACTGATAGAATTATGAGCTAAATAAAATAGTTGCTGCTTTAATTGACTAAGCCTTTTGTTGCTATATTGTTACATAAATTAACCCATTTATTCCATGTTACAGTTTCTTCAAATAGTGGAGCTTCTATTATTGTTGTTTGTTTTTGGAATTCCCTTAAGACTTCTGCTGGCAGACTTCACTCTTACTGTGGAAATGTCAGTGTAGCCCCACTGAGTGCTCATTTTTGCTTAGCCACAGAAGGAACAAGTGCATGTGGTGTCCTGGCTGACTTTAATTTCCTATACCATTTTCCTGAATGAGGCACCATACCAGGTTCCATACTTACTGATTTCAATCTTCTTGGTGTGTTAACCATTCCACAAAATAACTCCAAACCCAGAGAGGAAGAGCTAATTTACTAAGTTTGGGTGGTATGTTATACATTAAATAAATAAATAAATAAATAAATAAATATAAATAATGGTTATATCTTTAACATGGTGTAAATAAACTTGAAATTAGCTAATCTAGCCCAACAGTCATTTACTTGAGAAAGGGCCTCAACACCATCTCCCAATGGTGAAAAATTAACACCAGAAATTAAGTGGAATATTTTTATAATATTCTTTTTCCAGGGTGTAGAAATAATCAAATTTTCTAATTTTCTATAAGTAAATATTTAGATTTCAACTCAATTTACTCTTTTGGAAATAAGAGGGTTTAATTACCACAGAAACTCTTATTTAAAATACTTGTAAATTTAAGAAAATATATATACTTATTTTACTTTAATTTCATGGCTTTTTAGATACATGGGTCTGATGTTAAAATCTAATCCAGTGTTCAACCTTAAACTTTGAGTATGTTATTGCAGTCTCTAGGATTTTGCTGTTCACAAGAAGAACATTGAACAAAAGTATAAGTAGTCTCTATTTTTCATAAAAATGAACTTGTCCTTAAAAAAATTTAAGGTACAATTTCTTTTGTGAATGTCCAGTGAATTTTCAAAGACAGCTTAAGAATTGGCCATTAATTTAATCTGTATAATAGTCTCTCATATTTGTGCCTCAAGGCTACTAGAATATATAGTTGTAAAAGGAAATTTTCTTTAACTAAAATGTGGGAACTTCTAATGCAGTATGTCGTTAAAAGATAGACGTATTCTGGTTGCATTTGGAGGAAAGCAACTATTTTCTAAATATTGTGTTTAGACTCCATTTCTATGTTGAAAAGCTTCCAGGTACTTTTGAAAGAGAGTTTCTTGCTGCTTATGATATAATAGACTAATTCAAAACCTTTTTACTATGAAAAAATAGCATACTGTAAGGTAGTAGGAAAAGTCCTTGAATCTCATTATTCCATTTTTAGTTCAGTAGAACACTTTTCTAAAAGAAATACATTTTCTTTCCATCTATTTCTAAACATGTTAGTTACTTGCTTTTCATTTATTTTGTCTCTTTCTGAGCAGTCTTCAAACAGCTGAGGAAAATATTTAATTAAGAGAGTATCACTCAAGAGGAAATTAGTAAGTATCTCTATAGAGCCAAAGAAAACTGAGGTAAATTCAGAAATTATTGATTGTAAGTTGAACTGATTAGTACTTCAGTCATTCTTTGATTGATATCCCCACTGAAAATAACATTCTGAGCTACTGAAAAATGTCATTAATATTTGTAACTCTTACAAGTAAACACTTTTTCTTTATAAAGTTTCCTATTTGTATGGTCTCTTGTACACATTCATTCTTTTCTCAATAACTTATTTATTGAGATAAAATCCACATACCATAAAGTCATTTTTCTCTTATTACTTTTAAG
This sequence comes from Phocoena phocoena, assembly GCF_963924675.1. Lineage (NCBI taxonomy): Eukaryota > Metazoa > Chordata > Mammalia > Artiodactyla > Phocoenidae > Phocoena > Phocoena phocoena. The sequence goes on along the minus strand of NC_089221.1, from coordinate 15,954,936 downwards.
ATAATTTCTCTTTGGTTTTTGACAGTTTGTCTATGACTTGTCTAGGCCTGCCCTTCTTTTCTAAACAAATTTATTTAGATATGATTGGCATACAAAAAGCTGTACATATTTAATGTATATGACTTGATGTGTTTGGAGATAAGTATACATCTGTGAAACCATCACTACAATCTATACGATAAATGTGTCCAGTAGCCCCAGGTTTTCTCCGGTCGTCTTTATTATTATTATATTTTTTATGATGAGGACACTTAATATAAGACCTACCCTCGTAGAAAACTCTTTAAGCATACAATACAGTGCTGTTAACCATAGGTACTATGCTGTACAGTAGATCTCAAGGCCTATACCTCTTTAACTTCATTCTCCTTTCCATTTGTTAAGCTTCCTAGACATAGATAAAAGTTTTTCACCAAAATTGAAAATTTTCCAGTCATATTTCTTCTACTCCCTTTACTCCTCTCCTCTATGAATCTTATTTTTCATGTGTCGATAAACTTCATGGTGCCACAGAGGTCACTGAGGGTTTTGTCTTTTTTTCTTATTCTTATTTCTCTTTGTTTCTCTGGCTAAATAATCTCAATTGATCTATCTTTGTATTAGGGGATTTTTTCTGCTTTGGTTCAAAAATCTTCTATTGAACCATTTGTGAATTTTAAATTTCAATTATTTTACTTTTAATCTCAGAATTTATATAGTTATTTTAAAATATTTGTATGGCTTTATTTACATTTTTATTTAGTGAAACAACATTCTCACGCTTTCCTTTTATTTTTAAGACATAATTTCCTCTACTTTTTAAACATGTTTATGATAGTGGTTTAAAATTCTTTGTCTCATAATTCCATGTCAGGACTTCCTCAAAGATAGTTCTGATTGACTGTTTATTCCTGTGTGTAAGCTAAACTTTTAAAATTTTTTGTGTGTCATAATTTTTTGTTGAAAACTGGGCATCTTAAATAGTATAGTATGGTAACTCTGGGACTCAGCCCATGGCCCCAGTGTTTATTGTTGCTGCTGTTTATTGTTTCTTGTTATTTGTTCAGTGACTTTCTTGGACTAATTCTGTAAAAAGTATGTATCCTTTATTGTATGCAGCCATTGAAGTCTTTCCTAGATCTAGGTTAATAGCGACCTAATGATTGGATACATTCTCTTCAAAGTGGAACCAATAAGTGCCTCAGTCTTTGCTGAGGAATGTGTGTGTGTGTGTGTGTGTGTGTTTGGACACACAACACTCCAACAGGCATTTTACAACTTATCTAACTCTTTAATTTCTTCTTGTGCAGAGGTTCAGATTCAGCTGCAGGTGAAAGAGCATGGTCTTCTCAGGTGTTTCTTGGGCATTTGCAAGGCAATGCACATGTGCATAACTTTCCAGAGTCCTAAGAATATATTAGAGCTTTTTAAAGCCCTCTATTTTCTTCTGATTCTTCAGTTTTGCAGTTTATATTTTCTGATCAGGATCTTGTTATTCCCAACTTATAATGCCACCATAAGAAGTGGCAATGTTGAACAATTGCTGCTGATTTTTTTTGTTTGTTTTGACAAATGCCCTGTGGATAATATAATTCATATAGATTTTTTCAAGGTGTACAACCTGATAATGTAATCTACATATGTATTGTGAAATTATTACTACAATAATTAATTAACACACCCATCACTTCACATAGTTACCATTTTTTATGTGTTGTGAGAATATTTAAGATCTATTCTCCTAGCAAATTTCAACTATACATTACAGTATTAATGCTGTGCTATACATTAGATCCCCAGAATTTATTCATCTTATAACTTAAATGTGTACCTTTTCACCAATATATTCCCATTTTTTTCTAACCACCATCCCCTGGCAAACACCATTCAACTCTCTGCTCCTGTTAGTTTTTCAGATTTCACAAATAAGTGAAATCACAGTATTTGTCTTTGTTCGTATGGCTTATTTCACTTAACATGATGCCCTCTAGGTTTATACATGTTGCAAAAAATGGCAGGATTTCCTTCTTTTTCATGGCTAGATAGTATATTGCATATATATATATATATATATATATATATATATATATATATATATGCCATATATATGCCATATATATATATGCCATATTTTCTTTATCCATTTATCTATCAGTGGACACAGGCTATTTCCATATCTTGGCCATTGTTAATAATGCCACAATAAACAGGGGAATGTAAATCTCTTTTTGAGATCCTGTTTTTTTGTTTTATGTTTTATTTCCATTATATATATATATATATATATATATATATATACCTAAAAGTGAGGTTGCTGGTACATTTTCTCTACCACAATGCCCAGTTTTTTAAATCTCTTTTCTTTTGGATAATAGCCATACTAACAGATGTGAAGTGTTATCTCATTACACTTTTGAGGTGCATTTCACTTATGATTAATTATGCTGAGGATTTTTTCATGTACCTGTTGACCTTTTGTATGTCTTCTTTGGCAAAATATCTATTTGGATACTCTGTCCATTTTTAAGCAAGTTATTTAATTACTTAATTAACTTTATTGCTGTTTAGTGGTATGAGTTCCTTATATATTTTGAATATTAACTCTTTAACAGATAGATGTTTAAAAATATTTTCTCCTATTCTGTAGGTTGCCTTTCACTCTGTTTTTTCTTTGCTGTATAGAAGTTTTTAAGTTTGATGTAGTCCTACTTATCTATTTTAGTTTTTCTTTCCTCTGCTTTTCAGGTCAATCTAAAAAACCATTGCCAAGTTCAATGTCAAGAATATTTTCCCCTACGTTTTCTTCTTAGAGTTTCATGTTTGGGGGACTTACATTTAAGTATTTAATCTATTTTGAGTTGATTTTTGTATGGTATAAGAGTCCAATTTAATTATTTTTCATGTGGAAAACCTGTTTTCCCAATGCCATTCATTAAAGAGCTTATTCCTTCCCTCTTGTGTATTCTTATTGCTCTCATCAAAGATTAGTGACCCAGGCTTCCCTGGTGGCACAGTGGTTGAGAGTCCGCCTGCCGATGCCCCGGTCGGCGAAGATCTCACATGCCACGGAGCATGGTCTATGTTGTTTTTATACTAGTACCATTTCCTCAGTCTGTTTGGGCTACTGTAACAAACCACCATAGACTAGATGGCTTACAAATATACAGAAATTTATTTCTCACAGTCTGGAGGCTGGAGATCCAATATCATAGTGCCAGTTTGGTTGGGTGAAGGCTGTTTTTCAGGTCACAGACTTCTTGTAACCTCATGTGGAGGAAAGGAGTAGGAAACTCTGTTGTATTTCTTTTATAAGAACACTAACCTTATGCATAAGGGTTTTTATCTCCCTGATCTGAGCACCTCCTAAAGACTCTACCTCTTGATACTATCACATTAAACATTAGGATTTCAACATATGTATTTTTGGGGGAGGCACAAATATTTAGTGAATAGCAACCATGCTGTTTTAATTACTATAACTTTGTAATATAGTTTTCAATCAAGAAGTATGGTCCTTCTACCTCTGTTCTTCTTTATCAAGATGGCTTTGACTACTTGATTCTTCTGTGATTCTACAAATATTTTGGGATTTTCTCTATTTCTCTAAAAATTTCCATTGGAATTTTAATAGAGAATGCATTGAATCTGTGGACTGTTTTGATTAGTATGGATATTTCAACAATTTTAATCCTTCCAGTCCATGGGTGTGGGATCACTTTCCCTTTATTTGTATTTTCTTCAAATTCTTTCATCAAAATTTTATAGTTTTATAGTGTACAGATTTCACCTCCTTGGATAAATTTATTCTTAAGTATTATGTTAATTTTGATGCTATTGTAAATGGGATATTTTTTTTCTTTTTTAGAAAGTTTATAATTGGTGTATAGAAACACAACTGATTTTTGTATATTGCTTTTGTATCCTGCAACTTCACTGAATTCACTGATCAGTTCTAACAATATTTTGGTAGAGCCTTTAGAGTTTTCTACATATATTATCATGTCATCTGTAAATAGAGACAATTATATTTCTTCTTTTCCAACTTGGATACCTTTTTATTTATTTTCCTTGCCTAATTGCTCTATTTAGGGCTTCCAATACTATAAGTAAATAGAAATGGCAAGAGTGGGTATCCTTGTTCCTGATATTAGAAGAAAAACATTCACCTTTCACTTAATTACAGTGTTACATGTAGGTTTGTCACACAAACCTACATTAATGCAGACTTTTATTATGTTGAGGTATGTTCCATCTATACCTAATTTGTTGAGAGTTTTTAATCATAAAAGGATGTTGAACTTTGTCAAAGACTAGCTGTCTTTAGTCTTTAGTTAACTTTTCAGTTCTGCCAATTTAATTGTGATGATGGTTGCCAGATATTTTTTCTTCTATAAAGAAGAATATTTTCAGAGCTCCTTTTGCTGCCATTCCTGAGATCTTCCCTTCCCATTTATTCTTCTTTCAGTATATATCGATAGAGTACCTAATATATCTTTCCTGTATACAAATACTATAATGTACTACATAGCTCTTCTTTGACCATGATGATAATTGAAATTTACAAAGATAAACACTTGTATAAAAATCACCTTCCATTTGTGTCATCATGTTATACTTCTCATTAGTTCACTCTTGATCTTCCTTTGAGTGAAACATCATACTTTTATTTAAATTAACAAATATTTGTAGGAAGAACTTAAAATTGAATGACCAAAAGTATTAACTGTAGTATGAAAGTAAAGCTTTTGAGAATGTAAGTTTTATTTGGACTTGTTAAAAAGATCTGTGAGACATACCTCAAAAAGTACACTTTCAACAAAATGGGGAGGAGGAGAAAAAAGCAAAATCAAGATTACAAATGAGTGCAAAGTTAATAGGATCAAGATAGAACTTAAAACTTCTTTTTCAAGAACAAACAAAAGAAAAAAATATTCCATAGTGTGCTAAAATTTTGTTTATAAAATGAAAGCAAAGTGTATTCTTTCTTAGTTTCTTAGACTTTTTCAAGGGCCGCACGAAAATGACATAAGAGAGAATAAGGCAAATATGTGACATTTATCCAGTTTGAATGTTACTTTTATAAATTTGCATAGCTTCCAAAAGTTTGCTCTTCATTTAAAATGTACAAATGGAAATAAAATGTGAACCTTAGCTGACTGCTTTAACTTGACATGTGAAATATATTACTGCCTAAACAATGCTAGAACGTATCAAATTAATGGACTTCTACACAAAATATCACTTCCATGTTGTACTATTGTGTTACAACTCTGCAGTTTTACAGGTTTCCAATGTAACCTATTGGAATATAGGGATTGGGTCTTGAGCACTGTAAAACGAGCTAAATGCTTGATTTACAGTAGTCTTATAATACAGATTTTTAAATTAATCAACATTTTGTAAAAGGCCTTGTTATTTGTTATTGTTTCACCTATAGTGGGTCTTTCTCATGCTGATTTATCAGCCAAAAGAGATGATGGAATATTTTAATTGAACCCCATTTACAGAAACAAAATACAGTGTTATGACTACTTAATTATGCATACGTTAGGAACTTTCTTATAAAGTGGAACATATTGAACATATGTTAACTTTATAAATACTGTCATATTTCACAGGGAACATACAAGTGTATTTAATAGTTCATTCTCTCATGACCACAAGTCTGATCATTAGCCATATTAGCCTACAACTGATGACAATCATTAGTCCTGATGATGTGGGGTGCAACATGGTTGTCAGGAGGAATTCTTCGGCATCAATCAAACTTCTCTTGTGATTTCAATTAACACTAAATGGCATGATGTCATCAAAGACACACTGAAGAAAAGGCCAATTGCTAGCAATTATACATGTAAACCTTACTATATTTTCTTGTATATTTTTAATGAGACTTCTTTCAAATCAAACCTAAATTGGAGGCATATTAATCAAATCACATAAACTTTCTAAGTATTATATTTTTTTACTTTTCTTAATTAATTAATTAATTTAAAAAACTTTTCTTATTATTTTTTTTACTTTTCTTAATTAATTAATTAATTAATTAATCCTTTTTTTGTCTCCAATGTGTGGCTTGTGACATCTTAGATCTTAGTTCCCCGACCAGGGATTGAACCCGGGCCCTCGGCAGTTAAAGCGAGGGCAGAGTCCTAACCACTGGACTGCCAGGGAATCCTCAATTTATGTTTATTTTAAATTACATTTGATAAAACTGATGTGATGACTTTTGAGTGAAAAAGAGACATGATAATATGGTTAGCTGTAGAGAACCATACTTATTAAATATTAATAATAAATATAAAATTTATAATATATAATTATGCATATATATGAGAACTATTAATTCATAATATTATTTTATTCCTTTGAAAAAGAGTTTTTTATTTCAGTGCATAGGTCTTTAGTAGCATGTTTCACAAGTTGACAACCAAGTTAGAGGTCAAAGGTATGTCTGTTGAAGAGTCACTTAACATACCAGCCTTTATATACACAAATGTGAAAACTTTAAAACACATGCAGCATACTGTAGTTGTATGCCTAAAAGGGTAATTTGAGGCATCTCTAGTTATGCAAAAGCAGGGTGAGAAAACAGTCGGCACTTTCAGTGAACGCATTGATAATGCCACCTCCAATGACCCAGGCAACGCCAATCTCATAACTTGTAATATAGGTTATCAACACGCTTACAACTCTCAGCAATCTGCCTCCTTCCTCTCTAGAAATTAAAGACTTGTTAGTGATGTTAGTATGTCATCAATCAAGGTGAATCAGGAGGGAAACGGCCTAGGTTAATGACTTAAGCTTAATATAAAGCCAGAGCCTTTCCAGCAGAGGACTGGTTTCAGAACACATAGGGATTATACAGGGAAGTTCTCTGGCAACAGCACACCTAAAGTAGTCATGTAATTTTCACTAAGTTTGTTGTAAATTAAAGTTCTAAGCCCTGGGGTAACAGAATGAATGGGATGTTACACCAATAACCGATGGTTCAGATTCTAGTCCTCTGTCAGTTGGTATAGGGAAAGGTATTAACTCCTGGTTTGATTTCAAAATCCTGCATTTAGGGACAATCCTTTGTACTGGAATGAGAAATTGAACCTCTTGTCAAATGGACAAATAAAGAGTAAATAAAATAACAAATGATTTTGAATTCTCAAACCAAGAAGCAGTTCTTATCAGTTTTACATGTTATGGAGCTTAATAAACCATGATAGCATTATTTTCTTCTGAATACCTAATACTATGGAACTTGCTATTGAAAAGTCACTTAAATAAGATGGCAAGACAAGAAAACTTGTTCAGATGCTCAGGATTAACATTTAACTTAACTATATGAAATCTCAACATTATTTCCCTCTTTTCTCACTATTAGAACACCAACAAGTCAAAGTTCAGTTGCTTTTCCTTGTAAAGCACATATAAGTAATTGCCGCTGGATTTTTAAATACATCTTACCATTTTTCCCCTCTATTTTCCTATGCTACTACAAAGAACTGTGTCAAATACAAAATTGATTTCTAAATAATCTTACCAAAAAAATACAGATGATTCTGTCAAAACTTTGAAGTTTCTACTAAAAAAAAAAGTCTGCCTTTCTGCTGTAATTTGACAAGCCAAGGTATGCTTAGTCTGTGAGAAAGATTGCAGCATCTGTAAATGAATTAAAAATAAATAAATAAATGAGCAAATAAATGAATGAATGAATAAAATATTTTCAATGCCATATAATCCTGTTGCTCAAGCTTTACCAAAGTGAGAGTATGAGTGATAAACTCCCCTTCTTTGCTTCCGTGAAATTCACTAAGTGTATTGAATCAGTGATAATGAGATTGAAATATTTGAAGATGTGCCCAAGAGAGTAATGCTTTGGTTCCTGAATGTTTAACTTTTGAATGACATCTAACCAGCTTATGGATGTTCACTGAAAAGATGATAAAATAAATAGTACAAGAATCCTAAGAAAACATGGAGTAGATTTAAAATAAGCAGCTTTCTGAACTCAGATCCAGGAGCACTTTAAAGGGAAGGATCCTCTCAAGTATTTTAAGGTGTTTTTTTTTTTCTTTATTTTTTGATGCTTATGATGCCACAATGATAATAGGAAATAAATTGTTCATTCAAAAATAATTTCCTTATAGTTCAGGTACTGTACTAGTCATTTGGATGCAGATATGAACATGGCGTGTAAGATTTTCACAAAAAGCACATAGTTTAGATGAGGAAAAAACATAGAGGTACAGTTCCAACAGAATCAGATAAAAACATTGCTAAATTTTTACCGTGAGTTCTTAGGGAGCTGATCTGAAGGAAACCTGAGTCTGCGATAGAAACTTTGCAAACAACAGCTTCCAGTCTCAACTTCCCACTAGACTCATTCAAATACCACAGAATTAACTGTCTCTTCTCAGATAGGTGTATGTTGTAAGACTTAAAGGACCACACATACAGAAAGGTAAGGACGGATGATATCGGTTGAAATAGAAAACTGATTCCTCAACTTCACCTGAGTTCAAATAAGCCATTTTGTTGCTTTGCACTTAAGAAGGAAAATATGTATTTTTTTGCTACTATTTCAATGATAAGCTAATTCATATATGATATAGTAGGATAAACAAACAGATAAGGAAGGAGAAAAGGGAGGGGAAGAAAAGAAGAGATGAAAATAAAAGAGCAAAGATGTGTAACAAAAGAGAGAAATAAATGTGGATGGTAGTGAGATTGTGAAGTTAGTAACTATCTTCTTCATGTTATAAACCACTTACCTTGTAAGTCACTTTGGGAACTTCCACAATACACAGATGTACAAACTAGCCATGGGTTTATCTCATGGGTAACAAAGTAACATCCATTCTGTACAATGGTTAGCATTTCCTCCAAATTGCCTTTATTTACAGCTGTGTAAAAAGGACCCGCTTGCATAAGAATGTTTTATTGGTAGCAAGAGGGCTGTGACACAGAAATCTAAACTAAAATAGGTAGTTTGCTTCACATGTGAATAAAAATGTATCTATTTACTAAGTACGAGATTCTTGTGACAAGAGCTCAGATGAGTAAAGATAAATAACATACTCAAAATAATATTTATTTTATCTAACTTTTTAAGGAAGATACATTTTTTACAAAGGATTAGATACATTACCAAAAATAATAGTTGTATTTATTTAGATCTACAAAATTAAAAAAAAAATCAATCTGCAGTAATTATAACTAACACCCTTGAAAAACTAAACTGAAATCTATGTAAAACATATATAACCAAAATGGAATTTTTAATCAAAAGTAAAATATGACAAAAATTGCTTTCTTCTTATTTAAATACGTATCATATGGTATTTTCTTATAACATCACAACACATGTCCAAGTATAGCTGAAGACTCAAATTGGTTGCTACCTTTTAGCATTAGTTTGAGCCTCTAGGTTAATACAATGATAATCTGAATACATGTTTCTCTTGAAGCAACTATTTGTTGAGGATTATATAAGAAAGTAAAGATAGAATAAACGTATTAAAAGCACAAAGAGAGGGAAACTGTTATATCTGTTATATATAATCCCTTACTTAAGAAAGAAAAACAAAGTAACATGTTTTTGCCCAGTAAATGCTCATTCCAATCCAATGAAATAAAATTATCCAACAATAACTTGAGAATATTTCAGAAAATATATATTGCTTTACTCTTTTCTTCCTCCACTAACTCGTTCAACAAAGAGATATTTTACAAGGTACTTTGGCTTAAGAAAAACACTTAGTAGTTTAAAAGTGCCGGAAAAAAAAGACAGTAATTACTTGAACTTTGTTTCATAAGTAAGGTATTCAACAGAGATAATCTAGGCTATAAGATAAAATATTAAATATAGGCTAGACAAAAATGCACAGAAACCATAATTTACAAAACAAACACTATGATTCTCAAGAAATCAACTCTGTATAATTATGGAGTGTACTATGCCAGTGCAAACCGTTTTAGCAGCATGTTGTTCAGAACCCAAGTAAGACTACACACAAACACCTGTTTTAACATAAATTAACAGAAATTTCATTCCAGTTCAAACATTTCAAGGATTTCTGACAGATCTAACTTGCCTGGTTTACAAAATTATGAAAATATGATCAATTCCTTCTCTATGCATACTCTTCTCTAAACTTTCTCCAACTAATACATAGGGATAACTCCATCAGATGTTGACCTTCTTTGCTTATTATTATTATTTATTTTTTTATTTTATTGTTTTTTTGCAGTACGTGGGCCTCTCACTGTTGTGGACTCTCCCATCGTGGAGCACAGGCTCCAGACGCGCAAGCTCAGCGGCCATGGCTCACGGGCCTAGCCGCTCCACGGCATGTGTGATCTTCCTGGACCGGGGCACGAACCCGTGTCACCTGCATCGGCAGGCGGACTCTCAACCACTGTGCCACCAGGGAAGCCCTCCTTGCTTATTATTAAGAAAAACAAAAAACTGAGCTTTGTATAATCAATGGGTTTTCCAGAGGGTCTCTGTAGGGTATCAGACAATTTCATGAATATATGAAACACAAGGATTATCTTGTTTATGGTTTCTTTTGCTGTGAAAAAGCCTTTAAGTTTAATTAAGTCTCACTTTTTAATTTTTGTTTTTATTTCCATTTACTCTAGGATGTGGGTCAAAAAACATCTTGCTGTGGTTTATGTCAAAGAGTGTTTTTCCTATGTTTTCCTCTAGGAGTTTTATAGTGTCTGGTCTTACATTTAGATCTTTAATCCATCTGGAGTTTATTTTTGTGTATGGTGTTAGATAGTGTTCTAATTTCATTCCTTTACATGTAGTGTCCAGTTTTCTTAGTGCCACTTATTGAAGAGGCTGTCTTTTCTCCATTGTATGTTCTTGCCTCATTTGTCATAAATTAGGTGCCCATATGTGTGTGGAGTTATCTCTGGGCATTCAATCCTGTACCGTTGATCTATAATTCTGTTTTTGTGCCAGTACCATACTGTCTTGATTACTGTAGCTTTGTGGTATAGTTTGAATTCAGGGAGCCTGATTCCTCCAACTCCGTTTCTCTTTCTAAAGATTGCTTTGGCTATTCGGGGTTGTATTAATCTCCAAAATATACAAACAGCTTTTAGAGCTCAATGTCAAAAAATAAACAATCCAGTTATAAAATGGGTAGAAGACCTAAACAGACATTTCACCAAGGAAGACATACAGATGGTCAAGAGGCACATGAAAAGATGTTCAAGATCACTAATTATTAGAGAAATGCAAATCAAAACTACCATGAGGTATCACCTCATGCCAGTCAGAATGACCATCATCAAAAAAGCTAGAAACAATAAATGCTGGAAAGGATGTGGTGAAAAGGGAACCCTCCTGGACTGTTGATGGGAATGTAAATTGATACATCCACCGTAGAAAACATTATGGAGGTTCCTTAAAAACCTAAAAATAGAACTACCATATGACCCAGCAATCCCACTCATGGGCATATACCCTGAGAAAACCATAATTCAAAAAGAGACATGTACCACAATGTTCATTGCAGCACTATTTACAATAGCCAGGACATGGAACCAACCTAAATGTCCATCAACAGATGAATGGATAAGATGTGGCCCATACATACAGTGAAGTATTACTCAGCCCTAAAAATAAATGAAATTGAGTTATTTGTAGTGGGGTGGATGGACCTAGAGTAAGTTAGAAAGAGAAAAAAAAATACTGTATACTAATGTATACATATGGAATCTAAAAAAAAAAAAAAAGGTACTGATGAAACTAGTTGCAGGGCAAGAATAAAGAGGTAGACATAGAGAATGGACTTGAGGAGGTGAGGTGGGATGGCAAAGCTGAGGCGGAGTGAGAGTAACATTGACATATACACACTACGGAATATAAAATAGTTGGCAGTAGCAAAGCACAGGGAGATCAGCTCGGTGCTTTGCGATGACCTAGAGGGGTGGGATAAGGAGGATGGGAGAGAGGCTCAAGAGGGAGGGGATATGAGGATATGTGTATACATATGACTGATTTGCTTTGCTGTGCAACAGAAACTGTCCCAGTATTGTGAAGCAATTATACTCCTATAAAGATCTATTAAAAATAAATAAATATAAAAACACAAGGATTAAAAAACACTTTTTATATCATTAATAACAATTTCTATTTCATTAATAATAGTTTATGCTAATAATAATTTTGTTAGAGTAGTATGTACATCATGAAATATTACTTTAAATTTTTTTCTTCTTGCTTTCTGTCAACATTCAATCCAATTTCCTCAAACCAAAAGTGATATTTAAATTTGGTATGCATTCTTTTAGATCTTTTTCTGTTTTAATAATGACTGTTTTGTTAAAAAAATAAGCAACATAAAAACATGCTCAGAACTTTAAGCACACAAAAGAAAGCTGGAAATCACATTTTAACCATTAAGTAAAGAGCATCCTAGATGATTTGCTATGCTTTTAGAAAACAGAAAGAAAGAGAAAGAAAAGGTGTGAAAGCAAGAAAGAAAAAGAAAGAAAAAAGAATAAAAGAAAGCAAGGTATTTTATTTAAAACAGGGTTCATACTATGAATTATACTTTTAATATAACTTTACTTTGGTTGAATTTAAAAGAAAAAAGGAAAGCAAATTAAATGTCTAAAATGGTATTTGTATAAATATTTGTCCTTCTTAAGGTATTCTTATTCCCTAAGATATCTCAAAATTTAGGAAAACGTAAAAACTATTGAGAGTTTGGGGGATTAAATTATTTTAACTTGAAATAGCACACCCCATAACATCTTGGACATTTTTTTATACCCCAAGCCTTCATTACTGATGTACATAATGTGTGCATTTTCACTTAAAGTTTCATAACCACAGATGCTAAGTCTATATTTATTTGGTTTGGATGCTCACAATTCATTTCTTCATCTGTTACTTGACTGGCTTAATTGTCAAAAAGATGTGTTTATTTGTCCCTCTGCTTGTTTCTTTTCTTTTCTGAGAAAGGCCTACTGATGGTTTTAGTTTCTTTTATTTTTTATTTTGATATAGAAAGTGACAGTCTCTTATTTTCATGCTTGAATGATAACTTACCTGGATGTATAGATCTTGAGTAACACTTTCCTTTTTTTTTTTTTTCATTCAGAACTCTGTAGCTATTGTGCTATTATCTTCTGCCACTGAACATTTCCTTGGGTAAGTTTAAGGCTACCCTGAATTTCCTCCTTGTACATACCTTCATTTCTTCCTTGTAGGCCAGGCAATACTTAGTTCTGCAATTTCAGTGACATCAGCCACTATTTCTGGGGACAAATTCTTCTGCAACTATTGTTTCTGGAACACTGTGTATTCTATTGTTCTGCTGATATATTTAAAACTTTATTTCTGGGAAAATTTCATCCATTTCGGATGAATGATTTTTGTTAACTCTATTGGATTTTCTACTTTGCAGATGACAGTAATTCTCTGTTGGAACATCTATTGTGATTGATCTAATTGCTTCGATCTTGGACATTTTTCTCTCCATTCACATAGTTTTAATAGGTCTTTTCTCAGCTGTGTCAGTGATTCCATTTTCAACCACATCTGCTCTGTTTTGTGCTATTTAGAATACATTTATTATTTCTGTGTTGTTGTAATTTTCTTTTTCAATTTGTTTCCATAGCTCTCCGGTCCCCATTTTCATCTTACTGTGTTGTAGTACCATCAGGTTTCTACACTTCTGTTTCATAAATGAATGTTTGTATTAAGTACTTACAAGTCACTTGCAGAATATTTTTTTCTATTCATTTGGTTATTTATTCTTGGCGAAGACAGTCACTTGTCTTTTGCAAATTATGTTCTTTAAGTTATGCTTATCTTAATGTTTATGTTATTGTCAAACCTTTCTTTTTATCTTGCTAACATGATATTTTTCATAGAATTTAGCATAATTCTTCTTTCTCCCTACTCCTCACCTAAATCCTATTTCCTCTCCCCACACCCCAAAAATAATGCTTGTTGAGTGAGAGGGGACACCTCAGCTTTCGGTAGGCATTCTTAACAGAACTTGTTCCTAATGTAGCATTATAATATTTCAAGTCCTTTAAAATAATATTTTGAAACATTAATGCCCTAAGAATCACATGGGGATCTTGCTAAAGTATAGAAGTGTGCCCATGAGTCAACATTTGTTACAAGCTCCTGGGTGACCCCAGTGTTCCTGGTCTGATAGTCAAACTTTGAAGAGCAAGAATCTAAAAGGATTCACCATACAAAACAAAGGTAAAATCTAAATTCATGAGTGGATTATCCTAATAATTCAATGAATTGATAATATATATGTAACATATTCATTGAATTAAATGAATTGTTTCCATAATTCACTTAAAATTCCTGGAGTTCATGCGTTATTGGAAAATTTCAACCCCATATGGGCCTCTCAGTACAAATCTCATCCATAGTCATTTTCATTCTTTGCTAGCCAGAGATGGAAAAGATAAAAATATCCTCTGAGGCAGCTTCTCAACAATTTGCTGTCATTTGTGAGAATTCCCAAGATTAAGACATCACTCCAATATCTTATTTTGGGTGGAAAGTTGGGGAAGGACAAGATTAAGCTTCCCTTAATTCCATTTCTGATTTTGATTTCCATCTTGTGAGTTTAAAATATGAGATTGTGATATTCTCTTTGATTGCTATTTTTTAAATCCTAAATTCATTTATTTTGTCAGTTAGTTAATTTTAAGAAGTACTAGAGGACCAAATTTTAGTGAATAAACTCCATTCTAAATCTCCTAATGAAAATCAAAATCATTTTTTCATGTCTTTTCAATGCATTTAATTTGTTTATATACACATACGTAATTGAACATATAAATGATGCATACAATGCATATAATTTAGTATTTTTTACTTCAAATATGTTTTCATGATCTTTCTAGAATAGTATATATAAATACACTTCACTCCTTTTAATGGCTAAGTATTTTTCTATTTTATGAAGTTACTTCTATTCCCTTGATAGTCATTTTAGTCATTCAGATTTTCAATCAATGCAAAATTCATAATTTTACATTATACTTTTGTAAATATTCAATTATTTCTAAAGAATATATTCCTAGAAATAAAAAACTTGGTCAAGTATAAACACATTGTAAAACATCATAACCACTACTCAATTATCTTATAATGATGTTCTAATTTATATTTTTACCATAAATAATTGAATATCCATTTGTCATACCTTTGTCAGAATTATGTGTCATTTATCTTTTGATGAAGCAATGGATGAATAAAAAATATATTTTGTTTTAGTTTACTTTTTATTAATTTGTAATAAGATTTGAAATAGTTTCATATGTTCATTTTCCATTTGCATTTTCATTATAGGATCTATGTGCTCATAATATTTTATTTGTATTGGTTGTTTTCCTTTCACCTATTTATTTTTAGGAGATATTTTAAATTTTAATATTAAACATTTACTTATTATATATACACTGAATATGTTTTGTCAAATACATTTAATGGTATACCAAGATTCAATGTAATCAAATCAAAAACTCAATCTTAAGAAACAACTAAAAATATAATTTTTGAAAACATATTACTTCTTTCTCACAAAATTCTCTACATAAGATCACACAATGAGCATTTTACCTGACTATGTCTCTCAGTATAGGCTATTGTGATTTGAGCACCATCAACTTCTGTAGTAATGTAGGGTGATAGGGGCATTGTTTCATAGTAGAATTCACATAGATGAGTATACAATTCTAGCTTTTCCTTTTATAAAGTATATAGATTTGGATACTTAAACTTACAAGGTACAGTGTAGCGTTGCATCTATGAAGTGGCCCTGTTTTGTGTTCCACAGTGTACTAGTCAGCTTGGGCTGCCATAACAGAATATTAAAGCTGACTGGCTTAAATAACAAACATCTGCTTTCTCACAGTTCTGAAGGCTAGAAGTACACAATCAAAATGTACTTATTCTGTTTTTGATGAGCTCTCTCTTCCTGACTTGTAGGTAGCTACCTTCTTGCTATGACCCACATGGCTTTTCCTCTGTATTACATGTGGAGAGAGAGAGAAAGCTCACTGGTTTCTCTTCTTATCAGAACGTTGATCCTACTGTTTCAAGGTCCCACATTTACATTTGTGTCCTCATTTAACCTTAATTACTTTGAGGCCCCATCTCCAAATACAGCCACACTGGTTTTTAGGGTTTCAACATATGTATTTGGGGAACACATATATTCAGTCTATAATACAGAGTCTCAGCAAATGTTCAAATGCAATCATATTCTTTCTAGTTCTCTGAAAAATGTCATGGGTATTTTGATAAGGGTCGCATTAAATCTGTAGATTGATTTGGGTAGTATGAACACTTGCAGCAATGTGATGGACTTAGAGAGTATTATGCTTGCTGAAATGTCAGAAAGAGAAAGACAAATACTGTACGATATCACCTGTATGTGGAATCTAAAAAATAATACAAATGAAGGTATATAGCAAAACAGAAACAGACTCACAAATATAGAAAACAAACTAGGAGTTACCAGTGGAGAGAGGGAATGGGGAAAGGCCACCTTAGGTGTATGGGATTAAGAGATACAAACTATTATGTATAAAATAGATAAGCAAAAAAGATATATTTTAAAACACAGGGAATTATAACCATTATCTTATAATAACTTTTAATGAAATATAAACTGTAAAAATAGTGAAGCACTATGCTGTACACTTGAAACTAGTGTGACATTGCAAATCAAGTATACTTGAATAAAAGTGCAATCATAACATTTTAAGTATAAATTAGTGTTAGATGATACATACAAGAAATTTTCTCTGTTGCAAGATCCAAGTAACATCAATGAAAATGGTAGACACAGATGTAGAACTGCAGATAGAGAATTATTAATATTACAGCCTTTCAGAAAAAAAATTAAAATATGGAATATTACTTGAATCTTCAGCAAAGTTTGTAACAAAAGGTACAAAGAAAATTAGTTTGATTTTCATGTATGTGTTCATTTTATATATTGATTTTTACCACTGAATTAAAAGCACTTCATCTCAAATTGAAAACATTATTTGTTAAAAATACTTTTTAAGCAGATGTGTTGAAATTTGCAAAGCATTCCTGAAGTTAAGCATGCTTTGCTGTATACAGCTGAACACTGAACAATGCCAATAGAGTCAGGACAAGAGAAAACTAGAGTTTGCTTTTTCTTTTTTACTTTTGTTTTCTTTTCATGAATAAAAGTCATTCATAAGACTATTCTTCAGGTTAGATTTTAAAATATCAAGAAGATCAATCACACATAAACTGAAACAAAATGTTAAGAGCAGACTACACAAGAGAAAATTTTTCTTTTAAGACTACCTTATTTATCTACTCTACAATCCCTACTCCTTGTAAAGGAGAGAATGAAATGAGAAAAGCTATATGTTTTACTGAGGATATAAGGAAAATGCATACAGAAATGTCAAAGGGCATATTCTAAAGCAGGTCATCACACTCACATTAGATTTGGTTTCTAATTTAAATAAATGGAATGAAATCATTCCTCCATGTGAAAGTATTCATTCTATATTAATAATAAATTATTTTAAAAGATAATTCCTGAGAAAGCATCAATTTATATTATTATTCAGTGTGTTTCCCATTAGAAAAAAAAAAATTAGTAACATGACCTTGTAGTGAGTTTTCACCAGGAAACCTAGAGGCCTCAATAGATATTCCACCTAAAATAATAGATCAAAATCCCCTGAAAATTACTTGGTAGTTAGTAATTTTGCTGGTCAGTTACTTGTGGTGTTTCAGCTTTAAATTTATCCTTTACAATCTGCTCTGAGATGCTGGGACTACAACTTTACAAATAATATTTCTCAGTCTGTACACCCATGTCAGTAACAGTAATAGGCCCTGAAGAGAAAGGTGAAGGAGGGGAGAAGAACCTGCCTTCTGTTTGTTTTTTTAATTTATTTTCCCTTTTGCTTTGCTCCTTTTAAGTCTGTATTGCTCCAGAAGAGAGTTGGTTCCAATCTCTAGCTTCCTCTGCCAACCCACAAATCAGCATCATCACCCTTCATTGTGGGCACAGACAACAGGCCAGGGGGGATCTCCTCCTCAGAGATCTGAGCACCAACCCCTCATGTAGGACCCCTGGCTTCTGCTTAACCACCTGTTGCCCCATCTCTCTTTTCATTACTTATTGTCTCTGGCTTAGCCTAGTTCTCCTTGTTTGCTCGCTAAGTTCTTCAGTTCCTATAAAGCCATTTTGCTCTATGAAATTCCCTCTGTAAAATTCGTAGAGTGATTTCTCTTCTGACTAACCATGTCTGATCCAGTACTTTCAAAATAAAAGCTGAACTGATTCAGCAGCACAATTTCCAAGACACACATAGACCAAGTTAGCTGTTTAGATTTCTTCACTAATCCTGAGTCTCTGTTGATCTCAAGTAGTTGATCCTCCCTTAGCAATCAGCCTGAGGTAAAGGTGAGATTAAGCACTATATTATATGTGGGAATCAAGACAAACCTCCCTAAAATGGAAATTTATCAATGATTTATTAACCTTACAATGTGAATTGAGTATGTGACTTTATTTTTCATTTAGAAATAACACAGAAAGCTTCAAATGCAATGCAGTATAAAACCTTTATCTAACATTCAGAATTGACAATTTTTAATACAGAAGGCTGTCCACTGTCATTTGTTGGGAAATGATTCTCTGTGGTGTTTCTACTACCTTGTGTTATCTTTTCAAGAATGTTTTACTAATGCTCAAGTGTCTGCTTCACTCTTGATTCTGTTTATATTTAGAGTGCCTGATAAGCAGGCAGAGAGGTGTATTGAAAGGAACAGTTTACTTAGAATCTAAACCATTAGCATATAGTCTCGCTTTGCATTTGTATGAGAAAAACTACCCAGTTTTCCACCCGTGTGTCTCCTTTACTTTCATATAGAACATTTCACTTCTGACACTTCTGGTCACCAAATATGTGTGGTGATTTTCCACACCAAGCAATTCTCTGGAGACGAGCTGGGTGTCCTATAACTACTTCTAATGCTATCTACCTGAAGATAGTGTAAGATCCCACAGATCAAGGGCTTAGTCCCACAAAACTGCCCCCCACTCCACTTCATATGCCAATCACAAGTCCAAGTGCCAATGTCAACCCCAAGTTCTGCCCTATCAACTATAAATTTGAAATTCATATGACTCTTTCCTAGGGTTTGATTAATTTGCTAGAATAGCTCACAGAACCCAGGGAAACACCTATTTACATTTACCCTTTCATTAAAGGATAGGATAAAGGGACCAAATGAACAGCCAGATGAAGAGATACCTAGGGCCAGGTCTGGGAGGGTCCCAAACACCAGAGCTTCTGTCTCCTTGGAGTTGGGGTACATCACCCTTCAGGTACATGGAAGTGTCTGGCCACCTGGAAGCTCCCCAAACACCCTCCTATTGGGATTTTATGGAAACTTCATCACAAAGGCATGATCACCAGCCCCTTTGCCCTCTCTGGAGGATGGGGCTGGGTGAGGTGAAAATTCAAAGCTTCTATTTATGGTTTGGTCTATTCTAGTGACCAGACCGGATCCAGGAGCCCACCCCAAGTTGCCTCAATAGAACAAGAGATGGTCCTTGTGCTCTTATCACTCAGGAATATACAAGGGTTTTAGGAGATCAATATATATGGTTTCTAAATCTCACAATATTGACTACATGTTTCAACATATTTTGTTAATTTTTATTCCCTGATTCTCTTTTTTTTTATCATCTAAGAAATTTAGCCTTTGCTGAGTTGATAAAAAATAATTCTGCATAGAGCTATTGCATTTATATTGTCTTTTCTTTACATATTTTTCTCTCCTCATTTACTTGTTCTAAAAATATTATTTTAAGATTATACATTTCTCAATCTTTCCTTGTCCAGGTCCTAGATTTTCATATTATGCTGCAGATATCTGATGTCTGCTTTCATGCAAAGATGGTTATGGTGACAGACAGTTATCTATAGAAAATTGACATTTTCTCCTTAAAAAATATATTTTCAGAAATTTTAAATCATAGTACTTTTAAGAAAAAGCAGAAGTTACCTAATTTTATGAAATGAAATTGAGATGTCAAAACCAAACCTCAACAAGTTGGGTCAAGAATTCAATGCATTCTTGAAATAAAAATGCCAAAACTTTGCATAGCAAAGAAAGATGAAAGCCTATTGATACAAAAGTCAGAGATCAGAAAATTGTTTTAAAATATCTAAAAAATAGGTATGTATAAATTAATCAGCATGTGTATGTTTCATACAGTAAATAGACACTTGAATGAAATGATAACAACCCAAGATTACAAGAAATATTTTGAGATGAACCTACAGGAAGTACCATGTTCAAAGGGTTGTAAGAAATGGCAAAAGACTTCACCAAAGGATAAAGAACTTTAAGGTGTTTTCTTTATATATTCATAAAAATAACAGGAAATCTAAATTTTAAAATGGTATATGAAAGTAGAAAATAAGTTTACATTATAAAAATGTCTTGAAAATATTTAAAGAAAATATTTTCAGAGATGAGTTCTATATAGATTCTGAGGTATAAGTAAAAGGTTTTGTGTACTAGTAGAATCTTTGGAGATACCAGTAAAATCTTTGGAGGTAGTAGTAAAATCTTGGAAAGAGGCCAATTGTGCTGACCTTACCATTTGCCAAGAGAGATTTTCAAAACCTTTTGTATAAATTTTGATATTGCTATAATTCCATATGGTATTAGCCATTTTCAGTAAATTTTAAGGTGTTGTATTATTAGTTGTGAAACAAATACTAAATAAAATATTTTCTTCTTTAACCTTCATCCCAAATTTCCTCAAATAATGTGTTACACTACAGCCATTCTTGTTAATGTTTGCAGTTGCCGGTAGCATTCCTGATACTGACCTTTTGAAATTATTGAAAAATAAAGCAAAATAAATCTTACTCTTGGAAATTCTAAACAGTCTCCTATTTTCAAGTAACCTTATTTGATGCCTGAACCTCTCACCTTGCCTGTGACCAAAAGTCAGGGCTTCCCACTCAGCAGAAAGCAGATCATTTATTTTCTTAGCAGGAGATCTCCCCAATGTCATTAATGATTCATTTAGGTCATGTTTACAAGGGGCAAATGTTCCCAAGTTTTCTGTATCCTAAAACAGAATCTTCAATTTTATATAAATATAGTGCTAGAACTTCTTATTCAAGGCAATCAAGGGTGATAATTTAAGTTCTATTTTCTTCTTGGTTTATGACAAAGAAAGGAAAAGGGGGAACATAAAGAAAAGAAGAAATAGAATCCTTATAACAGTGACTAGGGTCAAGCATCTATGAAGTTGTCACAGAAAACCAAGGAAGACTATTTTTTTTAATGTATATATCACCTCACATGTTTACCTCTTGTTTTGTCTGTTTGGTTTTTTTGTTTGTTTTTGTTTTTTGTTTTGGTGAGAACACTTTTAGTAAATTTTAATTATACAATACAGTGTTATCAACTATGGTCACCACGTTATACATGAGAACAACAGACATTATTCATCTTATAACAGAAAATCTGTACCCTTTTACCAACCTCTCCCAACTTCCCCCAGCAGCCCCTTGAGAACCATTTTACTACTCTGTTTCAAGGAGTTCAACTTTTTTTTCTTAGATTACACACAGATTACATAAGTGATACCATGCAGAATTTGTCTTTTTCTCTCTTTGACTTATTTTACATAATAATGTCCTCCAGATTCATTCATGTTGCCATAAATGACAGGATTTCTTTCTTTTTAAGGCTGAATAATGCTTCATTGTATACCTACACCACTTTTTCTTGATCCATTCATCCATTTGTGGACACTTAGTTTGCTGCCATATCTTGTCTATTGTGAATTAATGCTGCAATGAACATAGAAATGTATATATCTCTTTCAGTTTTTTTTGGAAATATACCAGAAGTGGGATGGTTGGATCAAATGGTAGTTCTAATTTACTTTCTTGAGGAACTGCCATGCTCTTCTCTATTGTGGCTGTACCAGTTTACATTCCCACCAACAGTGTACCTTCTCTCCACCATTTTTTTCTTCTTTGCGGTAGGCGGGCCTCTCACTGTTGTGGCCTCTCCCGTTGCAGAGCACAGGCTCCGGAGGCGCAGGCCCAGCGGCCATGGCTCACAGGCCCAGCCGCTCCGCGGCATGCGGGATCCCCCCGGACCGGGGCACGAACCCGCATCCCCTGCATCGGCAGGCAGACTCCCAACCACTGCGCCACCAGGGAAGCCAAATCACCATTTTTAACCTGTTGTCTTTTTGATGGTAACCATTCTAATGGGTATGAGGTGATGTCTCAATGTGGTGTTGATTGGCATCTCTCTGATGCTTAGTGATGTTGACTTCCTGGTACCTGTTGAGTATTTCTAAGTCTTCTCTGGAAAAATACATATTCAGTTCCTTTCTGATTTTTTAATCAAATTAGGTTATTTGGGATTTTCTTTGTATTAAATTATTTTAGTTCCTATTCTTTATATACTTTGTACATTAAACTTTATCAGCTCTGTGGCTTGCAAATATCTTTTTTTTTTTCATTTGTATTTTGTGATGGTTTTCTTTGCTGAGCAGAAGCTTTTTATTTGATGTAGCCCCATTTCTTAAAATTTTGCTTTTGTTGCTGTTGCTTCTGATGTCAAATACAAAATAAAAAATCACTGCAGAGACCAATGTGTACAAGCTCCTTGCAGGGAGATACTAGTGACTTGAAGTTGGTTTGAGGGGCTGGGAAGGGAGAAGTCTACTGGTTTCCCTGCTCTCTGAGGAGGACTGCAGCCAGTCCTTAGATGTGTGCTAAATTAGAAGCCTGACCCTCGGGCAGTAGTTTTCTTTATTTCCCCCACTGTGTGTATGTATGTATGTATGTATGTATTTATATTGAATTATAGTTGATTTACAATGTATTTTAATTTCAGCTGTACAGCAAAGTGATTTGGTTATACATACATACATATATATATATATATATATATATATATATATATATATATATTTCAGATTCTTTTCCCTTATAGGTTATTACAAAATATTGACTATAATTCCCTGTGCTATACAGTAGGTCCTTTTTCTTAATCTATTTTATATGTAATAGTGTGTATATGTTAATCCCAAACTCCTAAGTTATTCCCCCACCCTTCCCCTTTGGTAACCATGTTTGTTTTCTACGTCTATGAATCTTTTTCTGTTTTGTAAATAAGTTCATTTGTATCATATTTTAGATTCCACATATAAGTGATATCATATATTTGTCTTTCTCTATTTAACTTACTTTACTTAGTATGATACCTAAGTCCATCTATGTTTCTGCAAATGGCATGAATTCATTCTTTTTTATGGCTGAGTAATACTCCATTATATAAATGTACCATGTCTTCTTTACCCATTCATATGTCGATGGAAATTTAGGTTGTAGTTTTAAAGTAGGTAGATGGACCCTTTTCAGCAAAAGATTGGGAGATGATGATTTAGCCTGCTCCTTCTGTGGGTTTTGCTGATACTGGGCCATGGTAGACTTCTCACCAGCAGGTATTGGAGTATCCCTGAAAGAACATTTGACTACTGTAAAAAATTTGTTTTTCCTGGTTTTGAACTTGCTGCTCCTGTGTCTCCTGCCTCTGCCAGAATGATCATCTACAAACATCTTCTATCAAACATTTTCTCATAACCAGTGATTATATTCTACACATTTTCTATCCAAATAATTTGTTTTAGAGGAAAAAAATGACTAATTCTGTGGAAAAATGCTCATGGGATCCATTGAATTTGTTGTGTACTCCATCATAGAGAAGCAGTGGCTTTTATAGTATATAGGAAAATTAGAAATACATCTCAAAAATTAGAGATAATACCTTATAAGTTTGGGTGCCAGCCAACAAGATACAATATATGCTCCCAACCAATAACAAATATGATGTGCCTTTTCCAATAGCCATAATACCTATACCTGGGAACTAATATGAAGTTAATGTTGAAAGATATTTTTTTAGTTCTGAACAAGTACAGTATTAAATCATATTTTAAGAAAATATCTAAAATAGTTCAGTTATATTAGTAAGCTTACACATATCTTTAGTGGTTTAAAATGCATGTAGGATCTTGAGCACCTGTAAATACTAAATTTTTTTAAAGTATTTATTTTAAAGTAATATTTTCTATTTTACTGATTTTTAAAGTAACCTGTCGGTTGAGAAGTCTGAGACAAAAAGAGAATTGTATGATGGAAAATAAAATAAACACTCAATACAAAGATAAGTAGTAGAATTTTTTTTCTTTCAGTATTATCTCATTATGCTTTGTCTGAGAGAATCTTTATCACTTAATAATACATTGTTGGGAATTCCTTGGTGGTCCAGTGGTAAAGAATCTGACTTCAAATGCAGGGGACTCAGGTGTGATCCCTGGTCAGGGAACTAAGATCCTACATGCCACAGGGCAACTAAACCTGCACCACAACTACTGAGCTCACGTGCCTCAACTAGAGAGCCTGCGTGCCACATACTATAAAGCCCAAATGCTCTGGAACCCACGCACCATAGCTATAGAACCCATGCACCCTGAAGCCTGTGTGCCACAACGAAAGAGAGAAGACCCGCACACCACAACTAGAGAGAAGCCAGCGCACCACAGCAAAGAGCCTGTGCACCACAACAAAAGATCCCGCATGCTGCAACTAAGACCCGACACAACCAAAAATAAATAAATAAATAATAAATCTTAAAAAAAAAAAACATTGTTAATGTATTCTCATATAAGAATTTTGAAAGTGCTTCATGTTCTTACAATATTTCAATAAATAAATTTAATCATTTTATCATTTGTTGGCATTAAGATTACTTATGCATTTATACTATCATAAATGTTGTTTTTCTATAACTATGTACATGACAATTTTAAAATTGTTTGAGATACATTAGTTAATTAAAACAATAGAGACGTTCCATGTGAGAGACCAGATATATTTTTACCTGTTGAGGTGATTTTGTGTTATTGTTATCATACAAATATTTTAGACATTCAGTTTAAGAAGGTATAATTTACATTCCTATATAATATGTGTATTTCAGATGAGGAGACAATAAGCTTTAACCACAGAACAACCAGTTTAGAGCATGTCAGATTAGTCATTATTTTATCATTTCATTATTTTGTAAATAATATTACTTCTGTCATATCCATTAACTCAAATCGTTCCTTTTAAGAGTGTGGTGGATATTATTTTGTTAATGACCAGATTGTCACAGTAGTAAGACCTCTTATCTCAGGCTATTAATTGTGTGGCCATTTTTTGCTTTCTTAAAAATATATGTATAGATCTAAAATCAAAAGGCTGGATGGGATATCCTGAAAATAGTACTGAAACATTTTCCAAGCTCATATATTCTGACCTGTAAACATATGTGAAAAACAGTCTGACATGTTAACTATTGCTGCCAGCAGATCAGTAGAGAATTGAATCACAGAGGCAGAGCTTACAAGGATGTGAGCTGATATTCTAGTGCTAGATAAGCCTAATTATTGACAGTAATTGAGCAGCTGTCAAAGGCTTGATAATTCTATCTAATATTTGAGAATGACTCAGCTCTCTATTCTATGAGCATCTCCAAGTATTATATCTCTGTATTAGATCATCTAAAGGAAAAGCACCTACACATAGAACCTCATTTTCCAAAAGAAATGTCTTCACTGGATTTCAATTTAACTTTGCTCTCTCCAGTCATTATTGAGTCCATACAAGAGTCATTCATTTTTAACAGTATATCTGTATCAATTTAAGAACTAAATTTAAGGGTAATATTGAAGGGTAATATTGACTATGTTATCCATTGGCTGTTACATGAAACTCAAATCTCAATGTCCTCTGAGTTAACTTTCATTGTGAAATTTATGTTTTCAGGTTGATTGTGTGCTTTATTTTGTCAGATCATGAACATTGTTTACAGCTGTAAGATGTTCCATGGGTTATAAAGTATATCCAAAACATATTCTCATGTATCTTCACTAAAACCTAATGGGGTAGAAAGGTCAGACAACATGGTCCCCAAATGATGTAAATACAAGTAAATAAAAAAGTCAGACATATAGAGTTAATTGCACTTCTCCTGTCATGAGTGTCTGAATTGGAACTAAATTTCAAATACTTCATTATGCTTTATTTTTACTTTCAGATATATTTTATAACTTTTTGTAACTATGAGGGAAAGTAAAGAAAATTTACTATCCAAAAATAAAAATGAACTTATTTCCAGTAGCTATGTTTCTTCTATATATTACTTATGTGCTTCATTTTTAACATTAACCATTACATTTAAAATTATTTTAAATGATTAGATGTTCAGTGAGTTTATAAACATATTGGACTCAGATATCCATTTTTCTGATGAAAGAGAGATACTAAAAAGTATATCAAAAGTACAAGTAGGGCTTCCCTGGTGGCGCAGTGGTTGGGGGTCTGCCACATGCCGCGGAACGGCTGTGCCCGTGAGCCATGGCTGCTGAGCCTGTGCGTCTGGAGCCTGTGCTCCGTGGCGGGAGAGGCCGCAGCAGTAAGAGGCCAGCGTACCGCAAAAAAAAAATACAAGTATATATGTCATAGCTTAATTTTTCCAAAACTTTTCTTAAATACAACTAGTGCTGATCACTTCTTATGAAACCTCCTTAGCTCCTTTCTAATTGATTAATGGAAAAATATAGATGAAGCATACCTATACAAAGAAAATTAATGTAACTGAGGTAGAAAGAGTGGACAAAAACATGTCTTCTGTGATGCATAACTAGTCTTTCCACACTCTTTTGAAGTTAGACATCACCTTAAATGTTTGTGGCTCATTAAATATATCAATTGTAAAATCCCACCTGGAGGATTCATTTGGGATACATGGAAGATCCTAATTAACAAGATCCTCAGTGATTGCAAGGCCCTAGTTAGTTCCTCAATAATTCTTATTCTCTCAGAAGTTTGCAAATTATGCTCTTTAGTGATGGTAACAAAAGGGAGGGCCGGGGCTTCCCTGGTGGTGCAGTGGTTGAGGGTTCGCCTGACGATGCAGGGGACACGGGTTCGTGCCCCGGTCCGGGAATATCCCGCATGCAGCAGAGTGGCTGCGCCCGTGAACCATGGACGCTGGGCTTGCATGTCAGGAGCCTGTTCTCCGCAACGAGAGGGAGAGGCCACAGCAGTGAAAGGCCCGAATACCACAAAAAAAAAAAAAAAAGAAAATAAAAAAAAAGGAGGGGCAAGCAAACACTGTAAGTATGAGCAAGCACATTTTGCTTGTCTGACTTCTAGGGGTTCTTTCCAAACAAATGAGTGAACAAAGCAAAAGCAAACAAAACCCTGCAATTATATACAGCCGCATGAATTATTAAAACACTAAATCTCACAATAGTCAGCAAGAAATGCAAGAGGATATAAGTAACTAAAGGCTCTTTCTTTATTTTGCCTCAATAATAGAAACTTAATTTAACATTGATATATAGATGAGAGCTAGGTAAACAGATAAATATATAGATGCATGAATAGAAAATCCTTTTTTCTCTCTACTATTCTCAGGGACAAAAATCCTTCTAAACATATTTCCATATTATCCCTCCTATAGCACTAAAAAACATTTGGTCCTTCCACATCCTACCTCTGTGAACATTTACTTCTTTTGAGTACATTTATTTTCTTAAAATACCTTTAACATAAAGATGACAACGTATTGCCATAGCAACAGGAAGTATAGTATTTGCAGTGCAGGTCTGACCTGATACTTAGTCCTGCTTGAACTAATCCCCACCATCATTTTGATAACATTTATTGATGTAATTATTTTTTGGGGGAGTGATGAGATATAGGAAGATTAATCTTTCAACCTCTAAACACTTTTTCCCTTTCTCCTCATGGACTTTTATTTCTTTTTTGGAAAGTTTTACCTGAATTTACAGATTTAATTTTAATTCTCAAACTTATTTTTTCCCTTGCTGTACTAAGAGTTCTCATCTAAGAAATACTTTGCACTCAAAAAGGCAAAGTTACAAACTGTAAAACATAGCAAGAAATAAGTAGAGAACTGTGGGGAACCAGGGAGATGGAAAACTGTCTGAGCCTAAGCCTTACTCAACATTTGCTTTGCTTTATTAGCCTGGTAAAAGTCTATAGGTTGGAGTCTAGAACCCCGGTGTAGATTAGTTCTGTTCTGCATCTCTGCCTAGTATTTCCCTGTAGTCTTAGTCAAAAGTGAAGCTATGAAATTAAGGCTCACTGGTAATGGAATTGTGAAAGTTTATTTGCAAGTTACTAAAACAATGTTGGTAACGGTCCTGTACAATAAGGTAACTTTCACAAATGATATTAAAGAGTACTACAGATGATCAAAAACAAACCTGAATTTATTTGTTGCTTTATAAAGAGATTCATGTTATTGAGAAATAAGTTCATGTCTATGGCCATACCACTCTGAATGTGGCCAATCTCATCAGAAATGAGTTCAGCAAATCCCCACCAACAGTATGTGAAGGGCTGTGTATGTAGACATGTTGATGGGCACATTGGACTCTCTTTTTGATGAGTGGGCAATTACAGATTTTATGTCACTTTGGTCAGTTAATGAGTCTGTGATCAGTTACATAAAATTGTAGCAGGTTAGAGTCATTGACCACACATGCATGTACACTCTAAATTTAGAAAGATTTTTCCTTAACAGTGACATGATAGAACCTAATGGAATTCACAGAAATCAAATCTGCAAGCAGATATCCAGGGCTTTAAAACAGTTCCAGAGCCAGAGAAACTTAAAGGAGAGCAAACAGCAGCCTGCCTTTGGTCAACCCCTAAGATGATCCTCTGGTCATGGGCCTGCAACAATAAGAAAAAAATTACCTAAATATGGATGCCGTCAAATAGGAATCACTTCGAATATCTCCATAAAATGTTTCTACAGAAGACAACAGGAGACCAGATCTCTAGCACAAATCATTCTGTTCTAAATCTAAGACCAGAACCAGAGGTAATCAGATTGACTTTCCTAAGGGAACCTAGACTGTAATTTATCTTCTGTATTTGTGTTATTTTATGTTTCTTCATCATTCTGCCTATTCTACTTCTGAATTTTTAAATATTTCATCATCTTTTTTCCTTTCTCTGTTACATATTGTATATATTTGGGGAAAGTTTAATTTTTATTTTGGGTTATAAGGTCCCATACCAAAAACAGCAGCAACCTCACTCAATTGAGGAAAAAAACCAGTCTGGACTTAGAGCTGAAGGTCATGAATGCACATGGATTTTCTTTTCTTTCTTTTTATGAGAAAGAAAGTTGCTTTATTTTGAGTGCATCAATTATATATTTTGTATTAGTTTCTTAAGATTGCAGTAACAAATTACCACAGAGTTTGACTTAAGAGAAATGTATCATCCCATAGTTCTAGAAGCTAGAAATACAAAATCAAGTTCTCTTGGTGTCATACTTTCTCTTCAAAGTTTCTAGGAGAGGATTCTTCCTTGCCTCTTGCTAGCTTCCGGTAGTTGCCAGCAATCCTTGGTGTTCTTTGGCTTTGGACACATCATTCCAATGTCTATCTCATTCTCCACATGTTCCCTCTCTGTTTCTGTGTGCCTCTGTGTCTTTTAGTGCAAATTTCTCTCTTTTTATAAGGACACCAGTCATTGGATTAGGGTTTACCCTAATCCAGTACGATCACCTCTTAACTTGATTACATCTGCGAAGATGCTATTTCCAGATAAGGTCACATTCTGGTGTTAGAACTTCAACATATCTTTTTGGGGGTACAATTCAACTAAAAACAGATTTGTATAGGTTGAAAAATATATGTATGTAAATTGACAAGAGACACAGTATAATGGAAAAATCTTGCTTTAATCTGTTTCATTCACCATTCTCTTTTGGAAGCAGCTTTACAAGCTCCAGTCACCTGAATCTGCTATGGCTGCCCATCTCCCAGCTCCTGAACAGAATTGGTCATAAAAGTCTATCCAGATCAATCATACTTTTGTGATTCTCTAGTAACAGTGTTTGGTGCAATGGTAAAATAATAAACATGCAAGCCAATTTAGAGTACTACCTACCTTTTTCAATTCAGCCAAAAGATAAAGGACAAAAACACTTTGCAATCTTAGAAGAAGGAGAACATATAAACTGGAATGCCTGAGGTCTTGTTGCCAAAAACTCCAATCAAAATAATGGGAGAGCAAAACAAGAGACAATTCTTTAATGGTGGTGTAAGGATCTCTGAAAATCTACTCATCCATCAAAAGCAACAAGACCACAGGCAAAAATTGTCAAAATCAACTTTTTCAAAGTTCTGATAATTAACCAAAAGCTTGCAAAAATATAGTGAGTATGTATTCAGGAAAAAATGAATGACTGTAAGAGTGAGATTTGTAGTGTTTTAATTTATCTTATCCCATGCCCCTCTCTTCAGCTCCACAGTAACCTTACAAACAGCAACCTATAAACCAGAGTAGCTGTGTGAACCAGTAGCCTAGTAGCCATTGGAGAAAGTAGAACAGGTTTTGATTGAGCTCCCCAAAACTCTCATCCTCAAGGATTGTTGATATTTGACCTGTGTGACAGTTCCTTGGAAAAGCTCCATTCACAAGGCTTGTCTTTATTTAATCTAAGAGTTTGTTCAGTGGGAAAAGTCCTATCCACAAGTCAGTAGCTGAAAACCATGAGAAACCATTATATAGCAACAAGCCATTAGAGTTGGTGATATCAAACATGAGGCTAGAGGTAAAATTTAAAAGGAAAATCTAGTGAATGACATATAACTTGGAGGCATGAAAAGCTCTGACATATTGGAAATTGGGCAGGCCAAGCACATGTATGGTCAGGAAAAACACCATAAAAGGCTATGGCTGGCCTTGAGACTCTTCATGAACAGGAAAGTTAAGAAAAATTCACAAACTTCAGAGCATTAAGGCATGACCCAATAAATACACAGAGCACCTCTGAAAATGTTAGATTCAAGGCTTTTAAGGAAATCTCTGTTCAGTCACTCACAGAACACTAAGCTGAGCATAAGCTTCAGTGACCACAAATGTCAAAAATATAGAGTTTGGAGAATTACTATACCAAGAAACTCACTTAAAAACAAATGGCAAAACAACTAACCTTGGGGAGGAAGGAGTAACTTCTAGAGTTGCTACAGTATATTATTTAAATGTTCCATTTTTAATTTTAAAAATAAATGAGACATATAAAGAAACAGGAAATTATGGCCCATCCACAGAAAACAAAACTAAAACAAAAACCAGTAAACAGAAACTGTCCTTGAGGAAGCCCAGATGTTGAACTAATTGTACAAGGATTTTAAAGCAGCAACTGTAATATGTTCACATACCTGAATGAAATCATGTCTAAAGAACTAAAGTAAAGCATGAGAAAAATAATGCCTCACCAAGTTAAGAATATCAGTAAAGATCTAGAAATATAAGAATAACCAAATAGATATTTTGGAATTGAAAAATACAATAACAAATAGAAAATTCACTATATAGTCTCAGCATCAGATTTGAACTAACAGAAAAAATAATCCATAAATTTGAAGATGATTCAATTGAGATAATCTAGTCTGAGGAACTCAAAGAAAAGAGAATGAAGAAAAGTGAACAGAGCTTCAGATACCTATGGGACACCATCAAGTGGACCAACATATACATAATCAGTCTCTAAATTTAAAGAGAGAGAAAAAAACAACTAAAAGAATATTTGAAAAAAATGGTGGCTGAAAATTGTCCAAATTTTATGAAAAACAGTATTCTGAACATAAACTCCAATCAAAGCAGGATAAACTTAATGAGACCCACACCTAGACATGTCATAGACAAACTGCCAAAAATAAAGACAGAGAATCATAAAAGCAACAAGAAAAAGATGACTCATCATGTACAAGAGATACTCAGTAAGATTGGTAGTTGGTCAGGAATCATAAGGCCAGAAAGCAGTATGGTGTCATCTTTAAAGCACCAAAAGTAGAAGAAAGGAAAAGTAAAAATTCAACAAAGAATTCCATATCCTTTACAATATCTTTCAAAGACAGAGTACTAGTTAAGGCATTCCAAGGTAAACAAAAACTGAGAGTGCTTCTTGCTGTCATACCTTCCCGACTAAATAAGAAACACTGAAGGAAACTGTTCATGCTGAAATGGAAGGGCACTAGATATTAGCTTATTTCCACACAAAGAAATAAAGTATATCAGGAATGGTAAGTAAATATGTAAATATAAAATACAGTATAAGTGAATTTCTGTTTGTAATTTCTTCTTTTCCTATCTGACTTAAAAACAACTACATAAAGGAATAATTATAAATCTTGTTGATGGACTTACTATCTATAAAAATGTAGTTTGCATGACAATTTAACACAATGGAGGGAGGAGGGACAGGAGATCTACTGGAGTAAAATATTTTACTTTACTTCTATTGTATATTAAAGAAGTTACAGGGCTTCCCTGGTGGTGCAGTGGTTAAGAGTCTGCCTGCCGATGCAGGGGACATGGGTTTGTGCCCCAGTCCGGGAGGATCCTACATGCCACGGAGCGGCTGGGGCCATGAGCCATGGTCGTTGAGTCTGCACGTCCAGAGCCTGTGCTCCACAACGGGAGAGGCCATAACAGTGAGAGGCCCGCATACCACAAAAAAAAAAAAAAAAAAAAAAAGAAGTTACAGTTTTACAAATTTGAAATAAATGGCTTCATATTAAGATGTTAATGAAAACCCCAGGGTAATCATTAAGAAAATTATTAAAACTATATTATCAGAAACAAAACAAGAATGAATTTTAGAAATAATCTATTTAGCATAAAAGAAGTCACCAATGTAAGAACAGATAAATAAATAATGAATATAAATAAATAAATAAATAAAGGCAGACACATAGAAAACAAATAGTAAATAACTCCTTCTGAAACTTCAAGATGATGATTCTTCCCTTCCTCTTTCATCTTCTGGTACCACCAGATGGTCCTTGGCTTTTATTAGCATAACTCCTTATTTGGGATCCATTTTAAAATAATCATCTTCCCTCTGTGTTTGTGAGTCTGTGTGTCGTCACATAGAGTTCTTCTCCTTGTGTCTTCATTTTCTATTCTTGTAATGACAGGAGCCTTATTGGACTAGGGATCATCCTAGAATATGACCTTATCTTAACTTGACTGTATCTGCAAAGTCTTATCTCCAAATAAAGTCACATTTTTTCCTGTGATATATGGATTAGGATTTCAACATATCTTTTTGGAGGGCACAATTAAGCCCACAGCAATTACCAAAATAATCTTGGAAAAAAGAAAGTTGTTGGTCTCACACTTCCAGATTTTAGTTATTACTACCAACCTAGAGTGGTAAAAATATTTTGATACTGGTGCATATATACACATATAAATCCATACATAAATGGACCTGAAAATCTCATAATAAAACCTTACATTCATGGGTAATTACCTTTTGTTGAGGATGCCAAGAGAATGAAGTAGGAGAGTTATAATGGGTTGTTGCAAGGGTAATGCCATAACCTGACCTCGATCCTCCCCACACCACGGGGAGTAGAAGAAAGGAAAGGTGGCTGGGCAGGTATGGGGCAGGAAGGGGCAGGCTAGGCAAGGCCAGTTCATCACAGAGAGAAGAAGTGGACCATCTATCCGGGTAGATGAGAAGACAATAAGGGGGTATGACCGTGGGTGAGTTGAAGCTCCAAGACCCTGCTTCCTCATTTCAGCAAACATCAATTTAAAAATGTAAATTTGGGCTTCCCTGGTGGCACAGTGGTTGGGAGTCCGCCTGCCGATGCGGGGGGCGCGGGTTCGTACCCCAGTCCGGGAGGGTCCCGCGTGCCGCAGAGTGGCTGGGCCCGTGAGCTGTGGCCGTAGGACCTGTGCGTCCGGAGCCTGTGCTCTTCAGCGGGAGGGACCGCAGCAGTGAGAGGCCCGCGAACCCAAAAAGAAAAGAAAAAAACAAAAAGTAAATTCAAAGATAAAGCGAATAAAATTTCAAGACTGTGATCACAGAGCACTTAATGTCAAGTATGTGGCTCTTGTGGGCCTGTGTGACTATACTATTCACACATCTATGAACCCAGTCCTAACGTTGACATTGTGAAATTAGGAGCATGTTAGAAAAAAACCAACCATCCAGGGCAGTTTGTTCAGAAGACAAAGAGAATATTGTAAGAAATGACACACATGTCTGCAAGTAGGTTTTGAGAGTGTCACCATCTGTAAACTTTTAGAATTGTGCAGCTTGTCATTACGTTGGAACCAATGCTAAATTCAGTGAAAGTACTTTTTCTGTGTGTACATAAGTTCCTAGTTGTTGGCCCATATAAGAGTTAGAACAAATGAAATGGGGTCCATAATATCTAATGTAAAATTCTCCATGGGAAAACAGCAAAAGCCAAAACATTTAAACAAAATTGTCAGATGCTTAAAAACCCCTACAGTTTTCCACAAACATTTTAATTGTAGTCAATTTAAAATGTAGTCAACATTTTGTTGACTACAAGTTTGCTATTATTGTTAGTCCTAATAACATCACAAATTCATTTTCATTGTTTGAAAGTATTATACAATATAATGTATTTATAGTAATACATGTACATACATATACATTTTTACATAATTCATATTATTTACATAATATTAAACCAAGCTCATATGTGCTAAGTAAAATCCAGACAAAGGACAGAAAAAACAGGTTTATAAACCTTATAACACATACACACACACACATACACACACACACACACATCTCATCTGATGTACCTTCCTGGAAATACTTAGTAATGTGAATAAAAATTTCATCTCCGATGACTTTTCATAGGTAAATTATTTGATCCGCTCATGAGAAGGCAAATACTAATTTAAATCCAAGGACACATTATATGCCAATAACTATTCATTTTAAAAAATAAAATACAGACTCTCAAGACACTGGTGCTTTCATAAAAGATTACCTTATAGAATGAAATATCATCGGGAGAGAGTAGATAGTATCAACATTCACCTGCCTTAAAAGTGATTTTTTATTTGGTGATAGGCAATGTTCTTGAGATGCTGAAGGCATTTTCATTCTGTGAATAGTTGAGCTTCTTCATAACATAGATATTTCTGAGGAGAAACACATTAATGGACCACAGCACTTGGATCTCATGTAATGTCTTCAAGTGGCAATGAAAGCAGAAGATAAAGGGATTTTATAAACTCGATAGGATTTTGTGTTGTAAGTTACAAGGTAATGTCTACTTTTTGAAAGACATCAAATATATACAGTATGTTATTACCATCTGTCCCAAATGACCTCCATCTGCCCAGTTGAATCATTGAAATGTTCCATAACTGCCAAGTGTTAGTGTTTTCCCAATAAATGGCTGACATATTGGAAGGGATTCTAACCTCACAGAGTACTGCTTTGAAATTTACGTTTCTTAAGAAAACAAACCCAAAAAAATGACACTATTTTAGCGTTTATTATCAAAATCACATAATTAGTTGTGTGGCAATTTCATTTCCAATAAGACCTTTAAAAATTAGTAATAGAGTACATAAGTGGCTGGAGTGCAGGTATGGACCATAGAAAGACCCAACATCATTTACAAAATATTGAGAATGACACAATTCCTCCCTTTTTTCTGCTTTAAAGGTAATATAATTTCAATGCAGGTTAATTAGAAGACTCAGAAAAGTATCTCAGAGAGAAATTAAGGGCACCTAATATGATAATATATTGTGACTTGGATATAACTGTTATAAACATGATGGTATATTACTTTACAGGCTGTTTTTCTGTGTAGATTCAGATATACTTTCCCATATTTGGGATTATATTAAATTAAATTATATATATATATATATATATATATATATATATTTTTTTTTTTTTGGCAGTACGCGGGCCTCTCATTGTTGTGGCCTCTCCCGTTGCGGAGCACAGGCTCCAGACGCGCAGGCTCAGTGGCCATGGCTCACGGGCCCAGCCGCTCCACGGCATGTGGGATCTTCCCGGGCCGGGGCACGAACCCGTGTCCCCTGCATCGGCAAGCGGACTCTCAACAACTGTGCCACCAGGGAAGCCCTAAATTAAATATTTTTTAAAGCATCAGTACAATGGCTGTCAATATCAGATATTAAAATGAGATCAATGTACCTGTATGATTAAATTTGCCAATATTTGGGATAAATTTATGGAAACTTCTGTTAATTATTATTCTAAATTGTACAAAGAAAATGCAGGAAGGTAAGTCTTAATGAGTATTATTCAGAACTATTTATGATTGACCAGGTATACACATACTGTTTTATGGTATTATTATGTCTCATTTTCTGATTTTATTGAGAAATTACATAATTTACATGTTTTCCAGCTATAATTATATACCTGGATGTTTCTAGTATCCAGAGAACATGTTAAATTATTTTCGGGGGAGCTCATTAAGAAGACATGACCACAGGTTTTACCCTCCAGCTGGACCCTGGCAATTGGAGGCTTCTTACCTTCTCCCTTACTTGGAATGTGCCTTCTGCATGCCTTCCCTACTCGCAGAAGCTGCTCTAAGGATTCAGCTTTGAGGTAGAAATGTGGTATTTCTATCTGACTGGTTACCTGTGACTGAACCCAGTTAAGACCTCTATGAAAACATTCAGATTCTGTCTGGTGGGTGCAGAACGGAAATCTACTCCTCTTGTGGCTGCCCAAGACAAGTCTCCTCTGTAAGTTCCCTTGCTTATTAATACTGCCACCTACCAATCTGGGATGACCTGTCTCTTTTTTTGGTCACTCCCTGCCTTCTGAGTATGGGGGTCAGTTTCATATTTCACCCAGGGAAGCTCCTGAGGAGGTTTGTGAACCAACAATTATCACACACATTTATTAATCCATAATTCTCAAATATCGTGACTCAAATTTACTTTGATTTCATGTATAGAGAGATGGATTTTTACACTCAAGCTCAGGATTGAATAACTCTCAGTGGTCTCAGGTACTCGTCTTTGTGCTGTTTTCTATAGTACATGAATCTGGCTTCTTGTTTGGTTGCTGTTATTTTAATCTCATTCGTAATCTTCTCTGGAATAAAAATGGAAAAGGATAGTGGGTTGTAGCTAGAACTGTAATTTCTATATGATCTAGCCAAATAAAAATTTAAATGAAGGTCTGCAACAATGTAATTTAGGAAAAATATGGATTTGCCTCAAATTGTCAGAGTAAAGCCAAGCACCATAATGAAAAGCAGGTATCATGTGCTTATTTTTGAACTTTGGTGTTAAAAATAGTTTAATGGGAAGAGCACATATTTATATGTAGAGCAAGTGGTAACATGCATATTGCTGAACATAAGTAGACAATTATATTTTGACATTCAATGAAAAGATTATCTGAACTATACCTTCTAATGTATGCCGTTATTTAGGTGGGAGCAAAGATAGCATTTATTTTTTCCAGTGGGTCATAGAGTCTCCATGAACTACTCAACTCTTTATTTGCAGCTCCAAAGCAGCCATAAACAATATGTAAATTACCTTGTATCTCCCCTTTGGAGGCAACCTCTCTCCTATCGAAACACATAGCAGGCAGTGATGTGTTTTCTACCCCTAGAGGTTTATCTTCTGAATGTCTTGCAAATATGGAGCCTTGGCATCTGACTTATTTCACTTAATAAATACATATAAGATGCTTCCTTATTGTTGTGTGAATAAATAAAATTATTTAGTTTTCCTTTGATTGCAGGATAGTATTTTATTGAATAATTTTATCACAGTTTATCCATTCACATGTACAAATAAATCTTGAGTTTTCAGTTTTTACTGACAAAGATTACATAACTGTAAACATATATAATACTTTGTGTAAATAATGTGCTTAGTGTACATTATATAATGCTATTGATATTCCATCCAGGGTGGATGTACCTCTTCATTATTGCAGTTTTTTAATAGGCAGAAATTATATTTTTAATAGATGTATGGGAAAAAGAACTACGAAATCGAAGTTTTACAGAGCCATCATAAATCCTGAGATATTTCTTAAGGAAAAAACACCAATGTATGATAATGGCTATCTGCTTTTCAACGAAAGCCAAAAAATGTTTAAAGCATATTATTAGAGATTGAATTACCTAAAATGTGATGCTGATTTTAGAGGGCTAGAATTACAATTCTTAGTTTAAGCAACAGAAAAGATGATTATTGAAAAAGATCACTTTTTTTGAGTAATCAAAAATTGTCCATTTTGCTTTTTCATAATCCATCTGTGTAAAAATAAATATAAAATTATGGCTTAGTTTTAATTGTAATGGCAACAGTACTTTTTCCTTTGAAGAGCTGTTCTCTTGATCCATTGTTCTCTTTGGCTCAAAACTAAAACTTTTTAAATAAGAGACTTTCACCTGTACATTTGACTGTGTTTTATCAATGGGAAAATGGGCAATTTGTTTCTCATGTGAGTATAATGATCTATCCTTAGTGCCTTGTTTTCTGCCCTGTGGAGATGAACACATTTTGTGACTAAAGAATGATAGAGCTTCCTTAAGCAGTGACCAACATTAACACCTGTTTCTCCTGTCTCCACAGCCACCCAGAAATAATAGAGTGGGACTGAATTGTCTTACTTAACTTCAGGGTATAATCTATGGGATTGTTACACAAAGACTGGGTCATTTATCTTTGGATGGTGTTTCCTATCAATCTATAATATATTAATTCATTTTATGGTGAGATTTTTATTCCATTACTCAAAAAATGTATTAGAGATAAAATTGTATGAAATGTTTGAGTCATTTACATATGAATAGAGAATATACAAATTTATTTCCAAATACTTCTAAGACATAAAATTTCCCAATAAGAGGACAATGTTATACAAACTGCAAGATATGAATTGAAGTTCTAGGTCCTCATTTGAACTGTTAAAATAAAGTAGATAAAAATGTATTTTGCGAATGCACAGAAGGTATGCATTCATAATTTACCTCAGTTATGCCTTACTGTTTTCCTCATTCATTCACAAATCCATGTATCATTCCAAAATATTTTCATTCATTTCTTCAAAAATGCCTATAATGGATATATTATTAACAAGACATTTTGCAGAAAAGTATAGTAGATTTCAATTATCACATAATTGAATTATTCAATTCAATTTAAAAGTCGCATGGTGAGAAGGTGAGAATAGTTGTTCTGCGGTCTATAAAACCTAGAACAAGTTGGAATTTTTCAATATCCCAAACTGGTTTTTAAGTGGAAATAAATTTAATGATTTATCTACCCCAATTTTTTTTTCTAAATATATTTAGGTTTTAAATCAAATGTGCTTGCTCAAAGAAAATGTTCACAACAGAAACTTTGAGAGAAGAAGAGGAAACCTAAAGAAATAAAATTATACTCCCCAAATAACTTAATTAATGTAGGAAATTCAGTGTTTGAACCCAAGTCCCTGATTACTAATTAAGTTACATAATGAATGCTTATTATTATTAACATGTTGCTTTTTAATTTTTCTCATAAATTTGAATTGTAAGCAGATCTTTTGCCCATTTCTTATTTGTCTATTTCTGTCCCCCTTAAACCTTAATCATAAAAATGAGATCACTAGGTAACATTTAACTTAACCCTGATTTTTGCTTCACTGAATGTACACTATGTCTTGCCTAACCTGTTGATTCCTTTCCTTGATTAGAAGGAGTAAGAATGAAGAAATTAAGTAAAGAATGACTGACTCTCTACCCCCAGCTTTCCCCTTACTAAATTTACAGGTGGACTATGTGGGCAGGATAGCATCCAAAGGAAGATCAGGAGACATCAGCAGGCTGCAAACGATGGAAAATGAGGAACCTATTTTGGATTGTGGATATTCATTTTTTCATGTAATAACACAATATTTATATATATTTAAGGTAGAAGTGTGTTTACATAAACTCAATTGACCCTAATATTAAAAGTCAATTACCAAACTATTGGGGGTAAAATTTATTTAAAGTAAGAATTTTTAAAAGCTTGAAGTGATTTTTAAAAATTACAAGGGCTCTCTAACCTGACCTCATACATTAATTTTTCCCCAAAGAATTTTGCAAGTTGCAAATAACTTGGAGGCAGTTTTTATATAGATGCAATTTGTCTTACAGGAATTAATATTAATGATTGGTATTCTTTTTGTCTAAAGTTATGTCTAGTTTTTTTTTTTTTTTTTTAATTCTGATTCACTAATGGCAGTTTACCTATTTTGCTTGGTGTACATCATTAGGTCTTTGAGGCTGCACAATTATACAAATAAAACTATTTAAAGAGCACTTCTTTACAAGTTTTATTATGTTTGCTGTGTTTTTGACATCAACATTTTAACTTTGATAGTTAGACCAGAAACATTAATTCCAGGTATGTTTATATAGTCACACTCTCAAGAGTCTCGAAGATGATTTATTAGGTTACATTATGAAAATTATAAAAGGAATTGTTAAGTATTTATCCTGGAAAACAACTCTTGACGAATTATCAGTGTAGATATACAGTAGAGAGAGAGAGAGGATGTTCAGCAACTTCATAATTTACCATAGGTTTTTGGTTAAATTTGGTTAAATATAGAACAGATAAGGGCCTTATAGAATATATTACAGTGAAGATTGTTGATAACTTACAACCCTGTTTTCCCTATCTGAATCCTGAACCATTCAAAATAAACATAGAAGTAAGGCATAATAAAATAAAAATGTGAGCTTTACAGCTCATGGAGTGGCTGGTCTTGGTGCTTAACAATGAGAACTTCCTTATACTGCACCCCAGACCACTGCAGCCTTACTAAGTCAATCACATATGATCAGGGACTTACTGCTAAATTTACAACATGGCAGAGGGCAGATAGAACTCACGCTCACTGTAGCCTGACAAGTCCTAAAGAAAAAAAGGGTGTGAGAGATGAGCTATGCTAGTTCATCTTCATTTTCCAA
Source organism: Phocoena phocoena (assembly GCF_963924675.1). Taxonomy (NCBI): domain Eukaryota; kingdom Metazoa; phylum Chordata; class Mammalia; order Artiodactyla; family Phocoenidae; genus Phocoena; species Phocoena phocoena. Next base: position 15,914,002 of record NC_089221.1, on the reverse strand, counting down.
TATTGCCAATCACGTAAGTCACCCATACCTTCCCTATTAAGGAAAGAGTGCATAAGAAAACAAGAGTAATATACTAATAGACACTTAGGTGCCTTTCTACATGGAGTGAGGTATATCCTTATCAATCTAAATTCAAAGGAAATATTTTATCCCAAACAAAGCAGGAACACTGGCAAAAACAAACTAAAAGCAAAGAAACAAAAAACACGTGGGGATACCAAAATTGTTTTTGTTATGTTTTTAAAGAACCTCTTCTTTTCAGCCACAGGCATCTGAGCCAGAAGAGAATATTGAGGAGAAGGATATGAAAAATGTGAGTATTGGGCTTCCCTGGTGGTGCAGTGGTTGAGAGTCCACCTGCCGATGCAGGGGGCATGAACCCGGTCCGGGAAGATCCCACATGCCGTGGAGTGGCTGGACCCGTGAGCCATGGCCACTGAGCCTGCGCATCCGGAGCCTGTGCTCTGCAATGGGAGAGGCCACAACAGTGATAGGCCTGCGTACCGCAAAAAAAAAAAAAAAAATTTGAGTATTGAGTAAGGGAGTTATTCCCATGTGACATAAGTTTGAATCTATTCTGAGGACAAAATATATACTAGAATATTTTTATAGATTACATATCAGTATTTTTAGAATCTGGACTTCCTCTTATGGGCCTCAATTTTGAAAAAAAGACTTAAAATTATTTTATTTAATTAAGAGAAGGAGTGGCAACATTATTTTCCTCATGGAGCACAAGTATTGTTCTTTTGAATGAAGAAAAAATTGATACAATATCAAGAAAAATAAATCCCCAACATTAGTAACTTGCAATAACCAGTGAGTATGGACTAAAATACTTAAATATAGGTAATAATAGAAATTTTATATGAACATTGAGTTATGTTAAAATTTATGTCTTTTTACCTTGAAAAAGTTAACATAATTTTTTTTTCTTTTTTTGCCACACAGCATGTGGGATCCTAGTTCCCCAACCAGGGATCGAACCCATGCCCCCTACAGTAGAAGCGTGGACCCCTAACCACTGGATCACCAAGGAATTCCCCCAAAATTAACTTTTTAAATGTTCTCCTTAAAACTGATTTTATTTGATACACTCTTCATCTTCCTAATTTTCTTCTTTTCAGAAGACATTAACATACATCACATTATTAAAGGGAAGCAGGAAAATGTTTTAGCGAATAAAATTAAACATACAACTTGTTTAATTAAAGAGTTTTGTTGAAAAATTTTTGATAATTAAACAATTTTTAGGCATAAATATTTTTGTATAATGTCTTCTGATAGAAATATTTTTCAAGATTGTGAAATAGTTGGGGCAAATGGTCCCAAGGATCCCAATTATTAAACAGTACACAAGTATGAGATGATTTTGATGTATCAAATATACTTTTGTAACAATTTTAGATGTCTGCAAAAAGTAACATTATCAGAATGAGGCAGTTTGACTGCTGAGGAGTTTTTAGAAACATTAAAGTGCATTTCTAACCATCAAAGACGTATGTGTAAGAAATTTGTATTCATTTTGTTTTAATTAGAGAAAACAACTTGCCTGTGTGTATCTAAACTTAGAATGAGTTTGACATCACAGCACAGTTTATATTCTCCAAGGAAAAATCAAAGAAAACTAAAAAAAAAAAAATTTTTTTGAATCTCCAAATCACAAAACAAAACATTCCAATTTACTTTGTCTTCTCAGTGGTATATTTATGTTTTCAGGGTGTATCATACCACACCATTTCTGTATTCAAAAGGAAAAAAAGACTGTGGTTCAGAAGTTCACATTTCTACCACCTTTGCAATTTTTCTTTAGATCTGTAGGTCTAAAACTCTTCTAAAATAGAAGTTCACCAGATAACGAGTTTACATGTGTTGCCTGCTGAAATAAACTGCTTAAGAGAATGCACTAAGACGTGGAGCATAATTGTACAAAGTAAATAGTCATCAAATATATCAGATCGTTGTTAAATTTACTTGTTAAATGGTCATCCTGGGAAAATCATTTTTGTTTTAAATTCTCTAAAAAACATAATAGCGTTTGAATATAGAAACCTTTGCTCCTTCCCACATAAATCAAATCAAGTCTTATGTATATGTATAATGTATTTTATCCATGCGTATTTTAAATGAGCCAGTAAGTATTGATTATATGATCAATGTTCAATTGTTCTACGATAAATATATTTTCTTGCTTTTTATCTCAATATTTATGAGATGATAAAATTTGGATGACAGCAAATCTAAGCTGAAAGAATTATGGAATAAGTTGAATTATAATTTGGCTCAAACATTGAAAAACTTACTACTGATCATAATCAAAACAATTACCAGTCATTGGCATTTACTTTGCCTTTAAGGTTTTTACTTGATACAAACTTTAGGCATAAAAAATTCATTTTTTTTCCTCTTAAGTGCTGTCAACATGTCCTCTAATTTCACTTAAATCTGATATTTATAGAACATTTCACTAACAACAGCAAAATACATATTATATTCTTAAATGCACGTAAAATTTTTCACAATATACTGTATTCTTAACCATAAAAACAATCTCAATAAATTTATAAGGATGTAATTTATACAACAATTTGGACCTAGTAAAATTAAATTAGAAATAAATAACAAAATAACTTTAAAATCTCCAAATAATTAGAAACAAAATAGGACACCTCTAAACAACCAATGGGTCAAAGAATATTTCAAAAGACAAATTAAAAGTAATTAGGTGTTGAATAAATTTGAACCACCACACAAATAAATTTGTAGTAGAATGCTAAAACAGCACTTAGCATGATATTTATAGCATTAAATTCGTGTATTAGAAAAGAAGAAAGACACTAAAATCAATAATCTCAGCTTTCACCTTAAGAAATTATAAAGCAAAGAACAAATAAGACCTAAAATAAGTAGATTAAAGGAAATAATAAAGATGAGAGCAGTAGTCAGTGAAGCAGAAAATAGGCTTTAGAGATAATCAATGAAACCAAAAGCTAGTTCTTGGAGAAGATCAAGAAGATAGATAAACATCTAGCCAGACTGTTCATAAAAGTAGAATAGACAAGTGTCACCAACGTCAGGAATAAGAGAAATGACATTGCCACAGATTGTTCTGAAAATGCCAGAATGATAATATGTCATATAGTAATAAGGGCATATTAATAATTTATGTCAATAAATTTACAACTTAGATAAAATGGAAAAATCCCTTGAAGTATATAACTTACTAAATCTCAGAAGAAAGGTAAAATGTGAAAGTCTATAATTATTAAATCAAATGAATTTGTAATTTTAAAATTTCTCACAAAATTTGCAGGCCCTTATGATGAATTCTGCTAAACATTTAAGGAATAAATAGTACCAATCCTATAGGAAACCTTCCCCAAAATTTTAGAGGTGGAATGTCTTCCCAACTCACTATATAAGGTTACAATTCTACTGATACCAAAACCAGAGAAAGATGCTCCAAGGATAAAAATATTCCTCATGAACATAGTGCAAAAATGATAAACAAACCTCTAGCAGATAGAATTCAGCAACATGGAAAGAATAGTACATCATGATCAAATAGGTTTTATCCTAAGAATACAAGTTTAGAATATCTTTTGAAAATCAATGTTGTTCATCAAATTAAAATACTGAAAGAAAAAACACATGATCATCTCCACAGATAAAGAAATACATTTGACAAAATCTATCACCAGTCCTGTTTTTAAAATATCACAGCAAACAAGGAACAGAAGATATGTCCTCGACACGCTAAAGGATATCTTGGAAAAATCTATAACCAACATTATATTAATGGTGCAAGAATGAATTATTTCCACCTAAAATCAGAAATAAGACAGACCATCTGCTCTAATCACTTGTATTCAACATCGTATTAGAGTTTCTAGCCAGTGCAGTCAAGAAATTTTAAACTCATTTGCTTAGAAAATATTCTTATCCTTCACCTACTTCTACTGGTATTGATCATTTATACAGTCCTCTCCCATACAACCATGTCCTGGGAATGACTTGAATTCAACTTCCTTTCCAGCAAAAGACTTTTGCTCTAGGGTAATCTCATGATTCTAGCCACTTAGTACTAATTCATATATAGACACACAGCCTGATCCTGGCAAATATGATGCCAGTGGACACATGACCAGAAGTTTCTAGAAAGAAAAAATGGTTTTCTCTCTTTAGATAATCCACACAGAGAGAAACTACCTGTTCTTGTTGTGTCAGGAGCACCTGGACCAACCATAGTCATCCTGTCTCAGCCTCAGGACAAAGCCACCACTGATGCTGATAGAGGTAGAAGAAGTTTACATTACAATTTTGGAGTTTGTAAATAATCTAGTTCTGAAGATTTCTCTTTCTAGATTACCTGTTATATCATAATATATGTTTTTAAATTTGAAAGCCAGTTTGGGTGGATGATATTGCTTTCTGATATTTGAAAGTATTCTCACGTGATTTGGCACCAGAAAATGAAGAGTGGTATGTAACAGATACTGAAATATGAAATTCTGAGAGTGGAGGATTGGGCCAGAGGAAATTAAGATGTTACATTTTCTGGCTAAAAACTTGGTCATGCTTGTTTTGCATTTATCAGAGTTGATCCCCAGACACAGAGCAAAAACTGGGTCACTCAAGTTGTGAAGCTCATATTCGATATGACCTCAGAGGATAATAAACAATGAAGGAAGACCTTTCTCAGAAGGCAGAACCAATGTCCATGTTGGACAGTTTAACCTACGGAGTGTTTGTTCCATTTATCCCTTTTATATTTGTCTTTTTTAAATTGTAATTATCTATTATTTTTTCATAATTGAATATATATTATTGGTAGACAAATATTTCTAACTATGAGTCAGAATATAAGCAAATTCTGAGCCATGAATCATAAGCGAATGTTTTTTGTTCATTTTTGTGGAAAGTTTGCTATCTCCAAAGAAAGAACCATAAAAAAGGATGATTTATCATGTTTTTTGTCCTCCAGATATTATAACGTTTAAATGATGCCTAGAAATTTAGATTTCTGACAATTCTCAGAATTCCAGCAACATATGGATGAGTTCAACACTGAGATTAATAGAGAAAATGTAAAAATAATCTGGGTCCATAGATGTTGTTTTATCACAGAACTAACCTGCCCCCCCATTAAACTGCTTAGGAGAAAATTTATGTAATCATATTGATATTTGATATTGTTTGCAACAAAATATATCTTAATTGACATAGCTAGCAGTGTTTGATAAACACACACTAATGGTAATATAATAAATCACCATAAATTTTTCTGAAGGCAATTTGTCAACATGTAATAAAAGTCTAAAAATCTTATTCTTCAATATAATTTTAATCTAGAAATCTTTCCTAAGGAAATCACTTAAACTAAAAACAATTATTTATGCCAAAATATTCACAACAGAATTATTTATAATAGTGCAAATGTATAAAAACGATAATCATCTATAATAGGTTGTTGCTGAAAAGATGCATGCATAAAATTAATGTTTGAAGCTTAAAAAATGCTTTTGAAGTTAATTGAATAAGCTTTGGGATATACTTAGGGTATAGAGTTTAGTAAGAAATATAAGAATAATTTGTTTATACAGATTTATCTCAATTATGTTTAATATATAAAAGAAATGTGCATGATGTTAATGTGGAATTATAGATAGATCTTTTTCAAATCTATTCAAAATTCTATACTTATAATTTTTACAGTGAGAAAATATTTTTATTATAGAAATATAATACATACAATATTTTATAATAAGTTTGACTGTGAGTCATGGAAGACAATAAACTTATAGGAACTAGATTTTTCACCATAATATGTTGAAATACAATTAGGCACTGTCATAATTTAAAATTCATAATGTAAAAATTAATTCATTAAAAATTATTACTTATATTCATCTTCACCTCTAGTAATTGATTTTTTCTTTTAAATAAAATATAATATATACTTGCATGATTTCATGAGACATTACTTGCTATGATTAATCACAAATAAAATTTTAGTTATTGTGACAAAAATTCTCCACTAAAATTTGATTTGCTCTTTATTTTGTATATTATCCAAAGCATATGTAAGGTTATAAGCAAGAGTTAGAATGTTTGTATATTTTTTTAATAATAGTTTATCTTTGGATCATCCCATAATGGAAAATACATAATTTGGCTAGTGTATTACAGACATTTTAATAGACCAGCATTAGGCTTAAGCAATTCAAAATCCCAAGTAGAGTTTTATTTTTTATAGTTTCATTTTATTTTAGCTTATAAATTATATAATCTAGTCTTCATTTCCTATATGAGTAAGTCTCCTAGGGCACTCTTCTCACTAACCATGGTTGGTATAAATTTCTGCACTCAGCCATGATTTTAATTTCCAAAGTTCTTTTGATAAACACTTTGCATAACTCCATTGAATTAAATCACATTAGGAAAACATAGACCAAGATAGATCTGACTTGTTTGCCTAACACTTAAAACCAATCCAATGGGAATGCAAAGCCCCTGCATATGGCTCAAGTATAGTTAGGAGCCAAGGTTGCATGTAAATGAGATGCCTAGGCAGCTTCGCCATCTGTCTGCAAAGTCCTTCCTGATTTGCTTGTCGAAAATGTTATAGGCTTAGTTATAGCAGGCAGCACCAGAGGGAAAACTGAAGAAGACAGATGCCTCCTCTTTGTATAGAACAAGGCAACACTCACTAATAAGAGCTGGGACCTGTCTAACCTAATCACAGTAGTCTCAGATGGATTCTCAGCAGTCTATCCATCTATCACTGACACAGCTGAATCCTTAAAAGTTTTTCTATGCATGAGTAATAACTCATCCTTTTACTCTATTCAAATGAAATTTCTTGCCTTTTATAGATCATAGGCAACTTCCAGGAAAAAAAAAAAAAACAGAAAAAAGAAAAAGAAAAGATGTTTAAGTGCATTTGGCATTAGATTACACCAGTAAAATATTACAAAGTATACACAGGTATAGATTTTATATAAAGATATATAAGAGATAACCTATTTCTATTATAGAGATTGAGGTCACTTCAAATTTAGTGTAAGTGACTTAGACTATCTATCATTTTAACTTAAACCAATTTAAATTCTGATATGGTTGAAGTAGTGAAGCCATTGCCTCAGCCATAGTTACAGATTTTATACATTATTAGTCATACTAAAAGACTTCTGTCATATTAATATAAAAACTTGTGTTATTTTTTTCTTATGCAAGCTACTGAGTATACCACCTTGCTCTGAACTAATTGAGAAATGTATCTCTCATTGTTAAGCAAAAGTTCTGTTTAATGGCAAATGACAATCTTTCCACCATTCTTTTCAATAACATTTTCATTGATTATGTCACTTATAAAAACATAAGTACTCAGTCCGTTTCTTTTTAATACCAGCTGTCAACCCAAATAGAAGTGTTCCAAGAAGAAAATGCGCTGTTAGCTAATATCTGTCTTCAGAGAAAATTACTTAATATATATTGTCTCATCTGTAAAATGGGGGAAATAGTACTAATCTTGCAATGATGTTGTTAGTATTAAATAAGTAATAGTATAGTTTCTGGCATATAGGAAGCTGTCAGTAAATGGCATTGTTCATTCAAGCATCTATCAAATAATTTTTTGAGTTCCTACTGTGGAATAGTCACTGTTACATTCTGAGTTGTTAATATTATTTACAAATAAACATACCTTATTTTAGCCATATTTTTCTGGTATTATCAAACAATTGCTTTGCTGAACAGAAGTCCATAATGTACCATAATTAGAACAAACCATCTTTATGGATTGTTAAAACAGCAATGAGTCTAGCATAGAGAATGTAGATGACATATGTAATCTATGTTCATCCTTAGCAAAATTTTCCATTTTAAGCATAATAGATTGTTAAAAAGAATCATTAGGGCTTCCCTGGTGGCGCAGTTGTTGAGAGTCTGCCTGCCAGTGCAGGGGACACGGGTTCGGGCCCTGGTCTGGGAGGATCCCACATGCCGCAGAGCGACTGGGCCCGTGGGCCACAGCTACTGAGCCTGAGCGTTTGGAGCCTGTGCTCCGCAACAAGAGAGGCCGCGATAGTGAGAGGCCCATGCACCGCGATGGAGAGTGGCCCCCACTCGCCACAACTGGAGAAGGCCCTTGCACAGAAGCGAGGACCCAATGCAGCCAAAAATAAATCAATTAATTAAAAAAAAAGAATCATTAAAAATGTCAACTTCATTTGTTTAAATATAATTATTCTCTTGTGTTTGTGTTTAAATGAAGTAACAATTGATATTTAACATGAAGAACATGTATTTCACCTAAAAATATAATACAAGTTTCCTACATAGTCTAATGTAAAGAATCCTGTAAAATCTACTCAAAATTGACTCCCATGTCTGTCTCTTACTAACAGCAACACTATACCTTTATTACTTTATACAACTGTTTTACTTCCCTTTTAAAAAATATATTTATATTAAAATATATTTTTTAAATATATTTACATTTATTCTATTCTATTAAGTTACATGACTGCCCTAGTTGGCTGCCTACACAGTATCAATTTACTTCCTTATTCCTTCCCAATAGGATGTTGGTTTTGTTCTGTTCTCCACCACATAAAGTGATCCCGTATCAGATTCCAGGGACATATCCTGACTGGTCCAAGACAGTCCACAGCACTTCCATTTCTAGTGTCATTTGTTGAATTTGAAAGAGTGCATGACTTATTGTGATTATTTAATGAGTTATGATGGAAGGATTTCTGTGTTTTGTTTTGTTTTGTTTTTTTCTGGGACTTCTGTCCTTGAGTCTATCCTATGAGACAAATCCAAAAATAAAGAATCCCTCTTCTTTCTGTGGATATTATTTTGTCTGAATGAAAAATCTGGAGAGACTTGAAGAAATGTCCCTTGCTCTATGTAAAAGTTACAGTATTAAAGACAACAGAAACAATAAGAGGTTAAACCTGAGGATGTTTGGAACTTGCTTAATATCAGAGTATCCTATTTTATCAATATACATTCTTATAAGCAAGTTTGAGTCTAATTTTCTTTTATTTTCTGCCAAGACCATCTCAGTTGCTAATTGTTAGCCCAGAACAGATTTGTCTTATTTATTTTAAAGAATAGGACAGCATTGGCACTGAAGAAAATGGGAAACTGGAAAGTGGTAAAATAAAAAGAAATACACGGTATCAGCAAAGAAATATCAAACCATCTCCTTCACAGTTGCCAATAACACATGCCCATAAGCCAACCTTGTATTTCAAACAGATTCTCAGAGCTAACATCAAAGCACAGGTATTCTAAACCTTTATCTTAATACGACTTATACATTTAAAAAGAAATGTTAAAACTTTCTAACAATAGTCTAATAAGCTTATTTGTATAGGTCCAAATTTGCATGCGTTAGAATTTAAATGTAGGTTTTAAACTTTTACACCTTCTCAGAGACTATCACAATATCTTATGTAACATACTGCATAACAAAATTACATATGTGAATTACTTAAAACCAAGTTATCTACCCTCTTAATGACCAGATTTCTCCCACAATGTTGGAAACATTTGGTCCCTGTTTTTATATTTATGTATTTTTTCATTCTTAGAATATCATGTTTCATATCTAAAATTTCCCCCCAAAAAAGAATATTATTAAAACTAGATTAGAGACAGCAGAAGTAGAGGAATTCTGTGAAATCACACCTCTATTTTAAGATTTCAGAGGGCCTACGTTAATGTCACTTTTCACTAAATTTACAGATTCCCTAAGAACTTTGTGCCAGGCACTATGGCTTGGTTACCCAAATTCACTCAAAACCCATTCCTCAGTGCTAAAAATGGGAAGCCCAAAGCATATGTTCCTAGACCCCATGGAGTTTTTTGTGCAATAGCATTCATGACTAACAATAAGGCATATGAAGACATTTATGTTTGGGTCTTCCTAGAAGATTAAAGACCTAAGGTTTTGACTATTGGCTCTTTTTTCTTTCCCTTCTATCTGCATGGAACACAGACAGAAAGTTTTCCCTAAGAGCAAACAATTTTGAGATGGATTTTTTCCCCATATATCATAATGTGCATCTTATATTACAAATATAATTTTTATGTCTTATAAAATTATGTAAGAGATTCATGAATATATTATAATTAAACATTTATTTACAGAAATATAAAAACATCCCCATCTTTTCTTAAGAGACAGAATGTTTCATACCTAATTGTTCCCACCTTATCCCAAACACACAAAATGATGGAAGGCAAAATATCAATTTTATTATGATAGAGGTAAGGTCAGAAGATATAACTCAGTCTTATGTCCAAATGGAATTTCTACTTGAATCCCAGAATAAGATTTAGTAAATCAGTCACATATTCTGCTAGTCACAGACAGCCTTCCCTAGAAGGAAGAAAGGTCTAGCTTCTGTTAAGACAGAAGCCAGGATGGAGACAATAACAACTATCCCCCCTGTGAATAGATTTGCTCCCAAAAGGAAGTAGGCAGGGCTAAGCTACACATGCCTAATTAGTCTTTCTAAATATACCAAGGAGATGAAGCACTCTAAGGTTTTACTCCCATCCTGGAAGATTAGATAGTAGGCAGCAGAGGGTATTTATTTATGGAAAATCTTTCATCTTAGAAAGGAGGAAAGTCCTCTATCTTTAACCTATAAAAATGTTATTGATGTTATGTATTTATATGACAGATACTTTATCACTTAAAAAATAATTTTAAACATTTATTTATTTTTAAACCATATTCAACCTATGTAAAAAGGATTTGCTTTATTCCCTTCTTACATTTATAAAGTTATATTTCCTCCCTAATTACAAGAAGTACACTGGTGAATTGTAGCTGTGATTATTGATATTCATTAGCTAACATTCAAATTTCAAGAAAACAACATATATATGACTACAAATAAAAAGAATGTGTCTGACCAACATTGAGAAAAATGTGCCGTTTGACTATAGGACGTAACAAAAGATAAAAATGATATACCTTTGGAGAAATGAGATGAATCTATAATTTCATCATAATTATAATTGAAACCCTAGTATATTATTCATGAAACCTAAAACATGTCTTTATGTAAAAGACACAGGCAAAATATAACTGAAGTGATATGTTAATGATAAACAAGGGGTATTTTGCCTCGCAGTCAACTAAATATTTCATAGCAAGAGCACTTATAAGCCTTAGAGGGGTCCTAAATTGTGACTGCTCCCCAAACCCTTACACAAACTCTCCTGTATAGTCATTCCATCAGTGGCTGGGAGGAGCCAGTGGAAAGTGTGGCCACCATGAAAACATGGTGACAGAATTCAGAGCACATACCTACATTTGGAACTCTCTGAGGCACCTTCTCTTGTCCCCCAGACCAATTAAAAAGAAAAAAGATACAACTGATGTATAACTCAAAAGGTACTAAATGAGAAATTAAGAAATATGGTTTTGAAATTGGGATAAGAAGTATGTTTTTAAGCTAGACAGGAAAAGCAAAGATAAAAAATGAATTACTACTTGGACTAAATTAAAATGTAACCTTTTATAAAATAAGAAGCAACATTTAACAACATTTAAGAAAAAGTGGCATGCCAGGACAAAATAGGTAGAATTTATTACATATTATAAAAGTATTAATATTTACAATTCATACAGGACTCTCCAAGTCAATAAGAAAACACACCATTTCATGATAGTGGGCAAAATATTTGAATGTATACTTCATTTTTTAAAAAAATAATTAATTTATTATTTTTGACTCCATTGGGTCTTTGTTGCTGCACACGGGCTTTTCCTAGTTGAGGCGAGCAGGGCCTACTCTTTGTTATGGTGCACAGGCTTCTCATTGCGGTTGCTTCTCTTGTTGTGGAGCACAGGCTCTGGTGTGCGGGCTTCAGTAGTTGTGGCACACAGGCTCAGTAGTTGTGGCTCATGGGCTCTAGAATGCAGGCTCAGTAGTTGTGGCCCATGGGCTTAGTTGCTCCATGGCATGTGGGATCTTCCCAGACCAGGGCTCAAACCTGTGTCCCCTGCATTGGCAGGTGGATTCTTAACCACTGTGCCACCAGGGAAGTCCAGAATGTATACTTCAAAAAAGACATATTTTAAATAATCTTTTGCACTAATTCACAGATTGTCCTTAAAACATCTAGAAAAACTGAAAATAAGTTATCAAAGGCACCAAGAGCTCTGGATGCAGCTTACGTACACACACAGGTACATTTCCACCTCAAGATATTTGGGAAATTCTGAAACTGTGTAGAATATTTGGTTACAGAACTAAGCTACAATCTCTGGAAAGCAGACTGGATATACCAACAGTTACTGCACAGGGAGGAGATAAAATCAGCAAGGTGAAAGTTGGTTCATTGCCACAGTGGGATCTGGTACCTGTTCAAGGGGAAGAGAAACTGAGAAAGGATAATCTTCATCTTTATTCTCCTATTCAGAAGTGGCACACGGACGTCTTTTCATGGTACTGTGGTCACATGATTATATCTAACAATTCATTTTCTGTGGAAGAAGAGAACAGGTTATACAGGATATATGATGGTTTCTTCCTTTATCATCATCCACCATGGAACAATCCTGATTTTGTCCCAGTAATATGTCTAATATTTTACTTTTTGAAAAACGGCCTTTTCAGATTTTGGATTAAACTCATAATGTAGTACTCTCAAATGAAAATGATAAATCAAGTACATTTATTTTTAGTTCTAGGGCATTACATTAATTAAGGGTAATAATTTAAAATGTTTTCTTGTAGCACTCATAAAAGTAATTTTTTTAAAATATAGTAGAAATGATAAAATAAAAGGAGAACAGTGTTAACCCTCTATAGATTTTGCTACTTTGTTATATTTGTATATGTTTCTGAGGTGTATTTAGCAATTTTTCAGCCCCTTCACTTTCATTTTTAAGGACTGAACAAAATATTTAGAGAACATTTTCCCTACCGTTGTTAAGTCATGGAGAAAATAATTTTATTTTCTTCTTCACCTCTCATGTTTTCTCTACACAGTGTGTGACTTAACATCAAAGAATGAAATAAAATAAGTGCACGTACAAAATGCATGTGTGTGTGCGCACACATACACACACACATGAGTCAAAGGTATATTTTTACCTGGGGACATAAAAGTTCAGAGCCAAGGAGACAATGTAAGTCAGTAACTTGAATATCCAGCTTACTGAGAAGTCAGCCAACTCCCAAGAAAGCTGTCCATCTATGATTGATGATAAGTGATATTTTGTATTCGCTAGCTTATATTTAAAGAGTCCTTGAGGCATTCTGGTTGAAAGATCTATGATGTAAAATTTCCCACTAAGTAATGACTACATTACTTGAATGAATTTGTAGCAAACTTCAAAATCAAATTCATGCAATGAATATAGAGAACTTGAGAAGATATGACATCTTGAATTTTCAGAAAATTAATGTTTACATATAATTTCCAAATGTATGTTATATTCAGTAGTATGAATAACAATTTTATGTTCAATTTTTTTTTACTGTTTCATTTAGCTGTGATTTCCAATCCATGCAAGAACTTATCTAAAAACCAGTTCTTTTATTTTTTTTAAATAAGAGGATATTGATTAATACTTTCATCCTCATTTAAAGAATGGTTACCTTAGAAAATAGTTCAGTATGATTTACTAAGTAAAATGATGATGGTGGTGATAATGCTAATGATGATGATGATAAAAAGCAACTAATTTTCATTAAAAATTTGCTCTGTGATTTGTATTCTCCCAATATGATTTCTTTATATTAATTATATGAATTATCACATAAATTTCATTTTATGAGGGAAATGAATCAGATAAAAGAATTTAAGTAACAGAATCAAGATTATATGGTCAATAACAGGCAGCAACGACATTTAAACCCAGGCAGTACAGCTTAATAGGCTAGGTTTTTGCTGTTCTAATACTGCTTCTTCATTTTAAATTAGTCAATTTATTAAAACAAAAAATTGAATTATGCATATATAAAAAATATTAGTATATAACATTATAAAAATAAAATATTTGATTAGCTAAATGGGACTAAGTTCTACAAGAAAAACAAAACAGACAAACAGAAAAACTCAATAACACAGAGACTTTTACCATTTTGGAAGAAAACAACTTTTTTGGAAAAAATTCTGTTATTCAAGGAGTTCATTTAATATTTTTGTTCAGTTAAATTATATATATATATATTTTAATCTCTGCTCATTTATTTCCAAGTCTAAAAGAAAGTTAGTAACTTGCACATCCATTTGATTAAGTGCTTGCTGACCTTGGGTCAGTATCTGTACTTGGTTTTATTGTTTTATTGTTTATTGCTCTCTGCTTTTAACAAGTCTATACTTTCTTCTAATGTGATCTCTTCATATAGTTTTCTTAGTCCCCAAAGATAAATCAGTCATTTTAGAATGCCTCACATATTTCTTCCTTATCAGATTAAGAGTAATTATTGCCTAGACACTGATCTGTTCACAGAAAGTTATTCTCCGGAGAACTGGAAATTGAAAGCTGTATAAAGAGTACTGTCATATAGAATACTACATCTGAATAAATATAGAATACGAGAGGGGTTATACATACATATAACAAACAAATAAAAAAAAGTGTTTGTATGTAGAAATATTTGTTCCCGGTAACTGGCAATATGGGAATTACCATTACTTATTTGAATTTTAATATAGTAATGAATTATAAATCTGTAATGAGAGACAAGAGTGACACATATTTTAAAATTGAAGTGTCCTGTATATTCTTCTATAGTTGATGGTTAGGTCATTGATTTGCAGCAACTTCATATAGCAGTATTTGTTTTTAAATGTAATTTTTAAATATATGTTTCATGCTGTATGAATTCTTTGCATGGGGTGATTCTTATTCTTAGGTGACTCGGGCTTTTTTCTTCCAACCTTTTTCAGCTCCATCCATTATTTCTCCCACTTTCAATTATTTCCTTAATTTCTTCCATCCTCCCTTCTTTCCATCTTTCTCTTATTTTCTTTTTTTTGCTTTCTTTTATTCTTTCTTTTTTATTAATTTACTTTGATAAAGAATTATGAAATCTTAAAATTTTATACTAAATATAATTTAATACAATGAATCTGATGAAATAATAGTTCATATGTTGTAGGTTATATTTTAAGACATGAAAATATTCTGTCTACATGGGAAAAGAAAGTCACAACATAAAATTATTCTATTCTTAGAAATTCTCATATGTGTACTGCATTTTAAAAGTACTCTCAAAAATGCCATCAACATTTTGAAATTATAATAAAAGTAATCATATGATTTCCTCTTCCAGTAGAACTCTAAAATTTTAATGAATTCCGGACATTGTAAGTTTTAATTTTCCTTGAGAAAGAGAATATCTTTCCTTAGTGTTGTTTTGAATTTAGGGTTTTATTAATATTATTTTTAAAAACCTTAATATGGCTTTTCTGAAAAAAAAAATCCCTCTATAACTATGATTGACTAATTTTGTAACAACTTTTTTCCCTCCATAGTATTAGATGTGTTAACCAAAATTGGAACTAAAAATTGTTTATTTTTAATGAGAAAAATCTCATTAACTACTCAGAAAGAAATGGGATGAGAAAAACAGAAAAAATGTTTCAGAATCTAGAAACACAAATGATTAGAAATCAATGTTTACATTAAAGGGAAGAGACAGATATATAAGAAGTTTAAATCAGTTCTACCCTTTTAAATGTGCATTTTCCCACATTGGTGATATTTCCTGAATCACTTCAATAATGGTTAATTTTTAATTCAGTATTTTTTCCATGAGAATGCAGCACAAAAGCATTAATTCACATAGACATTTGCTTTAAACATTGTCTATGAAAATGCCATATTATTACTTAGTTGAGAGGTCAAATTTTCTTCTTTTTAACTTATATTTTCTTATGTATGAAATTGAACATGTGCCATGGTCTGAATGTTTGTGTTCCCCCCAAATTTAAATGTTGAAATCCTAACATCCATTGTGATGGCATTGGTAGGTAGAGTCTTTGGATTATAATTTGGGTCATGAGAGCAGAGGCTTCAGGAATGAGATTGATGCCCTTATAAAAGGGACCCTACAAAGATTCATAACCTCCTCTACCATGTGAAGGCAGAAGAAGAAGATGCTGGCTATAAAACAACAAGACGGGTGGCTATGGTCCCCACCAGAAGGGGACTGCACTGGCCCCTTGATCTTGGACTTCCCAGTCCCCAAAACTATGAGAATTAAATTTGTTTTTCATAAGCTACCCACTTGTGGTATTTCACTATAGTAATCCAAATGGATTAAGACAACATGAAAGAACTGTGCCTGTTCTGAACAATCAGAGTGAAAACTTCCTCACTCGTGAGGCATTGAGTGAAAGACTAAGAAGAGTCACATTTCATTTAGCCGAGAAAGGACACCCTAGACCACATGTGGCTCTGGCTTTGCCTAAAAATAACTTAAAAGCATGATGCAGAAAATCAGTTTCCAAGTAGCTCAATTGTGTCCCAGATCTAAGCTCAAATCTACTTGTAAAATTTACCAGGATCCAATAGTAAAAATTCAAAATACCTAGTATCTAATAAAAATTACCAGGCATTAAAAAAGAGAAGAATATAGCTTATCCTAAGGAGAATGTCAATCAATCAAAATGGATGCGGAATGACATCAGTGATAAAACTAGTAGTCCTTACAACTGTATGCCATACATTTGAGAAATGAAGAAATATTTAAAATGTTAAATACAGATATAATTTTTAAATGCAAAATTCAGTTCTAGAGATGAAAACCTTCAATGTCTCACATGAAATATAAACTGGATGGGATAAATGCTCAAAGAGATGAGATAGAAGAAAAGATGTGTGAACATGAAATCATAGCAATAGAAACTGTCCAAAATGAAACACATATAAGAAAAAAAAAGCTGAAAATATTAACAGAGCATATGGAGCTCCAGAAAACTTCAAGTGCAAAATGTACATGAAATTTACAGTCACAAAGGAGAAGAGATAGAAGAAACTATTTGAGGAAATAATGGCCAACATTTCTTCTATATCTAATAACAAATATAGACCCATTTATATAAGAATCTCAACAAACCCCATGCATAAAAATCATGAAAAAGACTACATTAAGGCATATACACTGTATTAGTCAAATTGCTTAAGACCAGTGGTAAAGAGCAAAGCAAAGAAGCCAGATAAGAAAGGCATGTGAAATACTCTGGAAAACAGATAAACATGTTAACAATATTTCTCATCAGAAACGATGCAAGCCAGAATACAGTAGAACAATTTCTTTAAAGTATTGAAAGAAACAAAACTATCAACCTAGAAATTTTACCCAGCAAAAATTGCTTTCCTAAGAGAAAATGAAATACTTTGTTAATGCTCATAAAACTTAAAGAATGTACCAACAGCAGGCTTGAATCACAAGAAACGTGAAAGGAAATCTTTCAGGCAGAAAAAAAATTATATCAGATGTAATGCTGGATCTATCTAAACTCATAAAGACCACTGGAAATGGTAGCTACATAGGTAATTAAAGAACATTTTTATTTTTATTTAATTTCTTCAGAGAGCAATCAACTATTATTTAAGAAAAAGCAATAAAGTATTTTGGGATTCATAACATTAATGAAATGAAATTTATAACAAAAATAGCACAAAGGCCTAGAAAGAAACAATGGGAGTATTCCCTGTTTTCTGAAAGTTTACATTAAGACCTGCATTAGTACAATAACGGCTTTTATTGGTAAAAGCAAAAATCCTCTTTGGATTTCTTTCAATTAGTGAAAACAGATACTAATGTAGGTATTTTTAACAGTGAAGTGGCCTAATGCAAACTTTCAGAAAGCAGGGAGATACTCTTTATGTTATTTTGGTTTATGAAATTTTTCACAGGAATATCTACTTTCAGATGGTGGGGGAAAACTGTGTACTGCTGTAAAATTCTTTAATATGACTGTAGTATGTGTAAAGTAGTATATTATTGAAGGTAGATTATGTTCAGTTAAAGAATTTTATTATAACTCTAAAACAACCACTAAACACAATTTAAGCCAACAAGGCAAATACCTGTAATAATAAAAAGTGCACTATCCTTTTTCTGCATTTTTTTTTTTTTTTTTTGGTTTTGGTATCAGGATAACGGTGACCTCATAGAATGAGTTTGGGAGTATTCCTTCCTTAGCAATTTTTGGGAATACTTTCAGAAGGACAGGTGTTAATTCTTTAAATGTTTGATAGAATTTGCCTGTGAAACCATCTGTTCCGGAACTTTTGTTTCTTGGGAGTTTTCCAATCACAGTTTCAATTTCAGTACTAGTAATTGGTCTATTCATATTTTCTATTTCTTCCTGGTTCAATCTTGGGAGATTGTACCTTTCTAAGAATTTGTCCATTTCTTCCAGGTTTTCCATTTTATTAGCACATAGTAGTCTCTTATGATCCTTTGTATTTCTGTGGTGGCCATTGTCACTTTTCCTTTTTTGCTTCTAATTTTTTGATTTGACCCCTCTCCCTTTTTTTCTTGATGAGTCTCACTAAATGTTTTATCAATTTTATTTATCTTTTCAAAGAACTAGCTTTTAGATTCATTGATCTTTTCTATTGTTTTCATCATTTCTATTTCATTTATTTCTTCTCTGATTTTTATGATTTCTTTCCTTCTACTAACTTTGGGTTTTGTTTGTTTTTCTTTCTCTAGTTGCTTTAGGTGTAAGATTAGGTTGTTATTTGAGAATTTTCTTGTTTCCTGAGGTAGGATTTTATTGCTATAAAATTCCCTCTTAGAACTGCTTTTGCTGCATCCCATAGATTTGGTTCATCATGCTTTCATTTTCATTTGTCTCTGGTATATATATATTTTTTATTTCTTCTTTGATTTCTTCAGTGATCTATTGGTTGTTTAGTAGTGCATTGTTTAGTCTCCAGGTGTTTGTGTTTTTTACAGTATTTTTCTTGTAGTTGATTTCTAATCTCATAGCATTGTGGTCAGAAAAGATGCTTGATATGATTTCAATTTTCTTAAATTCACAGAGACATTCTTTGTGGCCCAGCACGTGATCAATCCTGGAGAGTGTTCCAAGTGCACTTGAAAAGAATATGTATTCTGCTGCCTTTGATGAATGCTCTATAAATATCAATTAAGGCCATCTTTTCTAATGTGTCACTTAAGGCCTATGTTTCTTTATTGATCTTCTGTCTGGATCATCTGTCCATTGAGGAAAGTGGCATGTTAAAGTCCCTCACTATTATTGTGTTACTGTCGATTTCTCCTCTTATGGTTGTTAGTATTTGCCTTATATATTAGGATGCTTCTATGTTGGGTGCATATATATATTGACAATTGTTATATCTGATTCTTGGATTGATCACTTGATGTTGCCATTTTTATTCAACATAGTTTTGGAAGTCCTAGCCACAGTAATCAGAGAAGAAAAAGAAATAAAAGGAATCCAAATTGGAAAAGAAGAAGTTAAACTTTCACTGTTTGCAGGCGATATGATACTATGCATAGAAACTCCTAAAGATGCTACCAGAAAACTATTAAAACTCATCAATGAATTCGGTAAACTTTCAGGATACAAAATTAATACACAGAAATCAGTTGAACTTCTATACACTAACAACGAAAGATCAGGAAGAGAAATTAAAGAAACAATCCCATTAACTATCCCATCAAAAAAATATAATACCTAGGAATATATCTATCTAAGGAGACAAAAGACCTGTACTCTGAAAACTATAAGATACTGATGAAAGGAATTGAAGATGACACAAACAGATGGAAAGATATACCATGTTATTGGATTGGAAGAATCAGTATTGCCCAAACGACTATACCCCCCAAGGAAACCTACAGATTCAATGCAATCCTTATCAAATTAACAATGGCATTTTTCACAGAAGTAGAAAAAAAAATCTTAAAATATTTATGGAGACACAAAAGACCGTGAACAGCCAAAGAAATCTTGAGAAAGAAAAAGGGAGCTGGAGAAATCAGACCCCTTGACTTCAGACTATTCTAACAAGCTACAGTAATCAAAACAGTATGGTACTGGCACAAAAACAGAAATATTGATCAATGGAACAGGATAGAAAGCCCAGAGATAAACCCATGCACTTATGGTCAATTAATATATAACAAAGGAGACAAAACTCTACAGTGGAGGAAAGACAATCTCTTCAATAAATTGTGCTGGGAAAACTGAATGGCTACATGTAAAAAAATGAAATTAGAATGTTCTTTAACACAGTACACAAAACTAAACTCAAAATGGATTAAAGACCTAAATGTAAGGCTGGATAATATAAAACTCTTAGAGGAAAACATAGACAGAACAGTCTTTGACATAAATCACAGCAATATCTTTTCTGAGCCATCTCCTAGAGTAGGGAAATAAAAATAAACAAATGGGACCTAATTAACCTCAAAAGCTTTTGTACAACAAAGGAACCCATAAACAAAATGAAAAGACAACCCACAGACTGGGAGTAAATATTTGCAAACAATGTAACTGACAAGGGGTTAGTCTCCAAAATTTGCAAGCAGCTCATGTGGCTCAATATCCAAAAACCAAACAACCAATCAAAAAATGGGCTGAAGACCTAAAATGACATTTCTCCAAAGAAGACATACAGATCGTGAAAAGGCACATGAAAAGATGCTCAGCCTCTCTAATTATTAGAGAAATGTAAATGAAAACTACAATGAGATATCACCTCACACCAGTCAGAATGGCCATCATCAAAAAGTCTACAAACAATAAATGCTGGAGAGGGCATGGAGAAAAGGAGACCTCTTACACTGTTGGTGGGGATGTAAATTGGTACAGCGAGTGCAGAAAACAGTATGGAGGTTCCTTAAGAAAACAAAAGTAGAGCTCCCTTATGATCCATCAATCTCACTCCTGGGCATAAATCTGGAGAAAAACATGGTTTGAAAGGATACATACACCCCAATGTTCATTGTAATATTGTTTACAATAGCCAAGATGTGGAAGCAACCTAAATGCCCACTGACAGATGAATGGATAAAGAAGATGTGGTACATATATACAATGGAATATTACTCAGCTGTTAAAAAGAGTGAAATAATGCTATTTGCAGCAACATGGATCAACCTGGAGATTATCATATTAAGTGAAGTAAGTCAGACAGAAAAAGACAAATATCATATGACATCACTTATATGCAGAATCTAAAAAAATGGTACAAATGAACTTATTTACAAAAGAGAACAAGACTCACAAGAAAAAAAATACACAAGTGAGTTAGAATTTTTAAAAAAATATTAAAAATTATATGCCATGTTAACTCTAGTCAAAAAGTTAAAGTGACTAAATCAATATTATGATGCAGATTTTTAAACAGAAAATATTGCCAGGGTCATTTCATAGCTTTCAAAGGGTTGATTCATTAAATGACAAAGTTCCTAAGTAACCATGCACTTAATATCAGACCTGCAAAACATATGAAGGAAAAACTGATTAAACTGCAAGAAGAAATAGACACAGCCACAACTATAGTCAAAGATTTCAATGACATTCTCTTGACTTTGAAAGAAAAAGAACAACTAAAATTAAATTAATAAGAATGTAAGGAATGTGAACAAATTTATCCAAGAAATTGACATAATGGATGCTTACAGAATATACCATACAGGGACAGCAATATACACATTGTTTTTTAAATGTGCAAAGAATACTTACCAAGATAGACCCTATTATAATTAATAATACAAATTTCAATCAATTTCAAAGAATGTATAATTCAAAAAGAGTTATGTACCAAAATGTTTATTGCAGCTCTATTTACAATAGCCAGGACATGGAAGCAACCTAAGTGTCCATCAACAGATGAATGGATAAAGAAGATGTGACACATATATACAATGGAATATTACTCAGCCATAAAAAGGAATGAAATTGAGTTATTTGTAGTGAGGTGGATGGACCTAGAGACTGTCATAGAGATGGAAGTAAGTCAGAAAGAGAAAATGAAAGAAAATGGTCAGAAGAACCTAGGGGTAAGACGGGAATAAAGATGCAGACCTACTAGAGAATGGACTTAAGGATACAGGGAGGGGTAAGGGTAAGCTGGGAAAAAGTGAGTGTGTCATGGACATATATACAGTACCAAATATAAAATAGATAGCTAGTGGGAAGCAGCCGCATAGCACAGGGAGATCAGCTCGGTGCTTTGTGACCACTTTGAGGGGGTGGGATAGGGAGGATGGGAGAGAGGGAGACACAAGACAGAGGAGATATGGAGATATATGTATATGTATAACTGATTCACTTTATTATAAAGCAGAAACTGACACACCATTGTAAAGCAATTATACTCTAATAAAGATGTTAAAAAAAAAAGAATGTAAGTCTTACAAAGTATGTTCTCTAAATACATTGGAATTAAACTAGAAATCATTAACAGATGACCTGGAAAATATCCAAATATGTGGAAAATGAATACTATATTTCTAAAATTATGTATACATCACAAAAGAATCGAGGAAAATTAGAAAACAAATTTTCTACAGAAAATAATAATATACCATTTCAATACTTATAGAATGCAGCTATAAATATAAAGACATTCCCAGTATTATACATATTAAGAAAGAAAAAATGTTTCAAATCATTAACCTCAGATTCTACCATAAGAAACTAGGAAAAGTACATTTAAAATTAAAAGTAAGCAAAAGAAAGAAAATAATAAGAATTAAAGCATGAATTAATGACATAGACAACATAAAGCAATATAGAAATTTGATGTAATCAATAATGGGTTCTTGAGAGAATCGACAATATTCATAAACTTATAGCCAGATTGACAGGGGATACAAAGGAAACAGGACAGAAATTTCCAATATCAGGAATGGCACAGGTGACAGTATTGCTGATTCTGCAGGTTAATTGAATAATAAGGGTGTCTTATGAACAAATTTAGAGCAAAAATTTGACAATTTAGTTGAAATGAACAAATTCCTTGAAGTACATAAACCATGAAAGCTCACTGGAGAATCACTGAATAATTCTCTAGCTAACAAAGACATGTAGAAAACTGGAAAGAGTGTCATTCTTATACTTGCCACAAGAAAGCAGCTGAACAAACTGCAAATAATGTTTTTTCTTGAAACCATCAGAGAACTGAGGTCACAGGGAAAACTTAGAAATATTGAGAGGCAGAAAACTCTAGGGAGAAAATGGGCTTGACCATTTGCTTACCTAGGGCAGACATCACCAAATGATATAAAAGTAAGTAAGACTAAGTTAGAAAATTTTAACAATTCCTTAAAGCTGAGTACAGGCCAGTGAGAGAGTGTGAAACCATAGGGGGTATCAGACATACTAGAATTTACTCTCTTTGCAGGCTTTTTCTCTGAATATCACCAGATACTCACAGAGAAGATCAGGAGTCCTGAGAACACTTCTCCTAAGGTGATGACCTGGGTACTGGAGCGCCAAATCCATCCAGAATCTTCTCCCTTAAATCCAAGGAATAAAAGGCTTAATCCAGAAAGGTAGATCATCAAAATGTGTGTCCTGAGAGCATGTCTGGAAATAAATTTGTGTTGTTCTATGCCCCTGGATTTGTGGCAGTTTGTTATGGCAGCAATAGGAAACTAATACAGCTGTCATTCTGAAATTTTACCCAAACCCTCTTGAAATGTATGCACTATCCACCCTTGTGGGAGAATCTGATCATGTCTCAAATTTATCAATTCTTACATGGAAGATTCACCACTAAGAGTGCTAATTTCTCTAATATCTCTCTGTCTTTGACTCTCTCTATGTAATTCTCCTCCTTACCCCTTCTCTCTCTTTTTCTTTATTATACACAATAATAATATTTACCTTTTTGATCCCAAGAGTAAACTCAACTTTCAACTTCTATTCTTCATTAGTCAAAGAGACCATCAAGTCTTTTTTAATTAAACCACCATAGCATAGATGTTATTTTCACCATTCAATTCCTTATATCACATATTAATGGATTTTCCAAGGTTCCTTCCTCTGTGTTTGTCTTATATATATAGGGACATTAGAATTTTGTCTGTTATATAAGTGCAATTCTCAGCTTGTCATTTGTGGTTTGAATTTATTTTCCTGGATACATTTTGGTTTTGAAATTAATTTTTGACCTGAGTTATTTCTGCTTACTTTAAAACTTTTAACAACAGCTATAAAAAAGTATCATGCTGCATCTTTTATAATATAATGGAAAATGGGAATAAAAACGGGATATTTCATGCTCATAGGCAAGAAGGGTGAAAGGGTGACCATGAAAAACTGTAATACAATTTAAGGCACCCAGTTGTAGTTAGGTTACTAGTTGTAACTAGTGGTAGTCAGGTCTTATAACTGCAAACTATCATAACCTGAATTTACCAGAGACACAAAGCAAAGGGCATAGGTACCTGGAGTCCCAAAAGAGTTCATATTAGGCCTTGTTGGACATAGCAAGGAACATGAAAATATTAAATCTTGATCTTCTAGCTATAGCTTAGAAGCCTGAAAGATGGAACATTGATAACTTTTGCAGTAACTTCAACATTGTGAATCTGCTAGTTTTATATGAAAAAAGTAAAATATATATCAAATATTTTCTTATGGGCAATCTACATAGATACATAGATCGATAAATCTATCTATCCACCTAAATATACAAACTGAGTTTACCTTGAGAAAGTTTATCACTGTATACCAACGTCAACTGCACTCACGATAAGATTAGCATTAAAATCTAATTATTGTGATATTATGGGAAAGGGACCCTGATAATAGAGGAACACTGTTATGCCAGAAGAGACAGCAGTTAAGTAAGGTTCCCATCAGTCTAAATACCAATTTCAGGGCAGGCAAATCTTCCTGCATTTTTGGTTGTTTGTTATCATTAAATAGGTATTGTTCAGGGATCCAGTTTCTTAGTTCATTTATCATCATCATCTGAAGTAGATTATGGCTAATGATGGGTAAATATGCAGTGGTGATTTGGATTTGTGAGGATGTTTATTTGTCTGTTGAACATGAAATTTTGTTAATACAGTCATTTTTCAACCTTCCCCAAGTTGCAGTGATTTATATCCATGTAGATTTTTAAAAGTGGAAATTAATTTCATGCCATAAATTTACTTTTCCACTGAGTAATTTATGATACAAGATATTAGTTTAAAATGTAAGAAGAAAATTAACTCGCAGCAAAATAATTTAGCCATTCACTTCGACTTTATTTTTCCATTAAGGAGAGAAATTTTGAGCGTACTTAAATTCTTAATTTTGCATTTATAATAAGATAAACATCCAAACATTATATTTCCTTCCATCCCATATACATCTGTAATTATGAAATGTATATAATTTTGCCTTATTTTATTACTGGTATCAGTTGATATTCTTTTAGAAGTGACTTTGTCACCAAACACACTTGCAGAGCCCTAGACCGACCATCTATCAGAGTAGATATTTTTTAACCTTTTAAAAGTTATTGATTCAAAATCACAGAATTCTGCTTTTTATTGTGATGCCAATTTTTGCTATACAAAGATATATAAATGAATTTTGAGATCCATTCCATTCGTTGAATTAACAACAGAATTTCATCAGAAAACTGAATATTGATTTGCTGTTTAGCCTGTCTCTATTCATAATATTAATTTTCTCTAAAAATTTTCTTTTATTTAAATTAATATATTTCTCATTTTGCTGTGCATTATTTTATCTGACTTACCCAATTATAGAAGAAACTTAAGAAAACCTACCTATTAAAGCAAAAAGTATATATCATACCTATGGAGAGGACAGAAATATAATTATATATCCTCTTCTGTAAGATGCTCTATATTATCATTTCTACTTTACCAGTGAAGTGTTTCAGGTCCATGGAAAGTGAGAAAATTATCAAGGATTAATTAAACAGATGTCAAAATAAATATGGTGTTCTTCAGTTCATGCTAGAGCCTCTACATGTGTTTATTACCTTAATTGTTTACCTCAAACATGCATAAAATGCATTAGTCCTTAATGTATTCATGGATATATTAGAGTCTCAAAATGTATCTGTCTTAGAAAAACTATGTATATATTGCTCACAAAAATGGACATTTTAGAAAAAGAAAATAGTTTCAGAAAAAGAAACTGTTTTCCTGTTACAGATCACAAACTCTAGACCTTGAAGAAATCTATGAGGTAATATTTCACAGTCTAACATTCAATAGAGCAAGTTACAGCTTCATGTCATTTTCAGTGATGGGAGACACACTTTCACATGAGGTAGCTTCAGTACCATTAGATGGTGAATTATAGCCTATTTCCAGTAACTTCATGTCCATTACTAATCTGGTTTCTGTTCTCAGATTGAATTTTAAATAGTCGCAAGGTATTGCTTAGCAAGTAGATATGTGGAATACACACCTCTGTTATTTTAGTTCTGGGCAGTAGGCATTTATTAATAGAACCAGAAATCTTATCACCTTTATCTAAAATCATGTTATAATGCTGCCAATAATTGTATCTATCTTCTTGAAATATCAGTCTGTCATCCATTATATTCTCTACTCCTATTATATAATTTCATATTACATTCCCCTAAGCTCAGCATGTATAGAACATTCCCCTTCACTGCAAGCCTATAAAGTCTACAAAAAAGTAAATGACATGCTATGCTCTTAACAACGCCAGAAGAAGAGTCCCAGGTCCTGAGAGTGATTCTGAGACTTGGTGAATAAAAGAACTGGCTATTGCCATGTTGAAAGGAAGAAACTTGGGAAAACGTAGGATAAAAGGTGAATCTTGGGAAGTCTCTATTTTTGGAGTTGAGCAGATTAATTTGGGGAGATGAGGTATCCTTTGGAAACTTACTGAAGAAGGTAAAAAGAGAAAGTGTCTCAAGAAGAAACTTTCAAAATAAGTTAATATCAATAAATCAGAAGAAAACTGACCCAACCCCCAACATAAGGAACAATTTATTATGAAAACTTCACTTTAATGTGGCAACTAATGAAAAATTCTTGAACTAAGAAACTAAATAAGCCTCTCTTATTTTTTCTCCCCAAGTGATCGCCTAATATTGTGGATCTGTGAAAATCGTGAAATATACTAAAATATAAAAAAAAAAAAAGAGAAAACACTAAAACAAAACCAAATTTCATATCCATTCAAAGTTACTGAAATAGCTTAAAATATGAGAATTAAATTTTTTTAGCTGGTAAAATACTCTGAAAGAGTATCAACATAAAAGAGAAGTCTAATACAACCTTTCAACATGAATTAAGTAAACCTGAACAAGCTACTGAAAACATGGACCATAAATTCAAAAAACTAAGAATAAAAAAGACAAACTGTAAAGGAGATAACGAACAATCATATTACTATATGCAGAGCCCTGTGAGGGACACAGTCTACACTTTCCGAATTCATAGACATCAGGTTTGGATTTTGACGTGGTCTGGTAAATTAATTGTGAGCAAAATTAATGTCGCCACCTTTAAGAAGAAGTTTTAAGAGCTAAAATCTAGATCTCCATGCTCTGTTTTACCCTATGCCATAATGAATAGTCATGTGTCAACTCAAAATTGTCCTGACATTCTCAGCTCTGAGTGGAAGCGAAATATGCAGGGTCAAACATGAATAGGTCTAGAAGCGCAAGGAAATTGCTTAGTACCTTCTTTAACTGCTTTGCTACCTCTTTCTCTTGCATATCTATGAGCTCTTGTGGTGTTTTCTCAACAAGTTAATGGAAAGGAAAGGGCAAACCAGTTTACCAATGGATCTGACAGTATGCTGTAAGTGAAAAGTTACTCCACTTATATGAGGCCATGAATGACAATGGTGGTGAAAACCTTTCCCAGTGGGACTTCCCATGATAAAATTAAACACACACACACACACACACACACGCACACACAATTTCCCCTTTCCAGAGGTACATGAGAGCCAGATAACCTGATGCCCCATAAACAAAACTTTCGGGTAACTGGTTCCAGTTGAGGAACCCCCCAAAATATGAATGGTTTGCATTTTTCATCACTTATTTTTCTCTTCTTACTAAATTCCATTTTATTCTTTAGTGCTCTATCATAACTTCACATTTTTATAACCATTTGCTTTAATTTTCCCATAAATGCAAGTGATCATATCTTCCTTACGTTCCTATTTACTTTGAGGAAATTTGACTGACTATTCCTTAATTCCCTACTTTATCTGGCTTCAGTTACCTGCCTCGTTCTAAATTTTATTTAGAAGATGTATGAGTCTGCTAGTGTTGTCATACAAATACTACAGACTGTGTGGCCTAATGAACAGAAATTAATTTTCTCATAGTCCTGGAGGCCAGAATTCCCAGATCAAGAAACTGGCTGATTCAGTTCCAGAAAAGGGCCTTCTTCCTGGCTTGCAAATGACTACCTTCTCACTGTGTCCTAACATGACCTTTTCTCTGTGCATTCACTGAGAGCAGGTGGTATCTCTGGAGTCTCTTCTTATAAGGATGCTAATCCTATTGGATCAGGGTCCCACCATTATGAATTGTTTAATCTTAATTATTTCCTTATAGACCCCATCTCCAAATACATTTACACTGAAGGAGTTAGAGCTTCTACATATGCATTTTGGAAGAATATATTCAGGCTGTAACAGAAGACTTAGCAGTGATCCAAGCCACTAATCTCTATTTTAATATTCTAAGGTGCAGTAGTGCCAGATTATTTAGGTCATTGGGTAACACAAGATTAGAATCCTAGGCTTTGCTCTCTTTTCTGAGATTCTGTATCAAGGTCTACTTCAGTAATCCATGAGTTTCTTTCACTCGTACTTGTTTCATCTTATATGCCTATCTTCCTACAACTGAGAAAATGTTTTATGCCATTCAAAGTATATTTTCCAGAAATATTTGTAAACATTTCCCACCAAGGAATTATTAGAAATACAGAACATGTATATAAATTACAGAAAATTTTATTTTAAAAATAATTGTTGATGTAGCATTAGATCTTGTGTCAAATATTTGATTAATACATACCATCTGGAGAATCTTCTTCATGTTTTTAAAATGTAATATATTTTATAACTGTGGTAACTATTGAAGTTAAACAATCAAAATCTTGCATAACTGTCTAAAATTTAAAAACAAAATAATAACAAGAAAATAAAAAATTACTGCACTCTACCACCTGCTTACATTTCTGCTTCATGTGCCAAATCATAATATGCAGACAGAAATTGTTTTCTAAGCTACATAATTAAACTTTAAAACAAAAAGACTTCATTTGTAAAACACTAATTCTGACTTGGATGTTATTGGCAGTAAAATTTTAGAGGTTAGGAGGAGGGATAGAACATATCACAAATGGGAATTTAAGCAAGAGCTACATAATTTTTCAAACCTAAAGATAAATCACTCTACAGAAATTATTAGATTAAATATATTTTACTAGTAGTGGTCTAAAGGGCTAATGTTACTGAGACCAAGCTCATACTGCTTGCTACAATACAGGTCAATAAACTGAGAGCTGAGGTGCTGGGGCAAGGAAGAGCCACTTTATTCAGGAAGCCAGCAGACCAAGAAGATGGTGGACTAATGTCCTAAAGAACAATCTTGCCCAGGTTTGGATGCTTGTTTCTTTACAGAGCAAAGAGGGGGGAGGTGAGGAGGTAAAGTAAAAAAGCTTATAGTTGTTACAAATATTTCCTGTTTTCAAGCAGACTCCGGTAGGGGATGTGTTAATTTCTTCTTTCCTGCAGCCATTCATAGGTGGGCTGTGTCAGGATGTTTCCTGAGAGCTGAACAAAAGTATTTTAGCTTAACCTTCAGGCATGGAAGGCAGGGTTACTGGAAATGGGCCATTACGTATACTTCAAGCTATAGGTAACATCTCTTTAGTCATTAACTTGTAGCGAGACTCATAGAATACAAAGGTTAAAGTAAAATAAACAGATTCAATATGAAGTCAGATTTGTTCTTCCATATTACACTAATCCAAATCTCAATTTTATGTATTTTCAAACAATAGAAATGAACCAATGGCAAATGCATATAAAAAATGCATTGTCAAAGAAGACAAATAGAAGATGGTGATGACAGTTCTCTCTGTGTTACTTCTTAATGTCCTGAGAACAGTTATTTTGTGATTTGTCTTTAAATTTTATTTCACTAAGCTCCTCTCCTAGACTGTATTTCTTTAGTTATTTACTTTTCTCAGTCTGGAGCACCTAAATCTGGATAGCTTTTAGAGAAAATATGTGATGTTCTGGGAGAAAGAAATCTTTAAACATTGAGGTCAGTGGTTGTGTTGACGTCAGCTTGGACATCCTGGCTCACAGTAATATAGTTCCATTTCAAGGAACATGTATTATTATGACAACTAAATATGGCATTGCTTCAGCCTGGTGAAACTGATAGAATGCCTCCTGTAAATATTAACAACTTCACAGTCTTCATCTTTGCACACACGTTTCCCCTGACACCTTTGAATTTGTTAAAACTACTTTGAGGATTTGTACCCCATGTGGAAAACATACATTTAATGTGGATTCTGAGTGAAATTCTTACAAAAGCAGTTTCAGATCCCTAAACATTTTATAAGAGATGTATCAAGACACCACGATCATTCTGGGTTTCTACAAAGTGTTTCCCTTGCCTATCATCTGAACTTGAGTATGCTTTGTCGCAAGTGCATTTGAATGATGGGTATATGATAATGACTTTATGTTTATTTTCTTTTATCTCTCTCTGTACTGGAGAACACACACACAAAAAAGATACTTACTTCAACAAATTCATGGAAGTTTATACACAGCCAGAGCATATGTTGTTACTACAGTTATAAATAATGAAACTAAACCCTTTGTGGATCTTTTTCCAATATATTTGCATATTTATCTGATTCAAGGATACATCTATCAACTTCTTCAATGAGTTGTTATTATACCTGAATGCATTTATGGTATATTTGCAGCTAGATATGTACACATGCAATCACACACACTACCTGGCACACAAATAGATACAGATGACATAGATGGTAGATATAGATACAACATAGATTATAGGAAGTAAGGTATTTGTCTCATTCTACAGTCCAAAACTAAGAAATAAGACAGGAAGAACATACATTTATTAATGTTTTATACTTAACTACATATAACATGCTTATTTAAAAGTTATACAGCATTATAAACAGAAAATACTTTCTGTTAACTTTTATTTTTAAAGTTGAATTGAGATTATTTTGACACATTTATCCAAAACATATGTCATGAATGTTTGAAATGATTGTATACTTTATTTAATAGATCAACTATGTTCATTTGGTAATTCTTGTATGCTATTTAATATTCATTATGTAATTTTATTTAATTTTATTTTTGGCTATGTGGTCTATGACATTTTTAAAGAAACATGCCATAAGTCTTATATAATCATACAAATTTATACATTTCTTGATATCTTTCTAAAATATTTGCTTTATAAATATTGCTTACATTATTAGGTGCAGACTAGTTCAGAGCTATTGTAGTTTCTAAATGGAGTGTTACTTCATTAAAATATTTTTTCAACAAGATGTTTTTGTTTTGTTTATATGTTTGAAAATATTTCTATTCTCTCATAGTTGACTATAGCATTGGCGGAATTGAAAATTTTGTGTTAAAATTATTTTTTTACTTTGAGAAATCTTATTCATTGTCTTCTAGTATTCAGTGGTGCTAACATGTTTATTAATAACCAGTGATTGATTGATTTCTATTTCTTTCTGCAAGCTATTTGGGTCTTCTTTTTGTTGTTATTGAAAACTCTGAAGTTTCACTAACTTGTTTCTAAAGGTCATTTTATTTTTGAGTTTACTGTGTTAGGTACTCAATGTTTTAACTGTTCTAGGTTGTAGTATAATATATATGAATATATATTATATGTCATATATTTTACATTATTTATATTAAATGCATATTTTAGAGTATTAAGATTAGATTAGTCCTTTTAGATATTAAAACTTGTAAGAGAGTTTTGATAATTTAAAAGTATAGTACTTAAGTAAAAATAAAAGAGAAAGTTCAGAAACTATATAAATATAAAATATTACTAATATTATAAGATATTGGTATGTAATAAGAATTTTTTTTTAAAGTACATAACAACTTCATAGCAATCTGGAAGAAGCATAAATGAATGTAGACAGATGTCAACAAAAATGGCAGAGACCTATGAAAGCACTTTTTTTCCATAAAAGCAATGAGAACACTGGTCAAAATTGTCAGAATCAACTTTGTTAGTACTCTGGAAATTAACCAAACAATGCAACCATCTAGGGAGGGTTTATTCAAAGAAAAAATGAATCTTGGTAAGAAAAGTGACTCATGCTGTTTTAATTTGTCTTGTGCCATCCTCATTCCTGAGCTCCATGAAACCCAATAGACTGCAATCATAGAGAAAAAAAGCAGCTTTTCAGCCACTGGCTGAAGCAAAATGTGGGTGAAATGTCATCATTATTTGACCTGTCTGGTGATTCTCTGGTAGACCTCACTTACAAAGTTGTTTTTATTTAATGTGACTCAATACTAACCCACTATGAAAAGCCTTTTAATCAAGGGTATTAAAAACTGATAATAATAAGAGACAGTTACATAACATCTTGGATTCCAGTAGATAAGAGTTGTGGGGCAAACAATAGACTAAATAAAAAGCTTATGATGAAAAGTTGGGAAATAAAATGACCATAGTGAGATTTAAAAAATTCCAATATTTTTGGAGAATCCAGATCTTGTGAATGCACAGGGCTATCCACCTACCCAGGATTGTAAACATGTTCAGGAAAGAAATAAGAAGACTCTAAGCTCCCACCTTGGTTAATGTTGAGAGTCTACACAGCAGGAGATAAAGGCTAAGACAGAGTTGTAATTGCCTGAGTATTGAAGACACACCACAACATGCATACCGAACCCCTTGGAAACACTGGGAGACTTACTGGTTCCAGGCATTTTAAGGTAATCTCTGTCCAGTCATTCGCTAACTGCTAAGATAGCTGTGGAGAGATTTTAATGAGCACATGTGAGGAAGAACACAAAATTTACAGAATTATTTTAGTAAAATGCTAAATAAACAAGCAAAAACAATAGCAGTGAACAGTACCACAGCAAAAACAAACTCTGGAGAAGGAACAGAATCTGATTTCTGGAATAGTTGTATGATATTATTTTAAATATTCTGTTTTCAATTAAACAATGACATGTAAGGAACATGTAAAGAAACAAGAAAATATGACCCACAGAGGGGAAAAAACATCAATACAAGATATAATTGAAGAAGCCCAGAGATTGGAATTTGTACGGACTGATAGGTAATGCAATATAGAAAAACCTTGAAAATATTATGCTGAAGTGAAAGCAGTGAGATGAAAAAGGCATACTTTTTATGATTCAATTTAAATAAAATGTCTAGAATAAGTAAATCTATAGAAACAAATGGTAGATTAGTGATTGCGAAGGCTGGGAGTAGATGGCTTATAATTAATGCAGGGATTTTTAAGAGTAAGGAAAATACTCTGGAATTAGTTCATAGTAATGTCTGCATGACTTTTTTTTTTTTTTTTTCTGTACATGGGCCTCTCACTGTCGTGGCCTCTCCCGTTGCAGAGTACAGGCTCCAGAGCACACAGGCTCAGCGGCCATGGCTCACGGGACCAGCTGCTCCATGGCATGTGGGATCTTCCCAGACTGGGGCACGAACCCGTGTCCCCTGCATCGGCAGGCGGACTCTCAACCACTGTGCCACCAGGGAAGCCCTGCATGACTTTTAAAATACACTAGAAATCACTGAATTATACTCTTTTTTAAAAAGATAAATTTATGGTATGTAAATTACATCTCAAAAACAAAAAATCAAAACCAAAGTTCACCAGGATCAGAGATAAAATAATAACATAGTAGACAATATTGCCATACTATTAAAAAATGTGTAATGGGAAAGTTCTTTCTAACTATGACTCAAAATCTAAAAACCATAATTTTTGAAAAAATATATAAATTTAACTATAAAAATGTATGGGAAAATATAAGTAAAATCAAAATACAAAGTGAAAAATCATGAAACAAAAAATTAATAGCACACCCAAAAGGCTAATATCCTTAGATATAAATTTTTCTTACAGGTTTTAGGTAGACATATGAGTCTACATTCAAGAAACATGACACAGATTTTTCTCCCTAAATATACACATAATATTTAAATATGTATTCATGTACTAGCTCAAAAGGAACACAGCACATTTCAAAATCTACATATGAAGTAGATTATATTCCATGACCCAAATGCAAATTTTTGACAGATGGGGGAAACTGTCAGAGTAGAAAGTATTAGGCAATTAGGAGGAGGATAGGAAATGGACACAATAAATACAAACAGGATCTCAAAGAGATTGTAGCATTATTCACAATAGCCAAGATAGGAAGATAACCTAAATACCATCAACATATGAATGGATAAAGAAAATGTGTTATATACATACAATAGAATATTACTTAGCCTTAAAAAAGAAGAAATTCCTGCCGTATGTGACAACATAGATGAACCCAGAGGATATAATACTAAGTGAAATAAGTCACAGGTCACAGAAGAACAAATACTGCATGATTCCATTTATATGAGATATCTAAAATAATCAAACTCATAAAAAGAGAATAAAATGGTAGTCACCAGAGGCTGGAGGGAAGGGGAAAGATGGACTTATTATTCAACTGTATAAAGTTTCAGTTAGGCAAGGTGAATAAATCTTAGAGATCTGCTGTACAACATTTTGCCTATAGTTAACAATATTGTATTCTGCACATAAAAATTTGTTAAGAGTGTAGATCTCATGTTTAGGGTGCTTACAAGGAAGTAAGGAAGATGGAAGGAGGGAAAGAAAGGACAGTGGGAGGAAAGGAGGGAGGAATTGCAATAGTTATCAGTATGTTTACTTGGAGATGAAGGAGATGGGGTTAGGAGTAGTTGGTCAAATATGGCCAGAACCAATTTCTTTTCTCCCTGTGCGACAATGCTTTTTCTCATATCAAATGAGGAGTGCAGTTCCCTTCCCTTTAATGTATGACTTTCTTTGATCAATGGAATGTGGAGGAGTTCAGAGGTTTTGGAGCTTACAATAATTGGTCATAAGAAACTTTGTAGTTTCCTCTCAGTACTCCTGTAATTCTTTAGCTCTTTAGCTACTTTAGCTCTTTAGCTCTTTAGCTACTTCTTATGGAAACCCACTACCGTGATATTAGTAGAAGCCCAAGACACATGGAATGAATATGTGGATACTCTAGTTGAAAGTCCTAGCTGAGTTCCTTGCTAAAAGCCAGCATGTACTGCTAACTAGATGAGTTAGCTCTTTCAGATATGAGGTCTAGTTGATCCTTCAGATGACAACAGCCCCTGCCAGCATCTTACTACTACAATCTCATGAGAGACGCCTAGAGAACTGTGTTCATCTGAGCCCAGTAACACACAGAGATAATGATCAATTTCTGTGTTAGGTCAGTAAGTTTGGGGATAGTATTTTTTTCTATAACAAACACAGATTTTGAAATAAGAAATGAGATGTTAACAAAATCATCTAAAACATGTAATATTGGCTTAGGAACTTCATGCTTGTAACCTTCTCAGGGGAATTACCTTTGGCAGTTGGCAGCCACCTTGCCCAAAGCTTCTTGGAAAGTAACACCATCACCCACATAGAGGGAAGCAGATGACTGATATAAAGCTGCTAAGCCCATATCTCTTTAATCAATGCGAGACAACTTTACAGAGCCATTTTCGTCTGATAAAATATTTAACTCTAAATTATAGATATTGGATGGTTGTGGCATAGCAGATGCAGAAACGTGGGGCACTATAGGAAGATGGGAGTAGAGTCTTCATATTTATAAAAGTAACAAAGACAAAGAGGTAAGGGAAATGCATATGTTACATACAAAATGAAATTATTTCAGAAACAGTCAAAATTGGTGATAAATATCCAACCCATTTTCAAATTTATAAAATCTCTCCATAAGTAGAGACATTCATACAACACACCCATGTGCAATGAAGGGAATGTGTAACATCTCTTGAAATTCTAGCCTTGCACATATTTTCAAGTAGTAACTAATAACATAAATAACAAAGTAAAAGATTAGATTTCTTTATTTTGTATAACTGAGACTCTTCAGTAGTGGTTTCCAGTTATAATACTTCCCCAGCTCACGAAGACCATAGTATATATACCACACTACATCCTTTGCCCACTGCAAGTAATCAGTCATAGAATTATCTGTCCCATAGTGAGCCAGATAGTTTCTCTAAAAGAAATATGAAATTTAAATTAGCAGGGGAGTCTGGAGAAACTGAGAGGTGCTGAAGATAAGGTTAATGACAGCTGTCTAGAGAGGCAGCATTTCTTCCAGATATCCTGTACATTCAGGCTCTTGTCATTGCATTTTGAAATTTCAGCATTTCCTTCCATTTGAGAAGATAAAACATGTGTGTGTAAATCTATGTTTTATTTGCACTTTCATTCTCCATATTAAAATTATTATTTGCAGAGTGTTCTATTATAAAGCACTATTAAAGTTTATTTTTCTTTCTCACATTATGATTTTTATTGTAAATATAAATTATAGACTCTAGGGCACAATTTTTAATAGTGAGATGTGGCTTATTACATTCTGAGAATCACATAAAATTAAAGTTTCACAGAAGAATAATGTGCATACACTTTTAGTTCCAAGTACAGAAATATAATTATTAATCACAGATGTGCATTATTTCCTCATTGTCTCAGGAATAAAGACAATTAAAATCAAAATTGTGCTATCAAAAAAAAAATGGTGCCTTCATATGTTGGGCATTTACTCTCATTGAGGGAAATAGAAAAAATAAAATGGATGAAATGGAAGGAAGTCAATAGAAATAAATTCACCCTCATAACCTAATTATTGGAATATTGGGAATTTTTTTCACTGCAGATTTTGACTCATCCAAAAGTTGTGAAATTGATAGGTCATAACCAATAATTTGGTCATAACCAAATTACATTTTTTTTGTAATTTTCAAAAATCAGTTTTATTATGAAAAGTTTCAAGTGTACAAAATGTAGGGGAAAACAATATAATGTACTAAAATCATCCACATTTAATAATTAGTATTTTGCCACACATTTCACATATCTCATTCTTTTATTTTCTGAACTGATGTAGTAATTTAAAGCAGAACCCTAAAAACATTATTTTATTCATAAATGTTTCCTTAGGTATTTCTAAAAGTCAAGGATATTTTCTTACGTAAATACAATTCAATTATCCCACCAAAATTTACCAATAGTTCCTTAATATAACTTACTATCTAGGCTATATTCATATTTTTGATTTTTCAATAATTATTTTTTATAGACAGATTATTTGAATTAAGAATAAAACAAGGTCTTAAAATCTCAATACTCTCCTTGTAGTTATTATGACTATTAAACCTCCCTTGTTTGGTTTCCTTATTTGTTTGTTTCTATGATATTAAGTTTTAGAAATGACTGACAGATTTTATTAAAGATCCCTCTCAGTCTATATTTATCTGGGTTATTCGTACTCATGTCATTTAACAGTTTTCTCTGTACACTGTATGTCTTGTAAACTAGAAACCAGCAATAAATATTGATTAAATCCAGATTTGAATCATGTTGGTAAGAATATTCTATAGGATGTTCAATACAATTCATGTTGTTTTGCATGAAGGGGAGCACATCTTTATGAACTTGATGAATTTCAGTCAGGTTGAGACTGATCAGTGGTACTTCATCTTCCAGTTATAAATTTCCCATTCATACTTTTCTATACACATTTAGCATTTACCCACACTTGTCTTACCTCAAAGTACTAACCAAAATAAGACAAGTGGGGCAATTGCTTATTTTTTCCCCATTTGATTAAAAAATAAGAGGTCTTTTTTTTTCTTTTTCCTTCAATAAATCTCTTTGAAAAGAAAACCAGACTAGATAAATTATTGTTGCTTTTAGGCAAAAGAACCTTAAGTGAAAAATAAATAGGTACTTATGACCTTGCAAAATATGCATCATTTTGCAATTGTTTTAAGAGCAAGACAGGTCCAAAAATAAGATCTCTTTTTTCTTTTACTTCTATGGTGAGAAACAAGAGCCAATGGCATTCTGAAGTTAAATAGCTAATAAATTATCAATTTTAGTTACCTTAGATTCTGTAATATGGAGAATTTATCCCCAGAAAGCCAGTTGTCAACCTGTTTAGAAGAGATAAAA
Organism: Phocoena phocoena; assembly: GCF_963924675.1. Taxonomy (NCBI): domain Eukaryota; kingdom Metazoa; phylum Chordata; class Mammalia; order Artiodactyla; family Phocoenidae; genus Phocoena; species Phocoena phocoena. Next base: position 15,875,714 of record NC_089221.1, on the reverse strand, counting down.
ACTTTGAAGGCTGTAGGATCACATGACTGCTCCAGACAACTTTATACAATTGGGAGTGACAAAAGGGCAATTCACATCTTTTCATTCTAATCTTAGGCCCAGAATGAAATTTAAGACCATTATCCAAATAAAATACTGCCTACGGCTGTTATAACTTGACTTATGAAAGCCTAGGTCAGAAGGCAATTTTATGTGTCATTGAATTAAAACAATATTTGAATTAATAATTACAATATTAAATTGTCAAATTTTGAGTGAAAATATAAAACCATGAAAATTGGAATAGAAAACTCCTCAAGTTATTGGATGTACTAGAGGACATTAAAATACAAAGCCTGTTTGTTTTATTTTCACTGAACATTTCTTCCTAAAAGACGTTAGTAATCATCCCCTGTCTCTAATTGTGAACTCCCGAATCCTAGCATTTAAACTCAGAATTGTTCTAAGGATGATATTCAGAATAAGAGTTAGTTAGAAAGCAAATATGATCAGAAGAAATATCATAAATTTTTGAGTTTATATTAAAAAAGGTAAATTTCATGGAAAAAAATTAGTGTTTGACTAAGACAAACCAAACGTAATTTTGATTTGCCAGCAGCCATTAGATATATAGCACGGATTATAGCATTTAGAGTAGCCAACTGATTCTGAAAGTCAGATAATGTGAATGTAGACTAAACAGTTATGAACTCCAAAGTGACATTTATAGGTCAGAGAACTTTGGTAAAATTCAGAAGCAAAAAAAAAAAAAAAAAAAAAAAAAAATAGTAAATAAGAAAGTAAAAATGGATATATAGTGCAAATCTAAACTTTCTTAACGTACTTTACTCATTATGATGAAAATAATATTAAAAAATGCACTACTAGAAAAGAAATGCAACCACATTAAAGAAAAAATCAACAGAGAAAAAGAAAATGTTATTAGTTAGGATTAAAGAAAAACTGAGGATACAGAAGAAACTTTAAAACAACAAAAATATTTCTATGGAGTGCATTGAGACAGATTTAGAAGATAAATCTATTAAAAATGACTTTTAAGACAAAGGAGTAATTAAATATATTATAAGGTTTTTTGAAATTTATAAGCTTTTTGAAATTTTAAAATACAATGAATGTAAACAAAATGTAAGAAACAAGAAAATACATTGCAAAAAAATAAGGAAATATATTTTTTTGCAGATTATGTGATTATGTAGTAATAAAATTTAAAATATTCTAAGGCTAAAATATTAGAAATAATAAGGAGATTTTAGCAAGGTGGTTGGATGTGAAACTAACCCAATAAACAAATTCCAGTTCTGCATGTAAGAAGCTTGGAAATCACCACTCTGTCTTAACAACAAGTACAAAGCTGAACAGACTGAAAATTCAACTCTTCTTGCATACATAGTAAGAGAAGGGAGGACACAGTACAAAATACTGCCCCCAAGATTAAAGAGACAGGTGGGCCTATACAGGGAGGTACAGTTTACCTGAGCAGAGACTCATGAGAAGAAACCACCTGGGCACCAGTGCTGTGGTAGGAAAACCTAAACAGCAGTTGACAAATTGCTGGTTAACTCAGTGTAGACAACTCTCAGAGTTAATCAGAGTCTAAACTGCTGGGGTCTTATCAGAGCCTGACTGAGCTAGGGAACAGAAATACTCAACTCCTGTCCGCTCTAGCCTTCCTTGTGGGAGAATAGAAATAGCCAACCCCAGTCCACTCTAGCTATCCTGTCCCAAATAAGTAGAGAGAAAAAAGCAAAAACTTAGAAACACAAAGTTCACAGTTCAGAGGCATAGGTTCACTAAAGACTAAAAACTAATCCTAGGACAATACAATGGTTCCCTTCCACCCACACTTTACCAGCACATTACTAAGACATATTTATAACAATTCTCTTTACCCAGTAAATCCTATCTGGCTAACCAGAAAAAAAAATGACAATGTATACCAAATGGCAAAGGAGCTGCAATTTGAAGAGACAGAGCAAACATCATGACCAAATATAGCAGGAATATTAGAATTATCAGACTAGGAATTTAGAACAAATATGACAATATCCTAAGGGCTCTAATGGCTAAAGTAGATCACATGCAAAACAGATGGACAATGTCAGCAGAAACATGGAGATCCTAAGGAAGAACCAAAAGAAAATACTAGAGATTAAAACCACTATAACAGAAATGAAGAAGGACTTTGATGGGCTAGTTAGTGGACTGGATACAAAAAAATATTATCCAACTATATGTTATCTTCAATAAACTCACTTTAACTGTAAAGACACATACAGATTAAGAAAATGGAGAAAATATATCATGCTAGCACTAACTGAAAGAAAACAGGAGTAGCTATATTGGTTCCATACAGAGCAGATTTCAAAGTAAAAGTTATAAGAAACTAAAAAGGGCATCATAAATGATAACAGTGTCAATTATGCAAGGAGACATAACAATTCTTAATGTGTATGTACCTAAAATCAGAGCATGCAACTATGTGAGGCTAAAACTGATAGAACTACAGAGAGAAATAGATGAATTCATTATCAGAACTGGAGACTTCCACACTCCTCTCTTAGAAATGGAAGTATCCAGGAGGCAGAAAATTAGTAAGGATGTATTTGAACTCAACAACACCATCCATTAACTGGATATAACTGACATCTATAGATTGCTCCATCCAACAACAGCAAAAAAACTATTCTAAAACTCACATGGGGTATTCACTCAGATAGACCACATCTGGACCATAAAACAAACCATAACAAATTTAAAAGAATAGAAATCGTGTGCTTCCCTGGTGGCACAGTGGTTGAGAGTCCACCTGCCAATGCAGGGGACACGGGTTCATGTCCCGGTCTGGGAAGATCCCACATGCCGCTCCGCAACGGGAGAGGCCACAACGGTGAGAGGCCCGCATATCGCCAAAAAAAAAGGATAGAAATCATACAATATCCTCTCTCAGACAACAGTGGAATTAATCTAGAAATTAATAACAAAAGGATAGCTGAAAAACCCCACACTATGTGGAGTTTACAAAGCACACTTCTAAATAATTAATGGTTGAAAGAAGAAATCTCAAGATAAGTTAAACATATTTTTACTTAAATAAAAACTAAAACCCAACTTATCAAATATTTGGTATGCAATGAAAGTAGTGCCTAAAGGGAAATTTATAGCATTGAATGCATATATTAGAAAAGAAGAAAGATCTAAAATCAATATTCTATGTTTCCACCTTAGGAAAGTTGAAAATGTAGAGTAAATTAAAACCAAACTAAGCAGAAGAAAAGAAATAACAGAAATCAGAAACAATGAATTTGAGAACAGGAAGTCAACAGAGAAAATCAAGAAAATCGAAAGCTAGTTCTTTGAAAAAAATCAGTAAAATTGATAAGCCGCTAGTCAGGCTAACTAAGAAAAAAGAGAAAGCATACAAATTACTAATATTGGATATGAAAGACAGGATATTACTACACATCCCAGGGAAAGTAAAAGAAAAACAAATAGATACTATGAACAACTCTATGTTCACAAATTTGATAACCTAGATGACATGGACCAATTTCTTAAAAGATATAATCTGCTAAAACTAACAGAAGAAGAAATAGGTAATCTGAATAGTTTTATATCTATTAAAAATTGGAAAAGTAATAGATAACCTTTCAAAACAGAAAGCACCAGGCTTAGATGTGTTCATTGGTGCTTGGTCTACCAAACTTTTAAGGAAGAAATTATACCAATTTTCTACAATCTCTTTGAGCTCTTTGCAGTGAGACTACTTCATAACTTATTCTAAGGGGTCAGCATTATTCTAATACCAAAAACCAGATGAAGACAAGTCAAGAAAAGCAAACTACAGACCAATATCTCTCAGGAATATAGATGCAAAATCATCAAGAAAATATTTAAACAGAGATAACTCATTTTAAGTTTTACATTTTTAAAAGAACATTTCAGAACTGCATAAAGGATGCAAGTAGATATGTGTAAAGACAGAAGTTACAGACTTCAATTGGGAGATGCTTATGACTTGGATGAGTACAATGGCAATAGAGATGAACATAAATTGGACAAATTAATGCTAACTTATGAAGTCATAATTGACAGAATTAATAATAATAACTTGTATATATTTAAATAAAAGAAAGGAATCAAGTTAACTATTATTTCTACCTTAAGGATCTAAGCAAAATGATGGTAATTTTCCTGAAACAGAGACTGGGGAGATACATGTTTGGGGAATAAAACAAAAGTCCATATTTTGTTTCAAATGCAACTTCATGAAAATGGGGGCCCATCAGAAAAAGGCTATCTTTTCATATGCCAAGAGTGGATCAAATCCTTAAATTTACTACATTCAAATAATTATTACATTTACAGTACCAAAATATGATTATTCCAATTCCCAAGACTGAATAATCTTGATAATAATACCTTGCATAAACCCAATTCAAGATAGAATGACTTGTGTGCCAGAAAATTAATTAGGGGAGTTTTAATAAGAAACACAATTGCCAGTGGGACTGAATACACAGTTCCTTTGGTCAGCATGTGTTCTTCCTAGAGAGAACACTAAATGAGACTCCAGTTTACAACCTATAGATTTTGTGGTAAACTGGGAATTAGTGGGTAATTAAAATGTAATCAGACCAAAAGAGAAATATAACGGCCTCTTCTGCTTGATAGATCTAATCCTTGAATAATTTGTTTTTAAAAGTAGCTAGATAGAAGAAAGGCCATAAAGCAAGGATGGCAGCTATTAGGTTTTAAAAAAATATTTAGGACACTAACTTAAATGTTGTTATAGATGTTTTATTCTTATATCAAAATGAATGTCATGTTACCTATCAGCTGTTCATCATTTTGTGGAACAAATATTAAATGAAAAACTACTGCCTATGGCTTTTATTCATCATAGTAAGCATCAGAGCCCACTTTATATTCCTCAAATCTGAAGGATAAGCATGGGTTCCTTTCCAGAGTCACATTATAATTCTACTTGGTCTAATAGTATATGAATAATGAAGGCTACTCTCTTTGAGTGAAAAATGATTAACTGATTGAAAACATAGGGACAAAGCTGAACAGTCTTTGTTTGAGAACCTAATGATTACGTGGTTTCTTTTCAGTAATGAAACCTTTCTTTTTCTCAGACAGAATAAGATGCTATATAAACAGAAGGCTGAAAATCCATATGAACAATCAAAACAAGATGGTACAGAGAAGAAAAATAGTAATTACTGTGATTCCAGTTCTAATGGAAGAGACTCAGCTTTTTTAAAAACAGTAGGAAGAAGCTACAAGAAGGACTCATTTTACTTAACATTATAAGAATTCCATATGCAAGCTCCTTTTTTGACACTAGATGTGTTTTTGCTTTGTTTTGTTTTCTTCAGAGGATTTATATTAGTGCTTAAGGTAAAGAAAACGTGGAGCTGCATATTAGAGCTAAAAGTTGGTCCCACATTTATCACATAAATTCATACTGTTTTTCATTATTTGCTAATTATCTCCTGTGCATTAGTCATCTCTCTTTAATTAAATTGTAACATTATTGAGAATAGGAACTAAATCTAATACTTCTTCTTCAGGCTCTTCAGTGGCCAGGATGTGTAAAAATCCTCATAACAACTTGTTAAGTTTTAATTGAAATACATTTATGGATAAATGTTCTCAGGAGATAGAATATTACTTACTAGAACTATCTGGTATTTGGGTTCTGTGATAATCCGTCTCCAACTTGCTTCATGAATTTATTTTTTGAAAAATAATTGGTTTATACTATAGTGTGCAATCTCTCCTAATTATATTTCTATTTTAACAATCCTAATTGAAATATAAAAGTTTTATTCACCATAAAGTAATTCCAGGTATCAGGTAGGTGATATATTTTAAGCAATATAAGATCCTTCCCTTGTTTTTAAAAGTTTGAAATATGTGTGTCTTTACATAAAGAATTCTTACCTACATTTATCTGCATCAAAACAAGACTCATAATAGTAATTTAAAATCTAATTAAACATAACATTTAAAACATCAGACTAGACAATAAACACTCCTTCTCCTTCCATCCCAAATTTTAAGATAATTGTCTTCAGGATTACTGATTATGCATGTTGCTTTATTAGTTACGTTTTCCTTTGCTTATTTAATTGCAGTCGATGAACAGTGGACTCAAAACAAATGTTAACAGCCATTCCTTAAACAAGCCTGGTAGAAAGGTAAGTTTAATTTGTAAATGAAGACTAAAATTAGAGTTTAAATATTTTTTCTAAAGAAAGAAAATGAGTTGGTGAAGAGGTGTAACTTGCTAAGTTGATAAAACAAAAGACTCATTTTTACAGGAGACAGAACATTTCTCTTCACGCTTACCTGTAATGACTAGAGATTGCTCCCTCCTGGAAGAAAAGGAACTTTGGTTTTATGTGCTGCTGCTGAAGCCTTGGATTGTCAGCCTTAGCAAACTCCAGGTATACACTTTTTTTTCTTTTTTCCACTTCTCTAAACCAGTTTCAAAGGCATTGCACTAAATATTATTTCTCCATACTCACTGTATTAGTTTTTTGTTTGTTTACTGCTGCAACAGATTACTACATGTTTAGTGTTTTAAAACAACATTTATGTATTGTCCCACAGTTGTGTGGGTCAGGAGTCTGGTGGCAGTTATCCTGGCCTCTTATCTGTGCCTCTGGGGGAGAATCCACTTCTAATTTCACTGAGGTGATTGGCAGAATTCAGTTTATGGGGTTGTAGGACTGAGGGCCCTGTTTGCTTGCCTGCCATCGGAAGAACATCATTCTTAACTTCTAGAGGCCAACTGCATCTCTTGTGAGTTCATATTCAAAATTGGCAGTGACTGATCAATTCCTTTTCATGCTTTTTAGCTCTCTAAGTGACTCTTCTGTTTTCCTGTTCTGCTTTTACATGTCCCTGTGTTATCTTTGGACACATCCAGATGATCCAGGATAATCTTTCTTTTTAAATGTCATTTAATTAGGGACATTAATTCCATCTTTTCATCTTCAAAGTCCCTTCACAGCAGTGCCTAGAGTTGTGTTTGACTGAATAGCCAGGAACCGGGAATCTTTGAAAATCTTTAGAATGAAGCCTATGCTCCACACAAACCCCATATGCAAAGCCTAAGTGTTCCTACATACCTTCTTATTTGTTCTTGCTTAAAATCTGAAAAACGCATATCAAAATTTACTGCTTCATACTCTCATCCAATTAAGGCATATCTACTTTGGACTAAATAAAGCACTAACCCACTGGATAATAAACTCATACAAGTCCACTGGTGGAAATGAAGACATGCATATATATGTGCTGGAGCCAGCTACTAGCAGCAGGTGTGAACCAATCATGTTCAATTTTCTGAGCTCTTTGTGCCATGATATCACTTTGGTAACTACAAATCAGCTTTGGTGGGAGTATTTATACACTGGGGACTTAATCCTTTGCAGGGGTGAGTTGCCAGCACATCATCTCAAATTACAGTATGTAATGTTATGGGTTATGATGAGGGTTGGCAGAGGGTAAAAGGAGCAGCTAAATCAGGCTGTCGAAGAGGTAGAGGCCAGAGAATATTTCTGTGTGGAAGCAACACAGTAGACATGCAGGTAGTTCTTGAAAATGCAGGTAGGTCTTTTACTAGTTTGGAACTTTAAATATCCCCACTTAGAGATGCTATCAGACTGACCAGAGGTATATCTCTCACTTGACATGTGCTGGCTGAGTAACCTTGAGAAATCAAGTTGCTTCAAGCTCCAAATCATTTTCTGGGATTTTTATTTGTTCAAACATTCAAGAAATACTTATTAAACATTTCCATGCATCATGTAATATATTTGACCTGGTAATAATATGGTGAGTATTAAATACCTGTATTTATCTAAAATGTGTTTAATACATATTATAGAGAAATTGGGACTGAATAAATAAATAAAAGCTAGTGATAATAATTTTGTCACTTGGACCTCTTTAACAACTTAAAGAAGCTTAAGAAAATTTTCTTGAAAAAAAACATATATACATATAGGCAAAAATTTACATATAAAATTTTAAGAAATTCATGGGACATCTCATGCTCATGCATGGACTCTGCATCCATGCAAACCATATTAAACTTTTGGAAATTTACTGGGGAAAATGTGGAAAAAATTAGCTTTTCATTTTCAAACACATAGTAGAGAAAATTAATAAGGAATATACTGAGAACAAAATGTGTTTTGGTATGACTGCATCATAGGATATAGATGTGGAAAAAAGCACAATGTAAAAACAATAGGTAGCTAAATTAAGACCACATATGACTTTGTGTGTTAAAATGGAGAACCTAGTGTATTAAGTTCACTTTGGGGTTCAGATTTTTTAGATTGCTGTTTTGTTCTCTGCGTAGTATCAGAAGAAAGACCTGGAACTTCCTTTCATTTTGGAAGGAATTTTCCCTAAGAAAGCCTAGAGAATGAGTTGTATAAGCTTCTTTAAGCCTTAGGGAGGAGAAATTGTTTTTTCCGTTAAAGTTTTTCCTTTGGGTTGATGTTTTCCTACTTCTTTCCAAACAACTGGTAAGTCTTAAAGAGAACTTCATGTACTATTTGAGCATTAAGTATTTTAATTGAATGTCTTCAAAATATTTAAATGAACATTTTAACTGGACTAGAGCTTCTTAAATCTTTTCTTTATAAAACAGTGGAGCTTTCATTGCTTTTCACAGCTTGGGGCAGAAAAACATAAACAATTTTGAAGCGGTTTTGGAACTCTAAAGATAAATAGAAAATATTTTATTTTTTATACTAAAAGCAAAATCAAAAATTTATCCTTAGGCAAGTTAATAACCAAATAAATTTATTTTCAGTTTCTTCAGAATGAATATTTGAAAACAGAATTGTCTCTTTAAAATAAACAAGGTCAGGGAATTCCCTGATAGTCCAATGGTTAGAACTTGGCACTTGCACTGCCGTGGGCCTGGGATTACCCTAGTCAGGGAACTAAGATCCCACAAGCCATGTAGTGCAGCCAAAAATAAATAAATGAATAAATAATAAATAAATAAGGTCAGTGTTCTCAATATAAATTTAATAGTTAAAAGGAAACTTCTCAATATCAAAAGCATATTTTACTTTTCATTTTACTTTAAGAAGCATAAGTTGATTTTAAAATTTAAAAAATCAAAGTTATTCCAATATATTAATAAATCTTTATATGGTTCATTCATTAATATATTTGCTCTCCAACTCCAATCTCATAAATGTGAAATAGTATATGAAGCCATACTATGTTTTTCTTAAGCACATAAGGATTATTATTTCCATTTATGTATTAACTTGTAGTTTTAATAATTACCTAATTGCAATAAACATAAAAATAAATTACTATTTTTATGTGACATTGAAGTAAATAGAGAAAAACTTTCTCTGACTATTTGCGAATAACCACAATCAATATTATATGGCTCTTCACTCTAGTCTCATATTATATGCATAAAAATAATTTTATCTATTTAAACTATTTGTATTCCTAATTCCTATTCACATCAGTAAGAAAATGACATTTAAATATTTGAATGACATAATATAGAACAAAAAGTATAATCTTCATAAAAAATTGGCCAAAATATAGGTAATTAGTATAAAATAGAAAAACATATATAGAGAATATTCATTTTAATAAGTAAAGCAAACACAAAAAAACTCTTTCCATACAAATCTTTAAATTGGGTGTAGGGGCAACAATATCATCAACTTCTATAAAGATTGATTCCAATACGGTAAAACCAAGGCCTTCTACTAGTCATGTAATCTACATGTATCTTTCTGAAAAGTTACAACTTTTTATTCAACAACATTTTTATGAGGAATTATCTCTAACTTTAAAACTGAATTCTTTTGACACAATACAGTGGGACTGGGGAAAAACTGAGACTTTGAGCTGATGCTGTAATTGGGTAAGATTCTTGGGGGCCTTGGGAGGAAATAAGCATATTTTGTAAATGAGAGAGACATGAATCACTGGGAGTCAGATTGGATGAGGGCCTTCTGGCAAAGTTTCTTGACTACATTCTTCTCCAATTTTAAATCTGTGAAATTAAAAAGACAAATTATCTGCCACATTCACACCCAACCTATAATGATAAGAAATGCATACCTAACTGCTGTAGAAAATCTAGTTTACAAAGGGTAAAACATTTTCATAGAATTTCTATAAAAATTCTAACCACCTTAGTAAGGGTTGAACATTCCTTGATTAAGTTGCAACCTGAGAATATATATATTTTTAAGTTCCCCAAATTGGTCTGTAGACAGTGCAATTCCAATCATAATTCCAGCAGGTTTTTTCTTGTATAAATTGACCAGCTGATTCTAAAATTTATATGGAAATATAAGGGACTGAAAATAGCAAAACAGATTTTTAAAGGAAGTGCACATATAAAAGATTTACAATATGTTTTAAGACATTGCAAAGACAGTGTGAAATATGAGTAAATATTGATAAATGGATCAATGGAACAAATCAGAGGATCCAAGAATAGAACTACAGTTACTTGGTTAATACACACACACACACACACACACACACATACACATACACACACACACACACACCAAAGTCTTCTTTATTGAACACTTTAAACAAAGTTCCTGAATCAACTGAATATCCAGTTGATAGCTTCAGATTGACAGATGGAAAATATTTTTCTTATATGTGTCTTTTCTGATGAAGTTACTCAAAGACAAAGTCATCAAAATAAGGGAATAAGTGAAAAAGAAGACATGGGAATACGTGAAGGAGGGATCCAACAAAAAGGGAATATGTGAAGGAGGGATCCAACAAAAAGGGAATATGTGAAGGAGAGATCCAACAGAAGAGGAGGGCAATTCAGAGTCAAGATTATCCAATGTACCAAAAGTCACTGAAAGTAGAGTTATGATTAGATTAAGGTGAGGGAAGGCTGCCAGAAGGCTGCCCCATGAAAAAAGATAAAAATTATGCTTGGTCATTTAGAAGACAGGGTTAAGTGGAACTGTACAGATGTACTGGAGTGATGGAAAGATTAACCGTAAACATGTCTGAATACATAAAAGCAAGTGAATATATGAGGCAAATATTACCTCTAGAAAAAAGCAAAGAAACAGTTTTAATTAAAGGTTATATGATTAGTGTTGCATAATTTGATGCAAAATATATTTTTCATGTTACTATGCAACAACAAAATACTATTACATGTTCATGTTGATTAAAAATCCATTTAGTCGTAGATATGTATTGTTATATAATATGAAACTTTTATATTAGAAAATAACTCTTGAGTTTTAAACAATTACAATCCTAGAAAATGTATCTCATCTATGTTCTTCAATCTATTATTCTCTATATCGTTTATACTTTATTATGTCATGGTGCTTTTGACTCCATTATATCATATTAAATATTGCATTCGATTGCCATCATTGATCACCAATCTCAAAAAAATCATTCATAGAACTGCCCAACAATTCCAAAATGCCTCTTTGATTTATTCTCTCTCCCACTCCCTAGAATAACGATATTAATTGTATTCCACTTTCCTGAAATATTATCAGAATTTCTCCTTTCCATTCCCAACATCAAACATATAATCACTCTCAGCATATATTTTAGAGAAACTCAGTAACTTATATTTAAATGGCTTCCTACTTCAAATACTAAATTTAAAAACAATCAGTTTCTTAAACTATTTTCACCTTTGTTATACCAGAGCACCTGTATCTCCTGTTCTTAAAAAAATAAATTTGTTTTATCTATTCATTGAGGCCCAAATCATTTGAAGTATAAAAAATTTACATTATCAAATATACCTTCTCTTCACTGTGTCAATTTATCTTTTCCTATTCAGCTCAATAATTTCCATCAAATTTAAAAACAAAACAACAAACAAACAAGTATTGTCCATTGAAATGAAAGCAATTTCTGGGGCGCTATTTTTCTTTCTAGGATATTGTTTCATATAGTGTGAGGTTATCTATCCTACCTATGTATCTCTAAACTTGAAAGAGTTTTCAGCCCCACTGTGCTATTTCATCACTTCTCATTCCTTATACTTCAAACTAGCCTTGGCTTCACTCTGCTGAAATGACTTTTCTCTAAACTCACTCCATCAAAACCATATCATATATTATCTTCAACAACAACAAATATCAGTTCTTATTGTACTGGGTCTCTCATCAGCATTTAACAATGATAACTACACTCTCTTTCTTCAAACCCTTTTTTCCCTTCACTTTGTACTTCATATAATTTTTGTATTACCTTTTCATACTTTATCTCTTCCCTGTTGAAGTTCTTCAACACTTGCTGTAGGTCCTATTGTCTCCTCAAGTTATTTTTTCCCCCAAAGGAAATGCTCAGCATTGAAATATTCACTTATCACTTACATACAAATGAATTTCCAATATGATTCCTGTAGCCAGATACCTAGTGAACTTCAGATCCATATATTTCTGGAGTTACCTTATTCTTGTTTATATCAAAATATTTTATGTAACACATAGCCAATAGTGAACTTATAATATTTCATAGATGTGGTGAATTTCTGATATGTATTATTTTCAGCGAGTGATGCTGACATCCGTTCTGTTTTCAAAACCAAAACCTAGGAATCGTCCTTAACACTTTCCCTCAATGTTTCCAAGTATTTAACCTTTCACCACGTACCAAAAATGTGACTCCTAAAGTGTCTCTTAAAATATACACTTCTTCAGAATCAATACTGTCAAAATGACTATAGTACCCAAGGCAATCTACAGATTCAATGCAATCCCTATCAAATTACCAATGGCATGTTTTTACAGAACTAGAACAAAAAATTTTACAACTTATATGAAAACACAAAAGATTCTGAATAGCTAAAACAAACTTGAGAAAGAAAAATGGAGCTGGAAGAATCAGTCCCCCTGACTTCAGACTACACTACAAAGCTACAGTAAGCCAAACAGTATGGTACTGGCACAAAAACAGAAATATAGGTCAATGGAACTGCATAGAAAGCCCAGAAATAAACCCATGGACATATTGTCAATTAATCTGAAGCAAAGGAGGCAAGAATATACAATGGAGAAAAGATAATCTCTTCAATAAGTGTTGCTGGGAAGACTAGACAGTTACATGTAAAAGAATGAAATTAGAACATTCTCTAACACTACACACAAAAATAGACTCAAAATGGTTTAAGGACTTAAATGTAAGACTGGATACAATAAAACTCCTAGAGGAAATCATTGGCAGAACACTCTCTGACATAAATCACAGTGATACCTTTTTGTATCTGCCTCATAGAGTAATGGAAATAAAAACAAAAATAAACAAATGGGACTTAATTAAAATTAAAAGTTTTTTCACAGCAAAGGAAACCACAAACAATATGAAAAGATGACCTACAGAATGGGAGATAATATTTGCAAATGATGCAACCAACAAGGGATCAATCTCCAAGTTATATAAATAGCTCATACAGCTCAATATCAAAAAGCAAACAACACAGTAAAAAGAAATGAGCAGATCTAAATAGCCATTTCACCAAAGAAGACATATGGATGACAAAAGGGCACAGGAAAAGATGCTCAACATCACTAATTATCAGAAAAATGCAAATCAAAACTAAAATGAGGTGTCACCTCACACAAGTCAGAATGGTCATCATGAAAAAGTCTACAAATAATAAATTCTGAAGAGGGTGTGGAGAAGAGGAAATCCTACTACATTTTCCGTGAGAATGTAAATTGATGCAGTCACTATGGAGAACAGTATGGATGTTCCTTAAAAATTAAAAATAGGGCAACCATATGATCCTGCAATCCCACTCCTTGGTATATATTTGGAGAAATCCATAATTCAAAAATATACATGCATCTCAATGTTCATTGCAGCACTATTTACAATAGCCAAGATATGGAAGCAACCTAAATGCCCATCAACAGATGAATGAATAAAGAAGATGTGGTATATATGTACAATGGAATATTATTCAAACATAAAAAAGCATGAAATAAGACCATTTGCAGCAACATGGGTGGACCTAAAGATTATCATACTAAGTGAAGTAAGTCATGCAGAGAAAGACAAATATCTTATGATATCATTTATATGTGGAATCTAAAAAAATGGTACAAATGAACTTATTTACGAAACAGAAAGAGACCCGCAGACTTAGAAAAGAAACTTATGGTTACCAATGGAGAAAGGTTGGGGGGGGGGGATAAATTAGAAACTTGGGTGTAACGTATACAGACTACTATATATAAAATAATAAACAACAAGGACCTACTGTATAGCACAGGGAACTATACTCAATATTTTGTGATAACTTATATGGGAAAAGAATCTGAAAAAAGTATCAGTTTTCTGTACACCTGAAACTAACACAACATCATAAATCAACTACACTTCAAAATATATATATATATTCATTGCTGCAGAGGAAACTTTACTGAATCAGCCAAAACAACAACTCCATTATAAATTCTGCCAACATTGTATCCAGCTCTCATGACAATTATAGTCTGAAATTGTTTGGGGAAATTCTGGGTTGATGGCAGTCTTCCGTGTGAGACTCTAGACTCTGGATCTTCCTTTGCTCATCACTATATATGCCATACCAATAAAATTGCCTCACAAAATGTGAATCTATAAATAAGGAACATGTAGGAGCCACCTAACTTACCAATTGCATAAATGAACCAACGATTTGCCAACTAACTGCTGCTAGTTTTGTAATAGGAAAGAACAAATCTGACTCCATATTAGATCTATTTCTTTTATTTTAACCTGTGTATTCTATTGCTTTTGTTACGAGTTAAGAATGTTGCCTAGAGCCTGACATATACAGAATAGCCCATTCTCAAGACTCTGACCTTTAAGGGAATACCACTTTGAGAATATCATTTGTCTTGTTGGAGGTTTACAGGAACTTCATGACCTGACCTAGGTGGACAGCTGAAAGAACAAAGGATTCCAACAACAAGAAGTTTGCAACCACCAACCATACCCCCTCTCCTTGTATAATAAAAGAAGCCTAAATTCTAACTTGGTAAAATGGTTATTTGAGACACTAATCCACCATCTACTCAACCTGATGGCTTTTGGAATAAAGGCACTATTCCTTACCTCAACAACTCATCTATCAATTGATTGGCCTATCCTGCAGTGAGCAGAAAGGGCTTGAACTCAGTGACTTTTTATTCAAACTGGTTTTGACCTCCTCACTCTCCTGAAATAACATTGTACCACAATCACAGTTAAATACAAAATCATTCATAACTTATTGCATCTCTCAGAGGCATTAAATACGGACATCTTAACTTCTTTTTGTAAATTATCTCTTCTTTTGGTTTTTATGATTGACAAATAATTATTTTGAAAGAGCAGAGGAACTAAAATGGGAGAATACCAAATTATTGTGTATTTTAAGAAGACTGATTTCTTAAGAAGGTTCTATTATTTTTTTTAAATACTACTGGGAAGTGGAAGAAATACAGTTAAACACAGTGAGTGATAATTTAAACACTTTAATATTATCTCATGTACTATATATTTCCCAAATCAATCCCATCACTTTCAGTCTTTCTTTTGACAGTGTTTCAAATTGAAATTTAGGAAAATTATATTGCACACATGAACTATGTCCTTTATACAGTCTCTTGCTCTCAGTCATAGGCTCAATTTGTGTACATACTAAGAATAATAAACAATAGAATGAAGTGACTTCAGTTCATATATCTGTTAACCTATTTCAATTTAGAAATAACACTAACCTACAATCTATTTAGCTTTAAAATCTAATATATATGAGCAAATTTTAGAGATTCATATTATAATACATATGCAAGCTTTGTCTTACGTTTTTCAATCTGAATCATATGAACTGAATAAATACATGCAAATAAAAAATGACTGCAGTAAATTAGGGCAGAAATGCAATGGAAGGTGATATTTCTCAATAAGTCATTGAGCAAAATATTTGAGTCATGCCAAGCACAAAATCTTTTGTTAAGGCTGATTAGATTGCAGATTATAAAATACCCTAATAGTGCCAATAAATTAGAGCCTCCTTTCTCAGAAGAAAATGACTAACAATGTTTTGTTGCTGAGTTAAATAGAATAAATGTCTCAGAACTTGGCTAGAAGGCTGAGATTTTAATTAGTTATTAAAGTGTTCAGGTTAATGTAAATCAGATATGCCTTTTGTAGCTAAAGTATCTGAATTGACAGTGACATTAAACCTTGAATAAACACTAATTTGCCAGAACTTGCAAGAGCCTGACCTGAAAATAAATGAAAAGTTTAAAAAACACCTGTTAATAGAGTGTTGGTTAATTATCAAATTTTTTTTGTATTATGTTAATCAGAGGTGTGCTCTTTCAAAATAAATATTTAAATGCTGATAATCAAATGAAATACATGAGAAACTTATTGTTGGAGTTAAATGATTACTCCTTTCTTTTTTAAAAAATTTCTCTTATAATGACTGAGAAGTTTCTTGACAGTATTCCTAAATAAGACCATGCCTGCTCACAAATTAAAATAAAGTGTATTGCAATTATCTGATTAAGGAAAACAATCTACCCTTTCTAACAATTTTAATTAGAGGCACTTAATTTACAGTTTACCCACCTACCCTCCTTCCTTATAAATATATGCATGTATGTTAAATTTTAATAACATTTGATGTTTAATAAGCATAAAAGAAGAGATTTTCTTTTTTCCTTCCTCTTTTCCTTAACATTTATATCTGTTTTACATTCTCAATCTGTTAATACAAAGACTTTCCATCTATTAACTCATCTAATCCTCATGCAATGATACAATGGTCATACACCGATGGCAGATGAGGAAACAAAGGGACATAGTTATTCAGTAACTTGAGCAAGAAAACAAACTTGTCATTGAAATTGATAGCATTTTAGAATGATGCATAATGGTTAAGATCATCAATTGCAGAATCAGTACAACTGAGTCTAATTGCTAGCTCTAATAATTCCTGTGGAGATTAAATGAAATAATACATATAAACATTGAAAACAGTGTCATATCAACTATTTAATATGTGTAAGTTATTACATCCTTTACTTAGCTCTATTGTTTCAGTTACACCGCCACATTGTAATCACTTTTTTGTGTGCCAATAAGAAATTATTGGAAATACATGTATTTTAAAATGGATTAAGTGTTCTTAGTATTTGCATGTGAATTTTAAAGATTAGTATTGAAAAAAATTCCTGGTAACTTAGCAGGATTATCTGGAAAGGTGTTCCTTCATTTCCTAAATTATTTGTGAAACAAAAGATTATGCAAGTGTCCTTGTTTTTGCTGCTGATGTTAAAAAATAAAAAAAGGAATGCATAAATTCAAGGCTTTGTATATTGACTACTTATTTCTTCCCTGAAGGGAGTTTTTCTAGGAGCAAAAGAGTGGGATAAGAGTGACTACCATAAAGGAAAATGAAGTTCCCATACTGTGAGAATAAGATTCCAGTTAGATTTTCTAAAAATGGCAGAATTCATCAGAAGCCTTTCTTATTTCAAAATGATACTTATTATAAGATTTAATTTTTTTCTTATTGCTGAAGATTCTGTAGTGATCGGAGGTTTGCACTGACTAGTAGTATTTAAAGGGAAGAGATACTGAAATGCATGAAATACTTGTATATATGAAATAAAACATAATCTTTTATTTATAAAGATTATGTTATTGGTCCACAAATAATGGGGCATGTGTTTTCTAAGTGCAATGAAAAAGCACAGAGCAGAAGAGTCATATATTCTCACTTATGTTTGAAAAGGATGGTAATGGCTCCTGGATTGAACATGAAGATGGCAAAGTCAGAAGCAGGGAAACTGATGTAGAGATGGTTGACAGGTGAGAAATAGTGGTGGTGAAAGAACCAGGTGACAAGAATACTGTGGGTGCATTTTGTAGGTAGATCTAATTGGATTTTTTTTGGATTCAACATATGGTATGAAAGAAACAAAAGTTGAGGTAAATTCAACTATTTTCACTTATGTGAAGAGAAGGATAGAGCTTCTTTGTATATATTTTTATATGATTCTTTTTACAAAATATGGAAGATTACACTAAAAGCAAATGTTGAATGGGTGATTAAAGTATGGGAAGGTCAGCAATGAAAATTGGGATGTATTACTAGGACATTGTCAACTGGATGTGCAAGTAAAAGTGGTGAATAGTTAAAATTTTGAGTCTGGAATTTAAGAGGCAGGTCTGGACTAGAGATATAATTTTGAGATCTGCAGCATTTAAGTGATAGTTACACCTGCAGGACAAGACTTTGTAACCAAGTGAGTGAACATGGATAAAAGACAAAAGTGATCCCAAACTAAACTAGGAACATTTCAAAATTAAATCGTTGGTAATATGATGATAAACTTATAAATAATGTTACTGGGCATATACCCAGAGAAAACCATAATTCAAAAAGACACATGCACCCCAGTGTTCATTGCAGCACTATTTACAACAGCCAGGTCATGGAAGCAACCTAAATGCCCATCGAAAGACAAATGGATAAAGATGTGGTACATATATACAATGGAATATTACTCAGCCATAAAAAGGAAAGAAATTGGGTAATTTGTTGAGATGTGGATGGATCTAGAGACTGTTATACAGAGTGAAGTAAGTCAGAAAGAGAAAAACAAATATTGTATATTAACGCATATATGTTGAACCTAGAAAAATGGTACAGATGAACCGGTTTGCAGGGCAGAAATTGAGACGCAGATGTAGAGAACAAACGTATGGACACAAAGTGGGGAAAGCGACGGGGGTGGTGGTGGTGGTGAGATGAATTGGGAGATTGGGATTGACATGTATACATTGATGTATATAAAATGGATGACTAATAAGAACCTGATGTATAAAAAAATAAATAAATTTAAATTTAAAAAACACTTAAATTTAAAAAAACACTTATAAATAATGTTAGAAGTGGTTATAAATATGATAGATAAGGGTGCATTGTCCCTGAAATAAATAAAAGGGCAGTTTCTGGAAGCACTATACAGTCAATACTGCAGGGAAAACAACTAGGAAGTGAATATGAAGTTCATATTGGATTTTCCAAGTGGAGGTTATTTGTGACATTGGCAAAGATAGTTTTCTCTTTGGAGTTTTAGGGTGACAGCTTGATTGGAATTGGTTTAAACAAGAATGGAAGGTAATAATTCAGAGACTGATGTCCTTATCTGTAAAATAAAAACATTAATAGCAACTACATTATAGAGTTTTGTTAAATTAGATAATTTCTATAAATTGTTAAGCACAGTGCCAGATTCATAGTAAATACTTATTTAAGGATATGTTTAAAAGTCTATTATGATTACTTTAATTATTTTTAAAAGACATATTTTAAAAAGATTAAAGAAGAAACCAAAATGACTGTGTCATAATATCTGAATTTTTAAAAATTGAGAATATTGTTATTATTGAAATTCTCAAATAGCTTGATATGGCCTTTGGGAATTTTAAATGATATGCTAAAAAACTTGGGTTGAAGTCCATTTCTTGCCTTTTTCATAATGGCATATACTTTCAAATGAAGTATATCAGGTACACAAAGTATACTTGGAGTGCTATAGTTTTATGCTTACAGGAAGGTAGAATTGAAAACGTTTTATAACATAGATGTAATTATTGTAAGTCTGTTTATCTGAATGAGGTTTGTCTCTGAGAGTCGTCAGATTCACAAGTATGGCAGAAGCCATAAGACAAATGGATAATTTTATTTGCATTTACCTAGATTCCTAAGAGCTAACTGGAGAGAAAAGGTGAAGTGTTCTGTTTGCCCTAAAACACTATGTTCACGTTTCCCCACTTCTCTGAGTTTTCTATATCTCTGTTAGGGATTATTCTTTAGCTGTTTTTAACTTCCATCTCAACAAATCATGAATGTAGTGAAAAAGAAGGAAAACACTTGAATTAATATTTTGCCCCTGTTAGCATCGTTGACTGAAAATGAAAAAAAAACATTCTTGATGTAAAGAGTTTGAATTGTCAGGAGTGGCTATACCTTGGCAATAATAAGACTTTATGCATCCATGAAAGAAACATGTTTCTCAGTTTGAACTCAATCATGAAATGTTTGTAATTATAGAGTAATTGAAAATGCATAGCTTCAAGGCCTCCTGCTGTTGGGTAATAGACATGATATGAGATGAGCATTTTGTACTAGATCCTTAGCAATTTCTATGACATTGTTAGAAAAGTAAGAATTGGTCTGAATCCAAAAAGGAAAGAAAAGAAAAAAAAACAAAACAAAAAAACAAGCAGTGACAATCAGAATTTCCAATATGATTATCTTAATATTCATAGTATATTCATTTGTATGTTTATGAGATAGATCTTATATCTATGTGTTTATTCAACAAACTATTGTTGCCACTTACTCTGCTACGTGCCTGCTGAGACCACAGTGATGAAAAATCATAGTCCTGTCTCAGAAGAAGCTCACAAGCATCATGGGAGAGAGATGCTTATGGCAAAGTTTGCAATGAAATATACACAATGGAATACTAAATTAATGAAGCAACAACCATGGCAGAACAGAGAAAAGTCTTTAAATTATCTACTTAATATTCTAAAAATTTAATACACACTCACACACCCACATATCACTAGGGAGATTTTTATGATCAGGATTGGGTTACTAGTTGAGTCTTCATGGTGAGTCAAATAGAGAAATTTCAATAACCCCTGGTGTTATACATTGGATACTTTCATGTGTTAACAAAGAGGGTATGCAAGAATAATCTGGTGATGAATAGCTACTTTCTCCCCTCCCCTTCACTAATATTCAAGTATGTATTTAAATGACTTTAAATTAAAGTGGTGAATTTTAAGTAGCAAATAGTTAATTATACATTATTAGACAGCAATTTTTAAAGATACTGCTTGTTTTTCATTATTTCCATCTATTGCCCAAACAAAATATTGTGAGGGCAGTGAAGTGTTTTAGGCATTTATTTTGCCTCTTAAACAGTCAATAATATTTAAGCTGTACTACTTATGTCAGAATTTTAAAAAAATCTACTCATTGGAATGAATTTCTCCTGATATAATTTTATTCAACTTTTGAGTAGCTAAAACATAAAACATATATAAAATTATAATATATACTTATAAAACATATATATTTGATTATTTAGTAAAAATTCTCCTTGGTCCAACCAATCTACTTATTACCCCCCCCATTATCACTTCTATTAGTTTCTTGTTTATATTTCCAATTATTTTAAGTGTATAGAGGCAAATGTTTTTGTAAATATTTTACCTCTGTTACAAAACTAGTAGCATATCATACATATTTCTGCATCTTTATTCACTTTAAATACATCCTGATGATATTTTCATGTAAAGAATTTGCTCATTTTTTTAACTAAATAATACTCCATTTTACAGATGTGCCACAATTTATTTAGGCAGTCCTGAAATGATGGACATTTAAGTTATATACAATATTTTACTATGAACTCTTCTATGCTAATTCATTAAATCTTTTAATATACTTAAGTTTACCTGTGTCATATATACCTGAATTTTCAGGAATAGAATTATTGATCCCAGGATTTTTATATTGTAATTTTGTTTGCTAGTACTAGATTGTTCTCTGTAAGGTCTGTTAAAAATTACATTCCCAATAGTAAGTGGTACTGAATCCCCAAGAAACACTGCTCTAAAAATTTTACACCATTGCCAATTAATAGGTAAAATATTTTACTCTTCAGATTATATTTACTTTGCTTCTATTTTACGGAAGTCTGAATATTGTATATGTTTAAAAGCTATCAATATTTCATTTCCTGCAAAATTTCTGCTAAAATATTTACTCATTTTACATTGATTTAAGTCATATTTATATGAATTTGCGCATTTTATAAAATGCAGAAGTTTACACTTTTACTCTACTATGTAGATTTGCAAATAGTTTCCTAATTTGTTGTGGTTTTTTTTTGATATACACAATTTTTGTCTTTTCTTTATTTTGTTTTTTGTAATACACATATATTTTTAAATATTTCTGTTAAGAATTTTGTAATATAAACATCCTTAACCTACTTTGACTTTATAAAATAAAAATTCACACATTTTCAAGTACTTTTATGGATTCATTTAAATTATTTTACCCATTTATGACTTATACTTGTGTAAATTGGAATCACATTTTCCCAGATATCTACCCAGTTGTTTAAATGCTATTTATTGAGTAGCTCAACTTTTCTTCTCATTTGAAATCTTACCATTTATATAATTCCCCAAAAGTATGTATGTCTATTTTGAACTTTCTATATCTACTTAGACAGTTAATGTTCTCTAGTTAATTTAATTAAAATTATTATATTATGTTTACTTAAAGCCATTTTTGTTATTACTAGAAGAAATTCACTGGGTCATGGGAATTATTCTTTTCTGGGTCATACACAAAATAGATTTGTTTGCTAATATTGGATTTTATTTAACACTTCGTTTAGGACTTTTTTGTTAATACAAAAAATGTATGATACATTTTTGATCCAATCCATGTTGGATTGGATCAATATAAGGCTCATTTTATGAACATAATAGTGAAGTTTTCCCTTTTTTTCAACAAAGTCAGTTAAATAGCATTTTTTTAAACTTGGTAGAAATATTCTGTAAAACCTTGTTCAAATGTTTAAAACTTTCCATATATTTTTTCAGAAATCAATCAATTTATATATATTCTTTTCTCCTATCTTTTTCTCTTAGCACTTGGTAAACCTTTTCAAAATTGACATTTTCCCCTTTTTTCTTCTAAGTTATTTCCTTTAAATTACGGTTTTGGAAGCTTTGATGTTTTAGAGCAGTTTAGGACTTACAGTAAACTGGAGAGGGAAGTACCGAGATTTCTCATATATCCCCTGCTCCCACACATGCATAGCCTTTCTTATTATCAAAATCACTCACCAGAATAGTACATTTGTTACAATGGACAAACCTACATCGACATATCATGATCACCCAAAGCCAATAGTTTATCTTAGGGTTCACTCTTGGGGTTGTGCATTTAATGGGTTTGGACAAATGTATAATGACATATATCCATCATGATAATATCATACAGAGTATTTTCACTGCCTTAAAATTCCTCTGTGCTACACTTATTCACCTGTCTCTCTTTCCTTTAGCAACCATTGATCTTTCTATTGTCTCCAAAAGTTTTCCTTTTCCACAATGTCATTTAGTTGGAATCATACAATATATAGCTTTTTGAGATTGGCTTCTGTCCAGGAGAGGAAATTTCCTCTCTTAGTTCTTTTGGCTGGCAATTAAAATGACATAAGGCAGAGTACCAGGAGAAAATCAAATTTATTATGTGTGCACAAGGAATTCATATAAGTATAAAATTCCAAGACAATAAGGCAAGGTAAGACTAAGGAGAAGAAGACTTCAAGGGAAAGAAAGGTAATTCACAGAAAGATAAAATAGGAAATGTTTGGTAAACAAGTGTTTGCTGGGCTATCCAGAGACAATGGGATGCAGAGAGGACTTTGATCAAATGGGCTTTGCTAGTTTCTTCCCTGCCTACCATACCTAATACTTTACTATGGTTATCTATCATGAGAGATAGCTTTTTCCTGGGACAGGCTTCCTACCTTAAATTCTTGTAGGCAGTAAGGGGGAAGTTCAATGGCTCTTCCTGAAACTTTTGAGCCTGTATTTTAAAACAATCACATAGAGCACCACTTTATCACTTTAGCTTACTCTGGTCCCCACTGTGCCCACATCACATGCTTACTTACCTGGCCATGCTCTTTAACCTGCACAGTGGTGGATACTCTTCACTGATTATCTCATCCTCTTCAAGCCAAAGAGCTGTTTTACTCCTTGAAGTTAGACTTTGGGTAATTAACAACCTCACTCATTTATCAGTACTCTAAGGCTTTTAGTGGTTTATCCACTCCTAAATATAACCTAAAAATATCTCCTCTGCCTTCTTATGATCTCTTACTAAGCAATAGATGGAAACTCTCTGCTTTTCTTCTGAAGATGGGTTTTATTTCTGGTGCCTAGAACCCAGTCTTGGATCTCAGTATAACCTATCGATCACATATAAAGTATAACATCTCATACTTTCCCAGACTGTTATACATATACATCTCCATGAACCCAAGTGTTGGTAGTCACTGTTAGCAAAGCCGTCATGCACTACAAATGGTTCCACACTTCACATACTTTACCTCTTAATTCAGCTCTAAATTGCTGTTACTCCCACCTTAAAGATATGCTGATTTGTATCTCTGTGCCCTTAAAGTTTGTAGGTTCTCTTCCCCCTACATAGAACATCCAACTTACTTTTGTCTTCCAAGCAAAATAATAAGGTAAATCTTATCTTTTATGTTCTACCAAAGTAATATTTCCTATATTAAAACTTAGCTAACTTCTCCAGAAATGGATCCCTCAATTAACTTTATCTACTTGTGTTTGCTTTTGTCCATTCCTACCAGAATGTTAGCTCCTTGAAAGTAAGTGCCAAGTTTTATCTTATTTCTTCTTTTTCTCTTTGTGTTCCAAAGTCATATAGTAGTTATTCATATTTTTAATGAAAGTAATAGAATGATTAAATATACACTTTAATTTACCTAGGAATTGAATAATTACCAGAAAATTTATTTGAAGAGACTTCTAAATAGATGTTTCAAAAAAAAAAAAAAAAAAGATTATTGTGACTTTCACATATGCCTTGTACGCGGGCCTCTCACTGTTGTGGCCTCTCCCGTTGCGGAACACAGGCTCCGAATGCGCAGGCTCAGCGGCCACGGCTCACGGGCCCAGCTGCTCTGCGGCATGTGGGATCTTCACAGACCGGGGCACGAACCCGTGTTCCCTGCATCGGCAGGCGGACTCTCAACCACTGCGACACCGGGGAAGTCCCACATATGCCTTTTTTTTTTTTTTTTTTTCCACATATGCCTTTTTATACAAGGTTGTATACCAAGGACAATGGGAGGTGTGACTTGGTAAATACATGGGTTCTCGCTTGAGGTATTTGCAGTAGTTTTTAGTTAACTTACTTTGCCGTGAACTTGCTGATATTGGTGGTTATTTTTGTTGTTCAGAGCAGAAGATAGTTGTGAATCAATGAAAACAGAAAGCATTCTCAAGCTGTTTTTTACCTTAAAAAACTGGGACATTTAGTATACATTGTAGATACAGTAGTCAGAAAGCATTTTATTTTCACCATGCCAACACAATTGTGGGAGAGCTAATAACCTTTAATAGCATTTTGAAGAGCAAGGATGTTTCATTCATGAAATGTTGAAGGTAAAAACTTTAAGGAAGCAAGGTTTTAGACTGTCATATCCAAACTCTTTTCTTTGTTCACTTGAAAAGCAGATGCAAGTTGCCAAGTTGACATAACTGAAAGTGTTTCTCCTGGGATGCCATGATTTCTTATCTCCTGGGTTATATATTAGGAGATGAAAATGTTTTATTTTTGAAATGTCTTTGTGGTTTAAATTCAAGTGACATCAACTGCAAATAGCCTGAAGCAAAGCTACTCTGATCTTTTCCTTTGCTGTGAATGGTCTAGTCACTTTGGAAAAGACAGCTCACATCAAGGGGAAAAATGTTTAAAAAATGAAATATTGAATGAAAAGGAATATTTTAAACCACACAGTTTAGTTGCTGAAAAAGTGATCAATCTATTCATTATCCTGAAATTACTGTTTTATTTTGACTTTCATATTACATATTATGTTTAAACACATTCTTATCATTATTGTTATTATTGTATAAAGTCTACGGTTACAAAGCATGAAGTCATCTTCTCTGGTCTCAACATTCTTACAGATGATAAAACTCAGAATTGGAAAACCTAAGTAATTTTCCCCACCATGAACTTTATAAGTCATATGGGCTTCATCACTTTTAAACTAGCACTCACTCAACCACACCATCAGTTCCCAAAGAAAGTCTTCAGCATCTTAATTGCAGTAATGTTTCAAGAATAGGACTATAACCGTTCTGCAAACTTCAGTCCCTCTTGAGTTAATACAAAGAGCTAGTTTTACATCAAAGACAGTGAGAATAGAGGAAGGAGGAAAATGTTGAATTAGTTTAACTCATGATATCTCAAACTTATCTGATGACTTATCACATTTTTCCCCATCTATTAAAATCCAGTAAGTCTAGTTTCTTTCAAATGAATTTGGTAAACCTTGGAATACACCATGCAAAAAGAAAATGAGTCTCAGAAGGAATACTTAAAAAAATGTTGCCCAGTTTTTTTGTTTTTTTGTGTGTGTGTAATTTCTAAAAGTTTGATATACCAAAAATACATTGGCAGTTTACTTTGATAATATCAGAATTACTATGGGTCTTAAAAATTCAAAATATGTGTCAACATGATAATTTAAATATATTGATATAGGCACCCTATAAATTATAAAAATATTATAGTAAAACTCACAAGTTATTGTCCTTGATAATTTAATATGGTAACATTAACTGGGTCTTTCGCTTTGAAAATGTGTGGAATATTTAGTTTATTACAAGTTTTCACTTACCAAAAGGAGGCAGAAGAAACATGTTTGAGTATACCAAATTAGGACTCTCTTATGATAGAAATATTGTTACAAGGATTAATACATAAGGATTAAATCCTAAAACATATGACCCTTCATATTTCATGGGAAAGTCTCAAATAAAAGACTTGACAACTTATGTGCTACTGATGAATGTGTCTTTCGCATATTCTTTAAGGCAAAATATAAAACATTGAAATAGCATGTTCCAGCATAATCTCACTATAGCCTTTAAGAGATTGTCAGAAGCATCAGAGCAGGCACCTCGACATGAAATTTATGACAATTTTTTTATGGATTAGGACTGAATCCGTATCAGAACAACCCCATCCTGGCAATGGGGAGCTGAGACTTAGTGTTCCCAAGAAATATACTTGTTTCTTTGTAAGCTCAAGGTTTGAGATCCTTAGATCCAGGTATCACTTTTGGTTATCTCCCATTATATTGACCTCTGTGACACCCAAATTAAACAAACATAGATATTTTCCTCAAAACTAGATGAATCCTATATCCCTTTGGTAAAAGATCCAAGACATCTGCGGGTATCAAACTAAGGCATGTTGAACGGCTGTGTCACGTATTTATTCTGGGTTGTCTGGGAAGGTAAGGCTGTGGTGACAGCAGGGACACAGGTTAAGTAAACCATTCTAATAATGTGCCTCTGAGATGGCTCTGCGACTCTTATGGACTTTTAAATGACTTTTATTTGGCTGCTTGAAATAATATTTTGTCTTATAAGTCAATTAAAATGAATCAATTAAGGGCTTGCATTGGTGACATTTAAAGGTCAGGTATTGCAATAACACAAAAACCACTACCTCAGGCAAACTCAACTTTTGTTTCTTAAGGCCTCAGTTACATGCATGTTGTTTACCTATAGATATTCTGATGGGATGCTAAGACTTGAAATACTTGAATACTAGAATTCTCTGCTTTGGAAAAATCTGTTCTCTGTTATCAATTTGTTAACTTCCTCATCTCCTTCAAAGGGTGTTACAAAATCACTTTTTAGGTAAGGCTTGCCCTCATTATCCTCTATATTTTTTAATATACTTTTTAAAAAATTGAAGTATAGTTGACTTACAATGCTGTATTCATTTCAGGTGTACAGTGAAGTGACTCAGTTAAATATTATATATATATATATTATTTTTCAGATTATTTTCCATCATAGGTTATTACAAGATATTGAATATAGTTCCCTGTGCTATACTTGTTACTTATGTATTTTAAGTATAGTAGTATCTTCATCATCTTCTTTATACCAAAACCTTCCTCCTTCTCTTGCAATCCTTAAATCCCATTACCCTGCTTTGGTTTATCCATTGAACTTACCAGCTTCTAACATAAGTATAATTACTAATTTGTCATGTTTACTGTTTTTACCATTAAACTGAAAACTCTAAGGAAAATTTGTCAGTTTTGTTTGTTTGTTTGTTTGCTCATTTTTTTTTTCATATACACTTCAAAACTTTAGAATAGCTGTGAACCTAAAGCTACTGTAAAACAGTAAAATCTGAAAAAAAACCTAAAATATATAAAAACAAAACTTAGTATAGTGCCTGGTACATGATAAGCAGTAAAGACATATGTTACATAAATGAATAAAAATACCCTTCTAATAAATGGAATTTTAAAAATAGCTATTGAAATGACTAATGCTGAAATGAAGAACTTTACATTCAATTATTCTAGATAATTCTTTTGCCTGGGTTATATTTTAACAGCTTCCGAGCCAGGACAACAATATGCTATAGTAATTATTTGCAAGTCAACTTGATATATCGTATTTGCCTTTAAGCTGTTTGAGATAAGGGCATTCTTGATAATATTTTTGGATCCTGGCTCAATATGACCACAGTTTTGCATACAAGGTAGGGCTTGATGAACAATTTATTTAATCCTATCTTTTTGACTAAGTTGTTTAGTTTCCTTGGAAACATCCTTTCTTCTTCCTGGAAATCAGCACTTGAACCTATACAATTAGGAGAGGTATTCTCTTCATTCCAAGATCACTTCTCTTTCCAATATTCTTTGATATTTTTCCAGCTAATTTTTACTGAAAACTAAGAATCCCCTACTGCCTGGGTAGGAGCAACCTTTGATCATCCCATAAACAGCTTTACTTCTTCTAGAGTAAACAAGGCAGTATTTTGGTGGGGTTAGTTGTATTTTTGATAACCTATAACCATATCTGAATAAATATTTGTATTTCCTTACTGGACAGTTATTTGTTTATGACTGATAAGCTTTATGTTTATAAATAGTTTATATTTAATGTTTCACAGTGCCCATTCAATGGGGATAGAAAACTTTTTCTACTCAATGCTGAAAGTAAAATTTGTACTTTGCCTATTTTTAGTGAGAATATAGCTTTTGGGGCTTCTCATTAATGTTGATGTTTTATAGCATCTGCCTACACAGATGCAAGCAGAACACAGATTTGATCGATTCATTCATGCATTCTTTATTAAGTCCTAGCCTGGGGACAGTACTCCACTGGCTTGTCTGGTGATTGCTCTGTGACAAACAGCTGAATCATTTTACTCTATCTTAGCTGAGCCATATTCACTTTCCTAATTTGCCTCATTTGCTTCTGTCAAGTCAGCTATGCTGATTCTTGGGAGTTCTTACTCCTCATAAATACCAATTTTATATTATTTAAATCTATTTCCCATAATACAGAAATTATGATATACCATTAATATGGCTTTAATTCAAATCAATTTTATTTTTATGTCTAAAATTTCTTAATGTAAATCAAAATAGATATTATACAATAAATATTTTAAAATGTACATTCATTATTTATATCTCTTTGACCAAGAAACCACAAATATTAGTGTGCTATCATTGTAAATTCAAAAGATCAGTTATTGAAGGCTAAAGCTAGAGTGGGTTCTGAGAGATTACTTACTTGATTAAATCACTCAAATTTTACTGCTTAATGGAGGAGGTACACAAAAAATTGTAACATATTGTGATATGCACTAAAAAAAGTATAAAACGTAAAATCTTAGAAGAGCACGAAAGAAACAAATATCACCTGGAAAGAAGGAAACATGGAGTTTTCCTGAAGTGGTGGAGATGAGGGTAGAGAGTAGACACACTGAAACTGAGTCCTGAAAGGTCAATCAGGATTAACTTGGTAAGAACACTTTACTCACAAGTAGAGTTTATTCAAATTTCAAAGATTAGAGAGAGCTAGCTAAGGTTGCTTAAGGAACTACAAGAAATTGAGTGTAGATGGGGGAAAAGGGAACAGGATGAAGGCAGTCAAAAGGTATAAACTTCCAGTTATAAGATAAATAAGTACTAGGAATGTCATGTACAACATGGTAAATATAAATAATACCACTGCATATTATATATGAAAGTTGTTAAGAGAGCAAATCTTGAGTTCTCATCACAAGGAAAAATACTTTTTTCTATTTCTTTAATTTTGTATTGTGAAATAAAATTTATACTTTTGGCAAGACAAGAAAAATTTAAGCAAAAAGTCTTCTCTGTCCTTTGGCATCCTCTCTCCCTTCACTGTGCATTGTGTATCTGCATTATGCATCAATCAATCCTCCCCATTGGCAGAAATACCTGCTCAACCATAAAAAGCAATATTCTTGTAGCATCAGCAAGACAACTCCTTAAAGATAATATTCCTTCTTGATCTCCTAAGAGGTCACATGGTGTTTATATCTGGATTATGCAAATAATCCATAATTATGTAATAATCCATAATTATGTAATTATGTCAATAATATGTCATTTGATGTACAGCCCTCTGTCTCAAAAACTGTTTATAATGGTGCCTTGACTTCTAACAGATGGAACAGTTCTCAGAGCTTTCTGAGATGCTCTTCCTGAGCTCTTCCTGAGTTATAATCCTCAAATTTGGCTCAAATAAAATTTCCTTTCTTGGATTGACTGATTAATTTTTGGACTACAATAGCTGTATGAGATGATGGATGTTCACTAAACTTATCGTGCTAATGATTTCATGATGTAGGTAAGTCAAATCCTTATGCTGTATACTTTAAACATATATAGTGCTGTATGTCAATTATATCTCAGTAAAGCTGAAAGAAAAAATAAAATCTGGACTTTATCCAGATTTTTTTTTTTTTAATCAAGTGAAAAATAATGAGTGTGAATGGATTGAATTCTGTGGCTGGGCATGAATGGGAGGTGGCTTCAGGAGAAGTGGCTAGAAAGATTGGAAAAGTCTGATTAACAGTTATCCATATTGTTAGCCCAAAGAGTTTGGATTCATTATGAAAGGATTGGAAATGCATGATGTAGTTAAAGCAGCGAGTGATCAATTCACTATGTAACTAAGCATAAAGGTATGGGTCTCAAGAAAGAGATCTGGGCTTCCCACTAGCTATCTACCTTACGTTTGATAGTGTATATATGTCCATGCCTCTCTCGCGCTTTGTCACTGCTTACCCTTCCCCCTCCCCATATCCTCAAGTCCATTCTCTAGTAGGTCTGTGTCTTTATTCCTGTCTTACCCCTAGGTTCTTCATGACATTTGTTTTTCTTAAATTCCATATATATGTGTTAGCATATGGTATTTGTCTCTCTCTTTCTGACTTACTTCACTCTGTATGACAGACTCTAGGTCTATCCACCTCATTATAAATAGCTCAATTTCGTTTCTTTTTATGGCTAATATTCCATTGTATATATGTGCACAGGATAGATTTTTAAGCATCATCTGTATACAAATGGAAACTAAATTTATGGTATAAAGAAAGAAAAGAGAAAAGAACTAGGAGGATATTCACAGTTCTAAAGAAAATTTGGAAGAAAATTTTAAAAAACTAGGAAAACCGTGAGTGGGGATTGTCAGAGAATGCAAGAAAAGATCATTTCTCAAAGTGCTGTGGCAGACAGTCCTCACTACTCTCCTTGTTAACCAAATCTGCCCTTATGTTCAGGT
Organism: Phocoena phocoena; assembly: GCF_963924675.1. Classification (NCBI taxonomy): domain Eukaryota; kingdom Metazoa; phylum Chordata; class Mammalia; order Artiodactyla; family Phocoenidae; genus Phocoena; species Phocoena phocoena. Next base: position 15,844,199 of record NC_089221.1, on the reverse strand, counting down.
ATCAAGATGGTAGCAGATTCTGGAATGTCTCTCCCCCAGCTCCAATGGATGATCTGTACTCATTGGATTTCAACCAGTCAGTCATGCTGATCTCATTTGTGAGAGATTATGTGTAGTTAACCATGAAAGCTAACATGAGCTCTGCTGGGATCTAGTTACTACAAAATATGTGTTACTACAAAATGCAGAGTGCTGCACAAGAGAGCAGCCTTTTTTGTGCCACTGTTTCCTGTCTTCCCATTTTAGAGACTCTTTTGTTAGGAAGTGATATCTGGAACATCAGCAGCCTTTTTGTAACCAAAATATGCACAAAGAAGTCTGCTTAGTATCCAGATGTTGTTGACTACTGAAGTCAATGCTGGAACAACCTTCATCCAGGTTTCTTTTTACATATGACAATTAAATACCTTTGTGATATAAGCCATGGTCACTGTGTGTGTGTGTGTGAAAGAGAAGAGAGTTTCTAGATTGCATCCAAATAAAGATATCTGATAAAGACAAAATTGTCAGAAGTCCAGATCTGACAAAGAAATAAAGCAGCGGTTGAAAAAAAACTACAGAATCCAATTACTTAACGTTCTTGGGGAAATACAATTAAAAAGGAAATCTCCCAACCCAGAAAGCATTTCTACAAAGTTAACAGAGAAAGAAAATTATTTTATTATTGAATAGGCATTAAACCAGAATATGATTCATATCATAGACAATACTCTAAGAGATAGCCAAGAAATTTCACCCTTACATAACCAAGTAGATAAAACCATTAAATACAAGTTCTCAAAATGAACAATAATCAGTCCTCAAGTAAGTGGACTTACCAGCACAATTGATCACACATAGTTCATCCTAGATTCACCTGGTAATTGGGATGACTATCTGTGTTAAATAATTGGCTTTATACAATAAAAAATAAACAGCTTCATCATTGCTACCCCTTTGAAGAACCAAGAAGATAAAAACCTCCTACATTCTGGGTTATTTATACATTCTAATTTTCCCTACTTACTATGAGCCTGAATCCATAGAGAAAAGAGAATCAGGTTCCATCAGGGCACTGAAATATTTTAAATTATAGCCACTGTGCATTTTTTTCTTCCCATTAGGATGATGTTTCTATTAGCTTCACTGTGTCCTTATTACCTGTACTGAAGCTGACATCTAGTGTGGCTCTAAATTCATTGCCACATCATAAGACATTTTATAAATAAATATTGTTATATAGTTTGAAATCTTTGGAAGGGAAACATTTATTTTCAATAATAGGACTACCCCAAAGAGTGCCAAATGTAAAATAGTGTTATAACCCAACTTTCTGGCTAAAGTTGCTCTTTAAAAGTCATGGCCTTATTGGTAAATTTCAGCACATTCAAATTTAATTGAAACCCATTTATTCATTATCTTTCTTCTCCAACTACTGTATTCAATTTTCCTTTATTCAAGGTGTATCATTACACATGGTATGCTTTGGAGAAAAGGTGATGCTTCTCTCCTACTTTTGTGACCAGTTAATATCTTGTTCAGTTTGTTCTTGATACAGTGACTCACACCGATTAGAAAGGTCACTAAGGCGACTTTCTGTATGGGATGGTATTGAATTTTTCTGTATAATATGTACTTGCAGATCTTGTATAAAACTTCTGGGAGAATCATCTGATTGAGGTATTTCTTCTCAATCATTTGTGATGAGAACATGTGGTAAACACTAAGATGTTCCATGGAGACCCCCTTTCAAGGTCAGTGCTTCAGAGTTTGCTTTATCTGAACAAAGAACTTTGCCCTAGGTCATGGTCTTCTTCAGACCAGTCTACAAGCATCAATTGAGTGAGGCAGGGGTATAAAGGTCTGGCCACTTAAGACTGACATGAGGTACTGGAATTGGCAATGTTAGCTCCAGACTCCCAACAGTTTGGCTCATGCTTTATGAGGCTTCTTTTTCTGCACCATTTTCACTCATCCCACAGGGTTTGATACTCAAGATTTTTTTTTTTTTTTTTGCAGTACGTCGGCCTCTCACTGTTGTGGCCTCTCCCATTGCGGATTACAGGCTCTGGACACACAGGCTCAGTGGCCATGGCTCAAGGGCCCAGCTGCTCGGTGACATGTGGGATCCTGCCAGACCAGAGCTCGAACCCGTGTCCCCTACATCTGCAGGCGGACTCTCAACCACTGCGCCACCAGGGAAGGCCTCAAGATAATTCTTGTACAACAAATTCAGTTTCCATTCTGCTTCTGAAGAACCCGATCTATGTTAGTTCTTATTTGGAATGATAAGATGATATGTGGAGTTTTGAAGCTAGATTTTTCACCATCCTGCTGGCAATGAGGAGTCCATCACCAGTGATAAGTTGGTTGCACTAAAGAAATCTCTTGGGCTTTCCTAGTGGCGCAGTGGTTGAGAGTCCGCCTGCCGATGCAGGGGACACGGGTTCGTGCCCCGGTCCGGGAAGATCCCACATGCCGCGGAGCGGCTGGGCCCGTGAGCCATGGCCGCTGAGCCTGTACTTCTGGAACCTGTGTTCCGCAACGGGAGAAGCCACAACAGTGAGAGGCCTGCGTACTGCAAAAGAAAAAAAAACCTCTCATACCCTGTTGTAGTGGGACAAACAAAGTAGAATACCAAGTCCAAGACCTAATAATCAAAGTGTCTGATACAAGGCAGATCTTTTATGGGAAGGCTGGGAAAACCTAAGGGAACCTGGCATATGTGTTGGAAATCTCTGGGCAGAGAACCAAAAAAATGTTGAATTCTCATTCTCTACTGAATCTTTGGAGGTTTTTAAGATGGCTTACTTTTTCAAAGCCTGTGGCAGAACATTCCAAATACTGGAAAGCAATGCTTTTTCCCATAGGACAAAAGGTTTCCCCATCTTTTCTTCTCATTAGACCTATGATTAGGTCTAATTAGACCTATGACCTTCTCATCTAAACCTATGATTAAGTTCCTGCATAACTCAACTGGCCCTGGTAAGGAAAGAAAGGTGTTTATCCATAGTAGCTGCATGAACTAACCAATATGTAAGGACAAGAGCAAGGGGAAAATGTATGGGACTAAATTCTAATGTTTTCTTTTGTTTGTTTTTATTTTTCTTTTATCAACAAGGTGAAAATTTGAACACAAAATTTGATAGGAATGAGTTTAGTTTATTGAGTTAGAAGAACTCACCTAAAATATAGAATTTTGATATCTTAGTAAAGTCCCCACTGAATGGTACAACCTCAATATTTACTTGATTCTTAGAATCATGGAAAAAGTGATGGTCAATATTAAGTGAAGTTGAAATGCCCAAATTGTCATGGCAAATACTGGAGTAAAATATAAAGTAGCATATGTAAGTAGACATTTTTGCCTGGATATATCAGACATGTGGTATGTATCTTACAATGTATAACATAATAATACATATTGTATCATATATTTCTATTATGAATAAGGTCATAAATTTGGAGGGTCTCTTCAAGGTCCAGAGACAACATATTCTGTACCATCACTCATTTGTTATGCAAAGTGACTCAAGAGGCTGTGAGTGCAATCCCAGAGTAGAAAAAGGCTCTGCAGAAGATCTCAGCTGCAATATAAGCAGCCTTTGCCACTCGGATCATATAAATCAGTACAGTCTATGATATGGGATGTATCAGTGGGAAAATTTGACATATAGAGTTTGTGACAAGTGAATAAGTGATCACAACTCTTTCTCTTGTTTCTCTGGAGCAAGGTGATATTATGAAAAATAATATGCAGTGAAAAATAATATGCTTGTTGACAGACAACTCCTAGCTTGCAAACAAGCCCTGGTAGAAATAGAACATCTGATCTCAGGATGCCAAATGACCAGAATTACCTACCTTGTGTAGGTTCCTCTTAGATCCATAACGTCTTTAATACAGGCAGGTATAGCAACAATGTGTTACATGATGGGAGAATTACATGAGGAATCAAGCACTAGTAGTATTATAGGGCACAAGAAAGCTCTATAGGCAGACTGCCTAGACCCATATGACACCCACAACTGTTGTACGAATGGCCTTCCAGGTCATCTTCCAATGTTTGTATAAGGGATCATGTAAAATCATGAAGTATGAGACACAGCCTGAGCTTAATTTAAAAATAAGTCTCTTTGATATTTGGTTGCAAGTTGAAAATGGATGGTAGATGTGTTAGATCTGCACCCATGAGTGACCTTGAAAGACAATGGTGAGAAAATATCTTCTCTATGAGCAGGACTTCAAGCACTCACTTGTGGATAAAGATATGGCTTGATATTAAAATATAAGGATGCCTAAGAAGTGGGAAATGGCCTGGTCAGCTGGTTCAGAGCATGCAACAAAAAGGACTGAATGATAGGGGACAAGGATATGTGAATTAGAGGCATTTCTTCCCACATGGGAGTGGGAAAAAAAGTTTGAAGACCTCTATATCACATGTTAATACCTCCAAGAAAGCAGGCACATGGCAGAGGCACTAAAAAATCGGGTAGACAAAATGATCCATCCAGTTACATCAGCCAGCCCAGTGCTGGCATGTTGGACTCATGAATATGGTGGCAAATATAAAGGCTAGACATAGATCTCAAAACTCAGGTATCCATTTACCAAGGCTGGCTGAAGTGCTGCCATTGCCAGTTGTGCAACCTGCCAATGATCAAGTCAGTCAAAAACAGAGCCCACAAAGTGAAACCATTTCTCCAGTATATCAACTGTCCACTTGATGGCGAGTTACCTACATTGAAATACTTCCCTTATAGAAGGGCTAGCAGTTTATTTCTTACAGTAATAGACACACTTTCTTAGTATAATGTTACCATTCTTATGAAGATAATTTAAAGATACTTTTCACTAGCATGATGAGTTTTCATGAAAGAGGCTCTCATCTGCATTTGTTTTCTATTCATCTTTTTTTGTTTATTTCACTTTTTTGTGTATGAAGAATTCTTCCTCTCAACATAAGTTTTTTCTAGGCTTGGGTCTTTTCACTCCCATGAAGAATTTGTCACTTTCTGAAAGTTAGTTTATTTAGGTTGTATCTTAGTTCTCTGAGATTTTTTAAACTATAATTTTTAGCTTACTCCATATATTTGGTTGTTAGAATGAGAGCAATGGTCCCTTGTGATTTTTCTGTCTCTGAACCAGAAATGGAACTGACATATGCTAACTAAACCTATGAAAGTGTAAGTATGCCCACCAAATATTCTTTGTATAATATAGTCTCTTTTAAATTTATTTTGTTAAAACCAATTGATGTAGATCATTACTATTTTTTAACTGATATTGGTTTATAATCTATGTTAATAATGTTCAGATTTTAACTGAAGTCAGTTGGGGAAAAGATACACTTAATGGGTGATTAGTTTCCATTTTAGTAAGCATACTCTGTTAAATTTAGGGCCAGACTAGATTAAAGTTTTTCTCTTATGCTTATTAGCAATGTTAATATATTACCTTTTTGGCACTGTGATAATGCTAATTTATTTTTTTAAATCCTATCAAACTACCACTGGCATTTTTCACAGAGCTAGAACAAAAAACTTAACAATTTGTATGGCAACACAAAAGACCCCGAATAGCCAAAGCAATCTTGAGAACGAAAAATGGAGCTGGAGGAATCAGGCTCCCTGACTTCAGACTATACTACAAAGCTACAGTAATCAAGACAGTATGGTACTGGCACAAAAACAGAAAGATAGATCAATGGAACAGGATAGAAAGCTCAGAGATAAACCCACGCACATATGGTCACCTTAGATTTGATAAAGGAGGCAGAAATGTACAGTGGAGAAAGGACAGCCTCTTCAATAAGTGGTGCTGGGAAAACTTGACAGGTACATGTAAAAGTATGAGATTAGATCACTCCCTAACACCATACACAAAAATAAGCTCAAAATGGATTAAAGACCTAAATGTAAGGCCAGAAACTATCAAACTCTTAGAGGAAAACATAGGCAGAACATTCTATGACATAAATCACAGCAAAATCATTTTTGACCCACCTCCTAGAGAAATGGAAATAAAAACAAAAATAAACAAATGGGACCTAATGAAACTTCAAAGCTTTTGCACAGCAAAGGAAACCATAAACAAGACCAAAAGACAACCCTCAGAATGGGAGAAAATATTTGCAAATGAAGCAACTGACAAAGGATTAATCTCCAAAATTTACAAGCAGCTCATGCAGCTCAATAACAAAAAAACAAACAACCCAATCCAAAAATGGGCAGAAGACCTAAATAGACATTTCTCCAAAGAAGATATACAGAGTGCCAACAAACACATGAAAGAATGCTCAACATCATTAATCATTAGAGAAATGCAAATCAAAACTACAATGAGATATCATCTCACACAAGTCAGAATGGCCATCATCAAAAAATCTAGAAACAATAAATGCTGGAGAGGGTGTGGAGAAAAGGGAACCCTCTTGCACTGTTGGTGGGAATGTGAATTGGTACAGCCACTATGGAGAACAGTATGGAGGTTCCTTAATAAACTACAAATAGAGCTACCATATGACCCAGCAATCCCACTACTGGGCATATACCCTGAGAAAACCATAATTCAAAAAGAGTCATGTACCAAAATGTTCATTTCAGCTCTATTTACAACAGCCCGAAGATTTAAACAACCTAAGTGTCCATCATCGGATGAATGGATAAAGAAGATGTGGCACATATATACAATGGAATATTACTCAGCCATAAAAATAAATGAAATTGAGCTATTTGTAATGAAGTGGATAGACCTAGAGTCTGTCATACAGAGTGAAGTAAGTCAGAAAGAGAAAGACAAATACCGTATGCTAACACATATATATGGAATTTAAGAAAAACAAAATGTCATGAAGAACCTAGGGGTAAGACAGGAATAAAGACACAGACCTACTAGAGAATGGACTTGAGGATATGGGGAGGGGGAAGGGTGAGCTGTGACAAAGCGAGAGAGAGGCATGGCCATATATACACTACAAAATGTAAGGTAGATAGCTAGTGGGAAGCAGCCGCATAGCACAGAGAGATCAGCTCGGTGCTTTGTGACTGCCTGGAGGGGTGGGATAGGGAGGGTGGGAGGGAGGGAGACACAAGAGGGAAGAGATATGGGAACATATGTATATGTGTAACTGATTCACTTTGATATAAAGCAGAAACTAACACACCATTGTAAAGCAATTATACCCCAATAAAGATGTTAAAAAAATAAATATCAGGGCTTCCCTGGTGGCGCAGTGGTTGAGAGTCCGCCTGCCGATGCAGGGGACGCGGGTTCGTGTCCCGGTCCGGGAGGATCCCACATGCCACGGAGCGGCTGGGCCCGTGAGCCATGGCCGCTGGGCCTGCGCGTCCGGAGCCTGTGCTCCGCGATGGGAGAGGCCACAACAGTGAGAGGCCCGCGTACCGCAAAAAAAAAAAAAAAAAAAAAAAAAAAATAAATATCACAAGCTCATAGACATGTAACAATAAATATGTATTTACTAGGTATCTGGGTTTCATCTGAGTGATTCTCTTCATCTTGGCTTAGTTCATACATGTGACAAGGTGTTGTCTGAGTTTTGACTGATTTTGTGTTATCTTGGCTGTATTGAATCCACATCCATATTCAGATTTTGTCAAGTGTTCCAAAAGTATACTTCTAGCTATTTATTTTTCCCTAGTTTAGTATCCAGCAGGGGTCATGCATTGCAGTTAGTTACTATTCCTCTGTAGTATCCTTTAACTTGCAAAGGCTTCTCAACTGTTCTTTGCTTTTCTTCACCGTGAGATTTGTAGTCCAAGAGTACAGAAGAGTACATGCCATTATTGTGTACAACGTGTGTAAATATTTTAGTTATTTTTCTTAGTTTTACCATGATTAAATTTAGCTTGTATGTCTTTGAGAGGAACAGCCCAGTTGTCATGCTGTTTTGTGCTTAGTGTGTTATAACACGAGGCACAAGATATCACTTCGTGCCAACAGTGGGGATGCTCATGTAGATCATTTATGTAAAGTGTGTGTACCAGGAGTTTCCAGTGTAAATCTACTATTAATTAGTGTTGTGGGGAGATACTTTGAGAATATGTAAATAATTTATTCCCATGGAACTCTTGTTTTTAAATCAAAATTATCAAATCAGTCTGTTTAAAGACATAAGGAGTGAGAAAAAGCCAAATATTTAATACAATAATTATAGATGCTTCTCTAAGTAATAGAAGCTTATCCTGCTGGGAATTGCCAAAAGCTTAAGTTTTCTTGAATTTATCAGTACAAAGATTGGGAGAATGGAATATTTCTATCTTTGCTTGCACACTGACTGGTTGAAAGTTACCTTCAATGGTATTTTGGACTGTGGGCTGAGAAAGTATGGAGAAGACCCCAAAGCAGTAATAAATAGAATTATCTGAAGTGGGCACACAGTAAGGTGCTAACAGCATGCACAGATACAGCTGATATCAGAAGCAGGCCAAAGAGCCATGGTACATGGCATCAAAATCATCTGCCATATAAATAGTGTGTTCATGGTAGAAAAGACACCAGATTCTTTCATGATCTTCATATATTTGGGACATCATATCACTTTTTTATTACACAGGGTCATCAGTTTTTCAGAAGTCAGAGATTAAGGTGTTTTATTATGGTCTGTGTAACTTACAGGATAGGACAGATGCTCTTTCATTTTCAGTTTGTATCAGGATATAAAGTGTTTTCTCTCTGACTGTAGCATACATTGTGCATATTTACTCATAGCTTTAGAACACCTGTTAATTTTATCTCTATAGAATAATTACACGCTTTCCCTGAGGGTAGGGAAACATCCTCAGCAACAAGCATATGAGAATTCTCAAGCAGCATTAAGCGTCCATTTGTATCAGTGGTCATGATGCAGTGAAGTTCATTGACCTGCCTCAGTTAGTTATCCCAGCAATGTTGAGGTACATGGGTATAGATGTGAGGAATCAAAAGAGTTGGATTCACCACAATTTGACATTGTCCAGGAAAATAAGTCTCAGATTGAAAAGGACAAGGAGTTTTAAAAGAAAGCACTACTAGAGAGTTCTAGATACTTTTGGTATCAGAATGGTACTCCATAGGTCTAATATGGAGGGACCATAGGATTGCTGAAAAATATTTGGGAATTTTAGTATGAGAAATGTATCAAATTATGTTAGAGAAAAGATGAGAGTTATATATTTGAATTTTAGTGAACTCTGTTCACTTGTCACATAGAACACCGTACTTTCTGAGTTTGCATTCCCCCTCCCTCTCTTTTGCTTTCTCTCTCACCCTCTCTCTCTAGGTACACTTTCTTAGTTTCTCTTGACTCACTCTTTCTGCCTGTTCTTTACATGCATCTGTTATTGAGAGAGAGGACAACTTACTTTGTGTCCCCTAGATGCATCTAATTTTTTTCTCTTCCAAATCCATGCACGTTGATTGTAAAATCTACTTTTAGTCTATTGTTTTGTTTTGAAAAATGAGGTAGTTTTCAAATATATATATTATATATATATATATAATATATATATGGCTCATATACTGTATTTTTATTTTGCATTCAACCTTCTTTATAGTTTATCCTCATGTTACTAATAGTTTCTCAAGTTTGACTCTTGAATGTGTAAAATGTTAAATCTTATCATCCATAAATAATGATAATTTTGCCTCCTTATTTCTAATGCTTTGTCAAATTTTATTGACTGAACTTAATAATACTCTGCTTCCAGAATTTTCCAATATAAAAGTTTTATATTTGGTAAATACATTAGGTTATCCTCCTTGAAGAGCAGAATTTTTACCAATTGTGAAGGGAAGAAACTATATTGATTTTTTGAAGAGAGGTTGAAAATAAATTTTTTAAAATATTTATTTATTTGTTTTTGGCTGTGTCAGGTCTTAGCTGCAACACGTGGGACCTTTCATTGTGGCACACAGGTTTCTCTCTATTTGTGGTGTGCGGGCTCAGAAGTTGCAGCTTGTGGGCTTACTTGCCCCACAGTATGTGGGATCTTAGTTCCCTGATGGCCATTCTGACCTGTGTGAGATGATAGCTCATTGTAGTTTTGATTTGCATTTCTCTAATGATCAGTGATGTTGAGCATCCTTTCATATGTTTGTTGGCAATCTGTATATCTTCTTTAAAGAAATGTCTATTTAGATCTTCTGCCTATTTTTGGATTTTTTTTTTTCTTTTTCTTTTTTTTTTTTTTTGATATTGAGCTGCATGAGCTGCTTGTATATTTTGGTGATTAATCCTGTCTATTGCTTCATTTGCAAATATTTTCTCCCATTCTGAGGGTTGTCTTTTCATCTTTTTTATGTTTTCCTTTGCTGTGCAAAAGCTTTTAAGTTTCATTAAGTCCCATTTGCTTATTTTTGTTTTTATTTCCAGTTCTCTGGGAGGTGGGTCAAAAAGGATCTTGCTGTGATTTATGTCATGGAGTGTTCTGCCTATGTTTTCCTCTAAGAGTTTTATAGTGTCTGACCTTACATTTAGGTCTTTAATCCATTTTAAGTTTTTTTTGTTTGTGTATGGTGTTAGGAGGTTTCTAATTTCATTCTTTTACACGTAGCTGTCCAATTTTCCCAGCACCACTTATTGAAGGGGCTGTCTTTTCTCCATTGTATACTCTTTCCTCCTATATCAAAGATAAGGTGACCATATGTACATGGGTTTACCTCTGGGCTTTCTATCCTCTTCCATTGATCTATATTTCTGTTTTTGTGCCAGTACCGTACTGTCTTGATTATTTTAGCTTTATAGTATAGTCCGAAGTCTGGGAGCCTGATTCCTCCAGGTCTGTTTTTCTTTCTCAAGATTGTTTCAGGGTCTTTTGTGTTTCCATACAAATTGTTCAACGTTTTGTTCTAGTTCTGTGAAAAATGTCATTGGTAGTTTGATAGGGATTGCAACGAATCTGTAGATTGCTTTGGGTACTATAGACATTTTCACAATGTTGATTCTTCCAATCCCAAAACATAGTATGTCTCTCCATCTGTTCATATCATCTTTAATTTCTTTAATCATTGTCTTCTACTTTTCTGCATACTGGTCTTTTGACTCCTTAGGTAGGTTTATTCCTAGGTATTTTATTCTTTTCGTTACAATGGTATGTGGGAGTGTTTCCTTAATTTCTCTTTCAGATTTTTCATCTTTAGTGTATAGGAATGCAAGAGATTGTTGTGCATTAATTTTGTATCCTTCTACTCTACCAAATTCATTGATTAACTCTAGTAATTTTCTGGTAGCATCTTTAGGATTCTCTATGTATAGTATCATGTTATCTGCAAACAGTGACAGTTTTACTTATTTTCCATTTTGGATCCCTTTTATTCCTTTTCCTTCTCTCATTTCTGTGGCTAAAACTTCCAAAGCTATGTTGAATAATAGTGGTGAGAGTAGGCAACCTTGTCTTTTTCCTCATGTTAGAGGAAATGGTTTCAATTTTTCACCACTGAGAACGATGTTGGCTGTGGGTTTGTCATATATGGACTTTATTATGTTCAGGTAGGTTCTCTCTATGCCTACTTTCTGGAGAGTTTTTATCATAAATGGGTGTTGAATTTTGTCAAAAGCTTTTTTCTGCATCTGTTGAGATGATCATAAGTTTTTTATCCTTCAATTTGTTAATATGGTGCATCACATTGATTGATTTGCATATATTGAAGAATCCTTGCATTCCTGGTATAAACCTCACTTGATCATCATGTATGATCCTTTTAATGTGCTGTTGGATTCTGTTTGCTAGTATTTTGTTGAGGATTTTCTTTTTTTTAAATATCTGATAGTTTGATTATTATGTGTCTTGGCGTGTTTCTCCTTAGATTTATCCCGCATGGGACTCTCTGAACTTCCTGGACTTGATTAACTATTTTCTTTCCCATAATAGGGAAATTTTCAACTATAGTCTCTTCAAATATTTTCTCAGTCCCTTTCTTTTTCCCTTCTTCTTCGGGGACCCCTGTAATTCCAATGTTGGTGTCTTTAATGTTGCCCCAGAAGTCTCTGAGACTGTTCTCAATTCTTTTTTCTTTATTCTGGTCTGCAGTAGTTATTTCCACCATTTTATCTTCCAACTCACTTACTGGTTTTCTGCCTCAGTTATTGATTCCTTCTAGAGTATTTTAAATTTCATTAATTGTGGTGTTCATCACTTTATTTGCTGTTTAGTTCTTCTAGATCCTTGTTAAATGTTTCTTGTAATTTCTCCATTCTGTTTCTGAGATTTTGGATCACCTTTACTATCATTACTCTGAATTCTTTTTCAGGTAGGTTGCCTATTTCGTCTTCATTTATTTGGTCTTTTAGGTTTTTACTTTGCTCCTTTGTGTCTAACATATTTTTTGTTGTTTCTTTTTTTTTTTTTTTTTGATGGGTGGTGCTGTATTCCTGTCTTCCTGGTTGTTTGGCCTGAGACGTTCAGGACCAGGACCAGACTTTGCAGGAAGTTGGATAGAGCTGGGTCTTGGTGCTGTGATGAGGACCTCTGGAAGGCTTCACTCTGATTGATATTCCCTGGGGTCTGAGATTCTCCGTTAGTTCAGTGGTTTGGATGCAGAGCTCCCAACACAGGAGCTTGGGCCTAACATCCTGCCTGGAAACCAAAATCTCACAAGTTTTGTGGTATGGTAAAAAATAAAAAGGAAAAAAGAAAGAAAAAATGAAGCTGTACAATATCAAAGAATAAAAAACAAAATAAAATTAGTAAGTTAATAAATATATTAGGAAAACTATAATCGAAACAACTGCAACAAGATAAAATAAAACCACAACAGAAAAAAAAATAAATAAATAAGTGGGTGGGGAACAAGCAAAAGGAGAGCTCGCCAGTCACTGGTGGCTCCTCTCATCCCCTTAGGTGTCCGTGGTCCCCCTCCGGTGCTTAGTAGGTGCCTTAATTGTGAGGAGACGTGAATTCCATGTCCTCCTAGTATGCCATCTTTATTCCACCCCTCTTCACAGCAGCCAAGGCTTCCAGGTGAGGGATTTCAGCATCTCCTTGCAGCTCCAGATCAAACTCCAAGTGTCTCAAGGTCTCATAACTTTCCCTCACTATTGGCCAGATCATTTCCACATGCTACCTCCTGTAACTAGGGCCATTTGGAGATGCAGAGGCCAGGCTGAAGAATGCAGCAGAAAGGAGGTGATGGGGTTCCTCTGGCCACTGTCCGGGGTCGAGGCAGAGTGGAGACTCAGCAGCAGGGGTGCCGTCAGGGATGGGGTTGGTTGCATTATTTTATTACAAAGAATTAGCTGATTGTATCAGATAGTTTCTATCTATATGCTCCAGTGTGTCTTTTATGTTAATTAAATAGTTTGAGTTATGTAAGATGTTTTTTGCTCATATTGAAAAACTTAAATATGACCAAATTTCTCTTTGCTCATGGCTGACTGAAGATATCTCAAAGATAATTTGGGGCATCATCAATAAACATTTGCTGCATCTTTAAAATTTCATGTTTAATCCATATGGGAATATTTTGACATTGACTTCCCATTTCACAATTCTTTCATCACATTAGTAATAAGTATTTTCTTGGAATAATGGAATAGAGAGTAGAGAATCATTAGTTCTATAAACAAAGCACACATGTGAAATATTTGTACCATATTTGTTCATATCTATTTCCTTCCGATGTGAAGACAATTTTTCCTAGAGTTCTTATTTGAAGTTACAATGACGCAAAACAAAACAATGACAAGGAAAAGTCATTCTAAAAAGCTTAAAAACAGACACAAACTTACTCAGCTATTAACTATTATGTTTGAAATTAGAGATGAAATATGTAATTATAGTTTCTTACAGAACAATTATTTGACAGTAACGGATGGAACTGTGGAAGAGGAAGGTTATGGCAAAACTTAGATGAAGGCCCATGTATGAGTACTCTAGGCAACTTTCATATCATGAACATAAACCAAAGATTAGAATACCCAGGCATGAGTCACTCTGTGTTTAATGTGGAACAAAAAGCCCAATTAAATGAAGGAGATATAGTTCTATTTAGTGCTTAAGAGTCAGAATGTTTTAGTTCACCTTCTGAAGGAGATATAGTTCTATTTAGTGCTTAAGAGTCAGAATGTTTTAGTTCACTTCTTTGACCACTGAATAAAATATCAATATATATAAATATATATTGATATATATATAAATATATATCAATATAAATTTTATATTTATCTTTTATTTAATAATCAAAGAAAGCTTTATTATCATTCTGCCTAGCATACTAAATAGAACCATGTTTCATTAATTTAATTTATATATGTGTATATATACACATCATATATTATATATATATATACATTATGTATAGTACATAAAAGGAGACTAATATTGCAATCAAATCATCTACAAATGCAAATTACCAGTCAAGGAATGATGAAAATTCTTCATTTCATTCAAAATTTAAATTTTTCCTTAAAACTGTAATACTCAGCTTACAAAAATATCTTTATATAAAGTTGAAAACTTTAGTCCATTTTAGACCTCACATGAGTTTTGTAAATAAAATTAATAAGACATATACTATATTGATAAAAGAAAAATGCCAGTGTGGTACATTAACATTTAGGATTTATATGCTTATCTTTATGTTTTAAACTTTAAATATTTATTTCTCAATGTTTTTTATTTCCTTAATATTTTGTTTCAATCACTTATCATGCCCATAGCAAATAATAATCACATGAGACATCATATTATAACCTTACTGAAAATATTACAATGTATGTAACTATCCAATTTGGTTGCAGCTGTGTTTGTTTAAAGTGTTTTGGTTCATCATATATTACCAAATGTCAATTTTTGTCTTAAAGACTGATTTCTAGAAAAAGATTTTGACTCATAAAGAAAAGTTAATTAATATTCATATGTTAAATAATGAGACTCCACCAAATATATTTTAAAGTATTAATAAGGAGTTACTTAGAAGAAAGAAACACAGATTTATTTACAGTCAGTACCCTGGGCTTATGTCTGCTGGGAATTCATCAGACTAGCCTCACTACTTGAATTTTCTTTCTCTGTCACACACTGTGTTTGTTAGTTAGTTATATGTGTATGCTCTTCTCTTCCTTATTCAGAACAGACACTGCTAGAGAACAATTAAGATTTTCTGTCTCTTAGTTTTTTCCTGCCTTTGACTTTGGTTGCTAGATTCATTTTCTTTCTGCTCTTGAATCCACCACCCTCTCATTCTGTGAATTCAACACTGTGACTCTAAATTCAAAATTTTAGGAAAGAAAATTTGAATGGTTCCTTCTAAAATATGGATTGGTAAGGTCTCCTCTAGCTTTAGGAGGAAAACAAAGGATATATTGACCCATAACCTTAGGCAGCAACATGGTTTTGTGTAACTATTCTAAAGATGAAAGCACAGGCTGGGCAGGAACAAACCCAGCATGTGATTACATGTGATACATCCCCAAAAGACATAAGTAATAGATGGAGCTATTGCCTTGCATCTTTGCCCACACTGAGTTTCATCAATTAAAGCAAACTTTCTTGAATCCTTTGATACTTAATTAGTTCAATAATATGTATATTTTGAGATACAAATGTTATTTCTTTGTGAGTCATCAGGTAACATTATTTTACATAAATTTTGGAAATAGTTTTTGATTATCTGTTTTATTTTCACATCCATGTATTTCCACATTATTATACTTTTTTTCATAACTTCGTTGTGAATACTGTTTAATCTTTCTTGTCTAAATATTTGGTCTAGATTAATTTTTCAATTGATATATAAATAAATCTACTTGTGTTATTTTATATTAAGTAGAAGCTATTCTAACATTATTTTAAAAGGGTTACTCATTTCTTTATCATTTCAACACATATAGAAAATTTCATTAGGAGAAATAATTGTTTATTGCTACAAAATAAATTACCACACACTTAGTGCCATAAATATTTATTTTATTTCAGTCTGTTGGTCAAAAATTTAGATATAGTATGGCTGCATTAGGATTTCTAACAAGGCTGAAATTGTGGTGTCAGCCCAGAGTAGGGTCTCATCTGAGGACCTGACTGTAGATTTCCGAGTGCACTGGGTAGCTGCAAGAATTCAATTCATCAGGGGTTGCTGAACAAAAGTTTGTTTTCATTTCCTTGACAAAAGGGTGTCTCCGAAATGGTACCTTGTTTCATCAAAGCATACAAGCTGAAAGAAAGGACAATAGAGTTAGTGGCAGTGTAGAAGTCACAAACTTTTGTAACCCAAGTATAGAAGAAACATCTCATTACATTTGCTATATTCTATTGGTTAAAAGCAAGTCACTAAGCCATCTTACATTCAAGGGGTGGGTATTAGACAAGGGCATGATAGTACAGATAATGGAGGAGGCCATCTTAGAATACTGCCTACAACAGGGTTTTCAATAACAATGCTAATTTATACACAATATTGTACATATTGGAAGTTGAAATAGGAGTATTTCTCTTAATTTTAGTGCCTTGTTAGTATCAGATAATTTAAATGTTCTCAGAGTAAAAAAAGGACTTTTTTAAAAATTTGGTGATAATTAAAACCTCTTATATACAAATAACTCAAACACAAAATGGGCAAACACTTCAAAAGACATTTCTCCAAAGAAGATATGCAGCGGGGGGAGATATGGGAACATATGTGTATGTATAACTGATTCACTTCGTTATAAAGCAGAAACTAACACACCATTGTAAAGCAATTATACTCCAATAAAGATGTAAAAAATAAATAAATAAATAAATAAAAAGAAGATATGCAAATGGCCAATAAAATGACAATACTGTAAAAGACAATTTTTTCAGCTTTATTGAGGAAAAATTGACAAATAAAAATTGCATATATGTAAGGTAGAATTCAATGTTTTGATATACAAAAACATTGTGACATAATCACCACAATCAAGCTACATTAACATACTTGTCACCTCACATAGTTACCACTTTGCCAAATTTTCTAGGAAAATTTTATGAATTTAGGGAGTCTATAGATATTGTAATTTTTAATTTCCACAGAAATGCCTATTCATAAAGTCATAAAATTTCCCTAGAAAATTTGGCATAAGATACTTTTGCATACATTTCAAAACTATATCAGATGTTTAAAGGAATGATAATTTGAAGATATTAAGTTGAAAGAGAATTTTGATATTATCTTGTTCAAACATACTCTGGTTAAAAGAACGTTTGGCAACAGTAGCTAGAATGTTATAAATCTACAGAGATTTTACCATAATCATTTTTTGTAAATACTTGTCTTGACCACTAAGTTAAAGAAACTTTAGTTCAGTGACTTGTTATATTTACCACTTTAGCCTCACTCCCAAGCAAAGAGCCTCACTTATTAGGCAATTAAAGACCCTACTTAAATAAATCAAGTTAGTTCTGACCCCTGCAACTTCTGAATGTTATTTTTTCTGCCTTTAAAGTATCAGAAAATTATATTCTGATATATAATGTGTATATATACATTATATATATATAATGTATATATGTGTGTGTATATATATATATATATATATATATATATATATATATATATATACAAAGTGTGACCCTTCTTTATTCATTTAGTGTTCAACAGATACCTATTGGATGCCTTCTACATACTGTATATAGGATAAGCACTGGGTGTACAGCAAAGACCAAGAAAAATATGATTCTTCACATGAAACTTCTTTGCACTCAGTTATTATGATCTCTTGATTCTAAAGCACCATGTATTGGATCTGATGCTAATAAACTTAATTATACAGTTTTGAAGCAAACAACCACTTGCATGCACACTGTTTGCAAAATGCATTCTTTCAAAACACTAAAGTGAAAAACACACTTAATTCTTGTTAGATTTGAGGAAATTTATTATATACCATATGTATAAAAATCATACAAAAATAGTCTTTACAGATGATTGATATAAGAAAAAATAACTGTAAGCAATTCCATATAACTAATTTCACATGTAACCTGAAAATTCAATAAATGAAACTAAAGATAAATCACAGGTCATTTAACTTCTATTTGTTAAATTACTCAAATAGAAATGCATGGTTTTATTAAATCTATAAGTAATTATATGTAAAAATAAAACTGCAAGAAAAGATCCTTGCTGCTTTGACATTTTTTCGTGTAAGTCAGTCAACATTAGAATGACAGACATATGACAATAACAATTTGGAGTCTAAACATGAAGATGTGAAAAGGAAGAGGTTATTATTATACTAGGCTATAATTAGTGTAGTAATTGTTTTTTCTAGAAACATTTTTTCCAATCAATATGGCACTTTTGACAAAGTACTGATAACAATGGTTCAGTTAGCTATACAAAGTGTGACCCAATGCATTTATGTTGTGCAAATGTGATATGTAAAGTGCAGAGACATTTCAGGAAGATATTAACTGAATTTTGGGATGTAATTGTCTGGTGCTTAAACTGTTCAGTAAAGTTGTCTTACATGCTCTGGAGCAGAGCCATTGTAGAATATTCCAACTATTTCTTTCAATTTACGCCATTGGCTCTGGTCCATTTACCAACTGGTGAAATCAGAGCAATTGATTCTTCAACATCTCTGCCAGTTATACCCCATCTAGTTCCTCCAGTCCCTGTGCACTCAGCTGAGTGTTATTTTTGGACTTTAACAAGAATTGCTTTACCATCAATTGAATAGGCATAGGTTTAGAAAGAGGCTCATAATCTGCAGGGCTGAAATTACTCACTCAGGTAGGAAGGGACCCTTCAGTAAACTACAGATAGAATCCAACTCTAATAAATGTCATTAAAGCATGTGACACCTCATAACAAGGTAACGTTTCAGTTTTGTGTTACAACCCATAGAAAGATAATCTGTGGATGTAAATAATGTATTTTCAGTAACAAATATTTTCACAATTTTCTATCAATTTACAACCCCTCTATCTAGTAACTATGTTGTATTTTCTATGCAGCACAAGTACACACCAAGTTTACTATAATCTTTATATTTTGTTAAGTAATTATGATAACCTGTGGCATAATTTACAAATGGATTGAGGGGCAGCTTATATATATATATATATATATATATATATATATGATATCTAATATGATTTAAACCTTATACACCATGGTAGTTATATTTCTCTTTTAGAACTAGATGGTATTGGCCAAAAAGTTATGTCATTTTTAGGAGAATTCAAGTAACTTATTTTAAACATTTCATCTCAATGATAGGGCAGTATAGTCAGTGCAATGTATATGTATATTTTAAATATATATATATATATATATATACACTATATACTTTCATATATATATGTGCTGATTAAACAAAAAGAAAAGAGGAAAAGTAAAGAATATAAGACTAAACCAACTTTTTTATAGCAAATCAACTCTTAGTCACTGGACTTAATATTTTATTTATTTTTTAGACTAATTTCATGCTTTAATAGTACAATTTTGCATGCTTAAGAATGTAGAAAACATATGTGCACATGTCCATTAATAATTCAATTGACGTTTGTCAACTACTTAGATTCTGAAACCCATCCTTCTATACTGCTGACAGGAAGCAATGCTTCATAAATATTTTCATATGTCTGCACAGTCAGAACTTTCTGAGCAAAGATTGCATAAAAACCTATTAACCTGATCCACCAAAGTCATTGATCTACACAGAAACTGCAAATGGAGCCACTTTTTAGTGACTTTGAAATCATCCACTCTCATCCACCTGTTTTTGAGGAATCATTCTAGTAAATTGAGTAGAGATATGAATGGAATTGCCACCCCTTGCAGCTATGAGATCTTTAGTACTGATGTGATTTTATGCTGTATCCCTGGAATGAAAGAATGAAAGATGATATTGTCCCTCTCACCAGCATATCATAGATCATTTTGACAAACAGAATGACCTCTAGGCCCTACCACAGAACAAAATCAATGTTCCAAAGTTAGTTTTTCTGGACATATTTAATATCTCTCCTCCATCATTCTCCATTTTTAGAATTTTGCTGACCAGTTAGAGGATAGGAACAAGAGGAGAGAAGACATAATATAAGGAATGCAAAAGGAGACTTTATTATCAATCATGTAGATAATATTAACAGAGTAATAGTATAATTTTATTTACACCTTTTTGCCATTTGGGGGGAAAATCTATATGAAATTGAAGTGCTTAATTTAACAATACTGACAAAAGACAATCTGAATAGTTCTATATCTACTAATATAACAGAACCCTTAATTTAAACCATCCCACAAAGAAAACGCCAGGATCAGATGGGCTAACTGGCAATTTTTCAAAATTTTAAGGAGAATTAGTATGATTCTATACCAGATCTTGCAGAAAATAAAGAAAGAGGGTATATTCCTGATTCATTTTATGAGGTCAGGATAAGCTTGATACAAAAATCTACAAAGAATTTTACAAGAAAGATATTGTCAGGACAATAACATAAAAATATACACCAACATTCTAAACAAAATAACAAATAGGGTTTGGTGATATAAAAAACAAATAAAAAATGTAACTTATTTCCAGAAGGATTTTTTTTTCCATTCAAAATCAGTTAGTATAACCAGTCACATTAACAAGGAAATGAGAACAAATATACAATTATTATTACCTCAAGAGATGATTATTTTTTTATTTTTGATAAAATGAACATAGTAAAATTTAATAACTAGTAATGATAATAAAAAACAACAAAATGTTAGGAAAAAAAGGATTTTTTTTTTTTTTTTGCGGTACGCTGGCCTCTCACTGTTGTGGCCTCTCCCGTTGCGGAGCACAGGCTCCGGATGCGCAGGCCCAGCAGCCATGGCTCACGGGCCCAGCTGCTCCGCGACACGTGGTATCCTCCAGGACCGGGGCACGAACCCGCGTCTCCTGCATCGGCAGGCAGACTCTCAACCACTGTACCACCAGGGAAGCCTCAAAAGTATTATTTTTAACTGATACAGCCTACCTACAAAAATTCCATACTTAAAATCCCACTAGTGATGAAATATTGAATGCTTTCCCTGTGATATCATAAAGATTAGCCTGTCAACTATCTCAGCTTCTACAAACATTTTACAAGTTCCTAGCCAGTATGATAAGGGAAAAAAGTGGATTTAAGATTGCAAGAAAAAAATAAAACTATCTTCTATTGTCAGATTAAATAATTGTAAAAACAGAACATTAAAAAAATCACAGGTGCTTAATTTAATGATGAGTTTAGCAAGATCTCCGCATAAAATTCAACAAAATTCAACTATAGTGGAGAAACCAAGGAACTGGCTGACATGATTTAAATCCTCTGTTTTAGAGCTATTGATTATGTGACTGTATACATTTGTCAAAACACATCAAGATAGACACTCAAAATGTACATTTTGTTGCTTATACATTACATATAAATAAAATTGATCTGGAAAAAGAAATACAAAGACTAAATGCAGTATGTTAACTTTAATTTTAGTTCCAAAAACTGCTAAATGATAGCATTATTTTAATGTAGGTAATGTGTATATGGAATTCACTGTACTGTTCACAAGGCTGTTCTTTCTGATTAATTCTTTTAATTATTTCCCCAAAGTTAATTATTAAGGTGACAAATGTTTAACATATTTAAATTTATGTGACAAACATATTTTCCCATGTAACCAATCCTAAACATGATTGATATTGTTTAGTTCAACAAACATTTATTGGACCACTACAAGACACCAAATAAGGTTCTAAGAGACAATTGTATTACAATAGATAAGACAAAATTCTCTCCTCAAGGATTTACAAGGTAACAAGACAATTTATTTACTATTTTTAAATTAATTGCTTTTTTATTATGGTAAGAACACAATATTCTACGCTCAATACATTTTTAAGTGTACTATGTGGTATTAATAAATATAGGCACCACATTTTATGGCAGATCTCCAAAATGTAACAGAAACTTTATACCTACTAAAAACAATTCCCCATTTCCCCTTGCCTCCCCAAGCCCTTGACAACCACCATTGTATTCTTTATTTGACTATTTTAGATACTTCATACAAATGGAATCATGCAGTGTTTGTCTTTCTGTGTCTGGCTAAATGCACTTAACATAATGTCTTCCAGGTTCATCCATGTTGTCACATATGGAAGGCTTTCCTTCTGCTTTAAGTCTGAGTAATATTTAGTTCTCTCTCTCTCTCTCTCTCTCTCTCTCTCTCTCTCTCTCTCTCTCTCTATATATATATATATATATATATATATATATATATAGTTGCCTATATATATATAATATTTAGTTTATATACACATATAAATACACACATACATGTATACCATTTTAATTCATTCATCTGTTGATGGATATATAGGTTGTTTTCATATATTTTGCTATTTTAATATTGTAGCCTAAAGTATCCATGAAAGAAAAGAGACTTCTATGCATGGTAACTGAAAAGGAAAAGATAGAAATTGCCTTAATCCCTACAACAATCCTCTTTTGTCCCCTCAACCTTTGCCATGAGACAGAAGACTCTAAGAGGTCCTGGAACAATTATCCTCCTTAATGACATGCATATTCCACATGGCACCATAGCATCAATTTCTCCTCCTTGATCACTGTAATCTTTGCTTCCCGTTTACAATTTCAGGGGAGCAGGAAGTTTAAGTGTGGTCTCAAGGCAACATCCTGGCAGTTGGATCAGACCCCAGCTGTGGCAGATCCAGTTTCAGTCCAGGATTCAGATTTTGCTTGTGTCTTTCCCAATTCCTGTATTTCAAAGAAAAGCTAGGTCTTCATTCTTCAAAGAGGGTTTGGTAGAGAGTTTGAAAACTCTCAATACATTGTTTATTTTTACTTTCCAGAAGGAGTCTAATTATCCTTGACATGAATACTTTTTATGTAAAGCTATAACTAATATAATTAATCACTCTTAGTCATGCCCTCTTAGACATGATCCCTGAAGAAATAACAATAGCAGTAATTATGATATAGCATGTATAATAATAGTATTAATATTAGCTAATTTTTATTGAACATTATCTATAACCACACACTAGACCAAACTTGAAACATCTATAAACTCATCTCATGGATGAAGTAATGTCAAAGAGATGTTTTTCCCCCAACAGGACACAGATTAACAGGTAACCGGTATCTTATAAAACCACATGCTAGATCGAGGTTTAAAATTTTCCTAACATTTTGCTTCTCTCCTTCCTTTTCTTTATTATTTGCCTTAAACATGTTCATTTTTCTTTTCTTCCATTATTTGCCTGAAGATTTTTTTTTCTCCTTTGCTGAAATAGTTTTATCCCCCTCGAAATCTGTTACCTTCAATGAGTTCAAATTGTTGTTGTTGTTTTTTTCCAGAAATGCTATAGTAACTTGATTTGTACCTACATGTAAATGTGTGGTAAAATTCAAATTTACAGAAAACATTTTCCTGTCTTATAATAGCATCAATAAAGCTCTAAAAGTGGTCTATTTTTAGTCCTCTTTATGCAATACAATTTTAGCCTTCCATCAAGCTTTAAAAGCCTTTATAGTGGGTGGTAGTTAGAAATCAGGCCAGAGAATAGGCCTCAAAGATTGTGTGTTTATACAAATTTATTTTATATATTACTATATTCAAAGAGTATAATAATAATAAAATATACCACCATAAACTATACCTTTCAGGGGAACGTAATGAACAGAGGATTTTAGTTCTGTATTTGTCATCAAGCACTATTATATGGAAAGTAAATGCTCTAATGTTACTGGTAGGAAGCTGACAGATTGTGCTTCCAGATCATAGGCAATAGTGTTGTACAGCAGTGGCTTTTAACTTCTAAAATGAATGAGTTGGCAGTCATTTTATGTTTAAAGGTGTTTCCTGCAATCTGGGTAGTTAGAAAACTGATTAGTACCAGAAAATATTTTTATCACTGTAAGAAAAAATTAGATAAATGGAATTGGATACTTACAGAAAAGGCTTATATAGGAAGCATTGAAATACAGTAGAAAGAAAGCTCTCTAGAGCCGTGTATCAGTTCCCTATTGCTTCTTAACAAAGTGCCACACACTTATTAACAGGGTTTTCAAGAGTAAAGCTCCCAGGCATTAGTCAGCTGAATCCTTTCCTTGAGGTCTGTCCAGGCTGAAATCAAGGGATTAGATGAGGGTTTAAATTTCATTTGAGGCTCAGGACCTCTTCTACATTCATGCAGCCATTGGCAGAATGTATTTTCCTTGCATGCAGTTGTGGATGTTTTCGAGGCTGTGTCTCCAAGGCCAGAGCAAAATGAGTAAAAGCTACAGTGTGTAGCAGTTCCTGTTACCCCTTTGACCTCATTAACTACTCCTTTCCAAACTCAACTGCATTCCTGCTCACTAGCTTTCTTGCCGTTCCTTGGGGGGAAAAAATGCTCTCTCGCCTGGGAGAATCCACATTTCTATTCCTTCTGGAATGTCTAATTCTCCAGATACCAACATGTCTCTGAACAAGAAGAAATAACTAAATGTATTCAGAGAGCTACATGTTAAGATTTATACAACATTAAAATTGTGTTTAAAATATATTCTAATAGCAATAAATAACAAAAAAGAAAATCATGCTATAAAATTTTAGAAAAAATCCAAATTACATAATCAATATGGGAATAAACAGTTCGAATTTTTGTTCAAAAAGATTGAAAATAATCATCGTTTAGCACGAGGTGATTATTTTCATAATGGATCTATAGTGAGTGTATTTTTTCTTGGCTCAAATTTTTAAATGATAACAGTTTTGTACAGGAAAACAGCTAATGTAAGGTTTTTATAAATAAAGATAAAATAAAAGCAGAGATCCATGCTATCCAGGTCAAAGGAGTCAAGCTGTATCCAAGTTAATAACATCAAACTAAAAGAAATGTCTCTAGAACACCTCTGAATATTATGAACAGACAAAAATTCCTCAATAATCACAATGTTTTGAAAACATGGATGTAGTTATCCAGCAACATTCATCTTTTTTAAATGGTTAAAGATCATGATGAATCACCTAAACACGATTTAAGTTAACAGCTTCTGTTAGTTGAACCTTGAGGCATAGCTCTTGTGTTTGCTGGCTCTCATGCCCACTCTCTTAATCGGCACCTTCAAGCAGAAGGGTATTAGCAGAGTGCACATCACTGGATTACTACAGTAATCCTACCTACACCTTTGGGAAAAGACCTTTCTTCTAACTGTCCTCACATTACTTAAGTGTGATATCTGTTTCTTAGAGTAATTCTGACTGAAATGGAATATCATACTGCTAGAAAGTTTCACAAAAATGAAAGTTTCTTTTTACATAAAAAGAGGTTCTGTTCTCTAAGAAGGGAGAGAATCTAGTTAAAAAGTCATAAAACCATATCATCTGTGACTCAATATCTTTTAAAAGCCCAGGTAGATATTGGGGAAACATAAATTCTCTGTTATCTCCAAAGCAGGAATGAAGCTGGTCAGCACATGAGTCAAAAGTGAACATGGACTATTTTTTTTAGATTCCACATGTAAACAATGTCATATAATATTTGTCTTTGTCTGACTTACTTCACTTAGTGTGAAAATTTCTAGGTCCATCAATGTTGCTGCAAATGGCATTATTTCATTCTTTTCGTGGCTGAGTAATATTCCATTGTATGTACCACTTCTTCTTTATCCATTCATTTGTTGATGGACACTTAGGTTGCTTCCATGTCTTGGCTATTGTAAATAGTGTGGCTGTTAACATTGGGGTGCATATACCTTTTCAAATTAGTGTTTTTGTTTTTGTTTTTTTTTTGGATATGTACCCATGAGTGGAATTGCTGGATCTTTGGGTAGTTCTATTTTTAGTTTTTTGATATTTTAATACTAAACTCCTAATTTATCCTTTCCTCCCTTTCCCCTTTGGTGACCATAAGTTTGTTTTCTATGTCAGTGAGTCTATTTCTGTTTTGTAAATAAATTCATGTGTATCATTTTCTAGATTCCACACATAAGAGGCATCATATGATATTCATCTTCTTCTGTCTGGCTTACTTCACTTAGTATGATAATTTCCAGGTCCATCATGTTGCTGCAAATGGCATGATTCCATTCTTTTAAATGGCTGAGTAATATTCCATTATATATATATATATATATATATATATATCTCACAACTTCTTTATCCACTCATCTGTCCATAGACACTCAGGTTGCATCCATGTATTAGCTAGTGTAAATAGTGCTGTTATGAACACTGGAGTGCATATATCTTTTTGAATTAGAGTTTTCAAAAACAGAAACAGACTCACAGGCATAGGAAAATAAACTTATGCTTACCAGAGGGGACAGGGGAGGGATAAATTAGGTGTATGGAATTAACAGATACACACTACCATGCATAAAATAGATACACAACAAGGATTTACTGCATAACACAAGGAACCATATTCAATATCTTGTAATAACCTATAATGGAAAATAATCAGAAAAAATATAGATACGTACATATATATGTATAACTTAATCACTTTGCTGCATACCTGAAGCTAACACAATATTGTAAATCAACTATACTAACTAAAAAAATAAATTTGAAGGATGATAAAGGCTCAGTATTCAGGAATATGAAGCAGAGTAGGACATAAGAATGAAGCCCTGCAGGACAGGAATAAAGATGCAGACATAGAGAATGGACTTGAGGACATGGGGAAGGGGAAGGGGGATGAAGTGAGAGAGTGGCATGGACATATATACACTGCCAAATGTAAAATAGATAGCTAATAGGAAGCAGCTGCATAGCACAGGGAGATCAGCTCGGTGCTTTGTGATCACCTAGAGGGGTGGGATAGGGAGGGTGGGAGGGAGACGCAAGAGGGAGGAGATGTGGGGATATATGTATATGTATTCACTTTGTTATAAAGCAGAAACTAACACACCATTGTAAAGCAATTATACTGCAATAAAGGTATTTAAAAAATGAATAGTAATTTCCCACAAGACTCACAAGTACATGTTGAATGTACAAAAATAAAAATAATGATAATAAAAAAAGAATGAAGCCCTGGTCTTGAAGCAAAGTCTGCAAACGGATTATTTGAACCTCCAGACTCAATCTCCATGTTTAGGTATCAGAAATGCTAGAAGATAATAGATTACTATCTCTCAGCACTTCTGCGTATCTACACATATTTATGAAGTAGGAATCTAGAATAGTTTTCTATAGAGAACAACTAGAACAATATGTGATATAAAGGGAAATAAGAAAGAGCTTTTCAAAATATGTATTTATACATTCTTCATGATATGGAAGAAAAATTAAGAAAATTTCTCAGAAAATATAGTAAAAAATAAAGAAATAGAAATTACCAAAAAAAAAAAAAAAAAAAAAGATAAGACAAATAGGGGATATGCTAGAATGCCTAACATCCAAATAATGGAGGTTGAAAAATGGGACGTCAGAGAATACAATAGGGAAATGGAATGAAAGGAATAAGTTCCTTGTAAGCACTTAGAACACATGTATGTGTTTATATATCTATTAGAAGATTTCAGGAAATTTAAAAATAGGAGCATGAAATAACTACAAGAGGGCTTCCCTGGTGGCTCAGTGGTTGAGACTCCGCCTGCTGATGCGGGGGAGACGAGTTCGTGCCCCGGTTCGGGAGGATCCCCTATGCCGTGGAGCGGCTGAGCCAGTGAGCCATGGCTGCCGAGCCTGCGCGTTTGGAGCCTGCGCTCCGCAACGGGAGAGACCACAACAGTGAGAGGCCCGCGTACTGCAAAAATAAAAAAAAAAAAAAAACTAATTACAAGAAAAGGGTATTATAAACTTCAGGAAAATTTTGTTAAGGTGCATAAGCAAAAAAATTCTAGAGCAGCTGTGAACAGTATTTACATATTTATAATAATGTAATCATCTTTGAGTAAGACAATAATCAAAAACAGCAATATAATGATATTAGTGCAAAAAGGGAGGCCGTGGAGAGAGAACACTGAAGAACTAAATCTTCATTTACTATTGTAGTAAGTCAATTGGTAATGATCAAAATCAATGAATTATGAAATGGCCATAAAACATACATTTAGAAAAATGTGGTGAATACCAAAGGAAAAAGTAAAAGGATGTGGGAGTGATTGCCTCATAGAAGCAGGGCTGGGAAGTGGAACTTGGTCAGTTAAGACATGACTATTTTTATAACTCTTCAATACCATTTAATATTTACAGTATGTGCATTTATTAATTTGACTACAAATTAAGAAACAACATTACATTTAATATGAATATCGGGAGTGAAAATTATTTTAGAAAGGCCGTTAGTTAATATCTTAAGTAGCATAAATCTCAGCATGCTAAGCCTTGCAGATAGAAGGATCAATAAGTCAGAATGAGTTAGATTCCTGTTAGCCTCAAACATAATCCTTTTCTTGATTGTGATTTCCTCATTTTATATCCATCAGTTGTTTTTCTTACTTGGAATTCGTAGCTCTCTGTTAAGAGACAATGTTTATCACCAAACAGCACCTTGTCTTCAGCATAATAGTTTTGCAGATTTGAAAGGAAGTAGATATTAATCAGTTCAGCAACTTGATTTTCAAGAGAAAAGTCTGTGGGCAATGCTACTAAAGTGACAAGATTAAGGATATGTAGGTAGTTTATCACTGAGAGCACTTTTGAGCCTACAGTGGAAAAATACGAATTTACTTATTCTGAGTATACAATTTTGTTAGAATGGACCATATGAACATATGAGTAAATATGCTTGTAAATGTGCCATCAATTAGTTTCTATGTTAAAAAAAAATCAGTTTTAAGATATACTAATATTTTACTTAAGGACAATATAATATTCAGAATTTGTATTGGTAATAATAATTTTAAAATATTTGCTTATAATTGCATACAATTGTTCTAAGAGATTAATATGGTATGTCTAATTTGGGGCATTTAAATATAACAGGGAATTTTTAAAAACTCCTCATTGACATTTCCTGCAGATATTTTAGAGTAGATCTCAGGTGCTCTGATCACAAAAAATGTTACTATGTGATGAAAAGGTATGTTAATTAGCTTGACTCTAGTAATCTTTTCATATGTATGTTTATATCAAATCATATTTTATTCCTTAAACATATCCAACTTTTATTTGAAATTAGAAAGTTAATTTTTATTAGAGTATAGTTGATTTACATTTTGTTAATTACTGCTGTACAGAAAATTGATTCAGTTATACATATATTCGATATATACATTCTTTATTTTAAGTATTTTTCAAAAAAATGGAATGGTTCACGAATTTGTGCATCATCCTTGCACAGGGGCCATGCTAACCTTCTCTGTTTCATTCCAATTTTAGTATATGTGCTGCTGAAGCAAGCATCAAAATATTTTTTTAATTGTACTAGGAACTGAAAATCAAATAGAAGATATTATTTTAAAACACTATTTTCAAGGACAGGATCACAATTAATTTACATCCTCTAATCATATAACGTTAGCTCTAATTCTGCAAAATCTTAAAGATATTATTTGATCCACAGTTTTTAAAATCAAGTAAGTAATTATCCTTACCCCAGTAGGGTCTAGTGCATGTGTGACTAGGGATGTGTCTTGGACTTCATCCGTACCTGAGAAGTGAAGGGCTTGGATTCCATTGTGCTTTATTGTTTTTTTTCTTCCTAGTTTGTATATTTATATTTCCCCTTACTTAAGTCTCCAAAATAAAACTCTTAAGATTTTATTAATACTTATCTATATATTAATGGATTGTAATTTATACAACCCACACACACATATTTAAAAATCTGAGGCAAATGTTAAAATTGGACACTTGTTTTCATTCTGTACTTCCCAAACTATTTACAACATACATATTAATTAAATTAAATATGAATATTTAAAAAGTCATGATAGCAAGTTCCAAATTCATTCTCCTCTTCATTCATTCTTCCCTAAGTGTCAGAGAAAGTGGCCCCCAAACTGAGCCATATTTCCTGAAAAGAGAAAACATTTTCCTAAAGCACTAATGGTGAACTTGAGGGATCTCTCAGTTGGCGATTATTTTAAAATTATCATTACCTCTTCCTTGTTGCTATCACAGGCCCTGATCTCTCCTCCTCTATTGAGTCCCATTGGTCATTGCTGTGCTATATCAAGTTACCTCCATGAATCAAGCTTTCTATCCTTCACGTGGGACATCAGCTATCACTTTGCCAAGTTTTACCATCACTGTTACCTGCTTCCATACTCCTTGCATTGCACCTCCACTTGAACACAGTATGTTACAATCCCTACCTGCCAAAAGAATCCACTTTGAGAAGAAAACAAGTATAATTAGATGACCGAGTTTGGGAAATCCAAAGTTTGATAGTCCATGTTGCTAATCTCCAACCTTCCTCTCAGCAATGTTTCATGTACACTCAAGCTGGCTGCATTCCGACGGGTTCCCTTAGTTTCTGCATTTTGTTCTCTCTCCGTAGCCTTGATTCTTATGTCAGCCTAACTAAGTTGTGACCCATACAGGTCACAGCAAAGAGAATGGAAGCTCATCTGAGGTAATTAATCACATCTGCACAGAAGCTAAAGGTCATTTTGTGTATATATCATATCTTGAAATTTGTCTATCTTATAGTTTTATATTATTGAGGTCAAAGAAGTTAATTGTCATATACTTAAAAACTCACTGAAAATATGCGTAGACTTAAGGGAAGAGAAAATATGTGGGAATAAATTTCACTGTCTCTGATTCCTTACTATTCACAAAGGATGCAAAGGAGACATGAGTGAATGCAACTGGGCTCTTTCAATTACTAAGAGATAAAACATAGCACTCCACATTTTAATCTTTCAAAATATTGCTCATCTTAAAGGACAACACTCACATTATACTTACTCCATAATCTTTTTCTGTAATCACCAGTGCAAATGCTACTTTCTTTCCTTCTTCTCATATTCCAAGTTGTATTATAACAATTATAATACCATTTCTACTTGAAAATTATTATAATGAGGCAAATGCATTTGGCAGAAAGCAATACTGTCATAATCAAGGGCTCTAAAATTTCCCTTTCACTGAGATATGCTTCTTTCTAGAGGAAGTTTTCCTATTCTAATTTATTCGTGTCACAAGATTTACATTAGTAAAATGTAAGTCTCACAATTTCAGAGATGCATTCAAACACTCCCAAACCTTCTCATTACTTAAAGACAAAAGTCCAAGTCCTGTTTTTGGCATCTGAGGCACCTAAAAGTAATGTGTGACTCTTTCTTAGTGCCTCTGCTTATGGTGATCCTGATTTTTTTTTTTTTTTTTTTTTTTTTTTTTTTTTTTTTTTTTTGTGGTACGCGGGCCTCTCACTGTTCTGGACTCTCCCATTGCGGAGCACAGCCTCCGGACACGCAGGCTCAGCGGCCATGGCTCATGCGTCCAGCCGCTCCGCGGCATGTGGGATCTTCCCGGACCGGGGCACGAACCCGTGTCCCCTGCACTGGCAGGTGAAATCTCAACCACTGCGCCACCAGGGAACCCCCCTGATATTTTTAATGACAGTGGATGATGAAGGCAGGAGAAGCACAAGGAAGACAGAGCGGACTTTACCCTTCCATTTATAAGTCTGTATGTCTTGTTCTCTAAAATAATAGTCACTGTACCATTCAAAAATTAACTTGAAAATAACCCTTAACATGGTTGATCCCTATCCTCAATGTACCTCCTGACATTACCTCATAATTGCTGAAATTCCACGTCATAAGTTAGAGTATCTACATGAATTTCAGGTGCCATTTTTTGATTTTAAAGCAAGCTTTGGGTTAAATGTATTTAATATCAATAGCTTCAACTTTCAAGACTTTTTTTTTTCCTTTCACAGACTCAGTAACAGAGCTGACCTTATTCATATAATAAAATGTCACCCTGTCACATGAGCTTGCAAACATTGTGAAACAACCTCATTAGCAAATAATGATTCCAAAAGAGTAACTTTTTTAATGTCAGTAAATACATTTTACATCCTTCTGATAATTTGTGAAAAACAGTGTAATTATCAGAGCTATATCTTTCTCTGTAGTAAAAGATAAAAAATCTATAAAACTTTAAAAGTCATATTTAAAACATAAAGCAAATCAAGGATTCTTCTTTCTCTCAGTATGAGAGATTTTTAATGTGAGTCTAATCCTTAAGTGACCTATTTACACGTTGCTCTTCTGCTATATAATAAGAGTAAAAAGGTGGTTAAAATTTTTCAGTAGAGCCTCTGATTCAAGTCTCCAAATTACCTTAGAACTAATTATCTGTGTATATATATATATATATATACACACAAACACACACTCACACACACACATTTAAGACATGAATTTTCAATGAAAAAAATCACCATTGACCAAATGGCATGTAGTGTGTGCACGATTGACTTTGAAATGTATCTTGGTCATGTCAATGAGAAGTGCTGAACTTACCAGGGCAACAGTCCAGTTCAACAAGTTTCCGAACTACCCACATGCTATTCAGTTTTTTAGGTTGTGGGTAAGTAGATATTGACAGTTTAAAGAAATTACAGTTATCAAATTAGACAGGTAAATATAATTGTAAAATAATTTGAAGTCTTCCTAAATGAAGCAATACCTCAGTGATATTTCAGAATGACTTGAAATAAATTAGCTAGAGATAGAGATTGGAGAAAACATTTCATAAATAGAGCTATACAATATAGAAAGGAGACATGGAGCAGTATAATACGTGCAAGTAAGAACAATTGACCTTTTTCATAGTCACATATTTGAAGGACTTTGTCATTCTAGACTTAGATAATGTAAAATGGTTATTATTTCTATATATTCTTGGGGTCAGGAATTTTTCCCTAATGTTTTGAAGAGTATGATAAATAAACCCATACCAGGGAAAGTAAAGCTTGTGAAGAAACAATAGTTAACATTGGGTATATCTGTCAAATAATACACTATTTTACCTTTCATCTATTTTTCTAATATATAGTGTTATAAATCATTTTGAAATACATCATATATTTGGATGTGTGCTAGTAGACATATTTGACATTATTTTAATTTTAGAAAAAATTGAGAAAGGAAAATATTTATACATGATAATTTCTTGATTTTTATTGAATGAAATTAAAAATTGAAACAAGATCTGTGAAATTTAATATGCCATGCTTGTGTAATATATGCATTCTGAATATTTTGTTTTAATTTTTGAAAAATTTTAAGGAGAAATTCTATAATATAGTTGCTTTGGAACAATCAACTTAAGAAAACTATACAACAAAGATATGGTAATCAAAATAGTATGTTACTAGCATAAAAACACACACATAGACCAATGGAACAGAATGGAGAGCTCAGAAACAAATCCTCACATTTATATCAATTAGTATTTGAATAGGAAGTCTAGAATACTCACTAGGAAAAGGATAGTCTCTTCAATAAATGGTGTTGAGAAAAATGCATAATTGCATGGGGGAGAATGGAATTGGATCCCTATCATACACTACTCATAGCAATTAACTCAAAATTAATTAAAGACTTAAACATAAGGCCTAAAATCATAAAACTCTTAGAAGAATATATAGGAAAAAAATTTATGCCTTCATAACAATTTTTTAAATATGACACAAAAGCACAAGCAATAAAAGCAAAAAAAAATAATAAGTGAGGTTACATCAAATCAAAAAGCTTCTACACAGCAAAATAAATAATCAACAAAATGAAAAGACATCCTACAGAATGTGAGAAAATATTTGCAAATTATATATGTGATAAGGTGTTAATATCTAAAATATATAAGTAACTCATATAACTCAATACCAAATAATCAGTCTGATTTTAAAAATGGGCAGAGGAATCGAATAGGCATTTCTCAAAGGAAAACATACAAATGGTCAACAGGTACATGAAAAGATACACAGCATCACTAACCATCAGAGAAATGCAAATCCAAACCACAGTGAGACAACACCTCATACTTGTTAGATTGACTATTATACAAAAGAGAGAGAGCAGGAGGGGGGGGGGCATGTTTGTGAGGATGTGGAGAAAATGGAACCCTCCTTGTCCACTGTTGAAGGGAATGTAAAGTGGTCAGCCATTATGGAAAACCGTAGGGAGGTTCCTCAAAAAATTAAAAATAGTACTAACATATAATCTAGCAATCTTATTTCTGTGTAAAGAGCCAAAGGAAATGAAATCAGGATCTCAAGGAGATATCTGCTTTCCCATGTTCGTTAAAGCATTATTCACACCAAAATATGGAAACAACCTAAGTGTTCATCTATGGATAAACAGATAAATATGATGTATATATAGGATAGATAGATAGATAGATAGATAGATGCACACACACACACAATGAGATTATTCAGCCATGAGAAAAAAGAAAATTCTGCGATTTGTGGCAACATGGATAGACTTCAAGTGAATTAGGCTAAGTGAAATAAGTCAGACTGAGAAAGACAAATACTCTACATTTCACTTATATATAAAATCTATAAAAGCCGAACTCATAGAAACAGGTGGTTGTCAGGGGTTGGGGGTTGGGAGAAGTGGGGAGATTTTGGACAAAGTGTTCAAACTTCCTGTTATAAGACAAATAAGTTCTGGGACTCTAATACACAGCATTGTGACTATAGTTTAGAATGCTATATTATATATTTGAAAGTTGCTAAGAGAACAGATTTAACATGCTCTCATTACAAAAATGAAATGGTTATTATGTCAGATAATGAAGAAATTAACTAACCTTACTGTGGTAATCATTTCAGAATATATAAATGTATCTCATCAACACATTGTACACAATAAATTTATACAATGTTAAATAATTATATCTTGATAAATGTGGATAAAATTTTCTTACTGTCTCACAACTTTACTAAACTTGATAATTATCCCCCTAGTAGCAGGTATTGATAGTCATACTAGATTGCTCTTTTTATTATCATTTTCTACCAGAATTGAGCCATGTAGAAGGTCTATATTAGGTTTTTCCTGTCCAATGTATCTCATCATTGTAAAAATAAAATTAGTTCCTTATCTAACCTCTTTGCAAAGTTAAATTTTCTAGAAGTAACTGAGTATAAGATAAATGTGTTAATCCACAACTTCCATTAATATAATTTTAATGCACATTTACCAATGAAAAAACCCTCATCTTCTTAAGAGAAAGAGAAATATATGCATAAAGAAAGAAATCAATTTTCCAATGAAGAAGTTAAGATCACAATGAGGTAACAGAAAACAATAAAATTTCTTGTCAATAATATCTGGTGGTCACTATATCTTTTTGTTTGTACCAATGTCTCAACATCATTTCTGCTGGCTCACAATACATTCCTGACAATTTTACAGGGTGCTGCATACAGCTGAACTCTACTCTTCGCCAAAGAAGAAAAGATAACACCTTAATATAAAATTTAAGAACTTGTACTCGGAATGGTCTGGATAATTAGTTTTTCAAATATGCCTTGTTTTGTTTGTCACAAGTACAGTTTTTCATTTTCCTCTAGAAATATTTTTATTCACTTTTTGTAATTTCATTTTTAAGCAATTTAAACCAGGCATTAGCTTCCATTTCACTTTATATCATCATTAAAATTTTAATGAATACTCGTTCTATACTTTACTCTCCAGTATTTCTATGGTGTAATTCAAACTGATTATCACCGTTTCTTTTTCATTATATATACAAATAATGAGAACATGCCCTCCTAAATATTACTGCACTTAAATATTATTTAATTATTATCTAAAAGATACTCTAAGGGAATGTTGTCCTCAATTAACCACAAGATCTGAACTGTAGGGTCTAATTTATTTTGGATAAAATTATGGAAAATCTACTCATACTACATATTTTGTCCTGCCAGAAAATGTCTTTCCCTCATATTCAAATTGTGACATTAGGGATTCCCTAGTGGCGCAGTGGTTGAGAGTCTGCCTGCCGATGCAGGGGAAACGGGTTCGTGCCCCGGTCCGAGAAGATCCCACATGCCGCGGAGCGCCTAGGCCCCTGAGCCATGGCCGCTGAGCCTGCGCGTCCAGAGCTTGTGCTCCGCAACGGGAGAGGCCACAGCAGTGAGAGGTCCGCGTACCGCAAAACAAAAAAAGAAAGAAAGAAAAAATGTGACATTAAAGAAATTCAGTAATAAAATTCTTAAGAGTGAATTTACCCTTTAAACACCTGGACTCATGAAGAAAAGTATAATTGAGTAGAATATTTTACTTTCACAATATGAGCATATTAAAGCAGGAGCTGAAAAGTGTACATTTTCTCATGGTCAGGAATGTGACCTCAAGGTGAAGAGTAAAGATCTCTGTGGCTTAAGAGGAAGATATGGATCAATGTGTTATA
This sequence comes from Phocoena phocoena, assembly GCF_963924675.1. Lineage (NCBI taxonomy): Eukaryota > Metazoa > Chordata > Mammalia > Artiodactyla > Phocoenidae > Phocoena > Phocoena phocoena. The sequence continues at coordinate 15,807,953 of NC_089221.1, read as the reverse complement.
TGATGATATCAAATTGATATAAAAATGATAAATCTTTGCAATAGTAGTTTTCACTTTGAAACCTAAAAGTAAAAATAAAACAAGAAATTTTGTACAAAACAAAATGTTACAATCAGATATATTTGCAATATTAATAACTCATCCAAACGTTTAGAAAACATGTTCTGAAGGCCAACCAGTGTGTTTCCTTGAGTGCTTCTGGAGTGTCAAGTATTGTGATTACATCTACTGTTACTACACATGAGACACTGTCTTGGTCAGTCCATACTGCTGTCACAAAACACCACAGACTGAGTGGCTAAAACAACAGAAATGTATTTCTTTACAGTTCTGGAGGTTAGAAGTCTAAAGTCTATTATCAAGTTTTCAGCATGGCTGGTTTCTGGTGAGAACTTTCCTTCTGGTTTATAGACAGACATACTTTCTCACTGTGTTCCCACATGGCAAGAAGAGAGAGGAGAGAGAGGGAGAATGCACTTTGATGTCTCTCCTTATAAAGGGCACCAATCTCATCATTAGAAGGCCTCACTATCATGACCTCATCTAAACCTATTTATCCTTCAAAGTCCCCATCTTCAAGTTCCATCATATGTGCAATAGGACTTCAGCAAATGAATTGGAGGGGGCGGGGCATATGTAGGTCTATTAAATTAAAATAATTAACTTTCTTAATTTTCACAAAACTTAAAAAGTGCGGGAAATTATTTCTCTCACCTTATAGGTTGGAAAGATGAGGTATAGTGGTGTTCAGCTGGCGAGTCCCACAGTTAGAAAGTAGGGATTGATCCTAAAACTCAGGTAGTTATACGTCAAGGTTCTGTACTCATACTGTTATACCATACTACCATTTAAATGACCCAAGCACCATTAATATAGAATTAAACAGGACCTGCAATGAAACTGAAAAAAGAATTTCAAACATATATATTAATTTTGACAATATTTCCTAAATACAGTTCTTTGATTGAAACACAAATTTATAAAGTTACATTTAACTGTAAATTTTGGATAAACTGTGTAATTCTGATAGATAAGTAGATGTGATCTTTGAGCATCTATACCAGAGCCTCTTCAATTTGACATATTAAGAGATATAATTAGTAAGAATTTGAATTAAAAAATTAAATACAAAAACAAATGTGCTTCAGTAATGCATGGTAAATAAAAATATTCAAAATATCTGAACTAGTTTCACTTCTTGGCAAATGTATTACCTGGTAGAAAATCAGTGTTTCTCTGTCTCTACAAAATAGTAAAAAACAGATAAAATAGAGAAATCATTTGTATGAAAGCAATAAAGACCTGCGAAAGCAGAGAGAGAATGAGATTCCAGAGAAAGAATAAATTCAAAGAGGCGAGCTGGATTCTGTAGCCACTTTTTCCTGGGTGTATCTGCTGATGCAGGTGGGATGCTGAGCCTATTGTAAAGCCCTCTGCAAACACTTACAGAGGAGTCCACCATGAGAGAACACAAAGTAACTTGTGGCACACACCTGGGGGGACTCAAACACATTCCCCCTCAGGAGGTTTATTTACTCTTGGGTCTCTGTGGAGCAGGAAACCAAAAACCTATGTGGAAACACTGAAAAACTAAATGTGGATTTTTACAATCCTGTGAGATAAAGAAAGGGAAGAGTTTAAGGCCACACCAGAGAGAGGAATCTTGCGGATTATATCAGGCTCTTAGGTGAAACAATGAATGCCAATGGTGAATAAGAAAGACCTTTATCAAGGATGAAAATCAGTCTCCATCCAGCACAAACCCTGATTGTCTTAGCCTTCTCAAGCTGCCATAACAAAACACTATAGATGGGGTGATTTAAACAACATAGATTTATTTACTCATAATTCTGGAGACTGGAAAGTTCAAGATCAGGTTTTCAGCAGAGTTCAGCTTTTGGTGAGAACTTTCTTCCTGGCTTGCAAAAGTTGTCTTCTCTTTGTTCCTGACATGGGAGGAGAGAGAGAGAGAGATGTCATCTTTTCCTTTTTTATAGGGACATCATTTCTATTCAATCAAAACTCCACCCTTATCATCTCATTTAGCCTTAATTACCTCTTTAATGTCCCTATCTCCAATAAGGTCACATGGGAGGTTAAGGTTTCACCATATGAATTTTGTGGGGTTGGAATTCTGTCTACAGCACTGATTATATTAAAATGATCAGCAGTAGAAAGATTAATTTTGTGTAATATAATATTATTATCTGTGGCCCCTATGCTATTTCTTTTTCAAATAAATATATATGTTGACTTGTATTCAATTGAAAATTACTAGGCAAGTCAGGAAACATATTAGGCCCAAAGATGAAGGAGAGGAGATAAAAGCCAAAATCATATAAATACATATATACCTGTTCCAGATATGGGAATTAACTTACAGGAACCTTGTGGTTTTCAAAATTCTAAGATGGTTCCCAATGTCCCTGTCCTGGTTCACACAACCTTCTCCTATTTATTCACTGATGCTAATATAGGCACAACTGTGAAGGGATTTTGCAGATGTATTTAAGGTCCCAAATAGTTGGCCATAAGATATTGAAAGTATCCTTGAAAGGACTGCAATGTCACGTGAACCCTGGGACAAGGCTCCTTTTGACAGAATAGCTTTTGGATCTAAGATAGATTCTCAGAGGTAATTTCTTTATTGTTGGCTTGGAAGATGGAGAGGGCCATTTAGCAAGAAATTTGGGTGGCTGCTGGGAGCCCTAGCCAGTAGCTGAGAGATAACAAAGAAATGGAGACCTCATATTAAAACTGCAAAAAGATTCTTCCATAATTATGTGAGCTTAGAAGAGGACTCCATATTTCAGATGAGAATGTAGACTGGCTGACATCTCGACTTTCCTTTTGGGTCCCTGAGCAGAGGACCCAGACACATTGTATTTTGACTTTTGATCTCTAGAACTGTGAACTGATTAGTGGGTACTATTTTAAGTAGCTACATTTGTGAAAATATGCTTCATAGCAAGAGAAAATTAGTACAGACTTTAATATAATTATGATTAATATATTAAAGAAAATAGATAATAAGAGAGAATTTCAGCAAGAATTTTAATTTATTTAATAAGAAGAATCAAGTGGAAATTACGGAAATGAAAAGTGAAGTTTCTGAAAAGAAAAATTTATTAGTTGAATTTAGAAGAAAATCACAGATGGAAGGAATGAATTTCCTTGTATATCATCACTTACACCTAGGAGATACTCAAATGCATATGAAATTATTTGAGCCAAATTTATTTTAGTAACTTGTATATATGTAAAATATAAATAAAAAGGAGTTGAAAGAGTCATACTTTATGTACATATTCTGAAAAGGAATTGCATAATTTAGGATTTTTTTTTTAAAGTTGTTAATCCCATTTTTCTTTTTCCACCACTTGTTTTGCATTTAGGTATTTACTTCTGTGAGTTGCCTGTTCATTGAATTCACATAATTTCCTGAGGAATATTTATATATGTATATATATATATATATATATATATATATATATATATATATATGGTATCTGATCATTCAGTGTTTTAGATATTCTGAAAACATATTTCCTAGACAGTATAATGGTTGTGTTTGTTTGTTTTTTTTCTTTCTTTACTGTATATTTTTATACTAAAATGTTCAATTTTGATCTCATCAAAACTGTTTTTTCTCTAGTTTTGTCATTTTTTCTAACCTCCAAGTTGTTCAAGGGTCAACTGTAAATATAAGTAAGATTTACCAGCAGTCAAGATGCCATCTCACCCTCCCTTATAGTCAGTGACCCTCAGAATAATCATTATTCTTAGTCCAACACCATAGATTTGTTTTGATAGTTCTTGAATTTTATAGAAATGGCATCCTGTAATATATACTATTTGTATATAGAGAAATCATAAAAGCACGTTTTTATGCACTTTGATTTATACCCTCAATGCTGCTATTTCATTTGTTTTCCTCTTAAGTGTTTTCATGTTCTTATAATGAGGTTGTATCATGCTGTAAATCACAAGACATTCTTTTAACTGCAGTTGCTTCCTTATTGGCATAATGGCATGTGCCCAGAATTTAAGTGTGTTATATTTGTGAATTTAAAATTATTCTCCTCAGTCACAGGGTCCTTACAGGTGCTTCATGACACTCCTAGTCAGTTCATTGCAGAAGACAATTGCATAGATAACCTGATCCCTGTATGCCACTCAGTGAGTATCCACATTACTTTTTCTTTTTATTAATTGAGATTCCACTTGAGAATACTGAGATGGTTCAACATAGTCACAGTATAACCTAGGCAACTCTCATTGCATATAACTTGCAATGTATATTTTACAGTGTTTCCATGTATTATGTTATTTGACTTAAGCATTACTATCATCAAATAATACACAGAAAATATAGTGCAGCCTGTAGTAAACAGCACTTGCCTAAGTTTCCATGATTAAATGTGGGGCACATATATATACATATATACACACATATATACATATATATACATATATACATGTATATAATGGAATATTATTCAGCCTTAAAAAGAAGGATATCCTGTCATTTGCAACAATATATATGAACATGTATGATATTATGCTAAATTAAATAAGCCAGGCACAGAAAGACTGCATGATCTCCCTTGAAAACAAACAAAAAATCTTTCCTCAGAATATATCTTAATGGAAGTTAATTGTCTTATATAGCAGGCAAAGAAAACAAATCAAATAAGAATCAGAATGACATTTCAGAAACTGACTAAATTAAAAGGTTGGTCTCTGTTTCTGAAACTTAGACATTGTGCTATATGACCAAATCCCCCTAGTTTATTGCTGAAAACTAGTAGAATCATTCAAAAATTCTTTACATCAGACTTTTAAATAAAATATTCAGAAACATCTTTAATACAAAACTTAGGAAAACTAATTTATTACAGTTGAATCAATAGGTCTAAAAGCTTAATATCATGAATGGGGTATTTAATGTATAAATATTCGATTATATAGTGAAAATTTAGAATATTGAGTGATTAATGTGTCATAATTTGAAAACAAAAGAGCACACCGGAAATTTTATTTAATTTGTCCATAGAAAATATAGGTCAGACTTAAGAAAGGATATAAGTACTGTCTATAGTTCATACAAACTTTCATCATGAAGGTTGCAAAAACATTACATATATAGAGATACCTATATAGATATTGTCTGAGTTTTTATGTTCCATGTCATTTAATTTTCATTTCTTTCTATCAAGGTCTAAATCATATTTGAAAGAGCAATGTATTGTTTGAAATCAGTAACAGGTTTATTGAAAGCAAAACCAAAGATTTATATCTTATCATGTTGAAGAAAATAGCAATTTCCATATATCTTGTCATCCTTTCTGAGTTTAGCTGCCTTCTGCCTTCAACTCTTAAAGGTATTATGACATATATTTATATTTATATATAAAATTATTGGTCAAAAGTGGTAGATTCCTGATGGGGAAAACAATAAGATCCTATTATATACTAATATTCTTCTCAAAATCAGTTGAAATGTTTGATATATTAAACTGGTCTGTAGGAAAAAGGTGATAATACAAAGTGCCTTTGGATATAAATTCGTAAAAGTTCTTGAAAGGATACGTGTTCATGTTTGTTATGTTGTGTGAGCTTTGAACATTTTATTGAAAAACTTCACAGCTCACAAATAAAGGAAAATATAAAACTACAGACAAGGGCAGTGTGATAAATAAAAGACCGTTATTAGCAAACTAATTTAAGTGGACTGGAGGACCATACCTGTCACAGTGTTAGATGTGTCCATCTATTGAAGAACTGATAGCACTGTGATATGCAAAAAATATGAGAGTTTGCCAAAACCAGTAAGTTAGTAATCTATGGTTTAATCACATTTTATTAAAAGTATCTTTATTGTAAATGTTAAGGCTGCTTAGATACAATCACACTCCGGTTTTGAATATGAAATATGGAAGACTGTGCTATTTCAACAATATTTAATTTATATTGTGTTTATTGTATGTAGGAAACATTTCATTGTTTACAAACTCTACTTGTATAAGTAAACAGATGCAGAGAACTTTAGTAAGTAAATACAGGACTAATTTTTTCCAGAGTTATTTTCACAGGAAATATTTATTGTATTTGAATAAAAACTAAAATAAGATTTTTAATTGACACTCAGAACTAAACCGAACCTGACACTCAGAACTAACCTTCAACTGTGGTCACTATATAATCAAAACAACAATGTGCTAGTTGTGAGAGCCAGGTTATACAACTATCTGTGAGGTAGTTTTGAATTGTAATTATTAGTCATGTAAGATAGCATTTGAATACAGTATTATAAATAAACATTGTATATTGGTTATTAAAATTTTTCTGCCTGAAAGACATGTGTATACTTATCTTACATAAATCATGATACTTTATAATTACAGAAATATTCAAATTTAACAGTAATCAAAACCTAGTTAAAAAAATGTACACTGATGCTATAACAAATAAATAAAGCAATATATAAAGGTGCCTGAGGGTACAAAAATATAATGTCCTTCAGTCCCATCAAGAAAAGTGTATAAGCAAACAGGATGGGAGAATTAAAATTCCAGAGAAAGGTAAATCATTTCAAGGTAAAATTTGTTATGCCCCTCTGTGTTTTCTTTTGGTTTTGGTTTTGGTTTTTGCTTATTCTAGGAGTGGATGATCACCTGTCATGACCAGGTAAAGTTATCAATGGTCTCAAAATTTGATATGGCAAATTTTAAAATTAAGAAGAACCAGAGCTGGCTTTGGCTACAGAACAGTTGTTTTATCCTAGTAGTGCACAGGAAGGTGGGAGACTAGAATAAAAACTTGGTGTTTGGTCCTAAAAGTTCATGCAACAATATGTATGAATCTCAAAAATATCATTGAATTAAAAAAGTACATCCTGTAAAGGTTCCACTTGTAGAGAACATAGAGTATGTTTCCAACTATATGTAAAATCATGTGAAACTGATGTATCCTGTAAGAGATCAGGAACAATGGTTTCCCTCCTGGTGAGTTTAGTGACTGGAAGGAAGAATGGGGATGGGAGGTGTTTTTCAGTTTTGTTAATCATCAGTTTCTTGATTTAGTTACAGGTAACATAGGATATTCAGATTTTGAAAATACCTGTGATATGTGCATTTTTCTATATGTATGTTATATTTAAGCATAAAGTTGTAAAATATTGTATATATTAGGTGGCAACAATCCTAAGTGTTAGAATCTAATATATTAAAGAACAATGTAAATAAAGACATTTTCCTAATGTAGAAAGAATTTGCAATCATCCTAAAAATTATGTGTGATTTAGCAATGTAATCTCAGAATATATACCTCCATGAGAATGATGAATATTTTTATTTTCTTCAGGTATAAATTTTCATGATTAATTGATAGATAACTATATTACATGACATACTTCTAGTTATTTAAATTATGCTAGGACCTAGAGGAAAGTGAATGTACAAGAACAAATTAAAAGAAAGCAATAATTTATAATTAGCTGAAATTTTGGATTCAAATCCAGAAGGAAAATTCTATTAAACTAAATTAAACTCTATGGAAGCCCTCTTGGATTACTCAAAATTTAATCAACTAAGCATTAACAATATTATTAATATATAGAAACATTGATGTAGCATTTTTCATTTGCTAAGGACTACTCTAAGCACTTGACAAACTTTCACCAATTCAGACTTTATAAAAAGGCTTATGAAGTGAGTAGGCATTCCAAAGAAAAAACATGTATATGCTCTATTAATAGGAGTGTTCCCATCAATTTGTTTAGGGATATGACCATCTCATAGCAATAATTACTTTCCTCAGAGGTGGGTTACATGAGAAAGGGATTCAAAAGAAGCAACGGTCATTATAGTCTTAGAAGAAACAAATACATATGTCTAGAGCTTCCTGACATATTTCTACCATATGTTGGTTTGAAAACTTGTTTCTCTATGGTAGATAATTTGTTACTTATGCGTGACAACCCGTTCTTAGGATAGATGATTTTATAATTATTTCTTGTGTAATTTTCCTTGTAGACTTGCAAGGTTATTTCAACCTTCAGACCCCATTCTCAAAGCACAGAGGGGAAGCTGATCCCTGTTTAGGAAAGACTGCAGTACCCCAAGGTGGAAATCCACCTCACAGGTATGTTGTTATTTATTTTGAATTGAAATGGGCTATTGAGATTACAAAGCCCCTTATCCAGATTGAAAGGAAAAAATTTAGAGAAAGTGAGTAGAAGTATTGATTTTGAACAAAGTTTCTGAAATAACTCTTTGTTGTTTTTTTCATCTAGTCATTTTTCAATGTCAGTTAATTTTCATACTCTTGTAACTTGAGGGATGAATAGATGCAACACGGTGTGTATATATACTGAGGAAATTCATCAGTAAGTAACATGTTACCGAATCAGCATGAAATTTCTCAAGTTTTTAATGACTAGGAGGTTCCAAAAACATTCTTTAGTTGTATACATAATTACTTTTTAATTTATAATTAAAATGTAATTAAGTGACTTTCATATTTTAATAGCTAATTTATTGTTAACTCCTTCATATATAATTAAACAATTATATATGTATATGTATAGAATGAGTGATTAGTGCAGAGATAGTCATCAAGTAATGTTAGAAATAACTGGGTAACAGGGAAGTTTGTCATCTTTGGTAAATTATCAATTAAATCACTTTTACTGAACTATTTCCACTGATTATGACATGTTAAACTAAAAACTGTAATCATTTTAACATATATCCCTGAAATTAATCTAATTAGTGGGCATATTATTTAGATGAATCAAATTAATTTAAAAAGATGGCCCTTGGACTTAAGAGATGACAAAGTGAAGGGCTCTAGAGGTAATAAAGATGATATAATTTAAGCAGTTACAAATTAATCACATTACAAAATATGTATTGATAAAACTGCCTGAAACTTTTATGAAAATAAAAAAGGCAAAATACCCTAAGGAACCTCTCCATTGATGAGTTCTCAAGTTCTCTGTCTGTTGTCTCTCTGTCTCACACACATACACACAATGGGAGTGTAACATTTGTAATCACTTATACAATAAAATGTAAAATAGTATGCTAATAAAGCTTTATTAAACTGATACTAAGAGAAGTAGTTATCTTTGAAAAACTTGAAAATAAATCAATTCCTTGAAGGTGGGAACTTCTGTTTTTATTAGCACCTAAAAAATTCCTGACACATAGAAGTTACCTGATAAATATTTGTGAAAAAAATTTCAGTAAATAAATAAGCAAATATAATATTGAAAAACATCATACAAAGACATATCAAGTTTAAAACGTTATCCAGCAATATTCACATGTAATATTTTGGGGATACACTTATGAAAGCAAAACATATATAAGCAGATTTAAATATAAGTACCTAAAACGTATGCAATGTTTTTCAAAAACCACTTTGTTGCATTGAATAGTGCTATAGAGAAACACTTTCCTTCGTTCTAGGACAATTTATTGCATATTTTAAAATTCTTTCATTATTGTTTGTCTCTCTATGGGTTATATTGTTGAGGATAATTTGATTTATCTTGCTATAAAAATAACTTCTTAATTATGTCATCTTCCATTTATTGCCTTTATTATGGTAATCTGTAAATGTGCAGTGCCAAAATGTCTGATTACAATACATTTCTAAAGAAATGTTTTACTTTGTTATAAAGCAGAAGCTAACACACCATTGTAAAGCAATTATACTCCAATAAAGATGTTTAAAAAAAATAAAAAAGTAGTGTTTTAAAAAGCAATTTGGTAATGTGTAATTTCTTCACTAGATAGTGATAAAAATACAAAGAGATTATGAAATAGAATAAATCTACTTATGACAATTTTTATTTATGCTAAAAATTAAAAAGCTTAGTAGACCTTGGTGCTAGATGCCTTTGATTGGTCCCTAAGATACAAGTCTATCCTTCTTTATCTTGAGTTTTATGAATGGACTACATTAATAGATTTCTTCCCTTTCTTTTAAACATACTGCATCATCACTTGTTGATCTCCAAAAACTATCCATGCACCTGTAAACAGTCGATTTATTAATTCACAATAAATTATCCAGTCTGTGTGTTCATGCTTCCTGGTAGAAGGGTGAATGATAATATATCCTTCAATTTCATACACAGAAGCTAATAATTGTCTCACTATAAAAATGGTCTGATGAAGAAAAGATGAGTTTCATGACTTTATCCTACATTTAAATTACTAATTCAAATTATACTAGTAGAATTTTTATGAAATATTCAGCATGTGCTCTTCTATGACTTTCCAATATTTCAAGATATTAATGAGTATATGTAATATTTGACCTCCCTTCACAGATTAAACAGATAATTAATTTCCATTGTAATCAATATTTTTTTGTTGACAAGAATAGAGTTACCTTTATGTATACAATTTTTAAAGGGGAAATTAAAAGTGAAATTAGAAAATATATTGAAACAAATGAAAATGAAAATACAGCTTACCAAAACTTATGGGAAATAGCAATATTTTTACAAAAGCGGTACTAAGAGGAAAGATTATAGTGATAGTGCATTAAAAAAGATCACAGATAACCTAACTTTACACCTCTAGGAACTAAAAAAAGTAGAACAAACACATTCCTATGTTAGCAGAAGAAAGAAAACACTAAAGATTAGAGCAGAACTTTTAAAAAAGAAAATAGGAAAAACTACAAAAGATCCTCCATTGAAAATGAGAGTAGTTTTTTGAAAAGATCAACAAAATTGATAAATCTTTAGCTAGACTAAGAAAAAAAGAGCAAAGACTCAATGACTAAATAAATAGAACCAATAATCAAAGAGTAGATATTGCAACTGATGCCACAGAAATAAATAAGATTGTAAGAGGCTGCTATGAAAAATTATATGCTAACAAATTGAATAAGTAGAAAAAAATAAAATTCCTAGAAACATACCACTTACAAAGACTGAATCATGATGAAATAGGAAACTGAACGGTACAATACCAAGTAATGACATGAAACTGTAATCATACACCTCCCAATAAAAGGAATGCCTAAGAGCAGACCTATCAAATGGGCTTAATATACAAAACATACCAAAAACTCCTACAGCTCAATAGCCAGACAAACAAACCAAAATAATCTCAAATAACCCATATAAAATTCAAAAATTCTTTTCCTCTGAAATCTTTCCTTCAGATGCATTTAGATAAATGTAGAAAGATATCTACAGCCTACTTAATACACATATATGCATGCAGACATACAAATATATATACCTTGTAGACCTTGTCTACAATTCTGACTAATAGTTGAGACTAGATTCATGATTCACCAGACTGACCAGACTAGTCTTCTTCATTTCACTAAAACATACCAAGCCCAGTGCTTTATCAGGATTATACTTTTTCTGTTCCCTCCACCTAGAAGCTTTTTTCCACCTAATTTTGAGTAGTCTTCCCTCATTTTCAGATCTCTTTTCAAATAGCACTTTCTCAGTGAGACTTTCTGTAACTTACCCCACCAAAAAATATTTCTCACACACTATCTTTCCATCACAACACTTAACATTGTCTAAAAGTATTTATTTGTTCACTTGTTTATTGTCTGTTACTTCTATTTTCTGTAAGCTTTACCCAGAAATCAATAGTATTGTTGTCAATGTGGTATATCCTAAGCACAAAATAAAACTGCAAATAAATCTTAAACTGTTTATTAAGTATTTATATTGTATAAATTATATTATTGTTACTTTGAAACTATTAGATATTTTTGTAGGATTAAACAAAGTATTATGTTACGCTAAAAAACAAGAAATATCAATTTAAAAATAGGGACAAATATAAAATTAAGAAAGTTATGTAAAAACCTATAATCATATTTGAATTGAAAACAGCAGTATGAATTTATAATCCATGTTTAATTTTCAAAATTAATATGCATTTTTTCCTAGCTTGATCAGGTCTATTAACCCAGAAAGATTGATTAACCATTAGCAGTAAATAACACTAGCCCATAGAATGTGGTCTTTGTATGCCATTTTCAATAAAAGGAACCAGGGCTATTTTAGAAAGAGCTGATTCCAGGTTGAGGGCAGGAAATGTAAAAGATGATTCTGTAATATTTTTTACACTAGAAAGTAAGAAAGTTCTCAGAAAACATAGGTTCATGTCAAAAATACACAAGAGTCAACTTGAAGGAAACCCCAGTGGCCCAAAATGGGACTGTACAAGAATCAACAATAATCATATCTGGGACAGACTGAAACATAAAATACTATATAATCTAGGGGTTCAAAAAGACACTAAAACTAAAACAAACAAATAAAAGTGTAAAGCAAAAACCTAACCACTGCAACAAAAATCATATTATTTAATTCTAGAGGTTACCAGTAACAACCTGTTTTATAAAGGGAACACAGCCAGCTTCTACACTCCTTTTCCCTTAAGAATGGTAACTCAGAGAAACTAAATAGTTCATGAGGAAAAATGTTTGTTTGTAAAGTTCTAATAAATGAAACATGATCAACATAGAATATCACCATTTTGCAATTCCTAATGAAACACTGGATTTAGGTAATGACCATAAATGTCTGCTAAAACCATTAGATGAAAAACTGATGGAGGACAGTTTAGTAAGATGGACCAGGTGGACAACAACGGAGCTTAATGATGGAGTTTCATTCACATCACAGAAAAAAGATCATCAAACTTTATGTCTCAATGTAATGTGAAAGCAAGTAAGCAACACTATCTGTATAGTATTCTGGGCAAGTATTGAAAAGTGTTAAAAACATTATGTGAATTAATCAGCAAAAATCAGAATATGGAAATATCTACAGAGCAACTGACCCCCATCTTTAACAAATAAATGGGGGGAAGGATGGCATTTAAGTGACATATCAATCAAAAACAAAACCAAAAACAATGTATGGACTCTGCTAGTCTCCAGAATTTTATTTAAAACTATTTTATAAAAGACTTTCACAAGACAAATTTTTACATCAGCTTAACATTAGATAATTATAAGAAATTATTGTTAAATTTAAAGTATGACAGTAGCATATGTTATAGTTAAAAGATTTAGATTTTAGAGTTGTTATATTGGTGTATGTACACATAAAATCCTGTGAATCTGGTTTGCTTAAAAATAATCCAGAATGTTGGAGATGGTATAACTGAAACATGATTGGTTATGTATTGGTAATTACTGAAACTGGGTAATGGTTGAAATTTCTGTGTCTCTTTGGTAATATCCATAATAAAGAAATATAATAGAGATATACAAAAATGAAAAGGTAAAAAACAGAAAGGATGTGAATGAGAGATAGAACTTATGTGTTTAGGAGTCCTCTGGAGATGTGAATATTAACAATCTGTTCTATCACGGGGTTCATGATTTTACCAACAATCTAAAAAGACAAAGAAATTCAATTTATCATGACTAATATGAGTTTGGAATCTCTTTCATCAGGTAGAGTTCACTTACAGTGATATGCTTCCATTATCTCTCCACTTCAAAGATGAGAACTAATTTCTCTGTGAGTAGAACTGTTTAGATGAAGGAAATATTAATCCTAAAATGGCCAAAATATTTTATTTACCTGTGAAAGAGAAATGATGAAGTTATAAAAATCTAACATTGAATTATACATTAAAAGTTTTCAAAAATATTAAAAATATAAAAAGAAATTTATGAAGTTGATGCTGAATTTATTCCAAAGAGATTAAAGAGGTAAGAATATGTAAGAAAACAACCTAAGATTATATCCCTATTATCTATCTCTCTACCTATCATCTCGGTATAATAAACTATGATAAGTAAAACACAGAGTACCCTCTAATCCTTAAAATGCCCCACAGTGAAATATACCAAAGACATTGACAAGATTTATGCAGGTGTATGGCTAGTGAACCTTGGTAGAAAGGTCTAAAGAACAGGCTCTGGATAAATAATGGAAAGGGAAGAAGTGCAAAAAATAAAAATAAGGACACAGTAGAAAAACAGAGTCACAAAATGACACAGAGACCTTCTAAAATAGCAGTAATTTTAAAATTTATAAGCATCTGAAAAAATTATGAGAGTATTTGCTAAAAAGGAAGAAATGAAAGAGATAATTACAAATTTTATAATAAAGTGCTGGTTGACTCTTATTTGTAGTTTGATTGTGGGAAGAGACTATGGATATGTATACTTACTGTGAAATAATAAATGCTTTGAATCAATTGTGGGGTACCACAATTCTTCAATGATCTATTAAATTATATATAACTATATATATACATATATATATATATATGTATACATATACTCATAGTCTTCCACTTTATAAATCGTTATATTTTCAGGCATGCTGCCCAATGATTAACTCCATAATATTTCAAAATGGTGATTTAATCTTGATTACATACATTATCATTGAGCCTTCATTCTAAGAAAATATCATGGTTAATTTATGAAAAGTATATTGCTTTAAATGCTTTTACCTCATAACTTTTATAGCACTATTTTATATCAATCATAACAGTACATCATCATGAACTTTGTAATACTAATTCTTCCTTATGATACTTTATATGTTCATGTCCAATTAGCAAACATTTTACCAAGGGCAGATATAGAACTTCAGCTTGAAACAGTATAATATATCCTAACAACTTGGAATCTGATTCTTATAAATTTATTTTAACCACCACTCTGTCACCTCTCAAATTTACACATTCTCCTCCTTACCAAGGATATCACTCAACCTTCAAGCTTTATTCTACTTCGTATAGTATTCTCTGTTCTTTCATATTGTTTTAGATGTGCTCCTGCAAGAATAATAAGGCAAACTCAAGCTATTAGGAAATCAATGTGAGAATGATGATAGTAGCATAATAATTCCAATGTGTTGATTAAACATCTAACTTCTTTCAAGTTGATGCAGTATATGTCAAATTATATGAATTATCATTTCATCATCACTAGTGTTTTATTATAATATAGTAACAATTTATCAGTATTAATAGAAATGATATTTACTATAAGATTGTAGTTTCTCATTCCCATTAAAGAAATTTCTTGTTCAGTTCTTTTTTATTTTGTGGTACGCGGGTCTGTCACTGTTGTGGCCTCTCCCGTTGGGGAGCACAGGCTACGGACGCGCAGGCTCAGCGGTCATGGCTCACGGGCCCAGATGCTCCGTGGCCTGTGGGATCTTCCCGGACCAAGGCACGAACCCGTGTCCCCTGAATCGGCAGGCGGACTCTTAACCACTGTGCCACCAGGGAAGCCCTTGTTCAGTTTTTTAATTAGGCACTTGAAGCTCAGGTGTTGTCCTTATGAACACTTATAAGAGGGATAGAACATTGACTTGAATGAGCATCTTCTACTAATATTTATATTCCCTAAGAGAAGAAAGTATTCTGTCTTCTTCCCTGAGGGATGAAAACAAGTGAATGAAAGCCTATTGCAATTCACTAACCTGAATTCCAAATACCTTGTAATTCTTAGTATGCAATAATTTTCCAATAAATAATACTGCTTCCCTAATTAGCCCTTGAAACTTGACCAAATGTAAACATATTAGTGATCTCTAGACAATATGATTTCATGAACATAGGATATTGTGGAAGAATGAATTCTAAGATATTATCATAAGTTATTTTGCATATATGTATTAGGATTGGGAAGGTGATTTGGAAGAAAGAGAGAATGTAAGCTGAATTGAATTTTCAAGAAAAAATAAAAAAATTAAAACTGCACAAAAAGTTCCAGCATTATGACATGATTTCATGTATATAAAGTTTTAGTCACATAGATATCTATGAACATGTATTAATAAATGAGAAAGAAAACATGCTATCATATACCAAGTAGAGCCTAATCACGAAAATAGAGCAATAGTATTTCACAGGAAAATTTTAAGATGGGGAATTGCTTAACAGAAATTGAAGGGCTAAATAACACAAAAGGAACATTGAGATCATCCAGAGATAGTAACTGCAGGAAGCAACCACCACTACTAATGCTGGGGGATAAAATGGTACTTAAAGTATCCTAGAAACTTAGAGGAGGGTGCTCCAAAGGCTTGGCACTCTGACCTCTGAGTAGGGCATGTGATTAGGCTAGTGTTGTTAACCCTGAAAGGGTGCAAAAACTGTACATGGGAATGTGGAAAGAAGCCAGTAGCTAGAACCAGTAACAGCACCATGTTTCTACCGTTGAGAGCAAGCTCCCATCCCAAACCTCTACAATGCAAAATCATTAACTCACACAGTATCCCACTTTCTAACAGCAACCTTGCTCTTCCGTCAAGGTCGCTTTTATAATCATCCACATTTCACCCAGTGTTTGATCTCCTCAGGACCGCCTGATTAACCATTCATCCTTCTAATAATAATACAAATACATATTAATAGACATAAAACATATACTAAATACTTATTATCTGCCAACTACTGTTCAACATGTTTCACAGGTAATAATCCATTTAGTTTTCAGAACATAATATAAGGTTATATACTTACTGACCCCACTTTACACATGAACAACTGAGACAGAAAGTATAAACGTTTCCACAGCAATTATGTATCTCCAAAGCTGAGATTTCTACCTAGGGAATCTTTGGAGTCACCACTTTTAAGCCCTATGCTTACCTTTCTTTATTTCTTTTCATGTCCATTTTGTATAGTCTAGTGGCCATCATTTTAATGAAATCTTTGTGTATACCAATTTAGGCTTGACTTAACTACTTCTAACTTGTTTTCCTATATACATTCTTGGTCATAAAATTTATATTTCATGTAAAACCTGGAATGAGACCTCAGATATGTATACCACAGATCAGTCTTCTGCTTAAAACTCTCCAAATACCTTCCATTTCCTTCCAATTAAAATCCAAAAGTGTTTCAATTTCTTAGTAGAGCCTAAAAGATCTGCTTCGCAATTAATCATTTTATTTAATCTCTTTCTTCCCCTCTCTGAGTTTTTCCTTTAAGCCAGACTAGTTCCCTTGCTTTCTTTTGCACACATCATATGTCTAACACCAAAACCTTTGCACTAGCTTCCTCCTCCTTCATGTACATCATCGTTACCATGCTTAATTCCATTTTCTGCTTAAACATCACCTGAACACTCTATAAAATAGCTAGGATTTGAACCAATGAAAGTTGGCTTCAGTCTTAACCTTTAATCACCTTTCCATATAGATATTTCTTCATGCCCATAGGGGGATTTTGATGATCTTTTGCCTGACAACCTCTACTAACCTATCCCTTATAATTTTCTGTCTAATTAACTTTGGCCTATGAAATTGAGCCTTATTGTTCTTCATCAAACATGCCAAACATGTATTTGCCTTTACCTTCTAGGTAAGTTCTTTCCCAGGTGTTTTCATAGCTTATTCACACAATTGTCACCTTTACAGAGAAGCAGTTTCTTTCATCTAGCTTAAAGGAGCATACCTTTCAATATCTACTCCTTCACCTTGCTTTATTTTTCATTGTACTACTGATCAACATGCAGTATTAAAATAAAAAGTCTTTACAGCTATAGTACATGTTTCTGTAATATAATTAGTTCATATAAGATAGGAACAACAGGAAATGTATGACTCACAGAAGTAGCCCTACAAAATTCATGCATTTCAGTCCAGGGATTTTAGGTTTGCAGAAATAGCTAAGGAACTGGTTCTGAACCTAATATTTATAACTAGCAGTTAGAATTGACTGACTGTGTCAAATCTCTGGGTAACTCTTTAATTTGCCTCAAATCTCTTTTATGTCTGACTTAATATATGGCAGCTAGAGTTTCATGCCTACTTTTGTTCTAATACACCACATATCTTATTTAATTTGTAGTACACGAAGACAATCCAGCCTCACACAGATATGCAGCTAGAAAATGTAGGATTTTAAAAACCTTATAAGATAATTATGGAGAATTATTTTGACACTATACCCAAATATAGCAAGTGTTAATTTATTAAAGTTTAGTTTCAATGTGGGATCTGAAAACATGTCAACAGACTTCCCAGATTATAATTTTAAAAACATTATTCTGAGGGGACCTTGAAGATGGCGGAAGAGTAAGACGCGGAGATCGCCTTCCTCCCCACGGATACACTAGAAATACATCCACACGTGGAACAACTCCTACAGAACTCCTACTGAAGGCTGGCAGAAGACCTCAGACCTCCCAAAAGGCAAGAAACTCCCCACGTACCTGGGTAGGGCAAAAGAAAAAAAGAAAAAACAGAGACAAAAGAATAAGGACGGCACCTGCACCAGTGGGAGGGAGCTGTGAAGGAGGAAAAGTTTCCACACACTAGGAAGCCCCTCCGCGGGCGGAGACTGCGGGAGGCAGAGGGGGGAGTTTCGGGACCGCGGAGTAGTGCACAGCGACGGGTGCGGAGGGCAAAGCGGAGAGATTCCTGCACAGACGATCAGTGCCGACCAGCACTCACCAACCTGAGAGGCTTGTCTGCTCACCCGCCGGGGCGGGCGGGGCTGCGAGCTGAGGCTCGGGTTTTGGTTTTGGACGGAGCTCAGGGAGAGGACTGGGGTTGGCGGCTTGAACATAGCCTGAAGGGGTTAGTGCACCACGACTAGCAGGGAGGGAGTTCGGGGAAAAGCCTGCACCTGCCGAAGAGGCAAGAGACTTTTTCTTCCCTCTTTGTTTCCTGGTGCGCGAGGAGAGGGGTTTAAGAGCGCTGCTTAAAGGATCTCCAGAGAAGGGCGCGAGCCGCGGCTAAAACCGTGGACCCCAGAGACGGGCGGGAGACGCTAAGGCTGCTGCTGCCGCCACCAAGGGGCCTGTGTGCGAGCACAGGTCACTCTCCACACCCCTCTTCCGCGGAGCCTGTGCAGCCCGCCACTGCCAGGTTCCCGGGATCCAGGGACAACTTCCCCGGGACAACGCACGGCGGGCCTCAGGCTGGTGCAACGTCACGCCGGCCTCTGCCGCAACGTCACGCCGCCTCTGCCGCCGCAGGCCCGCCCGGACGCAGTGCCCCTCCTTCCCCCATCCCCCAACCCCCGGCCTGAGTGAGCCGGAGGCCCCGAATCAGCGGCTCCTTTAACCCCGTCCTGTCTGAGCGAAAATACAGACGCCCTCCAGCAACCTACACGCAGAGGCAGGGCCAAATCCAAAGCTGAGCTCCTGTGAGCTGTGAGAACAAAGAAGAGAAAGGGAAATCTCTCCCAGCAACCACAGAAGCAGCGGATTAAAGCTCCACAATCAACTTGATGTACCCTGCATCTGTGGAATACCTGAATAGACAAGGAATGATCCCAAATTGAAGAGGTGGAATTTAGGAGCGATATCTATGATTTTTTTCCCTTTTCCTCTTTTTGTGAATGTGTACGTGTATGCTTCTGTGTGAGATCTTGTCTGTATACTCTTGCTTCCACCATTTGTCCTAGGGCTCTATCCATCCATGATTTTTTTTTTTAATTCTTTTTCTTAATAATTAAGTTTAATTGTAATAACTTTATTATACTTTACCTTCGTTGTTTCTTTCTTTCCTTCCTTCCTTCCCTCCTTTAGACAACGAATCACCCCAAATTGAGGAGGTGGTCTCTGAGAGCAAGATTTATGATTTTTCCCCCTTTACCTCTTTTTGTGAAGGTGTATGTGTATGCTTCTGTGTAAGATTTTCTCTGTATAGCTTTGCTTCCAACATTTGTCCTAAGGTTCTATCCGTCCCTTTTTTTTTTTTTTTCCTAAATATTTTTCAATTCAATAACTATATTATACTTTATTTTATTTTTACTGTATCTTCTTTCTTTCTGTCTTTTTTCCTTCTTTTCCTCCTTCCTTCCTTCCTCCCTCTATCCCTCCCTCCCTCCTTTCTTTCCTTCTTTGCTTCTTTCTTTCTTCCTTCCTTCCTTTCCTCCTTTCCTTCTTTCTTTACTCATACTTCTACTAATTCTCTCTACTTTTTCTCCCTTTTATTCTGAGCTGTGTGGATGAAAGGCTCTTGGTGCTCCAGCCAGGAGTCAGGGCTCTGCCTCTGAGGTAGGAGAGCCAACTTCAGGACACTGGTCAACAAGAGACCTCCCAGCTCCACATAATATTAAACGGTGGAAATCTCCCAGAGGCCTCCATCTTAACACCAGCACCCAGCTTCACTCAACGACCAGCAAGCCACAGTGCTGGACAACCTATGCCAAACAACTAGCAAAACAGGAACACAACGCCACCCATTAGCAGAGAGGCTGCCTAAAATCATAATAAGGCCACAGACACCCCAAAACACACCACCAGACGTGAACCTGCCCACTAGAGAGACAAGATCCAGCCTCATCCACCACAACACAGGCACTAGTCCCCTCCACCAGGAAGCCTACACAACCCACTGAAACAACCTTAGCCACTGGAGACAGACATCAAAAACAACGGGAACTACGAAAGTGCAGCCTGCAAAAAGGAGACCCCAAACACAGTAAGATAAGCAAAATGAGAAGACAGAAAAACACACAGCAGATGAAGGAGCAAGATAAAAACCCACCAGACCTAACAAATGAAGAGGAAATAGGCAATCTACCTGAAAAAGAATTCAGAATAATGATAGTAAGGATGATCCGAAATCCTGGAAGTAGAATGGACAAAATGCAAGAAACAGTTAACAAGGACCTACAAGAACTAAAGATGAAACAAGCAACGATGAACAATGCAATAAATGAAATTAAAACCACTCTAGATAGGATTAATAGCAGAATAACTGAGGCAGAAGAACGGATAAGTGACCTGGAAGATAAAGTAGTGGAAATAACTACTGCAGAGCAGAATAAAGAAAAAAGAATGAAAAGAACCGAGGACAGTCTCAGAGACCTCTGGGACAACATGAAACGCACCAACATTCGAATTATAGGGGTTCCAGAAGAAGAAGAAAGAAAGAAAGGGACTGAGAAAATATTTGAAGAGATTATAGTTGAAAACTTCCCTAATATGGGAAAGGAAATAGTTAATCAAGTCCAGGAAGCACAGAGAATCCCATACAGGATAAATACAAGGAGAAACACGCCAAGACACATATTAATCAAACTGTCAAAAATTAAATACAAAGAAAGCATATTAAAAGCAGCAAGGGAAAAACAACAAATAACACACAAGGGAATCCCCATAAGGTTAACAGCTGATCTCTCAGCAGAAACCCTACAAGCCAGAAGGGAGTGGCAGGACATACTGAAAGTGATGAAGGAGAATAGCCTGCAACCAAGACTACTCTACCCAGCAAGGATCTCATTCACATTTGATGGAGAAATTAAAACCTTTACAGACAAGCAAAAGCTGAGAGAGCTCAGCACCACCAAACCAGCTTTACAACAAATGCTAAAGGAACTTTTCTAGACAAGAAACACAAGAGAAGGAAACGACCTATAGTAGCGAACCCAAAATAATATAGAAAATGGGAATAGGAACATACATATCAATAATTACCTTAAATGTAAATGGACTAAATGCTCCCACCAAAAGACACAGATTGGCTGAATGGATACAAAAACAAGACCCTTATATATGCTGTCTACAAGAGACCCACTTCAGACCTAGAGACAAATACAGACTGAAAGTAAGGGGATGGAAAAAGATATTCCATGCAAATGGAAACCAAAAGAAAGCTGGAGTAGCAATTCTCATATCAGACAAAATAGACTTTAAAACAAGGACTATTAAAAGGGACAAAGAAGGACACTACATAATGATCAAGGGATCGATCCAAGAAGAAGATATAACAATTGTAAATATTTATGCACCCAACATAGGAGCACCTCAATACATAAGGCAAATACTAACAACCATAAAAGGGGAGATCAACAGTAACACATTCATAGTAGGGGACTTTAACACCCCACTTTCACCCATGGACAGATCATCCAAAATGAAAATAAATAAGGAAACACAAGCTTTAAACGATACATTAAACAAGATGGACTGAATTGATATTTATAGGACACTCCATCCAAAAACAACAGAATACACATTTTTCTCAAGTGCTCATGGAACATTCTCCAGGATAGATCATATCTTGGGTCACAAATCAAGCCTTGGTAAATTTAAGAAAACTGAAATTGTATCAAGTATCTTTTCCGACCACAACGCCATGAGACTAGATATCAATTACAGGAAAAGATCTGTAAAAAATACAAACACATGGAGGCTAAACAATACACTACTTAATAATGAAGTGATCACTGAAGAAATCAAAGAGGAAATAAAAAAATACCTAGAAACAAATGACAATGGAGACACAACGACCCAAAACCTATGGGATGCAGCAAAAGCAGTTCTAAGGGGGAAGTTTATAGCAATACAAGCCCACCTTAAGAAGCAGGAAACATCTCGAATAAACAACCTAACCTTGCACCTCAAGCAATTAGAGAAAGAAGAACAAAAAAACCCCAAAGCTAGCAGAAGGAAAGAAATCATAAAAATCAGATCAGAAATAAATGAAAAAGAAATGAAGGAAACGATAGCAAAGATCAATAAAACTAAAAGCTGGTTCTTTGAGAAGATAAACAAAATAGATAAACCACTAGCCAGACTCATCAAGAAAAAAAGGGAGAAGACTCAAATCAATAGAATTAGAAATGAAAAAGGAGAAGTAACAACTGACACTGCAGAAATAAAAAAAATCATGAGAGATTACTACAAGCAACTCTATGCCAATAAAATGGACAATCTGGAAGAAATGGACAAATTCTTAGAAATGCACAACCTGCCAAGACTGAATCAGGAAGAAATAGAAAATATGAACAGACCAATCACAAGCACTGTAATTGAAGCTGTGATTAAAAACCTTCCAACAAACAAAAGCCCAGGACCAGATGGCTTCACAGGTGAATTCTATCAAACGTTTAGAGAAGAGCTAACACCTATCCTTCTCGAACTCTTCCAAAATATAGCAGAGGGAGGAACACTCCCAAATTCCTTCTACGAGGCCACCATCACCTTGATACCAAAACCAGACAAGGATGTCACAAAGAAAGAAAACTACAGGCCAATATCACTGATGAACATAGATGCAAAAATCCTCAACAAAATACTAGCAAACAGAATCCAACAGCACATTAAAAGGATCATACACCATGATCAAGTGGGGTTTATTCCAGGAATGCAAGGATTCTTCAATATACACAAATCTATCAATGTGATAAACCATATTAACAAATTGAAGGAGAAAAACCATATGATCATCTCAATAGATGCAGAGAAAGCTTTCGACAAAATTCAACACCCATTTATGATAAAAACCCTCCAGAAAGTAGGCATAGAGGGAACTTTCCTCAACATAATAAAGGCCATATATGACAAGCCCACAGCAAACATCATCCTCAATGGTGAAAAACTGAAAGCATTTCCACTAAGATCAGGAACAAGACAAGGTTGCCCACTCTCACCACTCTTATTCAACATAGTTTTGGAAGTTTTAGCCACAGCAATCAGAGAAGAAAAGGAAATAAAAGGAATCCAAATCGGAAAAGAAGAAGTAAAGCTGTCACTGTTTGCAGATGACATGATACTATACATAGAGAATCCTAAAGATGCTACCAGAAAACTACTAGAGCTAATCAATGAATTTGGTAAAGTAGCAGGATACAAAATTAATGCACAGAAATCTCTGGCATTCCTATATACTAATGATGGAAAATCTGAAAGTGAAATCAAGAAAACACTCCCATTTACCATTGCAACAAAAGGAATAAAATATCTAGGAATAAACCTACCTAAGGAGATGAAAGACCTGTATGCAGAAAATTATAAGACACTGATGAAAGAAATTAAAGATGATAGAAATAGATGGAGAGATATACCATGTTCTTGGATGGGAAGAATCAACATTGTGAAAATGACTCTACTGCCCAAAGCAATCTACAGATTCAATGCAATCCCTATCAAACTACCACTGGCATTTTTCACAGAACTAGAACAAAAAATTTCGCAATTTGTATGGAAACACAAAAGACCCCGAATAGCCAAAGCAATCTTGAGAACGAAAAAAGGAGCTGGAGGAATCAGGCTCCCTGACTTCAGACTATATTACAAAGCAACAGTAATCAAGACAGTATGGTACTGGCACAAAAACAGAAAGATAGATCAGTGGAACAGGATAGAAAGCCCAGAGATAAACCCACACACATATGGACACCTTATCTTTGATAAAGGAGGCAGGAATGTACAGTGGAGAAAGGACAGCCTCTTCAATAAATGGTGCTGGGAAAACTGGACAGGTACATGTAAAAGTATGAGATTAGATCACTCCCTAACACCATACACAAAAATAAGCTCAAAATGGATTAAAGACCTAAATGTAAGGCCAGAAACTATCAAACTCTTAGAAGAAAACATAGGAAGAACACTCTATGACATAAATCACAGCAAGATCCTTTCTGACCCACCTCCTAGAGTAATGGAAATAAAATCAAAAATAAACAAATGGGACCTAATGAAACTTCAAAGCTTTTGCACAGCAAAGGAAACCATAACCAAGACCAAAAGACAACCCTCAGAATGGGAGAAAACATTTGCAAATGAAGCAACTGACAAATGATTAATCTCCAAAATTTACAAGCAGCTCATGCAGCTCAATAACAAAAAAACAAACAACCCCATCCAAAAATGGGCAGAAGACCTAAACAGACATTTCTCCAAAGAAGATATACAGAATGCGAACAAACACATGAAAGAATGCTCAACATCATTAATCATTAGAGAAATGCAAGTCAAAACTACAATGAGATATCATCTCACACCAGTCAGAATGGCCATCATCAAAAAATCTATAAACAATAAATTCTGGAGAGGGTGTGGAGAAAAGGGGACACTCTTGCACTGCTGGTGGGAATGTGAAATGGTTCAGCCACTATGGAGAACAGTATGGAGGTTCCTTAAAAAACTACAAATAGAATTACCATATGACCCAGCAATCCCACTACTGGGCATATACCCTGAGAAAACCAAAATTCAAAAAGAGTCATGTACCAAAATGTTCATTGCAGCTCTATTTACAATAGCCCGGAGATGGAAACAACCTAAGCACCCATCATCGTATGAATGGATAAAGAAGATGTGGCACATATACACAATGGAATATTACTCAGCCTTAAAAAGAAATGAAATTGAGCTATTTGTAATGAGATGGATAGACCTAGAGTCTGTCATACAGAGTGAAGTAAGTCAGAAAGAAAAAGACAAATACCGTATGCTAACACATATATATGGAATTTAAGGGAAAAAAATGTCATGAAGAACCTAGGGGTAAGACAGGAATAAAGACACAGACCTACTGGAGAACGGACTTGAGGATATGGGGAGGGGGAAGGGTGAGTTTTGACAGGGCGAGAGAGAGTCATGGACATATACACACTAACAAATGTAGTAAGGTAGATAGCTGGGGGGAAGCAGCCGCAAGGCACAGGGATATTAGCTCGGTGCTTTGTGACAGCCTGGAAGGGTGGGATAGGGAGAGTGGGAGGGAGGGAGACACAAGAGGGAAGACATAGGGGAACATATGTATATGTATAGCTGATTCACTTTGTTATAAAGCAGAAACTAACACACCATTGTAAAGCAATTATACCCCAATAAAGATGTTTAAAAACAAACAAAACAAAACAAAACCCATTATTCTGTCTTGCATTTTTAATGGATCTTTAAATCATATATGGGTCATTTTAAAAGTAATGGTTCAGTGAATTCTACAGATCTTCCAAATGTTGATTTATTTTGTTAGATAATATTTTTAAAAACATCAAATCCTTCTCTCTGCTGATTTGATCAGAAAATTCTTTGTTTTGGTAATCTGTCAAACACATGGTGGCAAATATAAGGTTTGCAAAATTTATTTTTATTTGAAAGCTCAAACTTTATCATTGACTAGTATTGTCTGTTGTTTGCCTGCAATTGACATGCTCACTTGGTTTATTTTCAAGAACCTGTAACCAAATACAAAATCTGAATAAACATAGTTTGTCTGGCAGTCATTCTTTCAAATAAACAAGTGTTTCATTAAAAAAAAAAAAAAAGCAGCTATTTCAGTTTGCAGTCCAAACAATCACAGAAGTGTATTTTTCTTGAGAGACAACTGTTCTGTGGTATGCAGTGGAAATGTTTAATAAAAGCATTCCATTTCATCACTCAATACATTAAAAGTATGCCTAGCCAATAGTTGAGGGTTTTTTTCCTGCTACAAAAAAGGATCCCCAGTTGAAACCAGCTGCACCACTGCTGCTGCTGCATCCTCTCCTTCCCCTTCTTCTTCTTCTATGCAGGTGTGTCAAGGGAAGAATACAGTGACTACTAACTCATTATGGTGTCAGCAGTGTGATTCATGCTAAGGCACCAGTCATTTTACCCACAATTACTTTTGTACTATCAGTGTAAATATCAATTCAGTAAAAAAATGGCAAAAAATATCTTACCATTATTTTAAAAATAATTTTAACACACAGTCTGCCTGATAAGTCTCAGAGTTTCACAATGGTGTATTGACACCACATTATGAATTGTTACTCCTTAGAATAGACAAGTGGGAAGCTCTATCCCCTTACACAGCTCTGTTTGCAACCACTCTGAACATACCTCAGCTGAAGTTCTCCCAGAAATTCCCCATAACATTTTAGGTGTTTTTAATAACAATATTTAAATAAGTGTGTAGAATGGTAGTAATTAAATAATAAATCTGAAAAGTCTAAGGAAAACAACAAAAAACGGTGGTGATGTAGAACCTACTGAATGCATACCTGAGGTAATGGTTAAATAGCAGCATAACTCAGGTGGGGTATACCCAATACCCATCAGGACAAAGACAAGATCCACACTGATGGCACTCTTCTCTTGGTGGTCTGTCTCACAGGCTGATGGTTAACTGTGGATATAATTTTACCTGAAGTCAGAAATAGTTTGCTTAGGGAGGTTTTTCTAAAACAGAAAACAAGGAAAATACATTGAAATAATTATGTGACATTTTTCTCCCCAAATAGAAAACAAATTATTAGTCCATTACTGAAAATTAACTCTCATAAAGCCTTAGAATATTAGATGTCATTCTTCATTATATAATGATTAAATTTATTGAAATGATAAAAACAAAAATTCTGGTAATTAAGGCTGAAAACTACTATTAAATATCCTTCATAAAAGTAATATCGACTATGAGCTTTCTTTTCAACTTAAATAAGTGTTTTTCTTTTGCTTGCACTTTTAAGACATTAATTAGTTTCCTATTAAATCAAAAGACCATGTTACAGATATGGAGGATATTTGACACCAAAGAGCTTAGCTTTAAATCAGATATATTTAAATAACTATACTGTTTTTATGTGTTGGTTTGCATTCAAAATAATATTGCCCTTCACCTATATTCAATAAAATATGATCTTTAAATAATTACTTTTCCCCTTTATTAAAAATAATTTTTAATTGTGCAGGCAATACATATGTCATCGTCTTGAAATTAGCCTACTATTCAAGATAAGACAAACTTCCCCATTGACTGTGACCATTCAAACTCATTAGCGGAAACAATGATTATTTTAAAGCATGTATTTCCAGACATTTTCTATGCTTCTATAAACATACAAGTATACCCATAAAAAACATAAAATGGTACTTAGATTTATTTTTATTTTCATAAACATTTTTTATTGAAATCTAGTTGATTTACAATGCTGTACCAATCTCTGCTATACAGCAAAGTAACTCAGTTATACACATATAGACATTCTTTTTTTTCTATTCTTTTCTATTATGGTTTACCACAGCATATTGAATATAGTTCCCTGTGATATTCTCATAAACATTTTGAAACACATATTCTTTTTAAAGCTTTATCAACACTAAACAATTTGCTTTACATTACATTGATACACACACATACTTAAATTATATATGAAAATTTATATATATATATTATATACATCATTTTAGTGTCTTTTTCATAACTGCATGATATTCCATAGTATGGTAGATAACTTAGTCATTGCCTTATTGACAGTTTGCTTCATATGTACAACTATTACCATTAATACTACCATCACATGCTTTGTCTTTGGTTGTTTCTCTTGGGAAAATTCCATGAAGGAATATACTTTTAAATCTTAGATAGAAAATGCTTTTATTTCACATAGATATCAGTTTTCTATATATTTAGTAATATGTGACGTTATCCTACATTTAAATCCATCATTTTCTCTATTATAAAACATGGGTAGTACTAAGACCATTCTAACATTTCAGTCTAAGTTACATGCTCAACGTCAAACAACTGTTCAAATTACAAGCCAGAATACAAGCCATGTTGCTGACATAATATCTTACTATTAATATTTTTATTGTGTGTATATATGCATATGTATTTTTTACAATTTCTTCATTGAAAGTATTTATTTACTGTGCCATCACCTCTTCTTGAATTACATGAAAATCTGAGTTGCTATCAAGAGAAATCCACTATGACTTGTAAAGAGAGAGGGTATGTCAAATCTGTGCAGAGGATTATGGCCTCAAGAGAGAAAGGTTGAAAGATTTTTACACTTTATTGTCTTTGTCAATGTATAATTTTATTGTTGTAGCTTTCAAAAACCCATATCATGTGCTTTATATATATTTAAACATTAAATTGTACTTAGACCATATTGATTATTAAAATATCTTTGTAGGCTGCATTTTTTTGTTCACAATATTATACACTCAGAGGTGAGCAAACTCTGAACCAAAGCATTTTACCTTTTCTCCCAAAAATCAACCCGAAATTTACAGGAGAATGGAGAACCAACTAGAAACTCCGTTGTGGACAAAATTAGGAAATGTGCTATAAAATATGTATTATAATTGTAAAAAGTAATAGCATTTGCATAGGAATCATGTGAAAAAGGAGAGAAGCCTCAGGGAAATTTCAGTGTTGAGAGTCCAGTGTTAGAAAGTAATAGTAAAAGTTATTTTTGCTCTCAACCCCTTGATTAAATTGGCAAAGAAAGAGAAGACAAGCATATGTTGTTATTCACAGATAAAAGACACTTGAAATGAGTTTTTTCTTTGAGTCAGCTGAGAAGAAGAAAATCTTCGTGTTGTGGAAACAGATAGATTGGAAAAATCCTTCTGGAATCTTGCCCTCTGTAGGAATACCTTGTAAATAACACACCTACGAAAACCTAAATTATTCAGTGAGAGTAACAAATGATGCTACAAAATATCTCCGGTAAAGAGCAGCTGAAAAATTTGAAGAAGTACTTCATTGTGAGTGGGAGGAAAATGTAATTAAGCTCTTGGTTGAGGTCAGGCAAAAATGCAAGAATAAATCATACCAGATGTTTAATATATATCTCAAAAGTAATGTTGCTAAAACAAAATACCTGATGCTACTTGTCTTTAAATATGCTTTCTCCTGGGTCTTCTTATCTCAAATGCCATTAATATGGCATATTTGCTTAAAATATAACTCCTGGAGTTACTCTTGTGTCCTTCGTTCTTTTTCTTTAGCAAGTCTTGAGGATCCTAACTGTATAAATTATCTCAAATTCTCCAAAGATATAAGAATTCATAGTTCTTGTCAAGTATTTGGAACATTGAGTGCTATGCTTAGAAGGTACGGTATTCTGAAACATAATTTTCACTACAGAGTAATTTTTAGCACAAAGGAATTAATGGTGATATACTAGACAACAGAAAAGTCTTTTATAGAAGACAGATTTTTCTGGTACCACTGAGGAAACAATGCTTAAGTGAATATGTATAACTGTACATTAATTTCAGGGGACCATGCCATTGCCTTGTGCGTTATTGGACCTGGCAATACATGGAAGCATGTCACTTCGTTGAGAAAGTGTGAATAAATGTTCATTATCTCACACTATGGGAAAAAATAAGGGGAAGGATGGGCTGCCTTCTAATCCTGGAGAGCATTGTAGCTTATACTTTCCTGAGTTTGAAGGAAAATCTAAAGGTTATTTGTTCTCAAGAGCATAAGGAAGTAAAATTAGCTAACTTTAAAGGATTGGTTAATTTACTGCGTTGCATGATATTATTAAACCTCATCTGTCCAAGTTGCAAAATCTAAGGATATTTAAAAGGTCTATTTTTCAAAAGATACTTGATATATTCAGCACCAAAAAAATTTATTACTTTTCTTGGGTACAAGTATTAAAGGAGTTTATTTCCTGTATATGTGGATAGTATTAAACCATTCTGTCATTTAGTCTGCTGTGTTAGGTTCATATGACACACACATACACATACATACACATATCTCAACATTTGAATGAATATAATCATTATCTTTAATATTAAATGTCATTATATCTCTGATCTGTATTAGTCTGACTCTCAAAATTTTACTCTCCTCCTTGAATCATTTCAAAGAAGATTGATTATCTGGATATTCATTATAAGTATTGTTGCCAGATAAAATACAAGACATCCAGGTAAATTTGAATTTCAGATTAAACAACAAAAAAGGAACCATGTGAAAAGTATAATTATCCCAAATATTGCACGAAATGTACTTATATTGACATATTATTTGTTGTTGGTCTGAAAAATAAGCGTAACTAGGTGTCCCATATTGATATTTGTTAAATCTACAGTCCTAATCCTAAAAGAATGTTTAGAATTGATAGGTATTTGCAGGGACCTTTCTCTGAAGATATAATATAATCTCTTCATCATGTCTGATTAGAATAGTCCATGCTTGCCTTAGTATACCTGTTAAGATTTTTTTCTTAAGATGCTGTCTCAGATTCAGCCATTCAAGGTAGAACAAGTTAGGCTTTCTTCTGTTGTAATTTTGTAAATGTGCTATGAGACATATAAAATTCAGAAATAAGAAAGAGACTATTCTCATGAGAATAGGTGTTTAGAGCTGTGAGGTTACTAGGTTCTTCTACTTTGTCAGAAATATTGTCAAACAATCTGTCGTGAAATGGGGACTAAGAAAAAATTACAATTTGAAAATAAATGGATGAAGCTGTCAGAGTTCTGGTGTTTCAGATACAAAATACTAATCAAAATGAAGCCTAGTATTCTAACAGCATTGGGAATAAGTAAGCTGAGAGGCAATCAAACTTTTGTGTCCTAATATATGTTTAAAATAGGTATCTAACATTGAATTCTCCCACAGAAGGTCTCTACTAGTTCATTGATTCATTCATCTATTCATTAATGTTTCTGAAACAGCTACTGAGACAGGTACTGTATTTCAGACACTAGGTTAATTGAAAAATAATGGACAACATAGTCCTGGTCCTTATAGAGTTTATCATCAGAATTAGAAGAGAGCTTACTGAACAAGTAATTGCAATAAATAGTGTAGAAACAACTTGACTTTTGTAAATAGATGATTCTTTTAAAACATAAAATTCTGCTATCATTTCTTATTGTTATTCCTTTTTGTATGATTTCTCTCTCTTCATCTGCCAATTGTCTTTGAAATTACATTAGTAATATAGGACAACAACAAAAAGGAAAGACACCTTTCTTTTTTTTACTTAATTCACTACAAGATATGAAAGGAAATGTTGTTTCAGAGAAAGACAGACTTACTTTTTCTAATTTTCCCCTTTTCCTTACGTATTAGAAGCCATGACTGATGGTGAGCAAGAAGACCTTCCTGTTCGCCTCAGTCAGACTAAACTATAGACGGGCTTCTTCCTGACTCTAGGCTTCTGAATTCCCTTCTCTTAGAGCATTTACTTCAGAAAACTTGTAGTTATGAATTCTTTTTCTGCCCTTTGAGATGTAAATCTTGGTAAAAACCTTCTTGTCAGATTTCTGTCCAGGAGCATCTCTCTCAAGGGAACTATCCCTTTGAAATGTAATCATCAAGAAGATGGTGCCCCTGTCTCCCAGGTTCTATGGGAAGGTAGGAGCCAACTTCTCTGGGCATCTTTGTCCAAGTTGTAAAACTACCTCCTGTCAAGAAGAAAGTTTTCTTTTTCCTTTTATTTGGAGGAGCTGGCAATTAGCAAATTAGCAGACACAGATGGCCTTTGATCCTTTACCATCCCAGTGCTTAAAAATCTCTCCAGCCCTTTGTTTCAGACTGAGCTCAGACTGAGTTATGGCCTCTCAATCCTATTGCAATAGCCTTGAATAAAGTGTTCCTTGACTCTTTAACTTTGTTTACTACTTTTGCTTTGATAATGGATTCAGAAGAGTCACAGAATATGATGTAAATAAATATTCCAGCGGTAAGAAAGAAGACATGATATAAGGCCTTCTTTTCACTTTTCAGAAAGTGAAAAAGAAGAATGTCTTGTACCTGGAAAGAAAAACATTTAAAGTAGTTGAAAATAATTTGTGAAAATTTTTATTCAATTATATTGTTGTTAAAAATAAAGTGAAAGTTATTGGTGCTCCACTTTCCACTTGGAGCTCTGGTAGAAAGTTGTTTATTGAGTGTCTCTGTGCCACCATGGGGTGAAATGGCAATGTGCTGTATTCAGCAGACATTTGACCTTTGAACTGTATGGGTCCACTTGTATGCAGATTTTTGTCATTAAATGCATTTTGTAGTACTACCCTATCCGAGGTTGATTGAATCTGTGGTTGCAGAACTACAGACATGATGGAACTAAGATTTGGAGAACTAATGTATACTGTGGACCAAGTATAAGTTATAAGCAGATTCTCAGTTGCACAGACAATTCCCCTAACCTCTTCATTGTTCAATGGTTAACTTAATACACAGACAGGGTGCATGAAACAGTTAACCCTCATGCATATTACTACTGCCACAGAACCAAACTTATCCGTTCTAACAGAAGAGATCTTTTAAAAGTCTTATTCTTCTCTCAAGAGATCCAAGTTGGTACTTGAGAACCAGCATGTTGGCTAGGGATTCACCAGTGAATGGGACAAGGGAATTTGCTGAGTGAGTAAAGTGTTATCAAAGCCTGATCTTTGGGGAGCAATAGTGACAAAACCTTGATTTACCTTCCTTTCTATAAACAGAAAATGTAAAAAAAATCACACTGACCCTAATGCTTTAACAAAATGATACTGAAGCTCAGGAACTCCAATTATTGGAGGAAGTGACATTGAATTGGAGTCCTAACTATTGGTGTTATGCAGGTAAAGGGGATGTCATAGTCATGTTTGCTTTCAACCGGCTAACTACATCTGCACTGTAGAGAATAGATAGGTGCATATCAAAGTAGAAGAAAGATCATTTAGGAAAGTCAGAAGTGAAGGGTCATACAGTAATGCATATTTGTAATAGTTTATGTGGAGAAAGGGAGAAAAGACTGCTTAGAGGAAGTAGCAAGGCTATTATAGCAAGATGGATGGAGAAATCTGGTGAATATAAATGATATTCACAAGACTCAGTGGCTGATTTTACTGAGCTTATGAATATAAGGTAAAACTCAAAAATAAGTTTCAGATTCCTGGCATGAGCAACCCACAAGGTAAAGTTCATGTTATTCACTGAAATAAGGAACACTGGGGATAGTTTTAATCATGTTCATATTGAAGAACCTGCAAGGCGTTTAAGAAGATGCTCATTAGGCATTTTGTTATATGAATATGTATTTAAGAAGATCTTTAATTGGAAATTAGATATTGCTACTGCTGAAGCCTGAAAAATCAATCAAATTACACAAAAGTAAATTTAAAATGAGACATAAATGAGGATAAAGAAAATATTAATGCTTAAGGACAAAAAATAGGGACATGTATATAAGATAATAAAGAAATGACAAAGATATAAAAGGAAAAGCAATATAGTGTCATGGAAGCCAAGGGGAGTGTTTCATGAAGAATAGAGTGGCCAAGGGTATCCATATTTTCAATAAATATAGTAGGATAAAAATGATGAGTCCATTAACTTTAAATATGAAGAATTTAACTATGAAGAATTTATGTGAGGTGTCATTTAAAGGAGATTTAGTTCAATAGTGGGTAAGTCAGAGATTAATATACTGCAGAGTGGATGTAAAAAGTGAAGAAATAGTTTGTGGTAAACTCATTCAGGCAGAATAGCTTTGCAGCTTAGAAGCTGAAGTTACTAGATGCAGAGGATAAGTATGAAATGAATTTAGAGGAGGATATCAGACACTTGAGCAAACTTTAAAAATGAAATGAATAACTACTTGGAAATAAGGATTGGGAAGATGATTGAGAGAGTGCAGTTTCTGATAGCCTGATGCCTACTAGATCAGGAATACAAGACAAATTAAATCACCTTGGAGATTTTACAGTCACTTGACCCAGTGAAAAAGTAGAAATGCAGGAATAACTGAGCATAAAGAAATCTTTGTTCTCAAGTTGGATGGCTAGAGGTTGAGAACATTCTCAATTTATGGCTTCTACTTCCTTTGTGGCTTGTGAGACAACATCACAGAGAAAAGGGATGGTGAGAGAGGAGGATTGCTCTATTGTGAAACCTAGGTATGTTTGAAATAGCTCATGTGGGCAAAGGGAGTGAACACTGCCTATGGAATGTAGTAAGGCTGTTGGCCATTATTACTCTATGGTTTATGGTTTTTAAAGAAGAACCTATGCACATGTTCACTCCAATTTTTGAAAGTTAAATAACCAGGATTTTTTCAAAGCACAACGTTAAACCTGAGGATACCAGAATCTGTATATTTTGTTATGAGCCAAGGATTTCCAGGGAAAATATGAAGTAAAATTAACACCAGGCACTGCCCCTCAATTCACTTATGAATTGAAAATAGTTGAACATTTGAGAGGTAATAAAATTAGAGAAGACTAAAAGATCTAATATAACATATGGTTTTATAAGATGATGTTTGATCCAAGCTGGTATAAGGTCATGGTAACTATGACCTTGTGTATGTTAAAAACTAAGATTATAGAAAAAAAGTTTCTTCTTTTGCCTAATATTTGTCCTGGGGTCCCAGATGGCCACAGTCGTTGGAGGAAATGTGAAAACAACCACATCTCTTCCAATTATCTCATGATGCTTTTTATGCTTCTCTGATTCCAGTTAAGCTCAATAATTCAAAACATAAAATAATGAACTATACAGTTGGCATATCTAAATAGGGGTATTTAAATATTTCTTCAGGATACCAAATAGTAATGAATCCTTGCTATGCCCCAGAGAAGTTCTGGAAATATGATCATGCCGTGTAAACACACACCTTCCAATGAACTCCCATTAAAATAAATAAAATAACATAAGATAGATCAAATTAAATAGAAAGATAGAATCTCAGATATTATTCCATCTGCAATAAATAAGCTCTATGGAGGCCTCTACTACATGGGGCTTTTCAGTGCTATAACTGTAGCTAGTCTCAATTGACATATATTGTAAATTTAAAGCACATAGTAGATTTTGAGCAATACTATGAAATAAAATATAAAATATCCTTTTAATAGTTTTAATATTGATTATATAGTTAAATAATAATTTTGATATAAAGGGTTAAATAAAATATATTATCAATATCACATTTCTTTTTATTTTTTTAAATATGAATACTAGAAAATTTACATATGCAGATCACACATATTGGACAATGTGTCTAAAGTATCACCTTATTAATCTGTTTTTTTTTTTTTTTTTTACAAAGTATTAGTCTTTCTCAAATGTTGGGGTAATTCTAAAGAAACTTTATCACTGCAAAAGTTGGAGTTCCATCTAGATAACTAGAGGGAGCTAGCAGAAAAGGAATAACAGGGCTACTTTGCAAGCCAATGGTCCACTTTCAAAAAAGAATGATAAAGAACTAGACTAGATAGGGAATGAAAACATTGGTAACTTTGCCAGATGTAACTATGTAGATAACATTCTCGAGTTTTAGAATCAATCATCTGTTGCCTTCAACAAATAAGTTTTCTCATTGTGTTTATAACTATTTTAAAGCAATAACTCAGGAAGTAGAGTCTAATCTGGAGAGTTCAACTGATATATTTCTGCTACAAATAACCAGATGTATGTACGTATGTATATTTGTATTTATAAAGAGAGAGAAATTAGGCTTACAGATCACTTATAAGACAGGTAACTTATATTAAGTTCTCTTTATACATAATTTAATTTAACATTCAATTAAAACTTTTTTTTTTTATTAAAGAAGCCAGTTCATTTTAGCAGTAATATGATCAATGGGGAAGCAGCTATGTTATATTGGCCCAGTTAGAAATAAGACACAGGACTGTGCTGGAGAAGCAGTAAGAATTTACGGATGTTCCAGCTACTTTAAAAATCACCTCAAAAAAGAGTGCCTGGCACATGATAGATACAAAACTAGTTAACTTTGGATTTATTTGTTAAATGAAATGATCGCACATTTGAGCATTGAGATGATGTCCAAAAAGTGACTCTTTTTGGAAATGCATTTTCATATAGGTATCCATCATGGATGTTTACAGTCCTGTTGATGAAATGTTTTCCCAGGAAAAAAAAATTTAGAAGATATATTAAAATAATATTAGTAGTGACAAATTAAGTTGATTCAACTGAAAATTTTAGAAGGTTATGATTAAAATAATAAAATCATTATTTAAACTGATTTGAATAGACTTGCAGACATGAAATCTCATGGTAAAACCAAGCATTTCAGTGTCAGTCACCCCCTTTAGACTGCTGAGTATATTTGATAACTTCAGATTTGACAGTGAGAAGTGAGACTTGCATTTTATTATTTCAAAGCTACTAGAGATATTCTGATAAATCCTGATCTCCTGACTGCAAAATTAAAGGAGTTAAATGAGACAGAATTAATGGCTTTATATAGATTTTAAGCCTTGAAACATCTTTCTTCTCATCTTCTCAACTCAATATCTTGTATCTCAAATTCCACTATGTCAGTTATCAAGATATTTGAAATACCTGATACCTGCTGACATTACCTTCAAGCCAGGTGGAGTATATGAATGAGTAAATTAACTTTTTGAGTGTCTTAATATATTTATAATGTATAAATAACACAGTATTTCTGTATGTTTTAACTTAAACTTCTCTACTCTGAATGCCAAGAGTTAAAAAGTATAGTAAAAGGCAACCCATTTTGACTAAAACTTGATACAGTACCATTTAATAATAATGTTTAGAAACATTGTGGCCTGAAATAAATTGATGATACTTTAAAAAGATATATAAGAGGAAAAAATCTATATACCTATCAATATGCATATATGCACGAATACCTAAGTTGCTTGGAAAATTGAGAGGACTGATATAGCACTAAAATGCCCACTCTGTTCTAAGTAGCATCAATGATTCACAGTCTTGCTTCCAGAATGACAATCAAACTTATCACATAACATAGTCATCTTCAGTCTATAAGTAATAAAGTTCATTTAGTTTAAAAAAAAAAAGCCAAATTTTTTCAGACCCAGAAACCGTAGTGTGTACACCATCATAAGTACAGTATCCTATGTCTGAGTAACTCTGCACTTGACATCTACGTAGACATAAAGACTAGGCTGTATGTTTGTGGAAAACCTCAATTCAGAAAATCCATCAGATTTTATAGCCATGCATAACCAACACTGATTTTCCTGGTTCCTCTGAATCCCATCAACATCCATTGCTTTTTACTAATAAACAGTCCTGAGCAGGAAGTTCCAGTGCTCGGTCTGATACCTACACTTCAGCCAGATTTTAAGTTATTAGTTAGACTACAATATCTTGAATTATATGTTACAAGAAGAATTGACCAAGGCAAATATTCAGACATCCCCAAAGGCCACACCAGATTTTGTTTGTTTGTTTGCTTGTTATTTGCGGTACGCGGGCCTCTCACTGTTGTTGCCTCTCCCGTTGCGGAGCACAGGCTCCGGACGCGCAGGCTCAGTGGCCATGGCTCACGGGCCCAGCCGCTCCGCGGCATGTGGGATCTTCCCGGACCGGGGCACGAACCCGTGTCCCCTGCACCGGCAGGCGGACTCTCAACCACTGCACTACCAGGGAAGCCCATCCACACCAGTTTTTAATGCTTTCCTTCAAATATTGAGCAGAAAGTTAGGTCATGTGGGAATGACTTAATTGAATAGAGAAAAGCCACTTAAAATGTTCTTCTATTTATCAAGCAATTTTTGAGGACACATTTAAAATCAGTGTTTTCTACTTTTATATTATGAAATACATTAAGTACATAGATATAGTTATCATAGCATAATCATTAAAGCAATTGTTCGTGTGGAGTCAGTTAAGTGATTGGACCAATTTGAAATTTATTCCAGTCTTCCTCATAAGTAAGGAAGATGGTAGCATCTAATTTTTTATGAAGACTGACATTAGCTCTCTTTTTCATTTTCCAATTATATTTTCAGTGAATGCATTTTACAAATATTTTATGATTTACAGATGTTTAGCAAATTAGATTTGTAATTGTTGATTTTTCTGATATCTAAAATAAAAATTTTGGTGTAGGCATTATTATCTTTAATTTATAGATTGAGAAATTGAGTGTCATATTGCATAGAGCAAGCAAGTTGTGAAGTCAACTTACTGCTTTGCCCTAATTCTATGGCTTTTTTCATTCAGATATGCTATCTCCTTAGGGGAAAATAATATCAAAATTTGGGAGAACATAGTCCCAATCTTTTAGAACATACGTAATTTCTGAAAACAAATAAAATTTAAATTCAGAAAACAAAAATAAAGGTTATACAAGCGTAGGGACTACATATAACTTACCTTTATATGCCCAACACTGAGCTCAGTATAGTACAGACATTTAAAGTTATTTTTTATCTCACCTGATAAATAAATGTATTATACTTCACACAGTTAAAAAGAAAGTGTGTATCCATGACCTGAATTGATTCTTGCAAAAACCCTGACAACAAAAGTTCTTAAGGTCTGACTTTCTAGATAAAGAAAGTGGACTTAGGCAGTGAGTGACTTCTGTAAGATGAGGATCATTTTCTTTTTCTTCTTTGAGATTCAACTTGTGCTAATATTTACAGATTCTAACTTAATTCTTAAATTTTATTTAAAATGTATACTTCTATGTTAAATAAATAATGTGATAACTTTACAAAAGATTTATTTTATGTTGTTGTGTGAAGATGCTGTGGTTTAGGAGATGCAAATTTTTTTAAAAATTACATTCTTTTCTGAAATTTGGGTGCAGAAATATTTGATATTGTGTTTAAGATAAACTATGGAGACACATATGACTGTATAACTCTTCATTTTCAGAATACTATCATCATTTTCTGAATACTATCTTAGAAGTTTTTTTATAGTAGGTCTTTGCTGGCTATCTATTTTAAATACAGCCATGTGTACAAACTCCCGATCTTATAATTTTATTAAATTTGATTCACATAAATTTCCCCAATCTATTATGCAAAGTTGCTCCTTTAAGTGCCAGCGTAGAAGTATATAACAGGATTCAGAATGTTCTTGTCCCTACTAATGAATATGTAGCCTAAGTCATCATTTACAATTGCTATTATTTTATTTGTCATGTGAAAATTTTCCCAGTGATATGGTATATGTATTCACTCTTGAAAATTACCTAGATGATCAAGTTCACACAATTTGTTTAAGGTTATTTAAGTGAAAGCAAATAAGGCTTGGGTTTCAAACCCCGTGCTAGGATTCCTGACAGTCTCATCAAATCTACTAGGAAGAGTCCTACCAAATTATTCATAGTGTGCTTCATTATTTTCAAGGTCATTCATGCTTATCTAACAGGCATGCTTCCTGACAACAGACCAATCAGATATGTGAGAATGAAAACACGAAAAGAGCTCTAACAGATGTTTTAGATACAAGCATTGATCCCAAATGTAAAACATTTTCCCTGCATAAAATGCGGCACTGATTCAATACCTCCTCTGGTGAGCTCTAAAGTTGGTTAATCACACTAATTAGGTGGCACTTGATGACATTCATTTATGATCACCATCATGAGCACTGTCATAAATAGAATTTTCTACAGCTCATTAAAGAATGTCTGTGTCATCACACCTTAGGAGGTTTTATTATTACTTTATATTCTTTCGGTTTGATGAAACATTACTTCTACTGAAAGAAGACCTTTAGAGAATACCTATGCTGCAAGCTAAGATGTTTTTAAACTATCATTAGTGTCTCACAAATTTTCTTCTGTTCCAAAATAACAATTTGATTTCCCAGGTAACAACATATTTTTTTTTCTTTTTCTTCTTTGTTGTTTCCTTTAGGCCTGCTATTAAAATAACATGCTTCCATATTAAGGATGATTTCTTAATGACAACAATTAATGTTTATATTTTCTAGTGGTGATATAGGCAATATGATATGCATTAAATCCCCTGGAGAAATTTTAAAACATACATACCGATGCCTTTTTTAACATGACTAGAAATGAGCCTTTCTAGTCTGAAAGGATCTCTGTATTTATTAAAAATTCAAAATGTGAGTAACCTCCCATATAATGATTTGACCTGGCATCTTGTCTGTCTTGCTGTTTGCTGAATTTAGTAATTCCAGAAATACCTGTTTTATGCTTTCTCTCTTCTGTGTGCTTGGGATATTTCAGACAATGATCTGCTCTCACGGAGCTTAAATTATGATAGAAAATGACATAAAAACATAAAACACAATAAGCAAATCATAAAATACTGCAATAAATGTGATCCTCTTCAGAAAATATATAGCATTAAAAAATTAACATTAACAAGCTTGCAAAAATTTCACTGGCACATCTACACATACAACTTATTATGAAGCACTTTGCCTATATTTGACATATGCAAAATTTTATACATTTATAATGTGAATTCTACATCACATTAACAATCTGTATCACAATTTACAATCTCAGATATTTTTTGTGCTCACAAATATAATCACAAAAACTTCTACTAAAATTTAATAATAAAAGTATTAAGGTATTGTGATACACATACAGAAATGGAATTATTTCTCCTAACATGAAATTTAAAAAAAACCAAACAACTCTGCAGAATTGGATTAACAAGTGCCATCCTGAAGTGACAATCCTGATCCTTCAAATAGCTATACATGTATGTCATGTTTAATTAATGATCCGACTTTACAGATTGCATCGTCATTTTCTGAGTTCTAGGGCAATCCTTTAAGATAAGTATCTTTTGACTTTGTTCCTCCCTAGTGTTTTTTAAGCTTAATTAGTAGTTTGAACCCATGTCGAAAGTATCAAGGGGTATACGGAAATTGTGAGTAAACCTATCCTCTGGAAGCAAATAAAATACCGTAAATTGGAAAGTTTTGTTAAGGTAAACCTCATAATGAAGGATAATAAAATGAATTCTAGAAAATGGTAGAGCATTATCAAAAGTAAAAGACTTGAGAGTATTTTTGTGATCATGTTCTTTAGAATTGCTAAAGTATGGAATACAATGAATAAGAGATGAAAGAAGAGGCAATGTTCAGATCATGAAGAATTTCTACACCCTACAAAGTAGTTTTTTTTTTTTTTTTTCCTTTAAGTGCTAAAATAGAAAATCATTCAATATGCTGAACAAGTCTACAGCTTTTAGACTTTAATGCTGTAAAGTTCTTCCCGGTGGCATGTAACAATTAGAATTGTAATGGTTGGCTACAGTGGAGTTAAGTAGTTCTAAACCTCATCCACAGCTGTAGATTCCTATGTAGAAAGGAAAGAGATAGGTTTCTTATAAGTCTCTCCTTTATGATAAGATGGTGGGATAGAGTAGGGTTTCCAAAAAGTTGCCTGCAGATTTTGGGAGTTCCACTAGACATGTTCAGGTATTCTGTTGGGTCAAAACTAATTCAAAATGCTGTTACTTTGTCCATTTGACTCTCATGTTATCCATTGAGTTTCCCAGAGACTACATTACATGGGTTGACATTATCACTCTGACAGGTAGTAGAATGTGTACTTGGGTGTTTTTTTGTATTTAAATGTTTTATGTTTTAATATATATTATGTTATCTACTGATTTAGCATCAATTTTGTTCTCAGTACTCTTTTTCTTATATTAAAATATGGAGGACCCCAAAATAATTGAGAACAATAAGAATAGAAGATTGTAATTGCTAGACCAGTAGATAAAGAAATAGGGATAGATAGACACATAGATAGAATTATTTTTCTTCCCTATATGCATCACCATCCCATCTTCTGGTAACAGAAACTCTAGCCTGTAGTTTAAATAGGCGTACTGCCACCATGTCCAAGCTCACACTGTGCAACAGGCCAATAAATCAAGAGAAGAGGTGTTGAGGCAAGGAAAAGAGACTTTATTTGGAAAGCCAGCAGACAGAGAAGATGGACTAGTGTCCCAAGGAACCACCTTGCCTGGGTTTCGATGCTAGTTTCTTTTATAGAATGAAGCGGGGGAATGAAGAATAGAATGAAGGTGAGGAGGCAAAGTATAAAAAGGTCATAAGTCATTGCAAATATTTCCTTGGTTCTGGAGAGGATGTGTTCATTTCTCATTTCCTGTAGCCATTCATAGGTGGATCTGGTCAGGATGTTTCCTGTGAGCTAAACAAAGGTATTTTAGCTTAAGGCTCAGGCATGGGAAGCAGGGTTCCCGGACATGAACCATTATGTATACTTTCAGCTACAGGCAGCATCATTTTAGTGATTAATTTGTAGCAAAAGCAATAGAATACAAAGATTAAAGTAAAAGATACAGATACAATATGGAGTGAGATTTGTTCTTCCTTATTACAATACCTCATACTCTCCTGCCATAAAGTGGAATATTTGGCCCTGCCTAGCAGATCAGAGAGCAGCCAATTCCTGACCACACAATGGTTTAAGTTTGGGATCTGACTCAAGTTAGGCTTGCCAAAGCCCTTTATCAGAATTTTGCTACAGCTGTTGGATAGGTCTGTGTTCCAGAATCTGTGATAAATATGTGTGTCTGAACAAACAGGCAAGAAATTTGCTGTAAGATAGAGACATCCTTACTGAGAAAGAAGCTAACAAATAGGAAGATCTGGCTCAGAGATGAAGAGGTTAGAACTCAGGTGTCATGATTTGAACTCCTACAATCATATTCACCAAATCTATACATTTAATAAAAGTGTATCATTTGTTTGTTTAAACTACTCTGAGATAGATTTGAATTACTTGTGAATAAAATAACCCTGATACATATAACTTGATTATTGAAATATTATAGATCTTTGGATATTTTATTTTTGAACACATAATGCTCAGCAAACTTCACACATTAAGATCAATTAATTTCTCAAACTACTCTATTTAATGTCAAATTAATATCCTGATTTAAAAAAATAAGCAAACTGAGTCATATAGTCATAGAGTAGGTCATTTTCTGCATAGTCACATTAAAACATAGGATTTTCTCTAGAAACATTTGTCTTGTTCACTGGCTGAAATTCCTTCTGATCTTACAGAGGCAGCACTTAACGGTGGCTTGAGGTGAGATCTTAGTTCTCTGGCCAGGAATTGGACCTGGGTAGCCTGAATGAAAACCAGGAATCCTAGCCACTAGTCCACCAGTGGCTAGAGGATAGAAGAACAATTCCTCTGGCCCTTGCCCCCATTGAAAAATGCATTTCTC
Organism: Phocoena phocoena; assembly: GCF_963924675.1. NCBI lineage: Eukaryota > Metazoa > Chordata > Mammalia > Artiodactyla > Phocoenidae > Phocoena > Phocoena phocoena. Next base: position 15,764,525 of record NC_089221.1, on the reverse strand, counting down.
AAGGAGGCAAAAACTGTAAAAACAGGTACAAAGTTTATCATTAGAGACACAGCACAATAAGTGGGAGAGCACACAGAGAGACAATTTCTTAGTTAAGACAGAAGCAAGGCAGAGATGCACACCCAGAGAGAAAAGGTGCGGGCATCCTCCCTAATGAAGAGGAGCACGGTAAATAGGTGGTTAAATCATTTATATAGGGCAGTTATTCCAGGTCTTTGTTTACCTTTGACCAATTATCTGGTTTCTTTTTCCACGCCTGACCTGCCCTAGGACGCTCCCAACATGCAAGTGCAACATTTTTTCCAAGATGGATTCCAGCCCAGAGGTCTATAAGTGTCCTTGGCATCACCTATTATGGGTTGGTATCCCCTCCTTTTTGACCCCCAAGGAGCCTTTCTGCTCGTGTGCAATGTCTCCCTTGTCCCAAGGATAGGAAATATGTGACCTCTTGATCTTTTACTCCAACAGGGTTTAGCCCCCTGCCATGACTGTTATCCTAAAGTGTCCTCAGGAGACAAAGCCTATCTATTTACCCTGTTTCTGTTGTAATTTCTATTTCGAAGAGCAAATAGGAGGTAGGTTGTAAATGTCTAATCTGGAGCCCACCTATCTCCTGTCTCAGGAAATGCAAACAGGAGGCTAGTTGTAAGTGTCCAGCCTGAAGCCCATCTTTTTCTTGCCCCAAGAAATGTAAACAGGAGGCCAGTTGTAAATGCCTAGACTTGAGCCAATCTATCTCCTGCCTCACTTCCATTTCATACATTAAATTATGGAAAATAAAATTTAATAAATAAAGTATAAAGTGTTGGGAATACATCCAAAGCCTCCCTGTTTATGCAGCACTGAGACTATTCTGCTGCAAAGGTCATGTATTCAATTCATTTTCCAAGTTCAGAGCATGTGAATCTGGTTGTTTTCTACAAGAAGACATCACAATCAGTATCATGTAACTTCTGTTTAAGACTTAAAGGAGATTTATAAATCTCATCCTGGTGTGTCTAGGAAGAGAATGAAAGTAGTCATTTTCTGAGCAAGTAAGTTCAAATGATCCCATAAAAAGCATTATTAAGTTTTTTCCTTAAAGATGCAAACACCTTTTTTGCCTCTGATCTAAATATTTTTTCACAATAGTTGTAATCTCAGGGCAGTATTGGTGCTATTTCCATCTCAGTGTATAGAGAAGGAAAACAGTGGCTTAACCTACTTTTTCTTCAGCAGGGAAGAAAATGACAACAGTCTCAACAGAGGCTACCCTGTAAGAAAGAATATTTGACTGGTTCCAAAAAGTTCACAGAAATTGTTTTTCTAAGAAGTCCCACAATTAAACTTTCACATCGAATATCATCAACAATATGCTGTAAGCATTTACTCCACTCTAATGCAGGGGTTTTTGGTTTCCCCTCTAATATCTTAAAAATATCAGCAATAATTTTCCTATAAATCCATGACTAGATCAGGCATGCTTAAATAGAGGGGTAAGTCAAGGGAGGCAATTGGGCAGACCATTTGAAACTCAAACTCTCCTGTGTTTTTGTAAACATCCAGAGGGACACAATTAATGTGACTTCAATACAATTTGTATTATTGATTTGATTTTTTTAGCAAATGTATTTATTTGCCTTTATTCAAGAGAATTTCTACTTCTGAGAAATAATGTCAAATGAGTAAATTTATAATATATGAGCATTTGATTATTTAAGAAAAGAGAAAATGGAGGCCAGGGTTAATATGAGGAAAGTCAGTTGCTCAGAGGAATATATGTCTTCTTTAATGGTGTTAAACAGGAGGAATAAAAGCAACTTCCAAACCCAGAAAAATGTTCTTTTTGGCCTCAACATTTAGGCTGCCAAACAGCTTCCCATTTACTTCCAACTGAGGTAGTGACATCTGTCTGCCAGAAATGTACAAAAACAATGACGTTTCTTTATCTGAATGCCTGTCAGGATTAAATGGTCATTAAGGAAAGCTGTCTACCCTTCGTCCCATGATCCAGGATTGTGTGCACATCTTAGAAACTAGTGTGCAACTCAGTGCGAATCTTGAGTCCTGATTGAGCTTCTCTTCTAATCCTCTAAATTTATTCAATTTTATTCAAATTCCAAAATGAAATAAATTTCCTTTTTTAAAAAATTTATTTACTGGAGTACAGTTGATTTACAATGATGTGTTAATTTCTGCTGTACAGCAAAATGACTCAGTTATACACACATATATATTCTTTTTCATATTCTTTTCCATTATGTTTTACCACAGGATATTGAATATATCGATATTTCCCTGTGCAATACAGTAGGACCTTGCTGTTTATCAATTCTAGATATAATGAAACAAATTTCCTTTGTGTGTGTGGGGCGGGGGGTGAAGGAGGGGTGACAAGGTACAGAATTCATTTGCGCACTATCATTTTACGTAAGTGCCTCTTGAGTTTACTCCTTTATTTCATTTATTGACTTGTTAGTTTAATGAATACCTGAGTGTCTACTATTTGCAAGACATGGCTCCAGTTCCTATGGATAGAGATGAATGTAAAAGAGATAATAGAACTTTACTCATAGAGCTAACTAGCTATTTTCAGCCATACTTATTTTAGAGGTTGTGAATTCTATGTCCTTAAAGAATTCATTAGAGGAAGAAGAATTTTGAAATCGAGATTTTCATTTTTGATTTACCACAGACATTTTCTTCTCATTATTTTTGCCAATTCTATTAACTTTTCCAGAGCCAAAATATACAAAACTTACAATCAAGCACTATTTTTCTTTATACTCAGAACTATCTAAATCCAGTCAATAAAGAGATAAAATAAGTATTTGTTCTGAATGGATTAAAAAAATGACAAAGCACAGGTGTAGCGTTAAGCATGCATATATATCAAATGAAAGGTTTTCCATCTTGCAGTGCTTCAGAATCACCTGAGTATCTGAGTTTTAAAAAGCTCCTTAGAAAATTCCAATCTGCAGCAAAAATTGAGAACTGCTAAAAACTTTCAGCGTCTATGGGGATATGCAGAAAGTAACATACAGTTAGAGACTTTTGCAACATGGAAACAACAATATGTCCAAGAAAAATCATTAAATTGAGGAAGGAAAAAGGAAATTTGTGGGAAAGTGCTGTTATAGTCATCTTTTTCAGATGGTATTCAGCTCATAGTGTCCAAAATAAATACACAGTGTTTACAGGCAATTCTCAGCACTGGCTCTCAAATTTGTTTATATGTTAGATTACCTAGGCTTAAAACATGACTGATATCTTTATCTTACCCTCTAAGATTCTGAATTAATTATCCTGAGATAGAGCTTAGGCATCAGTCATTTAAAGTTCTGCTCAAGTGATTTCTTTTTAAATTTTAAACCATAGAATTTGATAACAGTGACTACAAAAGTTAGCATACATTTCAAATAAGTGTTGTTAGTAGAAATAGGTAGACATCTGGATCTATAAGTCAATGCTTACAAAGTGGATTTATAATAAATCATCACTTCAGGTAAAAATAGTGGGACATTAAAATTCTTAAAATAAGACATGGATTTTTCTTACATTCTTACATTTGAAAAGGCAATTTGAGCACAACTATAAACATATATACATACATATTAATATTTACAAATTATTAACAAATAAGTCCTAAAATCTTTAAAATTATAAGATCAAGAAATTTATTTTAAAATTATTGAAGAGAGAGATTGCTTTACCATTGACACTCAGGATTCTCTAAACAACAATCATTTCCTAAAAGGATTAAGTTATTACGCTAAAGTTTGTTTTATGCAATGGATTAGCTGCATTAGTCCACACTTTACATGTTGTGATTATGCAAAATTAATTGATAATTTTTTATATAATCATGAGTTATCTTCTGCATAATCATATAATCTTCATGTGTTAGACAGAAAATTAATAGCCATCTATCTAGTTCTTCAACCAATACAATAATTATCTATCTGTGGCAGGTCACCATTTCATCTGTTTAACTTCAAAAGGAATTATCCATGCAAAAAATATAGTGATTTGTTTTAATAGTATAAATGATGAAGTCAGTATATTTATGAAATTAATCACAAATAAAGCAGATTGGCAAACCATGATCCAAAATTATGTGGTCATGCTTACCACACATGATTTTTATAAGTGTGACTTGTGAGAAAAACATATATCGATAAATAGCTATAAAATGTGTATATGTATAATTTATTCTCTTACATGCATAATCTAACTACAGAGAAAAGGAGATACAAATTAAAATAGAAAATTCATCACATATGATGAACACATAAGAATCTCCTTCCACCTGGGTTTTTCTGAAAAGGAAGAATTTTTAAAGTTATGAATCCTTTAATAACATGATAGGAATACTTATATGGTTTATCCTCTTGCAATAAAATCATACTTCAGTCGTCTCAAGTTCTGCCTATTGCCAAAGTTATAAGGATCTTATAATTTTTTTAGAACAATGCTTTATAGAATTACCTTTGCAAATATTTATCTTGGTTTTGCAATGTGGAGTTTCAGTTTTAGAATCTACCTTTTGATCCTGCACCTTGAAATTCAGTTTGTCATGAAAATAGTGAGCTGACTGGCTAAAGACGACTTTCTACACTGCACACTCCAACCACACAGTTCTGAATTTTTATTTTTAGTGTTCCTCATGCCATGAGAGAGTTCATGCTGAATGAGACTAGTAAACATACTTCCTCAGGTATCAAACTGGAAAAAAAAAAGGAAAGAAATACACATTCTCAAATTTGATTACATTTTATTCTCAACAGTCTGGTTGGAAGTTTCATTACTTGTCTATACCAATGGTAGCTGAGGACTGTTTTTGCTGGCAGGGCTAGGGAAAAAGGGACTCATCTCCACTGTCCTACGCAAGTGGACACATGTTTTGAGAGGGTGCTGTTACTCACTACTACACATGCATGTTGTTAACCCTCATGTACTCTTGGCTTATTTCCCACAAACCAAATCTCTGTTAAGAAACACATTGTACACTCTTATATCAGATATCTGGTGATAGCTCTGCAAAAGTCCATGTCAAGACCCCACAATCTGCCATAGAGTTTCCATATTAAAAAAAAAAATAGTAGTCATTTTAAGAAGTAGTTCTTTCTTACACAGATGGAGAGAAGCTTCTTCCCTCTCACCTAGTTTCTGAAGCTCACATTCTGGCAGAACCCTACTGGCATCCTAAGCAGAGGAGCTCTGAATATAGAAAACCTGGAGCTGAAATTCATCAGGCCTGTCTCTTCCTATGTAAGAAACATATTTGTGCAACTCACCCTGTCTAAGGCAACATTGACCCAATGCTGCAGTTTTCTGAGACTTCGATCTATAGTCAGGTGTGCTTTATTTCCTAGACCTGTTTTACATTGTGTGTGGGTGGGAGAGAGAAAAATAGAACTAGAGCAAAAATGAATGTTTTAACCTTGTAAATATCTCAAAAGTGAATCTAATGGAAAATCAGTTTTCTGATTCTTTATCACATGGGTACACCTTTTGGTCTATAAAATACATCAAGTGTCTTTGAGTTGATTAAAGATTGTATCTAACACTTTCGATCTTCATTCTTACAATATGCATTTACAGCATCATATTATGTTTTTTCTAATCTGAAATTGCATTCATTTTTCATTCAGTCAGTCCTCAAATGCCATCAACAGCACCAAGCAGACATATGTGCACAGAACAGACTCTTCAGTGAATTCTCAGCTCACGTTCTCTTAACCTACAAGCCGTGTTCTCTTAAGACATGATTATGGAGTGGTATCCCTCAGATCAAAGAAATAAATGTTCATGAGATTTCCCAGGTACTATCAGCTAATCATTTATTTTTCTACACTGATCATCTTATGGGACAGGGACAAGGATTTCTTATGGTGTTTATGGCTGAGTCATAAGTATTGGAAAACCCAGAAATATATTTTAAGAAAAATTTTTTTGCTTCCCACATGCAGTTTTTCAGGTCACAGCCATAAAATTAGCAGAGGCTTTCTTTTCGATATCTTAGTTCAACACCATTGGATTACATAAAAATAACTTCTACAGAGTTGATGCTGTAAGTGTATCAATTTTACCTTAATTGACATGGGAGTTTTTGGCATTCAGAAATATATCGTAAATGCATGGCATAAAGAACAAGCTCTCAAATAGAGAATACAATTTAACCATTATTTTTAAAAAACTTCTCTACCCAATTTGTAAAAATGGAGGTTAAGTAAAACAAGTATGAAAGAAAATAGTCTTCTCTTAACAAGTATAACTTACTGACATTCTCCACTGAATAAAAAAAAAATATTCACAGAAAATATACTGATTTAACAGGTAGGGTGAAAGGTTTATCAGGAGTAAATCTGGTATCTATTGATCTACCCCATCCTTATTTATCTGTCAATATATTTTATTCATGTTTTTAATTGTATAATTTATGTCCTCTTTTGGGGGTACTTCTGAGTTAAAGGAAGGGTTGTGAAAGAACTTGATGCTTCCAGTCTTACAGATGGTCAACTTATAAAATCAATTATTAATTTTAATGTTTGGTAGACAATCCCAAGTCTGCATAATTATACACTCATGGTCATAATAAACACATTTGCACTCATGGACAATGTTGAAGTAAATAAAATTATATCTAGTCATCTACTGAGCTTTTTTTTTAACTGAGATGTTTAATATTTACTTTTTTTTTTTTTTTTGTGGTATGCAGGCCTCTCACTGTTGTGGCCTCTCCCGTTGCGGTGCACAGGCTCCGGACGCGCAGGCTCAGCGGCCATGGCTCACGGGCCCAGCCGCTCCACGGCATGTGGGATCTTCCCGCACCGGGGCACAAACTCGTGTCCCCTGCATCGGCAGGCGGACTCGCAACCACTGGACCACCAGGGAAGCCTTAATATTTACTTTTTATATCATCAATGTGTAACTGGGTGTCGGTGCTTTTTTTTCTCTCATAATCCTATTTGATATGAGATTGGCTCTTTTAGGAAGAATACTCACCTCTTCAGCTCAATGAAATTTATTTTATTATTGGTTTGATTTTGTTCTTTTACTTGAACTGGCAAATCTCTCTTCATGGAGCCTGTTGACCTCCCCTCTTAGGTTTCTCAACACCCAGAACATTACCCAAATATCACCTTTGTTACCTATTTACTGAAACATACCATATCCTGTTATTTAAAAGAAAAACTGCCCTCTCTCTTCTTATGCTCCAACCTCTTTCAGCTGTACTACTTCTTCTTCACCCTCTAGCTTTTTATATGGTTTACTGCTTTAGTGTGTCTACTGTTGTCTGACTACTCACATTATTTCATAAGCTCTTTTAGAATAAGGTCCATTGTTTTTAGATGCATTGGAACAATTTCTGGCACCTAGCAGGCACTTCATAAATACCTGTTGAATGAATGAAGAAACATTGAAACTTTTATGTCTTTCCTCTATGAGTCAACTTTTCTCCTGTATTTCCTTTGTATTATGTTCCAAGTTTATCTTTTTGGCCTTTAGTTCTCTACTTTGGTCATCAGGTATAGCTCTTTTGATAACATTTTTCTATCATTGTTTGTTTCATGATTAAATATACAATATGACATTGTTAGGTTCCTAGAATTCTATTTCTCATGACTGCTTTTCATTAGTATCGACATAGTATGCTTTCAAATCTCTCTGTTCATATGAATTATACTGATCTTAAGTGTGCTTCTGTTTTGCATATTACCTCATTATTTCTCTGGATTTACTTTTCTGCTTGCAGTGTACTGTTTGTTTTTTGGTTTGTTTTTTGTCTTTTACTTTATTCAAGTATTTCTTTAATATTTGTCCATCTTTGTTATCTGTCCATATACAATGATGGGAAGTAGATGAACAAAGAAACTATGGAAAATGTCTACAAGTCCACCTGAAGATTCAAGTTTGACAGTGAATATAGATTCTGTTGAGAGTGTGCCTAGGGGAAGAATGTGCAGCCAGGTAGAGTGTGCAAATTGCTACTGTCTACTTGACACTGTCCCTGCTCCCTGGATGACTCCAAGAAAACTTGGATATTGATCCATTCTCTGGTGCCAAAAATCTCATTGTTCACCGTGAAGAACAAGAGAGCCCATTACTCAGTGTTTAACAGGTATTTAGAAAGTGTTCAATAAATATCTGTTGAATTCTTCATGCTTTAATATCCCAAATATGAGTTGTCCAGCTACTGATGTGACACATTCCTGACTCTACAGTACTATCAGAGAGTTCTGTGAACTGATGTTTCTATAGATTCAAAAAGGAGCCTTTATCAGTTACTAAGATTTTAACATTTGTTGTTTAGGGCCAAATCAATTCACTTGGGTATGGCTTTGCTCTACCAGAAATGATTTTTAAAATTAGCATCTAGAAAACCATGAAATGAGCTGACATGAACCAAGGTTAAAGTTTTGTTTTGTGAGGGATCTAGTTAATCATTTAATAAATTATATTCAGTAAAACATAACTTATAGAAATGTAAAATTCTCACAGGTGAACTTGTTTAATCATAAAAGTCATTAGAGTAAAACAATGGCAAGATCTTTTAAGCAAAGAAACTTTGTTTCCACTTAGGTTTTGATCCTACTCTTTGTTAAGGGAAAGTCTACCCTCAGTGTTATGATTTGAAGATTCTCTTTTTGTCAATGTTATTGTTGTTTCCTTGATTGGTTACTGCCTCAGAACCTGGGTTGTTACCATGTGTGTTAGTTTTCTAGAGGTGCTGTAACAAAGCACCACAAACTTGGTGACTTAAACAGCATAAGTTTTTGGTCTCAGAGTTCAGGAGTTTAAAAGTTCAAAAAAAAAAAAAAACTGAGATATTGGTTGTGTTGCTTTCTTCTGAGAGCTATGAGGGAAGATTCTGTTCCAGGCCTCTCTCCTTGGTTTGGGACAGATGCCTTCTCCCTGTGTCTTCACATCAGCTTCCTTTATGCATGTCTGCCTCTGTGTCCAAATTTTCCCTTTTTGTAAAGATACCAATGACATTGGATTAGGACCTACCTTAATGACCTCAGCTTAACTAATTATATCTGCAGAGATCAAATTTCCAACTAAGTTCACATTCTGAGATTCAAGGAGTCAGCACTTCAACCTATGAATTTTGAGGGGATACAATACAGCCCATAACACAAGTGAATGTGTAAATCTCTAGTCCTCCAGTGCTTTGGAAGGCAACTGTACCATCCTCCTAATTCCCTCATTTATGAGTAAAATACATTCTGGACACATATTCAGCCTACATAAACATGAGAGTTGAGTTTTAACATTTTTGAAAGTTTCTGCAACTGGGTCAGTAAGTTACTTTTGGATTAAGTAAGAGGAACCCCATTGTGGCTGTCTATTTCAGCAATAGTCCCCAATCTAGCATTCTCTGGCAGTACAGTTGCTATTTTCCTCTAACATTTTGATTTCTGTGACTTATCTCTCAGTTGGTTCTGAGCACAGAAGGGGAAGAAAGTGTATGAATGTTATTAATCTAGAACTCAGTATCAATCATCTAACAAGTCAGGATTTTTCCTTTATTTTCAATTGTTATTAAGGTTGTCCTACTTCCCATACAACATACATTAAGCCAGTGCTTATCAGACCAGGGTTAGTAAATCGTCTTTTTTTTTTTTTTCCTTTTTAATCACTTCCTACCATACACTCTGTCTCCTGAATTCACTTTCATTTAACTATACTTACATATTATGATCTGTTTCTTCTGTCCTCTCTATGAGAAGCTCATTCACCTCATTGCTTTTGGTGAGAGAGTAATTACCAGCTGAGCGTCACTAGGGAGATTCTCCTCCTAATAAGAAAAGACATCTTTTCTGAGAGTTGTAAGATGCTTGGGGAATTTAAGTGTTCAGTCCCAGATGAGTGCTATACCCTATGCCTCGCATCTTATGGGGAATCATGACATGAATTAGAATAGCAGTAGCTTTAATAGATCTTACCGTGAAGAAACCAATATAATGTTGCTTAATCTAGAAGTTTACAAATATTTTTCACAGCAGGAGATTTTGTGTGTTTATTTATTTGTTTGTTTCCCCCTAAAACATTATCTTGTCTTACCTCAGGGATTTTGTTCTGACTTGTCCTGGCTTCATTCTTCATTGTAGTAGTTATCAACTTATTGTTACTTTTCTTTTAGTTTAGCAACCTTTCTCACTACTCTAAATTCTACAAGAGCAGAACATTATCTGTTGAGCTTTTTTGCTTTATCACCAATATTTAGGAATTTGTTTTTCTATAGCAAATATTGACATTAATGAATCAATCTTAAAAAAAATGAGTGTTTCATGGATTCATTACCTAATGTTTCTCTGTTTTCTTTATTTTTATATTCTAAACTACTACTATATTGTATCTGATTCAGTATTTAAAACCATATTTCACACTATCCAAAGCTATCTTATAGAGAAAAGTCTATTTTCTATTTTATTTTCTATGCCTCCTTTTCTGCTAATATGTACAGTTATATCATATGTCTGAATAATAAAATCTACAGTTATAATAAGTCAGAAGCTTCCTATTACATAATGCATACTAAGAAAAATGATTAAGAATGCTTTCTGACCAAATTTTCTTATTGGTAATATTTCAAAATTAAAAGAAACTGTTTTTGTTTTTTGGTCTTTTTTTCTTCCTTTCTTCTTTGCCAGTGCCAGTTTAGAAAGTTCTAGCAGAAACTTCAACCATTCTATTTCATGAACCTGGCCGACTTCTCATCCAGTCTGAACAAAATAATGATTTTCCAGATCAGATTCAGCTGCATTTTTAATAGTGGATGGTGGTCTTAAACCAGGAATGGAATGACTGGGCCATCTGTACATGTTATGAGGTCTGGCTCTACTCAAAATATTGTCCTCTCTTGGTTTGCTTCTACAAGTCATATGCCAGACAGTTAAATGGCTTTCAGCTGAGCAATCTACAGGCCCTCTTTCCTATAAAATGTCTCACTTCATATCTGAGCACAATCAGTGCTTATTCCTCTCAATTAAGACTCTGGTGTTGTTCTGTAATATTATAGTTTCTGATAGAGTTTCTCCGGAAAATTCCATGTTTGTGCTAATCATAAAACTTTACTATTTCTACCTAGGAGAAAGGTAAATCTTGCAAGGTTTTCCTCTCTATGTATTTAATAACAACTCCTTTAAAAAAAATTTTGCTTTTCACAGAAGAATGAAAAGAGAGGTATTGAATATTTTGTAGATTGTTTTCAAAGTAAATGCCACTATATTTAAGGTGGTTACCAAGCCTCCTTCTTCCAACATTTTCCATAGTGCTTTTTTGCAGGTAAATATATTTCTATGTTTTCGTCCATTAGAGATTCTAAAACTTCAAGTCATAGCAGGAGGGCAATTTGGATATAGAGGAGGAATGTGGTGCTCTGATATGCTTCACAGAATTTTGTTTTACCTCATTTGGATAGATTTTGTTTTACTGTGCAAAACACTCTTCCATTATAGATTTTGTCCAATTTACAAAAATAAATAGAAAAGGAGTGAAATATTTTCTTCTACTCAGAATAGAAAATTCAGTGGCTTTCATTTATCTTATCCTTATTAGAAGTTCCATTTTTAAAATTATTTTTCTCTGAAAGTCTGTGTGCTCTGAGCAAAGATAAATCAGTTCGATTTTAAAGTATTAAAGTTTTGATATGTTGTTTGCAAGATACTTCCTCATAATTAGTGTTACTTGAGATGGAATTTTAGCAGAAGTAAAAGTTAATACTGGAGTAACTCTCTCAATTACTTTCTCATATATCTGCCTGTAAAATTCTTTTAGATTGAAATATGCTCTGATGCACATTTGCACAAGGGCTCTTTTCTGTCTTTCATATGATTTCTGTTACCAACACTCAATAAATGCTCAGATCCTTGAGATCATATAAGGCAGTCTTTTCTGTGTATAATGTTTGTAATGCATCCTCATTTTATATTTTGTGATGGAAGAAAAAAATGAGAGAGTTGGTATAAATTAGAAGATTGTAATTCATATGATTTGTGAGAAAGTAGCTCTGCTTAACAGAGAAACTTACAATATATTTGTAGATATAATAAGTTCTAAATCATAATATACAATATGCATCTGCTCAGGATGCCATAATAAAATATCACAGACTGGGTAGCTTAAACAACAGAAATTCTTTTCTCACAGTTCTGAATCCTGGGAAGTCCAAGGTCAAGGTGCTGACAGGCAGCTTTTATTTTTAAGCCTCTTCTCTTGGCTTGCAGGCAGGTACCAGCTTGCTCTGTGATCACATGACCTCTTCTTCATGTGGGAGGCAAGAAAAAGCTCTTTGGTGTCTTTTTTTTTATAAAGACACTAATCCCATAGGATGAGGGCACTAACCTCATGACCTCATGTAACCCTCAATATATTTCAAAGGCTCCATCTCCAAATACTATCACACTGGAGGTTAAGAGTTCAACATATGAATATTTGAGGAACACAAACATTCAGCCCATAACACACAATATCAACATTTTAGTAATTTATTAAGTCAAAGCTTAAGATCTTTATTTCCTATAACTTTTAATTAATGTTTGGTGAATGAATGTGTGTGTCATCTGGATGCTTTGGAAAGCAGATCTAGAAATGGAGTTAAGAGTCCACACAGTTTATCAGGGGTTAATTTCAGTGAGAGATAAAAGAAGGAAGGAGAACTTGGCAGGGAAATCCTTCCAACCAAGATACATATCTGACATATGAAAAAGAGTGAAGTAAGAAACATTGGGCAGATAGAATATCAGACTGCAATCTAGATCTGACAGTTATTCCAACGGGGAGGTGTAGAGGAAAGATTATCTGTCAAATGAGTCCTGCATTGGACAGAAATAGCTAGTCCATAGTATACTTACATTGTCACTTATTGGTTCAGGCTTTCTGAAAGAGCATGGTCTCTTTTCAAAACCTAAGGCAGTTCCTGAAGACACTGAGGCTGCAGGCTGGCAGTTAACTGTACTACTTTGATGAGGATCCAAGTGGTGCATCTTCATGGTTGCCACAGTCTCTCTCTTGTGCCATGTGGACTAACTTCTACAAATATGTTGAAGGAACAATTTTTCCAGAGTTCTAGTGTACTTTTCCTTTTGAAGAAAATGTAGAAGAGGAAATTTAATAGGATAAATTCAGCTCCAGTTGTTCTCGGTTTCACACTGGTACTCATTCCAAGTCTGTTGGCCTCAACTAGAACAGCTATTGGATCCACTGGCTTACTTGGTGGTAAGATCCAAACTCGCCTTCCTGAAGGAGCAGAGCCTCTGATAAACATTCCTTTCTTGATATGTTTTGCTTCACTCATCCATTCACAGTCCTAATTGGTTAATGGAGTAACAAGATGCTCCCCAGTATATGACCCGAGTCCCAAACATTTTCTTCCCTGCTTTTAGTGAATAACAGCAGCCATACCTCCTCCAGTTGATCAGGGTCAATTACCCCAACCAATACAAGCTCCTCCTCTTGCCTGATTTTTTGAACACAAGGAGTACAATGTGCCAAACTGACAGCACTAGTTTGTAACCCAATGTAACCCTTGATGTGTCATCTAGCAAGAGTGCATAATCCTTAAGGACCAAACCTTCTAACCACGAAGAGCCCACATTTGCAGATATGGGAATGACAGCAAGCAAGGTCACTCCTGCTACCAACCATTAGTTACCAGTCTCCTGTGTCCTTCCTATTTGGAACACAGCTCCACGTATAAGTCTCTGATTTAGTATTTACACTGAATTCTGGGGAATGGTACCTCATCTTCAGGGACGCCTCATGCTGGTGCCTCAGTTGTGCCTTAAGGCCATGTCAATGCTCTAACAAGCCAACTGCATCTGGTTGGAACATTATGAGACAGAACCAATAGATCCCATTGTCATGGACCCTTACCTATACATCCTTTGCTATAAAGTATATTCTCAGGTTGGACACTATTTTGTGTGGGATATCATATTTGTGATTAAACATTCGATTACTCTGGATGTTGGTGCTGGCTGAGGATCTATGGGCAGGAAAAGAAAACCTATACTCAGAATAATTGTTTATTCTTGTGAGAATAATTTAATGGTCTTCAAGGAGAGAAGCATTCCAATATGGCTGATTGGACTCCTCAAAGAATAATGTCATAATACTGGTTCAGAGTTCGTTTCTAATTGCTGACAGGTTAGAGGTTCAGAAGAGAGAGTAGCTAGATTGACCTCGACATTTGTAGTCCATACTCTTGGGCCCACATGTTGTCTCCATGCTATCATTGTGGCCACTCCATTAATGTCCATATCATGCAATTTCTGGAGTGGGTGAAAACAAAGGAAGGAAAATATAAATTGGCAGTCATTTAGTCTACTTGGTTATTCAATGTCTCTTCCATGATGCGTGATCTGTACACTTTGTGCTCTCTCCTGGATATTCACACACATGGTTCTGTCATAGACCTCCTTGTCTCTGATCTACCAGTCCTTTCTGTTCCAGGTCATTGTGCAGTTGGTCACATCATTTGCTATTGCCCCTCAGTAAATATACATTGTATTTATCCTGCCTGATAACCATGTCCTGGTGTAGTGTGTGTGTGTGTGTGTGTGTGTGTGTGTGTGTGTGTGTGTGTGCATGTGCTACATTGACTCAGTTTTGAGCGCTGGCTAGCGGACAGTTAGTTCCCCTTCTTGAGCAGCCCATTAAGCCCATACCTCTGATCAATTTTCTCTCTGGTTCTCATACGTTGAGCAAGTATACACCTCTGCAATTGTCTCAGGACCAGGTACCTGCCAACAAGAGACAGCTATTATGCCCTAGAGTCCACAACAATTATGTGCATTATCTAATCCTAAGCCTGTTTTCCCTACCATAACATTTTCTTCCCACAGAAACCACAATAAAGGCTCATTCCCACAGCTCCCCCTCACCTTCTGTTTTGTGACAGACCCTAGTATTTCCCCTGAGTGGTCCTACATGGCACGCTGTACTCTCTCCAGAGGACTATAAGTATAAACAAAAAACAAAAAAAACAAAACTGTAAAACTCTTTCAAGTCTCTCTCTCTCTTGCCTTTCTAAATCTGGCCTCATCATACCTCACTCAAGGTAATATGGTTAAAATATATGGATGAAGTTGATCAATGTGATGTTCTCTGGTATATCCATTTGATTCAGATATTTTTAAAGCTGTATTATGACAGAAGGAATGACAGTAGACCCTTGTGACCAGGGAACAAACCAAATATGTGTATTTTAGTTTATTTTGTGTTAATAAGAACACTTTCTGAACATTGTAGATTAAACACGTATTTACCAAATTGATGGTCACATACGATGTACATGCAGATGTATTTATCCACTCAAGCCTGTTTGCCATGGCATCTGTGATTGAGACTACCACTTGATTGAAACTCTGGTGTTATGCATTCATTCTCCAGGATCCCTCAAATTTCTACAAAGACCACAGTGGCAAATTAAACAGACATATTATAAGAATTACTTCTATGCATTATTTAGATCTTTACAGGTGACACAAATTTCTGCCACTTACTGCCTCTCTGTAGATACAATCCTGGTTTTGATTCACTATCAAGGTGAAGGTATGGGCAATTTCAGAGGCTTGCCTCCCCCATAATCATAATAGATCTTATCCCACAGATCAAGGACTTAGTATCAGATATATTTCAGCTTCCAAGGACTTCATCTTCAATTATACATTCATAACCTGAGTAATATAACTCTTGGTTCCACAACCAGACTTTGAACATAACTTCAATAATTACCTGCCTCCTGTCTGCCCCTTCTTTAATAGTGAAACAATGATGATATTTCTTTTCTTCACACATCAAAGCTAAGTCAGATCCTGTGTCCAATTGTTCTTGAAATGCTGGGAGAACCCCATTTCCTGATGTATCATCTGGGTAAACACCTGCATGTTCCTCTGGGGAAAGGCTGGAGGAATCTATTCCCTGTTTAATTATTGTGGATCTTTCTACTTCAATCAATGCATTCTGGGTTCAAGAACTGACTTAAGTTCTGGAAATTGAGTAAAGGAGTTGGAGTTGGAGTGGCTTCCCTTAGCCTCCTGCTCATTCAACCTTGCTTTCTTTTGTTTTTGTATATTTAGTAGAATGTTGTTGGCATCACATATTTTATTCTCAGACATGTTATGTGCTGTTAGCCATCTTCTCTATGTGTCAATCCTGCTTGAATATCACTCTGATCTCCCCACTTAGTATAGTAATTGTGATCACCAGCCACCCCTGCTTTGGGCTATTAAGAGTTGCCACTGGGCTTCTATTGCTTTGAGACATCACTGTCCCCATTGCTATCAATATACTGAGCATAGTGGAAAGTTCTCCTGCAGTGACCCCTGGCCAGGACTTCTGAGTGTTGCTGGGGTCCCTCTTATGAGGGACCCCAGCATTTTTTAAAAATAAATTTATTTATTTTATTTATTTTTGGCTGCACTGGGTCTTCGTTGCTGCACAAGGGCTTCTCTAGTTACGAAGAGTGGGAGCTGCTCTTAGTTGTGGTGTGTGGCTTCTCATTGTGGTGGCATCTCTTGTTGTGAAGCACGGGCTCTAGGCACACGGGCTTCAGTAGTTGTGGCACTTAGGCTCAGTTGTTGTGGCTTGCCGTCTCTAGAGTGCAGGCTCAGTAGTTGTGGTGCATGGACTTAGTTGCTCCATGTCATGTGGGATCTTCCTGGACCAGGGATCGAACCCTATCCCCTGCATTGGCAGGCGGATTCTTAACCACTGGGCCAGCAGGGAAGCTCTTTTTTTTTTTTTTTTTAAGGCACATGTGCTTTATTGCTTACTCTGCATATTCAAATGAATACAATAAACCCCTTGAAAAAAGTAAGGCACTTGAGCAGCTCTCTATGTAAGTTCCATATTATTTAAAATTCCTATTGGCTAATAGAATATTTCTACTCCAGAATTGGAGCTATCTAGAGATTGGAGCTATCTCTCATGAGAATGTTCCCAATAGTCTTCACAATGTTGTGTCTTCTGAGCCTTCCCTTGGAACATAATCCTCCAGTGATACTTTGGCCTCATATAATATACCAATTTCAGCATGACCACTTTCCTGAGACTTTTTGTTTCTTCTTCTGTTGTCTGTCACAACAATTCAAGCATTTCAACTTAACTCAGCATAGGACATTGCTTTCTTTAGGCTTCTGTGAGATGCCCTACCACCAGCTTAGATGGCTATCCTACTCATCAATGTTAGATGTATTTTCCTAGTCCCTCCACCGTTGTGCATTCTTGGAGGGAAGCTGTTCAGGAAGAACATGGCCTCAGCTCAAGACTCAGTTCCAGCAGGTGCTGCAGCTGGAGGCTGTCAACTATCTGTACCCTTGCATCTGCACAGTAATGACATCCTTGAAGGGACATCGGACTGGCATATGTTCAGGGCTGCTTCAAGATGTGATGATAAGAACATAGAATTAATAAGGGGAATAGCATTTTCAAACTAAAATTATTAGAAAGATTTATTTTGGCGTAGTTTTCAGAAAATGAATACTTGAAAGTCAAACAGTTTAGTTTGTGATCCAACATGAAAAGGGTAATTTTCTTCTTCTGATAATTTCAAATTTTAAACTATTTTCCATTCTGCTAAGAGCATGGTTTTAGACTTAAGTTATAAATATCTTATTGACATGGAATTATTATGATTTATTTAATTAACCATATGTATGTGTTTGAGGTTTTAAATATTAGTATTGGGTCACCCTTAGAGTTTTACATTAATGGTCCTGAATAAAATATGCCTCCCTTTAGCCCTTATTCCTTGGAGGTCACATCCACATCAACTTCAAGACTTTGGCTAATGTAAGGCATTGGGATTTGCCCTCATAAATGTTGCCATAAGACCACCAGGCTGTGGAGAATCCCAAGATTAAAGCTCCCACCATCCCAACTGTCCCAGCTGAAATCAACCTCTAGCACATCTGCCAGCTGACTATAGCTGCCTGAGTAAGACCTAATGATGCCAGGTGATTCCAGAAGTACTGATCAGGCATTTCACAGAATTGTGAGAAAGAGTGCATTTCTTTTAAGACATTAAATGTTTTGGTGCTTTGTTATGCAACAATAAAGGATGCAAGGTCCTTTCAAAAGCATTGAAGTGTCATCCATTAATTATCTTTTCAAAAGTAAAAACTGAAATGTCGATTCCTTGAGGTAACAGATACCATCTGAGAAAAAAGTGTCATAACCTATGTTTAAAAAGAGACTCTAGAGTATTCTTAGAAAAAAATACACTAAATTATATCTGTTACCATATTTTTCCCTCTGATAGAATATAGCATCTAGCCTGTACTTATGAAAATTATTTTTTTAATTCTATGGTAGTAAATTTATTGTTTTAATGTCATGTTTCATAAAATTTCAATGCACATATCCATAGTACTCTGTAGAAATTCAATAATGGATAAGGCTTGTAAATATAGACAGAATTTATGGGTGTTAAAATCTCTACTCAGAAAAAGAGATATTCCTTAACATGCTTTGATTTCACTGCATTTTTTATTTTATTTATTTAACTTATTTATTAAATACTTCATACCTCTCAGTCACTATGTTCTACATTTAATATATAGAGTTGAATAAGAAATGTCCTCAGATTTCCCTAGAGGGAGAAGTAGACAGCAATACTATAATAGTATGGGGACTTTAATATCCACTTTCATCAATGGATAGATCATCCCAACAGAAAATCAATAAGGAAACATTTCTTGAAATGACATGTTAGACCAGATGGACTTAACAGACATATTCTTCTTTCAAAGAATCAGCAGATATGTAAGCTAACAATTATAATACAAGGTTGCTCTAGGAACAATAAGAGAGGAATGAGTGTCACAGGAAAAATATACAGAAGTGAGATTTGGCTAGCCTGTACAGGAGCTAGAAGGATTGTAGAATTGAATACGCTTGAGAAAATATGTTGAAATCTCAGAGAAAACTTCAATAGTGATATTATTTGTCAAGAATAAATCATGTGTTCTGATCTGTGCTCTCATCATCATGGCCTCTCTACTGACAAGTTAGATGACTGAAACAATTCACCATAAAATAAGACTAAACTCCATTCTGGTGTTAATATTATTTCCTTATGTTTGAAGGAATCAATTGAGATAATGACTGTGAACCAGTTCTGAAAACTGAAGTACTATAAAAATCGAACGTTTGGATTTCTATTATTTTTCTGTATTTTGTTAACCATGGATGACTACACAAACTTGTAAAGTATTTTAAGTATATCTTAATATTTAAATATTCACTGTTGATTTTGAAGGTGTAAGTTGACTAGAAAGGCCATATTCTCTGAGTTTCAGAAATTTTAAGGTGATATTTATAACAAAGAAAACTCATTTACACAGTTTCATTTTTTCCTGCATCAAATTTTAATGTTATAACTTTATAAAAGAAAACTATTTATGTCATTCATTCTCAAACATTACTTTTTAAAGCTATTTGTTGTTTTAAAATGTTTTAGTAATCCTAACACAACATTTTCATCAAGTTTTCAAAATGATGTTTCTGTTATTCAGAGAAAAATGATTTGCTACCTGAATGTGATATGAGAGTTGTCTCATATGAGACAATATGAGAGTTTTAAAAAGTGGGAGAAACAGAAATTATCAAAAACATATTTACTTCAAATGTATTTTGAAAATACATACATATTCATAATTTGGCTATTAGCAATCAGGTTTGGTCTAAATATGTTATAATGATTTTGACATAAATATATTGATGTATCAAACAAGTGCCATCTACATTTTCTAAGCATTAGATTTGACATGTTCGATGTGACATATTAATCATAATATATGACTTAGGCTTTTATATTTCATTAAAATTCAAATATTCAATTATATTATATTCAATTATAAATTC
This sequence comes from Phocoena phocoena, assembly GCF_963924675.1. Taxonomy (NCBI): domain Eukaryota; kingdom Metazoa; phylum Chordata; class Mammalia; order Artiodactyla; family Phocoenidae; genus Phocoena; species Phocoena phocoena. Next base: position 15,744,668 of record NC_089221.1, on the reverse strand, counting down.
AATTATATCATTGAATTTGAATTCCATAATATAATTGGTTATATTCCCTTGCATATATATACCTTTGAAATGAGTGTTACATATAAACATATGTTCAGTTTAACAATAAAAAATGGAACTGTCAGGTATTTCTGCCTTCAAGGTTCTACTGCCATTACAGAGATTCTGAATATTTTTGTTGGTTTAGATAGAAAAAAACGAGGTAACCTTGATTTAATCCACTTAACTTGGCAAAAAACAAGAAATTCCTCCCATGTCAGCCATTATTTCTCAAATTCCCACTACAGTAAGAAGGATTATAAACTTTAAGTGGCCCCCAGGGATTGTTGAGCTAGTGCACTTTGGAGCATAGGTTGATCTGATCCAGTTCTATCACCTCTAATTATAAACTTTGTCAGCATATTTCTAAAAATACATGGGAGTGCAGTTTAACCTTTCCAAAAGCTGCAGTGTAGAAGTGTCCACCATTCAGCTGGACTAGGTTAAATGTATCATTTTTCTCTTTTTGCTTCCACAATTTCCTTTTTGCATTAATTTTATACCATAGATCAACTTGTTGGGAAAACCAAAATAAATTAATTGATCCATGTAACTTGGTATGTACAAACAGTTGTATTTCAGCTACATTCTCTGACTTCACTAGAGTTTCAAACTGATGCTTGAAATGTTCACTTTTTTTTCTCCCGTTTTGAGCTACTAGAAGCCTCAACTGAAATGCAAATATACTATAAAGGGAAATAAGTAAAATTATTATCTATTAACATCCCAGACTGTATTTGATTAAGAAATAAGACATTGTAAAGATTAAGGAAAATGGAAAATAATTGTATACACATTTTGATATGTACATATACATCAATATCAAATAGCAGGTAGAAGAGAGAAAGATAGAACAAGTGCCTGAAGATATCTTCATGTTTCGATTTGAATTTTATTGCTATTACAAATTAATTGTTAACATTTGTCTCTCTTATTTTGATAAATGTTTTTATCCAAAATTATAGTTTGTATTAATAATGCCATGCCCTTACTTGAATTTTGTTTGAATTTGCCTGAAGGAAGTTTGATTTTTAATTTTTCCTTATATGAGTCATATTTGTTTGAGATGTACATCTCAAGTAGTGCACAGTTGGACTTCTTGTAGAGATATAAATTGGTAGTCTGAGGTTTAACACATTTTACTCTGTTAATATATTTGAAACGCTTGGTGGGTTCTCTATAATATTTTGTTTCCTTTTAAATGTTTTGTAAATTGATTTCTTTATGGAATTTGTGAATATTTTGATTTCTCAATGGTGTGCTAAGAGTGGGGGGAAAGAAGGGATGTTAAATGTCTTGGTTATAGAGTTTAATTTGGGTCTATGACATAGTGTCCTTTATAATATACTTTATTTTTTATATTCATACTTGTTTAAGTTTGACTCATTTCTAGCATATGTTAATTGTTAAGGTATAAAGATAATGGCTTTACAGAAAAGCTGTTAATAATCCAGAAACAAGAAAACATCTATTTGCTGAAATTTATGGTAGAAAGCCCACCCAATGTCTTTCCCTTGCACATTTTTCCCTCATCTGGTAGAGTAAGAGTGTTTCTTAAAACAAAGTGACCTCTGGAACCAGTGGAATAATTATAACCCTGATCCCCTACTACTCACTGTCCATGCTAAGAAGTGAGGAATTATGTGGAATGTGCAGAGTGAAAGTAAAATTTTCCTCATTTTACATATAAATGTCTAAAATTTAGAAATGCTGACATATGGACAAAACCATCAAGAAATTTGGTTGTAACACTTTAGAAGATCAAAGTATAAAATATTCACTGTTTAAATTCACTAATTTTTTTCAAATTGCCAAATTTTTATAAATCACCAATTTTTATTTTACATTGTGAATGGAAATATATATAAAATAGTTATTTTACAAAAGGATTTGTGAAATTTTAAAAGGTGACTGTGTCCTGTGTGTAAGCATTTTCTGTAATATATGATGGATAAGGATAATTTAGAAATTGTGTCTATCTATTTATTATGCTGAATATCAGAGTTCTAACACCAGAGATGACCTAAACTATTATCCAATTAAAACAGAATATCATTTTGAAGGTTATAAAGAAATGATCATTTTTCAGAAATTTAAGTTCTGTCTTTCAAAACATGAAATACTATTATATAAACACTTGCCCTAACTTTAATATTATGTCCCTTTCACTTATGTAAGGAAAGTATCTTAAGACTGGTTTCGTATTCTTTCCATTGTAGTATCAACATTTGGAATGGCTGCAAATTGTTTAATTAATACCATAGGGAATATAGGGAAATATCCTTAAATTAGCAAAACAATGTTGAACAAATGTGAATAAGGATATAATCAAATAAACTTAACAATAATTAATTCATTTGAAATCTTAATTCATTTATATTCTGAGGAAATAAAATTTAATGTCTTTTAAGGAGTAATTACTCCTTAAAATATGTAACTGATTCACTTTCTATAGGAAAGGAAGTATATTCTTTCTCTAATAAAAAAGCTATTATTGTTATTAGCCAGCAATGTTTTCATATCCAGTAATAGTATTCCATATAAAAGAATTCTAAAATATATGTTATATATATATATATATAAAGTCTCAGGCTAATTCTCTTTAGGTGGATATCAGTATAAGTCAGAAATTGAGCCTGAGAAAATATTATATGCTGAATGGAAATAAAGTCAGAAACAGCAACAAATGATTATTACGAAGACCCCTGAGGAAAAAGATGTAGTGAAGGCAAATGGACAATTCTCATTTTCTAGACTTGATAGCAACTGGAGTTATCAAAAAATATGTATAAGAGAAACAAACAAACGAACATAATCCCACTATATTGCAGTAACTAGGGAAAGTACTACCCAGAGTCTTAAACTGAGATGGATTAGATTATTGTAGACTTAGTACATTAGGACAGTCTGGAAAAAGACAGAGGATTAGTGTTAAAATTCTCAGTCCTGTGAAAGTGACTTTGTGGGATGTGAGATAAGAGGAGGAGAATCTGGAAGAACTCACCCAGCCCCCTAGTTTCCAGGAGTGAGAAAAAAAAATGGGCAGCTCAGCAATTACCCAAGATATTTAATAAACTCAGAATGACTTAGCCTTTCTAAACATGCATGATGCTGTTCCTAAAGAAAAAAAAAAAGTGCAGCCACTCCAAACAAAACCTTTGTAGAACAGTTGAATTTTTTGTGCAGATTTTCAATAGCTGCCTTCATAAACCAGTAACTCACTTTCTTGACCAAATGGGTTGTTGAAGCAAAAAGATGTCAAGCCTACTCATATTGGTACATGAAGAGGAAGGTGGTATGAAAATTAAAAGTAAATATAGAAAGCTAGTTTCAAGCTGAGTCGTTTAATTAACCCAGATAAAATATTTTATGCAGATCTAATTTTCTAATTCCTCAGAATCTCACCCAAGATGTCTTGACCTTGAACTGGAAATACATGTTGCATAATCCATCTATCTAACCTCGTGTTATACTGTCTATAGAGTAATTCATTTGAAATACCCTTCAGTATAAACAGTTTTATATAAGTGTGCATAAGTGGACTCTAATCTGCAATGTAGTAGAGGAAGGTTATGCTTTGAAGCAACTCAGTCACTGAAGCATGCCCCAGACCTGGCCTCTTAAGCACTTCAAATATCATTATCAATATTTCCATCATACTGTTTGTTAACTAGTATGAGAGGTGTTAGAGAAAATTTAGAGAAATAAGTATTATTCAAAATATGTGATCTCATAGAAAGTCCTTGCATGAAAGATGGTAAAACATCTAACAAGATCAGCAACTACTGCTTTTGAATTTGTACTCCCAAAACAGAGCTCCATTGGTTTCTCTGTCCTCCATCTGCTGATCCAGCTTAATTTTTAGCCAGTGTGGTACTAAGGCTGTATTGGAATTGTCTTTCATGTAAGATACTTGTTGGAATTCCTTAAGAAAGAATAAGAGTTCCCTGAGCCTAGAAATAAATGTTCCTTGAATCATTTTTACCTGCTTTCCAATACATTGTATTTTGAAGAATTTGGTCTAAAAAAGACTGACTACCATGCGAACATATAACCTAATAGTGAAATCATGGAGAAATGCACTCCCCATCTGCCTCTAATTTTCAAAGGCATCAATATTTAATAAAAGTACCTAATGAATGTTAAATGACTAAATTGTGTTAAATCAGTTCACAACATACATCCCAGAGGATGAATTTTTCCTATCCATAACCAGCTGAGCCATGAGGGAGAGAGAAAAGTAATTCAACCACAGTTTTGTGGGTTTTTTAGAATTAAAGACACACATACTCAAACATGAACATACACACACACACACACAACAATGAATATCTAGGACAATATTCTGAAAAGTAAAAGATAAGACACAAACTATAGCACAAAAGAAGGAGATAAAGAACATAGTAAATATCAGAATGATCGCTAAAAGGAACTGAAACAAATTATAAGTATCTTCTGTTTTCCATTTTCTCCATTGATGAAAGTTCTTAAGACATTAAGCATTATTTTCTAAGATGATTGAAGTGGAGGATGTGTTAGCAGCACAAAATTTTGTTTATTGTCTATGTTTTTCTTTCACATCACTTTACCCCTGCTTACAGACCCCAATCCCAGGTCATTAGGTGTGAGCAGGTAAGCCATGGTAAAATCCACCTGTCTTTAGTCACAGCAATTGATCCAGAGGTGAAAATATTCATAAAGCAAGAACTACAAAAAGCCTTCCTTGGGTTTGTTCTTGCAGGAGCTGGCAGTGAAATGCCTGCTTTCGGGTCTTGGATGCCTGAGGCTCCATGCACATGAGCCTAGAACTATTTGTAGCTGTGGGTTCAATCTAGCCTGAACAGCTGGTTTGACAGAATCAAGCGAACAGACAAGGAGAAACAAACAAAAGAAAGAGAAAGTCTCAACAATATTCAAGTGTTTTATGACCCTCAAAGCCAGTTTCATCCTCTCCATAATTCAATAGAAAAAAATCAATACAAATCCCAGCATTCCTTATATTCACATGTAGGGTTTCTGTCCATTGGAACCTTGATTAATACAAGGAGGAAGAGGGAGTGTTGCAAAAGGCAGACCATAAAATGGGAAATTGGCTATATCAAGGGGCTGGGAAATAGAGTCCCTTTCACACAAGCCATGATGGTGTTATAGGGTGAATTGTGTCTCCCAAAAATTCATATGTTGATGTCCTAATCCCCCTAACTTCAGAATGTGAGCTTATTTGGAAATAAGGTCATTGCAGATGTAATAAAATTTTTAACTTAATGTGAGGTCATTAGGGTGGACCCTAATCCAACATGATTGGTATTCTTATAAGAAGGGAAAATTTGAATACAGACATTCATAAAGGGAAGACAATGTACAGAGACACAGGGAGAAGATGGTCATCTACAAGCCAAGGAGAGAGTCCTGGGACAGATCCTTCCTCACAGCCCTCAAAAGGAACATATCCTGCTGACACCTTGACTTCAGACTTCTAGCTTTCAGAACTGTGAGACATTACATTTTTATTGTTTAAGCCACAGTTTGTGGTGTTTTATTATAGCAGCCCTGGTAAACAAATACAGATGGTAGCAACCCAAGATCATAGGCAGTTACCAGCTATTAAAATACCTCTGTGATATCCTGGTACTTGGACATTGTACAAGCTGAGTCTCTAGCTAACTTGGAGGGAAAAAAAATAGAAAATTAAAGAGAATTTCTCACTTCTTTCTGTTTTGAGTAAAAAGTGCTATAAGCTAGAAAAACATCGAAATAAAATGTAGCCTGTCTAGAAAGTAAGGAGACAGTGCAAGACAGATCTAGAGCACTGTTGAGGCAGGTCATTTCTTTCTGTAATATGCTGAGTCAAGGAGGAATAGCAAAATACTATGGTCAGTTACTAATGACACCAACATCTACAAATACTGGATAGGCTTTGATTTGAAGCTGTTGACTTTAGACATTTTCTGGCACTGTTAGTTGTTGAAGTTTACATTCAGTCAATTAATATTTTGAGATTCTTAGATTTCCAAAGAAATATCTTGGGATTCCTCAACAGCTGAAGAAATTCTCAGACACTTTACCTACACAGTCATGGAGATGAGGCCAAAGTTTGTCAGTCTAGTAGGGCCATTTTCTTTGAACTAACATAGGGATCAGGTTTTTTAGCTGGACTCCTATGAATCAAAAATCTTACCCAGAATCAATCTTGATAATAATTCAAGGTATACAAGTAATGGAGATTATCAGGTCAAGAAGGGGGAGGTCTAGGACATTGTACATGATTCCCAGGTCCTTCCTTTTCACGTTAGACAAACATCCTTTGATCCAGAATCATGCATGTAATCTCTACAAAGGTGTGAAGGTTATTGCCTCACCTAGCAGGGAACATTTATTTATGAAAAAATTATTTTATACCCAGATAATCACTTAGCTTGTGTGATAATTTTCTGGAGCCACGTACCACCAATCTATAGATTCTAGCATAGTTTATCATAACCAATCTTGAATCAAAGACATTCTGCTGACAGCATTTTATAGATAAGGAACCTTCTACTATAAATGTCATCAGTCTAATTACCAAAAGGTAAATGTTTCCAGAGGGATTAAAATGGGTTAACTACTTTCTTTCCTTCAATGTGAGAATCCCTCTGCTTCAGGAATGCTTAACCAGGAGCGGTATGCATCCAAGGCCTACTGCTTTACTGCCATTCTCCCCAGCCCCAGTGGCCCTCTTTGATGGGCAGAAGACAAGGAAGAAAGGGAATATTTTCAGGTGGTAGAATCTGGGGCAGTTTAGAATAGATAATTCATTTATTCATTCCATTCACTGTAAAGTAATGCTTTAGTTCCTTTTATACCCAGCCTGTTGAAGGATGAAAGTTTTAGGTGGTGACTATTAATGTGCTGTTTTCACTTCTATTCTTTTCTGGTTGGTTGTTTTTTGAGTTACTCAGCTCTCCATTCATAATTAAACATTGGTTATATAAAAGGTAATTAGGTTTACCATATAGTCCATAAATTTCATGATTATATAGTGACAAATCAAGGCCTAAAGAAAAAGAATGCCAATGATACAGGTCCCCTGGACTAGGATGGGAATGAAAAGAGTTGGATCTGACTTAGGAATTTTGTGAGTGTGTGTTGAGGTGCATGTGGATGATAGCATCACATAGGGAAAAGTTTAGAGTTGTGTGTATTAAAAAGTGTGTGTGTGTGTTAGAAAGTAGAAAATTATAACTATTGTTGGCATCTGCCTACTTCCTTCTCACCTTTTTCTGGCAACATTCTTGCTTCCATGAACAAAAGAGAAGGTAGTTGTGACCGGCTGGACCAAATCCAGAAAATGATTTGCAAGCTCCTACAAATAATTTTCCAGCAGCTAGGAGACTCCTTATTTCCCTGCTAATTATGAAAAATGTTAGGGAACATTTTGCTTCAAGAAGTAGAAATTCAACACAGAATGACTTAAACAATAGTTAACACTTTTCATAACACTTAATATGTGCCAGACAGAGTGAGAAATGCTTTATATGTTAGAATTTTTATTCTCATAACACCTCATGGGCCTTATGATAATTGTGATTTTTTTTGACAAATCAACTTTGCTAGGCTATAGTCTCCAGGTATCCAGTCAAACCCTCATCTAGGTATTGCTGTCAAGGTATTTTGTTGATTTGATTAAAATTCATAGCCTGCTGGCTTTAAGAATATCATTCTAGATAATTTGCATGGACTTGATTCAATCAGTTGAAAAGCCTCAAGAGCAGAGCCAAGGCTTCCTGAGAAGAAAACATTATTTTTTATTTGTGGAAGAAACAGAATCTTAAAGACGAGTTTCCTGATTTGGTTCCTGGTTTTCCAGAGTTGGTTCTCTAATCTTAGAGATTAAATTTACAGGTACGGGGCTTCCCTGGTGGCGCAGTGATTGAGAGTCCGCCTGCTGATGCAGGGGACATGGGTTCGTGCCCCGGTCCGGGAAGATCCCACATGCCGCGGAGTGGCTGGGCCCATGAGCCATGGCCGCTGAGCCTGCACGCGTCTGGAGCCTGTGCTCCGCAACGGGAGAGGCCACAACAGTGAGAAGCTAGTGTACCGCAAAAAAAAAAAAAAAATTTACAGGTACTAAAGACTTTATCGCCAGTGATTTAGAGGGCACTAGTAGTGCACATCATGATGTGGTAATGGAGACACAGAAAATACTGCCGCGTGGATATGTCTAACCAAATATCCATAGAAAGTGAGGTTCTGTGTAACCATGTATTTACCACCTTAGAACATTTTAATCAGATTAGGGAGTATCATAGGATTGGCTGATTGTTCCTAACTATGCTGCAGAATGTAGGGAAAGAAAATGATGAGCTCAGGGCTTAAATTCTCATCTCAAGTCATATATAAATCACCTAAAAGTTTCTATTACTGCCCTGAAAGAAAGCCTTTTCTCTTGTAGCTAAAGGGGGTCAGGGGGATTTCTGTAACAAACAAAACCAAAAACAAACCAAGAGTCTTATCCTGTGAGTGACTGAATTACAACACAAATTGAATTCCCAACTTTACAGAGTGTGTTCTATCCAAGTCATGATGTAGACCAGGAAGGAATGGGGTCCTGACATTTGAAATGGGTATGTATGGGCAGGTTCCACTGAAGCTGGAAACATTGAATCTTCAAATTCTGATCAGTCTTCTTAGCCAGTAGAAGTAGTCCTTTCACCTGATGAGGTTTAGCCCACCTTTGCCTAAAATGTTTGTAATGGCTTCCCCTGAGGTATTTTCCTTTCATGGTGCTGCTGATTCTCTTCAGGGCCTATCCCTACCATTCCTCTTTGCTTCTAAACATATAAATAAGTTCAAGTTCTTGCAGATTCCAAAAAGTGACATAGAAAGGGTAACTTATGAAGAGTTTGCTGCATATCGCACCAAAACTGCATGATTTTTACAACTTTTTCATGTAGAAATAGGAGGAGTACATGTAGTAATGGGTAGTAATGGTGTGGTATCACGGTGATAGGAATGTAAAGTTGAATCAGGCCAAAATTATTGAATGAGCCCATTAAGAATAGATTCTAGATGTTTAACTGGTTGGCAGAAACATGGGCCCAAAGGAAGCCTATAACTAAAAAAAGTTGAAATGCCCAAACTGCCTTGGATACTGCAGAGAAAGACATCTAAAGCCTTGGGGAAATTGGAGTGTTAAAGACCATTTTTCATGTAAGATTTCTTTACACACCTTGGGAAGTTCCAGAAGACACAACACAATTTAACTATAGCTATGAGAAAAAAATTTCTCAGGAGAGGTCCTGTATTCTTAAAAGGGTTTATGGTTGCTGTTCTCACTAGGTCAGATATTACAGGGAAAAATTCTACCATCAAATTGAATCCTTAAATACAATGAGAATAATAGGAACCCAGGGTTGCAAGGCCCAAGTGGTGTCACTTAATTGCTGAAGACAAGGTGAGCGCTGTTACCAGAAAGGGCAATGGAGCCAAAGCAGTAATCAGAGTAGCCTAACTCAGAGACCTATGACTGGCTAGTTGAGCATGGTTTCCATAAAAGTATAATAGATGGGCAGTATACTAGTATTACTTCACCTGTGTAAGTGGTACCACCCACTGTTTTTCCTAATGGTTCACTAACAAAATTTTTGCTTCCACTAGAAGATTCAACAATGATTATATTGAACTAGAAATTAAGACAGCTGTCTGGCCACTTGGACTCTTCAGACTTCAGAATGAAAAGTCAAAGAGTGTTACTGTACTGGCTGGAGAGATTATCAGGAGCAAATCGGGCTGCAATGGAGACACAGTGGAAGGAAAGAAGAGCATGTCTGAATAAAGGACATCCCTTAGGACAGCTCTTAGTACTACCATGTCCTGTGAATAAAGCTTATGGAAAACTACAATAATCCCATTTAGGCAGGATTGCTAATGGCTCAGACATCTCAGGAATGAAGGTTTGGATCATCCTACCAGGCAAGAACCATACAAGCAGAGGTGTTTAATGAGTGCAAAGGGAATATAGTAAGTGTCTAGTACATACTTGTTTTGAATTAAAGTTTCTTTTTTTTATACCTTAAAATTCACTTTGAAAATAAAGAAAGTTTGAGTCAAAGAAGTCAAGTCATTAGCTGAAAACCTATGACTAGTAAGAAACAGATTCTGGAATGTACACCATGACTCTATAATTCTAAAATGCATCTCTCATCCTAAAATAAAATAAAATACATTAAAATAAAATAAACCAGAAATGCAGGATTCATGGCACATTAAAAAGTAATCGATGATAGGTAAGTAGAAAAAAAACATTAAGGGGAAAAGAAAATAAGCATTTGGCATGAGTTGATGTTGCTGTTAACTGAGTATTAGTAGCTAGAACTGGCCAATTATGAAATGGATGAAAAAGTGAATGGAAGCTACTAAAGATAATGTGATTCTTCCAGTGTTTTGTCATAATAATCAAAGCATGGACTTCTATGAAGGCTGAATTCAAGTGTGAGGACAAACACCAAATTAAAGGAGTCCCCTGCAGACAGCAGAGTCAGACACCTAAACTTCACACATTGCTGATTATATGAACAACTTACAGCAAAGGAGTTTTAGTAAAGAAATGGCAAATCATTAGTTATTGAGGTCTTCAAACTTCTAAAAGTCAAAATAGCCTGCTGTTTCTATCAACTCAACTGTCAGAGCCTCCAGGACTTAGTACACTTCCAGTATCCAAAACTGAATACAGTCTTTAGGGTTCATGTCTTTAAGAATAGGGACAGCAGTGTAGATATATGATTCAAAGGCAACTGTGTAAGATTATTAGCAAGGAATAGATTTCATATAGTTTCAACTACTCATGGAGGAAAATTAGTTGGAGAAGGTTTATTTTCCACATAGCATTAAGTAGCATTCAACTGTACAACTTAGTAAACAAATTACCCCCTCACCTAGCAAGACTGAATGCAGGTCGTGGTTATGTTATCAAAGTCCCCTGGTCAATGGGTCTCCAAGGAACTTGAGAGAATGAAGGAAGCTACAATTATGAAGCACCTGGATACAACTGTTTCTTTTTGAAATAAGTGTTTGCTGGCTGTTCCTCAGTGCTTTTACCATGCAACAAAATCCATTATCCATGTAGTATTCACTTCCCAGCAATGCTATCTTTACACCTTCTTAAAAATATTTTCCCTAAAGATATGCTACAGAAAAATAATTACAAAACAATTAATTTTTAAAATGCTTAAACACTAAGAATCATGGCTTCAAGGATTTTAAGTTTATAAACTCCTTTACCTTTTATAGTATTTTTATAAAGTGACTGCAATCATATTCCCATTTTAAGTAACTTTAAGTAACTTTCCAAAGACTACAAGCTAATGAGAGACAGAACCAGGATTTCAAAGCCACATGGTCTGAGTTCCAGAGGTTCTGCTTTTCAACCGTATCTTAACAATAACTATTTTTCAAGCAAAATATTAATAATACTGAAAAGATTAAAGTATTTATGGAAATATTTTATTAAAGCTAATAATTTTATTTAGGAAATTTAAATAGACATTCACATGAGAGCTTTGTTTTCACTTTACTGAATAGCCATGTGCTACTATGGAAAATCTCAAAGATGACACACTAACTCCTATGTTCCTGTCAATGACTTACACACAAATATCTCATTTTGTTTGGATTAGCTAAAATAAAGAGACATTTTTTTACCCCTGATGATACTGAGAAATCTAATAGTGAGTGTTGCAATGTAGGATCATTTGGATACAATTAATGAAACTTATTCAGGCTGACTGGATAATAGCATTTTATTCTGAGAAACACAAGGACATAAATTACAAGCAAGAGTCTTCAGGCTGAGAACAGAAAATAAAAACAGCATTTAAGTTATAGAGCATCTTTTTCTCATTTTCACTGCCTGACTTCTCATTTATGTTTTTTCTCTTCCTTTTAGTTTTACTTTTCTCTTTTCCATGGCACCAACTTTTTCTACTTTGCCAAGCGCATATTGGAGGATATACGTCACTCATCTTGGTTTCAAACGTCCCCAATTCAAGGAATCAACAAAGACCAATATAGTTTCAAATAGCCAAAACACGAGGGTTTTTGTTGTTGCTGTTTTTGTTTGATTTGGTTTGGGTTTTTTCCTTGTTGTTTTGTTTTGTTGGTCAATGTTTATTTCTTATCCAGTCAGCTATGGCTGGGTAAATAGAGTCACATGGTAAAAACATGGCTTCCTAGAAGACAAAGAGTGGTTAAACCTGGAAAGTACTTGGATGTTAGTGATTCATTTCAAAGTGAATTCTGAGGAACAGCTTTCAGAGAAATTTCATAACAGAGAGTTAGATATTGAAATGATATATAAACTCAGAACTCTCTATTTAAACTAATATGCTCCCTTGTTCAGGATATACCACAGAACATAAGGTACATAATAATATTCACCTAAAAGAAACAAATAAATCTTAAAGTACTTCACAGATGTTGTTATATTTTCTTCTTTTGAATAAATCCAAAAGTCTATGAAATTAATCTAAGTGGATATTTAAAAGATATTTCCCATTGTATACGAGAGTTTCTCATTGTCATATTTTAATGTACATTTTCTTACTCTTTACCAGTTATAAAAAAATCAATGTTTTCAGGGACCAAGAATAGAAGGTAAATAATTGAATAAGTCTGTTGTAACAAAACTGGGGATGGCCCAAGTTTATTATCCTCACCTATAATTCCATTTAAATTCATTATAATATATTTTATCTATGTAGTAAATTAAATAGCATGGAGAGAGGTAGGAATGTAACAAAAAATAAAAACAGTATTCTAAAGCAAGACAGATGCAAGAATACCCAATGTTGACACCTCATGTGTCCTAGGCTTCCATCAATCTTAAAAAAAAAAAAAGTGAACTCACAGAAATGGACGATAGAATAGTGGTTACCAGGTGTTGGAAGTGAGGGTGGAGGATAGGGAGACAGGAAAGTCTGGTCAAAGATTTCAAGCCTTCAGCTATAAGATGAATAAGTTCTGGGAATTTAATGTTCAGCACAATGACTATACTTAATAATACTGTGTTTTGTACTTGAAATTTGCTGACTGTAAACCTTGTGTTCTCATCATTAAAAATAGGGCTTCCCTGGTGACACAGTGGTTGAGAGTCCACCTGCCAATGCAGGGACATGGGTTTGTTCCCCGGTCTGGGAAGATCCCACATGCTGTGGAGCAGCTGGGCCCATGAGCCATGACCGCTGTACACTCCTTGTAAAACTCATTTCAATTGGTTACCAACTTGATCTAGATTCTACATATCACTTTTCTCCCTTTGCCGGATTTTCTTTTTATTTATAATAGTTTCACATAGATGGAGAAAAAGAGATTCAAACATACACATATTCAATTGATCTTTCTTGAGTGCTCAGAATAGCACAGGTACTGTGGTGATTCACCATGTAACTACACGTGTGTTTTTAAAAACCAGTGAAAGATAATTAAAGAAAAAATATCCAAATATCAATATGTAGTATTTTCTGTAACAAATCATTCACTAGTCCATTTGGCTTTTTTTGCATACTTAGTTTACAAGAGCAATATGAAAAATGAATTCTGATTAGATGCATTCAGATCATATAGGAGAGACTAGAAAAATTATCAAGAGAAATTATGTAATACTAACTTTATCACTAAAATGGTGGTAAGACATCAAATGGGAAGATTAAAGACATTCAAATAAATAGTAAAAGTAGTATATAATGTCACAGAGCTGAACTTAATTCTACTAATTTGAAACATTGTTTTGAATGATGAACTAAAAAGACCTCCCATTGGCATTCAGGTGGGCCATTTAAAAGAAGTGTGTATCAAAAATTCAATGTTAATAAAGATGAGACCTTTATAATATAAGAACTTTTAATGAACTCTAAGAGAAGTTCCCATAACCATCTATTCTCTATTTAAATGCAATTGCCCCATTTCATATTGAGATGTCAGTCGTCCACTCATTAAATACATCACACACTGCTAATAGTCTCCTTTTTAATTAAGGTTTCTCGGCATTGGAAGATTAAGAGTTCATAGAGAGCATACCCAGAGGAAATTGTCTGATCATGTTATTTAGTACTAAATCCCACATTTTTTTTTTACTGGAATGAATAAGAAAGGACAGTACTGCAAAAAATACAACTTAACCTGTTAATATTATTGTATCTTCTATAATTTTTCTTCTTTGAAATTACCTAATCAATGTAAATTATATATTATCTCCAAGCTTCCTATTACAGAAACAACCCTGTGGTTTGTTGCTTTGACTCACCAAAACTTTCCAATTACTGTCTGAAAAACAAAAGGAGAGGGATTTCCCTGGTGGCACAGTGGTTAAGAATCTGCCTGCCAATGCAGGGGACACAGGTTTGAGCCCTGGTCCAGGAAGATCCCACATGCCATGGAGCAACTAAGCCCATGTGCCACAACTACTGAGCCTGTGCTCTAGAGACTGTGAGCCACAACTACTGAGCCCATATGCCACAACTACTGAAGCCCACATGCCTAGAGCCCATGCTCCACAACTAAGAGTAACCCCCACTCGCCGCAACTAGAGAAAGCCTGCATGCGTCAACTAAGACCCAATGCAGCCAAATAAATAAATAAATACATTTATTTATTTAAAAATAAAAAGAGAAACACAAAGAATCTAAATTATTTTCATATTTAGGAACAATAATAATTTAATAACAACTACAACAGAAATAATATTCATAATTGGTGTTAAAAGTTAACGAGAACTTTTTATCAATAAATGAGCTAATTGCTTTGTATTTTTGATTGACTTAATCCTTACAAAAATCTTATTCACTTGAGGTAACTATTACACTTTACATGTAGAGAAATAGACGTGTTCAAAGCTACACTGCTCTCAAGTGTGGGGCTAAAAATAAAATCCATGCCGTTCTCTCCTAGGGCTGCACTCTTATTTTACTATTATGCCTTACTATTTTCTTTAATCCATCAGCATTTTGGTGAACCTGTTACTAAACCAACACTTGGGTCCACTCACCACCGTGCCAATCTACTAACACTGGGTTGTGGTGAAGGAAAGTTGAGCGTTTATTGTAAGGCACCATACAAACAGCCCTGGACAGCAAATGCTCAAAAAGCCTAATCTCCCCTGATGGGTTTCAGGAAAGCATTTTTAAAGGCTAGGTGAGGGTGAGGCATCCCAGGGTATGTGATCAGCTTGTGCACAATTTTCTGATTGGTTGATAAGCAACAGGGCAGTGTCACAGGGGTTAACATTATCAGTCCTCAGGCTCCAGTAGGAATGGGAGCTATGTGCTCATGGTGATCAAATAGTTAATTTCTTGCATTTGGTGGGAATTTTAGCATCCATATAACAAGTCAGGAAATGTGCAGTGGATACTGTTATTCAGGTACTTCAGAGGGGATCTACAGAGGATATGGGGGAAGAGTTTGTCACGGGAAGGTCCCATAGGGTCCAGCTTGTTTAAAAACCTAAGAAGTCAAAAGGTGTATTTTCCAGGTCCCAATAAAGGCAAGTCTTATGGTAAGGGAGGGATTGATAATGTGGACTTATTTTCTCCGTACAGATTGTTTTACAGTTGCAAGGAGAAATCATAATTATACAATGGAGAAATTAAAAATACCTTGACCAGATGGCCAAAATGAACGTCAGCAAAAGAGTAGATAGACATTATAACTTCTGAGTGTCTTACAATGAGAATGACACAATGACACGCATGGTTTATTTTGTTTGAGGATGGAAAACCTGAATAAAATAAATAGAAATTATTAACAAACTCAAAATAGACATATTTTATATAAAAAGAAGATGGGCTTATTATTTTAAAAACAATAATCTCAAAAAAGACCAAGGAAACAAACCATTTTTAATTAAAGGATATTAAAGAGAATTGACAACAAAAGATAGTACTTGATCTTAGACTTGATCCTGTAGTAGAGGAAAATAATTACTATAGAGAATATTATTTGGTTAATTGACTAAAGTGGAATGTGGACAACAGATTAGGTAAAAGTAACCAAGAGACAGAGTAACAATAGTCAGTCACATGGGTGTTCCATGACTAGGTAACTGATTCTCCAATGGAGACACTTTACTTTCCCAACTGGATTTTAGAATCAGCTTGTCAATTTCTAAAAAAAATAATAATAACAAAACCTGCTGGGATTTTGAGATTGCATTATACTTTTAATATGTTGCTGAACTTAATTTGCTAATATTTTATTAAGAACATTTACATTTATATCTATGTAGGATATTGATTGTATTTTTTTTTCCTCTCACAATTTTTTTTGTTTGTTTATGGCATAGGATAATGCTGGCCTAATAAAATGTGTTAAGAAATACTTCTTCCCATTTCATTTTCTGAAAGAGTTCATGAGGAAATTACATTTTTCTTCCTTAAGTGTTTGGTAGAATTAATCAGTGAAACTCTCTGGACCTGGAGTTTTCTTTAAGGAAACATTATTATAAACAATGATTAAATTTCTATATATATGGAGATTTTCAAGTCACTAATTTTTCCTTAGTTGATTTTTTTTGGCAGAATTTGTCTAACACATTTAAAATATCAATTTTAGGGGCTTCCCTGGTGGCGCAGTGGTTGAGAGTTCGCCTGCTTGAGGCAGGGGACACGGGTTCGTGCCCCGGTCCAGGAAGATCCCACATGCCGCGGAGCAGCTGGGCCTGTGAGCCATGGCTGCTGAGCCTGCGTGTCCAGAGCCTGTGCTCCACAACTGGAGAGGCCACACCAGTGAGAGGCCAGTGTACCGCAAAAAAAAAAAAAAAAAAAAATCAATTTTACTGTCATAATGATGTTTATAATATGCCAGTATCATCGTGTAAATGTTTGTGAGATCTGTAGAGTATGCTCTGTTCTCTTCTATATACTAGTAGTTTGTATTTTCTCTCCTTTTCTCTCCTCTTTTTCTCTCCTCTTCTCGTCTAGCTAAATTTTAATTAAATCTATTGGTATTTTCTAAGAATCAGTGTTGATTTCAATGATTTTATTTTTTCCAATTTTTATTGTGATTAAACATACACCAAATATTATTCACCATCTTAATCATTTTAAGTGTACAATTTAGAGGTATTAAGTACATTCACATTGTTTTACAACCATCACTACTATTCAATTCCAGAACAATTTTCATCTTGAAAAACTGAAATTATATATCCATTAAATAATAACTCATTCCACTCTCTCCCCAGCCCCTAGATATCATTCTAATTTCTGTCTCAATGATTTTGACTACTCTAATACTTCATAAAAGTGGGCTTATACAATGTTTGTCTTTTTGTGGCTGGCTTATTTTACTTAGCATGATGTCTTAGAGATTCAATCATGTTGTAGTATATATCAGTATTTCCTTCCTTTTTTTAAGGCTGAGTAATATCCCATTGCATTGTATATGACATTTTGCTTATTCATTCATCTGTCAATGGACATTTGGGCTGCTTCCAGGCTTTAGCTACTGTGAATAAACCTGCTATGAAGTTAGTGTACCCATTTCTCTTCAAGATTCTGCTTTCAATGCTTTTATATTACATCCAGAAGTGGAATTGCAGAATCACATGATAAATCTATTTTTAATTTTTTTGTGAGGAACCGCCATGCCATAGTGTTTTTCGTGGCAGTTGTATCATCTTACATTTCAACACAGAGTGCACAAAGCTTCCAAATTTTCCTGATCATCACCAACACTTGTTATTTTTTTGTTATTTTGACAGTAGCTATCCAAACAGGTTTAAGGCAGTATTCCTTTTTGATTTTTAATGTGTTTCCCTAATTATTAGTAACGTTAAACATCTTTACATGTGCTTATTGGCAATTCAAACATCTTCTTTAGAGAAATGCCTATTCAAGTTATTTGCCCATTCTAGAATGAGGTTATTTTGTTGTTGTTGTTGAGTTTTAAAAGTGCTCATAGGGCTTCCCTGGTGGCGCAGTGGTTGGGAGTGCACCTGCCGATGCAGGGCACGCAGGTTCGTGCCCCGGTCTGGGAAGATCCCACATACCATGGAGCGGCTGGGCCCGTGAGCCATGGCCGCTGAGCCTGCACGTCCGGAGCCTGTGCTCCACAACGGGAGAGGCCACAACAGTGAGAGGCCCACGTACCGCAAAAAAAAAAAAAAAAAAACTGCTCATATATTCCGGGCATAGTCCCGTAGATATATGGGTATGCAAATATTTTTTCCATTCTATAGGTTTTCTTTAAGACATAAAAGTTTTTAATTTTCATGAAATTCAATTTGTCTATTTTTTCTTTTGTTGTCTCTGCCTTTGGTGTCATATCTAAGAAATCATTGCCAAATCAATGTAGTGAAGTTTTTGCTTTATGTTTTCTGTTAAGGGTTTTGTAGTTTTATCTCTTAAATTTAGACCTTCCATCCATTTTGAGTTAATTTTTGTATGTGGTGTTGGGTAAAAGTCCAACTTCATTCATTTTGTATGTGAATATCGTGTTTTCCCAGAACTATATGTAGAAGGGACTGTCCTTTCTCCATTGAATGGTCTTGGCACCCTTGTTGAAACTCATTTAACCATATATATGAGTTTTCTAAGTATCTTATAATCTATGAACAAAGATTAGTTTAATTGTTCCTTCCCAATTTGTATGGTTTTTCATTCTCTTTCTTCCCTAATTTCTCTTCTCTCATAACTACTTTTGTTGTTATTGATTTTTTGTTTTGTTTTGTTTGTTTTATCTTGGCTGGTTTATATCACCTCCAAGGTGTCTGTGAATTAACAGGTCCTCCAGCCTCTTTCATTCTTGAAGCATCCTTAATACCACTGCTATGACATCTGGTATCATAGTTTAGTAGTTGAACCATTTTAAGCCTGTCAACTCCACTCCTCATTTCTTAGATAACATTCAGTCAATTTTGCTTATTTCTGTTTCTGCTTTCCTCAGTATATGAATTATGATAAGCTCAATTCTGAAGTTTTTTTTTTTTTTCCTTCCCAAGTGGTCCCTTTTAACACTATTTAAAAAATGTTTAATTTGTGCTTTAATAAATCCTAGGTATATTATCAATTATATTCTATTTGACTTTTAGCATTATTTTTGCCCGAATCAATACATTAGTAATATCCCACAAAGTTTGAACATGGTTTAAACATTTAAATATTGTCACTATAGTGAATTGATTTTCATATTCTTAAAAGAAGTAAAAACTATAAGAACTGGTCTAGAATCACCAAAAAGAAAAGAAAAGAAATGAAGAGAAAAAAAAGAAAGTAACAACATCAAAAGCGTCTGGAAATTTGCATCAGATTCTTTTTCAATGTACCTTTGTTTTCTGCATAAAACGTTATTTGTTTTTGATACATTCACTTATTTAAAAGTTGTTTGTTGAGTGTATTTCATATGTGATATTCTAAATGTTGGGAATGGCATGGCAAACAATACAATAAGATCACTTCACACATGCTTGCTTTATGTGCTAGTCAAGGAAGCAATCAAAAACCATAATATGTTAATATGAAGATTTCAATTTAAATTCTGTAAATAAAATTAAACAATTGAATGAAATAAAAATAAGCAGAGGTGGGGAATATCATCTTATAAAAGCTAAAATACAGCAAAGTGGCATTTCTGTGAGGAATTCAGTGAGCTGTCACATGACTGGAGTCAAATATCAAGTCATGCAAAGATTCAAAGGAAGAATCTAGCAGTTGAGCCAGTAAGGACAAAGGTCCTGAGGTAGGAATATACTTTCTAGGGTCAAGAAACTAAAAGAAAAAAAGTAACTTAAATATAGTTTAAGTGGAGAACAGTGTAATTAAGCAAAATTAGAGTGCTGAAAATAGATCAGAATTTCTTAATTTTCTGAAGTCCATTTTAAGGAAACAGAAGTCATCAAAAGAATGTTTGCCAGATGGGATGTGATATGATTTCCAATTAAATAAAGTTATTCTGGTCTCTAGATAGGAAATAGCGTATAAGAAAGCAAAAGTGGAAACAGAAGACCTTTTCACAGAGAAATTTAATTATCTTGGTGGGATATCAAAGCAGGTTTAGGTGAGAAAGAAAGAAAAGGAGCTGGTTGTTTGTAAGAGCAAAATAGGTCAAATAAATGTATTTCACTGCTATATGCTATAATATGTGGGAATTTTGCAAATATTAATCATATATTTTCTGATAACTGTCAATTTGCATAGATAAATCTGAGATTTGGAAGAAAATTATTGATTCAGACCTATACTTTGAAACATTGTAAACAAATATTTCATATCATTCCATTATTTTGTACATATTCAGAGACTATTTAAATGTTCTAAATATTAAATTTTTCTATAGACTTTTAATTATATAATTTTTATAATCATGCATCATCCCACAAAGCATATAAAGAATTATGATATTCAATTATTTAAAAGTTACCTGTTTTAATAGGAAGTATTTATGTATTAGTATTATGATGACCTTGGAGCTTACCTTATAGTGACCAATACTTTATAGTGAGAAGATGGAATAAATGTGCTGCTATAAAATGTTTTCCAAATATGTTGTTTCCTTCCATTCCCATCACCTTCCCACTGAATTAGCTAAACAAGTGACATACTATTTAATGCAGCTCCATTTTAACCTTCACTTTTTGATACTAGTCAGTTTTGGGACATATTGGAAAACAGTTTTGAGAATCTAGGATTAATGTTCCTCAAATGACATATTATGCAAAAAATAAAGGAAGATCTTAAGCAAGGAGATTTCAGATATGTTCTTGAAGGACATATGATACTCGATCTGTGTAGAATTAATGAGCTGCCTCAGGCCAGGATCATTTTAATCTTTATCCCAAGTTCTTAATCCCTTACATTTGAAATACTATATCTTTCAAAAGTTATGATGTCCATATTTATTCCAGATATTACAAGATATTCACTTTTCAATATCATTTTCATAAAAGAAGTTTGAGAATTCTTTGCAATAAAAAGTAACAAAAGTTTTTAAGATATCCCTGAGTTCCTTGAAAATTATCTTCTATTTATTCTTAGAACTGGCACAACTACTTCTTAGATATTCAAAGAGCAGCAGAGTCTGGGTAAATTGTCACATTGCCAGTTTGTCTGTGGAAGTAATATGAATTGTGCATGAAAGTGAGTCAGCAGCATATGATCAATGGAAATCTCAAAGTACTTGATTTTATCATTAAATACTTTCAGTTAATAACATGCTCATTGGAATGAAATAAATGACACTATTTTGTGGGAGATAAGTGTTCATTGTCAAGACATAATGGATAGGACTCAAATATATTGTGTCGTGAACATTTTTTCCAGCTCAGAAAGCAAATTAGAATGGAAGAATGTATTTAAGATTAAAAGACTGTAGCTATTGTAGCAAAACTGGAAGATAATTTTAGATAACACTGAATCACAAATTAACCAGTTCAATTCTTAGAAGTGAAAAAAAGTAGTTACAGGATTGAAAGCTGAAAAGTAGGGGATTTTTTCACTATCCTAGGAGAGCCCAAGAATGAGAGTCTTAGAATAAAATGTAATCTTTGAAATATGTCTATATATGGTTTATTTGTGTGTATATGTTTATAAATTCACCAATTACTATCTGTATTTGCTGTTATTCTCCCTGGAAAACATTGTGTAATATGCTCTTTCTTTTTCCAAATTATTTCCATTAAATCTTCCTGTTATTTCAGTGCATTATTTCACCAATGTAGTATAAATAAACACATGTAGTCTGGATATAGACATTTTATATTAATAAAATTCAATATTTCTTCCACTAGCCTTTTCTATTCACCCAAGTTCATTATGCATCATTCACCTAACTGTTCTTCAAGCTATTTAAGTCAGTGAGTCACTTATACCTTCCCTTTAGGCTCCTTTTCTCTTCTGTATTTGAATGAGAGTCCTTCT
Source organism: Phocoena phocoena (assembly GCF_963924675.1). NCBI lineage: Eukaryota > Metazoa > Chordata > Mammalia > Artiodactyla > Phocoenidae > Phocoena > Phocoena phocoena. Next base: position 15,722,745 of record NC_089221.1, on the reverse strand, counting down.
AAATGGAATTCTAGAGTCATAATTCTAAAAATAAACCAAAAGGACTATCTCTGAAACATTTTGGACAGAGGAGCACATTCTTATTTTAAAAGACCTTCAGAGTCTTTCCCAGAATTTTTTGTTAATTTATGCAACTGTTTGCATTGTTTCCGTTCCATTCAGATTAGGCAAGCTTTCAAAAAAATCACAAGCATATTTGTAAAATGCATCCAAGTTAACATATAAGTGAATTTAATCCTTGGGTACATGTTTTTTTATATGGCTTTCCTCAAACTAGATTCTTGATAAAAATCCATATTGCTGATAGCTTTTTTTTTTTTGTAATTGTGTTCTGAAAGTCAAAAAGGAGCTGGCAAAATAAGAAAATCTATGACTCTAGCTTACACAAAATTAATTCACATTCAAAAAGATAACATTCAAAGTGTAACTCACAAAAGTAAATTAAAAGAAATTACAAAATGTGCTTGATAAGAAAAAGAAAGATTAAGCTGTAAGATCTTTCTGTATAATTCCAATAATTAGGCCATTTCAGATAATGAAAGTCAGTAGGCTTTCAATGATTTTAAACAACAACTTAGACCTCTGGGCAACCTAACAGATCTGTTGAAGCTTAGAGAAAGTAAATTTTCTAATGATAAGGTTATTTTGGTCAAAATGCATGAGCATCATTATTGTGGAACTAATGATAGCACATATAGATTTCTTTACATTTATTAAACAAAGCAAGATTGAATGGAATCAATCTTTTTATTACATTGTTTCATATGATGTAAAGGTTTTATCCTCTTTTCTACATATATAGGGAAAAAATGTCTCATCAAAGAACAAAATGTGCTATCAAACCAAACTTGGGTGTGTTTGCCCAATGCTCAGCAAAGCCAATCTACGGACCCCAGGTTGTGGTGAAAGAAATCACAGCGTTTATTTCAGGGCCGAGCAAGGAGAATAGGCAGCTCATGCTCAAAAGACCTGAACTCCCTGATGGCTTTCAAAGAAGGGTTTCTAAAGGTAGCATTAGGGGTGAGGGTACCTGATCATCGTGTGGACCTTCTTCTGATTAGTTGGTGCTGAGGTAAAACAGTGGTATTTCAACTGCCAACAGCATCAACCTTCTGGTCCCAATTGGTCTGAGGTCTAAGTGTTTGTGGTCAGCATGCAATTAATTTCTTCCACCTAGTGGGGACTTTAGTACCTGCAAAACAACACAAAGATATGGATCAGGTTATTATCTAGAGCCCTTGAGGAGGAACTAAAAGTCCTTGACTTTGTTTTATGACTAAACTATTATTATTTTGTCTTGCTTGGCTGTTTTCCTTTGTTTCTATATTTTCTCACTTCTCAGATTAAATTTGTTCTTTGGAACTCAGGAAAACCTAGGAGGCTCAGCTTACCTACAAACAAGGAGCAAGAGCCATGGCAGCAATGGGGGTCTGTCCCCAGGAAGGCCCCACAGGGTCCTGCTTGTTTTCACATGTATGAACTTGGTAAGACTAATTCCTAAGGAGTATAATCTATTCTCTTTCACTGGTATCTATCAATATCTTGGTAGTAAACCAAGAATATGCATATCACACACTCACATACACATGCACAATCACACACATATATGGAAATTGTATTTATATATTGGTTTAAAACTGACCAAAAGAACTGTAATACATAAACCTCATTATTTTAGCTCATGAGAGAATTATTGTTCTTTGCTTTGGCATTATGCATTAACTCCAAGGGAGAATATGTTTAAGATGTGTTACCCGAAATAAAACTAGGAGCCAATAATAAAGAAGAAAGCATTTATTTGGTATCAAACAATTGCACTTCAGGACACAAAGATTTCCTTAGCAATCCAAATGTGTCCCAATGAGGAGCAAAAGTCTGGGGCTTTTAAAGACAAAGAAGGGTGTTTTGCATTACAAAGAATTTGAATTGGATTTGGAGGCAGAAGCTAGTACTGACTCAACATGATTGAGTGCTAAGGCTATCCTAGAGAGGGGGAAAGTCAGCTGTTCCAACAAGTTGCAGGTGTTCTTTCAGAATCCTTGGAATATTTGTGATTTGGCCTAGTTCAAAAGTTCCTGGTTACACCAGGTAAGAACATGCATAACACCTCCTACAGCCTCCTGGCTCCATTTTAAAACTCCTTGATATAAATGACTTCGTTTGGGACTTCCCTGGTGGCGCAGTGGTTAAGAATCCATCTGCAAATGCAGGGGACACAGGTTCAAGCCCTGGTCAGAGAAGATCCCATATGCCGTGGAGGAACTAAGTCTGAGCGCTACAACTACTGAGCCTGAGCTCTAGAGCCCACGAGCCACAACTACTGAGTCCACATGCCACAACTACTGAAGCCCATGCACCTAGAGCCCGTGCTCCATAACAAGAGAAGCCATCACAATGAGAAACCCACGCACCGCAACAGAGTTGCTCCCACTCACTGCAAAACTAGAGGAAAACCCAGGCTCACAGCAACAAAGACTCAACGCAGCCAAAAATAAATAAATAAATTTTAAAATAAATAAATAAATGACTTCATTTTATTTCACATTTCACAAAGGAGGTAGCTTTCTGAATAAAGTTGTTTATTGATAATAAAGGCAATAGCATGTTTTTTCTTTATCTAAAACAATTTCGCATTTTAAAGACCTACATGAGAAACTTCTTTTAGATCTCAATAATAGGAAAACATATATATCAGCTTCCCTTGTTGCTATGTTAAGTAAATTAACACATTTTAAGTATACATACTTTTATTTGCATTTTACTAGGAAGCCTAAAGCAAAATATGTTACTCTTGCTAAACCTAATGGTATACATTTTTTACACTAACTTCATTCTTCATTTCATCTAATTTTTCTACTATTATTTTTTCCATGTTCAGGCTTTCTCTTGTTATATTGTGAGGTATAGATTACTGTAGGCAGACTTCTATTTTTTTTTTTTGGTTGTTTTATCTATTTTATTATATAGGCTAACAAAATACTGATTAGGTTAAAATTTTTCAAAAATATGTTGGACATATATAGCTTTCTTTGTGCTTATGCACTGCAGACTTTAAACTATATAACTTTCTTTCAGTGATTAGAGAGGCTGTGCACATTTCCTGAATCATTTTGAAGCTGGAATGTGATGTGGAAACTCAAACAGTAACAGAATATCTACCATTATTGGAGCACTTATTCTAAACCAGCAACTATTACAGATTTTATATGTGTATGGGTAATTTTACAAACACTGTAAGAGTAAGTGCTGTTTTCAAGTAGTTGATGCTGATAAATGAATAATCTAAGATCACAAAAGTGATCAAAAATTACATAAAATGAATCTAAAACCAGTGTTTCGTGGTTTCCTGTCCACTAACTTGCTGCTTCTGTGATGCAGCGGGTCCTTTATAATTGAACTGATTCATGTTCATTCTATAACCAATTCAGTTAGCTCATGAAATATTGCTTCGTAAATGTCACTCCTTTTAAAATTGTAAAGTAAAAAACTAACCAAACAAAGTCATTTATTAGATTGTTTGCCATGAGATATGTTCTGTATAAAGTCCAAGGAAAAGGAACAACAGCTTCCACCTAAAAATCTAAAAAAAAAAAAAAATACCTCCTTTAGTGTTTTGTAAGTCAATTTGATTTCATTTTTGTTCAGTGAAGACAGGGAATTCAATTTCAGTAAAGAATATCCCCATTACTCTATATGAGATTATTGAGAAATACTACTACCCATTATAAACTTAAATCCCAATCAGTTTAAGGTTTTCCCTTGTCTGCTTCTAATTTATGATTATTTTTTGCGAGGCACAATTTCAATAATTATTATCACACACAGTAGTATCTACTCTCATACTTCTTGGCAACACAATTCAGTTTCCCAATTAAATTATCTGTGGCATCTGATTTTTTTACTACCTTTTTTTATTAACAAACATTTTTTAAAGTCATGAAAATGCTCCTATTTTGATATGATATTTATAGGAAAAGAAACTAAAGATGGCCAAACAGTGACGTTCTTGATTGAATGCTGATTTAAGATGCAATTCTTATACAGGAAGTTGTAATTATTTACTTCAGTATAAATATCTCCTATCAGTTGTAATCCTTTTTGTCAGAAACAAGCTTTTCTCAATTAATTTCTTTCCTTATGATATGTTGACAAGAAACATACATGCTTATTATAAGCATGCATGTAATTTCTCATCTTATGTTCATAAAAGTGATATATTCATTACTGTATACATAATATAAAGATATGGAGACTGTAAAGGTAAATACAATATTTAAAAACAAATTCTTTCTGATGGAAAAAAGGGAAAGAGACACCATTTTCTTTGAACATATACTTTGGAAAACTTGTAATTTTAAAGTCCTTCTCTGCTTCTCTGAAATGTATGTAAACCTTTTATACAAGTTAAATAAGCCTCTTAGTTTTACAACCTAGTAATGTTTCTTCAACGGCCTAGGAGCCATCTCTTTGAAATGTCATCATCAAGGAAAATGGCTCCCCCATCTCCCAGTTTCTGTGAGGGTAGGAGGCTAATTTGGGCTGGTGCCTCTCTCTAAGTTCTGACATAAAGATATGAGAACTTTATATTCCCTTTGGAAAAAGCCAATTGACTAATACAAATGGTCATCCTAATTACCAGGTGAAGTTGGGATGCACTGCATGTGACATATAGTGCTGTCAAGCCCTCTTACTGGAGGACTAGTTATCATTCATCTTGCAAATTTGTATGTAATGGCTTGTGCCTGCTTGGCTGTATAAAAGGGTAAGATTTCTTTCTGACTTTGCAATCTCTTTAATGGATTGACTGTGATTTCACATCACATCTCAGTTTAAAGCTTATTCAATAATGGAGCTGTTTTCTTTCTCTTCTACCTTTGCGGAAAGGTTTTTGTGAACTGGTAGGAGACTTTGTTTTTAATTCTCCTACAGTACTCTACATAATTTCACATTTCAAAGCTTCCCCCTGGTCAAGATCTTCAACCATAGGGACAATATACATTTCAATTATTTTTTGCTGAACCAGGATTTCCAGCTCTTAGAAAATTGAAACTCTCCATATTTTAATATAGAATTTAATAAATTTATGTTTTAATCATGCAATAGGAAAACTCCACACAGGTAATGTTAAACATATTTTACCTTCATTGTGTGGAGGCATCTAGCACTATGGTTTCTACCTCTAGAAGTGATTTTTTTTTTCTTTAACTGCATATAAATTCATATATGTGAAATATCAAGCAATTTCTTAGTAGACATCACGGTCTAGCTAGAACAACCAAAAGCAGTTTTATTTTTGTCTTTGTGCTCCCAGGACTACCTTATTCCAAATGTCTGGAGACTGAAACCAACTTTCTAAGTACAGTTCAAGGAATGGGACTCTAGTGATGTTTGTTTTACTTGGACTATAGGGTATAATATAAATCAATCTTAGAAATAATTTAGATTTTAAAGAGTCTCCCAGAATCATGTGAAATAGGAGTCATTCAGCTTCTTTCCTGCATAAGCTTCTAAGATAATGGATTTTTTTAAGTTAATAAAAAGGTTGCAAATCTGGGGAAAAAATGAACTATTTTTTGCTTAGTACATATATAGACTCTGCCCTTTAAGGTAAAACCTGCTGGTTATTTGAAATCTTTTATCTGTGATTTCTCAGTCTGTATGGCTTATGTTATTTGAAAGTCAAAATCTCTTTGAATTTAGGCATACAGTAAAATGTGTTAAAACTCTTAGCAGAGCGTGGTTCTTGCCGTCATTCCATCCCACCTCCAGCACCTAGAGCTCTCTTACAATGTTATATTTGTTTACTACATACCCTGATCACTTTTAAACTAACATATACTTTACATATTTATTACATGTATTTTTATCGTTTCTTTTCTCTTACTGGAAAGTTTATGAGGGCAAATATTTTTGTCCAATTTTCTCACTACTGCATGTGTCTGGCATATAAATTGTAATCAATAAATGTTTATGGAATACATTTATAAAATACCATGAGTTCAAGAAATGTTACTTGAATTTGAATATCAATTAAAATTGGAATTGATCTTTAATTCATTACCCATTCATAATGAATGTTCTTAGATCTATCTACTTACTTTTATTGGATGTGACCTCAGTGAATAATTTTTTCATTGAAAAAGACCTCAAAAAGCACCCAAACAACTTAATTCCAAGGTCTCTGGAAGAAAGTTGTATAACCCCTATTTGAACAGCTTCACGGAGCTGTCTACTTGACAAAAAAAACTCCATTTTTTTATCCAGCTATGTTGGAAATGGCAGCTCTTATAGCTTGCCAAGCTCTTAATCATGACTTTCACTCAGAATTGTTAAATTCTCACCCTAGCTTTCAAGGGTGATTGAAGGAAGGAGCCTTGGGCTTAGCCAGGACATGTACTAGTGTTAAGACTGTAGGTATTGAATTAAGAGGTGCTAGATCTAAAATAATGCACAACATCTGAGGAATTAGCTTGCTAGGACATTTAAGGAAAATGTGAGCACTAGCTTTTGGAGACAGTGGATGAGAGTGTTTTTTGACTAGAGGAAAGCATGGGAATAGATGGTAGGCAAGAGAGTTTTTAATGGTTTCCTTTACCAGTCCATATCCACTATAAAAAGCCAATTTTAGCACTAAATACTCCAGGTCAGCTTTGATGAATACACAGTAAACTATGGACTTCCTATAATTCAATATTATGACTGTATTAATTAAGCTCAACTTTATTCTTGATTCTTAAGAGGCATGTACTTCTTTTGGTAAACAGCATTTAATATTGAGCATAGAGGCAACTCCAACAGGTATTTTCATCAGGATTTATTGTTAAGTTGGGATTCTCTTAACCTACTTTGTAAAATTGTGTCTTTGAATACAAAACCAGGGCTTACATTTATTTTTTCCCATTTTAAATCTAGTTGGTGGAGACTATCCTCTTGCTTTGCCAATAATTATATTTTGATTATGACAACCCATTATTCTAGCTATTCCTTCCAGATGTGTTTTCATGAACTGTGTTAGATATGCCTTCCATGATTTTTCAGTAATAAAATGTTCAAAGGTTGGAATGGATGGAACAAAGAAAAGAAAATGTGTGTCATGCTCTTCCCACTGTAAAATAGCTATGCCAGGTACCTAGCTATGCTTTCAACTTTAGTTATTTCCTTTAATTTCCACGTCGCTGTAAGTAGATTTTTTAAATAAATAAATAAATAAAGCCCCAATCCAGTTAGGCAGCTCATTCAAGAACTGTTTATTTAGTAAGTGATTGAGAAAGAATTCAACCAGGTGTAAAATAAAAAAAACTAATATTCTACTCTCTTCTATCTAGTCTATTCTATTCTGCTCCATTCTGTTCCATTCTATTTTTGGTTTTGTTTAATTTTCCCCATCATATTAATATTAAAGAAAAAAAATCAAATTCAACTTTATATTTACAAAGATACTGAAAACTACAAATGATGTTTTGATCAAATTTAGGTATCTTGTTAATGATGAAAGTATAATCAGTACAATTGAATTGTCATTTCAAGTATGTTATATTGTCTGTCATTGTACTAGAATTTTGTTTCAAAACATAGCAGGTTGTTGTGACTCAGGTATTGATACTAAGACTTCATTTCCCAGGAACAATTTATAGTAATTTCTTTCAGATTACTGACAGAAAATTTTAAATAATGATCGCATTTTTGTTTTTTGCTTGTTTTGTCTTGTTTCATTTAAGTTCTGACATAAAATCAGTGAGCCTAGAGGCAAGTTTATTTAAAGCCATAAAATTTCTTGTTACCATTTTCTCCTTTTATTCATAAGTTTAAATGTTCTTGATCAACTCCATAAATTTAATTGAAATTGATCTAATTTTGAAGTTCATTTTATTTAATGGGAGAGAAAACTGTGAATTAGGTCTGTTCTATATGTCTCTGTTAACATTGCACCATCAGCCCCAAGCAGGGGACCTATTCCTTCCTTCCTTATTGCTCTGAATAGGTATCACATATTAACCAACATCTTTAAAAAATTACATTAGAAATAGCATTAAATATCTGCACAGTAAACAAATAATTCAATTATGCTCTTTTTTGATATTCCCAGAGGGGGAAAACATTTCTAAATTGATTAAGCCATGAAACTGGGCACATCATTTCTATTCTTCATAGCTGAATGTCAGTTAAAAACCAGATTGTTCACTGGTTTTGGAGTTTAAGTCTAAAATAAAAATGTATTAAATGTTTTTTGAGACATAAATGGTTAAAGAAAATGTGATATTTATATATGTATATATGTATATATATATATATATATATATATATATATATATATAATTTTTCAACCAAAAAAAAGGAAGAAATCCTGCTATTTGCAGTGATGTGGATAAACCTGGAGAGCTTTATGCTAAGTTAAATAAGATTGAGAGAGAAGGACAAATACTACATGGTATCACTCATATGTGGAATCTAAAAAAGTTTAACTCACAGAAACAGAGAATAGAATGGTGGTTGCCAGGACTGGGGAGTGTGGGAAATGGGAAGATATTGATCAAAGAATACACACTTTTAATTACAAGGTGAATGTGATTGGGATATCAAATATATAGTCTGGTGACCATAGTTAATAACGCTGTATCATATACTTGCAATTACTAAGAGAGTAGATCTTAAGTGTTCTCACCACACACACACATAAAGGAACTATGTGAGGTGATAGGTGTGTTAGTTAATTCACAATGTATATGCATATCAGATCATCACATTGCACACTTTAAATTTATACAATTTTATTTGCAATTATACCTCAATAAAGCTGGAAAAAAAAAAGAATTTCTTGAAGAAAAAGAGTACATTAATATTTTGATAATTTTTAGTAATAGAGAAAAACATGGTAAAAAAAGATTTTTACTGTATATAAAATATGTATATAAACATATACATATATATTATGTATGTAAAACTGCATATAAAATATATTTGGATTTTATACTAAAAATAATCATTATTTATATGTAATAATAATATATGTATATGTACTAATAAGGAATGTCCATCTTTGTATGTCAGTAAATATAAGAACAAACACATTTGAAATTATCATTTTTATTCCTAATTGTATTGCATAGCTGAATATGTGAAAATAGGTCATTATTAACATTTTCTTAGACATTTGGATTGTTTTTCTTTTGGAAGTGTTAAAAAACAAATATCAGTAAAAATTCTTTATAATCTGGTGTTGATTTGATTGATGGATTTTGTTAAAGATTAATTCATAAAATTGGAATAGCTCAGTCACAAATTGGTACTAAGTTTTGTATTAAATAGCTATCCAGAAATGTTTCACCAAGTTACACTGCAAACTGCAACATACAAACATCTACTTTCCCAAACTGTAGCGAAAGCCAGGTATTCCTATTTAAAACGATATTTGGCAATCTATTGAATGAAATATATTATTACATTGTTTTTTATTAGGTATATTTGCATACTAATAAGCCTACTCATGTTTTTGCATATTTTTCTCACTGTGCTGAACCAAAGTGTTTCCAGAACCCTCAGATGCCTGGTTCTCCAATGTTCTCTCCAACATTGAGAGACATAAAATGGGGGAAAATCTTGAGTCATAATCTCTTGAAATAGAAAAAATAAATGTCAAAGCAAATATTCATATCCCAAATAGAATTCAGTTACTAAAACTAATGCTTGACATCACTTTTCTCTTTGAAAATTCCTCAAATACATTGTGCATTACCAAAATAAATATCAGAAGGGACTTTTTCAACCACTGTTGTACTAATTCTATAACATTTAAAAAGCACAAACTTCTCAGTACTAGTAATCTAGAAAAAATTCAAAATAATTTGTCTTCAGCAAAAGATAATGACAAAAAGTTAAATGTATTAAATAAATACAGGTAGATAATATTCAACTTTATAGGACGAACATGAAGTAACTGGAAAAAAAATTCTACTCGTCTGACTGCGTCTTATCTTTTCTGAAACTTTCTAAGTTATCTGGGTGTCATGCTCTCTGAAAATGAGGCACGGATGCCACATAATATAACTTCTAGCCTCCCCTTTCTTTTCCCTAGAACACCTGTTTTACACTGACCACCTGCTTAAACGTTTCTACCCCATCAAAATAATCTGAGATCTGAAAGACTCTTGTCAACACAAGATGGAACAAGAAGTTTTGTTGCTTCTGTTGCCAAAATAGTTACAAATCTCATTTCACTAACTTACTTAAGAAAGAAATGTCACATCATTCTATTCTGACTCAATTACTTTTTGAGAGAAAAAAAGATTAATATATGAAAATAATTGTTTTAAAAAGTAATGTCCTATGGCCTCAGGTGTGGCTTTGGTGAAAAAGCAATCCTAGTTAAGATTTTCTTTCAATGTAGTGCTGGTCTGTGTTCTAACAGCCCAGAATGAGGAATCAGAGGTCAATGCCTCTGCTGGCCAGCTGTCATATTGTCCCTGACCCAGGCAACAAGTGCAGTGATTTTGGTCAGCTCTCTGCTTTCGGTAGTATAAACAGGTTATTATTCAAAATGGTCCCTGGCCACTAACCTGTCTGATCAGTCCCGCTGGGTGAGGGTCAGCTCTCCAATCTCCATACAGTAGATATTATTTTTATTGTTCTGCCTGAGAGCTTGTGACATTTGCCCTTTGTCCTTGATGTTCTGTAGCTAGAGCAGGATATGTCTAGATCTGCCCTTTCTTACCAAGCTTCCTGGGACTCTGTGAGCCTTTTTAACTTGCTGACTCTTCCTTAACACAGGGAAAATTTCTATTATTGTCTCACCTCCTTTGTTCCTCTGCTGTTTTCATTTTCCAAACTCTTATTATTCACGTGAAAATTTTCTTGGATGTGGAAACATCACAAGACAGAGATCTAGGGATTGTGCTGTGTTTATGGTTCCCATGAAATTGTGTGAGTAGTGGCCCAAGCTAGTGAGACCTCTGGATTCTTGTCTCGTCCCTTTTGATTTCCAGGTCTGTGTATTTTTGCTTTGAATTTTAAGATATATCCTTCATTTGGTTGTCCAGGTTAACCACTGGCGTTTTAACATTAACCATCCTTTTTTTCTGTCTGTCCACTAAAATGTGTGGACAGTTTTGTTTTGTTTTGTTTTTTTACTGAAGTACAGTTGATTCACAGTGTTGTGTTAGTTTCAGATATGCAGCAAAGTGATTCAGTTATACATATATATATATATATATATATATGTATGTATGTGTGTATATATATATATATATATATATACATTCTTTTCCTTCAAATCTGAACATTATAATATTTGAGTTATATGAAAATTTTTGTGTGATAAAGTGGACTTTCATGAAGCACTCATTATTACGGTTGTTGTTGTTATTGTTGTTTGTATTGAAGTCATCTATCTTCTTGTCGTTTGTATTTCTCTAAGAGCAGTCCATTTCTGCACTTCTACTTCTACATATTGGATGTGAACTACACATTAGTGTGCTCTCATTGGTCTGAGCTATGAATAGGTGCTCAGAGATGATTTTTGGTGGAGTGTAGCAGCAGTAATTCGTCCAGGCAACTGGCTCTGCAGTGGTCTCTGGCCCTGTGGGCCTGCAGTGTTCCCGCCAGCAAATTGCCAGTAGGAGCGCTAGGAGAAAATACCCTCACATTTTCATTGATTCTGATGCAAATGTCAGGGCTCTTTCAGCTATAGGAGTAAAACGTATCCAGTGTCTCCTACTTTCCTCAGGAGCCAAGGAAGTCAGCTGGTCTTCTGCGGAACTCTCACTGATAGGGCTACACTTCCACTCCAGGGCGTATGTGCACTTATACCTGTTGAATGTCCTCCAAAATCAGTGTACTCTAAACATCTCTTATTCATCCTACTGGTGAGGGAGGGATTGTTGCTCTAAGAGATTATGGGAAGAGCCAAACATGATTACATGACTACCTGCCCTGGACAGAGGAGACAACAGGTATTGATTAGTCTCAGGTACCCACAGCCTAGGAAAGGAGGATGCTGTTCCATTCAGGAATGCATGGAACAGTGTGAACAGCCAAGGGAGTGAGGCTTTGTAGAAACAAGAGACCATGGTGCCCTTGAGTCCTATCGAAGGATGTGATTGGCTTGTCTGAATAATCCCACGTGCTGACAGGAAACTGAATCCCACTGCTCAGGCGTAAGTAGGCATCATGCTTGTTCCCTTTGATAAGGACAGTTGTTTGGCTAGGGAAGCAGAGCAGGGAGAGGAATTTGCCCTTAGGTCATGCAAGGCCCTCCCAATTTCACCAGATATCAAAGCAACACACAATATTGGGCCTTTGTTATAGGTCTTACATCACACAGTTGGATGTGGGTCTTTATCCTGGGGCTCTCAGCTACTTGCCACCTATGCTCATGTCAACAGAGGAGCTGAGTCCTGGTCACTTTATTTGTCCTGACAAAGCCTTAGCTCTGGCTTTTAATCCTCACAAGCTCAAGCAGCAGCTCAGCCTGGATAAGTTACAGGCAGGTAGAAAAGTCAAGTTGCAAGGGCAAAACAGGATGCTGAAGTCTGCCCAACGCTAACCCAGGGATTATTCTTAGGAAGCACATAGGATTACATTTATTAATCTCTCTGTTGATATGCCTGTTAACATTCGCTATTAGAAATTCCTGATACCACATTAATGCTAGGTATGATTTTTCTTAGCATTAAGTGCTATCCTGGTGAAAAGTATAAAGGTAACATCAATATGTATAAGTTTTAATCAGAGGTTTTAGACAATTTGTATATTAAAAAGAATAGACATTCCTTCCAGATATTGTGGGTTTAGTTCCAGACCACCATAATAAAACGAATATCACAATTAGCAAGTCACACAGATTTTTATTTTGGTTTCCCAGTGCGTATAAAAGTTATGTTTGTACTATACCATAGTCTGTGAAGTGTACGATAACACTATGTCTGAAAAAACAATGTACATACCTTAATTTAAAAATAGTACTGTTGGAATCATGGCGTAGATTGCCACAAACTTTAAATTTGTAAAAAACACAATATTTCCTAAGTGCAATAAAGTAAAACAAAATAAAATGAGGTACACCTGTATAAAAAGAAAGCATTCACAGTAGTGATTTGCTAAGTATACTATCTGTGAGAACCAATCAGATCTATTAGATACATGTGATTTATTATTAGAGGTGTGATTTATTATTTATCTGATATTGTAATGTCAGTGACTTATTAGTTTCATCCTAAAGAACAACACTGCAAGAAAAACAGATGTAAAACAAATCATGATTTATGTTTGGATGGTCTGAGTCACAATTTAATTATTAATTTTTGCTTGAAAATATAAACATAAATAAAAAACTACTTGGACATTTTAGAACATTTTAGAAAGAAAATAATTTTAAAGCTTATTCCAGTTTTGGGTAATAAAATACAACTGAAAATTTAAAGGAAATAAAGATTGATCAAGCTATAGCCCATTGTTTAAGATATATAAATTTTTTAAGTTAATGAATAACTTTATATTATGTACGAATATAGAGTGTCTCTTAGGATGGGAAACATGTTTTTACCAGTCTTTTTGGATAATCACTTTTGGAATTGTTTTACATGTCTGGCATGATAAATTCTGTTATCTTGAAATGCTTATATATTTGAAATTTTATTTCCTAAAATTTATAATTATATTTTTCTAGAAAATGAATTAATTTCATGTTCATTTTTGTTCATATATTCTCTTGTCTCCCCTCTTTCCCTTGAGGTTAAGATCTTTTAATGATCTAGCCTGGTAAATAAAGTAGCTCCACAATAAACATTACATTTACATTTATTAATTTCATTCTTTACCCATGCAGAAAAGTACTAATAAATTATTCTAAAATATAATATGTTCTTGGTGTACTGAATAAGGTGGATTAATAAAAAAATACATTGAAAGAAATTCACTAAGAAATGAAATGATAAAGTCATGGAAACGGCCTTCATTTTATTAATTTTTTTATTAATTTTTAAAACTTCTGTATGCCTGTCTAATTAATAACACTGTCATGCTTATTTATAGATAGGTAGATTAACTTATTCCCTGTATAGTATTAATACATATTTTTACATATAGTATTAATACATATTTTTTCTCTTCAATTTTTTTTTTTTTTTTTTTTTTTTTTTTGCGGTACGCGGGTCTCTCACTGTTGTGGCCTCTCCTGTTGTGGAGCACAGGCTCCGGACGCGCAGGCTCAGCTACCATGGCTCACGGGCCCAGCCGCTCCGCAGAACGCGGGATCTTCCCGGACCGGGGCACGAACCTGTGTACCCTGCATCTACAGGCTGACTCTCAACCACTGCACCACCAGGGAAGCCCTCTCTTCAATTTTAAGTGGCAAATATCCAATGCCTAACATTTAGAATATTTAGAATACACTAACTTGTTACTATGTGCCTTAAGTCCAACAATCAGAGAAACTATTCTCTAATTAGTGAACATTATATTTCTCAATACTTTGTCTGCATATGTTTAACAAAAGTATTATATATGTACCATTTAAAATCATGTTTTGATATAAAGTGGTCATTTCAATTTGTTGAAAACATATAAAAATAAGATCTAACATGAGGCATTCAATATTAAGGATTTTTCCCATATCTGGCTTTAACAATAATAATATCTCATTAGTACTGATTACATAATATATGGCAATGACTGGAGTGCTTCTTTAGATATATCCATGCATTTGTCAAACCACCTATTATGTGGATGTTTTAAGTCTGTTTTATAAAGTCTGTCTGGATCCAAAGGTTATGCTGTTTCCCACACAAAAATTTAATAATTACACATATTGTGTACATTTCAAGGTTTCATAAGTATTATTCAAACCTTATTTAAAATAATATAAGAAAAGCATTATAAAATAGGATTTTGTCCATATTTGAATTCATGCAAACACACAACCCAGATGTACTCACTCAAATCAAGTGACTTATGCTTTGCAAATGAAATACATGGCTGTTCCTCACAAAGATGCATTATGATCTCTTGCCTACTGTCTCTCACCTCATCAAACAAAGCCTGCACACCCACTACTTGTCTCACACAGCTGTTCACAGCTGATTGGAGTCAGGAGACTGTTAAATTTTATAAATACAGACTACATACACATAGTTTAATAAATATATATATAGACATATATGATAGACACAGTTTTATATTCTATGTTTAGATAAGTTAGACACATCTAAACTGCCCACAAAATTGATGATGCCATTATAGAGTTTCACTTTGCTATTGTAACTTTTTAATGATATAAATCATCATAAAATTATTGATAGGAAAACCTAGTACAAGATCATAGAAATAGGTATAGTACTAAAATGTGAGTGTAGTTTGCTTTTAATGTTTATGAGCAAATTAGTATCACACATTATCACTGAGAGATTATTTCAACATAATGAATGTCCTCCATCTAGAGCTACTTTGACTCAGAGATAGTAGCTTGATTATAAGATAAGTTTTTCTCAAATATGAATTACCAACAATTAAATTGGGGGTAATTAAGGTATCTGCAGAAACAAGAGTCAGGTAGCCTGTACTTTTTTGTTTCTAAATGTATTTATTTTTCAAATACTGCCTTACAAAATATTCATATTTCTTTAAACTTAGCTTACAATTTGATGTGTCAAAAATGTAATCTCAGAAAATTTCCCTGGTATTAAACTTAATGATTCTGTATTATTTATAAAGACAGTTATAATTAGATGTTGAGACTCACAATAACTTGGACAAGTCATCACAAGCCAATGGTGATATACATCTCTCTCCCTAGCTAAGCTTGCACTGAACCTACATTTTTTTTCAATATACCTGGATAACAATTTCTAATGCAAAAGAACAAGCTTTGGTTTAGTCCAAGTGAAATCAGCACTTATAGAACCAATGAGGAAATTGGATCTGCTTTATGCCAATTTTTCTATGACAGAAACATCACAGAGAAAATTGAAGTAGGCTGTTATTCCTTTACTTCTTTAGGAGGTTACTTATTGTCTATTATTATTAGACAAAAAGAAGAACTCTAAAAGGTGTAGCGATGGAAAGCACCTCTTGAATATTCTTCTGAAGAATGACACAAAGAAACATCACAGCCTGCAATTGAAAATTAAATTGAACAAGTTTTCTGTGTTCCATAGACATTGAAATGAAAAAATATTGGAGTCTGTCTTAAAGAAATGATGTGTTGTCCATAGGCTACTTGGAGTTGTTCGTCTTTAAAATCCTCAGAGGAAGGACTTCCCTGGTGGCGCAGTGGTTGGGAGTCCGCCTGCCGATGCAGGGTACATGGGTTTGTGCCCCGGTCCCGGAGGATTCCACATGTCGCGGAGCGGCTGGGCCCGTGGGCCATGGCCGCTGGGCCTGCGCGTGCGGAGCCTGTGCTCCGCGGCGGGAGAGGCCACAACAGTGAGAGGCCCGCGTACCACACACACAAAAAAAAATCCTCAGAGGAAGATTTGTCAGGTATTTACATATGTGTGTATGTTTTATATCTATAAAAATAAACCTTTATTTCTAAAGTAAAATTAAAAGAAGTTTTCAAAATAAAAATGTATACTTCAAAGTAAAGAGATTATTATTCTAAAAATCTTGATTCTTATAAAAATATAAAATATTCAAGTGTCAAAATTTTATTTAACTCTAATGAAAAGGGAGCAAGTAAGATGTAACCAGTATTTCAGAGAAGATTCCAAAGGCAGATACCCATAAAAGCATTAGGGATGCTGAATGAATGTACAAATAAGTGCAAAGGTGGGAACAGTGTCAATATCCATGGGGTGCTAAGAGCTAATCAACTGTGTTTCAGTGAAACAATTTGCATTCTGTCAATAACAATGATTAGGTTACTAACAACTTTAAAAAGATCTCAAAGACAAGGGAAGGCTCAGAACTCCCATAGAATCAGAATAATCCAAAAAGCCATGCTTGGTAATACCTTGTGTTTCACTGAAGACATTACATAATCTTTTGGTTCATTTCAAAGCTTCTACAATTTTCCCTTTACTGCCCTTATGCAATATTATTTACTGAACAACTTCTTTGAGTTAAAAAAAATTTTAAGGACACTTCAGTTATTTTCTTTGTTTAATTAAAGTTCACTGCATCCCTCTTGAGTATATCTTTAAAATAGATTGGGAGTTTGGGATTGACATGTACACACTGCTATATTTAAAATAGATATCAAACAAGGACCCAGTGTAAAAAAAAAATTATGTTTACTCAATAAAAATGTTTTTGAGGGACCATTAAAATTCACTAATAACAAAAAAATAAAACTCAAGAAAATGAAAATTCTACCAATTATCTTAATACTCAATAACATTGAACATTTTAGTATGTTTCATTTTTATTTATCATTATTTGTATATCATCCTACCTCTTTTTCTGACCAATCTCATTGGGCATATTTACAAGACATTTACAATTTTCATGATCAGCAGCCTGTAACTGATTCTCTTCTTGTACACCCAGAGCAGCAAATTGTGCTTTACCTCTTTCCCTAAATCCTTCCCAATCATCAGTCTTAAAGTTCTACAGATTTTATCTTCAAAATAGTATCATGCAGCCACTAATTTGCATTTCTTCTGCTCTGGATTCTCTCTCTAGTCCCATCATTTGTCTGTAATGAGTAATGTTAATTCTTTATAATATATTGCTCACTTCTCCACTCTTTTATTTGATAATTACATCATTTTCCATTACTTTTAGGGAAAGTGATAAAATCTTAACCAACAAAGTATTATTTAATCACTGCCTTCCTCTACCTATTTATTACCCATTTTATCGCTGCCTCTGATACAGATACTGGTTTTCTTTGAGTGACTTAAACATGCCAGGTTCACTCCCATCTCTGCTGTCCTGTAAAGTTTTATCACGCTATTTCATAAAAAACTAGTTATCCCCTTCCCTGAACTAGTTTAACTCCTATTCATCTCTTGCATTTCCCCTTCAAGTGTCATTTTCAAAGATGTTTGCCTACATTTCCCTGAGTAGACTGTCTTTCGACTTAATCTCTCTCTCTTTCTCTCTGTGTCTCTGTGTCTCAGTCTCCATCGTCTTCTCTCTCTGTCTCTCAACTTCTCTCTCTCTCAAATAGGTAGATGGATAGATATAGATATATAAAATATTATATAATATATTTTGGTGGGTGGGACACTCAAATTAGTCAATTGCTATATTAAGACTCCTTTGAGAGGCCCATGTACCACAAAAAAAAAAAAACACAAAAGACTCTTTTTCTAATTGTTTGGCTTTAAGATCTAGCTGATGTTTTTCAATTTTATCTTCGTGTCATTCTGTTGGATTTTGTGGGGTTTTCACATCCTCTTATTTCACCCTTGTAGGTAAAATATAGTTGTAAACCTTATGAGTATAACAATTGGAATCTTTTGAAGTTTTATTGCTACTGCTTTTGATGTTTTTGTTTCCTGAATTTTCTCCATTATATATTTTAGAAGGAAAATAGGGTCATTTTTTCTGTGCATTCATATTGGTGTTTCTATTTCTTGATACTCATTCTTGTGTTATGCCTGGCAATCACATCTTCTCTGTTTTCATTTGAAAACAAAGGACTGCATACTCATGCTGCTTTCCTAAGCTCAGTATAAGAAAATTTCCTTCCAAATCTTCAGATTAAAAAGTCTGATAGATCTTTCTTTAAAATAAACTATTGAGAAGCCAGCTTTCCCGATTCCAATAGATGACAATTATTCTCGGTTACTGATATCCCGTGAGATTGTTTCAGTTTATTCAGGGCTGAGCCCTCCTTTTTCAAAGAAGTAAGTGCTGGACTGTGAGAGACTGAAGATACAAATAAACAATGGCTGAACAATATATAGAAATCAAACACTGACCCATAGCCTCTGCAGCAAGCAACCAGCTGGGAAACCAAACCACATCCTTTGCAACAACTGACACCAATCTGCCAGGACTTGGTCAGCAACTGCTAACTTCTCTAATTGTTGCCTCTGCTTCCAACTTAGGACCTAACCTGAGAAAGCACATCGGTTCCCCTAACCAAGCACGTAGGATGTCGCTCTTCTACTTAGCCTACCTCCAAAGTCCTCGTGCCAACAGCTTCTACTTGTGATGCATCCAGTGCTGCTGCTTCTTTTTTTTTTTTTTTTTCCATTTAAAAACGTTCCCAGTTCTCTGCCTGCCTTGGAGCTGTTGCCAAATACAAGTGATGGGGGCTGACTCCCCTGCTATAGCAAGCTCTGAGTAAATAGCCTTGTTTATTCTCCTTTGGATGGTTAATGTTCATGTCTGTTCTAAGTTTCTTTTTTGTCTTGCTAATCCTGGAAGACTGGCTATTTCCAAGATGAAATGCACCTATATTTTTAAGGCAATTTGTATTTGCTATAATTTCATGCATATAAAATTAAATGTAAACAGATCCATTAAGCCTTTAGAACTCATACTAAAGAGTTGAAAAATGAGGCTAGTAAGTCAAAAAGAAAAGAAAATTCTGAGGATTTTAATAAGAAAAGCAGTTCTTTACACTGTTTAACTCAAGAAGTATTTCTGAATGGGATTTCTCCTTTTCAAACATTATAATCTGTATCAATATATGGTACATTTTTGGAAATGTATTTGATTGTGGTTCATGCTTGTGAACTTTTTATTAATAAAACGCTATTTCTGTAGAATATGCAGCTTTAAAGGTTTCCCATATTCTGCAGTGAAAGGTGTAAAATATGTGTGGGTGGAATTATTTTCTGCATAAACATGTACTCTATTTAAAATGTTTCTCCATGGACAAATATGTTTTTTTTTAATAAAATAAGAGTTGTGTGCGTTCATACAAATCTTATAGCTTGCATAAATTGCAGTGGAATATATAATGGACCTTAATCTTTGTAGCTGTTAAACAATAAATGCTCAAACAGTAAAAAATCTGTTTTACAGATTAGTAGTAGGTAAAGACTGGAATGACGTCAAGAATACAATGCACTCATGGTAGCCATCCATACATTGAAAAGGGAGTAGACACGTTAAAATAAATTAACCTCTTGGGAATCATGAAGCTATACTTTATTTTATTGTAGCAAAATTGTGAATAAAGTGATCTATCCTGAAAGTAATTAGAGAAGCCTGACGTGAAGTGGAATTTAAGAGGATAACCTTACAAGAGAATAGAAGTTCAAACCATTTACCCCTGAGGTTCACAATTCAGCAGTGTGCCAAAACTAAATGACGGTGTCCATTTGAACTCTGCCTTGACTATTACAGAGAACATGTATGTCCTTTACCAGACCTGTTTTCATGCAACCCTGGGCCAATTAGGAACTGGCTTCTCTCTGCTCCAAATGTATCCGTCCATACCCTGCTTGGTGACCTTGGGGCTGTGACTCTGCAAATTACTGCTCTCTTTCCCAGGTGACTTCTGACCAGGTTTTGCTAATAGGTGGCACAGAGCAACACTGGAAAGCAGGAGGAACAGAGTGACACCTGACTTGGTGTACTCCCGATGTTACTGTCAGATACGCCACAACAAAGGTGCTTCACCAACAGCACCCCACACACCAGTCCCTCTGTGATAAGCGGGACTTTTCTGCTCTCTGAGAGATCTGGATCTAACTTCCAGGAGAAACCTCCACTGAACCTCTAGATCCGTATAATATCAAACCACCCTTTTGTTTCCTCAGTCCTAGGAATAGAGGGTGCTCTGTACAGTTATCATTGCTGGGTTACCTAAGTAGTCTCTGTGTATACTTCCATGTCTCCAGTTCTGGGGTTACAAATCCTTGTATAGAATTCAATTTGTTAAAATATCTAGCAGGGTTTATATTATCCTCACTGTATTATATGTAGTGACTAATTATCTCTTACAAATGTAATTAAATATCCCAATACCCCAAGCCCATGTTACCACTATCATTTATACAGCTTGCAAAATAAACTGACCACCAAAATGTGTTTTGTCTGGTTTAAACTATCATCTTCCTTTCTATTAGACAGAATTAGTCACTGAAATAGCATCTCCCAATTAATGGTGATCAATTGTTTTTATTTTACAAATATTCTGCTTGTTTTAGTTTATGTCCCTCTTTGTAATTGATCACCTCAGTGACTTAATAATTCAAGCTTTTATTGTTCAGAAATAAGATATATACATTGTCAGTGCCTCAGCTGTAAACTACAGTTAGGTGTCTTAAACATATATAAATATAAGAAACACGATTACTCCGGAGAGATAACTGCAGTACAAACAGAAGCTTGGGGACAGTGAAGGGAAAGTTGGATGTAGCCCAGTTTGGCTGGAGAATAATGCTTATTATAAGAGTAATACTGAATGATAAGGATAAAAATGTAGAATGAGGCCAAACTGCAGAGGATTTTTAATGGATCTCAAACTGATTTAGCAGACATAGAAAATACTGTTGAATAGCAGAGGCATATCAATCATCACTCTCAGAAACTGAATAATATAGTAAATTGACAATTTCCCATCTGTTATGAGAAAAAGGGAAGAGCACCATCTGTCCTGGAGTGGTGCTGTGTGCACATTTCAGATCTCCCTTCCAAGATGTAAACACTCATGGCCCCGCTGTCCAGGTTGTTTGCTCCTGACTCCATAGACACAAGTGTCGCTGCTCTTTCCAAACCCATGGGATCTCCCTCACCAAAAGTTACAAAACCTCCCCAGGACAGTACACTCCCATGACTGATTGATATGGGAATATGAAGGATCAGCCACACTGGCTCAACTGGGAAGTCTCTAAGACAGAATTCAGAGCTCTCTGTGTTATCAGCCAGCTAAAGATCTTGTAATTGCATCACAGTCAAAATTATCCCTCTACTCCATCTTGTGTCCCCACCTCCTTCTCTTCCTTGCACATAATGGTTCAGAGGAAATTCAACTAACTGGATCTGCAAAGAAATCCCCACCTCACAATCTGTTTCCCAGGGAACCAAATCTCAGAGATTTTGAGCCAAGCATGGTCCTAGGAAGAAGACCCTGAAATGTGGCCTTGGAAGTGGAAAGTCTGCAAGCAGACTGACAGTGAAATTCTTACCACCAGTTGAAGGTAGAACACCATTATAGCCCAAATCATTCTGTAGTACAACTACAAAGTTGCTCTAGGGCAACTAGTAAAGTTTTCACTACTGGTAAGTTGAATGGATAGAAGTGGAGAAAAGTATGTGATGGGTGTTTTATCTTAGATGTTTGTGCAATTGTGAGAAGTGTTCATTGTAAAGACAAAAGAATCAGATGGCTCTATCTGGGAGCTGTCAAGGCATTGAAGAAAAACAGTGCAAGGCTCTGGGTGATTAATCAAAACCTGGAAGAAAATGTAAAATCCAGGGGGCTTAATTGACAGCTTATAAAGAAACTCTCATCTCCTATACTCCCGGGGCAGAAAAAAGGTGAGACTCAAGTCCAGGGCAAAATACAGGGTTAAGAGAGCTTAGAAGAAAGTTGAATGATCACAGAGAGCAGGTCAGCTATAAAAATGTCAAGTTCCTAAGGTGACATGTGATTCTGAAATTGGGTTGGGAACAACTAGGTTGTGTACATAAAATTACTGAAACCCAGGATTTCTTGTACCTTCTGGGCATGCAAAGGCAGTCCACTCCTTCCTGTAAAAGTGAAGGGCTCCCTTCTTACTAGAAGATAATGCAGAAACATCTCTCTTCCAAGACAGGATGCATCGCCTTTGCCTTCACGTCTCCTCCCAACCATCAGGCCATTAACTAAGGTAATATCAAAATATATTCTTGTCATGAAAATGCTGGATCAGCAAAGGAGAAGAGTAACTCTGTCATGAAGGGGCCACAGGACCTAGTCAACATTGATTGCCAGTATCTAGCAGAGTATGCATGAGACTAGATTCGGGGGTGGCCAGAACAAGGGGAGATGGCAGAATATAAAGTAGGATAAAGGAGAGTTTAACAGTATGAAAGCTCTCCCCCATGATACAGGACTTAATCCCATGACAAAATCTCAGGAGCCAGTGTAAACATGCTGCAAGATGGCATTTGAAAGTTTGAAAGAAGTGATGATCCATACTAAGTAAGATAGAAATGTCAAAACTACTATGGAAAAAAGTGGAAGAAGTGTCCTGAGAAAATGGAATGTTATATAAGACCAGGAAATGCATCCCCCTGACTATGATCTGTGGTAGGACCTGGGGGGCAACACTTTTACCATAATGATTAGTAAAATACAACTGAAAGGGACATCAACATTGCTGACAAAGTCATTAGTGGGTCTTCTCTGTAAGTGAGAGCTGAAGGGATGAGATGTTGTTGCAGACTTGGATTCACTGATAACAATGAGGAAATAGATCTCTAAAATCATAGAGGTCAGGGACTTCCCTGGTGGCACAGTGATGAAGAATCCACCTGCCAATGCAGGGTACACAGGTTCAAGCCCTGGTCCGGGAAGATCCCACATGCTTTGGAGCAACTAAGCCTGTGCACCACAACTACTGAGCCTGTGCTCTAGAACCCGTGAACCACAACTACTGGGCCCACATGCTACAACTACTGAAACCTGCATGCCTAGAGCTCGTGCTCCACAACAAGAGAAGCCACCGCAATGAGAAGCCCACGCACCACAATGAAGAGTAGCCCCCGCTCCATGCAGCTAGAGAAAGCCCACATGCAGCAACAAAGACTGAATAAAACGAAAAATAAATAAATAAAATAACAGAAACAGAAAAATGCTGTTGCCTCAAAAAAATAAACAAAATAAAATCATAGATGTCAAAATGTGATGATTATTAATCAGAAGTAAGATGAGCCAAATTATTTTAATGAGTAGCAGCATCCGATTGGCATCCAGGGTGTCTGACCTGCAATGAGTTTTGAGGGTGGTTAAAAAAAAGATAGCAAGCCTAGGGAAAGAATGATGCGTATTCAACAAAGCTAGTGCTTCATCTATAGGAAGAAATCAAGGATGTATGGTTCAAGAGATGGAGTGCAGCTGACCCAGTTAAAAACAATCAATCACAATAACTTGTCCAGTATTTTTTTTTTTTTTTTTACTTAATGCAGTTTTTAGACTCAGAACCCAGTGACTCCCCAGAGGAAAGGATCATACAATGCCATAGCAAATGAATCTGGTAAAGATCCAATTTATTCTTTCCCAACGTGAGATACAGCCTTGACAAGAGTATCTGTAAACTGGAGAAAGGTAAATATTCAGATATTTTGAGCACTGTGAATAGAGGGTTAAAGTTGACATTACTACACAGGAAATGAGATATCATCATGGTCTCTTACTAAAGGGGTATATCAGTTTCCTATGGCAGCTGTAACACATTATTACAATCTTGGTGGCTTAAAGAAAAACAAATTTATTATTTTACAGTTCTAGAGGTCAGAAGTCTGAAATACATCTTACCATTCTCATCAAGGTTATTGCCAAAGCTGTGCTCCTTTCTGAAGGCTTTAGGAGAGAATGCATTTTTTTGCCTTTCCATCTTCTAGTGGCCACCCACATTCCTCGGCTCATGACCCTCTTCTGCCATCTTCAAAGCCAGCAATTCATGTCTGAATTCACACATATTTCTCTGACCTTGATTCCACAATGTCATCATATCTCCTCTGAATGACTCTCTGCCTCTTTATTCCACTTTTAAGGATTCTTCTAATAATGCTGGATCCCCCCAGATAATCCAGGATAATTATCCTATCTCCAGGTCAGCTGACTAGTAATCTTAATTTCATCTGCCCCCTTAATTCCCTATTACCATATAACAAGATATTTACAGGTTCTAGTGATTAGGACATGGACATCTTTAGGGTACCTTTATTCTTCCCACCACAGAGGAATAACATATTGATCTAGTAACAAAGAGAGAACCATGTCTGGTCTGGCGTATGGTGAGTCAGTAGGTCAATAGAACCTCTCAGTGGTCATTTTTCTGGTCTCCCAGTATATAATTGGAATGGACACATTTTATGGTTGGCAGAATCACCATGTAATATTCTTGGCCTATGAATAAAGAGCTAATTAGTTGGGAAGACCAAGTAGAAGTCTCTAAAATCACCTAAGTTGTTGTCCAACAGAGGAGGTCAAAGCCATATCTTTATCAAGGGGAAATGGCTCTGTATATCACTAACCATAAAGACCCATATGATTCAGTGATGGTGTATCCCATTGCATGCTCATTTAATTCAATCTTTTGTTCCCTACAAACAAAATGGATCTGGAAGATGATAGGGTGCTACACAAACTCAACCAAGGTGAAGTCCTACTGAAAGCTCTTCTACCAGTCAATATGGATTAGGATATGTGGTATACAGTCATTCACCTTTTCTTTCCCAATGAGAAAGAATAATCAAAAGCAGTTCAAAATCATTTGAGATAGACAGCAATATATAATTATATTCTTGCATCAGAACTACATTAACTCTCTCACCTTTGAAGGAATTTAGTTCAAAAAGAACTGGATCATATGTTCAGTCCACAGAGTAACAGAGTATCCACTATTTTGATTATACTGTGTTATTTGGACCAAATGATGGGTAAGTACATATATTAAAGGTCTTGAGGAGATATATATGCTCCAGAGATTGAAAGACAAACCCTAAGAAGATTTAGAAGGGGATAAATGAAGTTTTAGTGAGTTAATAATTTGGGAATGCTGAAAACTTCCCTCCAAATAGAAGAAAAATCATTGCTTGTATCTCAAATTTCCCTCCACTAGGAAGGAAAGGGAAATTCTTGGTAGGTCTCTTCAGGTAGTAGCAACAACTTGTCACAGACCTGGGAATATTCTTCCAACCCAATTACCAAGTGACAAAGAAGGCTGTCAGCTTTGAGTGTGATACAGAGGAACACACCCTATAACGGGTCCAAGATGAAGTGCAAGCACACTGCCTATTGACCTATGCAACATGGAGACTCTGATGTAATGTGATGTTTGTGACAGGATATGACACTGTTAGAGTTTATGGTAAAAGCCAATAGGAGGATCTCTATGAAGATCACTAGTGTCCTAGAACAAGGTCCCACCATCTGTATCACTGAAATACACATACTCTGAAAAACAGAAAACAGTTTGTGGAACTTTATTTCAGAAAAAATAAAGTAAAAGGGACCAGATTTATCCTTCCATTTGATAGAACAACAACAACAAAATATATGAAAAAATGGTTTTCAGGATCTAGCCATCCAGGGACTTTGCAAGTGGCACAGTGTTCAAGGATCTGCCTGCCATGAAGGGGACACAGATTCAAGCCCTGGTCAGGGAAGATCCCACATGCTGCAGAGCAACTAAGCCCATGCGCCACAACTACTGAGGCTGCTCTCTAGAGCCCATGAGCCACAACTACTGAAGCCTGCGTGCCTAGAGGCCCTGTTGTGCAACAAGAGAAGCCACCGCAATGAGAAGCCCGCACACAGCAATGAAGACCCAACACAGCCATAAATAAATACATACATACATACATAAACATATATTTAAAAAAAATCTAGCCATCGAGAAGTGAAGAACAATGATCCCTGAGAGGAGGGAAGTAAACAATAGGACCCTACAATTGCCTTAGATTATTGCCTTGGGAGATTTTATATATATATCCTTACAAAGACTTTTACATTAGATAGCCATAGTAGATTCATCTGTAATAGACAAAAAAGGGAAACAACCCACATGTCAATCAACAGCAGAACTGATAACTTGTGTAATATTCATACAGTGGAAACTTTTCTTGGAAATAAAAATAAATGATCTATCGATACACACTGCAACGGATGAATTTTGTTATAATTATGTTGTGTGAAAGATCAAAAAGAGATCATACTCCACTTACATAAAATTTTAGAAATGCAAACTAATCTATGGTGACAGAAAGCAGATTGGTGGTTGCTTAAGGAGGAGAGAGGCAGAAAGAGACAGGAGAGACCATAAGTGTACATGAGGGAATTTGGGGGTCAAAGAAATGTTCAATATCTTGACTGTGGCAATGTTTTGTGTATATATAGTTTAATTATTTTTCTAGAAAAACTACGTTATAATTAAATTTACCAAACTAAACACTTTTTATAATAGTTACAAAAGTTTAAAAGGCGGCTATTTTTTCAGCATTGTAAAACAAAATGAGTGCCACCAATAACCCAGATTTTTCATTGACGACACCTATTTTCAGAGTGCCAGTTTTAATTGAATGGATATTTATTCTCTCTGAGGATTTGAGTGATAGCCCACATACAGGTAATGAATTTGTTTAGACAATAAGTCTTTTCCAAGGGCTCCTCCAGACTTCTAGTCCATGGTAGCCTTAGCAGGTTTATGTCTTAGAGTGCTTTCCTAGCAAGTCGTTACACCTCTAGCAAGTCAGCATTGATTTACGGATATGATGCAGAGTTTTTGTTATGTCCTCTCAGATCTCCTTCATTGGATCAGAAGGTAGCTTAGTAAACCAACCCCTCTTCTCCAATCTATTATGAGTAAATGGAGGCGAGGGTAATGATTGTGGAGAGAAAAAGAGAGTTGGAATAGGACTTATGTCTTTTTCACCTATCTTCTAAGTACCCTTCTCTCTTGATGGCTGAATGACTTAATGACTAATCTACTCTGTCATACTTGGGAAGATTATTTTATTAAACCAAAGTCTCTTCCACTCTGGCTTCCTTGATTGGTTCAGAGTTACATCTGATACACACATAATGTCTGACATTAACCTAGGGGGAATGAAGTTCCTTTTTCTTAAAAGAAAAAAATAAAACTAAAATATTCTCTTTGGACATCCCTGGCAGTCCAGCGGTTAAGAATCCATGCTTTCACTGCCTAGGGCATGGGTTCATTCCCTGGTTGGGGAACTAAGATCCCACAGGCTGTGCGCCATGGCCAAAATATATATATATACATATATATATACACACATATATATATATATATATATTCTCCAAGTTTGATCTTCATACAGATTCTGCCACCTGTTTTACATTTTCAATCCTATCAGTATCTCAAACAGAATATTAGCCCTACGTATTATGCTAATATTGTACAAGTGCCAGGTGACTCCACCCCAACATTTGTACAACATACAAAAACTACTCCTCCTCTGTCACTTGTGATGGTGATGTCTCTTCAACAGGATCAAGGAACAAACAGAAAGCTGTATAATTCTAGATGAAATATTACAAAGTGTGTATACATTTATATTCATTTTGGTGGCACATTCATATAGATAGATTTGATGCAATGGAACATTTTTTCCAGGAGACATTAAACTCTCACTAATTTTTTTTTTATCTCGATAGATTTAATGGCATTTACCTCTTTTAGTACTAAAGCAAGACTATTTGTGCCAACATATACATCCTTAGAAGATCTTTTTGGTTGTTTTCAAAAGAATATCCTACTTCTTCAGTATAAAGTATCTACAGAGTATATCAGCAATCTATTTGATGTGTGAACCCAAAAAGTAATTAATTAATATCACTAAATTTGAACTTTCTCATTTGTAAAGAAGAGACTACAGTGACTAATTCATAGTATTACTGTGAAATTTCTGAAAGAAAACACTGTTACCTGATATCTATGGAAAAGAAAAAGACTCAGACTTTGCCCCCAAGATGTCCAGCCCTAATTGTTTATTTGCCTAATTGGGATCACTCATCAGTTGAAAGAAATCAGTTAATTAAAATTACAAAGAGTACAAATGATGGAATAAATAAATATAATTTAAAGTCTTGTTTGGGTCAAGGTCTCTTTTCTGTGTTGATTAAATAAAGGAGCATTTAGAATAAAGTCTGTCTCAAACGATTAATGGTTGCTAATATCCTCTCCCCAGCCCCTACTCCAGGTTCCTACATTCACTTATCTGACAGAAGCCACTTTTATTTTTCATCAAAAAAGAAAATAATTTTAAAAAATTTTTCTATCTCCATTCGGATAGAGGGGCAGTGAGTAGCTTTTAAATGACAGTTTCTTTTGGTCATTTATTATGTTAATATTTTAAGACATCTGGACAGGTGACATTAAACATGATAAACAGAATTGGGACTTTCTTGGTGGCACACTGGATAAGACTTTATGCTCCCAATGAAGGGGGCCTGTGTTCGATCCCTGGTCAGGGAGCTAGATCACACATGCATACCACAACTAAGAGTTCACATGCCACAATTAAGGAGCTCACCTGCCACAATGAAGGAGCCCGTCTGCTGCAACAAAGTAGACCACCTGCCGCAACTAAGATCCTACACTACCAAATAAATAAATAAACCCATTATAAACAGCATTAAGTAAGCACTGCTGATAAATAATAAAACCTTAGAGTTCTCTCCTTTCTCTTATTCTTTGCTATGTAAACTTAAGGCAGGAAAGCTTGAGCACACTGGCATCTGCCTATATGAACATCACATTTTCCCTCTTGTTCATTAATTTCAAATAGACCCAATTAAACACATATGTCTGATATACTCTTGTCTAAGATACAAAAATAAAGTGAAGAAAAAAAATCCCTATATTTATAAGAAGGTTGAAGGAAATAGGTATATACATGTACACACACAGGCGTGGAATACCTGCAGTCAGAAGAACATATGAAAAACTTAATTTCCAAACAAGATGCTAGATCACCGACAGAAGAGAGATTCAGATTAACATTGCTCTTTTAGATAATCTTATTCCCATTGATTATTATCCATGGATCAGAGGGAAAAAATATTTGTTTTGTTTTGTTTTCAGAGAATAATGCATCCCTTTCTTTAATGAATGAAGTAGTGGTCAACAATAAGTCCTGCATCATAAATAGTTTAATTAAATTGATTTTGATGCCCATAGACTATTCTCAGATTCTGAAATTTACCTGATCAAGGATTGATTTCTTAAATATATTTACAGATGAATTTAATGAGAGTGCAGGGTGGAGAATTGCTAAATATAATGAAGCAATTGGACTCCTAACCAAAAGGAAAAAGAAAATACACATTCATAGAAAAGTTCAAGGATACATTGAGGGGAAACAGATTTTCAGAAAAAAGAAATATATGTTTCTCAAATACCTTAAGGTGTACTTATTGTAAAGTTAGGTTATCCACTTGAGCTATGTTTGTGACACAAATTATAAATCATAAAACAAAATATAAAGAAGTAAAATTGGACATAATAAGCAGCCTTGGAAATTCAAGGGAGGATATTGGTAACTTAAAATAGAAATAAGAAATTTTGTGTGTGTGTGTGTTAGAAACAACAAATTAATATATCATAGGTATGTATATATATATATGTTCATATGTACTATATACATTGTTAATGGTGCTTGTAATATTTCTTTTTTAAAAAAAAAAGAAAAGGAGGGCAAATAGCAGAATGGAAACAACTAAAGGCAAACAGTAAGTTGGAAGGTCCAGTTAGCAAACACTTCCATAGGCAGAAGGAAGTAGTAAATCCAGAGAAAATATATTTTAAAAAGTTAAGTGCTATAGAGAAGTAAAAATGCCAACATCAAGGAAATAAACAAGTGACATAAACAAATGAGAGAGAAAGAGAGAGAGAGATTTGATGAAAAAATGACATAGAATAATTCTAACAAAATAACTAAAAACTAAGACATAAAAGAACAAAAGAACATAAAAAGAACTAAAAACTAAGACAAAAAAGACATAGAACTAACAAAAGTTAAAAGTCCTCAAATTTAAAGGGTTAAAAAGTGCCAAACAGGATATATAAGAAAAAGGCACGACTACTCTTGGAAGGAACACTTAAAAACTCTAAAGCCCAGGGGAAAACTATTAAAAGAATCCAGAGAGCTGATACTCTAAAAAAAATGAGTCATATTGACATCAGACATTTCAAAAGCAGCATTGGAAATGTCTATTGACTATCTGATTAACTCACCAAATATGAGAGAACAAGCAATAATATTTTCAAAATAAAAAAGACATTTAAATTTAAGCCTAGAAATATCTTGTACACCAAACTTTTCTTTAAGTGTGAAAGACAATAAATATATTCTCAATCATACAGGTTCTTATATATGTAACAAGCAAAGATAATTTCTGGATGTATGAAAAGATATTTTTGCATTTATGGATATATACACCCTCCTCCTTTTCAGAGGGGTAGTACCCTGAAGAGAAATAATTCAAGAGAGTTTCTATAGGAGGCAAGAAGAGTAAGTGTTAGCAAGAAAATATATTGTCAAAAGAAACAGAAAGATGACAGGCAGAGAAGTATGTTCAATGTCTTAAACCACTTAATATCTAATATCTAAAATATACAAGGAATGCCTGCATTTCAAAAAAAAGCCAATAAATGAAATATTGGTATTACATTTAAATCTCAATAAAACATAGACATTATTCTCAATATGTCACTAATATTGAAATGAGAAACAGAAATGAGAGAAATTACATGATTTTTACAAGGTCACACTTCCAGAAATCGATTTGGTAAGGAGAAATATCCGGCCACTAGACATCAGAAATAATATTTGCCACAAGAATGGAGAAATAGGGGATTCTTGAACCACTCTTGGGAACCAAGTATAAAGAACATTTTGCATAACTTAGGATGGCTCAATTTTTCACTTAAAACTTGCTAAGATTAAGTTTATTTCTGTTTATGGATAGGAATTTAATAAAATCATTGCACTAGGAATATAAGAGAAGTACACAATCCACAGTACAGCATGAGGATTTTCCTGGATTTTGCTGTGAGCATCTTTATTGATCCATTCATTAAGAATGTATTGAATGTCTTCTTTGTGCCAAATCAATATTTCCATTGTAAAGTATAAATGGGAATGATGCAAAATCTTGCCAGGGAGTAAGGGAGAAGAATTGATGATGTCTTCAAAAAGGAGGTGGGGCTGCCCATCTGAATCCTTATGGCTGATGATGAGGCTTCTGCTGTGAGCAAAGCAGAAAGGCTACCTAAAGAGCAGAAGAATTTGTAAAAACAGGGAAATTTGATTGCATGTGAAATGTTAATTGGAAAAAGAAACGATGATATGCAATTGATTCTACTTTAAGCTAAAACTCTAAGCTAAGGTAAATATAAAAACATTAATAGAATGTTTTGCATACTAACTGCTTCCTGGGTAAGGCAGTTTTCTGAATATGTTTCCTTTTTTTTTTTTTTTCTTGGCAAGGCTTATAGAAATCATAGATGAAATGTAATGGCAAAATTAAAACCATAGTAATACTAGCCTATTAGCCACGACAGGTGCCAGTGAAGGACAAAATAGTGAAGATATCTACATGGTATAAAAGTGAATATGAAAAATAAACTGAGTGAAATAATCCTTAATGAAGTACAAACAAAAGAGAATACCAATAAAATAACAATGTTTGCTACCACATAGCAGAATGAAAAGTTATAACAAACAAAAATGTAGCATGTTATTGTCAATAATGAATAAATATCTATTTTCACAGTTAATATGATTTGATCAAATTCCTCAAAAACAAACTCTCATTATCAAGGCATAAGGAGGAATGAAGTTCTGAAACATGCTACAATATGCATGAACCTTAAAAATATTATGCTAAGTGAAAAACGCAGTCACAATGGGCGAATATTGTATGGTTTCACTTATACAAAATATTTAGAGTAGAAAAATCCATAGAGACAGAAATAGGTTATAAGTTACCGGGATGTGGGGCTGAAGGGGAAATGGAAAGTCATAATTTAATAGGTACAAATTTCTGTTTAGGGTGGTGAAAAAGTTATGAAAATAGATGGTTGTGATATTTGCACAACACTGCAAATGTAATTAAAGCTACTGAATTGCACACTTAAAAATGGTTAAAATGGAAATTTTATATTATGTATATTTTTCCATGATAAAAATTAAATTATAATTTAAGAGCATATTTACTCTTATAATGAGTAAAAACACAATCAGCTTCTACTTTTAAAACACTATAGCTAAAATAATGTCACAGAATGGTTGACTATAAAGAATATTTAAATCAGACTGTGAAGATGCTAAAAACAAAAAATATGGGAGTTGTTATGTTATCAATAGCCCAAAAAATAATTTAAAATGAATAATTACATCTTATTTCAAAAACAAACAATATTTCATGAAGTTCTAATAGTCGATAAATTGTGTATACTTTATTCCATTAATTTAAAATAAAGAAAACTTACCAAAAATAGAGAAAATATTTTTAAAATTCACACCACACTGGTAAGGTAGACATCATATAAAATATCCCATTTCTTTGATATTTACCTCTTTTCCTTGAATTTTTAAGCACTATTTGATATTAAAATAATGTTATAATTCTTAATATATGATATGGTTAATGTTCATTTTCTCTCCTTTCTTTTCCTTTTTCTTTTTAATAACATGTCAAAATACCTGTTCAGACCCAATCCCAGGCCTAGCACTCTCTTTATATGTTAACTTAAATGATTTATTTATTCTTCCTGAGGTGTGTACTAGGTGCAGACAGAACAGAACCACCAGTCATCTCTTTGGGAGGCGAAAGGATTCAGGGGAGCCTTCACAGTGGAGATGACATCTAAATTACTTCCCTTTGAAAAATAATAGAATTTTACTAGGAAAAAAGACTTGATCTAAACTTGACTCCTTAACACTTTTGTAGACATTGGGCACAAGAAAGCTTTCACTCTCACTTTTCTCCATAGCCAGTGATATTCAAGTCTGTTTTTGTTTTTTTGTTTTTTGTTTTTTGTTTTTAGTATATAGGCTGTCCTTGATCTACACAGCAGTACTTGACTATAAAGATGACTACTGTTCCATAAAAACTGTGCAAGGAAATTTTGATAGCCAATGGGAAAAGTCCAATAGTTCTATGATTTTTAAAACTGTTCATCAAAACATTAAAATACATTTTACTGTTGCTTATAAACATATAGAGAAATGAAAGAATAATTAAAGGTATAGTTAGTACTCTGTAATTTAAAACATAAGAAACATTGAAAATTAAGGTGTTTCAATGCTTTGTTTAAAAAAGCTTTGTTTAAAGCTTTTTTGTTTAAAAAAGCTTAATAGCTTTAAGAGTTTCTGCCTTCTCACCATATAGATCATGTTATGATACTTGCATTGTCTAAATTAGCTTCAAACATTTTCTCCTTTGTGCTTTAAATGTTGTAAAATACTGCTAAGCATTTCTTTAATGTAAGTTTTTTTGTTTTTTTTTTCTGACTCACTCCTGGGACATCTTCATCCTTTTCCTGACAACCACTTTCCTAGTACATTATGTCAATAACTTTGTCTTTACTGTTTCTCTGGCCAATATTCTCACAGTCAGCTATTTCTTTTTCTTTTTTTTTTTTTTTTTTTTTTTGCGGTACGCGGGCCTTTCACTGTTGTGGCCTCTCCCATTGCGTAGCACAGGCTCCGAACGCGCAGGCTCAGCGGCCATGGCTCACGGGCCCAGCCGCTCCGCGGCATGTGGGATCTTCCCAGACCGGGGCACAAACCCGTGTCCCCTGCATCGGCAGGCAGACTCTCAAACACTGCGCCACCATGGAAGCCCAGCTCTTTCTTATATAACTCTATTTCTTCTAATAAAATTCTATTAGAATTGTATTACCAGAGTTATTACTTTGTATTTCTTTGCTGCCCTTTCATCTTTGTTGGACAATTTCCTCTTTCCATTATTTATCTTCTAAAAATATCACATGGGTTTACCACTGAGAGACAAAGAGGCAACACTGCCACACACTTTGCTGTCTGTGCATGAACTAAATAAGATGCACTAAGAGGCATCTTATAAGATGACCAGTCACCAAGAAAAGAGGTGATTGATCATTGATTTTCCTGCACATCTGTTACTTACATCCATTTGTGGATTAAAGAGCTGGAAGTGATGTTTGTATTTTATGCAATTACTCAGTTCACATACTATAACAACTGAAATTCAAATTGTATTGCTGAGGGATTGCTGTTAGTTAAGCAAACCATAATGGCTGAATTCTATGTATATCAGAACTGTGTAAAGTAAGGACTGCCTATACAAGCAGTTTACAGCACTCTTCTCCAATATTATATAATAAACACTTTCAAGCCAAAGTTAAAGGAAATTTAGAGTATTACCACCTCTTAGTTTCTAAAAGAAATATTCTACTCTATGTGTTTTACTCATATCTTCCCATTTATCTATACGTCTACCTATTTATTTTTCCATCAACTTTATGTAAATTTATTTCACAGTTAATTGAAAATATCATTAAACTCCTCTCTAAATATTTCAGTATGCTAGTTATTAAAAATAATTCAATATTTGCTTCAGTAGTCCTTCCATTTTATGTGGGCTTTACATAAATGAAATGCTCACATCAAAAGTGTACATTCTCTGGGACTTGTAAAATGCATACACCTGTGGAAATCAAACATTTAATGATGTGTAAAACATTTCTGTTCCCTCAGAATTCCCTGTTATGCTATTCCCAGTCAATTCTCACAGCATTCCCAAGCCACAGTTACTCTTTGATTATTTTTGCATTACAGATTAGTTATGTTTATCCTAGAATTCATATAAATATAATTTAATGTAATTATATTACATATAGCATAATATAAATGGAATCAAACAGTATATACTTTCTGTGTCAGTCTTTTTTTCACTCAGTAAAATATTTTTGAGTCATTCAGGTTGTTCCAAGTATCAGTAGTTTATTCTATGTTCATCTTGCTGAGTGACATTACCTATTAAGACCATATTGCAATATTTTCAGTCATTTTTCCAATTGATGGAACTTTAGTGTGTTTCCAGCTTTGGACTATTATGAATAAAACTTGCAGTGATCATTCTTGTGCAAGTCATTTTGTGAGGTCATTTTCATTTATCTTTGATAATTTTGAGGAGTAAAATTGCTGGGAAGGTGTATATTTACTTTTATGAGAAGCTTCCAGACATTTCTCCATCGTGTGAATGATTTTACATTCCTGTTGACAACGTGTAAGTGTTCTGGCTGTTCTACATCTTCACCAACATTTGATGTTGCCTGTTTTCATTTTACATGCTTTCATGGGGATGTAGTACTATGAAATTGTGTACCTAAATTGCACGTCCTTTCATAACTGATGACGTTAAGCTTTTTTCCTGTGCTTTTGGCTATTAATATAACAATTTTTATAAACTGACTGTTTAGATGCCTGCACCTTTTTATTGTTTGTTGCTTTTTATTATTGAATTGTAAAGTCCTTTATATACGAAAATAACAGTCTTTGTCACATTCTTTTTTTAAAATTTTCTCCTAGTCTTTGACTTGCTAATTCATTTTTTAACAATGTGATTTGATGAGTATTTTTAATTTTGACAAAGTTAAATTATTAATTTTTAATTTAAAGTTATTCATTTTGTTTTATTGTTTAAAAATTATTTCCCCACTCTCAAACCCGAAAGATATTCTCCTGTGTTTGCTTCTAACAACTGTATGGTTTTAGCTTTGATATTCACATCTATGAATTTTTGGACATTATTTTTTGTGTATAATGTGAAGAAAAGGTCCAGAGCCACTTGTGTTTTCACATGGATAGCCATATTGTTTGAGTACCATTTGTTGAAAATACTTTCCTTCCCTTATTATATTACATAGGTGCCTTTCTAAATATTACGTTGACAATAGAAAAATGGACCTATTTCTGGTCATATATTAACCTCGTAGCTAATGACATTGATAATATCTGTTGTTAGTTCTAGTGCTTATTTTGTAGAGTTCTTAAATTTTCTACATAAACATTAATGCCATCTGGAAACAGAGAGTGTTTTACTTCTTTGATTTTGACCTCTGTTTTACTTCTTTTGATTTTGCTTCTTTAAAGCACGTTAATTTTTTCTTTCCTTAGTATAATAGCGAGGATCTTAAGTAATGTTCACCAGAAGTAAGGAGATTAGGAATCCTTACCTTTATTCCTCTACTGAGATTATTCAATATGTTCACTATTACATGTGATGTTACACATGGGATGGTTCTATTATTATTATTTGGAAACAGAGAGAGAATTTAAATTTTTTAAAGATAATTTACACACAATTATAAGCATGTGTATCTCTAGTGATTGACTGTGATTCAGAGGTCAGTGGTAGCCGGTCTTACTAGAACTGCAGAAACAAATGAAGACTGTTAAAACAGAATCACAAAGAGAATATTTGTTTTTTTGTTTTGTTTTGTTTTGTGTTTTTTTCTTATTGGAGTAAAATTGCTCCATAATGTTGTGTTAATTTCTGCTGTACAATGAAATGAATCAGCTGTATGTATACCTATATCCTCTCCCTTTTGAACCTCCCTCACACCCCTCCCTGCCATCTAAGTCATCACAGAGCACGGAGCTGAGCTCCCTGTGCTATACAGCAGGTTTCCACTAGCTATCTATTTTACACATCATAATGTATTTAGGAGTGAAATTTGTACAATGCAACCTTATTAAATGTCTCCTTTAATCTTCATTTTAATGATCTAGTAGAGTAATTCTCCATTAATTGAATAATTTTTCTTTTCTTCTCACAAGCCTTTTGGGCAATATTTTGGCTACAAGTGTATATTTCATATTTTTGGGTTGGAAAAAAAAAGAAAACATTATCATGTCATTAGTAGTTGGCCAAGCATTATATGGTGATTTATATTGTTTTATGTAACATACAATGTAAAAAATGAAATTATTGCTTTTTCTAGTTTGAATTAGCTTATTTATATTCAAATTTCTTGTTTTTCCAACAGTATTTTCTATTTTTCTTTTGTACGCCCCATCAACACTTTAGTTAAGCTTGCATCATTCTCTTCAGTTACTTTTCACTGTGGAAATTAAAGCTATACATGACTGAAAACATCTCCTTATCAGTGAACACATCAGTAAACCCCAACTGCAAGTGTCTGGAACAAAGATAATCAAGATTAATGCATTCATTTAACAGATGGTTACAATGTTATTAAAATGCAAATGATTGGTTTCTGCTAATTGTTCAACATCAGAAAGAATCAGGAGATTTTTAAAATTTTCTAATAGGCTTTGTAGAGTTTACCTTCAGAGATTAACATAAAAGACAAATATGTAAATCTCTCTCACTAAACTCAGGAGAGTCAATCAACTTGAAAGAAAAGTAGAATAATGATTATATATTTATAGTAATGGGAAGAATCCTTTTAGTACTGTAATTTGCTCCTGAATTGTTTCGCACCTAATTCAACTAGTCTCCATATAATTGTGTATACTGAAATATCTATTCAAATGTAATGGAATTTGGTGCCTTACTTTGACTCAAAAGAGACAATCTAACTGTTTAAGTAAATAAACCAAAATATGATGGTGGTTCTCACCAGAATAGTAACTTTGTAACATTGAGGTAAAGAATATTTCAGATAAAGTAAGTAATGTGAAGATAAGGCCGAAAGTATTTCATCCATTCATTCTTTCACTCAATAATTTTCTACTGAGAGATTTTTTTGTATCAGTGTTATTTCTCTGATAAGCAGAGGCTAAAATCTGATTAGATGTGCAACAGATTTTGGGGCAGAAATACTGGTGGACAGTAAAAGGAGGAAGGAGGTAGACAAAGGAAGGAGATTTTCAGAGCAGAGCACAGGTGTGAAACCTGTGCTTGGAGAGATGGAAGGAGGATTAGATGGGACAAGTCCTGCACTGTAACACAATCCTGACAAAAGTCTTGGCTGGCCCACTGTGGGTATCCAGAATGAAAATTCTTCATCAGAAGGGCACCATGTTATCTTTCCTAGATCACAAAGTTTCAAGTGATAGAAAATAGTATAATCAGAACTAAACTACCAGCCTTTCCTTCTCTAGCCTTAACTCTGTTTAACTATTAACTAAAAGTGATGATTTAAATTCCAATCAATCTTTTGAAACAATACAGTGTATATTAAGTCCATACTGAAGGGTATTGTTCCCCACTAAACTTCATGCACCAGGTGTATTCAGATCATTAAGAGGTACAGTGGAACTAATACATCTTTGTCTAGGAGACTATCTGTTGTCACAGGTGAAGTTTGTTATTTGAAGGAGAACATTTTGCAAGGATTCAGAGAGCAGATATACAATATTACAGCTCTATTTTGGCTTCATTTAGTTCAAATACATTCACAACTATTGTTTTTAGATTGTGTCCTTCCTAACCTATACTCAGACAACTCAGTTTGTACTCTTTGACATCTAAATAAAATAAAGACGGGCTTCCCTGGTGGCGCAGTCGTTGAGAGTCCGCCTGCCGATGCAGGGGACATGGGTTCGTGCCCCGGTCTGGGAAGATCCCACATGCCGCGGGGCGGCTGGGCCCGTGAGACACGGCCGCTGAGCCTGCGCGTCCAGAGCCTGTGCTCCGCAACGGGAGAGGCCACAACAGTGAGAAGCCCGCGTACCGCAAAAAAAAAAATAAAATAAAATAATAAATAAATAAATAAATAAATAAATAAATAAATAAAATAAAGACAACAGAGGATTTTCCAAATTATAATCAGGCATTTAAAATTAGGGATCATAGTTAATTGCAAAATCATGTCTTCACATGTAGAAAAACAACTGAGGTTGTCCTAGTGTAGAAAATCCAAAGTCATATTATGAAGAATATACATATTATATTGAACTGAATTTGCAATTCCTTTGCAATCTGGATTTAAAAAATGATATAATGCCATTTTAAATCTTCACTAATATATAATATTGATAAATACACACTCAACTTGGCAATTGTTTGTATATTAACTTAAGAAAAGGCTGGTGCCTAAGTGATTTAGACAGTTTTTAGTTTTCAAGATGATCAATATAATCTCAAAATAAAATATATCTTATCTGAAAATTGTGATGCTAAAAGAATAAAGATTTTATCAAAATAATGGATCCTTTTCAAGCTTTTCAAATTTCAAAATTATGCACTTATAGTTATTGAATCTATATACTCAGTACATCTGAATTTGTCTTTAAAAATTGTCCCTTTTGGTACTATCTAATCATATGGTTTTCTTTTATTAAATTTTAATATGTTACTACATGAGAATTTAAAATAAAAGCAAAATCTATATGTAGTCAGTATATTTAAAGATCAAATTATGTTATTATTACTAAAATGTGTAAATAAAATTAAAATGCAATCTGAGAATATAGATTAGAGAGTAAATAAACTACCTGGTTGTTCTTATTTTCTCATTACCTCCTGCCTTCTCTTAAGTCACCAGGGGATGTTACATTCTCACTATTCCTATTTTGTGAGTGAAATAGCTACATTATAAAGGGGGTAAGTGTAGTATGTACATTAACACAGGTAGTAAATTATGCATCCAAAATTTAAAGCTAACTTTGATCACACTCAACATTTATGTTTAATATTTACCTTACATTTTAAAGAAATCTGATTGACAATTTAAGTAATTATTAAATATTGCTATTTTTTCACAAATGTCTGAAAGACATTGATTTTTTAAAATTGAGTTACTGTTGGGCTAAAATTTCTGGTGAATATTCCAAGAGTAGATATAGTTTACATCTTTTCTTTTAAACCATACTATAAGGGCTTTAAGAAGTAAAAAGATACAAAAGGATAGCTAGCATTAATTTTAGTTGGGACTGGCATAATATTTTTATAAAACTAGTAGACTCGAAATAAACAGGGTTTTATAATGAATTAGTGTCAAACAGTTTTACAATGATAAAAAGCACTATGACAAGCAGAGCACACGTTAAGATGGGCCTGACTCGTGTATTCTTATTCCCTAAGAAAGCATATATAAGAATCCAAATCCCAAAAAG
The DNA here is from genome assembly GCF_963924675.1 of Phocoena phocoena. Classification (NCBI taxonomy): domain Eukaryota; kingdom Metazoa; phylum Chordata; class Mammalia; order Artiodactyla; family Phocoenidae; genus Phocoena; species Phocoena phocoena. Next base: position 15,682,098 of record NC_089221.1, on the reverse strand, counting down.
GTGGTGAGTTGTTAGCACGGAATTACAATAAGAGATTTAAATACATGTTAAACATAATCTAAAATAGAGACTGAGTCACTAAAATTATATGAAGAATCATCTTAGCTTTAAAAAAAAATCAAAGTTTACATTTTCTGTTTCTACTACTGAGCATCCATGACAAATCTTCTGACTGACACAATCTTTGTTTTGGTGTCTAGATAATTCAAAGTACATTTTCTCCCAAAGCCATACCAGGATATATTTTTAGAATATGCAAAATCTCTATGGATTTATTTAAGTTGTCATTCTCATTTTTATGCTAATCTAGCTACCTAATCAGAAACTCACATATGACAAAAACACATATATTGAGTCCTTTTAGCCTAGACTATGATATTATAATTTTTAATATTTGCATCTTCCTTATATTCATAGCAGGTAGTATTATTTTAATTATTTGTAAATAATGAGAAACAAAGACAGGTGGACTTATTCAATACAGGAAATATTGTTTTTAAAGAACAACTTCAAAACTAATTGGCAATAGTTCAAGTAGAGCAGAAATGGCAGAACTTCTAATTCAAGTTTTGCTTTTCCTACTTTTTGGCAAAATGGGTGATTTTCAATTATATCCTGGACATTTTGACTGTTATTTGAAAAGTTTGAGTCCCGTTTTATTTATTTATTTAGTTAGTTAGTTTAGTTTAGCAGGCATTCACCCTATTTAGTTTTATCATGCAGGTCAGGGCCTACTTTTGTGGGCTATTGTAACTATGACAATCAATTTCCAGAGCCTCCATGTTATTATTTTGGTCTGTTGGCTGACCTCCTGCTGATGGTCTTTGTTCACACTGCTTAAGACAGTGGAAGGGGCTCTTCCAAGTGAGACCAATCATTGCCTATACGTGGGATAAGAGTGTCCAACTCACAAAAATGGAAGTGCTTCACTAGCAGGTGCTTGTGGCAGAATACTCCCCTGATTTTGTCTTCCCTGGCTCATGGAGGACAAAGAGCTCTTTCTGGACATTTGTGGAAGTCAGGTCACCCTTCCCAGTGTCCTGGCTGTACAATGTCACAGGTTGCACTAGGGGAGTCTCAGGTGTGAGGGGGAAGGAGAGTGCTTCTTCTGGCTCCTAATCATCAGCATCAACAAAGTACCCAATCAATCCTTCTTGCTCATTGCCATGCTTGCCTGGAACTGTTGTCAGGACACTCAGTCCAGCAGATGAATGAGTCTGCCTGGGCCATATTGTGTCACTAGGTAGGGGGTCAGAAATTCCAGGCTAGGGCTGTCTTCTTCCATTTACCATAGTAACCTTCAGAATGTAGGAAAGATTCTAAGATGTCTTCCCACTATGCTGTTCCTCCCATTTTTTGTCCCTAGGCAATTTGCCATCCTCTTTCTACTTTTCAGAGTTCTCTTTCAGTTTTCTCTTGCATTATTTCCAAAGATTATACTTATTTTTGGAGGAGAGTGGAGAGACTATCTCTATGCCATCTTAAATGGACCAAATATAGTTTTGTTTGAATATCATTTGCACACTTACTTTTTATCTTTTTGTTTTGTTTCTTGGGTTTGATTGCTTAGTTTGGGGGGTGTTTTGTTTGTTTTATATGAGCTATAATCATAATTGGTTCATATCAAATCTAGATTTAAATATATTTAATTAAAATATATTTTAGCAATATATTTAAATTGACACTGGATATCTTTTGACTGTCTTTCTTGTTTGGGTTATTTTTGAGTTTTCAAAAAGGGTTACTCCATTACTTAAATGTGAGAAACATTACATTAGATACAATAGATGTATTAAAACCTTGGCTTTCTCTATATATTAAATCATATTATAGGAAGATTTTGCTGCCCTGAGAGGCCTTTAATCTATTTAAGGTGACTCAACATTACTTCTCAGTTCTATCATGCATCCATTTTATAGTTTAACTCTCAAAAATCAGTAATACTTTCCTCATTTCAAATGTCTTTTAACTCATATTACTGGAAACATTTATTTTATATAATACCATGTTTAATCTTAATGATCACTCTATATAATAGCTTCTATTTTCCATTTTTCATAGAAGTTCAAAGAGGTTAAATAAACTTCTCTGTGGATAAACAGAGATTGATGCACATTTCTTTCATTTTAACCCTCCTACTTTATCCATGATATATTTTAATAAATAAACCTGTTTAGAAAATTTCCAAAAGTTTGTGATCATACTATCTTAGGAAACTTGGAAATAAAACTAAATAGCAATTCTGTTTATTAATGCCTGTTACCATAAGAAAGCAAGGACAACTTATAACAGATGCCAACTATAATGTTTTACTTCCTAGGGTTAGTGATCTTGCTTCTGTAAGGTAACATAAAGGTAATCAGTATAGAAAGTGTTTTCCTCAGTTATGTGATATGACTTCTTATCTTCAGAGGCAGAAGAGGCTAACGTTTTTTTTATTATTATTAAATGGCAATTTCAGTGGAAGTTCTTTCTACCTACTTCAATTTAACCAACTCTTAGATTAAGTGATGCTCTTTCCAGCTTCTAGAACAAATCCTTACTGGAATCCTCTATTAGTAATTTTCCTTCTGGTACAACTATGTGTTTTTCTCACACTATTTGAGTTATATGCTTAGCAAGAATCAGTTGTGTTTGTGCCCAAACCTAGCTATATAAATTACCCATTTTACTACCATTACATATTTTAATTAAATAGTAGCAAACTCATAATCTATGTGTACAGAGTATTCTGTCTCTTTAAAAACTACTTTAATAACATGTAAATATTTATAAATTTAATCAATAAAATTGTTACTAAATTAGGTATCTGTAAGAAAACTTTAAAATATGAGGAAACATGATAAAGTCTACAGGATTATGCTCCTGAACGGCTTCACAGATGGCTTTGAGAAGTTTTTATAATACTTCAAAGCGATTGAAACTGGAAATCAGACTTTGCACTGCTGATGTAGTTCAGACAAGAAAATGGACTCTACAAACCAATGAACCTTGTCTTAAAAATATTTTTTAATTAAGAGATAATAATGTATTAGGCATCCTTAGTCAAGTCATCTTATTTAACTGTTCACTTCCATTAGTCAAATTCTAAAGGGGGGCTTTTATTATCTATTTTTCACTTGCATTAAGTTTCACTTCTTTACTATTTAGTATAGTATGAATAAATTTCTATGACAATAAATTAGATTTACATTAATTTTATAATACTTAATGATTAGAAACCAATATTAGCCAGTCTTTGTATATAAAGGGATTCCATAAACCATCTATTTTGCATTATTTTCAATAAAAGACTGAAATAAAGAGTATATTCAAAAAGATGGAATTGCTATACCCAAAGGCACCACTTTTTTTTTTTTTTTTTTGCAGTACGTGGGCCTCTCACTGCCGTGGCCTCTCGCGTTGTGGAGCACAGGCTCCGTACGCACAGGCTCAGCGGCCATGGCTCACGGCCCCAGGCACTCCGCGGCATGTGAGATCTTCCCGGACCAGGGCACGAACCCATGTACCCTGCATTTGGCAGGCGGACTCTCAACCACTGCGCCACCAGGGAAGCCCAAAGGCACCATTTTTTTAAGTTTTAACACCTATTGACAATCCTAACCTTCAGGAAGTATATTCCAGTTTACAATGACAATAATTTAGCAAAGTGAAGAATTAGATTTGGCATTTAATAACTTGGTCAATATGGTTGGTTTCCTTCATGACTTTCTGATTCTCATAAAGCCCAGGATATTATTGAACCCCAAGACAATCAATCACAACATTCCCTATACTCCTCTGATACTGACCTAAACCATAAACTTGTTTTTCTCTAGTTTCTTTCTCTGTAGTCTGTATGGTTACAAATCTATCTATATCCAGGCAAACTAACTATTTCTTATGCTGAGTCCTATTAGTATATCTTCCACAGTTATGCTAATTGGAATGTCTCCATATCAAGGACAAAATCCTACATAGAATCATATTTCAGATTCTAAACTGTTGACTCCCTCATATTGAAGGTGCAAGCATCTTTGCTTATCACTCAGTTAATTATTAGCCAAACCATGTATGAGCCTACCATGTCCTTCAGACACTGTGACTTTAACAAATCCCAGATTTCCCAGAGCCAGCCTCTATCAGAAAGTTATCTTTCCTTCTCCAAACCTCATTCCACATATTCGTGAATGAATTATTCGCAGGTCTTTCTTTTATCTCTATTCTTTTTATTATCTCTCGGTTAGAAGGAGATCTGCCTTTCTTCTAGCAAGGCTTAACCACAAGTAAAAGTTCAAACTTAGGTCACTTGTGGAAGTTCATGGACATTTCAAATCTAACAAATTATTCGAACATGCATATAAATCCCTTTTGTATAAAACCGATGTCGAAATTAAAGGAAAATAAAAAGACAGGCTTCAGATTTAGAACAGCTTGTGGCTTACCGAACCAGGCTTAATAACTTTACCACTTTTTCACCTGCCCTCAGAAGAACCAAACTTCAAATATAATAGATACTAGTAGGTGAACATTGCGCAGCTGGAAAATATTACTCTATAATTAGAAGTGTGCAATGGATTTTAAAACATAATATAACAAGGAATTTGTGGACATTAACTTACCATAAGGAAGAATAGTTTTCCTCATTTTCCTAAGTCCCCTGTTGATTTGGCCTCTTAAATTTTCAATAGAGGTATGTAAAGATATTGCCACATTCGAAGTATCTATCCTCATCAGTCAAAGAATAATGTCAGAATCACTGCTCTGGAATATCAGCCAAAGCCCTTACTTCACAAGTATCTTCTTTCACTTCCCAGCTCACAGGGTTGAACAAACCGCTTCTAATCAGCACTAGGAGAGATAAGGACCAAAAGAAACATGTTTTCACATTCATCATAACCTAAAATGAATCTGTTAGTCACAATCTTCTATAAACCCACACTAACTTACCCTTCCTTATTTCCCCATATTCCAGTCATTTATGTTCAATTTTACTCATTCCATGTGAGGATTTTATACTTTTTCAACTTTATACCAATGCTCATCTGTGTCTCGCCTTTTAACTACCATGTGTCATGCGACTCATTCACGTGTTTAACACTAATTCATTTATCCTACATATACACTGAATGCTTACTATACAATAGACGTTGTTCCAACCAAAGAGAAAAGAGTGATGATCAATACCAACATTTCTTGCTCTAATACAGCTTTTATTACAAGATGTGAATAAAAACAACAAGAAAACACATCAAACTGTTAAAATCTTTATGTAGAGGATTAAAAGAGGGTGTAGGATAGAAGTGACTAAGTGATTGATTTTTATTGTTGTAAAGAAGAACACCATCAAGTGGAAATATGAAGGACAAAAAGTATTTGGCTTGAAAATTTTAAGGGAAATAACATTCTTGGGAAAAGAAAAAGAAATGATTAGTAGATGGGCCATAAGTTTCCCCAAAGCTTGGTCAGTTAATGGAAACAAAAAAAGCCAGTTTGGTTGAAGCATGACAGGTGAAAAAAAAAAATTAATGTAAACTAGAGACCAGTTGATAGACCTGGGCTGGGTCATGGAAGGTTTGAAAACTAGTCCAAGAATTGTAGACTTTATCAGAGGGTAAAGGGGAATCAGGAGAAGATCTTAATCACAGGGAACAGGTCATGTAATGAGCTATATTTTACATATCATTTTGACTGCTACCAAGTGAATTCATTGTAGTGCTGAGAGCTGGACAAGAGCGGAAGCAATACAAATGAATATTTTGGGTGAGATATTGTCAGTTCACAGTTGGGGGAACAGAGTATAAGTTACAGTACAGACTTCAGAATTTCACAGCCAACTCAGGATACTTGGTCATTCCTCTGTAATAACAGTACACACAATCCTCAGAGTTTAGAAAGGCCATTTCTATCCCCCCAAGACTCCCTGGGTCCACTCCTGAGCTGCCACTTCTCCCTGAAACCACCTTGAAAGTCAGTTGAAGGAAATAATCTCCCTTTTTTCAACTCCCATGCAGTTTTTGTGCATCACCTACACGAAGCTAAGCAAAACTTTCTTTACCTAATATTTAATTGAAGAAAATACTAATTCTAAATATCCTTAAGGAAAATAAATCTGCAACACTCTTGCTTCTCCACATGACACACAATGGTGTCTTGCAGAAAACTGTGGTTACTAATAAGTGTTCAAAAAATGAAGGGTGTGGCCAGTGTGGCAAGGGCTGAAATACAAAATGGTAGTTCAGAGCTGAGAGTATAGTAGAAGGCAAGTGCAGGATCTGCAGAACACCATCTCCTGGGGCCAAAAGAAAAGTCATTCTCTACTTGGTGTGTAACATCTGAGGTTGGAATGCTGCAGGGTTCTGTGAAGGCACCAGCAGTTGGGTAAGGCTGGGGTGATGCTGGGGAAGGTTTAACCATGGCCATTTGATGTGATCTCCCATCTCCTCTCCTGCTCTTTCTCCCTAGTCCTTACCTGTGCTGATCCTTCTCAGGGTCTTAGTACTGGCTGCTCTTTCTGCTTTGATGCTCTCACCTAAAAACCCAGTTGTCTGTTCAGACATTATTCAGTTTGCTGCACAAACTCATCTCATGAGAGAGACCACCACTGACTATGTTATCTGAAATGCCCCCTGTTTTATTCCTAATTCTTCATCTTTTTTTTTTTTCCTTCATCGGTAACACAACATATTTAATCTTTGTTTGTCATCTGTCTTCACTAGCAAGGAAGGTTTGTGAAATCAAGGGCTTTACCTTATTTTATCAACCAATTCAGCCCCTAGACCTTTTCACATAGACTGCTCTTAATATTTGCTGAATGAGTGGCTGGGCAGATGGATGCATGAAGGCAACCTCTAGGGAATGGTCTGAAGATTTAATAAGAGTTAGGTACAAATAGGTAGAAAAGGTGAAAGGAAATTCCAGGTATAATTAGAAGCATCTTTATAGGTACATTCAAGGCACTGTAGAGAGTTCATTGTTTATGAATATGGTGTTAAGTGATAGCTATCAAGAAGAGGTCAGGGTGTGTTGATATTTGATGAATAATATGACAACGTGTTTTAATTTCATCTTGAGATTAATTGATGCATTGAGTGATATCAGTTTTACATTTTAGAAGGAACAATGCACATCACATGGATACCAGATACTTAAATTAAAATTGATCAAATTCTATGGTGATTGGCTCACTTTAATAGTTCATGACAGAATAGGTGTATGCAGCTACCTTTCTCTGTTTAACTTTCTAAAATGATACTTCTCACAATCATCTTTTAAAGAAAGAATTGCACTACCTTCGAACTCATTAGAGCAGTGTCAACTACCTGCCGTATGGATAATATACTCAGGAGAAACAACCTAAGAAATGCACATTCAAGAAAGGAACCGAGATTTTCTTTTTCTTTTTTTTAGATTTATTTAGGCTGCACCAGGTCTTAGTTGCAGCATGCAGGCTTTTAATTGTGGCATGTAGCATCTAGTTCCCTGATCAGGGATCAAACCCGAGCCTCCTGCGTTGGGAGCATGGAGTCTTAACCACCACTGGACCACCAGGGAAGTCCCCCCGAGACTTTTTATAAAAATTTTTCGATTTCCTAAATTTTGGTTTACAGCTATCACCAAAGGTGATATAACTGCTTTCCATAAGTTAAATGTTTTTTCAGACAATTTATTTTTCTGGGAACCTCTATTTAAAAATAAAAGTACGTTGATACGCTTGCAGTAGATTTGTTACATTATTCTCCTTAACTATTTATTTATTTTTATTTCAAAGCTATCTGACAGTACAAAATTTGCTGTATTTTCAGAAGAAATTAGATTTTTTAATATAGAATTCAAGGTTAAATTTGAAAGTTATTTATTAATTTTACTAAATTTATTCAAGGTTAATTTTGAAATATATATTAAATTCATTAAAATGTAACAAATATTCAACATCTTAACAATTTTACAACAAATTATTTCTGGGAATTCACATATCATTTGTAAAATAATCTATGTAATTTTGATGAGTGTCAAATCTTTGTTATTATAGAAATCTGAATTGTAATTAAAAGAACACACACACACACATACACACAAAATCCAAAATTAGCTTGAGCAAGAGACTAGTCAATGAGAAGTGATTTGAAATAAATTATACTCATCTACCTTTTTCAAGAACTATAAAAATTACTTATAAATCATTTTTTAATATTTTGAATAAAGTGTGAAGTTATAAAAATAAGTTCTTATCCATGTTAAAGCCCATGGAATATTCTGGTACTTAAAATATTTGTTGTTTACCTGAAATTTCAAGTTTAACTAGGCATTTATGCTGTGTTGTTATTTGTTAAATCTGACAACACTACTTTCACATGACCCACATTAAGCTAGTTCTCTCTAATCTTGTATTTTTAGGAAATATTATTAGCCTAAGTGCTATTTTTTTTTGTTCCCTATTATATAACAAGGGCTAAAACTATCCTTGAGGGCTAAAACTATGTTTTATTCATTTGTATATTTATCAGATTACCAAGCACAATAACTTAGTAATAACTGTTCATAGCCCAATAACTATTTGCTCTTTAAAATTAGATAAACATACAATCAAGTTTAAATCATCCATGTATTTATTATGCATGTTCGTTTTTTCCAAATACATAGTATCTTATGGAAGTGCAGAGAACAACTGGATTTGAGTGACTACCAGGTTTAAGCACTGTGGTAGGTGTTAGGATAACTGTTGCAAGGCTGGTTAAAGCCACATTAAGGAGACAAAATGACTATACTGGAAGCAGTCAAGGAAAATGGAAAGTGGATTATTACCGTAATAGTAGTTTGATTATATACTAGTAAGGGCACTAGACTAGCACTCATACTTTTTGTTTTCATTACATTTCCACTACTTACAAAATTAATGTAATTGGTTTCATTTTATATTTTTTTAGAGTGTATATTAGAAGATTCTAAATTAAATATGTGGTTTGCATTATATTGCACACTGGATGCCACTGATTTAGTAGTGTTGAAGTTCTGAAAATTGCATCTCTAAATGAAAAATCTGTTTTGATTTGCTGTTAACACTTAGAAAGAATATTTTACTCCCTTTTTTGTTGTTTTTTTGTTTACCTTTATAAAGCGATAAAGCAAGAATAAATATAAGAACTAACTATAAAATAATAAATTTATTTTCAGAATATAATCTTCATATTTATGCATAAATTACTAATAATAATTTGAAATTTATTTCAATACAGTAATTTACTGGAAATATATCAAACTAATAAAGAATAAAAAGCATATATCATCTGTTTTAACTGTCCATAATTCGCATTTTAGTATATTTGTTCCTCTGAGAAAAACATTTACATAATGGAGCTTAAATTATCATGCTAAACTAAAATAAACATATATTCATGCTTTATTTATAATGTAGTTGACATATAAATTCTGTAAAATAAATTAAGAATCCTACTATTAATAATATTTCTTTTAATTAATAAAAGTTTGCTGAATAATCTTTTTAACATTCTCTAGCAAAAATGAGAGCATTTTGTTAATGCATAATTAGCATGTTTTAACGGTTTCATTTTCTTATAGAAGGCACAACATGAATCTTGTGCTAAAATTACTAGCTGCTATCCAGAACCTGTAGTCAGACTTTGTGACCACAGTTCTGGGTACAAATGGGTTTAGAAATAGAGGATCAAGATTAAATTGATCTTGTCTCACCCTCCAGCGTACTTCAGGCACTGGAAGAACTCAGATATTGCTAATTATTGCCTCACCTACCTCCACCCACCTCTGCTGCTCTGTCCATCTCATCGGGCCCAAAGCCCAGAGGTAACAGGCCCTCTGCAACAAAAGTAGTGAACGTTTATGTGAGCTGAGAATTTATTTATGTTTTTGTATTAATAATTTCATCCTCCCAACAGTTGTATCAGGTAAGTACTCTTATTACCATATTATAGATAGGAAACTATGGCAGAAGAAGTTTTAACTTGCCCCTGTTTTAAGGTTGAAATTCATAGAAATAGCATTTGAACATTGACAGATTGCACAATGTACGTGATCTTAACCATTAGGCTACACTGTTTCATGGTTACGTTAATATTTTGTATGTCACTACACTTTACCTAACAGCTCAAATATGCAAAGCTTAAATGATATTTTATGATACATAAGACTAATAATTATTAGTAAATGCTAATTAATCAAGATGTGTTCAAATCAAAATAGTTATTTCAGTTACTGTTTATTACACATTTCACAGATATTTCATTTAACGATAAATATACAGAAAATTATTTCTGTGTATCGAACAGTATGTGAGCCGAAGTAACATCAGGATTTGTTACTATATCAAGACCATCAGATGTTTCTATAATGTTAATAGAAACATAGGCTAACATTTATCTCACAGTCATTCTTTGGTAATACTGTACTGCTGATTGTTATTTTTCAGCATATAATGTGATATTATTTAAGTAATTTATGATTGTAATTTAAAAGTATAGGCCTGAAATTTATTGAATATTGTTTTCCTTGTTCTATCACCTTTCCCCCTTCCTTTATATGTTAACATAATTAGAAGTTGTTTTATAGCTTTGTCAGAATTGTTAAAATATTTAGAGCCTTAAAATATTAATCAGGAATCATTACATATTCATTTAATGACTTTCTAACTGACATGAAGGGAAATGAAAAATCTCCCATAAAGCCATTGAAAGAAAATAAAACTGTCTATAAAATATCCATTACATGAAATGAATCCCTACAGTCCTCTGGACATGAACTCGTCAGACTGCTTCATGATGAACATTACTTTGTCTTTTAAGTTAAAAATGTATAGTTTTCAATTACAAGGTTTTAATTTACTTTAAATTGCTAATTAATCAACTTCAAACACTAAATTTCTGATGTATTGGGAGCTTTATACTCCTATCAAAATGTATATGGATAAACCCTGCTATAAAGATTATTCATTTATATTGAGATGACTATCTGATTTTAACTCCCAATTCTGATAAACCTTTTCATTAGAGAAGTTTTACATCTCTCTGATTTTTTCCTTTCTAATCATATCAACCACCATGAGTGTCAGCATGTCCCAACCCTAATTAATAAGTACTTTTCATTGAACATGGAAGATGAGTAATTTAAACATGTGTTCCTTCCTGTGTATATCAGCTTTCCATGTGTGATGTTTTTATTTCAAAATGAATGCTAGAAGGGAAAATAGAAAAAAAAAATTGAGTCTCAAATTCCTGAACTGTTTCCACTATACGTCCTTTCAGAATGGTCTCCATAGTATTTTCTCTGGGCATCCCTTTTATGTTCTTTCTCTAATAGAAACGTGCTTCTCTCCTGAGGACACTTCTTCCTATGTGGGCTTCTCAAAGGATAGTTGTTTAGCTCATGCAGCTCAATATCCAAAAACAAACAATCCAATCCAAAAATGGGCAGAAGACCTAAATAGACATTTCCCCAAAGACGATATATGGATGGGCAACAAACACATGAAGGATGCTCAACATCACTAATCATTAGAGAAATGCAAGTCAAAACCACAATGAGGTATCACCTCACATCAGTCAGAATGGCCATCACCAAAAAATCTAGAAACAATAAATGCTGGAGAGGGTGTGGAGAAAATGAAACCCTCTTACACTGTTGGTGGGAATGTAAATTAATACAGCCACTATGGAGAACAGTATGGAGGTTCCTTGAAAAACTAAAAATAGAACTACCCTATGACCCAGCAATCCCACTACTGGGCATATACCCTGAGAACACCATAATTCAAGAAGAGTCATGTACCACAGTGTTCATTGTAGCTCTATTTACAGTAGCCAGGACATGGAGCCAACCCAAGTGTCCATCGACAGATGAATGGATAAAGAAGGTGTGGCACATGTATACAATGGAATATTACTCAGCCATAAAAAGAAACGAAACTGAGTTATTTGTAGTGAAGTGGATGGACCTAGAGTCTGTCATACAGAGTGAAGTAAGTCAGAAAGAGAAAAACAAATACCTTATGCTAACATATATATGGAATCTAAAAACAAAAAGGTTGTGAAGAACCTAGGGGCAGGACAGGAATAAAGACACAGAGCGTCTTGGGACACCTTCTAGGTGCTGGGGAACGTGTCACAGCAGTAGGTCTTCTTGGTGTCGTGGAAGACAATGCACATGCCCGAGGTAAGCGGGAAGTGAAGCACCACCATGGCGCAGTGGTAGCACAAGGCCAGGTCCACGGTGGCCACCGTGCTGATGATGTTGTGCCCGTAGAGGACGGCACTGTCTGGGCTGATGCCGTACCTGATGCGCAGGGCCTGCCAGGCCACTGTCAGCGTAGAGGTTCTTCTCCAAGGGTTTGCCCAAGCTCACCCTGTAGCCGAAGTAGTTGGAGATGTTGCAGTTGATGCGCGTGCCCAGGCCAATGCAGAAACTGCTCATCTGGCCCAGGTCTACTGCGTCGCCCTGCGAGAAGAGAGCCGTATACCTGGCGCTGGGCATGCAGCACATGTACATGCAGGAGACGTGGTTGCCCCAGCTGCTCTTGGTGGCCAAGACCTCGATGGTGTCCAGCTTGTGCTGGCTGTACAGAAGTTGGCGTGCTCCAGCAGGTGGAGCTTCCAGTGCCCCGGGGGCTGCCGGCCAAGGTTCCCAAAGGGGTGACCCTGGCCCACCGAGCCTGGGCTCAGGCTCCGGCACCAGCGAGTAGGTGGGCCCTGGAGGCAGGAAGGCGAGCTTGGCGGTGATGAGGCCAGGGCAGGACGGGCAGCAGAAGAGGCAGCAGAGCTCGTTCACCAACAGGCTGTTCATGGCAGGCACCAACCTCCTGAGGCCGGTACACAGCTTGTTCCTGGAGCTATTCTCTGAGCACAGGGCATTGATTGCTTCTCTTCTTAGACACACGGCTGCACAACTCGTAATGCTCTACTAGACTGAATTCCCTTCATTCTCCTCTTCCTCCCATGACATAGTTCTCTGACAATCAGAAGAGCCGTCAATGATGAAAAAGTCTAAATTCCACCAGGCACTGATGCTACGGCTATTCCTTTCTCCGGCTCACCTCCTGTTATTTGTGGAGACTATGTTTTCCAAAATTCAAAGTAGCTTTATCACTCTTCACCTATTAGCTGTCCACTCATTTGAGCTGTGTATCACTTCTGCTTCATCAATGCACTTTTTTACTTTTACATGATTTATTGTTATGGGGAATTCCCTCTGAAATTGTAAGATACCAACTATTGCACTTAGTTTTCAGGTGGTTAGCTTTTGTTATATGTTCATGCACACCCCCCCCCCCCTTGGTATTTTACTTGTAGCCAGGAAAGATTGACAAGTACCACTCGTCAGACGTCATCTGAAACTAAATTTTGAAAACCATATAGTATAGCATTGTTTGAAGTTTATGTGGGAAATTTAATCATTATCTAACTCTTTTAAGTGCCAAGAGGAGTGTGTTGAAGCATGGTTTTCATGAGCCACAGGCATTTTATTCAAATATCCATTTCAGTCAAACCTGTTTATACTACCTATGTGCACACTTTTCATTTGTTATCAACACATAGACACAGTAATTGAGTATATCATGTAAATATAAACTATACATCATATATGTGAATATATAAGAACAATTTTCATTTAAAATGTACCCTCTCAATCCTCTAATAATTAACTTTCACACACTCTCTTGAGGGCAGGGACATTTTTAATTACTTCAAGTAATACACTGAATAATTTGCATATATGTATAAATATAGTTTAATTCTTTTACATTTATAAGACACAGAAAAAGTACTTTTGTGTAGTCTAAATATTACTTGCATTTCCAAAAGAGCAATTAATTTTATTACATACCCTAGAAAAAGCGACATACTAACACAGGATTTTACACATCTCTTTAAGCATGAAACTAATTCAAATTAATAGAGGAATAATTGCCCCTCTCTCTTGCTACAGGTATTCCTTAAAGAATGAACACAATGTCACAGCAAGGAGAGTGACATTTGTTTAACAAAAAATCATTAACGTGTCTGTTCCTATTGAACTCTGTACTCTATACTCTATTGAAAAGCTATACAGTTGACTATGCCTGATAATCTAGTTTTGTGAGTTCACTTCAAGCCAAATAAAATGTGAAAAAAGTCACAAGTCCTTTTATACTTATTCTTTGGAAATAAAACTATTTATTTGTCCTGAAGAACAAATAACTACCAAAAACAAGAATTAAAACAAAATTTCATAAAATAATTATATTTTATTCATGTCTTACTTCTGTTGAGATTGTTAGCCAAGGTTATAAAATGAGGTTTTGCTTATTGATCTTAATATTAAAAATTTGAGTGTATTGTATCATTCATTTATGGTCTGGATTAATTATTATATATTAAAATTCTCAACCATTTTCTTTTATTAAAAACAATGAGGAGACTTCCCTGGTGGCACAGTGGTTAAGAATCTGCCTGCCAATTCAGGGGACACGGGTTTGAGCCCTCAACCGGGAAGATCCCACATGTCACGGAGCAACTAAGCCCATATGCCACAACTACTGAGCCTGTGCTCTAGAGCCTGCGAGCCACAACTACTGAGCCCATGAGCCACAACTACTGAAGCCTGTGTGCCTAGAGCGCATGCCCCGCAACAAGAGAAGCCACCACAATGAGAAGCCCGTGCCCCACAACGAAGAGTAGCCACTGCTCGCCGCAACTAGAGAAAGCCCGCGTGCAGCAATGAAGACCCAAAGCAGCCAAAAATAAATAATTCATTTCAAAAACACTGCTTACTTATCAAGTTATCATTTGTAGAATAAGGAATTGCTTGTTTTCTCTACAAAACTTTAAAATGCTTTATTTTTAAGACGATAGTGAATTTAAATGTCATGATTTTATTTCTTCACCCAACATTTACTTTATTATTCACCTAAGATCAAAAGATCAGACAAATCTTATGTAGAGTTGTAAACTGATAAATTATTTCTTAGAGACCTTACAATTTTCTTCCCATCCTTAATAAAAGGATCACCTTACCTTGCTTCTCCCTTTATCTTAGAAACATAGAATTATGCATCTACTTCTATTTCCACAAGGCTCCTCCTCTTTATGTTTCCCACATTATATCCTTTCAAGTAGATTTTGGTATTCATCATATTTCATGATTACTGCCACTAGCCAACAAATATATTCTCTTTTTCTCTTTATTTTATTTTTATTTTGCATTTTCTCAGAATTCTCCAATTCCTAAAGTTAATTACCACTGGCAACAATAAATGCTTTCTGTGTTAACCTAAGTTTAGTTCCTATTTTTAAAAAATATTTTCATACATCTTCTAAATTTGAACCTGAGCCTGATGAACACAATAGTTTGGAAATTCAGATACTACAACAAAAAAAGCATATACACACACACACACACACACACACACACACACACACATATTAGCACCAGAAATAGTCAATGGAATTGAAAATATCTGTGAGAATATCTGATCCTGCTCCACATTTGCAAACATTGGGATAGATGAGTAGTTTCTGAATGGAATAAGGAGTATGGTCATAGCTTCTACTGTTAGTTCAAAACTTTACATTTTTTCAAAGGTTTTCCATATGTATTTTGTGGTTACTTCCTCACAATTGTCCTATACAAGTATTATTATTGAAACTTAATAATGATTTCAGTGTTTTATCTGATAGTATGCTGACTCAGAAGCCATCTTTTTCATCTAAGTCCTTGTGGTAACTTTCCTGTTTTCACATAAGTTGATTCTTTTTATATATTGTTGGATTCTGTTTGCAAATATTTTGTTGATGATTTTGCATCTATATTCATCAAACATTGTCTTTTAATTTTCTTTTTCTTAGTGCTTTATTTTTCTGCTTTTGATATTAAGGTTATGTCCTCAGAATGAATTTGGGAGTGCTTCATGCTCTTCAACTTTTTGGAGTAATTTGAAAAGAACAGGTGTAAGTATTTTTTTATATGTTTGGTAGAATTCTCCTCTGAAGTCATCTAGTCCTGGACTTTTGTTTGATGGGAGTTTTTTTTTTATTATTACAAGTTCAATTTTACTACTAGTGATTGGTCTGTTCAAATTGCTTATTTTTTCTTGATTTAGTCTTGGCAGGTTGTATGTTTCTAGAAATTTGTCCATTTCTTCTAGGTTGGCATAGAAGTTTTCATAGTATTCTCTTATGATTTGTTGTACTTCTTATCTTATTAATTTTATCTACATCCGTTCCTTGGTAATGGGGTGATTGGTTCCAGGAGCCCATTCAGATACCAAAATCCTCAGATGCTGAAGTCCCTTATGTAAAATGGCCTATGTAGTTGGTCCTTGTATCCTGCAGTTGATGGAATCCATGGATGAGAAACTCAATGATAAGGAGGGCTGACTGCATTTCTAATGTTCCAGAAATTTAGTTAGGTTCACTTAAGAGTTAAGGTAATATTATTACTATGATATTATTCACTGGCACCACAAGTAAGAACCAGGAAATATAGACAAAAATCTATTTTTTCCAACAATCTCTGTATCTCCATTTTTTGTGTATCCCATCCACGGCATCTATATTTTTGGCCAAGTGGCCTGCAGTGACCTTAAACTGACACTAGCTCCTCTTACGAGCACATGCCCTGGAAAGCAGCCAGGAGAGTCACAAGCAAATCTAAGTTCCTGATGTGACTTCCCCAAGCACCAACCATATCCACTATCTCCCAATGCCTTCTCCTGATGCATGCCTTAGATACGACCCCCATGGGGCTTACCAAAACTCCTCTATTTTGGCTTGAATTGACCAATTGGTCTTAGCCTGGGACTTCAAAAGCATACCACCTACAGACCCTGGGGCATGTGCCCCAGGTTCTGTCTCACCCTTGCTGTCTGCACTCTTCCTTGACTTCCTCATGCAAAGAAGTAATATGGAATGCCTCACTTAGACATATGCTTTAAAACGTAAATGACAACATCAACATGAAAGTTTCAAATAC
Organism: Phocoena phocoena; assembly: GCF_963924675.1. Taxonomy (NCBI): domain Eukaryota; kingdom Metazoa; phylum Chordata; class Mammalia; order Artiodactyla; family Phocoenidae; genus Phocoena; species Phocoena phocoena. The sequence continues at coordinate 15,665,142 of NC_089221.1, read as the reverse complement.
TCTTTCATATGCTCTTTCCAATATCCTAATGCCAATGAAATATTCCAGTTTTCATTGTGACTCATCACACAATTAGTGGCATGCAATCCCATCAGAAAACTCTCCTAGTCTCCAGCCAAGAGGATCATGCAAAACTTCACAGAAGAAGTGACATTTAACACCTAAATCTGTCTTGTCACAAACTCAGAGATTCTTTCAGAGGCCAGACTATGAATGAACATGGATGTATGACCAGTGATACTTAAGGCAGAGTGCTGGGAATTAAGGGCTAAAGCATAATGGAGCCCTTCTCAGCCTCAGGTACAGGTGTAATAAGGGTATTAGGGCCCTATTTTACCAGATAATTGAGTTTTTCAAGACAAATTTGATATATAAATGTGTATATGATGAATCATAAAAGATATAAGATGATAGCTAATTAAAACTATTTGAAACCAAAGGGTAAGTCAACAAAATACATCAGACAGGCCAAGTAAAGCCTATGTGTTTGGGATCCCTCCTGCAAAGAATGATTAGATTGGGCTCAACAAAGAATGTACCAAATGACGATTTCAGGCTAAATGTATGTGTGCATATGGCTACATATAGGAAATAACAAGACACATTTGAAATGGTGAAAAATTTAAAAAGGCAACATAGTGCAAGAAAGGGCAAATTCAATTATAAGTACAAAAAAACATACCATTCAAGGGTGTTTTAGCTGTGCTGAGAAATTTTTTAACTTTATCGAAAGCACTATATCTCTAAGAAAGTACTTGACTCTATGATATATTTATGAAAATTGATATTTATATCAATTAACAAATATATGGTTGAAGACAATCTATAATAGAAATAATAACAGAATTTTTAAATTCACCATCCTGAAATAAATCAATACTTATATTCATGCAATGCAATAAATTATTATAAAATGGTATATAATTACCTAGGTGTAATTCAGATGATAAAGAACAAGAGTATAATATCTAAACATTCAAGTTTAGATTCTATCAGGGCACACAGAAAGTTTTTGAAATTAATTATCTTTGTTTTATTCAAAAACATAATCATCAGTAGCAATAAAACCAGATTAATTTTTATAATCACAAATATTTTTAAGTTACCTCCTTTTTCAATTCATAATAAAATATTAATTTTTACAAAACTTTTAAATTATTATGTATACTTTAAAAAATTAAGCTGCATGAAATTAGCAGTATGAGAGATTGCAGAAAAGAAGGCATATTTATTGTTTTTCTGTGTAAAACTCAGTGCCTAAGACTGAGCAATCCTATTTCCAACTTCCACAATGCATAGATAAACTAAAATATTAAATATTTTCCCTCAGAGTAAACACTGTTCAAATTACTTTACCACTTCAATATATTTCAATATATTTCTTCATTTCCTTAGAACATATTAATTATTGTCATTCATCTTTATAAACAGCTAATCATCCTTGTTTTAAAAGAACCAGATTTTAGGTTTTTTCAAATAATTTCTAATTTATTTTTAAGTTTTTTTTCTAATGAATAAATTTCAACTTTCATTTTTATTCATCCCTGGTTTATTTGAAATATTGTTTACTGTCATCATATCTGTTCTTGTTTTAATTTCATAGATCATTTCTTTTTAATGTCTCATTTAATCAGGAAAGTATCTTTTTGTCCTCTGAACACAGATTTGAACATTTTAGGTATTGTGAAATTTTTGTTGTTGCTAACAGCTAAATTATCTGTTTTACAATTAAATTTTGATGTACTTCTGGGTCCAAGAAGTTTTTAAAAAGCCCATAACAAATGTGTAGCAAAATAGGTTTACTTTTGGTTTTATTTTTCATCTGGTTTTCATTGATCACTAATACTTTTACTTAACTGTGATTTAATTTGTGGGCACATGTATGATTAATTATTTCTATTGTTCCATGATCAAAAGTTAAAAGTCTTATCTGCAGTTTTAAGTATTGGGTTGGCCAAAAGGTTCATTTGTTTTTTTCTGTAAGATGGCTCTAGTAGCACTTTGTTGTCTTTAACTGCATTTGAAACAATTTTGTTACATTATATTTGACGGATGCCATATCAGTGTACATTTTTAAAATGACATCAAAATTGGTGAAATTTTGTGTATCCATTTTAATACTGAAGATGGAAGAAAAAAAGCAACATTTTCGGCATATTATGCTTTATTATTTCAAGAAAGGTAAAATCGCAACTGAAACACAAAAAATGATTTGGAGAAGGTGCTATGACTGATCAAATATGTCAAAAGTGTTTTGCGAAGTTTTGTGTGGAGATTTCTCACTGGACGATGCTCCGTGGTTGGGTAGACCACTTGATGTTGATAGCGATCAAATTGAGATATTAATTGAGACCAATCAACGTCATACCACGTGGGAGGTAGCCAACATACTCAAAATATCCAAATCAAGTGCTGAAAATCAGTTGCACAAGCTTGGTTATGTCCATCGCTTTGATGTTTGGGTTCCACATAAGTTAAGTGGAAAAAAACCTTCCTGACCATATTTCCACATGTGATTCTCTACTTAAACATAATGAAAACGTTCTGATTTTAAAACAAATTTTAATGGGCAATGAAAAGTGGATACTGTACAATAATGTGGAACAGAAGAGATTGTGGGGCAAGTGAAATGAACCACCACCAACCACACCAAAGGCTAGTCTTCATCCAAAGAAGGTGATGTTATGTATATGGTGGGATTGGGAGGGAGTCCTCTATTATGAACTCCTTCCAGAAAACCAAACGGTTAATTCCAATAAGTACTGCTCCCAATTAGACCAACTGAAAGCAGCACTCAACGAAAAGCTTCCAGAATTAGTCAACAGAAAATGTATAATCTTCCATCAGGATAACGCAAGACCGCATATTTCTTTGACTACCAGGCAAAAACTGTTACAACTTGGCTGGGAAGTTCTGATTCATCCGCCATATTCACCAGACATTGCACCTTCAGATTTCCATTATTTTGGTCTTTACAAAATTCTCTTAATGGAAAAAAAAATTAATTTCCCTGTAAGACTGTAAAAGGCACCTGGAACAGTTCTTTGCTCAAAAAGATAAAAAGTTTTGGGAAGATGGAATTATGAAGTTGCCTGAAAAATATCAGAAGGTAGTGGAACAAAAGGGTGAATATGTTGTTCAATAGTTATTGGTGAAAATGAGAAATGTGTCTTATTTTTACTTAAAAACTGAAGGCACTTTTTGTCAATCCAATATATTCACACTCACACACTCATATTTAAGTCCCACGAGGATATAGTTAGCCCTTTTCTCTCCTTTTGGGTGCTAAACTTGAATTGCTGGATAACCTTGAAGTCAGCCTATAGTTGAAAACTTAGAAGGTCCTATATTTCTACTTATGAGGTGCCCTATTCTATTTACTAGCATCTCTCAGTCCACACCAATGTTCAAACAAGGCAGTAAAAGATTTCAGGAACCTAAAGATAAGTTGAATAGAAGAGAAGTAGACATTTCTCTTCTTCAGTTTGGACATGGTTCTGAGTACAAGCAGTGGCAGTTGCTCTTTTCTGAGACTTTGCTGTTGGACAAATTGGTAGTATTGGACTATGAGGTAATAGATCAGTTTCCAATGTGGTACAGGTAAATTTGATCACATGCAATCATAACTTTAGCTTCTATCTGTAGCCTCTTATCTCCTATTTAACCACTGTTAATGGTCAACTCCATTGCTCCTACTACTATTCCCACCTTCTCTACTATAACAACTAAACCCCCATTATTACTGTTTACCACCTGAACACACATTCAAACACACGTGATATTTTTGGCTTGCAATTGATTGTTTTTTTGCCTGTTTTTTTATTTTGAACCTTTTTTGTTTTTTTGTAATAATCAATATATAATGTGTCTGAAATTATGCAAATAAATGTCATTATGCAAGTAAATGTATTGATAAAAGCATTTGCCAATTTTCAAGCATGTGTGTGTGTGTGTGTGTGTGTGCATGTGTGTTTGTGTGTGTGTGAATTTCTAGAACTCGTGTGATTTATTATGGTGTTGGTAGTTATTTTCTATATAGGAGAGAGGGAGGGATAATTAATACAACTCTCTAGTATATGTTCCTGGTAACCTGGTGTTATTATCACCTATAGGTAAGAGAGACTTAGTGATATCTCTACTTTCTGTTTTTCTTCTATCCTTATTTAGTCACTTTGGAAATGTTTACACATTTTGGAGCAGATCTACAGTTATGTAGATCTGTCCATTGTCGTAATTTTGAAATAGGTATATTAACAGGTATATCAACATCCATATAGAGGGTTTTACTGTATAGTTAATCCTGCTTTCAGAGATAGAAAAGTCTCCTGCTCTGTACCATACAAATTTATATTTTCCCAAATCATTTGAGGTTCAACATCAAACTCATTCCACAACAATTTTTCTTCAGCCGTGGTTGCTGAGGTCTTGATGAGCAAAATACCATCACTGCATTTGTTAAGATGTAGCTGTGTTATGTTTTTTCATTCACACATTTAAGATAGGTATTGACAAAACCAATCCCGCACCTAGGTTTTGGCATCTGAATCTGTAAGAATTATAGGGATAAGGTCTGCACTTGAGATGAAGCTGTTATCAGATACTAGGTCATAGTTTTTATGACTCCACGAATATGCATCTGATCATGAATTCTGATTTCTCTTTGCTACCTATTTTGTTAAATGTTAGACTTGAAGAAATCCAGTTAATTATCTGACCAAGACCTTCAAGTTTTTAGGTAGTAGAGCCAAGATCCACACCAAACTGTGATGGTCCCAAGTCTTTGCCCTTTCTTCTATCCCACAGTGCTATTCTAATTTTGTTTGGTTTAATTTCTCTCTATTGAATTCATTCTAAAACTTTCCAAATGACATTATAATAAGCTTCAAAATATTTAATAAACCCTCCAAGCCCCACATGTGTCTTTCTGGATTGATTTCCCTGGTCACATTCCATAAATCCCTCCCCATCACCCTCTCTGCTCAGCCACAAGGATTGCTTCCTGTTTTTTGAATATCCCACATTTCCGTCTGTGACACAATCTTCCAACAGGCAGTTTTCCTTTGTCTGAGAATCTCCATCACCTGGCAGGACCTGTCCTACCACAGGCCCTTAAACTCTCAGCTTCAGAGAAATCTTCTTCCTGGTCTCAGGTTAAACGTGCCAGAAGGCATTCTTAGTCCACAGCCCTGATTATTTGTGCGGTGATTTAACATGCTCAAGTAGTGACTGATCGCCTTTCATTTCCTAATACTAAGGAAAAAAACATCTTTTACACTTAAGATATATGAATTTAGAATGCTGTTTACAACGAAAATACAGGCTTATAGAGGTAGTTGGTTTTATTATGGTGGTAGCAGTTGTTTTCCTAAAATGCTGTGTTTAAGATTCATATCTTGTATCTTAAGAGATATGTGTTTTTTAAAAAAAACCTGAAGTGATATTTCACAAATAGCCCTAAGCAGTTTTCACATATTTTATGACATTGTTATTAACACTATAGCCACTTAGTAAATGAAGAAACGGAAACCAAAACGGAAGGTGCTAAACACGTTTCTTGGTGGTAGAATGAATGAATAAATCCATCAAGTCCTTTATGGGATCGAACCACCCTCTCTGTGACAATTAGCTTGTGCTTGCATATGTCAAATGACTTCTCCCCCCTCTAATGGCAGTGTCCCTGGGCTTGATGGGATTTTTGTTTCCTTCTCTGACCTTCCCCCAAGACTGCTTTCCTCTTGGAAACCTTTGCACTCAAGTCAGCCTGTGGAAGCCTTCTGCTGCCCTCTGCTGGCCACAACTAGTGATTGGACTTGTCCTTCAGATTCTAGTTCTATTTTAGAATAAATCAGTAGAAGAAAACAAAACAAGATACCATCCAGCCAATCACTACACCAAAAATACTGTGCTTAATTATCAGAGATGTTATGATATTTGACATATGAGATATCAATTCAATGTTTTTTCTTTCCCTTTTGAACAAACATATTTCTGTACTTCATCTATTGAGAGGGTAGGACTAGCATGTACAAGAAATCCATACCATTTAAGGGCTGGACGGTTAATGGCCTATCTTTCCCTTTTGCTTCTGCTATCTCTCCAAAACCAAGCTTGTAAAAAACATAGTAAAAGTAAAGGCGTTCCAGGAAACTATGACTAAATATTGAACCTTTATTGCAATCTTCTATATTCTGACTGAAATGGCACACCTTTCAATAGACCTTCTTAGCCATAAACAAACGTAATCTATGGATCTATGAGATGGCAGGGTTCCTGTTCTGATGACTGAATACAACCTGCTTTGCTTCCCACATATTTTGCCACACCATGCAGATCAACACATGTTCCTGAATCTTGCCACGGTGAACTAAGATGGTCATTCACTCCCCAAACTAAAAAGAACAATAATACTTCTCTTATGCTTGTTACTCATTTCACTCTCATGCAATTCTTCTCTGAGTTATAAAAATACATACCGTTGTATAAATACCACTAAAGTCAAGATATAATGCTTCATCTGCCTGTAAAATTTCTTTTTGCTATCACTTTATAGACAACCCCTAAACCCATCCTTTACTTCTGGCAAAAACTGATTTCTTTCTGTCCCTTGTAGTTGTCCCTTTTCCAGAATGTCATATGAATGACCATTATAAAGTATACATTTTGAATCTGACATTTTTCACTTAGGATACATTTGAGATTTACCCATGTGTTGTGAATATTAATTTTTTTCTTTTTACTACTAAGTAGCATTTCAGTGTATCACATAGTGTTTATCTATTCACAAGGTTGGCTCTAGTTTTTCATGTTTAAGAATAAAATTATTATAATTAGTACAGGTTTTGTGTGAACATAAATTTCAATTTCTCCTGGCTAGGCTACCAGCATAGAAGTAGAATGAACTGTTCATGTGATAAGTATATATTTAACTCTATAATTAACTGGGAAAAGTTTTATCAAGGTGTGTGTAGGGGCTTCCCTGGTGGCGCAGTGGCTTCCCTGGTGGCGCAGTGGTTGAGAGTCCGCCTGCCGATGCAGGGGACGTGGGTTCGTGCCCCGGTCTGGGAGAATACCACATGCCGCGGAGCGTCTGGGCCCGTGAGCCATGGCCACTGAGCCTGCGCGTCCGGAGCCTGTGCTCCGCAACGGGAGAGGCCACAACAGTGAGACCCGCGTACCGCAAAAAAAATAAATAAATAAAATAAAAGTGTGTGTAGCGTTTTGTGTTCCCACAGGAAATCTGAGAGTTGCAATTTCTCTGTATCCTTGCCAGTACTTATTATTATTTTATTTAAGAATGTTTTAGCTATTCCAATAGGTTTATAGTGATATGTCATGTGATTTTAATTAGTATTTACCTAATTATTAATAATGTTGATAACATTTTCTTGTGCATGTTTGCCATCTGTATACTTTCTTTGGTGTTATGTATGTTCAAGTGTTTTGCTGAATATTCATGGAGGTATTTGCTGTCTAGTTGTTGATTTTTAAGTGTTTTTTTTTACATGTTTGGATACAAGTATTTGTCTTTTCATTCTCTTAGCACTGTCTGTTGCAGAGCAAAAGTTTTCATTTCCATGAAGTTCATTTTAACAATGTATTCTTTGATGGGTCTTGTTTGGGGTATCATATCTAAGCAAACTTTGCCTAAAAAATGTTGCAAGATTTTTCACCAATGTTTTCCTCTACTAGTGTTACAATTTTGTTTTTTTAAGATTTTTTTGATGCGGTCCATTATTTATTTATTTGTTTGTTTGTTTGTTTGTTTATTTTAGGCCACACCGGGTCTTAGTTGTGGCATGTGGGATTATTTTCAGTGCAGCATGCAGACTCTTAGTTGTGGCATGCATGATCTAGTTCCCCAACCAGGGATTGAACCTGGGCCCTCTGCACTGGGAGTGTGGAGTCAGTCTTACCCACTGGACTACCAGGGAAGTCCCAGTATTACAGTTTTAGATTCTACATGTTGCTCTGGTATCCACTTTGAATAAACTACTACATAAAGTATGAAGTATGCATCATTTAACTTTCTGGTACTTGGATGTACAGATATTCCAGACCATTTGTTGAAAGGAGTGCTTTTTCCTTCATTGAATTTTCTTTTCACATTTGTCAAAAATCAACTAACTATTTTTGTTTGAGTCTATTTCTACACTCTCAGTTCTGCTGTATTTGTCTATGACTTGATAATCACAGCATTAATGTAGGTCTTTAAATCAGGTAGTGAGTCCAGCAAGTACGTTCTTCCTTTTCACAATTATTTTGCTAATTGTATTCCCTTTAAAATTCTAATTAAAGTTATTATTTAACCAATTCAATTAAATGTTCATTTTAAAGCCATATAGGTGTCTTTTTCCTCCTCATTTTATTTTATGGTTGTCATAAATATATTACATCTACATAGATTGAAAATCTTACTAGACAGATTTATATATTTAGCTTCCAATATTCATAATTATTTTAAATAATAAGAGGGTCAGAAAAATAGTCTAATATCTACCAAATATTTACCATGTTTTTCCTTCATTCTTATAGTTCAAAGATTGACTGTAACCATTTTTCTTAAAGAGTTTTAAAAAATCATTTTTCTAGAAGAATTTCTTTTAGCATTTTTGTAGAGAAATACTGTTCACAGCTCTTCTTTCAATTTTTCTTCATCTGAAATCATCTTTATTTATTGTCATAAGATTTAGATTTCTGGGTTGAAAATTTGCCCCCTTCCTTTCCCCGAAGCAATTTAAATGTTGTTCCAATGTCTTCTAAATTCCATGTGTTCTAAAAAGAAATTCACATTAATTTGAATTGTAATTTCCCTATATTCTAGGTGTCCTTTTCACTGTCTACATTCGGGATTGTATATTTTTTATCTTTAGTTTTAACTCTTGGTCATGATGTGCCTGGGTATGATTTATACTTTCCAAAGTTTGCTGAACTTCTTTAATCTGTACATTCATAATTTTAATCCAAATTTGGGACATTTTCACCACTATTTCTTCTTTTTAAATTCTGAAACAAACTCATTTCTTCTTTCCTCTTAGAACTTCAAAGTGCTAAATGTTTGACTTTTATGATATTGTCCCCAAACCTTTGAGACTCTATTCTTTCTCTTTTTTTTTCTCTCTTTTCTTCAAATTGGATACATTCTATTGATATATGCTCAAGTTATTTGACATTTTCTGCTATTAAGCCCTCATGATGAATTTTTATTTCAGCTATTACATAGTTCAGTTCTAACATTTTTAGTTTTTTTTAATATAGTTCCTATTTTTCTGTTAAGAATTCTATCTTCCCTTTCCTTTTAATAGTTTTCACCTTTACCAAGTGGAGCACGATTGTAATACACACTTTAAAATCTTTCCTAACTTGGGGTTTGACGCTGATAATTGGTCACATTTTGCAGCTTCTACTATCTCAAGTAATTTTGGATTGGAATCTGGACAGTGTTAATATTATTTTGGAGACACTTGATTCTTTAAAAGCATTTGGAGAATGTCTGTTGAAATTTTGTCTGCTTGTTCTTGTAGGCAATTAACCAGGTTAGGCTAATTCTACAAATTTGTCTCACTTCTCTGGAAGCAGTGATTCCAAGGTCAGTTTGGTTTTCATGCCTTTGCTATGCTGTTCATGTCACCCAGTGCACATGCTGTTGAGAGGTTCATCTGGGATTTGGAGAGTTCCTATCAAGGATCAGCATTTTTTTTCTGTAAAGGGTTGCATAATATTTTAGGTTTTGTGGACCACATATGGTCTCTGTTACATATTCTGCTTTGTTATTTGCTTGCTTACTTGTTTTACAGCCCTTAAAAACATAAAAACTGTGAGCTCCTGAGCTGTACAAAGTCTGTCCCTGGGCTGGATTATTCTCTAAGGTGTAGTTTTACAAACCTGGTTTACAAAATATTTAGTTATCAAAGCCTCTGCAGTGTTTCTTGGAATCTGCTCTGTGAATGGCAAGTTCAAGAGTAAGCTTGAAATTTCTACTGACTCACACCCAGAATTACAGGGTCAAGGGATCACACTCACTTCTCCCCAGGATCTCCTTCAGATTCTCTTGATCCAAGGAACCACTTTTTCTGATTTCTCTGGCCACACATATTTCTCTGAGTGTTATCCCCAATTGTGCTACACATTTCCACAAAAAAATGAGCTACACGCAGCAAAGCAGCAAGAGAAAGGAGGGGGGAAAAAATAACAGGACTCTTCCCACACTCTGGACAAAATGAACCCAACTCCTGGTCCCTCTGGCAAGAGATACAGGTGTTCTGTCTCAGCTGTTTTGTGCCTGCACCAGTGCTGCAGCAATGCAGTTTCATGAATGATGCTGTCCTTGGAGCAGGGCAGGGAGGAAAAAAAAAATTACCCTAAACTCTCCAACTTGTAGCTTAAATTGTAGTTTTTGTTGTTCACTCATGGTTCACAGTTGGACCACCCTCAGGAAAAAGAAGGAAAAAAAATAGGAAACTCACCAGCAAACAGGTCTTTCTTTAGTGTTGACTTCCTGTGCCAATCCACTTGCTATTGCTTACCTTCCAGAGCCCAGGAGTTTTTGTTGTCATCAATGGAAGGAATAAGATGGAATGAGTTTGCTCCATTTTTGCTGACAACACGTCACTCCACATACATCTTTGAGATTTTTTAAACATTTTTCAGATGTGTCTGACTAAGATTTGTATGCTTGCATTTTGAAGGTCCTTCCATCTTGAAATATGTAGAATTATGAGGGAAAACTGAGTTGACTAAATACATCAGGAACTCTGTATTTTACCAGATTATATATAAGGCCCATACCTCCAAGATGGACTCTATAGGGGTTTTGTGAAAACTGTACTTTATAAAAATGACAAAATAAAATTGCCAAAACTTCTGGAAGTACTCAGAGTCTTAAATTACTATCATGAGAAAGTGGAAGATAATTTAAAACTGAATCTGTGTCCACATTTGTTAGTTAAAAACCTGCCCTCTGATCTCTCTCTCTCTCTCTCTCTCTCTCTCTCTCTCACACACACACACACACACACACACACACACACACATTCCCCATTTGATTTCACAGAACAAACAAAACTGGAAGTTGATTATGAAAAATATGACAGCAAAAAATACAATTTTTTGGTTTCAGTAGCTTTTGCATTGTCACCCTTTCTAAGAAATGGGTCTAAGGCACACACATTCATCAACAGGAGACATTTTTCTGGTGTCAAACTGAATTGGAGATGAATAAATATAATTTGCCAGATATCAGGAAGTCTATAGAATGTTAACTCTTATAAAACTGTCAACGTGAGCAACACCTTACGAGAACATACATCTCAATATTTTACAACAGAATTTCTACAATATTTACCAGATAACAAAGGATTTCTACAATATCTGTAATTAACATTTAAAAAATGATGTTTACATGTACAGAATCACACTTTTACATGTATTTTCATTATGTGAAATGGGGTAATTTCATGGTTAGTTAGTATACACAAGGAGGAATAGTTCAATAAGCAACATAAATATGAAAATATACCCTTAATGAAAGAAGACCCTGATACACATAAAGTGATAATGTAGGCATTCAGGGTAAATATGAAATTACTTAATTTTAATTGTACTAGAAATAATGAATACAGGTGCATTCATTAATATAATCACAAAACAAAACCTTTAGTAGATAGGATAAATAATATAAGGATGGAGAGAGTTTTGTAAAGTTCCAGTCAGGATACTCTGGCTTCCCTTTTAGTTAACATAGCCATATTACTGATTTTGGAAAAAAAGCATGTGAGATTTAAGGGGCTTTTATTGTAACAGTTAGTGAATATTATCCTAACTAACACAGGAACTGTTGCCTTGAAATGGTTTGCTGCCTTTATAAAAATATAAATATGTGATAATTTCTTAATGGCCAGGCTGAAAATCTAGTTATGAAGGGACAGCGTTTAGAAGAAAAACCAAATACACTTAAGCTTATATCTGAGTGAAGTGACTGAAAAGAATCAGAATATCGTATGTGTTGTTTGTCTTTGGCAAGGTATTATGAATAAGAAATGAGCACAGATAAGAATCTGCTGTTTCCTTAAACAGTGATCAAATAGAATAGAAATTTCAATGTTCAAAGTAAAGAATGAGACTCTAATAGCAAGCAATGAGACTGAAATTGTTTTGAGCAACAAAGGCTGGTAAAACTTCTCAACTGAATAAAATGTTTAAACAGACATGAGTTCAAATGAGATAAAGGGTGTCAAAACAGTTGCCATTCATTTGTGAGAAAGAAACAAAGGGAGTGATTGAAAATGACTTTGGGAACTGGGTCTAGGAAAGAATTTTGGATGTAGAAATTTCCATATGAGACTGCATGGAAGCAGACACGGGGAGCTCACTAACACTTTTAGGAAATTGTATTCCCAATGGAATCTCCAAATGAGGACAAAAATAACCTTAGGCAATTCAAGCATGTAAACACCATGTGGAGCCCCAAATTTGCAAGTGCAGGAAGCAGGGCTAAAAAACTCTAGAACTGTAGCACGCTAAAGAGAGAACATCTCCACACACGCATTTTACCCATAACCTGTGTGCAATAGATGCAGAAGAGCTGTAATAGGAAAGAACAAATCTGGCTCCATATTAGATCTGTTTTTTTTTTACTTTAACCTTTGTATTTTATTGCTTTTGCTTTGAGTTAAGAATGTTGCCTATAGTCTGAAATACACATGGTAGCCCATTCTCAAGGTTCTGACCTTTAAGGAAATAACACTTTTCCATTCATATAGAGACAAAAAGTTACAGCACAGAGAATAACATTTGTCTTGTTGGAAGTTTAAGGACCATCACAACTTGACCTATGTGGACAGCTGCAAGAGCAAAAGATTCTGACACCAAGAAGTTTTCAACAACCAAACATGCCCCTCCCTCACCTTGCCTTTAAAAATGCTTTGCTGAAACATTTTGGGTAGTTAGGGTTGGGGGAGGCGTGAGCCAACTGTTCTCCTTGCATAGCCCTGCAACAAACCCTTCTCTGCTCCAAACTTAATTTTCAGTATTGTTTGGCCTCACTCTGTGTTGGGCACATGAGCTTGTAATTGGTAATAGAGCCTCTGAGGGGCAAAATCAGGGTCTCATCAAGAACTTTCCCTCTTAGAGAAAGGGGCCTCACAAAGGTGCCCAGCTAGGTTTCCTTTGTAAGGGGAGTTTTAATTGCATATATCCTGGTTCTGATCCACATATTATAATAATTGTTTAGGAGAGTCTTTTGTCTTTTGTAGGTCACCAGATTTCAAGGTAATAAAGCTTGCTTGAAGAATTTTGAGTCCAAAACATGGTGAGGAATTCCATATTAATGTTTATTTTTTCAAATCTTATGTTCAACTTGTACCAGTAAGTCTCTGGATATGTGTGTAATGCCAGATGATACACATGGTATTAAAAAGATAGGAACCTTGCACAGATGGTCATCAGTTTAGGTCATCTGATGATCTGATGTTCTTGGGTGATTGGGAGATACCTACTGAAGGCAAACAGAACCTCTGTCAGACTGGGTTTCTAAATAAGCAAGTGGAATAGAGACTTTTGAGCACCAAGTCCATGGCCATTTTGTTTTATAACAACTATTGCATTAAGCCATAGAGATTTGAAGAGATTTATAATTGTATAATAATAATGTAATCTTTTTCATCAACAGAGATGTCAGGACCGTTTCTACACTAATGGAATAATAGCTGAGATAAATCGGTTCCTGATGAGTTGCAACGCCATCAATAATCAAGTTGTAGTTTCATGAAATTATTTGATTTTTTACTAATTATCACTGAATAGTGGATCTTGTATGTATGTCTCTTAAATACATTTGTATTAGTTTCCCAGGGCTGCCAACACAAAGTAACACAAACTAGGTGGCTTAAAACAACAGATATGTATTGTCTCACAGTTCCGGAGGCTAGAAATTCAAGATCAAGGTGTCAGGAGGGCCATGCTGTCTCTGAAACCTGTAGCAAGAAATCCTTTCTTGCCTTTTCCTGGCTTCTGGTGGTTTCCAGCAGTCCCTGGATTCCCTCGGCCTGCTCCTCAATCTTTTGTGGTCATACGGTGTTCTCTCCTTGTCTGCTTCTGTCTGCTTCTTACAAAGACACCAGTCATCACATTTGAAGCAATATCACATTGTCATCACTGAAACCCTAAAAGCAGGTGAGCAGGAAGGATAAGAACCCAGTTCTATGGATAAGCATATTGAAGCACATAGGACAACATGACTTTAAACTGTTAATAAATAAGCAGGAAATGAGATCTCTAGATCTCTAGTAACAACATCCTAATTCTTTTACATTATGTTAATATGGACTATATGATTCCCCTTATTTTTCTTAAGAGTAAATGCAATTAAACCATGAGCCAATTCTATCAAACAGTACATAATATAATAGTAATATTTTATTTACATGAAGAGATGTAAATTTATGTGATAATTTTACTCTCTATTCTTTATTACTATTTTACTGGAAAAACAATTTTCCTGGGCAAACATAGCATGAAATATCTATCTATCTATTTATCTATCTATCTCTCTTTCTATCATCTATTTATCTACCTATCATTATCATCTACTTTATTTTGCAAAGAAAAGAATAAATATTTAAGGTAATTGTAGATAGAAATGTCAGTGTAGTTTGCTAACCAGAATTGTAGTTTTTGAATTTGATTTTTTTAGAATTTCAGTTTGATATAGATGCATTTGTTTCCACTCTAAAAAAATCCCAAGCTTAGTGTTTCTATTTCAGTATGTTTCTATTTTATTATAAATAAAGGAGAGTTCATCTGTCCCTTTAGATAGTACCTCAGAAGCCATAGAAACAGCCTGTTTACATTACCTCTTCTCTCCTTCCTCTTCATAAGCCTTTCCAACAGAGTGAAGGTACATTTTAGCTTTATTAGGCCATAAAACTTGGTGCAATACATTTCATCCTTTTACAAATTGTCTTGAGAACATTTTAATTGCATTTCATTGTGCTTTGGTGTCAGATCTGTTCTTTTATGACCTACTCTTCAAACCTGACTCATTACTCTTCTCAGTTTCTCTACTAATGAGCAATATTGTATTTCCTAAGATCTTTTCTCACTTTGAAAGCTGTAAACTTCTCTGTGCAAGTAGTTTTGCTTGTGTTTAACTGCAGACTTAAATCTCACTCTTCTGATTCTTTTCCTAACTCTTGCTACATCTCCTTATTTTACTCTGACAAATTTCCCTTGTTTATTTTCCTTTGCCTGTAAAAGCCATCTACTCATTTTAGAAAGTTATCTTCAAAAAAATAATCAATATTAATTTACACAAATTAATTGTAAAAATTAAAATGTTGAAATTCTTTGATGGCTAACATTGTGGAAATTTTGTTATTCCTGATAGGCTGCAAATGCAAAAAAGGCTTCATATAGTAAACTGTTAGTTGGATGTAATATGGAAGTAAAATTATTAGTGGAAGGGGTGCAGTGTGATGATGCTTGGGAAAGAACTGAGGACAAATAGGCCACCTGCAAAGAAAGCTCTGAAAGGCAAACTTTCTACAGAAAATGGAAATCCTTGCTTATTCAGGTAAGAAAATTTAGAGACAATAAAAAAGTAAATCATGTTGTTTTAGTTATTGATGTGGTTTTTTTTTTTTTTTTTCCCTCTCCCTCTGCACCAAGCTTATAGAGCTTCCAGAATTCTTTTTTCCCTTTATCTACACACTTATTTCTATGAGGTAGAATCTGAGACTTCAGAAAGGGTACCATGGAGTGGTGACTACAGAAGCAGATATTCCCTTAGACTTCCAGAAGATACACACAATTCTTCAAACAGTGAATTAGGGATCTTGAGCAATGCAGAATACTTTTTCATCCTCCAGGATGGAGGATGTATGATCAACATATTTTAGAGCTACCTGAAGAGGGAAACAAAAGGCTGGGTCATTCTGGAGATAAGAATTGTATACGTATCACCTATTGACTGTGATGTCTGCAGCTGAGGATTCAAGGAGACAAAAAAGCCAGAAACACTGCATAAGAGAGCAGACGCATGGGAGAGAAAGAATGTGGACTATCTATGCCTCCACTGGACATGAAGGAGATGAATTTGCAAAATGAAAATTGGGATTTAGTTCATTTATTTCATGTATGATCTGTATCTATCTTTCAATATCTATAGATCATCTCTATATTACTTTTCTTAATTTTATGTGTGTCTTAGAAACAGTCTTAGAGATATGGGTAGAGAGTGCAAGGTAATGACAGAATGACAGAAACTGCACAATTCATGTAACTGATCACAGGGAGCAGTAGATGAAGGTTGCCTAGGCAAGAGTTAAGCTACTTTCCTCACCATCACGCTTTAAATTAAGTACATTAAATATTCAGTTAAGTAGTAGATCTTCTCTCTTGCAGATCTACTGGGGATACAAAATTGTCTAATCTAATTGTTACTCTTTTTCTCTTCTACTCTTTTTTTTTTTTTTTTTTTTTTTTTCCGGTACACGGGCCTCTCACCGCTGTGGCCTCTCCAGTTGCGGAGCACAGGCTCCGGTCACGCAGGCTCAGCGGCCATGGCTCACGGGCCCAACCGCTCCGCGGCATGTGGGATCTTCTCGGACCGGGGCACGAACCCGTGTCCCCTGAATCGGCAGGTGGACTCCCAACCACTGCGCCACCAGGGAAGCCCTCTATTCTACTTTTTCATTAACTGGACTTCTATTAAATGCAGAAACACTATACTAAAGAGATGATGTAATTTGATTTAAAATTGATTTCAGTTTTCTTGAAAATAATCATACCAAAGTGCCTTCTTCCTAAAGGAAAACAATAAAAAAAAAAACTGAGAACTCACTTTACTTTTATAGTATTTTCTTAGGAATATAACCATGAATATAATGTTAATTACACTAACAGCTAATATATCACACCTCGATTTCTTCAAAGAAGTTGTTTGCTCACTGAGAATATTTATATTTTTGATTTCTTTACTATTTGCAATTCAAGTAGAAATCTATGAGATAAATGAAATTGCTTTCATATTATTCTTTCAACTTTAAAATACTTCTTAGAAATGTGTTATATAAAGGTTTTTTGTTGTACAGCATGATGTTGTAGAAAGACAATACACAACATTGCCCACAAGGATTGCAGGTCTTTTTGAATTATGGCTTTCTTCAGGTGTATGTCCAGAATGGTTCAAAAAGATACACACACATCAATGCTCATTGCAGCACTACATACAATAGCCAGGACCTGGAAGCAACCTAAATGTCCATCAACAGAGGAATGGATAAAGAAGATGTAGTACATATATACAATGAAATATTACTCAGCCATAAAAAGGAGCACAGTTGTGCCTTTTGCAGAGACATGGATGAACCTAGAGACTTTCATACAGAGTGAAGTTAGAAAGAGAAAACCAAATATCATACAGTATTGCTTATATGTGGAATCTAGAAAAATAATACAGATGAACTTATCTGCAAAGCAAAATTAGAGACACAGATGTAGGGAACAAACCTATGGATACCCAGGCGGGAAGGGAAGGGTGAGATGAATTGGGAAATTGAGATTGACATATATATACACTACTACTATGACATAGATAACTAATAAGAATCTACTGTATAGCACAGGGAACTTTACTCAATGATTTGTGGTGACCTAAATGGGAAGGAAATCCAAAAAAGAGGGGATATATATGTACGCATAACTGATCCACTTTGAGGTACAGCAGAAACTAACACAACATTGTAAAGTAACTCTACTCCAATAAAAATTAATATAAAAAAGGAAAAAAAAAGGATTCCAGGTCTTCAGGCATAAGAATCACTCCATAATTACAAGGAAATATTCTTAAAATTAAAACAAAAATAGTATGAACACAATTTAATTTCTTAAATTAGAACTATTTCAAAATCTGCTGTTGATTTGGTATATGACTTGAAAAAAGTATACCTATGGTACTGTAGCTTTGCTGTTAGAATCAAAGTTCATGATATTTTATATAATGCTTAGTAAACTATATAATTTTTCTTCTTATATAGTTCAACAACATACAAATTCACTCTTAAATTCATTCAGTTGAATAATTCAGATATGTGGAGAACCTCTTCCTTCAACAATTATTTATTATACATCTACTGTGGACCAGACCCTGACTTCCCTGCTGAGGATACTGCCAGGAAGTAATCCAATTCTCTCCTCTCTTGGAGCACCCATTTTAAGGGAGAGGAGGAGATGATAATTATAGAAGTTTTATATGCCAGGTGGAGATAAATGATGTTAACATTTATAAAGACAAGTAAAGTACATGAGGTAAAGGGACACCGAAATACAGCATGAGTATTTTTTTCATTGCATGTCCAGGAACAGCATATCTGGAGCAGTCATCTTTGAACAGAGAGCTGAATGATGTGAGCACGCTGGTCATGACCATAACTGGGAGGAGAGTGCTCTAGGTAGAAGGACAGCAAGTGCAAAGGCCCTGAGACAGGAGTATACTGAGAGTGCAGCAGGAACATCCAGGGACCATTTGTCAAGAGTAAGGAATGTGGAGAGTGACAGGAGGTAAGTTCAGGTGAAGAAGTGTAAAATAAGAAGCATGCTATGACTCAGATTAGTGATTCGGACTTTGATTTTGAATTACATGGAGTGCCATTATGTGCTTTTGAGCAGTCCTCTCTGACTGACCTGATAAGAATAGACTGAGAAGTGCCAAAGGAAGAAGCTGAGGACTCAGAGGTCGTTGTTATTGTCCAGACAAGAGTTTACAGTGGCTTAGACTAGAGTTACAGTGGTAGAGAAGGTTTAAGAAACCAGTCAGATTTTATAACTAAATTACAGATGGAGCCAACCAAGTTTGTTCAGGCTTTGGGTGTAGAGTACAACAGAATTGTCAAAGACAACAATTACAACTTCTATTTAAAAAACTTGAAGGATGTTGCCCACGTCATAGATGAAGAATGATGGTTTAATTTCTCTAAAAGAAAATGTATGGGGAAAAGTATTGTCATATATCAATTCAATATTCAAAATGATAAACTATGATTCTATTATACTGCAGAACTCTCTAACCTGAAGTAAAATTATAGTCATATTTTTCCTAGGTTAAGCTTAAGTAACTTATGAGGTAAATAGACTATCAATATCTTTTTACTTGATATGCCACAGGAAAAAAGTACATTGGAAATCCAGGCACAAATACAACAACATTGCTTAAACTGCACTAAAATTATTTTGCCAATCAAACAAAATACCCAACAATTTATAGTCGCTGATGGGTAGTTAAATCAAATCAGAACAGATGCAACATAATCATACATTGCCTCTTATCCAAAGGATGTACATAATAACTGATAGTCTTAATTTGCATAATGAGAAGATCTTTAATATGTACAAGAATAAGTAATTATTTTTGATGATGTTGGTACCTTCAGTTCAATGGTAAACCACTTAATTCTGTAATATATGTCCATAAGTTTTAGAGAACATAATGTTTAGAATAAAATGCATCCCCACATAGATTTGAAGTCACCATAAAACATTTGATCTATTCTTTAAAAGTAATTCAACTCAGCATAACCAAAATTATACATTAGGTGATTTAGAACTATTATTTATATTGGCTGATATTTTATGCTAATTTTTAAATCAATTTCTTGTTATGTCATATTTTCAATGCCTAGCAGTGATATTACTGCAACACTCGTCTTTTTTCATGAATACAAGTTACAAGGAAAGTCAGAAACAGTAATGAAATATACCACTTACTTATAAGGGTTGGTATTTTTAAACAAAATAAAATTGTACTAGCAACTGTTTATAGATAAGTATATAAAATATTGTATTTTCTACATATATGTTTGCAAAGTCCAATGTCCTAAAGGATGGAATATCACAATACTTTTGCTTATAACAGTAATGGATTGTTTTTCTTCTTTTTTGTAAAGGAAGGCTATCAGGAAGTAACCATTCATGCATCATTCCTGGTAGTGTGTGGAATTATTCTTTAATATTGATTACTGACATGAATCTGTGTTCTCTACCAGGTTTAGACTAAGCAAGCATGAACTGCTAGATATGAGAATCACATCCAAGAAAGGGATCCATTTGACATAGACTGTGGGGAAAGTTGGCATCACTAGTATATCAATACAATACAGTATTATATATATAAAATTTGTATTTATATATTAATTTATATAAAAATATTATATATATTTATTCAGTATTGTTAATTATGATCTTCCTTATGAAAATGGGAGGAGATATGAGAACAATCATTTTAATTTCTAATATTTATTTCAATTTTTATAATACCTTCTTACCCTAAATACCTTTCTTCATTCAATAATTCATAACAAAAATAAACACATGAAAACAAAAAAATTTGCTGACTGGCAATTTGGGAGTCAGTAAAAAATGTAAGCCCTTAGTTTACAGTGAAGAGCAAGATAACATTTTCCTCTGTCATCCTGGATTCCAGTATCTACAAATGCCGGTATTTGTTATTATTTTAAAGAGATCCTGAAATCGGTCATTAATCAAAAGTATTTTGAAGAATTACACTTTCCTATGTGAAAATGTTTACCAAAGATATCAAGTACCCACACAATCAGTGTGTGTGGAGTAAAAGAATGCATAAAAATAATTGAAGTAGACAAATGTAAGAATTATATTTAGTGAGAATACTGACAAAACTCCAAACATTTTGCCAAATTATATTCTGCTAGTATTGAGAAAAGTATCCCATGAAGTGGAGGGCAGGATGGGGGATCATTCTAATTCTTAGTACTCCACCCCATCAGTATATTTGCTGAATGGAAGAAATTAAAAAGACAACAGTAAATTACAATAAAAGAGAAACAAGGCTGGCAACTGTGATGTATAAAATCAATCAGGTTGATAATGATTTTCAAAACTTCTAATGTCTCACTAGATTTTTATTTACTTCTATCAATTATTGAGGAAAGAGTGTTGAAATTCCAACTGTAATTTTGGACACATATTTTTTTCAGATATTTCAGCTTTTACTTTATGTTATTAGGGGCGTACACATTTATAATGATGATTTACTATGAACTGATCCCTTTAGCATTATAAATATAACTTTTTTCTCTGATAATATTTCCTGTTGTGAATTCTATTTCTCTTTTATTAACATAACAACGCTGGCTTTCTTGTGATTGTTGTTTATATGGTAATTATTTTTCATTCTTTTACTTTGAACCCGTGTTCTTTATATTTACAAAATGTGGTCCTTTTTAACAACATTAAAATTAAATCTAGGGCTTCCCTGGCGGCGCAGTGGTTGAGAGTCTGCCTGCTGATGCAGGGCACGCGGGTTCGTGCCCCGGTCTGGGAAGATCCCACATACCATGGAGCGGCTGGGCCCGTGAGCCATGGCCACTGAGCCTGCACGTCCGGAGCCTGTGCTCCGCAACAGGAGAGGCCGCGACAGTGAGAGGACCGCGTACAGCAAAAAAAAAATCTAGATTTTTTTTCATCTATCTGACAAACTGTGAATTTTAAATTTACTGTTAAGAATATTTAAGTTTAATATAATTTTTGAAATTATAGGGTTAAAAAATACCATCTTGGTATTTGTTTTCTTTTTTTTTTTAACATCTTTATTGGAGTATAATTGCTTTACAATGGTGTGTTAGTTTCTGCTTTACAACAAAGTGAAGCAGCTATACATATACATATGTTCCCATATCTCTTCCCTCTTGTGTCTCCCTCCTTCTCACCCTCCCTATCGCACACCTCTAGGTGGTCACAAGCCACCTAGCTGATCTCCCTGCACCATGTGGCTGCTTCCCACTAGCTATCCACCTTACATTTGGTAGTGTATATATGTCCATGCCACTCTCTCACTTTGTCACAGTTAACCCTTTCCCCTCCCCATATCCTCAAGTCCATGCTCTAGTAGGTGTGTGTCTTTATTCCCGTCCTACCCCTAGGCTCTTCATGACATTATTTTTTCCTTAGATTCCCTATATATGTGTTAGCATACAGTATTTGTTTTTCTCCTTCTGACTTACTTCACTCTGTATGACAGACTCCAGGTCTATCCACCTCACTAAAAATAACTCAATTTTGTCTCTTTTTATGGCTGAGTAATATTCCATTGTATATATGTGCCACATCTTTATCCATTCATCTGTTGATGGACACTTAGGTTGCTTCCATGTCCTGGCTATTGTAAACAGAGCTGCAATTAACATTTTGGTACATGACTCTTTTTGAATTATGGTTTTCTCAGGGTATATGCCCAGTAGTGGGATTGCTGGGTTGTATGATAGTTCTATTTGTAGTTTTTTTAGGAACCTCCATACTGTTCTCCATAGTGGCTGAACCAATTCACATTCCCACCAGCACTGCAAGAGTGTTCCCTTTTCTCCACACCCTCTCCAGCATTTATTGTTTCTAGATTTTTTGATGATGACCATTCTGACCAGTGTGAGATGATATCTCATTGTAATTTTGATTTGCATTTCTCTAATGATTAATGATGTTGAGCATTCTTTCATGTGTTTGTTGGCAATCTGTATATCTTCTTTGGAGAAGTGTCTATTTAGGTCTTCTGCCCATTTGTGTTTTCTATTTGCCCTTTCTGTTGTTTCTTCTCTTTTCCTACCTTCTTTTGGATTAACTGATTATTCATTAGTATTCTATTTGTTTCCTTTATTGGATTATTAGCTACATTTCTTTCTTTAAATGTTTAGTGGTGGCTCTTTATTCTAAAATGTGCATTTTAAAATATCACAATCTAACTTCAAATAATAAACATCCTGTATATAACATAGGGATTATTCAACAGTATTTCTTTTAAAAACTCATAATTCATTATTATCATTACTACTTTAAACAAACTTTTAAAGATGTTAGAACACAAGAAAAAAAAACTCTTTACTATTAACCTATGTATTTCCCATTTTTGGAGATGTTCATTGCTGTGAGTAGATCCAATTTCCCCTATGTTATCAATTATTCTTCTATAGCAGTAACTTCCATTAACATTTCCTTTACCATATGTGTACTGAAGAATAATTCAGCTATTTACTTTTAAGCATGACTTTAATTCATCTTCATTTTTTAAAAGATGTTATAACTAGATAAAAATACTTTAGGCTGATGGAGTATTTTTTCTGTGATTTAAAGATACTATTCCACTGTCCATTGATTCTCATTGCTTTAGATAAGAAATCAATGAAATTTCTTATTGTTTTATGAATGTAATTTGTCTTTTTTCCTGGTTGTTTTTATGTGTTTTCTCTTATCACTTGTTTTTAGCAATTTAATTATGAACTCCTTTTTATGCATTCTTACTTCCCATTCCCCACCCCCAAGGTGTGTCAAGCTTTTTGGATTTACGGCCTAATATTTTTCATCAAATTTGAAATTTACAGGCAATTTTTGCTTCAAATATACCTTCCAGTCACATTTTGGTTAGGGTATTCAGTATTCCAATTACATGATTTCATACTGTTTTTTTACATTACAAGTCACAGAAATTACTTACATTTTCAGCATTTAAAAAAATTATTATTAGAGTATCACTTTATGTATTTTCTATTGGAGTGTTTTCAAGTTAATTGATATTTTTCCTTTGTATTGTCTAATATGCCAATGAGTGTATCCAGTGAAGTTTTAATTTGGGATGCTATATTTTCGGCTACATAATATTTCCTTGATATTTTTTATATCATCTATTTCTCACTTAATTTCATACATGTCTTGTTTTAAATTCTTAAGCATATTTATAACAGATGTTTTAATGTCCTCATCTATTTCTTCCATAATCTCTGTCATTTCTTATTCCTTTTCCATTGACTACATATTTCTATTGCTTGACATTGTGAATTCTTTCCTATTGAGTGTCTAGATTTTTTTTGCATTCCTTTAAAAAAGATTTGAATTTTGTTTTAGGGGGTAATTAATTTATTTGTGGATCAGCATGGTCTTTTCAAGACTTGTTAATTTGTGCAAGGATAGGTTTAAAGCAGATTAAATTTGTTGTATTATTTGCACCTATGACTCGGGTATGACCCTTCTGAGGTCTCCGTTAGATGTGCAAGGTGCTCACAAACATCTCCTCATTCTGGCTTCTGGGAAATTGAATGTTTCCCAGCCCTGTGTGAAGGCTGATAATACTTCATCTTACAACTTTCTGGTAATTGTTAATTTCCCAGACTAGGGTGTTTTATCCTATGCCTATGAGGCTTACAATTCAAAGACTTAAGGGGACACCAGTTCTAATGTCTGCAATTCTTTCTCTGAATAGACTTCCCCTTTCCAGGATTCTGTCACTCAAATGCAGACATTCCAGTGTCCCTACGTTCTGATCTCTTTCTCTCTCCTCAGCTCAGAATAATCACTGTGCTCTTTTTGGGTATCTCCCTAACACCTCCTTCTCAGTTCTGGAAAACACCTTCAGGTACAAAGTCAACCAATTTGTATTGGGTGAATAGTGTCTCCCAAATTCATGCCCACCTATGTCTTTGTCTACTCAGGCTTCTATAACAAAATACTATAGACTGAGTGGTATAAACAACAGAATTTTTTTTTCTCCCAGTTCAGGAGAATGGTAAGCCCAAGATCAAGGTGCTGACAACTCAATTTCTGGTGAATTTTCTCTTCCTGGCTTGTAGGCAATTGCCATATTGTCATGTCTTCACATAGTGGACAGAGAGAGCAAGCTCTCTGGTGGCTCTTCTTTTAAGGGCACTAATAATATTGGGTCAGGGCCCCACATTTTTGACCTAATTTAACCTTAATAACCTCCATAAAGATTCTATTCCCAATCTAGATCTCCAGGGTGTAACCTCATTTTAATATAGGGTCTTTGCAGGTATACTTAGTTAGGTTAGGTCATGCTGGATTAGTGTTGGCCCTAAACTCAATATGCCTGATGTTCTCATAAGAAGAGGAGAGGACACACAGAGATATAGACACAGAGGGAAAAGTTGGAGGTGGAAATTGAAGTCATGCTGCTACAAGCTGAGGACTTCCAGTCACCAACAAAAGCTAAGATGCCTGGGAACACAAGAAGATAAGAATAAGCAAGGAAGAGTTCTTTCCTAGAGCCTTCAAAAGGAGGATGGCCCTTCTGACACCTTGATTTTGGACTCCTAGCTTCCACAGCTGTGAAACAATAAATTACTGTTGTTTTAAGCCACCCTGTTTCTGATACTTTGTTACAAAGGCTCAGGAAAATAATACACAATTACACAGTTACCTCATTTGTTTTCTTTCTCTAACAGATCAGAATCTTGCACAGCCTAGTAAGTATCTGAAAAAAAAATGTTTTATATGTTTTCTCCAGTTTTCTTTTGTTTTCCTGAAGAAGACTAATCTGATACTATTACTCCATACTGGCTGGAAGCCAAAGTCTCGCCAAGCCAATTTTAATTCTGAAATGGATGTGTACTCCTTCGCAGCAGTATATAAGAAATATTTTCTCACACTTTAATCCCTATTGTGTATCATCATCATTTTTTATCACAAATTCAGTATATGAAAAATGTAACCTTATTGTTTTATTTGGCAGTTTAAGTATCATCAATGAGATAAAGCATTGATATGCTTAATTCCATTTATATTTCTTTATTGCCTATTGTCTATTGATGTCATGAGTCCATCTTTCCAGAGTTGTTAGTGTTTTTCTCATTGATCTTTGAAGTTCTTTAATATTAAGAACTTGTTTTATGCATGTATATAAAATCATTTTTTCTAACTTTTTGTAGAGCTATGCAAAAAATGTTTATTTTATATAGTAAAATTTAGCATTTTACTTTTTGCTTAAAAATAGATGCCTTGATCATAAAATCTTCCTACATTTTAAAAATAGAATCTGTGTTTCTATCTAAACTTTATATTTCAAATTTTACATTTAAAACTTTGATACCTTTAGAAATTAATATGAAAAGCAACAGAGGTATCTCTGTTTATTTATTTTACATATGTGTCCAGTTTTACCAACCCCATTTTTTGAAAAATCTGTCTGTCTCCTCTGATCTCATTTACCACATCTGATATAACAAATTTCTATAAACATCTCTCTTACACTAATTCCAAAGGACTTGAACTATACTCAGGATATGCTATAAGGCACAAAAAATACATGCTGAACAAAATGCAAACCTTTCAGAGTATTTTCCTTTCCTTTAAAGAGATTTCTAAAACTCTTAGTTTAAATAATATAACTTTTAAATTTGTCATATATATCTCCAGATTGCCTTCCAGAAAACAGCTAGAGTTTACACCTCTACCACAACTAATTAATAGGTAACAATTGCCTAGTGTTTTAACTGGCACTGGTTTCATTAACTGGTCTTATTATTGGTGAGACCACAAACTTTATCAACTGAAACTAAATCTTTGCTTATTTGTCCTTGCACACTTTTTGGCCATTTTCTATTTGTTTGTTATCATTTTTATTGATTTATAAGACCTTTTCATATATTAAGAGTGTTAATCTTTTAGTTGTTATTTATATGGTAATTACATTGCCTGCTTTTATTTAGTGTTCAGTTTAGGTTAGAATCTTTTTTTCTGCACAGCTTAATTTTGCATAGTGGAAGTAATCATGCTTTGCATGCACGTCCAGCAACCCTCCCTTTCTTGAAGTTTGTCCCTGCTATCAGCTCTTCCTTAATGAACAAGCATGGTCATTATATGGTATAGAATTAGATGTCCTCAGCACAAATTTAAGTCATGTAGACATTACATGTACCCAAAATGGGTACACTGTACATTCAAAACCTTAGGAAAGGTCCATTTATAGTGGAATAGAGCCCATGAGGAAACAGCAAACCATGATCTCTCCAAATTACTTGTGCCTTTTCAATGAAGATAGAGAAAGGCATGCTCTAGAAAAATAGAGATCGTGATTTCCTGATATTTAAGTTTCCCTGAGGTCTGTCTCCTGTCCCTGAAACTCTTTTCAATAAAAATTTTATCTTTTTATTAATTTTTATTTTAAATTTGAAAATTCTGTGAATTCCAATATTTTGTAGCTATAGCCATTGCTACCATGTGTTTGTGCTCTGTGCAAAAGAATCTGACCAAGGAAATTGGAGACTAAATTTGTACTCCATACTACAGAATTCTTCCTACTGCTGAGAAAGGTTGATACATTTTTTTAAATTACATAAAAGTGTTGTATAGACTAGCTAGTGATGGGACTGCTTACATGAGCTCTGGTTGAAATAGAAATAAATATGAGTAATAACTCATAACAAAGTGACAATAGTGAACATTTCCCCAAACTAGTTTGCAAAGAATCTGTTCTATGTTTTGCGATAAGAAAAGAGCTCAATTATAAATTGGTTCCATCACTTAATACCCCATGCCCAGTGAAGGTGAGAGATTGGTGAGATTTGTAGCCAAAGATAAGAATCTATGTCTGTGCGTGCCATTCATACTGGACTTCAAAAGATACAAAAATTGCCTTGAGGGCTTCCCTGGTGGCGCAGTGGTTGAGAGTCCGCCTGCCGATGCAGGGGACACGGGTTCGTGCCCCGGTCTGGGAAGATCCCACATGCCGCGGAGCGGCTGGGCCCGTGAGCCATGGCCGCTGAGCCTGCGCGTCCGGAGCCTGTCCTCCGCAACGGGAGAGGCCACAACAGTGAGAGGCCCGCGTAACGCATAAAAAAAAAAAAAAAAAAAATTGCCTTGAGCTACCTAGTAGAAGTCCATAGGTAAAAAGATAATTAGGCAAAATCATAAAATCCCATTTGCCTAAAGCAGAAAGTAAAATTATTGAAGTGGGACTACTAGATTTTATTTGAAAACTAACCAGGTACTCTTTTGACTGACAATAGTCACAATCTTTGTTGAAGTGTTTTTTTGTGACTTAAGTGCACAGATTATTTAAGAGATTGAAGTTGGCAATTAGAATGGGAATACGAAGAAGGAGCTCTAAGAGATTCTGGCATCTTAGGTCTTTGTAGGGTATATTCTTCTACGCCCAACTTTCCACCTCTTAGCACACTCTGGCCTAGTGTTGTCCACTCTCATTCTAAAGCTGGGGAAGGTTAGAGGATGAGGCTGATGTTCAAAGATTTTCTGCAGCTTGTCTCTGTCTTTACTCTCTAAATAGGAGCCTGATATGAGGACAGTTTAGTACTTAGCAACACTGGAAGATGGAGCCCTGTGCCATATTTTTCCTAAGCAACAGAAGTCCATCATTCATTTCCCTTCTATACCAGATGCAGCTGTTCAGTATGGGTAGTCTAGTTGTGCTGAGGATTGAGGAAGCAAATGGAAAATCACAGGATCACACCTGCTCTTGGTTTTAACATTGGTTCCCAAGTACGAATCTGATAAAAATTTCACAGAAGTTTCAGGAGGGTCATATTGCCAGGAGAACCCATGGCCCGTTGAATAGGGGTATCTCTGCCTATTCAAACATCACAGCAGGAAGTCTTGTCTCTTCAGAATTTTCTGCCTGCAGATGAAGGAAATTAGCACTGCTTTGTCTAAAATGTCCTGCTAGACCACAAATCGGTTCCATGTTAGTGAATCCCTGATTTGTTGAGATTGTTGAGATGGAACAGTCTCCAAGCAGCCGTTAACGGTCGTCGTAGAAATCTCTGAATATGGAAATCAGTTCATTAACTGTTAAGTATGTGAAAACTGGTACTCTAGTATGTAGTTCACAATTTACCTGACAACCCATAAGTGTCTTTCCTTAAAGGCTATGCCACATATGTAATTTGCTAGCTCAGAGGAAGTATTATCTCTTTTTTGCAGAAATTGTCTCTTACAGTGTGGTTATATTCTGGAGAACTCTATGTATTCCAACTTGTTTCATTTTGTTTTCATTTGTTTGTCTGCTTACTACTACAGTTTTACTTTTCATTACTGTTATACATACAGCATGTTGACATCATTTAATCATTAGCTAGCAAGATGAGAATGGTGTACACCTGACTGTGATTGTAAGGGTGTTCCTCTGAGTACTGGGAAATATGAAAGAAAGGGCCCCATCACATCTCATCTGTATGGACTAAGGGGATAAGATAGTGTGTTTCCTCCTGTTCAGAAAGTCTGAGTGCTCTAGTGACTATGTAGGTCATAGTCGGTCACTATGGATGGGATCTGGGGGACTATATGCATAAACATAAAGGTACATTTTTAAATAGGGAACAATGTGAAGTATAGTAGATAAGTTTTAAGGTATTTCATATCAGTTAGCTTTGTATTTGGCTACATATATCAAATCCAGATACAGTTTGCTTGAAAAAATAGGGTTTATTTGAAATCAAAGTCCAGAGACAGGTATTTCCAGAATTATATAGCTGTTCAAGAGGCCACATTAAAGATCTAGGCTTTTAGCTTTATTCTCTGTCATATCTTTTGTTAGAAAAAGAATTTTGTAAAAACATATCTTTTTAGGAACACACATTCAGTAAACTTTTTCTTTCTTCAGCCAGAAATGTATCATGTGCTCATTGTTATCTTCAAAGGACTTTAAAATGATAACTTTATTTGTATTGCTACCTCCTAACTAAATTAGAATTTGTTCACTATGGTAAAACAGAAGAATGGGGTATTGCTTAGGAAATTAATAGTGTCTGCCATACTTCTCAACAAACATCCTTTCTTTATAGGAACCAGTTACTCTCTACCAACAGACATTGCAGAAAACATTAGTTTAGGAGCCAGACTTCTAACATATGATACCACCTAATACAAGGAGGAACCATCATATATATTTTTACATAATATTTTTTAGCAAATCAAAAGGATATTGCAAGTTTTATGAGCCAAATTTCAAATTAAAGTGGTGCTAGGCCTGGAGATGACATGTAGCCAATAAGACAGTCTAACAAACACTTCAGAAGAGTAAAATTTTGAGGCAGTAGAAGCTGTAATGCAGAGAGAGATCTGGAGTAGATGTGTTTGGAGAACAGAGATGAGGAAACATATCATCCCCAAGAAAGAGGAGGAAAGAGTCACAGCAACATTTATTTTCAGTTGTATATGTTGTGGTTAGTTTCCATATGACCTTATCACCTAATAATTTACCATATTCCTTAGGTGTTTAAAAATTGTATTTGGTCCATTTGTCAAATATCTACTTCACATTGTTTTGTAAAATAAACTTATCATTTACTGTTTCAATTTTCTCTTTTTCTTTTTGTGTTCCCCCTATATATTTCATTGATTTTTCAATGTATTATCATGCCAATATCAAGCCTATAATGTTTTTTAATATACTATCAAAAAATACATCAGATCCTCTTTGTTCTTAATTTTCAAATTATAACAAAATAGTATTATTTGAGTATTCTTCCCAGTATGCACATTATTGTGAATATGCAAGCTGACAAATAGAATCTGTTCTTCAATTCATTGGGTTTTCTATTATTTTGTGTTAGATTCTGATTGTATTATTTTCACATTTCAGAGAGTTCTAAAATGAGAGTGATAATAATGAAAATCCTTGTGAATTCCTAATTTTAATGGAAAGCACTTTCTGCAGTAAGAGTATCAGATATTGGTTAGAGATTAATGTTCTATATGATATCAATAAAGCATACTTTTATTCATAAATTACTAAAGATGTATAAATACACTTTTTCTTAAGTTTATGAAATACTTTTTAAACACATATTCGTACATATGTGAGATAATATTTATCTAGCCATCTGTCTCCCTGTCATTTTATGTATTTTATATTGTAATAATTTTAAGGAGAGTCATCAAAAATGCACCCGCATACATACATATTTGACCCTGTTTTAGGCATGTACACATTATGGATTGCTGAGTCTCCTTGGAGAACTGACCCCTATATCATTATGTAATACCATCTTTCCCATGATACTTTTCCTGCTCTGAAGTCTGTTCTCTCTGTGTTTAGTGTAGCTATTCCAGCTTTTTTTAAATTAGTGTTAGCATGATATATCTTTCATTACCCATTTACTTATAATATACATGTGTCTATATTTAAAGTGAGCTTCCTGTAGACAACATATGGCTGGGTCTAGTTTTGTTTTTGTTTTTTAATATACTATGACAATCTCTGTTTTTTAATTGATGCTATTAATTTTTGGAAATTCTCTGTCATTATTGCTGCAAACATTTTTCATTTCTTTTCTCTTTTTCTGGTGCTAGTATTATGCATATGTTACAATTTTTGTAGTTGTCTCATTTTTCTTGGGTATTCTGTTTTTTGTTTGTTTGTTTGTTTGTTTTTCAGTCTTTCTTCTCTTTGCTTTTTTATTTTGGAAATTTCTCTTTACATATACTCAAACTCAGATTCTTTCCTCAGCAGTATCCATTCTATTAATAAGCCCATCAAAGCATTCTTTCCTTCTGTTACAGTGTTTTTTATTTTTATCATTTCCTTTTGATTTTATCTTAGAATTTCCATTTATCTGCTTACATTACACATATATTCTTCCATTTGTCTACTTTTTCCATTAAAATCCTTATCATACTAAACATGGTTATTTTAAATTCCTGGTCTGATAATTCCAACTTCCCTTCCATGTCTAACTCTGTTCCTGATGCTTGCTCTGTCTCTTGTGATTTTTGTCTTTTAGCATGCCTTGTTATTTTTTCTTGATAGTTGTATATGATGTACTTGGTAAAAGGAACTCTGGAAAGTAGACACTAGTGTTGTGGTTGTATGGTCTTTTGGGAGGAGAAGTGTTCTATAGTCCTATGGTTAGGTCTCAGTATTTTTGTGAGTCTGTAGTCCTGCCCTGTGAACTTCACAAATGCTTCTCTACCTTAGGTGGAACAGGATGGCTAGAAGAGGTTGAAGTTGGGCATTTCCCTTTTCCCAGGATGATCAGGTACTGATAAAAACCTTTAGTTCAGGCTCTAGTAAAATATTGATAGTTTCTCTTGAGGGCATGCTTTGTTAAGAACAGAATGCCTGGGCATATTTCAAAATGGCTACTTTTCCCTCCCTCTGATGGAAACATGAGGGGTTTTCCCTCTAATTTTTACTATAAAAACCTGGTAAGGTCCTTGGAGGTAAAGCCTATAAAAGTGTGGAGAACTCCTCCTAAGAGTGGGCTCTTAAGAGTGGTTTTTTAACTCTCGGGCTTCTTCACTGAGTCGGCAGCAATTCTACAACTACAGATTAGCTTTTCCTACCCCAGTATCGGTTCTCACAGAGATTTCTACTCATGGGTTTCTGCTCAGGTAAATTATGATTCTCTGTATCCACCTGTTTATCTCTCCAATCTGGAGGACACCTGTTTGCCCTCTGACCTCAGTTCTCTGATAGATCTGAAAAGAGTTGTTGATTTTCAGTTTGTTTCACTTTTTACTGTTGTTAAGATGGAAGAATGACTTCCAAACTCTTATGTGCTGGATCAGAAACAGGAAGCCTATATTTTCTTAATGAATCCTTACATTATGAATATATATCTTGAATTGGCTCACAAAATAGAAGTTATTGATCATGTTTTTAAATATATATATGTTCTATCATATATCATATATTTCTATACACCAAACAACCTCTTTAAGAGCTACCACCTTACTCTACTACAAGCATAGACACAGGGAAATATTTTTAAAATATGATTCTTGAGATGCATACTTATCACCTTGGCAAAATTAAATTCAAGTGTTCACAACTTCCATACACCAAAATTTAGTCCAACAGTTGTTCTGGTTATAAACTACATGAACTTGAACATTGACACATACACGAACACACACACACAGAGGTGATTTGCAATATTTGCTGAGTTTTAAACTTGGATTGTCTTAGCTTGTTGTTAATTTAAAGATATTAATAAATTCTAAAATGATAAATCAAAACTTATTCATATGCATAATATTTAATTTTAAATACAGCTGTATAATTATATGCTAGTGATGTGAACTATCCAGCAAATTAATGCTACCCATAATATCTTTAATTAAATAATTAGGTAAGAGCACATTTTAAGTGGAAATGTGGGAAGGGTATAACAAGTTGTATTAGCATCTGGGAAGAGACATGATAGCAGATATTGATCTGTTTAGCATATTTCTTGAACATTATGCCAGAGTTACATTTCAAAAAGATTAAAAAATAAAAAAAGAAAGTAGTAATTGCTTTATTTTGCTTATAAGCAAAACATTTAACTGATCAAACTCTAAAAAAAGGGTGGGGTGATTTATTGAAGCTACCTTGGGTTGAGCATCCTCTCTCTCTTACTCTATCCCTCTCTCTCTGAAACTCTCTCATACACAGTGTTTCTTTTCACAGGTTATCTCTTCACTTTTCCCGTTTCTCTTCTACTATTGATTAGCTTGACTTTTGTTGTTGTTGTTCTGTATATCTTTCTTACTATCTAATATCTGCTTATTCATAATATTAGTTTCCCTATAAGTACATTTTACCATGATCCTTCATGGGATTGACTATAGAACCTGTCTTTTCTTTTTCCTGTTAATTCTTTCATGTCTAGCTCCTATTGTTATATGTACCATTTGACTTATGTTTTCCAGTTTAAATTCATGAGCACAGAATATAATTTACTCAGCTTAGCTTTTGTGCTCATTAACATTATATATCTTGTTAGTCTACATAGTTTGCTCTTGAATCACAATTAAACATGTGGCTAAATAAGCTATATTCACAATGATCACGCCATTGACTCTTCAAGTAAGAGATTATGGTGGGTTGGACTAAAATTTTTCCAGAGGATATGGAGCAAAGTAGAGGGGAATCCTGTGGTAATGATGTAACACTGGAAGAGTTTGCTATTAGATTGAAAGTATGACATTTACACAAAAGATGGGTCAATGATGACTCACAGTTTCTTTCTTTCTTTTTCTTTCTTTCTTTCTTTCTTTCTTTCTTTCTTTCTTTCTTTCTTTCTTTCTTTCTTTCAATCCAGCATATAGAAGTGCCTTTTACTAGAAACTTGGGCACAAAAACAGATTTGGTTTAGGATGTTGGGGGCCTAGAGTTTCTTGGGCTCACTCTTTACTGGTGAATTTAAAACATTAGAGCAAGAATTTACCATGTGGGAAGACAATATCCCAAATGGTCAGTTATTTAAATCAACTAAGATCTCTAAAACAAAGGAGCCTCAGTGGGAGATTTGGCCTGGCTCTTCATTTAGTTTATAGTTGGCAATGTGTTTATTTGAGATAGGCATCTTTAAAATGGATGGCCCTTTGAAGTAGAGGTCTTGGGAATCAAAGTTTATGCCAGGCACTTATATTGCAAAAAAGGAAAAGAAATCTGTATGGGTTTACCTTACATATGGGAAGTGAGTATGTGTCTATGAAAAGGATTAGGAAGAGAATATTCAAGGAGAGGAAACAAATTAATTAATCAATTTGAAGTTGTGTTTGAATCTCTGGGATAACAATGTTGAATTTAAAAATCTGGATGCATAATCAAATCATAGAAAGAAGATCATTGAGCTGTGATATATAAAGGATAAAATGAAACATAGTAGGAAATGACATTGGATAAGTACACAGTGGTTAGGACCTGTAAGATCTTTCATAAAATAGAAAGGCATTTAAAAGTAATTCTAATTAAAATGAGAAACCATTGACAGATTTTAAGCATGGGAATGTTATATTGTCACTTATCTTTTCAAGAGATGGTTCTGTACTTCTGATATTGGATTGTAGGGAGTAAGAATGGCTGGTGAGATCCAGTTAGGAGACTGTAGAAGTTCTCTGAGAAAGACAATGATGCCTTGAACCAGGTAAGTAACAATGCAAGAGTTGAGATCATGACTATACTCATAATATATTTGAATAGTTTTACAAGACTTATTGAGATTGTATTTGAGATGTTGGATAATGATGATACTTGCCTATGATTCCTAGGTTTTGATGTTGGCCAACAAGGTCATTTGTGATGCCTTTGGTAGAGAAGAAGTTTGGAAAAAGTGGTTAGAAATTACCTGGTAGAATAGGAAATTGATAATGTTGGTGGAAATAAGAACTATGGAAGGAGTCAAAGTCTTTATAAGAACATAGAGAATGTTTTCCTGATAATAAATTGAAGGAAACATCCACACAATTGGTTTGGAGAAGTAGGATGCTTGAGGGGAGAGGAGAAAATTCAATTCTGTTGTTCCAGAAAATCAAAATGTAATTTACTGGGACATGAAATTAACTGCTGGGGTGAGGGTACAGGTTATTTGAGGTTTAGGTGGTTCAGCTTGAAGCAGAGCTAGTATGGAAATTCTGTTCTTTTAGTTCATATAAGTAAAGGGTAGATATTTTTATTCAACTGGCACTGAAGAGTTCCCAATTATTTAGGATGGACAAAAAAACACAGGGATTATAATGTTTTGAATGATACAATTTAGAAATGGACCATGGGGACTAAGCTAGACACAGAGGTAAGTGTCTTCAGAAAGAGTGTGTGGATGGTGGATCAGGACAGTAAATTGAGTAGAAGCCTCACTGAGGTTCAATAATTATACAAGTAATTGTACAAGAGGTAGGAAGCTGAAAAAAATGAGGCAGAGGTTGATGAATAAGATATTTAAAGTGTTTTTAGAAGTAATTGTTTTTAGTCAAAATGTACAAACTGATAACAAAAAGAAATACACCAACCTGAAGAGTTGCTTTGACTTGTTTCGCTTAAGTAAATCAACAGGAAATTTGAATTTTAAATCCTTTAGGTTATTATCTTCTATTTGTCACAGTTCCCTTAACTTCCTTCAGCCTTAGACCTGATTTTTCTGTATTTTATCTTACCTGACATATTCCTAAAGTCATCTAAGGTAAGCTGTAGCCTAAGGCATGACCATGGGAATAAATGAACAAAGTAAGGGTGAAAAAGTCAAGAAACTGAGTTTCCAAAGTGTTAAGTGGATCATACAATGGATTCTGAATCTTTGAGAGCTTTGACAGAAATAGAAGTGAACAGGAAGACAATGTCAATATTCAAATTATCCACAGACAAGTGAGAATAAAGGTAATTCTGTAGAAGACAACTTTGACATAGGGAGAGGATTGCATAATCGAATAATAAAAGCTACAAAAAGACAGGAAATTTTACTTTCAAGTTTCAATCTTTGTCTTTAAATACATGAAATATAGGAGAGATGCTCCTCTTGAGTTGGAAGCAATATATATGGGTTCATTTAGAGAATATTGAGATGTCACTTAGAGAAAGTAGGTGGAGATGATACTATAAAGAAGAAAAGTTTATGATATAATTTTGGCAGACATAGAAGGAATTCAAGGTGTACAGGAGACAATTGGCTAAGGAAGTGTAGGGAAATAAATAGCTTAAGATAAGGAATGTACAAAACCTAAGAGGAAAGAGAGTTTAAGTGATAAGAAGTCTTGATATTCAGGAAGTCACTGGAATACATAGGTATTATATAGTGAGTTCTGGCCATTACCCAGAAGAATCTGGGCAAAGTAATTAGCATTGTTAGGACAAACATACTTGGCTGTAATGTAGTTTGGGGTACTGACTGCTTCCTGGCCTATACAGTGGAGCTGAAGCAAAGGGGAGCTTAATCAGTCATAACCTAAGAGGACAGGAATAAAGCCCAACATAAAATTTGGACTGAATGTCCCTGTCAAATGACAAATTCTTAAAGCAGATTAAAGAAGAAAACATCAGCTATATATTTTATAATAAAAACAGATCGACTCAAAAGTAAAGGAAAGTGGAAAAGGCATGAGGTGGTCAGATATATCTCAGATAAATGCAAATATATTTGTGAGGTTGACAAAGCAAATATCCAATAAAGTGGATGAAGGGAGAGCTGCCTTTAAAGAAAATCTTGGAAGTGTTTTACTATCCAAATTTCCACACCCTGAGAAAGCTATATCAGCGATAAGTCTTAATGAACCAAAAATAATAGTAGTGAAATACATAAAGCAAAACTCTTAAACTACAAAGATAGGTTATAAAATCACAACACAATGGGTGATTTTGATATACAGCTTTCAGAGGTGATTCATGATGTAAATCTAATTGAAAAATCATTAATGAAGTTTAAATAGCATGACCAACTAGTTCTATTAAGTAACATGGTCTAAGACATTGGAATTTATTTAAAAATCTGTACTTCCAATGCTAGGAAGAGGTTACAAAATGAAGAATTTTATTATTCTCTTGGAGAATATAAATTACTACAGCATGTTTAGAAAATAATCTGATAAGAAACATATCCACTTTTAGGCTCCTAATTATATTCTAAAGACTATCTTACAGAACTACTGTACTTACAATAAAAATTGAAACTAATATAATGGAGAGTAAGTTTAAAATGTTATTGAATATTATGTAACAATTTAAAAATTAAAATAATGTGATGTATTCTTAATGGGGGGAGATTGACTTGGAAGAATTTCAAAATATATTCAGGCTAAATGAAACATTTCAGACTAATATGAATGCTATGATTTAACTTTATTTTAAATACCATGTATGGATGTGTGTTTCAATAACATATCTATAGAAACAACATTTTGTTAAACACATAAGAGATTTTTAAGTGTTTACCTCATGCAGTTAGAACTGGAGGTGGTGAGTAAAAGACTTTGTAATTTTGGAGGTTAGAGACAGAATGAAGATGGTAAGCCACAGGTGCAGCCCCAAACTGTCATATAGAGCAAAAGTAACTGCATTGTAGGATTTCTTCCTTTTCAAAGAAAGACAGACACAGCTAATGACACTTTGATAGGTAAAGGAAAGTAAATATAACTTCAAATTTTTGCATTACAAGTTTAGTTTTAACTTCAAGAGAAATAGAAAATTTAAATGTAAATAAAACCACTTTTAAAAATTGAATGATGGAATACTGATCAATTAAAATAGGACAAAACAATTTTTAAAATATTAAAAAATATAACTCATAATTTTGAATGTTTTCAGCCTGTCAAACAGTACTATTACAGTTTTATATATATTAAATTAATTCTCATAACTCAAGGGGTGTGTCTAGATGCAGCTGTGGGCTCAGGAAATCTTTAGGCAGCCTGTCTGCTGATGGGTGGCACTGTGTTCTCGCCCTGCTGGTTATCTGACCTGAAGCATCCCACCATTGGAACCTATAACTGGTACCAAAATGTCGACGTTCAGGAGAGTTCATGCTGATGAATCCTCCCTGATACCCCTGCCACCAGTGTCCTTGTCCCCAGAGTAAGCCACAGCTGCTTCCCCCCTCCCCTCTGCCTCCCCAGGAGACCCTCCAAGACCAGCAGGTAGGTTTGGCCAAGGATCCTAAGAAGTCACTTCTTTTGCCCTGGGTCCCCGTGCACGTGAGACCTTGTATGCTTCCTCCAAGAGTGGAGTCTCTGTTTCCCCGCAGTTCTGTGGAGTTCCTGTAATCAAGCTCTGCTGGTCTTCAAAGCCAAATGCTCTGGGGAATCCTCCTCCTGATGCCAGACCCCCAGGCTGGGGAGTCTGACATGGGGCTCAGAACTCTCACTCTTGTGGGAGAACTTCTTTGATAAAATTATTCTCCAGTTTGTGGGTCATCCACCCAGGGGGTGTGGATTTGATTATATCATGAGTGTGACACTCCCACCATCTCATTGTGGTTTCTTCTTTATGTCTTTGGACATAGAATATCTTTTTTGGTGGGTTCCAGTCCTTTTTTATCAATGGTTGTTCAGCTGTTAATTATAATTTTGGTGTGGTCGTGAAAGGAGGTGAGCTCAAGCTTTTTCTACTCTACCATCTTGTCCTTACTGTGAAACCTGATAACTTTAAATTAATGGGAAAAATGTACTGAAAGGCAATGATTACCAAAGCTCAATCAGGAAGAAATATAAATCTAATAACATGATATCTAATAAAAAAAAATTATATATGTCATGAAAAAGTCCCAACATAAATCCTGTATGCTAGATTAGAGACAAGAGATATAAATTTGTTGTCAAACATATATACATAGGTACATATATATTTATACACATATATACATACATACACACTTAGAAAACATACTTAATTTTTTTAATATATTTATTTATACAGATAAATATACAGATGTATACATACATACATTACAAAGCCCTGTCTGATGGGAGGGTTTAAAAGAAGCAACATGTCAGGAGCAAAACGCACACCTAACATATGCAGATATTAGTTTCTAAATATCGTTCTTCATTAAAAGTAACCAGGGGTCTTTGGAGAAATTATTGCTTTTAGACAGAGGCAGGGAAAATACAAAATATATTTTCTTTTTTTAGAAGACACTTGTAAAAATGACACAGGAGTCAAACTTAAAGAGCTTCAGATGGCCAAAACTGGAAAATTCTGAGATAAAAATAAATAATAATATTGAATTATAACCCCCCAAATAAAATAAATATCCATAAATCCACCAATATAAATCAATGACTTAATAAATAGTTAAAAAGGGGAGAAAAACAGCTCATTCTTACAGAGAAATTCCAAATTTAAAATGTAGAAGGAAGGAGGGAAATAGAAAATTACCGTTAGAACAACCAAGTAATAGTTGCTGTAGACAAGATCATCTGATGAATATTAAAATTAGTAATGAAACCTTAAGGAGTAAAAGGAGATTTTTATATACACAAACTATCTCCCCAAGATAATTATTATTTTCTATGATCGTTTAAAAATATGCCCCGAAATTATTTGACTTCTTCAAAAGATGAAGTTTTACCTCCCAACTCTCAGCTTGCGTATGGACAGTAATTAGTGATTCATTGATAAAGAATAGAGTATGGAAAGGGGGAAATGGTAATTTTGCAGTGGCTAAAGCTGGAAGACCCAACTTTCACCACCTGATCAAGGTAAACATCACTGGTAATAAGATATATTTATATTCTGTATTCTCTAATATGATGCAATGAGACTGGAGTATTTTCTCAAACATTCATATCAGTCTAATCATGAATAGATATCAAACAAACACATAGTATGGGTGTGATATTATGATTTATTATAATAATTATATGTTTGGTCTTTGTCTTTGTCCTCATTTCTAGCACAGGGCTCCTTGGAATTTCCTAAGTGATGAGAGCTACAAAATGTGTCTTTTGTTATGTTAATGAGGTGACTTTTGGAAAGTCCCTTGGTAACCTAAGGTTGGGGATGGTTGCCAGTGGAGCCAACCATGTGTTTAGAAGGTTGACACCTTCTAAACTTCTAAACTCCCCCCTGAACTTCAGGGAGGGGAGAGGGGCTGGAGATTGAGTTCGATCACCAATAGTCAATGATCTAATTGATCATGCCTATGTAATGGAGCCTCCATTAAAAAAAACCCAAAAGGGTGAGGTTTGGAGAGCTTCTGGGTGGGTGAATACTTGATTTGGGGAGAGGACATGAAGGCCCTGCTCTGTTACTTCCCTCCTTGCCCTATGCAACTCTTCCCCATGTGACTATTCCTGAATTATATCCTTTTATAATAAACTAATGACCTAGTAAATAAAATGTTTCTCTGAGTTCTATGAGCCCCTCTAGCAAATTAATCAAACTCAAGGAGGAGGTCGATGGAACCTCCAATCTACAGTGGTTAGGTAAGAAACACAGGTGAAAACATTGACTTCTGATTGGTATCTGAAGTGGGAGGTGGTGGGTTCAGTCTTGTAAGACTGAGACTTTAATCTGTGGATCCGATATTGCTATCTTCAGGTAGATGGTGATAGAAGTGAGTTGAATTGTAGGACACCCAGATGGTGTCTGAGAATCACTTCGTGGTATGGGAGAGAAAACCCCCAAACACATTGGAATTGGGTGTAGAACCCACTTTAAAGGGGCACTCTACAAAATACATGACTAGCTCTCTTTAGGTAAAAAACATCTGGAATGGCATAGATCATATATACAACAGAGTAGAGGTTCCATCTTTAAATATGATGAGACGTTGCTGCACATTTTCAGTTAAAAATTTTAATTAAAACAATGCACAAGTGTGCCCTATATAATTTTTGCTCTGAGGGCTTATATATTCTAATAGGTAACCTCCATTAATAGTCTATATCCTCTGCTAAGAGTAAAATGATGTTTAGGTGAATCTGTGTGCCTGGAGATACTTATTATTTCTTCAAGTAGATTAGAATAGTATTTCTGACAGCCATATTTTAACTTTAATAGTTTTGTTCTTTGCCATAGAATTCTTTCTCTTATTATTACAATATAAAAATTTCAACCTATAAACATGCATTTCTTTTCCCATTAATTTTTAATAGAAGTATTTAATAACTCTTGAACTAAGTCACTCAGGATTTCTTTTTCAAAAGCAAGCTTATAACATTTTTAAAGAAATATTTTTTTATTAGAAGGCAAGTTATTTCTGTAAGCATTAACATATTTATTCACACTTTTCAAGAGAGTCTCTTAGCAGATCCAAACACTTTGTTATGTTTCGGAAGACCAATTATTATCATACTCCATAACGAACAAAGAAATATCCTTTGCAATGTCTGCTTGTGTATTAAAAGAATCACAAATGATACACTGCTTTTCTCCCCCAAATACAGCAAAACCTGGTTAAAGTTATTTCATGAAAATGCTTTTCTTTTCTTAAAGTATACAAAATGAATGTGTATCATCCAGAGACCAGGGAAGCAGGTACTTTAAATGAAAGCACTCTCGGCTATAACAGCAATGATAACCGCAGTTTGGTTTTGCAATAAAATATTCTGCAAAATCTAATAAAATGTTCAAACTATGTTTGTGTGAAACAATCATATTTCAACATTAAGCTACCTCAGGATGTCTTGGGAGAAACAGGTTCCTGCAAGGACGATATACAGCACAGATTCCCAAAGATGTTCAGCAAGCGGTAGCTAAGGGAAACAGAACAGCAGCTGCCTGGTGTGTTTCACTGCACAACCGGGAAAAGTTCCCAAATCAGAAGTCAACAATTATATTGTATATCTAACCCATACTTTCAGGATTGACCTTGCAGACTCAGGAAAATAAAATTCAAGTGTAAGAGCACCCCCTGGATCCAATAAGTTTGGGGAGAGAGCCAGAGTGGTAGAGAAGAATTCAGGAAGCAGTAGACATGAAAGTTGAGGATAGGGAAATTTAGTATCTTAAAATGATCTGATTCCTTCAAAAGAAATATCTCTTGTGGGCCTTCCCCCTTTGAAAGACTGTTGGACTTTATTTAGTCTTGGTTCTTAGAGACATTTTTTTTTTAAGATTCCATTTTGGAAGTCTTATTTTAACAATTGCTTTGTGATCATCTCCAAAATAGATTTATTTGAATTTTTCCTTTTTTTCAAAATTTTTATTTTATATTGGAGCACAGTTGATTTACAATGTTGTGTTAGTTTCAGGTGTACAGCAAAATGATTCAGTTAAACATAGACATGTATCTATTCTTTTCCAAATTCTTTTCCCATTTAGGTTATTACAGAATATTGAGCAGCATTCCCAGTGCTGTACTGTAGGTCCTTGTGGGTTATCTGGTTTAAATATAGCAGTGTGTACATGTCAATCCCAAACTCCCACTTTGTACTTAGCTAAGTGTTTTTTATTTCCTGCCTTTTAAAAATTCCAGTTAATATGTTATTAAATATTGGCATTATCTATGGAAGTCTCATGCTGATTCCATTCTCATTTTTACTTACTTTATGTTGGGATTTTTTTTTTTTTTTTTGAGGATCAGCTATTTCCTGAAAAATACCCAGAGAAACAGGCTAAGAATCTAAGTCACAGTAAAGAGTACACCAAACTTTGCTATTTTCCTCAGAATGTTCTCACTAACACAGTTCTGCTCCATGGGGAATGCCTTTTCCATTGAGGAAGCTCCATTTGTCTTTGCTTTAAAACACCATAAATCCAAGGCACCATCTATGAACTATAGCTTCCAAACAGAGGGACAATTCACTAAATTGTGGCAGGATGCTGAGAGCTGGTTCAAGCCTCTACAGCTCTTAGCAAAGGTAGAAAATGCCTCAATTATTCTGTTATCAGCAGGATGTCACAGAAAATGTGGCATGTGCCACTCAGCTCTCTGTCAGTTAAAAAAAAAAAAATTAAATTAAAATGCAGTAATAATAATCAATCTCTGGCCTATAGAACTTCAGATACAGACCAAAAAACCTCTGGTACTTTAGTTTTCTAAAGCAGTGTTGCTAATTTGTAGCTTATTTTATCACTGGAATTAAGCCTTTATTTTGTTGTCCAAATCTTTTGTGTATGTGTGAATTTTTCTAAGTTAAATGTAGAGAGCTGAAGAAAAAAGAGGAAGAAATAAGACTGCATCTTAGCCACTGCCAATAACAAAGAAAAGAGCAAAATAAAAATAAAAAATAAAACCTTTAGAAAAATGTTCTAACTCTTTTTGGTAGATGGGAATGATTTTAAATGGAGGATGTATCCATGAAGTCCATTTTGGATTCCATTCCTTCCAGCATTTATTGGAATCATATTTATTCTTTAAGAAGACCCTGATTTTCTGAATTCTTAAGGTATAAGAGTAGAAATGTTTAAACTTTCATTGAGATCCACCGTATAGGGAAGCACCAAGCAACCACTGACACTAGAATTAACAAATAATTGGCACAATTGATATATTCCTTTTGTTTAACTTTTTTTCATTTTGGTGGTATATTGTTCAACTGAGGTTCCTTTTATTATTTTTTACATATTATTGTGAAGTAAGTTTGTATTTTTTCTTTAATATTCTTTCATCTACCGAAATTCAATTCAAATGCAACTTGTATCAAATATTAGATTCAATAATCACTACAAGAGTATTTTCTTCCTCGCTCCTGCTGTATTAAAATTTATATTTTTCACAATGTGTTATTCTATTCAGAATTTCTGAGCATTTCCTTGTTGTAAAGTTTGCTTCTCAATTATAAAACTAGCCCTCGTGCCTAGAGCCCGGGCTCCACAAACAAGAGAAACCATCGCAATGAGAAGCCCGAGCACCACAACGAAGAGCATCCTCCACATGCAGCAACTAGAGAAAGCCCGCGCTCAGAAACGAAGACCCAGTGCAGCCAAAAACAAAAACAAAACTAATCACAGTATTTCATTTGTATATCCAGGAACACCTGTGCCCACATTGTATTAATTATAGTTCTTAAGTTGAAACTGACACAATTAACTTACAGCATCTGTAAAATGTTGTCTAATAAAGAACAACTGATGCAGTGACTGTAAATGTGCTATTTTTATAAAGATTTTGTAGCAATAACAAGCAGAGATGAAAAACGAAGATCTATTAATGGAAGAATTTAGTTGTTTTTCTAAATTAAGATAATAGATTTGTAACATTGATTTTCTC
This sequence comes from Phocoena phocoena, assembly GCF_963924675.1. NCBI lineage: Eukaryota > Metazoa > Chordata > Mammalia > Artiodactyla > Phocoenidae > Phocoena > Phocoena phocoena. Next base: position 15,620,968 of record NC_089221.1, on the reverse strand, counting down.
CTTTCACAGAAATAATTCCATACACATAAATTATCTGAAAAGGAAAATTCCTATCTTCCTCAACTAATAGCCTATTTTCTCTTAAGATTTTAAAAAATATTGAGGAAAATCAATATTCTTTCAAGGAGAGGAATCATTGTACAAAACCTGCTTGTGGGCTATTTCAAAAGTCACTATGTTCTTGTAGGAATTAATTGTTGACTTTTATGCACTTTGTGTTCTCATTTGCAAAAAAAAAAATGTGATCATATCAAAGTAGGCAAAATGCTTTGCACGCTTGGATTCATTGCCTGAGTATTATAAAACATAACCTGCTAATTTATTTAAATTTATTGAATGTTTTCTTCATGAGTATATATTTATTAGCATTGTGATAAACTGCTGCTACAAAGAATATCTGAGCAGAGCTGTGGCCTAGAAAAATTTTTTGTTTTGTTTTGGCAATGAATCTGAGACACACCAATTGGTGATATTCTCACTGAAAACTCTGCTACTTTTCCTATTAGAATCTGATGATCTAATAGTATCCAAAGAACTATTCATTTGTATCTATATTCCCTGCTCAATTTCTGAATATTCTGTACAATCCAGAATTTCTTATCGCTGTAACATTTAATTCACTTGGGCTAAAGGAAAATAACTAGAAGTCCCATTCAACAAATTTTGATGAAATTCTTCTTATATGTTAGACTGTGAACTAAGTATTTTGGGATGGAAAAAATTAAATAAGATACATTCATTAATCTTTAACCCTCCCCAGAAAAAAAAAAAAAAACACACAAAAAGGTTAGAAGAAAAATAAAGCTTGAAATGAGATATTTCTCTAGTAGCTTTAGAATGTTACAAGGAGGTAACAGAAATTCACTTAAGTAATAAGTAATCTCTACTCCCATAGCCCTTTCAATACGAGCATCTGTGTACACTATGAAATGAAACCATACAGATGACAGGCACCCTAACTTTCATCCTAATTTAAGAAATGGAAACACGAGGGAGGAAAGGTTAGATCTGATTCAGTGATCAAGACAAAATTTCCTGATCACACTTGTAAATGAGCCTGGGAATTTGGCAGAATTGTTTGCAAAAAATAAAAGGTAAACTTTTGAAGAAATAATATTTATCTTATTTCCCTTAAGATTAAAAAATATAGTTGTACTAGAACCCATAATTCACATAAATAAATATGAGAGAGAAGGATATGAAATTGCATTGGGGTCAAATTGTGTAACATTTCTTTTTTATCAGTAACGAGAAATCATTAAAGGTTGAGATTTATTTAAGCTTAAAAAACTACACTTTGGAATTCCTGGAAAATAAAGACTCCATCCAAGGATCATAATCCTATAATCTCCTCTAACTTTTCCTGATTCCACCTTAAATGACCAAAGGAATAAAACAGTTTGCAGAGAAGAAATCAGTCCCAGAACTAGAGAGTGGGTAACTGTGACATATTCATGTCAAAAGGAAAAAAAAAAAAAAAAAAACACAAGAAAAGGAAAAAAATATTAACCTAATAAACATGGTACCCTGAGAAGAGAGAAACAGTAGCTCAATTGGACCCCCTTTTTTTTTCAGTAATACGTGAGAGCACACCATCTGTTTTATTTAGAGGTTCAAGGTCTTGAAGACAAGGTGGAGCTTTGGATCAATTGGCATTGATCCACTTAGAATAGAATAAATAGAAAGTGTGTTAAAGGTGTTAGGGACACAAGATTTAGAATTGAACCCCATAATCTACTGGACAGGCCTGGCAATCACACCAGGTCATACAGACCATGCAAAACAAGACACAATATATGATTACCTCCAAAGAGAGCTATGGACACTGATGGTGCCTTCCTAGTACAGAAGCTTCATCAAGAGATAGAAAATGAATGCGTTTGAATACAAGTATCCATAACTACAGCTCTCAGTCTCTGTTCAGACTACAAGTTCACTAGAAAACAATTCAAATTACAGGAATCAACCCTCAAGCACCAAATCTGACAGGTGGATACTAAAATTTTTCAGTAAGAGGTGATGGACCCCAAAGGCAATGCATCCTACTCTGGTCAAAGGCCACCTGCTCCTGGTGTGCACTGGACCCAATCTCTCCTAAGGCATTGCTCCAGCAATTAGATTCTCTCTTTAGCCTTATCATTCTTTTTTTTTTACTCAACCAGATTTGTCACCCCTGAATTTCAGACAGGTTTTACTATCATGAATTACAAAAAAAAAGACAATTCCTTCTGACTCTACCATGTAATAGATTACCACACTATTTTTCTGTTCCCCTTTATAACCAAATATCTCACATCACTTCTAAATAACTATTGTGTACATTTCCTTTCTTCCTATATTCTCTTAAATTCACTTCAATCAGGTTTTGCCCCACCATAACACCATAACTGCCTTTGTCAACTACACCAATAATCTCCAGATTGTTAAAACTAATGCTCAATCCTCAATACCCATTTTACTGAAGTTATCAGCAGTTTCAGAAACATTAGTTTACTGATTCCATCTTGAAAGAATTCTTTCCACTGGACTCCTGGAATGGCACACTCTCTTGGTTCTATTCTCCCATCAGTGGACAAGAGTCCCCAGTCTTCTTTCATGGTGTCCCTTTAGCTCCCCAAACTCTAACACAGGAACGCCCGAGGACAGTCTTCCAGATTCGACCACCTAATAGGTTTCAGTAGTAATAAACATTTCACACTCTATACAAATAACAATAAGACTCCTATTTTTCTTCCAAAATTGGTGACTTCACAATATTTTCCCTCTCAGTTTATGATGTTGCTAGTCTACAAATCCTTGAAATAAGCCTTGGTTCCTAAATTAATCTGCCAACCTGCATGCAATATATCAAAAACGCATGAGGTAACCCTTCAAAATACAACAAGAAGCCAACCATTTCTCATCAGTACTCAGCACCCTCAATGCTACCACTCTAGTACAAACCTCTATCATATCTCTCTTATGCTACTGAAAACATTTCTTCCCATGTTTTCACATGTGCCTTTCTACATTTTATTATCAATACAGCAGCCAGAATGACCCATTTAAAACATGTTAAATCATATCCTTTCTTCAATCAACTCTCCAGTGGTTTTCCATGGGATCAAGAGTAAGACATAATGTCCTTAAAATGACCTCAAAACACTGATTTTATCTGTTACCAATCCATAATCTCTTATACCTCATGCCATTCAAATCTTCACACAGCCCACTCTGCTGCAGTTATAGTAGCCAAGTATTCTCTCAGATAAAGACCTTTAAATTAGTGGCTCTTGCCTCCTAAAATTTTCTTTCTGAAGAAAGTCTTGGGGTTGACTCATCTCTGCCTTTATGTCCCTGCTAAATTCATCTTATAAGAGCTAAATTCATCTTATAAGAGCTTTCCCTTACCAGTCTATATAAGCAGGAACACTCTCTCTACCAAAAGCACTCTGATGTCTATGCCCTACTGTATTTCTGTTCATATGATGTATCACTATCTAATGATCTATAAGAATTCATTTATGGCCTTCCCTACCCAGATTTTTTCTCTCTCGTGCAGAGTTCTATTCCAATATAACAGGTACCCAATAAATAAATGATGGATGGTTAAATGGATATGCCAAACAAATTCACGAATAGAAATCTATGTCTGCTTTCAAGAATGAAATAAATCAGTGAATATATTTTAAAATGGTCAACCTAAATGAAGATATCTTCAAGAAGCAGAGAACAGACGTTGTATATTTTGTTGAATGATATTTGCTATGGTCTAAATGATTGTGTCACCCAAAATTCATATGTAGAAATCCTAATCCCTAATGTGATGGTAGTAGGAGGTAAGGCCTTTGGGAGGTATTTAGATTATGAGGGTGGAAACTTCATAAATAAGATTGGTGTTCTTATAGAAGAAACACCACGCAGCCCCCTAGCCTCTTTCTGCCATGTGAGGTTACAGTGAGAAGTCTGCAACCAGAAGACGTCCCTAGCTTGACTATGCTGACACTCTGATCTTGGACTTCCAGCCTTCAGAACTGTGAGAAATTTCTGCTATTTGTAAGTTACCTAGTCTGTGGTATATTGTTACAACAGACTAAATGGACTAAGAAATATTTATCACCAGATCTGTTTTATTCAAGGAGGGAAATTTGAATCAGTACAAGTAGAAAACAGGAGGTTAGTGATTTTAGAAACACATATTCTTTCCTCCAAAAATGATGAAAAAGCCAAGAAGATAAATAAGAGGAGCCTCCAGAAAATGTATAGTCTTTAGTAAACACCTCTGTGTTTTCTCTCCTGTATGGGGAGTAAGTTTTTTACCCTTTTTTACGTCCCTCTACTAGGCATGTAATACCCAGTTCATGGAACTGCTTCAAGACTTTAGTTTCTTAATGCTTTGTTTAAAAGGATATATTGCTCAATTATTTCATATTTTCCTCCTCCTTCCTCTCTCTCTCTCTTTGTCTCTCACTCTCTCTCTCAGTCTTTCTTTCTATCTTTTATTTAGGCACCAATTTAGAGTTGTCTTAGTAAGCATTGTCCTCTTGGTCTCTTGTGTTTTATCCTTTCCTTATCTCTCCTCCAACTAGTTTCAGCAATCTGAGTTGCATCTTCCCTTTCCTTTATTTATGATCATATAGTCACATGCACACATTGTTATTTAGGCAGTAACAATGGGTATGTGTTATGCTTTCTCTGAATGTTGTAAGTTTCTTGTGTCAATAAAATTAGCAAAATCATGAATAAGAAATGCACAACAGCATTACATTTAGAATGAAAAAAATGAAAAAATAATTACCAATTAACGATTACCAGTTACCATCAGTGCAATTATCAGCTACTATTAATTACCAAATTAATATCAACTTCTCCTGAATCAGCTTTAAAAAATATGAGCAAGCCTTGTGCAGAGAAACAGACATGGGAAGCTGGACTAAAGGGGAAAGGACAAAGTCAGAAAAAATAATTTAATCTACCTAATAATTAGAGAGAGAGCAGAAGTAGGAGACATAGAGGAGAACTTATAAGGCTGAGTGTGAATTAGAGTTTCAAAAGGATGTGGTGAGTGAGAATCTTTAGGATGACTATAGGATGGAATTCCATCCAGGTATCTCCAGGAAAAGTGACTCCCATCAGCCAAAGGGCAGTTCAATAGAGCAGGTGCAGCTGTGAGCCATTGTCAGCTAACTCCACAGCATCTGGGATATGCATGCTCAGACTCAGTAGCAGTGTATATTCTTGAGGTAATGTAAAGAATGACTGTGGCAATCTGACTCACCAAATCAAAGATATTACCCAATGACATAGGTTACAGATAATTTCTAGGATACAAGCAATCAAGAGGCCCAGGAGAACTACAAAGAGATCCAAGAGAATCCACACAGGTCCCTAGATATTTTCTTCACCAAACACATATTGATTGCTGAGAATGAAGATGAGTTATCTAAATAAGGATAACATTCATCCCACAAAGAGGGAGCACTTTAGGTTATGAAACATTTTTATTACATTATATAATATCCAGGTATTTACAGAGTTCATGTAAAATTTTCCCAGGAACCATGCCCTATACATCTACAGATACTAGGTTCATTTAGAATAAGCAGTTCTGAACTAGAGGCCAAAAGCATCTCTTACATAAGGATTTATCTTTGAACAAAATCATTAGTTGGTGTATCAGAACTTCTATTACCAACATATTTACATGAAGATACGACTATGTCATCTGTTTTCTTTCCTTTCTAGAAAGAAAGTGATACATCACAAGACAGCTGTTTCCCAATGTGTATATATATACATATATATATACATATATATATGTATATATATACACATATATATGTATGTACATATCTCAACAGCAGAATCTATAGATAAACTGTGTGTTTTCAAACACTGTGAAAGTATTCAATCATTGGAAATAGAGAAATTTTGCAAGCAATTACATAGCTAAGTCTCTTAGAAATTTTTCAACAAGTGAAATAAGACACAGAACAGAAACTACAGTGTTATTAAATTTTTTATGTTCCAAAACAGAGAAAACATAACTATAAAGAACAGCAAGGAAATGGATATCACAAAAGCAAGGACTATGGTTACTTCTGAAAAGGAAAGTGTGTAACATGATTGAACATGGGAACACAGAGCCTCTTGGGGCACTGGCCACATTCTACCTCTTGATGGATGATGCTGTATAACAGTGTGGTTTAGAGTTATATTTATCCTGTGCATACATGTTTTGACACTTTCTTTGGGTATGTTCTTGTTACCAACCTGGGTTTTTGGACTCCTTAGTCAATAGAAATTGATAAGATGCCAGAGAAGAAATTCAGGCAAGACATTGTTAGGACTTGTGCTGCAGCATGATGGAGTGAAAACAAGTAACAAGTTTCCTTGCTTGCTGCCTGAGGGAGTGGGGGTGAGTTGGTCCCTTAAATGGGTGAGCATAGGGCTAGAGCTGTGGGTCAGGCAGGAAGCGTGGCTTAGATGGTCTGCCCACTCCCTTGGTGGTGCTGTATGCAAGGATCATGCCCAGTACCCTGATTTTGCTCTCAACACCTCAGAAGCAGCAGTTGGGCTTTTGGTCTTTTGGTATCTTTTTGTCCAGAATTTGTCCCAACTGTGCATGCATGCACTTATTTTTAGTCCCTTAGAGCTTCTTTGTATCCTGTTGCTAGAGAAGACATTTGTTCAGGTGCAAGCACTCCAGCAAATGGTCCGAAGTCCCAGGTCCCAGCCTATCTCATTCTAACAGTAAGACAAAACAAAACCAAAAACAAACAAAATTTAAAAAAAACTAGTGAAAAAAGGAAAAGTGTAAGGGGGAAAAAATCTCTTAAGATGCTTATTCCCAACTTCTTCTACCAAGAAACTTTCTGTTAATATGACTGATGCACCTTCTACAACTCTTTTTACATTTCAGAACTTTACATTCTTTTTAAGTGACCTTTCTCAAAGGACAAAATTCATTCCATAAATATGTCTTGTACATTACCATATGTTCCAAAAATCCCACTCCTAGGCATATACCAGCAGAAAGCCATAATTTAAAAAGATACATGCACCACAATGTTCATTGAAGCATTATTTACAATAGCTAGGACATGGAAGCAACATAAATGTCCAACAACAGTTGAATGGATAAAGAAGATGTGCTACATATATACAATGGAATAATAATCAGCCTTAAAAAATTACAAAATAATGCCATTTGCAGCAACATGGATGGGCCTAGAGATTTTCATACAGAGTGAAATAAGTCTGACGCAGAAAGACAAATATCATATGATATCCCTTATATGTGGAACCTAAAAAAAGGGTACAAATGAACTTATTTACAAGTAGAAGTCGATGTAGAAAACAAACTTATGGTTACCAGAGGATAAGGGACAGGGACGGATAAATTGAGAGATTGGGATTGACATATACACACTGCTATATATAAAATAGGTAACTAATTAGAACCTACTGTATAGCACAGGGAACTTTACTCAATACTCTGTAATGGCCTATATGGGAAAAGAATCTTAAAAAAGAAGACTGGAGATATGTGTATGTTTAACTGGTTCATTTTGCCATACACCGGAAACTAACACAACATTGTAAATCAACTATACTCCAATAAAAAAAAATTTAAATCAAAAAATAAAAATATGTTTTGTGTCTTAAATGGTAATGGTAGCAAGCAAGCTCATAATGTTAGATGGTACTAGCATCTGACAACAGTAAGAAAACTACCTAGGTTACAGGAGTTGGCCAGACGTTATCTCTGACAACAATCCAGGAGCTTGTTGTTTTGTTTTACAGAAAGAAAAAATTGTCTTTACTCTTTTAAAAATCATTTTAATAAAAATATTATAAATGCAGAGTCACTAATATCAAACATATCATTAATTTTATAATATAGTAGATTCAAGCATGGATTAAGAAATGTATTTTTTCCTGATCAGTAGTCTTATGTCTGTTTAATAAGATGAAGTTAATCACATTCACTTTACCGACAAATTTTAAAAAGTGAAATTCTAATTGCTTTGGAAAAACAGCTTGCCCAGCACATCGCAGCAGTATGCTCATTTTGCCTTTAAAAATATTCACAGGAGGCTACAGCCTTTCTCCCTGGATGGTAACCAAATTTCAGTGACAACAAATTATTTCAAATTTTGTCACATACCTCATGGAGGAATAAATGAGGAGAGTACTACTTCAGAAATAATATATTTTTTTCATACTATCTTAGCTCAGGTTGCTGTAACAGATACCATAGATCAGGTACCTGAAATAACAGACCTTTTTATTTCTCATAGTTCTGGAAGCTGGGAAGTACAAAATCAAAGTGCTGCTGATTCTGTTCCTGGTGAGGGCCAGCTTCCTGGTTTGCAGACAAATGCCTTCTTGCTGCATCCTCACAAGGTAAAGAGATTATTTGTCTCATGTCTCTCCTTATAAGGGCATTAATCATATTCATGAGGGCTACACCCTCATGAACTAATCACATCCTTAAGGCCCCAACTCCAAACTATCACACTGGGGATTAGGGCTTCAACATACAGAATTTGGGGTGGGGGGGAAGGTTGTGGGGAGAAAATATTCAGTCCATAGCACATATAAGTCTCTGTTGTGGTTTCAGAAACTAATTGAAAATTTATGCACTTTTTATCAGCTGGTACAGATACTTTTCACAACTGAATACGTTTATGTAAGTAGGACTCAATATTTTATCTAATGGTTTTAAGAGAAAGAAAACAGTATCCTTAAATAATGTAATATTTTGAGCTAATAATTTTTGATAGATAGAAGTATTTAAAATGACTTTTTTAAAGAACTCAAAATAAATTCAGTAGCAGTTTTCAAGATGCCCTTTATCTTTTCTGTCTTTCAGTTTCTGAAAGATTTCTTTTGGTAATTTCTAAATCATATTTAATGATAGAGTGTTGATGCCAAGTTAACAAAATAGCCTAATATTTCTGAGAGCCATCCATAAGGTTAAAATACATGTACTTCAAAGGAAAACATATATATTGGCAGCTCCTTATTTAGAAATTAATGGCATTATTATCATTTATATCAGTTTAATTCCTTGGGAATTCACATACATTTTATAAAGGGAAAAATCCTACTGAAGGTGAAAATCTGAAAAAAGAATGGACTTTAGGTGACGTGAATGTGTCCATATTGGTTTGTTAATTGTAACACAAGCAACACACTAGTGGAAAATGTTAATAATAAACAAAATGGATATGGGATATGTGGGAATTTTTTGTACTATCTTCTCAAATTTTCTGTAAATCTAAAATAAATTCTATTTTTAAAATACCATTGAAGATAGCTGCAGCCTGAAGTCAATCAATTAAATACCTTTTAAAATATGTAATATAGGGCTTCCCTGGTGGTGCAGTGGTTGAGAATCTGCCTGCTAATGCAGGGGACACGTGTTCAAGTCCTGGTCTGGGAGGATCTCACATGCCGCGGAGCGACTAGGCCCATGAGCCACAACTACTGAGCCTGCACGTCTGAAGCCTGTGCTCCACAAGAGAGGCCGCAACAGTGAGAGGCCCGCGCACCGCGATGAAGAGTGGCCCCCGCCTGCCACAACTAGAGAAAGCCCTTGCACAGAAATGAAGACCCAACACAGCCAAATTAAAAGAAGGCTCAACATAAAATATGTAATATACATGTGGAGTTTAGCCATTACGGTCTCTGTTCATTATATACCACTCACCCCACAGGGAGACACACTGTGCTTGTCTTACACTGAAATGGATGGCATCTGGAATATGGAGCAAACTTAAACAGGTTTGGAGGTGTGGGAAAGCCTTCCAAGAATATGGGTCTGGGATTAAGGGGAGAAAAATTAAAAGTCCCCTCTCCCCCCAAAAAAAGTTAGCTATGTACTTCTGTATCATTTTGTAAATTAAAGACAGCTTGCCTTTTTTTTTTTTTTTAATATTTATTTTTGGCTGTGTTGGGTCTTCATTGCCGGGCACGGGCTTTCTCTGCTTGCGGTGAGCAGGGTTTACTCTTCATTGTGGTGCGCGGATTTCTCATTGTGGTGGCTTCTCTTGTTGCGGAGTACAGGCTCTAAGCATGCAGGCTTCAGCAGTTGTGGCATGCGGACTTCAGTAGTTGTGGCTCGTGGGCTCTAGAGTGCAGGCTCAGGGCTTAGTTGCTCTGCGGCATGTGGGATCTTCCCGGACCAGGTCTCGAACCCATGTCCCTGCATTGGCAGCTGGATTCTCAACCGCTGTGCCACCAGGGAGTCCCAAGCTTGCCTTTTTACAGTTAAAAAAAAAATCTTGACAATAGATACTGATCCATGAAAAGTGTAACATCAAAAAATTTGAATCTGACAGTTTTGTTTACCCCAAATGGCTGATATTAATTGTAACTAATACTATGGCTGATATTAACATAAACAAGAAATTAGGTAAATTAGTACACAAAATATCTTATTTTACCTAAATTTGTAGTCATGAGCATCAGCTAACAGGTGTTGTTGTTGATGGGTTTTTTGTTTGTTTGTTTGTTTGTTTGTTTTTGCGGTACGTGGGCCTCTCACTGTTGTGTCCTCTCCCGTTGCGGAGCACAGGCGCCGGACGCGCAGGCTCAGCGGCTATGGCTCACGGGCCCAGCCGCTCTGTGGTATGTGGGATCTTCCCAGACCGGGGCACGAACCTGTGTCCCCTGCATCGACAGGTGGACTCTCAAAAACTGCGCCACCAGGGAAGTCCTGTTAATGTTTTTATTAATGTTATCATAAAGAGATTTTTGAACATTTTATAGTTGCCCTTCATTTGTAAACAAGCATCTTATGCATATTAACCTTAACATTTGATTTACTAAATATATTAAACTATAATCCATAAATATGTATAAGAGAAAATATATTATTTTAATTGATAGCTGTGGGAAGAAAGCATTATTATTAGTAAGACAAGTGCTTTTTGCTAAAAAAAAAATAAAGACTCCAAGCATTGTACCAGTGAGGAAGCTTTAAACAAAGAAATTAATGGGAATTTGGTGCTTCCCACAAGTGGGCTTAAAAGAGTAGAGTTTCAAGGCACTAAGCCAGACAGTCAAAGAATTTAGAGAAAGAGGGTTAAGTAGTGAAGAGAAACTGAGTGAGCTCATTGTAGGAAAAGAACATCATATGGGGCCCCATGAGAAACGCCCTGTGTCAAGGAGCAGCAGATGCATAGCTAAGATAAAAATTCCAGGGTTTTCTTGGTGGCGCAGTGGTTGAGAGTCCACCTGCCGATGTAGGGGACGCAGGTTCGTGCCCCGGTCCAAGAAGATCCCACATGCCGCAGAGCGGCTGGGCCCGTGAGCCATGGCCGCTGAGCCTGCACGTCCGGAGCCTGTGCTCCGCAACGGGAGAGGCCACAACAGTGAGAGGCCCGCGTACCGCAAAAAAAAAAAAAAAAAAAAAAAAAAAAAATAAAAAAAAAAATTCCAATTTTGAACGTACCCTTTGCTTCGCTGTGCAGAACCACCACTGAGTAAACATAGACCTTCAATAAAACCTATTATACACAACAGCTGTGTGTTAGGGATTTGCATTTTTAGGTATTGGAGGTAAAGAGGTAGTGGATTTACCAGGGGTATAAGGCAACAGCTGTAGTAGTGGAAAACACTTCGAATCCACAGAACGGTAGACAAATAAGCTGTGGGATGGATTTCCACAGAAACAGATGTTAGGCAAATTCTCTTCTGAGAGTTTGCAAATTCGTTGGAAATTTTACAAGCTGGAATAGGGGTACAAGGAGTGGTGAGGACAGAGAATGTGTTCATTTGACTTCCCAGGTTTGTGAGTTCCTGGAAATTGTAGTGTGGCTATTGAAATAAAGGATGACACAAGAAATGTGAAACTCATCGGTTAAAATCATAATGTGAGAAATGCAATACAGACAACCTTCAATTATATAGACCTTCAAAGACAAATAACTTTATATGATTGAGTGTGTAAGTTTCATTAAGAAGTGTGTTGACACTACTTTTTTTTTTTTGAAATTTTATCACTTCAAAACAGCTATTTTCTCACTCATACTTCTTTTCTGCACTCTCTTCAAAGACAGGAAACTGGTACTTACAATGATTTGTCATGAAGTTATTAAAAACTAAGCACAGTCATTTCAAATGTATCATCTTTTTCAATTTTAGGCAGATATACTCGTTTCATTTACTGACTCTGAAATTCCCATATTCACATTTTCCTGCTAGATCTTTTTTCTGCCTATGTTTTTCATATAATCTTAGACAACTTAGAGTAATTATAAAGAGGATAATAATATATGTATAATATATAGGCAATTCATACGGGATAAGGGGTCTATAGTTATTAAAATAGAGGTTTGATTCTCAGATACTGCTATTTCATTATATTTTGAAGTGTGGATTTAAAATGCATGCAGCCTAACATATTCTACAATTCTAAATTTAATTCATTTTCCATTCTCTACTTTCCTTGCGGTTCCTCTAAAAGGACAATAGAGGATCGTCTTAAGACAATTGAGACAAAGACTAAACTGAAATTCTTGCCAGCATAAGTACTATGCACGTATACTTAATGACATTCTCATTTCCACATTGGCTTAATACATTTTAGCTTCATTATAAATCACTTCAGAAACTTATGTCAAATATAAATGATGCTACTTCTCACATAAGGATTTCTCAGTTTAAAAATGTCTACTTTATCCATATAGGAAGGTTGAAAACAAATACGGAAAACAATCCATCGAAGTTATAATAAAAGTGTAAGGTTATCAAATGTGGATATTCTATGAAAAATCTGTTATTGAGCATTGCTGGGTGCCTGGGATTAAAGAATTATTCCATTTTAGACCTATGTCTTATTAAATAAGTATCCTTTAGCTCGTTTAACAATAAAATTTGTAACCTCTTTGCAACAGGAAAAATCCAATTTCCTTTTCAGTCAAAGAAGTATTATATCAAATGGCTTTCTTCCCACTCTGTTGCTCCCCTTTATGACTCAGAGTTCATAAAGCAATTCCCTAGCCTAAGAAGAAAATAAACAAGAAAATGGCAACGCTTAAGGAGCCCGAGGCATAACACCTAGAATAACCAGTAATATAACATTTATCAAGCAATAGTAAGTTACAAAACATTTGAGAAATTTGTTTCTGGAGGGATTTGAGGGAGCTCATTTGAATCCACTTTGTCTCATAAAGCAAGCATTGTGTTCATAAAACCACAGGAACATTAAGAAAGCAGCTGTTTCCTTTCAAAACAGAGCAGCCACATCAGGTGTAAATTTCACCAAGGGTCTATCTTAATCAAGTATCCCATATTATGCAAAATACAACCCAGTCTGTAATTTCTAAATAGAAAAAAAAATACAACTTTATTTATATTTTCTCATCACAGTAAAACCTGCTGTATGTTCACAAAGAAACATTTGCCATTTTTAAGTTACTGCCTTTGAAAGTGAAATCTTGTTTTATCTAGCTTTATAAAATTTAGAATAAAATTTCTTTATAACACACGAAATATATTTTAAATTTACTTTTAGAAGCTCTTACAGAAGTTCTTTCTCTGTTGTTGTTAATGGTAGAATTAATTGGGAGTATATGAAAAGATATCAATAAAAAATGGCTGACTATATACACCCCTCAAAATTGCTATCTCAAATTTTAGATGGAACTTTCTGCTATCCACTTGTGTAAAGTTTGGGATTAATTATAAGAAAAAGTTGCTTATTTTGCTATAATGATCAATATAAAAAATTAAAATCATAAATCAGTGCATATATTTTTAATTAGAAGCTTAAAGAAAATATACTGCTAAAATTTATTTCATATGCCATGTGTTATTACCATTTAGCAAATAAATACAAAATTAATGATTTGGGAATGATTGTGTTAACAAACTGCAATTAACTCAATGTTGGAACCAGGTTATTATTTGGAAAATTCAGAGTACATTAATAATGGTTCAGTTGTCAATTACTGAAAAATGGGATGTATGGTGAGATAATGTACTCGGACCTGATTTTGATAGAGCAATAAAGGTGAAAAAATTAGAAAACAATTGCTTGCATATAATTATATGGGTTTGAGGGAAAAATAAAAAGGCAAGTAGGAAACAAAGTAAAAGGAACATTCATATAGATATTATGTTGTTAATAGACCATATCATTCTTAACATTGTAACAAATCATATGGTGGACAAATATGTAAAAGAAAAAGTCATTTAAAATATTTTTTTTTATTTCAGTTACTTTCAAAATTTGCTGTTCTTCTCCAAAATCGTATTCTAAATGGGGTAGAGTAACACCTATCTACATTTGTAACAGATTTGTTATGTACCATACAAACAGACGATTCACTTGAAAATTACACACGATGACATTTAATATTAAATAATCAATTTAATATAAAGGAATGATATATTTCACTTTGGTAATTTAATTATGTTTATTTTATAAATTGTGCAAATAATATTACTGGCATTGTTAAGAAGTGTTAGGATGGATATTATTAAGGTTTTCAGTGAATAATACTTATTATTATTGTTTATATCAATAATTGCCTGTGCTTGACTCTGTCTCAGGCTTTTAGATCTGTAATTTTTCTTCCATCCTTACTTTGATGTACCATGTTCTAGGGAAGATAAAATTAATGATAATGATTGCTCATCAGTCACTTACTAACTTACTAAATAACAGATTTAACATTCACAAATATTTATTAGGTACATACTTTGTGCTGAACACTATATAGGGGTGGATGGATATGAATAATTATTCTGAGTCTTGGAGCTCATAAAAATGTAGAACTTTAAGATATTTTTCATCTCCAACATCACGAATCCTTCCAGTTCCTAAAACCATTACAGTGCTCTCCAACTACTTACTGAAGTTGAAAGCATACTATGTATCAGGCATTCTGTTATGCAATGGAGAGAGAGAAAGAATAATAAAAACCAGGCACCTGATTTGTCTACTTGTATCAGTCTGGGCTAGCCAGAGAAACAGAATCAATGGGATACATACATCTATCATTAAAATAAATATCTTTACAAAGAGATTTTATAAGTGGCTCACATATAATTCTGGAGGTAGCAAGTCCAAAATCCGTGGTGCAGGCCCTCAGGCTGCAGTCTCAGACAGGATTTGATATAGCCTTGAGTCACAAGTCTGGCAGGCTGGACACTCAAGCAGAATTTCTATGTTGCAGTCTTGAGGCAGAATTTCTTCTTGGCCAGTGAAACTTCTGTGTTTGGTCTTAAGGTCCTTCAAGTGATTGTATGAGGCTCGCCCACATTGTGAAGCGTGATTTCTTTTTATTAAAATTAACTGATTGTAGATGATAATCACATCTACAAAATACCTTCACATTACTTCTATACTAGTGTTTGACCAAACAAATGGGCACCATAGCCTAGCCAGGTTGGCACATAAAAGTAACCATCATTCCACTCCAATAAAGCCTCAGTATTGTTTTCCTAGTAGACAAAACATATGTAAAGAAATATATTGACAAAAAATCTAATATATTTATATATATTACACATCAGATTGTATAATCTATTATATATGCCACTCTATGGAGCGTTGAGATTTGAATCTTCATTCAATCAAGAGAAAAAGAAAAAGAAATCTATTTTTAGAAACCTATATTTGATAAAATAATATATCTTTTCTCCATACCTTGTCTGTGAACTTCAAACTTTATGTTTACCTGTGTACTTGATAGCTCTACTTGGATATCTAGAAGGCATCTCAGCCTTAGCATGGAGTAATGGCATGGCACTGGAGCAATGCAAAAGTCCTGATCTCTTAGTCGAGTCCAGCTTCTCCCACAATCTTCTTCATCCCTGTTGCCTCAGATAGTTTGCATTTGCTGGAATGATCTGCCCCTCACATATATAACATACTCCCTAACATCTCTCAGTCTTTGTTTAAACAGAACCTTCTCCATGAGAATTTTTCTGATTACCCATTGAAATAATCCCAAAAACATACTCCTAGAAATGTATGCTTCATTTTTCTTATCACAATGTGACATTCCTTACATTTTACTCATTTGTTTACTATACTTTATTATTTTCCTACTAAAATGTATGATCCATGAAGACAGTGACCATGGGATTTTCATTACTAAGTGTCTTGCTTAGTTGGAAAAGTGTCCAGTTCAATTGAATATTTCTTTAAAATTGATATATTGACTTTTCATAGTCCCCTTTCATTAAATTCCCCATAGTTTTGCAATCTATTTCACAGTCTATAAAGAGAACTGGGAAATTTGGCAAAGTATGCTAGTTGTGGAGTATAATGTGAAGCAGAAGATGTCCTGAAATGCTAAATCATCACGTGCCTTTTTGTGAATAAATTAGCTGTAAACTGAAATTTTACAATGCTATTTTCATTGTGAATTTGGCTCTCATTTTTGCTTCTGCATTTAACATTAGTTACTGAAACGACATAAAATGAAACTTACCAAATAACATAAAATGAAACTTGCTTGAAGTTTATCTATGTGGCCAGTTCTGTAAAGGACTCCAGGACAATGGGTACTATCTATACTAGCTTCTACTGTGAATAAATCTGTGCACAGTGCCTATCTCTTTGTGGAAGTATCATTAGATGTTTCCTTATTTTTGAAGAGAAATTGAGCAACTACAAAGTAGAATTTCAAAGACAGGTCAAACATCCAAACTGGGTGGTCTAGAGGTAGGCTACCTATTTGTGAGGTACTGGAGATTCTGTTTGTGATGTGATCCAATGCTGAAAAAGAGCATACATTTCAATTGAAGATTAAATTAATTATTTCATTGTATATTTCAATGCCAAAATGCAAATAGCTGTTTAAAAACATGTAAGAACATATAAATTAATGATTTGAATTAATGACTAATAAGAGGCATCTATTAAGAAATAATGTTAAAAATATTTGTGTTAACTAGAGATTGTCAATATTTTTTATGTAACTGATCCATGATGTTCAAATACTAATTTTTTTAGTATCCCAGAAAAAAATAATACCTTTAGATTTCTTTAGTGACTAGATTTTATCTATATAAATTTTAAATTCAGCAAGTTATATGACACATATAAGACAATTTATCAATATACATTAATAACCTTATGTTTAACAAAAAAGCTGTCAATGATTCTTCAAGCAAAATATGCATTTTCCTAACCTTATATTTTGCAATTTTGTACACACAGGTTGGCCTGAAATTTCCTTCCTTATTTTAAGACTTTTTCAGAAGGTAATTTTCTAACATATATCAAAAAAAAATACAAATTAACCAAGTTGAAATATAGGAGTTTATCTTCAGACAATTTTGATGGACACACGTCAACTTTTATTTATGACATATCAGAAATTCCTGTTATTGCTCTATTATAAGATTTTTAAAATATACACACAATACAAATGTTTAACAATAGAAGATTGATAAAAGAGAGCCTGAGAAACTCATACACCATGGTTGTTTTGATGTATACCTACAATTTCTTTGTGTTCTTCTTTTTAAGAGATGAAGATTAATTCCCTTTTCCCTTTAAAGTGGGTTGGACTTGGTGCTCACTTCTAATGAAGGGCATACCTCCAAAAACGATAGTGAGTAACTTCTGATACTAGGTCAGCCTTTCATTCTTAGATAAATTGCTCTGGGATAAGCCAGCTATTCTGTCTTGAGAACAACCAGGCAGCTTTGAGGGGCAGCTTATATAGTGAGAAACTAAGTCTTTTTCCCAGTAGCTGGGGAGGACCTAATGCTTCTTATCAATAACCATGTGAGTGAGATCCTCCAGCCCAGATCAAGCCTCCAGATCTGGCAGCCTTGGTTGACAGCTTGATGACCATGTCCTGTGATTAACTAGGAGGCTGAGCCATGTTTCCCTGGTAAGCTACCCCAGACTCCTGACCCTCAGGCACTGCATAAGATAATTAATACCCGTTGTTTAACTTGTTAAGCTGTGGGGATAATTTGTTACAAAGCAGTATCTAACTAATATATATTTATTATGTATATATTTAACAATGTATATTAATACAATGGGGTGATACTGTAACAAATATTTACAAATATGAGAGTGGTTTTGGAACCAGGAAGTGAGGTATAGCTGGGAGGACTTTGAGGGTAGGGTTAGCAAAATCTTGAAGAGCCTTGAAGAATCTGTTTTAGAGTTCCGGACATTGAGGAGTCTGCTAGCAAGTGCTTAAAAGAAAGTCAGGAAAATATTATTGGAAACTGGAGGAAGGAGGTGTTTGTTCAATGGTGGCAGAAAACTAAGCAACACTGTCCCCAGACGTTATGTGAACATTAGTAAATGTACCTTTTGCATCAGGCAGCTCAAGAACACAAGGTGCTGAATGTTCTTTACCTGCACTATTTCTTGGAGTTGTGTTTGCAACAAGCAGCTGTGAGAGACGAGTTAGCAAAGGCCAAGCTTGATTACTGACTGCCTTAAAAGAGGAGGCTTCCCCAAGTTCAGTGTTTCTCAACTGCCACACAAGCCTACTATATGTGCAGCATCTCTGAGGCCGTCTTCCGTGTTGCCACCTGGAAATTTGGGTGAGCCAAATTTGGGTCAGCCTGGAAAAAGGGGAGCCGATGCAAATGTCCTGTTTATGCCGCTTCCTGTGCCATGAGTAACAAAGGTCTTTGTCTCTGTGCCTGCATCCATGAAACTGTAATAGGCTGATTTATTAGCTCAATATCAAGTCAAAGATCAAATAAATCCAATCAAACATCAGTAAAATTATATATCTGATGCAACAGTTTTGGTAGTGATAAAGAGATGCTGATAGAAACAGGTTTTCTGGAAGAAGAATGAGGGCTTCACAGGTAGGGATTGATGATCTGAGAAGACCCCCTTGTATCCAGGAACAGAGAATGTTGTTGCATGGGGTGGGGGAAGGGGAGTGAGTGTTTGGCCCTGTCTTAGCTGTTCTAGAACTTGAAGGTTAGAGGTAGAACTGAAACAAGCCCAATGATGGGTGCCTTGGTTGTTCTCCCACTCCCGTAGGTGGGAGAAGGAAGGGGCATTGTCATACAAGGGGGCAGAAAGCCCTGCAGCCCCAGCTGAAGGGCAATATGGCTGTTGGAACATGCCATTCAATACAGAGGTTTGATTGAGCAAAACACATTAGAAGGTTTTTTGGTCGAGACCAAGTGGGTGGCCATTCTAAACAGAAAGCAAATGAAAAGCCTGTTATCCTGTAGCGTGGAGTCACTCTCTCCTTCTCTTCCCTCTGATATCTCCCTCCCCTCTGTTGATCTCATCACTCTAAGAAGAAAGATGATTAAGGCAAGATCTCCCTGCCACCAAGGAACACTCAGAGCCATTTGTACCCTTCTGGCTACACATGGTAACTTTGAGAAGGCAGGGACTCAGACTTTAATGTGTGCTTCATTCAGGCTCCTTTATCATCTTCCCACCAAGTCTCAGGAGAAAGAGAGTGTTGGAAACAAGAATGACAAAGACACCAAGAACCAGAAGGGCAAAGCTGTGGTGCCCTGTGGAAAGGCAGGGAGAAGGTAGTCAAAGGGTAGAAAGAAAGTTCCCTCCTATGGCTTTCCCCTACCCCCATCTGAGCCTTCATTCCTCCTTCATTCCCACCCAGGAATACTATGCTGCTGTTTTCCAAACTCAAGCATATGTCAAACGATTTGGTTTGTGTTCTTGTAGGGAGTGAATTGTTCACATTCAATTAATGGGGGTTTGCAGTGGTGAGAAGTTTAAGTGGTGTTTTTGTGGGCCAGGAAGGATATTGAAAGGCATTTTGCTGTACATTTCATTGAATGTAATAGTACTTTACTGTTGTTCACAAGCTTTTTCTTTCCATCCATTAAGCATAAAAAAGAATTCTCCTAATTCAGGGACAGTCACATGTAGGTATGTAGACAGGTCCCCTCCAGGGTGCTACAGCAGAAGCAACGTAGAATCTCAAGAAGACAAAGGGGAATCACAACTTTAGGATGGAATTGCTGTTGAAACAGAGAAGCCATCTTCCTGTAGAAGAGCGCCACCTGTCTGATACAGCCCCCAAGTACACCACTTGAAAAGAGACCGCTATTGTTCTGATCCCGACTCATTGAGCCCATTTATGGGTGAGTTGAATGGGATTCAAGAGCTAACAAGGGAAGGGACCGATATAGTCCTCAGCGGGAAGTGGAAATTCTACATTCAAGAGCACAGCCAACCTGGAATAGCATCAGCTTATGCTGTGCTGATGTCCGAAAGATAGAAAGAAAAAGTGGCAGTTTCATCTTTGGGGAAGCTTTATATGTCACTCCATTTTTGAAGCCAAAATCATTAGCTCCATGAGGACCTTGAGTTACAGAGATTCTCCTAAATGTCTGGGCTTGGTTAAATGATGGTTTGGTAAAGGTAAAAGCGGCTGTTGTCATTTGGGTGGTAGTAGCAATCCAGCCCCGGTGAGAGCTCTGGAAGTCCAGCTGTTCTAAGAGCCAGTCAGCAGCATGATGGGATCAATTAACAGTCACTTTCCTTCCCTTAGAAAATACTCCAAAGGACTGTCAGGTTATATTGCTAACACTTGGTCTGTGGTCAATGTCACAGCCATTTGGTCTGCCACTGGGAAGTCTACAGACCAGCAGTTTCAAATGTCCCTCTTTGGGGTCAAGACCAGGACTGTGGATTGAGCAGCTGTGCACTCACAGAGATGCTCACATGTGGATACAGAGACCAACTGGAACCAAGCTGCTGATCAGGCTTGTGCTGCCCATTTTGCTACAATTGCTTATAGAATCATCAGCGCACTGCATGGCAACACATTGCCCTCATAGGCTGAGCACAAATAAAGTTCTGTGTTTCCGATGCAAAGCCACCATTGTACGCCAGACTTCTGACTCCTGCAAAAGAGTGGCCCATATTTCCTGTGATGAAAGAGGCCACACAGAGGCATCGTCTTCACCCTCTCTGTCAAATTGACCACATCAAATCAAATCAAGTTTAACAACAAATCCCAAACTGAAAAGACCTGTGCCGCTTTGGGTTATATGTTTGTATATAGAGCGAGTGGCCATGGACTGTTTCCATTGGGGATGGGAGTTGCTTGTTGGTTCATTTTGTGCCCCTTGTAATTACTGACAATACACCAAAGATCAGGTGGTCTCTAAACACTCTTCCTTTGGTTATAGACTGGCCTCGGACTATATCTTAATTGTCTGAAGTAAAACCTGTTGGTACCCGTGGAACTTATTACAGTGACTGAGAGACCTGGGAATAGAAGGAGTGTGTTTGAGGTCAGTGTTACTGCTTGCAGTTCTGTTGATATCAGTCTAAGTTATCTTCAGAATGAGAACAGTTGGGCCAGCCACTGTGTGCTACTCATAACTGAGAAACTGAGGCATTATAATTACTCTTCCCATATTGCTAATATGTATAATAAGTGTAATTGTCTGTGTGTGTGCTGTTTTTACTTGGATATTTGTAGGGTTCTCTCTTTATTCCTGGATTTCAAAAATTCACAATATTTACTATATAGCTTTAGGATATTTCCTCCTATATCAATGAATCAATTCACCTTCAAATTCAGGAGAAGTATTCTTCCATAAAATGGTAATTATCTCTCAATCCTGTCTGTCTGACCTCTTCTTGCTGGATCTCTCATTCCAGTTTTGCACTTATAATTACTTATTTCATTATTTTCTTCTTTGTTTTATACTTCTGCTTAGAGGAGGAGAGCTTTGAGTTTTGAACTCAGCTTAATGGTTATGTAATATTAATTTGGCTCTCTAGTGCTTTTGGCCCAGATTTAAATTCTACTACTGCATTTTGATTTTTCTAACATATTATATACCCCATAAGGTTTCTGAGATGTTAAATAAATATCTGAAATATTTTGATGTAGCTATTAGAATTTTTATCATTAATAGCACCTTTCTATTTTTACTTCATATTAGAAATTCTTCCCATTTGTATATCTTTCCTCTTAGTAAATGAATTTGTACTTCTGTTGTTCTCTTGTTTTTGCAATACACATTTACATGATTCGTATAATAAAGTAAAAGCACAGGCTTTGAAAGTTCTATTTATCATCTTTTACAGTATGGTCTTTCTCTGCAATGAGAAGCCTGGCTTCACCTTAATTTACTGTTATACTGTATTTTTTTCATGGCCTGAAATCAATGTATTTCTCATTCTGCAATGAAGGGGCAACACCTGAAATGTGGTGTTTGTTCATGAACAATATTTGTGGAGTCATGTTTGATACCCACAGAGTACATATATTTACCATTTAGGTCTCAGATTTGACCCACTCTTTCTGGGAAAACCTCACTGGCCCACTTAAATTGAGATATGTGCCCCAATCATGTGCTCCTGAACACTCTGCATGTGCACTACCAGAGCCTTCCTGAGTTTATTGTGATTGTTAGATTACTATCATTCTATACCATGAATTATGCCGAAATGACCAGAACTGCGCTTGCTTTATTCAACATTCTCTCCCCCCATGCTTAGTACATTGACTGGAGTATAGTGAGCCCTTAGTACACACCGTGACAATGAATGTAACTGATTGGAATTGAATGGAATTTGTTTGATGTGGCAGCTGAGAAAGTCTTAATTAAGGGGAATCTGAGAAGAGCAATTTTATTTCTGTTTACTGTCTCCTGTGTTTAGTAAGTGTACTTAAATGAGGACCAGATTTCTCTCAGTTCTGTTCAGCCTGACCTTCAGATAGGGAGAGTGAAATAAACTCCAAAGTGGATGCACCTACCTGCCTTTTGGAGTGTCCTCATGTTCAGCCACCCTGCACTCCTGCAAATGATGGGTTAAAGAGGCTTTGGCATGACCTCTTCTACTATAACATTAGGATTTTTGTTGTTACTCTTGTTTTTGCTTAACTTCTTCTTCACCTCTTCTTCCATCAAAGTAACCAGCAAGACCAAAATCCTTCCACTTCATGCATCTTTTCTTATTACTCGCATGTATCCAATGCAACTAATTTTATTAATGCATACACTCCTTGACATTTTCTATTTTACAAAAATTATAATAAGTAATTTATTATATACACATCTCCATACTTTGCTTTTCTCATTTAAAAATACATTGCAGGACTTCCCTGGTGGCGCAGTGGTTGAGAGTCTGCCTGCCGATGCAGGGGACACGGGTTCGTGTCCCGGTAGGGGAAGATCCCACATGCCGCAGAGTGGCTGGGCCCATGAGCCATGGCCGCTGAGCCTGCGCGTCCGGAGCCTGTGCTCCGCAACGGGAGAGGCCACAACAGTGAGAGGCCCGCGTACCGCAAAAAAATAAATAAATAAATATATAAAATAAATAAAAAATAAAAATACATTGCATTTGTAAATCCTATCCCTTTTCACTCTTGCAGTTCTTTTCTGTGCTCCTTTTTTTTGAAAACCTAGTTAAATAGAATCAGGAGGCATTAATTCACACTGCTAACATCCGATTCCCCACTTGTCCCTAAGCTACAAGACAATAGGAAGGAAAAATAAATATTAATAAAATATTAATGGAATATTTCTATTCTGCCCTAAAGATATTTTGGTCAATGTTAATATTATAGTCCTCATTATCCAAAATTTACCATCTAGTTAGACAAATCTTTTTCATTACCTTTATTCTAAAGTATTTTTGACAATTTTCCAATACATGTTGTTCACGTAAAATTGAAATCATTAATTAATTTAAAATTTGAGATGCTAAGTAGAATAGTATCAAATATATTTACTACCACTAATTTGTATACTTATGATTGAATATTTTATATATACTAAATCTTCCCTTCCAAAATTATGGTATAGATTTTTACTTGTTCAGGTCTTCTGTTAAGATTCAATACTTTTTTTTAAAGTCCAGAGCTTTACTGTTGCCTTTAACTCTAAATATTTTAAAGATTCTTTGTCATTTTGTAATGGGATCATTTTTACATTTCATACAAGCTGATAATTTTCAATACAAAAATTGTAATGTATGCTTATTTATCTATATTTTTCATTTGCCTAGACAAATGCTAATAATTATTCTGTTTTTAGTGTAATTTACCAGAAAATGGATTTCTCCAAAAGCAAATTAACCTAACAAAAATTAATGATTTCATGTATTATTTTTGAAAGTTTTTAAAAACCACTTATTTTACTTTACTGACTTATTAATCAAAATTTCCCAACTAATAATAAATAATTATGATATATGGAACTCCTCTTTTCTCTCATTTACACAAAAATTGACATTTGAATTTTGGTACTGTCGTGTGTAGGCTTTTCTAAAAAGAATTCCTCCTTCTTCCATGGGTTGATATGAACTTACCCATCCATCTGATTTTGTCTTGGTCAGAGATGTGCTTTGGACAGAGATGTGATTAGATGCAATTCAAGCAGAGGCTTTAAATGGGATTGTGTGCTGTATTGTCTTGTCTTTTGGCAGACTTGTAAGTAAGAATCCACTGCCCCTTCAAGTTGGGCTTGGGGTGAATTCATGTGTGGTAGACTTGAACCTGAGAGAAATAGAACCAATGAGGTATAGATACCCCAGATATATTTCATATACCTATCCCAGATATATATATCCATATAAATACATAAATTCATAGATATCCTATATAAGACATTCTATGAATTCATAGGTATATATGAATTTACATATATGTTCTATATATAGTATATAAGATATATAGAGGAGAGAGAGACAGAGACAGAGATTGCGACTGAGAAAGAAAGATCTATTGTTAAGAATCATGAGATTTTTGAGTGCAGGCAAGTCTGAAATTTGTAGTGCAGGCCAGCAGACTGGAAACTCAGGCAGGATTTCTATGGCAGTTTTGAGGTAGAATTCCTTCTTTGAGACATCTCAGTCTTTGCTCTTAAAGCCTTCAAATGATTGGATGAGGCTACCCACATCATGGAGTGTAATCTGCTTTACTTGCAGTTGACTGATTATGTGTTGATCACATCTACAAATACCTTCACAGCAAATCTAGACTAGTGTTGACCAAGCAACCACAGCCTAGTCAAAAGTTAACAGGTAAAATTAACCATCACAGTAGGAAAATAAATGTTGTTGTTGGAAGCCACTGAGATTTGGAGTGGGTTATAATGAAGCATTATCTTTGCAAAAGGAGCCTAATTTTCTGTTTAGAATTATAACATGAAATAAGTCTCTTCTATCTCTATGCTACTTAAGCCTATTTGAAGAAAGTTTCCTAGACATTCACAATCTCCTTTTAAGCACCTATTAATATACCATGACTTTTTTAACACCATTAATTTCCTGATATAATAACTTATTTTGATGATTTTTCTAATATTGACTTTATCCTTCCATTAAAAGAAATACATTGTAATTATTCTGACACTCTACCTGACTATATTTGGTAATAATTTATTTAAAATTTGGATATATATCAATAATTAAAATAATCTATGATTTCCCATTTTTAATGATACAAAGTTTTTTGTATAAAGTTTTTCAATCAGTATAAAATGAATGTTTCTGGGGATAGTTAAGTAACATTTCTTTTTTAAAGATTAGATATATCTCAGCTGTGAAAACATCATTTATAAGTTAACATTAATTTATCTAGTAATTAGTTTAGTAAGGACATACTTCTTTAATAATTTGGTAAATTTTGCTGAGCTAGAGCATTATTTGTTTCATTACTCCTTAAATTTGTTTCCATAAATTCACATGTATTAAATTATATTAATATGATTGAATCAATGACTTCTGTACCTGTGGCTATGTATTCTTTCTCATTTCTAACATAATATTATTTTATATTAATTTTAGCTTTAATTTTTAGTGCCTGCTACCCTAGCTAATTTTGATTTGAGTTTTTGGATGTAAGATACATGGAAGATTATTTTATTTTTCAAAATCATTCTCTCCTTTCCTATCTCAATAAGAGGATGATATTTCCCTGTCCTTGTCTGGTGAATTTCAAAGACTCTGCATAAGTAATGTGTGTGTCACTGACCACATGCGATTTGTTTGGCAAATAATATCTGAGTGGCAAAGTGCAAGCAAATGCTTTAAATGCAGTTGTGTGTTTGTTGCTTCTCCCTGAGCCATGAAAATGGCACTTTCCATGTGGTTACTGATACCTCAACCTGAGTCCCAGCCTAGGTCCCTGTAGCCTGGAGAAGAGCTACAGCCAATGCAGCCCTCCTATGATAACAGCAAGAAAGAAATCTTAGATGCTGTAAGCCACTGAGATTTTAGGCTTATTTGTTAGTGCAGCAAAGCTAGCTAATACAAGATGAGGATTTACCCCAATTATTTTTAGTCAGTTTTACATACAAAAGCTTTTAAAATATGTTCAAGTGATCTGTCATCAGTTTTGTTATTAATTATATTCTCTTTTATTGCCTTTCCTGAAGATTGTAATTTCAGGAATATTTCCTTTTTGGATTCAGGTCATTGAATATAACCATGTTTCTTATATTAAAGAAGTTCAAATTTTTATAACATATTTTTACAATTTTTTTCTGTTTGTTAAATTTATGACCATGGTTGTAGCCTTTGAAATATGCACTTTAAAAAAAACTTTAAGACTTACAGCTAAGTACATGAGCAATTTTGTAAGTGTTCCTTGGACACTAATAAAATATACATATATTCAATATTCATAGAACGCACAATCAGATATTTATGTTTGAGTGGAGTTTTTACAGTATTCAGTTTCTATATGTTCTCACTTATTTATTTCTATTAGATCTTTCTAATTCTGTAAAAGATATATTCTAGTCCCTGAGTATCATTCTATTTTTATCAAGTTCTCCTGTATTTCTAATCAATTAAGCTTTATGTTCGGAATTCTAAATGCTTTGGTGCTTACAGTTTTACGAGGAATGTGTCCTCCAAGAAAATTGTCTTTTATCATTACACAAAATAATATTTTACCTTATTTAAGAGATTTCAATCTTAAAAGAATGTATTCATTTCCCCTTGCTCCAGCTCACCTGTTCTGTTATTGTCTAAAATGTTATTGTGCTATCTATAGTAGTTTAGTTTTACTTTTTCCTTTGCTGTATGAAAACTCCATGTCGCAAATATTGCTTAGCCTTGATAGTACAAAATCCCAAGCACACCATCATTGCATTAATTATATATAAAATGTTATCAGTCACTACCTTTTCTTCTTTCATTTTCTCTCCTCTTAAAGTATCTATTTTGAGTCACTTAGAGTTGTTTAGAACATTTTCTGAAGTATTTTTCTTAGATGAGGTAACCAAAACTAGGAGTCCTTAGTTTTTCTTTCAACTAAAAGTAAATGATAAGTTGTCTGCCAATAAGATTCTATGGTTCTTTTTGCCCAGTAATCTACTAAACTAATTTTTAAATTACCGTAATTATATATTTCTTTGAAATATAAATTGTTCCATTTAATTGGAAGCTTCAGATTTTTTTTTTAATGCTTGAAATTCAAAATTCATGGGAGATCGCCTTTCTATCCCCTCCCTCCACCAAGACACATACACAAACACACACACACTCACACACACACATACACACACTCAAAACCCATCCTTTCCTTTTCTGAGGCATATGCATAGCATCTAGTTTTCTAGCTCTTCTAGTAACTAGACTGAACCAAGTTGTTGTCAATAGAACATGGTTGGAAAGTTGTTCAGCCTCTGTTTTACAGATTTACAAACAAAATAATTGCCCATGAATTTTTCTTTCCTCTTCCCACAAGCTGCAACATGGATAGACTGGCAGTCATGCTGATGGAGACAACTTCCTTGGGATGGTGTTAACCACAAAACGGCAGAAACTAGCTTCCTGATTCATCTTGGGAAAAAGAATTCCCTTTCCAGATTACATTGGTCAGATTGATATGTGGGAAAGGAATAAACTTCTGTTTTATTTAACTTCTCTGCTTTACTGTGGGGTAGGGGAGAAGTGGGATGTCTCCTTCCTGGTGGTTCTCAGAGTGTGGTTTGTGAAAAACTGAGGGTCCTAAAGACAGTTTCAGGGTGTTCCTAAGGCCAAACCACTTTCAAAATAACACTAAGATGTCACTAGTCTTAAACAGTGGTGTTTAAGTGTGTTGGCACCAAACTGTACCAGTTGCCATTTTATTGTTCACGGCCATGCACTCACAAGAAAAAAAAAAAAGCCTGTTTCACTTAAGAATGTCCTTGAGGAAACAGTAATAATTATTAATGCTATCAAACTTTGACCTTTGTGGATATATTTCTTTAATATTTGTGTAAAGACATAGGAACAAAGCATGAAGCATTTCAACTACATACTGATATAATTGTTACCCACAGCAAAACACTCATGCAATTGTGTGAGCTATCAGCTGAACTAGTTGCTTTTTTCACGGAACACCATTTTTACTTGAAAGAATGACTGAAAGACAAACGATGGTTATTCAAACATGAATATTTGGCAAAAAGAAAACACCTGACAGTATTTACTGATGATGATAAAATTTGAACTTTCAGGGGAAAATTAGAATTTTAGAAAACTAGTGTCCCCAGTGACAGCCACACAGTACTCAAAGACATTTAAAAAGAATGGATTTTAGTGTATGTGTGTATTTTGATAGTGCATAATAAAATGGGTAACTATTAGGAAGATTCACGGTTAGGCAGTATTTTCCAAGTTATCAATACATGATGTTATAGGGCTTCCTTGGTGGTGTAGTGGTTGAGAGTCCGCCTGCCGATGCAGGAGACACGGGTTCATGCCCCAGTCCGGGAACATCTCACATGCTGCGGAGTGGCTGGGCCCGTGAGCCATGGTCGCTGAGCCTGCGCGTCCGGAGCCTGTGCTCTGCAACGAGTGAGGCCACAACAGTGAGAGGCCCGTGTACCGCAAAAATAAAATAAAATAAAGTGGGAAAAACCAGCCTCAAAGAAAATAATCAGCAATATTGTTAAATTGAAGAAATAACCATTTAGATAAGTGCACTGTACCAATTAAGTTCTTTCAAATTCTGATAACAGCACAAGAGGCCCTATTATTACCCTTATATAAAGTTAAGAGTCTGGTATCTTATGTAGGAAAACACTAATCTAAAATAATCTAAACTAGCCCTCGTTTGACAGGAGAAAACACAGGGATGTAGGATGTACACTGATTTGACACGTCAAGGTGAAAAAAGAAAACAAGGCAAAGAAGTCAAAAAGAGAGAGCACACTAATTGAGATTTTAGGTAATAAAGATTTAGAGCTGTTTCATTGATTATCTATATGTATATGAGTTTTTTTTTATAGAATACAGTTTTCAAATGAGGACAAAACAGTTTCAGTAAACTTCTCGAAAGGCGTTGTAAAGTAAGTTACCTCTCCTTGTGTCTGAGTGCAATCTCACATTCATCTCTTTAAATCAGGACAATAAAGAAAATTTTATCTGGCAAATGGCTTGAATCAGTATTTCTAATATTAATTGAAAACACTTCAATAAAAATATCCACTTAAGGTTTATCCTTGAACAACCAAATGAGAGAAAACTTGAAAGAAAAAAAAAAGATTTTAAATTTCTCTCCACTCTCCACTCTGGCTCCAAAATATAATTCCATTAAAAAGTTATTATCAAACATGATAAATATTGAGAATAAGAATCCATTAAGCACAGAGATTTGATTAACTATATTGTTTTAATTTTAAAATGAAGCTTGGGAATAAATAAAATAATGACTGGTAGCATATATTATGGTTTCAATGGTTTTAGATCAGCTTAATATGTGACTCCTGTTCACAATGGGTCAAACCATCAAACTGGCCAAAGGTGGGGAAAGGAAGGGAAGAAGGGAGGGAGTGGGGGGAGGGAAGAAGGAAGGTAGGGAGGGGGGAAGTGAGGAATGAAGGAAGGAAGGAAGGAAAGGAGGGAGGGAGGGAGGGAGGGAGGGAGGAAGGAAGGGAGATGAAAGGAGAAAGGAAAGCTTACTGCTGAGAACAAAGCAGGACAAGAGTAATATGTGTTATTTTGCACTCTGAAAGGGGGAGAGTGACTGTCCATTACTCTTTTATTGAATCACCCAGTAGTTGAAGGATCAACTTTGTCTAGATCCATAGTCTAGCAGCAACATTATTGAGGTTGGATGGGCTTAAAGTCCTCATTTATCAGGATTCTTTACTAAACAGTTAAGGAAAACAAATGTCTTCTAGATTTAAGAAAAAATACAAATTAAAAACATATATATCAGGGCCATATTTCTTATCCTATGCTACTCAGTGGAGAACATTTTTGACAACTGTCTATACATTTCACAATTCACTCTCCCATTTCTCTTCTTGTGCAATAAGGACACTCTATGAATCAGAGTACAATGATTACCAACAGGGAAGAAATTTATTTCAAGAATTTAACTATTTGAATACATGTGTAAAGGACTTTTTTCAGATTAAGCTGTTCAGTTTAGCAGAGAAAATTAAGGTGAAATTGTACGTGCTGAATCATTTGTTTCTCTCTTCTTTTGAATGATATCACTTCTTGGAAATAAATGATAGTACAGAAAAAAGAAATAAATGGGGACTATTTTAGTTCTTGGTTACCTTACATGATTATTAAAAAAAGAAAATTGCATTGAGTAATTTCTGATTTCTCAGCAGGTATACATGACAGTAGTTTATCTTAATTATTATGTATTAAAAAGATTTGTTGAAATGAAAAGTTTATGTGCAATACTAAACTTATTTAGTTATATATTATTATGAAAGGGTAATATGGATTATAAATAAACCACCAGGTTTTCAGAAAAATGTATTATTTTTAAGAACGTAAGGAAATTTCATGATTTTATTTTCAGTTATACAGTATTTTAGATTAAGTTGACTCATCTAGGAATCATTTATTTTTTAAATATTTCTTCATGACAGCATGAGCTCTACTCATGTACATCTCAATTTAGGCAAATATAAATCTATTTAGTCTTTATACTATAAAACATCTTCAATAAGGTATGTGCCTGGCACAGTCCCATTAGGAAATTCTTCAATTACTAACAGTGGGGATGCCAAGAATAGTGTTTCCTTCAAAATGTGCAGCACAACTCCCCAAAGACTCTAATATGCCCCCATCCAACAACCTTGAAAAAATTGTACTTATAAAAGACACACTTATTCCACTGCTGGGAATACTTTAAAAGATATTCTCTAAAATAAGAATGCCAGGCATATAAGTATGAGGATATTCATTGCAACAACCTTCACATTTTAAAACAAATCCTGACAACAACCAGTTTGCCAAAAACAGGGGTCAGATAAATTGTCATTTGGGTCTATAATGAAACACTCGACTTTTAGAAGGAATGAAGTATATTCATACCACTGACGTAGAAAGCATCACGAAACATATTAAATGGAAAAGTACAGAGCCCTGTTATGATATTGCCATTTTTTCCATTAAAAAAATACTTCTAGGGCTTCCCTGGTGGCGCAGTGGTTGAGAGTCTGCCTGCCGATGCAGGGGACACGGGTTCGTGCCCCGGTCCAGGAAGATCCCACATGCCGCAGAGCGGCTGGGCCCGTGAGCCATGGCCGCTGAGCCTGTGCATCCGGAGACTGTGCTCCGCAATGGGAGAGGCCACAACAGTGAGAGGCCCGCATACAGAAAAAAAAAAAAAAAAAATCTATATCCTTGTTACTGCATGGGCCAAAGCCCAGTATACTGAAAGTTTACAAAAGAAAACACAAACTTTGAGTTACCTTTGGGATGATGCACTGGGAGTCTAATGAAAGGGCCAAGAAATATTTACCTTGCTCATATATCTAATACAGTATTGTTTTATTAAAAGATTATTAGTGTAATTATTATTACAAAAGTGAATAATTTCTGGAGTAGGAAAGAGTAAGAAGATGATGTGGATGGGAACATGTGCATGAGCATAAGTATTTTTAAAGATACTAAAAATCTTCTGTTGCTTAACCTGAATGGTAATTGTATAGTTATGGTTTTACAGTTATTCTTAAGAATGTAAGTATGTTTTTATATTGTCTTCTATGTTAGTATGACATATTTCACAAAATAATTTTTTACGGAATGCAAAATTTCATAAAGCAGTGTATTTCTTCCGTGTTTTTAAAACTGAGTCTGTCTTTGACTAAGTTTTCTGTTCTCAAAATATTAGTTAAGACATTTCTCTGATTCTATTTTCTTAAGTTAATTCATTTCAAATTCCACATTGTACTCCAAGAGATATAATTTCTGTCATTGAAATATCATTACTTTTTATCCTATAAAATATAGTTCAGTGTGAATATAACTTTTATAAGTTGACAAAGGTCCAAGATAAACTTAAAATCTGTACATATATATATATTGCCTCTTATATTTCATTTTTCTGTGCTATGGCCCTATTTTTAAGAAAAAAAATCTTATAGGTACATATTCATTAAAAGTTAAACTCCATTACTGGTTTGATGCTAAGTTTTAAGTTTACTTATGGTTCCCACCACATTCAGAATTTTCAGATTTTATTCTGAGCATTAGTTACTGCCTTCTCATGCAAGTTTTCTGGAAACATCGTTACATACTTCACACTTCTAATTTCCTTCATCATCTACTGTTCCTGTCCTCAAGTTAAGTTTTTCTGCATATCCTGGATTCTATTATAACATCCAATTTTTTTTAAAACTGGTAATTAAAGTAACTTTTGAGCTGACTTGGGGAAAATATTTTATTAAATTACAAAGGAAGAGTAAGAGGAAATATTTCATGTGTTTGGAATGTCCTAAAAATATGGGTCCACTATATTATGACAAAAAGAGAGACTTACTACCTTTTTGTAGATGTCATGGGGTTCCCCATACTCTAGTACCTTCCTGATCAAAAAGGAAAACTACATTACTAAGCTTCTTTTATAGTTTGGTTTTGTCATGTAACTGAGTTATTGTCAGTGGACTGTGGCCCTAATAAAAAGATTCAGTCCTCTCTTTCCCTGCCAAGTAACAAAAGAAGCTACTTGTAATAGCAGGCATGGGTGTTTATACAATGCAAGAAACTCAGATTTTTAAAGCACCACCTGGAGGAAGATGAAGGCAAGAACTTGTTTTCATACATCACACAGTGAGGTGAGTAAAACATATATCTTCATAATATAAATAAAATCATTTATAAAGTAATTAAGTCACTTGTATTCCAGGTGTGACTTGTTACTTCCATAAAAGCTACTTTCCTCTGTCCTATAGAGAAATAGTATCTTGAAAGATGCTGCTATTAGGAAAAAAATCTTATAATGTTATGACCAGCAAGGGAACTAATTTCAAAGATTTAAAACTTGGGTAATTCTCAAGTATTTGGTAAATCTCTTACATACAGTAGCCTACAAACATCCCAAGAATGAATGAACTCATGAAATAAGTGGCTGATTGGACAGTGTAAAAAAAAGAAAATAAATTGTCCAGAAATTTGAGGATCTCCAAAATAGAAAAAACTGAATGCTTTTAGACCCCAAACAATGAGGGATTGGATTTCAAAAAACTTTGACAACAAAGACCTAGTAAAACTTTTTAGGTAAATAACGTGACTTGAAGTAAAGATTAGATTTAGGGTGAAACTTCCTACTTAGTGTTTTTTAACTGCTTCACGGTGGCTTTCACTGAGGTAAAGAGACATGAAAGGGAAAAAAAATAGTAGCTTTTAGAGTTATATCATGTAAAAAACTTTTGGACAGGACAATATTTGGAAGCACAGGACTAAATCTTTGAGGGGACTGTATATACATATTCACATGTATACATATCTGTATCTGTATCCATATATATATCCACATAAACCATGAAAACCTTCCTCCCTTTACAAAAGTCCTTACACTGCTTGATATTTACTGTGGAATAGGTGGATGGAAGAATGAGAACAAGATCACAATGTCAAGGTAGTTTTTCAATCTCAGAGAACCCCTCATGAAAGAACAAAGCAAATAAGCAACTGTAATGACAAAACTGAAACCCCCTAAATAATATCTTCAAAAAAAAAAAAAAATGAAAAGTATCCCATAAACCTCAAAATCCAAGAAGCTGGGCCACTCTCAGCAACCAAGTTGACCTGAAATGAGCAACTCTGTGGCATGAAACAGAAGACAGTGAAACCACAGATCCAAGAAACTCGAAATCCTTAACAAAAAGAGAAGTCGTGATGCATAGTAAAAACTTGCTGGGATGACTTAAAGACAAGAGCTGACATTGGAAGAGTTCAATAAAGGCCACAGGATTGAAGAAGGTCCAGTGGTGCTGATTTGACCTAGGAGGAAATAACTCATCAGAATAAGCAGCCCAAGCTCTTCTTGGGAGAAGAAACCATTGGGAGGAGAATCAAAAATGTGAAGGACAGAAAAACTAGGATCAAAAGTAAGAGAAGCTTCAAATACATGACAGGAAAGGAATAGAAAGGAAGGTCTTAGAAAATAGAAGCACATTTTTAAAATATATTTTTTGTGATGGCAAAAGAGAGAAACTTAGAATCATGAATCTAGAAAATGTTTCCTGGTCCACACCCAGCCACCTACATAAAAGCTTCCCTGTAAATGTGCAGAAAAACCACTGTGTTCAGACATGGAATATGAGTATCGAATGTCATTTGTAGCTCACTCAAAGATCAACGAGGAAAAAGAGAATAATTACTTGAATGAGATCCCAACAAACATGAAGCCACTAGAAAGACATGGTCACAAAACGTGAAAAGCAAAAATATATTATTTCAAAATAAGCTATAAAAATCAGAATACAATCGAAGATGTGAAAGAAGAGTATAATCAGAACTAGACAAACTCAGGTATGACTGATTAGAGAAAAATGAAAACACAAAACAAAAAAACTGATGAAGGGAAATAATTAAAATTCAGTAGAAAAGATTTACAAAAAAAGAAAAAAAATGATTGTAGGAAAGGAAACTAAACTGAAGATATCACAAGTGAATAGAAATTCAACAGATTTGAGAGCAAAGATGTAGAATATAGCCCTAGAAAACCCAACATGAGGTCAACACAAAGAAAACTGAAACAATGGAAAACAACACATACTAACTTCTGTAATTAAAATCAACTTCTTTATTAAAAAATGTGTTTGAACTTACACATTTATAATGAATACCATGAACTTAGGAAAATCATGCCATAAATATAAAAATGTAGAAATGATTTTACAAAACTGCTAAACTTTAAAAAAAGGAAAATATCATTTGACATCCAGATAACAAAGCCAAAATTGTTTATGAGGGAAATAAAATCAGGTTGGAAATGAGTTGTTTCAAGTTGTCTATGAATACAGAAGGGGAAATGTGGAAGGCAGTTGTATAAACCATGAAACACATCCCACAGACATGTGCTTAAAGAGAATACCCTTAGTAATTACACTTGATAGAGACATTCACATTCACACTCACAACTTTATAATATATTTTTCTGTAAGAGTAATGCTATAATGTTAACCTAGTTCCAAGTACATAATACTCTGATTGTTTTATGGGTTAAGATTATTCTAATTTTATATCTGAATCTTTCAATGCCTGTCCCAGCTATGAGATCTTGGCAAAGTGAAAACTTTCTTGTCTCAGGTTATCCATCTCTAAAATAATCATAACATGTCATCATACCTTTGAGAATCATAATTATTAGAAATTCAATGCTCTGAAAGTCACTCTAAATATAATAGTGCTTAATTATGAGGTCTTATGATATTAATTTATGTGTAGTTGATATGAAACTACTTTCTCTCTAAAAGATCCTTAGTAGGCAAAAGAAGAATCTGGGCTAAATAATCTTAACCCTGCTGGAAAAATGTTTCCAATCTGATTAATGTACTAAGGTTCTCAGCTCTGCATGAGGCAATTACAGTGGCTTAAGTCCCCAAATGCATAGTAGCAGCATCCTCCCCCATTCACATCCCCATCAACTTCTACCAGTCACTATACATGTGCTTTTTCCTTTAAAAACAAAAGGTGAAAAACAGAAGGCTACATAATGTATTTTGAAAACATAAATAGCAAATCTACTAAGGAAATAGATTTATCTGGGAAAATCTATAAACAAGACGTAGTACTGAATTTTTACTCTGAAAAATATCAGTTTTATGATGGTGAGTGGTACATAAAACAAACTATTTCAAAATGTAAATAGCCACTAAATGTTATTTTAAAGGTCAGAGAAATTAGCTTTTATTAAATTTCTTTCAGTGAGTACTGTTATAATGCAGAATATCACAAAAACAGTAAAGTGTGAGATAATTGAGATGGGGAAGTAGAATTTTCAATAGCAGTTTTGTTTTTTTAAATCTTTATTGGAGTATAATTGCCTTACAATGGTGTGTTAGTTTCTGCTTTATAAAAAGTGAATCAGTTATACATACACATATGTTCCCATATCTCTTCCTTCTTGTGTCTCCCTCTCTCCCACCCTCCCTATCCCACCCCTCTAGGTGGTCACAAACCCCCCAGCTGATCTCCCTGTGCTATTCGGCTGCTTCCCACTAGCTATCTATTTTACATTTGGTAGTGTATATATATATCCATGCCACTCTCTCACTTTGTCACAGCTTACCCTTCCCCTCCCCATATCCTTAAGTCCATTCTCTAGTAGGTCTCTGTCTTTATTCTGTCTTACCCCTAGGTTCTTCATGACATTTTGTTTTCTTAAATTCCATATATATGTGCTAGCATATGGTATTTGTCTTTCTCGTTCTGACAAACTTCACTCTGTATGACAGACTCTAGGTCCATCCACCTCATTACAAATAGCTCAATTTCATTTCTTTTTAAGACGAGTAATATTCCATTGTATATATTTGACACATCTTCTTTATCCATTCATCCGATGATGGACACTTAGGTTGTTTCCATCTCCTGGATATTGTAAATAGAACTGTAACGAATATTTTGATACATGATTCTTTTTGAATTATGGTTTTCTCAGGGTATATTCCCAGTAGTGGGATTGCTGGGTCATATGGTAGTTCTATTTGTAGTCTTTTAAGGAACCTCCATACTGCACTCCATAGTGGCTGTACCAATTCACACTGCCACCAGCAGTGCAAGACTGTTTCCTTTTCTCCACACCCTCTCCAATATTTATTCTTTGTAGATGTTTTGATGATGGTCATTCTTACAGGTGTGAGATGATATCTCATTGTAGTTTTGATTTGCATTTCTCTAATGATTAATGATGTTGAGCATTCTTTCATGTGTTTGTTCGCAGTCTGTATATCTTCTTTGGAGAAATGTCTATTTAGATCTTCTGACCATTTTTGGATTGGGTTGTTTGTTTTTTTGTTATTGAGCTGCATGGGCTGCTTGTAAATTTTGGAGATTGATGCTTTGTCAGTTGCTTCATTTGCAAATATTTTCTCCCATTCTGAGGGTTGTCTTTTGGTCTTGTTTATGCTTTCTGTTGCTGTGCAAAAGCTTTGAAGTTTCATTAGGTTCCATTTGTTTACTTTTGTTTTTATTTCCATTTCTCTAGGAGGTGGGTCAAACAGGATCTTGCTGTGATTTATGTCATAGAGTGTTCTGCCTATGTTTTCCTTTAAGATTTTGATAGTTTCTGGCCTTACATTTAGGTCTTTAATCCATTATGAGCTTATTTTTGTGTATGATGTTAGGGAGTGTTCTAATCTCATACTTTTACATGTATCTGTCCAGTTTTCCCAGCACCACTTACTGAAGAGGCTGTCCTTTCTTCACTGTACATTCCTACCTCCTTTATCAAAGATAAGGTGACCATATCTGTGAGGGTTTACCTCTGGGTTTACTCTCCTGTACCATTGATCTATATTTCTGTTTTTGTGCCAGTACCATACTGTCTTGATTACTGTAGCTTTGTAGTATAGTCTGCAGTCAGGGAGCCTGATTCCTCCAGATCCATTTTGCGTTCTCAAGTTGCTTTGGCTATTCGGGATCTTTTGTGTTTCCATACAAATTCTGAATTTTTTTATTCTAACTCTGTGAAAAATGTCAGTGGTAGTTTGATAGGGATTGCATTGAATCTGTAGATTGCTTTGGGTAGTAGAGTCATTTTCACAATGTTGATTCTTCCAATCCAAGAACATGGTATATCTCTCCATCTATTTGTGTCATCTTTAATTTCTTTCATCAGTGTCTTATAATATTCTGCATACAGGTCTTTTGTCTCCTTAGGTAGATATATTCCTAGATATTTTATTCTTTTTGTTGCAGTGGTAAATGGGAGTGTTTTCTTGATTTCACTTTCAGATTTTTCATCATTAGTGTATAGGAATGCCAGAGATTTCTGTGCATTAATTTTGTATCCTGCTACTTTACCAAATTCGTTAATTAGCTCTAGTAGTTTTCAGGTAGCATCTTTAGGAATCTCTATGTATAGTATCATGTCATCTGCAAACTTTGACAGCTTTACTTCTTTTCCGATTTGGATTCCTTTTATTTCCTTTTCTTCTCTGACTGCTGTGGCTAAAACTTCCAAAACTATGTTGAATAAGAGTGGTGAGAGTGGGCAACCTTGTCTTGTTCCTGATCTTGTGGAAATGCTTTTAGTTTTTCACCATTGAGGATGATGTTGGCTGTGGGTTTGTCATATATGTCCTTTATTATAGTGAGGAAAGTTCCTCTATTCCTATTTTCTGCAGAGTTTTTATCATAAATGAGTGTTGAATTTTGTTGAAAACTTTCTCTGCATCTACTGAGATGACCATATGTTTTTTCTCCTTCAATTTGTTAATATGGTATATCACATTGATTGATTTCCAAATATTGAAGAATCCTTGCATTCCTGGAATAAACCCCACTTGATCATGCTTTATGATCCTCTTAATGTGCTGTGGGATTGTGTTTGCTAGTATTTTGTTGAGGATTTTTGCATCTATGTTCATCAGTGATATTGGCCTGTATTTTTCTTTCTTTGTGACATCTTTGTCTGGTTTTGATATCAGGGTGATGGTGGCATCATAGAATGTGTTTGGGAGTGTTCCTCTTTCTGCTATATTTTGGAAGGATAGGTGTTAGCTATTCTCTAAATGGTTGTTAGAATTCGCCTGTGAAGCCATCTGGTCCTGGGCTTTTGTTTGTTGGAAGATTTTAAATCACAGTTTCAATTTCAGTGCTTGTGACGGGTCTGTTCATATTTTTCTATTTCTTCCTGATTTAGCCTTGGCACCTTGGGCATTTCTAAGCATTTGTCCATTTCTTCGAGGTTTTCCATTTTATTGGCATAGAGTTGCTTGTAGTAATCTCTCATGATCTTTTGTATTTCTGCAGTGTCAGCTGTTATTTCTCCTTTTTCATTTCTAATTCTATTGATATGAGGCTTCTCCCTTTTTTTCTTGATTAGTCTGGCTAATGGTTTATCAATTTTGTTTATCCTGTCAAAGAACCAGCTTTTAGTTTTATTGATCTTTGCTATTGTTTCCTTCATTTCTTTTTCATTTATTTCTGATCTGATCTTTATGATTTCTTTCCTTCTACTAACTTTGGGGTTTTTTGTTCTTCTTTCTCTAATTGCTTTAGGTGCAAGGTTAGGTTGTTTATTTGAGATGTTTCATGTTTCTTAAGGTAGGATTGTATTGCTATAAGCTTCCCTCTGAGAGCTGCTTTTGCTTTATCCCATAGGTTTTGGGTCATCATGTCTCCATTGTCATTTGTTTCTAGGTACTTTTTGACTTCCTCTCTGATTCCTTCGTTATTAAGTAGTGTATTGTTAAGCCTCCATGTGTTTGTATTTTTTACAGATCTTTTCCTGTAATTGATATCTAGTCTCATGGCGTTGTGGTCAGAAAAGATACTTGATACAATTTCAGTTTTCTTAAATTTACCAAGGCTTGATTTGTGACCCAAGATATGATCTATCCTGGAGAATGTTCCCTGAGCACTTGAGAAAAATGCGTACTCTGTTGTTTTTGGATGGAATGTCCTATAAATATCAATTAAGTCCTTCTTGTTTAATGTATCATTTAAAGCTTGTGTTTCCTCACTTATTTTCATTTTGTAATGATCTTTCCATTGGTGAAAGTGGGGTGTTAAAGTCCCTTACTTTGAATGTGTTACTGTCATTTTCTCCTTTTATGGCTGTTAGTATTTGCCTTATATATTGAGGTGCTCTTATGTGAGGTGCATAAATATTTACAATTGTTATATCTTCTTTTTGGATCTATCCCTTGATCGTTATGTAGTGTCCTTCTTTGTCTCTCCTAATAGTCTTTATTTTAAAGTCTATTTTGTCTGATATGAGAATTGCTACTCCCACTTTCTTTAGATTTCCCTTTGCATGGAATATCTTTTTTCATCGCCTCAATTTCAGTCTGTTTGTGTCTCTAGGTCTGAAGTGGGTCTCTTGTAGACAGCATATATATGGGCCTTGTTTTAGTATCCATTCAGCCAGTCTGTGTCTTTTGGTGGGAGCATTTAATCCATTTACATTTAAGATAATTATCGATATGTATGTTCCTATTCTCATTTTCTTAATTGTTTTGGGTTTGTTATTGTAGGTCTTTAACTTCTCTTGTGTTTCTTGCCTAGAGAAGATCCTTTAGCATTTGTTGTGAAGCTGGTTTGGTGGTGCTGAACTCTCTCAGCTTTTGCTTGTCTGTAAAGGTTTAAATTTCTATAACATATCTGAATGAGATCTTTGCTGCATAGAGTAATCTTGATTGTAGGTTTTTCTCCTTCATCACTTTAAATTTGTCCTGCCAGTCCCTTCTGGCTTGCAGAGTTTCTGCTGAAAGATCAGCTGTTAACCTTATGGGGATTCCCTTGTGTGTTATTTGTTGTTTTTCCCTTGCTGCTTTTAATATGTTTTCTTTGTATTTAGTTTTTGACAATTTGATTAATATGTGTCCTGGCATGTTGCTTCTTGGATTTATCCTCTATGGGACAATCTGTGCTTCCTGGACTTGATTAACTATTTCCTTTCCCATATTAGAGAAGTTTTCATCTATAATCTCTTCATATATTTTCTCAGTCCCTTTCTTTTTCTCTTCTTCTTCTGGAACCACTATAATTCGAATGTTGATGCATTTAATGTTGTCCCAGAGGTTCTGAGACTGTCCTCAGTTCTTTTCATTCTTTTTTCTTTATTCTGTTCTGCAGTAGTTATTTCCACTATTTTATCTTCCAGTTCACTTATCCGCTCTTCTGCTTCAGTTATTCTGCTATTGATTCCTTCTAGAGTATTTTTCATTTCATTTATTGTGTTGTTCATTGTTGCTTGTTTCATCTTTAGTTTTTCTAGATCCTTGTTAAATGTTGCTTGCATTTTCTGTATTCTATTTCAAAGATTTTGGATCATCTTTACTATTATTATTCTGAATTCTTTTTCAGATAGACTGCCTATTTACTCTTCATTTGTTAGGTCTGGTGGGTTTTTATCTTGCTCCTTCATCTGCTGTGTGTTTTTCTGTCTTCTCATTTTGCTTATCTTACTGTGTTTGCGGTATTCTGTTTGCAGGCTGCAGGTTCATAGTTCCCCTTGTTTTTGGTGTCTGTCCCCAGTGGTTAAAGTTGGTTCAGTGGTTTGTGTAGGCTTCCTGGTGGAGAGGCCTAGTGCCTGTGCTCTGGTGGATGAGGGTGGTTCTTGTCTTTCTGGTGGGAAGCTCCACATCTGGTGGTGTGTTTTGGGGTGTCTGTGGACTTATTATGATTTTAGGCAGCCTCTCTGCTAATGGGTGGTGTTGTGTTCCTGTCTTGCTAGTTGTTTGGCATAGGGTGTCCAGCACTGTAGCTTGCTGGTCGTTGAGTGAAGCTGGGTGTTGGTATTGAGATGGAGATCTCTGGGAGATTTTCACCATTTGATATTACATGGAGCTCAGAGGTCTCTTGTGGACCAGTGTCCTGAAGTTGGCTCTCCAACCTCAGAGGCACAGCACTGACTCCTGACTGCAACACCAAAAGCCTTTCAGCCAAATGGCTCAGAATAAAAGGGAGAAAAAGTAGAAAGAAAGAAAGAGGATAAAAGAAAATAAAATAAAGTAAGGTAAAATAAAATAAAGTTATTAAAATAAAAATGTAATTATTAAGATAATTTTTTTTAAAAAAGTAAAAAAAAAGAAAAACAGAAAAAACGGACAGATAGAACCCTAGGACAAATGGTGAAAGCAAAGCTATACAGACAAAACCTCACACAGAAGCATACACATACACACTCACAAAAAGAGGAAAAAGGGAAAAAATAATAAATCTTGCTCTCAAAGTCCACCTCCTCAATTTGGGATGATTTGTTGTCTATTCAGTTATTCCACAGATGCAGGGTACATCAAGTTGATTGTGGAGATTTAATCCGCTGCTCCTGAGGCTGCTGGGAGAGATTTCCCTTTCTCTTCTTTGTT
Source organism: Phocoena phocoena (assembly GCF_963924675.1). Taxonomy (NCBI): domain Eukaryota; kingdom Metazoa; phylum Chordata; class Mammalia; order Artiodactyla; family Phocoenidae; genus Phocoena; species Phocoena phocoena. Next base: position 15,578,788 of record NC_089221.1, on the reverse strand, counting down.
CTCACAGCTCCCTGGGCTTAGCTTTGGATTTGGCCCTGCCTCTGCGTGTAGGTCGCCAGAGGCCGTCTGTTCTTCGCTCAGACAGGACAGGGTTAAAGGAGCCGCTGATTCAGAGGCTCTGGCTCACTCAGGCCGGGGGGAGGGAGGGGTATGGATTGCGGGGCGAGCCTGTGGCGGCAGAGGCTGGCATGACGTTACACCAGCCTGAGGCACGCCGTGCGTCTCCTGGGGGAATTGTCCCTGGATCTCGGGACCCTGGCAGTGGCGGGCTGCACCTCCGGAAGGGAGGTGTGGAGAGTGACCTGTTCTCGCACACAGGCTTCTTGGTGGTGGCAGCAGCAGCCTTAGCATCTCATGCCCGTCTCTGGGGTCCGTGTTATTAGCCGCGGCTCACGCCCGTCTCTGGAGCTCCTCGCGCACCAGGAAACAAAGAGGGAAGAAAAAGTCTCTTGCGTCTTCGGCAGGTCCAGACTTTTCCCCGGACTCCCTCCCAGCTAGCCGTGGTGCACTAACCACTGCAGCGTGTGCTCATGCCGCCAACCCCAGTCCTCTCCCTGCACTCTGACTGAAGCCCGAGCCTCAGCTCCCAGCCCCGCCCGCCCTGGCAGGTGAGGAGACAAGCCTCTCCGGCTGGTGAGTGCTGCTCGGCACCAATCCTCTGTGCAGGAATCTCTCCGTTTTGCCCTCCACACCCCTGTGGCTGCACTTGCCTCCGCGGCTCTGAAGCTCCCCGCTCTGCCACCCGCAGTCTCCATCCGTGCAGGGGCTGCTAGTGTGTGGAAACCTTTCCTCCTTCACAGCTCCCTCCCACTGGTGCAGGTCCCGTCCCTATTCTTTTGTCTCTGTTTATTCTTTTGCCCTACCCAAGTACGTGGGGACTTTCTTGCCTTTTGGGAGGTCTGAGGTTTTCTGCTAGGGTTCAGTAGGTGTTCCACGTGTAGATGTATTTCTGATATATCTGTGGGGAGGAAGGTGATCTCTGCATCTTACTCTTCTGCCATCTTCCCCATTTTCAATAGCAGTTTTTACAGTAAAAAAAAGAATATGCTTGTTTCCATTTGATAAGACAAAAACATAGAGAAAGCTTTTATGGATGTCCATAGGCAGAATGACACAAAAGAATTCAGTTTAAGAAAATCCTACAGCAAATGAAATAAGATGTGTGAAAATGATTTGTGATCTTAAGAAAATGCAATGTATACCCAATATAGAGATTTGAAGTAACATATAGATGCTGGTTCTTTTTGCAAATAACACTTGTACAAATATACCATAAATTTTACCATAATTACCTAAAACTTCTTCAGCAAACCAAATATTTTAAAATGTTCTCCAGCTTGATAGCAACATAAACTTTAAATTTCCTGGAAAGTAGAATTTAGGTATGTATATAAGAATATATGGATTTGTCAAAGTAGTGCAGAACCAGAATTTAAAATACCCTATAGTTTAAAAATACAAGTTTAGTTGCTTTTCTGTCCATCTGAAAACAGCACAAAACAAAGCACAAGATTATTAAAATAATGTGAAAATAAAGCATGAAAGTATTTAGCAAACTCTGCTACTATCACTCTGACCAGATGAAATAAACATGACATATTTTTACCTAAATTTATATCTGTACCTATATCTATATATTATAACTCATACGGCATATCACACTTATATGTATTTTCATGTAGAAAAAGAAGAAATCATTATGAGTAATTACTCCTTAACCACAAGGAGTGAAACACAATTTATCAGAAAGCATGAAGTTTTCAAAGTCATAAAAGATCAACTTAAAGCTGAATGAAAGTAAAGCTTTACAGAAATAATGTTTTAGGTGCAAACAGAGACATTTACTACAGTACATTTTATGCAGAAAAAGGTGGAGTATTTGAATCAAGAAAAAGTAAATAATGAAAAAAAAGTGCCAGATGGTTTTAGAAATTTATAATGGACTTGCCCAAGAAATGAATACATTTAGAGTTCTGTCCAAATACCTCTGATAAATTGTCCTTTCAAAGTTTGCTTTCAACTGCTTACACCAGTTTTATTCTATGATTTCTTTGGCAATTAAAGAAATCCATTAAAACTTTCTTAGTCCATGCTTACAAATTTCCTTGAAAATTAACATGTCTGATTTCCAAGGAAATCAGACGGGAGGAAAAAATTAACATGATTATTTTTGCTAACAAATGTGTAGCTCTTAGCCACATTTTACCACTTGTTAAATATTGAATATTTAAAGGGAAAAAAAAAAAAACATGAATGGGAGCTGTATTTCTGGAGAATCTACATATAAGAGATAGAGAAAGCAAAAGATGGTGAGCTAGGAAGTTACTTATGTTCTAGAATTTGATAAAAAAATCAAAATAGAAGAAAAGAATACATAATAGACTTATTATATTGACATTGATAAAGGTGAAATTCTTCAATGGCTCCATACTAAAACCAAAAAACGAAAAAATAAAAAAAATACTCTTGGTTACACCTTCATTTAGAGAGTGTCATAAAATACAGAGAAGTTCATAGACTTTAAATTGTACTGTGATATATCAACTCAGTTTAAAGACCAGAAATTATTATGAAAAATATACAACTTGTATGCATGCAAATATCTCTACCATTTTATCTCATAAAGCACTGTAATTTTTCTTAAGTAATATAAGAATATTATTTTAATTCACATGGCATTACTGTTTAATTATAAAACTTTTGGTAGAAAATAACATGGGGAGAGAGGGGGAAGATGGCGGAAGAGTAAGATGCGGAGATCAACTTCCTCCCCACAGATACATCAGAAATACATCTAAACGTGGAACAACTCATACAGAACACATACTGAACATGGGCAGAAAACCTCAGACCTCCCAAAAGGTGCGCGAGGAGACGGGATTAAGAGTGCTGCTTAGAGGAACTTCAGAGATGGGCGCGAGCCGCGGCTAACAGCACAGACCCCAGAGACGGGCATGAGATGCTAAGGCTGCTGCTGCCACCACCAAGAAGCCTGTGTGCCAGCACAGGTCACTATCCACACCACCCCTCCCGGGAGCATGTGCAGCCCAGCACTACCACGGTCCCGGGATCCAGGGACAACTTCCCCGGGAGAAGGCACGGTGCGCCTCAGGCTGGTGCAATGTCACGCTGGCCTCTGCCGCCACAGGCTCACCCCACACTCCATGCCCCTCCCTCCTCCTGGCCTGAGTAAGCCACAGCCCCCGAATCAGCGACTCCTTTAACCCCATCCTGTCTGAGCGAAGAACAGACGCCCTCCGGCGACCTACACGCAGAGGCGGGGCCCAATCCAAAGCTGAACCCCTGGAGATGTGCGAACAAATAAGAGAAAGGGAAATCTCTCCCAGCAGCCTCAGGAGCAGCGGATTAAATCTCCACAATCAACTTGATGCACCCTGCATCTGTGGAATACCTGAATAGACAATGAATCAACCCAAACTGAGGAGGTGGACTTTGAGAACAAGATTTATTATTTTTTCCCCTTTTCCTCTTTTTGTGAGTGTGTATGTGTATGCTCCTCTGTGAGAACTTTCTCTGTATAGCTTTGCTTTCACTATTTGTCCTAGGGTTCTATCCATCCGTTCTTCTTTTTTTTTTTTAAACTTAAAAAAATTTATTTTCATAATAATTATTTTTTATTTTAATAACTTTATTTTATTTTACCTTACTTTATATTCTTGTATCCTCTTTCTTTCTTTCTTTCTTTCTACTTTTTCTCCCTTTTATTCTGAGCTGTGTGGACGAAAGGCTCTTGGTGCTGAAGTCAGGAGTCAGTGCTGTGCCTCTGAGGTGGGAGAGACAGCTTCAGGACACTGGTCCACAAGAGACCTCTGAGCTGCACGTAATATCAAATGGCGAAAATCTTCCAGACATCTCCATCTCAGCAACAACACCCAGCTTCACTCAACGACCAGCAAGCTACAGTGCTGGACACCCTATGCCAAACAACTAGCAAGACAGGAACACAACACCACCCATGAGCAGAGAGGCTGCCTAAAATCATGATAAGTCCACAGACACCCCCAAAACACACCACCAGACCTGGACCTTCCCTCCAGAAAGACAAGATCCAGCCTTATCCACCAGAACACAGGCTCTGTCCCCTCCACCAGGAAGCCTACACAACCCACTGAACCAACTTTAACCACTGGGGACAGACACCAAAAACAACGGGAACTACGAACCTGCAGCCTGCAGAAAGAAGAACCCAAACACAGTAAGATAAGCAAAATAAGAAGACAGAAAAACACACAACAGATGAAGGAGCAAGATAAAAACCCACCAGACCTAACAAGTGAAGAGGAAATAGACAGTCTACCTGAAAACTAATTCAGAATAATGATAGTAAAGATGATCCAATATCTTGGAAATAGAATAGAGAAAATGCAAGAAATATTTAACAAGGACCTAGAAGAACTAAAGATGAAACAAGCAACAATGAACAACACAATAAATGACATTTAAAATACTCTATAAGGGATCAATAGCAGAATAACTGAAGCAGAAGAATGGAAAAGTGACCTGGAGGATAAAATATTGGAAAAAACTATTGCAGAGCAGAATAAAGAAAAAAGAATGAAAAGGACTGAGGACAGTCTTAGAGACCTCTGGGGCATTAAACACACCAATATTCGAATTATAGGGGTTCCAGAAAGAAGAGAAAAAGAAAGGGACTGAGAAAATATTTGAAGAGATTATAGTTGAAAACTTCACTAATATGGGAAAGGAAATAGTTAATCGAGTCCCGGAAGCACAGATAGTCCCATACAGAATAAATCTAAGGTGAAATAGGCCAAGACACATATTAACCAAACTATAAAAAGTTAAATACAAAGAAAACTTATTAAAAGCAGCAAGGGAAAAACAACAAATAACAGACAAGGGAATCCCCATAAGGTTAACTGCTGATCTTTCAGCAGAAACTCTGCAAGCCAGAAGGGACTGGCAGCACATATTTAAAGTGATGAAGGAGAAAAACCTACAACCAAGATTATTCTATGCAGCAAAGATCTCATTCAGATATGTTATAGAAATTAAAACCTTTACAGATGAGCAAAAGCTGAGAGAGTTCAGCACCACAAAACCAGCTTTACAACAAATGCTAAAGGATCTTCTCTAGGCAAGAAACACAAGAGAAGGAAAACACATACAATAACAAACCCAAAACAATTAAGAAAATGGGAATAGGAACATAGATATCGATAATTACCTTAAATTTAAATGGATTAAATGCTCCCACCAAAAGACACAGACTGGCTGAATGGATACTAAAACAAGGCCCATATTCATGCTGTCTACAAGAGATCCACTTCAGAACTAGAGACACATACATACTGAAAGTGAGGGGATGGAAAAAGATATTCCATGCAAATGAAAACCAAAAGAAAGCTGGAGTAGCAATTCTCATATCAGACAAAATAGACTTTAAAATAAAGATTATTAGAAGAGGCAAAGAAGGACACTATATAATGATCAAGGGCTCTATCCAAGAAGAAGATATAACAATTGTAAATATGCACCCAACATAGGAGCACCTCATTACATAAGGTAAATACTAACAGCCATAAAAGGGGAAATTGACAGTAACATATTCATAGCAGGGGACTTTAACACCCCACTTTCACCAATGGACAGATCATCCAAAATGAAAATAAGTAAGGAAACACAAGCTTTAAATGATACATTAGACAAGATGGACTTAATTGACATTTATAAGACATTCCATCCACAAACAACAGAATACACATTTTTCTCAAGTGCTCAGGGAACATTCTCCAGGATAGATCATATCTTGGGTCACAAATCAAGCCTTGGTAAATTTAAGAAAACTGAAATTGTATCAAGTATCTTTTACGACCACAACACTATGAGACTAGATATCAATTACAAAAAAAGATCTGTAAAAAATACAAACACATGGTGGCTGAACAATACACTACCTAATAACGAAGTGATCACTGAAGAAATCAAAGGGGAAATAAAAAAAAATACCTAGAAACAAATGACAATGGAGAGATGACAACTCAAAGCCTATGGGATGCAGCAAAAGCAGTTCAAAGAGGGAAATTTATAGCAATACAATCCTACCTTAAGAAACATGAAACATCTCGAATAAACAACCTAACCTTGAACCTAAAGCAATTAGAGAAAGAAGAACAAAAAACCCCAAAGTTAGCAGAAGGAAAGAAATCATAAAGAACAGATCAGAAATAAATGATAAAGAAATGAAGGAAATGATAACAAAGATCAATAAAACTAAAAGCTGGTTCTTTGACAGGATAAACAAAATTGATAAACCATTAGCCAGACTCATCAAGAATAAAAGGGAGAAGCCTCAAATCAATAGAATTAGAAATGGAAAAGGAGAAGTAACAACTGACACAGCAGAAATATAAAAGATCATGAGAGATTACTACAAGCAACTCTATGCCAATAAAATGGAAAACCTGGAAGAAATGGAAAAAATTCTTGGAAATGCACAACCGGCCAAGACTGAATCAGGAAGAAGTAGAAAATATGAACAGACCAGTCACAAGCACTGAAATTGAAACTGTGATTTAAAATCTTCCAACAAACAAAAGCCCAGGACCAGATGGCTTCACAGGCGAATTCTATCAAACATTTAGAGAATAGCTAACACCTATCCTTCTCAAACTCTTCCAAAATATAGCAGAGAGAGGAACGCTCCCAAACACATTCTATGAGGCCACCATCACCCTGATACCAAAACCAGACAAGGATATCACAAAGGAAGAAAAATGCAGGCCAATATCACTGATGAACATAGATGCAAAAATTCTCAACAAAATACTAGCAAACAGAATCCCACAGCACATTAAGAGGATCATAAAGCATGATCAAGTGGGGTTTATTCCAGGAATGCAAGAATTCTTCAATATATGCAAATCAATCAATGTGATACCTCATATTAACAAATTGAAGGAGAAAAACCATATAGTCATCTCAATAGATGCAGAGAGCTTTCGAAAAATTCAACACCCATTTATATGATAAAAACCCTCTGGAAAGTAGGCATACAGGGAATTTTCCTCAGCATAATAAAGGCCATATATGACAAACCCAAAGCCAACATCATGCTCAATGGTGAAAAAGTGTAACCATTTCCATTAAGATCAGGAGCAAGACAAGGTTGCCCACTCTCACCATTCTTATGCAACATAGTTTTTGAAGTTTTAGCCACAGCAATCAGAGAAGAAAAGGAAATAAAAGGAATCCAAATTGGAAAAGAAGAAGTAGAGCTGTCACTGTTTGCAGATGACATGATACTATACATAGAGATTCCTAAATATGCTACCAGAAAACTAGTAGAGCTCATCAGTGAATTTGGTAAAGTAGCAGGATACAAAATTAATACACAGAAATCTCTGGCATTCCTATACACTAATGATGAAAAATCTGAAAGTGAAATCAAGAAAACACTCCCATTTACCATTGCAACAAAAAGAATAAAATATCTAGGAATATACCTACCTAAGGAGACAAAAGACCTGTATGCAGAATATTATAAGACACTGATGAAAGAAATTAAAGACGATTCAACTAGATGGAGAGATATACCATGTTCTTGTATTGGAAGAATCAAAGTTGTGAAAATGACTCTACTACCCAAAGCAATCTACAGATTCAATGCAATCCCTATCAGACTACCACTGACATTTTTCACAGAACTAGAACAAAAATTTTCAAAATTTGTATGGAAATGCAAAAGACCCCAAAGAGCCAAAGCAATGTTGAGAATGAAAAATGGAGCTGGAGGAATTTGGCTCCCTGACTTCAGACTATACTACAAAGCTACAGTAATCAAGAGAGTATGGTACTGACATAAAATCAGAAATATAGATCAATGGTACAGGATAGAAAACCCAGAGATAAACCCTCACACATATGGTCACCTTACCTTTGATAAAGGAGGTAGGAATGTACAGTGAAGAAAGGACAGCCTCTTCAGTAAGTGGTGCTGGGAAAACTGGACAGGTACATGTAAAAGTATGAGATTAGAACACTCCCTAACATCATACACAAAAATAAGCTCAAAATAGAGTAAAGACCTAAATGTAAGGCCAGAAACTGTCAAACTCTTAGAGGAAAACATAAGCAGAACACTCTATGACATAAATCACAGCAAGATCCTATTTGACCCACCTCCTAGAGAAATGAAAATAAAAACAAAAATAAACAAATGGAACCTAATGAAACTTCAAAGCTTTTGCACAGCAACAGAAAGCATAAACAAGACCAAAAGACAACCCTCAGAATGGTAGAAAATATTTGCAAATGAAGCAACTGACAAAGGATTAATCTCCAAAATTTACAAGCAGCTTATGCAGCTCAGTAACAATAAAAAAAAAACAACCCAATCCAAAAATGGGCAGAAAACCTAAATAGACATTTCTCCAAAGAAGATATACAGATTGCCAACAAACACATGAAAGAATGTTCAGCATCATTAATCATTACAGAAACTCAAATCAAAACTGCAATGAGATATCATCTCACTCCAGTCAGAATGGCTATCATCAAAACATCTACAAAGAATAAATATTGGAGAGGGTGTGGAGAAAAGGGAACACTCTTGCACTGCTTGTGGAAGTGTGAATTGGTACAGCCACTATGGAGAACAGTATGGAGGTTCCTTAAAATACTACAAATAGAACTACCGTATGACCCAGCAATCCCACTACTGGGCATATACCCTGAGAAAACCATAATTCAAAAAGAGTCATGTACCAAAATGTTCATTGTAGCTCTATTTACAATATGCAGGAGATGGAAACAACCTAAGTGTCCATTATAGGATGAATGGATAAAGAAGATGTGGCACATATATACAATGGAATACTACTCAGCCATAAAAAGAAATGAAATTGAGCTATTTGTAATGAGGTGGATGGGCCTAGAGTCTGTCATACAGAGTGAAGTAAGTTAGAAAGAGAAAGACAAATACCATATGCTAACACATATATATGGAATTTAAGAGAAAACAAATGTCATGAAGAACCTAGGGGTAAGACAGGAATAAAGACACAGAGCTAGTAGGGAGTGGACTTGAGGATATAGGGAAGGGGAAGGGTAAACTCTGACAAAGTGAGAGAGTGGCATGGATATATATACACTACCAAACATAAAATAGATAGCTAGTGTGAAGCAGCCGCATAGTACAGGGAGATCAGCTCGGTGCTTTGTGACCACCTAGAGGGGTGGGATAGGGAGGGTGAGAGGGAGGGAGACGCAAGAGGGAAGAGATATGGGAACATATGTATATGTATAACTGATTCACTTTGTTATAAAGCAGAAACTAACACACGATTGTAAAGCAATTATACTCCAATAAAGATGTAAAAAAAAAAAGAAAAGAAAAGAAAAGATCTACTCTCTTAGGTAATTTCAAATATACAATATAGTGTTATTAACTATAGTCACCATGCTGTACAATACATCCCCAAAACTTATTCATCCTGATACACTTGAAACTTTGTGTCCTTTGACCCACATCTCTTTTTTTTTTCAATTTTATTTGTTTTATTTTTAACTACGCTGGGTCTTTGTTGCTGCGCTTGGGCTTTCTCTAGTTGCGGACAGCAGGGGCTACTCTTTGTTGCGGTGTTCAGGCTTCTCATTGCAGTGGCTTCTCTTGTTGCAGACCACGGGCTCTATGTGTACAGGTTTCAGTAGCTGTGGCACATGGGCTCAGTAGTTGTGGCTTGCTGGCTCTAGAGCACAGGCTTAGTAGTTGTGGCACACGGGCTTAGTTGCTTCACGGCATGTGGGATCTTCCTGGACCAGGGCTCAAACCTGTGTCCCCTTCATTGGCAGGCGGATTCTTGACCACTGCACCACCAGGGAAGCTCCTGACCAACATCTCTTTATTTCTCCCTCTCTCCAGCCTCTGGAAACTACTGATCTACTCTGCTTCTATGAGTTCAACTTTTTTTAGATTCCACATGTAGGTGATATTATGCAGTTTTTGTCTCTCTGTGTCTGGCTTATTTCACTTAGACTAATGTCCTCCAAGTTCATCCATATTGTCACAAATAGCAGAATTTCCTTCTTTTTTAGGGCCGAATAATATCCTGTTGATGAACATTTTGGTTGTTCCCATATCTTGGCTATTGTGAATAAATGTGCAATGAATGTAAAAAAAAAAGAAAAGAAAAAGAAAGAAAGAAAATAACATGAAATAACTTGTTTCAAACAGTGAATATGTAGTAAAGCAGGTTGAGAGACACCACATGCCATAGTCCTTAGTTATACTGCATATTTTACCTGCCTTCGGTAACCTTTGTTTTCATGACATTAGATTGATAGCTGCAGGTGACCAAAATCCATAGCACATAATTTCATTTTCTTGTGTTTTAGTTAGAAACTGCTCTCACATTTAACAGCAATAACAGAGCCACTGCTCTGAAAGCTTGAAGTTCAGGGATAGAACCAGGATAGTGTGACTGGATGTGGAAGACCACTCCACTCAAAGACAGAGTCATGACAGCCCATTTGAAGATATTTGGAATTTGAAAACTTTGATCATTTAGGAGCATCAAAGTCCTACAATCCAGGAAGAGTGACTGCAGAGCACGTGATACTGAAACTGTGGCCCTTAACATATATGGCAGTTTTATTCACGCTTTAATGGAATTTCTGGCTTGAGAATATGTCATGTCAGAGACATTATTTTTGTATATTATTCAAAATTTTAGAGATGCAAATGTAAAGTCAAATCGTTAATTAATTCATCACTTACTGACATTTTAAAAACTCAAGCAACTTCCTAAGCAAAAGGGATACCAATAAAGAATACTATAGACCCTTTCTCATCTTTGATTATATTCTCTGAAATTTTACTTGTTCTAATCTCTATAGCAATTCTTGATTTTCTTTACAGCAGTAAAGATTCTATGATGTGCTGCCCAGATACCCTTTCAGATATGTGGTCTTATTCCCCCAGCTGTTGGGGGCTCTTTCAGCAGACAATCCTGGTTTATTTCCTCTTCTGTAACTGTCTCACTCATAGTCTGTATCTAGTGACTAATTAGTCATATGCAATGTATATTGGTCTCACAAAAATTATCAGTCTAATTTCACAGGTGACTCATTTCTGGACCCCCTTTCCATCATAGGCCATTACTGATGATCATTTCAGCTTCACAGTGTCTGTGAAGTCAGCTGGGGATTGGCTACACTACATGGCAGCCCCACCTTTCCCAGGGCCTTCTGTTTCCATACTTTTCTGTCCACCGGTGTTCATTCCCAGACAATTCTCTGCCTACTAATATCTATCTCAGACAGCTGCTTCTCAGAGAACCCTGCTTGTGATAAACCCAGTTCATCTATATCCATAGATGCCCTCCTAGACTAGCACCCCTGTGTATTTCACCCTCACCACCTATTTTGCTTCCTTTGATTCAACTTTGGAGGAAAAATAGAATAGCAATCATCCTGGTAGCTCACACAAATGAGTGTTATGTTCTTCACATTGATTATTTATACCTAAACTCCAAAGTGGCAGTTATGTGCCACCATGGGAAAGGATGTAGGCCCTGAATTCAAACTCCGTGGTTATAGTCCTAATGGAATCTGTACATGGCTTTATGGGTGTATTAAATGTGGAGAGATGACGTAAATACCTAGGACATGGTAAGTGCTAATTGGAGTGACCAGCTGTCCTAGTTTGCTTGTGACTTTCCCATTTCTAGCATTGAAAGACCCATGACTAGGAACCTTCTGAATCACAGGCAACTGAGACAGTTGATAATCCTATTGCCAGTAAACATTAGCCATGACTATTAAGTGTATAAAATCAAAAGCAGTGACTGAAAATTGTGTTGCTTGTAGCAACTTCCACTCAAGGTTGTTTAAAACATATTTTTAAAGCTCATGTGATGTTTCACACAATGTTGTTATTAAAAAACATATCTTCTTGCAACTTTCTGTTTTCACTTATTATTCTTGAACTGGAAACATAACTAAAAATTCCAGTTTTCAAATTGTGAAAAGTTTAAATGTGAATGACTTGGGACAATACACTAGGCTCCCTGAATTTGAGGCTCATCTCAACTACAGTCATCAGCCCTTTGAGCACATTTTGCCATGGCAGCTTTCTGCCCAAGGAGGGCGTATTTCTCCTTCTCAGACAGACAATGGGGAAATGTGAAAACCCTCATCCAGGGAGCAATTCATCTATGCATGAAGTTTTATACATTTATAATATTGAATGCAAATGAAAAGCCATTTCCCTCAGAGAAGATAAATCATACTCTTCTTCCTAAAATTTGAGTATATGAATTGGTTTTATTTTACATAAAAATTTATTTTATAATGACTCTTAGGAATTTTTCTCACTTTGTAGATTTATGCTTTTGGCAACATGCCATCTATATTTCTCTCCCCACTAATTTACTTTGGCCTCTCAGCAATATTTACAACCATCGTTTCTCTCTCTAGAAATTTTAAAGTAATTCTAAAGTATTCGAATTATTGCATTAATTTTAATTAATTAATTGTTGCATTATTGCTGTTGTTGTTGTTATAAGCTGTAATATAACCTTGTCTTTGTGTGGATAAGGTAAAATTAAGTGTTAGATGGCTGACAAGACCACCATTCATTATGAGATTTTCAATTTTCTAAATAATAACAGGAGATAGCAAGAGGCGGATATTCCTAGGGCAGGCACCCAAAGTGTTACTGACTTACTTCTCTATTTTCTATTTTACCAGTTGTACAGAGTTTGATAATCATACTCATATGTCATAATATGTAATAAAATCTATGTTAACTAAGAATTTTAGTAATGAAATAAGCTATCTAGAATGTAAGTTGTAAATAACAAATAGTCAATATTTTGCAAAGTGGCTTTAAATACTTTGTCATAATGAATAAATGGGGTTCACAGAAGAAGATGTAAGAATAGTTAGAAGAGTTGATACGAGATTTCCTGTTTTAGCTCCAAACCATAGAGCTTGGAATTTAACATTCCTGTTTCACAACAGCAAAAAAGCCGAACAAACAGAAAGCAATGATTTTCTTAGACCCATCAGAGAACAGAAGTTTCAGAGCAAGCAGCCACCATGAAATCTAGAGAAGTTATTTCCAGGGTAAACACAGGACCTAACATTTGCTTACCTAGAGCAGAAGCAGCAGGATGCCCTAAATCAGTAGGAAGATTAAAGCAGAAATGTTCACAAACTGTAGAGGCCAAGTGTTGGCTAACAAGAGAATAAGAACCTCCTGGGGCTACTGTCATAGTTCTCTTTTCCCAGAAGCTTTTACTCCAGTTTCTCTCTCAGGCGCTTATTGTGAAGATCAAGTTTAACCCCTATGACTCCAGCAGAGGGACAGAAGCAGTAGCCATTGTGAAGTTCACCCAGACCTTTCTTCCTTATGGAACAAAGATTTTGTTTAACCCCAGGAATGTCATCATCAGAGACCAACAGGAAAACCCATTCTAGCTGGTGCATGGGAGCACTGCCTCACCAGCCCCACTCCAGCTCTGTTCCAGCTTTCCTGTCTCAATTAAAAGGAAAAGAAAGAACATAGTTACAGAGGAGAAGGCTTCAAGAACATAGATAGAGAAAACTAAAATATACCTGCTGCAGCTGGGGAAGTGATTAAGTGAAATGATTAAAAAGCTCTACTACTCGAAAAGGGACAGAAACACTCCTGCAAGCCACAGCTCCAAGATACAGGCCCACTATGCACTCCACAAATTGAGTATCAGTCAAAAGATAGACAATGCCTTCCCTTCCCTACCTGCTATGGCCTTGCTAATAAGGCTGCACAGCAACAGGAAATCCCAGTCAAAAGAGAAGTACAGGGAAGTCCTAAAGTAAATAGGAGAGACACAAAATCAGTATAGAGATTTGATGTCGCTGGAGCCCACAGCTACACCAAATATCCAAAACAGAGCAACGCATGGAAAGACTAACATAAATTCTCACACTAAAGCCTACCACTGTAGAATGTGTCTGGCTCTCAACAAAAAGAAATTACAAGGCATATCAGAAAATGATTTGATAAAATTCAACTTTCATTCATGATAAAAACAGTAAAAAATCTATAAATAGAAGGTAACTTTCTTAATCTAAGAAAGGATATGTATTAAAAACCTGTCCCTTACATTATATTTAATAGTAAGTAGTTGAACACTTTACCTCCTAGCATAAGAAACAAGGCAAGTATCGCCTTTTTCCCCAATCCTATTAACAGAATACTGAAAGTCCTAGTTAATATAATAAGGCAAGGAAAACAAATAAAAGGCATGAAGAATCAAAAAGGGTGCAATAAAACTGTTTTTATTTGCAGGTGACATGATTTTCTTATAGGAAAATATCTGCTAGAATTAAAATCCAAGTTTAGTACAGTCAGATACAAAAACCAATATAGAAACGTTGTTTTTCTGCATACTAGCAATAAATAACAGGAATTCAAAATCATTAAAATATCATTTATAATAGCACCAAAAAGGAGAACTTAGATATAAGCCTAACAAAATATGAGTATGCCCTGTATGCAGAAGATACTGATAAACAAAACAAATGAAATTTCAATAAATAGAGAGATAATCCAGGTTCATGGAAAAGACTCAATATTTTTTAAATCTTGATAAGCCTCTGTCCAAGCTAACAAAGAAAAAATTGTATCTGTATATTCAACATAAAAGCAGTAAATTTGCAGCAATCTTTTTGTAGATATCAATGAATATGTTCTTAAAATTATATGGAAAGTCAAAGGAAGTATAATCCTAAGAACATTTTTTTTAAAAAAGGTGGAGAATTCACATTACCTGGTTCCAAGACTTTCTAGAAAATTATAGTAATCTACTGTAGAATACCAGTAAAATGGTAAACACGAAGACAAATGGAACGGGATTGGGAACATAGAAATACACTGACACAAATATAGTCAACTTATTTTTTTCAGTCTTGATGGAAATTCAGTGGAGAAAGGATAGTGTTCTTAACAAATGGTACTTAAATGATTGGACATTATATATTTTTTAAAAAGAATTTCAACACATACCTACTACATTACACAAAATTAACTCAAGATGGATAATAGAAATAAATTTAAATGTAAGACTATAAACCTTCTAGAAGAAAACATATGAGAAGGTCTGTGTAATTTTGAGTTTCATGATGAGTTTTTAGATACAACACCAGAAGCATTCTCCATTAAAAAAAAGAGATAAATTAGAATTCATTATATATAAACCTTTTGCTCTGTGAAAGATACTATTAAAAGAATGAAAAGACAAGTGACAGATTGGAACTAAATATTTGCAAATTATATATCTGGCAAAGGAGTTGTATCCAGAATATATAAAGATGTCTTAAAATTCAATAAGGTAACAAAAACACAAATATTAAATTGGCAAAAGAACTTCACAGAGACTTTAACAAAGAAAATATACAGATGTGAAATAAGCATATGAAAAAATGCTCACCATAATATATCACTAGGAAAATGCAAATTAAAACCAGAAATAGACATTACATACATATTAGAATGGATGAAACTAAGGAACACAAATCTGAAAATACCAAATGCTGGTGAGAATGTGGAGCAACGACAACTCTCATGTACCTCTGGTGGCAGTGCAACGTGGCAGTCATTTTAGCCCCAGTTTGGTGGTTTCTTAGAAAGTCAAACACAGATGTAACATATGACCCAGCTATCCTGCCCTTAGGTAATTATTCAACTGTTTTTAAAACTTGTATCCACACAAAAACTTGCACACAAAGCAACTTTATGCATAGTCACCAAAACCTAAAAACAATCAAGGTGGCCTCCGATAGGTGAATGGATAAACAAATTGGAATACACACATTAAATGGAATACTGGTCAGCAATGAAAAAGAACAAGCGTTAATCCACAGAGCAACTTGAATGAACCCTAAATGCATTTTTCAAAGTGAAAGAAGACAGACCAAAAAAGTTACATGCTTTGTGATTTCATTAGTGAGACTTTCTAGAAAAGGCAAAACTACAGGAACAGGAAAGAGATCAGTGGTCACCAGAGGTTTGGAGGGAGGGGCTGTACGACCAGGAGAGGCACAGGAGATATTTTAAATTGGTGGGACTATTCAGTATAATGGTGAATGGTGATGGTGGTGGTAATGTCTTTGTTGAAACCCACAGAACTCCACAACACAAAAGGTGAAACAATCTATGAAAATTAAAACAAACAAACAAACAAACAAAAAACAACTAGGAAGTCTGGGAAATCTCAGGATGGAATGCAAACTGCAAAACAAATATTCAACTGTAATACAAATATATGATATAATCTTACTGAAAAGTGGTCAGGGGGTGGGGAGAGTGCTACCTGAAGTAACTTTGGAGAATAATCTTTTGGCTGGAAATTCTAGACCAAAAGAATACAGTTACTCTAGATATACACTGTTCTTTAGGTGGTAAAGTCATTTCTCATAGGTATGTGCATTAACAATTCTAAAACTGCTGTATATGTATACTGGGATTAAACCAACAAGTAAATGTAGGGCAGATGGTAAAAACCAGTTTTCTTACTGTTGGACTTGGAGGTTAGAAATCAGCAAAAGAGGAAGGCCAGTAAAAACCATGTGGGAATTTATTACAGTTGAAGACATCAATATAAATTCATATTCACCTTAATATACATACAGATGGAGAGTTTACAGAAATAAAGAAATGTGTATATACATATGTTAATATAAACACATATATTTCTTAACTTTGCTTGCTGAGGGGACCTAGAAATAATGAAATCCCAGTAGCAAAGAGCAAACTTAGCCAGGATCTTGTATTCTAACCCTATTCTCCAATGAAAGAAATCAAGGCTCCTTAGAAAAGTGACTGATTCTAGGTCTCAGGCAGGGAATATACCAGCTAAGCATGGAGCATCTTGTCATGACAGAAAGCAAGAAAGTAGTTAAAAAGCAAAATGCTGTGGACATGTCAAAGGGACACAGAAGCCAACTTGAAAGAGTTCCCAATAGCCAAAGCTAAAAATTGTGAGCAAAAGTCAATAGCGCAATATTAAATGAAATTCATGAATATCTACTGACATCAATAAATGATTGAATAAATGTAGAAGAGAGAAATCTCCTGAAGAATTGCAAATTAATTGTGTCAATACGCCCTCCTCAAAGATGAAGCTTAATTCCCACCTCTGGAGTGTGGGATGAGCTTAGTGACTTGCTTCAAAAAGTAGAACATGGAAAGGGGTGAACAGAAGCTTTACAACGGAGAAATCTAGCAGACACTACTTCAGCCAGCTGGTCAAGACTAACATCATCAGTGTTGTCATGTTGAGAACATGTACCATTGATATATAGTGATAAGAATGGCACTTCACCTCTGTGGTTTTCTTCCCAAGAACCCATAACCTCAACCTATGCATGAGAAAAACACCCTTGGAACTCAGGTGATGTGTGAAAGTCCAAACCAGTCCAATAAAGAGACAGCAGAGAGAAAACCACATGGAGAGGAAATGAGGTCTCAAGTTCACAGGCAATCTCAACTGCAAGACCTGTAAGTAATTTCAAATGATTTGAGATTCCTGCCTTTGTATCTTCCAACTGAGGCTACAGAAATCACAGAGCAGAGTTAAGACATCCCCATTGGCCCTTTTTGATCCACATACAGAATTCTTGAGCACAATAAGCATTAAATGCCATTTAGTTTGGGGTAATTTTTTATGCACCTATAGTATCAAGGAAAAAAAATCTCAAAAATACGTTGAATGAAAGAAGCAAGACAAAAAGCTGTAGATATGAATAGCACAATTAATCTATGGTGAACAAAATCAGAGCAATGTTTACTTGGATGGAGGGGTTTCTAGAGAGCAGCATGAGGGAACTTTCTTGGGTAATGGAAATAGTCTATGTTTTGTTTGTGGTAGTAGTTAAACGAGTGTTCATTTTTCAGTATACACATTCAAACAGTACACTTAATCTCAGATTTTTCATGTCAAATCCTTTCTGGAATGAGATTCTTTAAAATGCTGTAAAAATTAATAATATGTGACATTTTTCTTATTCTCTTTGATTTCTCTGTGACATAATAGACAATAAAATTTAATATTCTAATTATGATTTTATCAGTTGAACTGTGATTTTTTCACAACTAGTCCCTGATTAAAATTTTGCTATGGATGTTTCCAATAAAATGATACCAATAGCTTTGCCTACTATTACACTGAGAATGTCATCCTATTTTGGGGTAAATTGGCCTGATCCTGTATGCCATGCCAGTAGTGTACCATGTAAAGTTTCACTTGATGGCTTTTTAATGAATACCTGATCTGTTGTATTCAACATTCATTCAACAAACACTTGATCACATGTCTGCTAAATAGTGTAGATTAAGATAAGCATAGATGAAACAAGAATGAGAAGGACAGTAACAGTCTCTCACTGGCCTGTAGTCAGTAGTTAAAACTATAAGTTAATAGCTTTATTTTAGGCTACTAAGTATTTTCATTCTAAATTCTCACCTTTCAAGTTTCACTGTTGATACTGAGGAAGTGTTTTTATAGTGTACTTCACTACAGTTTCTTCAAAGACAAGTCAAAGGCTACACTTCTTTGATAAACCTCAAAGCTGATGCTTTGAACTGAAGAGTCAGTGACTTGGAAATGAAGTTATATATATATATATATATATATATATATATATATATATATATATATATATTTTAATCTTGTAACATCTTTTATATAGATTATTTCTGAAATTTTATGAAACAAGATTCCAGGGAATAAAATAAATAAACAAAATTTTTTTCTTCACTCCAGCCCCAAAACAAAATGTTGATGTTTGTTTCTAGTATTACTAGTCTAATTTTAAAATTCCAACCAAAATAATGACATAAAAACAAATAAATAAAATGAGTGGCTACAAGCTAGAGGAAAGCAGAATTTATGAAATTATAATAAGAAGAGTAAGTTAAAGTTTAAAACGCAAAACTTGCATTCAACAACGTCTCTACACAGACTATAAAACATAGGTATGTATATGTGGGGAGGAAGTTTCTGTCATATAAATCTTGAATTTCAGTCTATAAAAAATTTCAGTCCTCATCAAGATAACTTTTTAATCAGTTACATAGAATATGTTATATAAGTAATCTTAAATCTTATATGACTATTTAGAGGGAGAAATTATTTTTCTATTGAATGTATTATAATAATGGGTCAAGAAGAGTTGGTGAAATTTAACTGCTACTGCCAAGGAAGAATTATCACTCAATGCAAATTAACTATCCACTCCCTGGAGTCCAGAAGTTTATGTCTGTCTTGTGTAAGGACAAAGCTAAGAAGTATCATGACCAACACACTATATATCCTCTTGAGGGTGTTGAACATAAATCAGACACCTGGATTTTTTTTTCAATAATTCTATGAACACTGTTTCCCACAGGTTAAGATTTAAAATCTTGTGATTCAGTTATTCATTCATTCAGATACCAAAATTAATTTCAGAATTAACTATTTTTAGAGAAATCACATTTGTAGAAGAGTAACATTTTTACTCCTCAGAAAGTTCATGAAAAGCAGAAACAACTTGATTATTCAGCTGTGCCATGGGCTTCTCCAGGAAAAAAAAAAAAAATAAGAGGAGCTAAAGAAGGCAGTGTGAAGCACTATATCCAGGTAATAATTCTCTAAACTTTCATTTTTTTTTATGATTTCACATTTATGGACTAAAAGCAAAGAGAAAAATCATTTTTACTCTATTCCCATTTTAATTGGGACCTTTAGAGATTCAACTTTATTATTATTTTTTTTTAATTTCCAGCAAAACTGTGGAATGTGTGGATCTTGGCTGTATTTTTTTTTCTTTAAAGTTATAATTCATTGCAAACTGAACTTCATGGGTTCCTCAAATACCGGGAAACTCATTTAAATATGTTGTATGCGAACCTGTCGACAGATTTGAGAAAAGCAATTTTAGATGTCAGAATGAGAAAGTACTGGGGGGAAAAAACAATCATTTAAATGCAATCTCTATGTTAAGATGCATTTTTATTCCCTGAAATGTTACCCTTTGATGTATGTACAATTCCTAGAGTAGTCAATTAAAAGATTAACAGACCCTGTGGCCACATTATGAATGATAATTATTTGAGCAATCTGCTGCTCAGGTAGATGAATGGCTGTGTCTGAGAAGTACTTTGAAAATAATGATTGCAAGTACAGAGGGAAGTCAAAATATGTTTTTCTTGTTGAACTCAACAGTGTGACATAATTTCTTAAGCACTTTGTCTTTCGAAGTCAGCTGTTTGAGCCACAGGTTACTGACTGAAATTTTTTCAGAGGAACTCTGCAGGTAAGGATGCCCATTCTTATTTAAATAGCGCCACAGATAGGATTCCCTCTCAACATCTGCCCCCCAAATGTCAATGAAAACAATTGCCCTTAAGCGCTGCCCACAGGCCTTTAGGAAAGCTTCAAAGAGTTTGTTCCTGCTGCCAAAATCAACTACAACCTTTCCAATCTGGCCCTTTTCCAATCTGATTGCATTTCTGTATTTTCCTCTGTTAGCAGAGGCACATGGATACAACTGACAGTCAGTGGACACTTGGTTTTGAGGTTTGCAAGCATCCCTTTAGTCATAAAAACTTTACCAGCAATCATGACTCTCTCATCCTTTTGGCACAACCTCTATCCTTTTTTGGAAACTATCCAAGTTAAAGCAGTTACAGAAAGTGTCTTTTGTTCAACATCAGCAATATGATGTACACTTAAAAGCTAGACAGAGCAAACACTTCGTTTCGTTTCTCTACATAGAGATAATAGTTTATGAATTGTTTTATGTTTTTGAACTAGGGGGAAAACAGGAGCTTTTTGCCAATTTCTCTTATGGTACATAAAATGCATTAGGCAGTATCCACCATGAGTGTTGACTTTCTCTGACACAAGGGCAGAGAAGATAAAGCAATAATAATGGACCCTGTTGCTTTGTTATCTGGAAATATATACACACATATATACATGCACACACACTCACTATACATATGTATATATAGTCAAACTCATTTCAAAAAGATGCATAGAACTGCATATTTTAAAATATATTTCAAGTAAAACAATTTCTATGAAGTTACATATAATTCCCAGCAGTTTTAGTTCTATCAAGATAACATATAGAATTTCAGAAGTACATTTATTGACATGACTTTCAAATTAATAATTTACTTTAAATGATACCAAGCATCACTTCACGTATTTTGTGTTCTATTATGCCGAATGTTAGCAATTTAACCTACTTTACAATGAAGTATAATAGTACAGCTAATTTCTGGTACATATAAATGACCTAATAAAAAGACAAAGG